>NC_140770.1:103401197-104666197 GCF_044657685.1 Stegodyphus dumicola | reverse complement strand
AGCGTTTAGATTCGCAGTCGTTGGTTGTTGTCATACACTGCCAGTTAAAGAAGCGTTTTAAGTACAAATCTGAACGGGTTATTTAATTTTTAAATTTCAGTTTTTGATGCCTGATTAATTTAGAATAATTTAAGAAAAAACGTTTAAATGAAGTGCAGCAAAAATACGAATGTCTTTAAATGGCGAAAATTGACTGCGCGTTTTTTAAAATCAATTTTGAAAAAATAACGAGATCTAACTCTTAATGCGGTTTCATGGTTCATATGCTTGTGCTTGGAAAATATAAGAAAAATACATATTGTGTAATATAACGGGTCAGCTGAGCTGTGACTATGCAATTTTTATTGCTGACTTTCGAAAGAACAGATAGGCGAGACGGCCCTGCGGCGCATGGTCCTATTCACTTGTCTTCATTAACTGCCCTTCGACTGATGTTACTGAATAAGTGTCTAAGTTTATCTATTTATTTTTAACTAATAGTTAAAGTTCAATTATTTTTCTGTCACTCTCTTTTCACCCACGCTTTTCATTCCGGAATGTAAATGAGACAGCAAGCGCTTATTTTGATTGAGGAAGAAAGAAGTGCTGTTTAAGCGTAGGTTTCTCAAGTTATTTTTAGAGCGTGTTCTGCCCACTTCAGGCCTAGTTACAGCGTGTCTATTAGCGATTTGCTTGCGTGGGGTTGAGTGCTTATAGCCATTCAGCTTGTCTCGTCGGTTTCATATAAACCGGAGCCTGTCTTGCGCGTTTAAATTATCCTGAGAGCCGTTAGGGTAATCTATTAGATTTGAATTTGTTCGACATTTCATATTAGTTAAGTCAAAAGTGTTGGCTTGTGTAAACCTGAGTTGGGTCCTTATTATTTGTTTGTATTCAAATAAATGTTTGTTTGACTTTTTGTTCTTGTATTCACAAGACTAGTAGATAATCCTTCTAGAGTCTTTTTAAAGTCTGTAGTTCACGCTCCCAAAGAAAACTGGACTATACACTTCTATAATTTTAATTACGCATATATAAAGTTTAGCTATTAAAATTAATGCATTG
Source organism: Stegodyphus dumicola (assembly GCF_044657685.1). Taxonomy (NCBI): domain Eukaryota; kingdom Metazoa; phylum Arthropoda; class Arachnida; order Araneae; family Eresidae; genus Stegodyphus; species Stegodyphus dumicola. The sequence continues at coordinate 104,665,153 of NC_140770.1, read as the reverse complement.
CTGGAATATATTTTTAAAAATATTTTGACTATATGTATAAATGTAACTTTTTCATACCCATAAAAGGTGCCAATGTTACATAATTAAAATTTTTGCAATTTCAACAAACATAAGTAGTGTACGAATTTTCATGAGGTAATTTTGTGAATTTGAAATAAAATAGTACTGATATAGAATGTATAGGTTCGATTTTGTGTCTGTCACATGTAAAATTCATGTTTAAATAATATTATTTTTGCTTCTTTGTATTGTTGCTGCGTTGCTTGTGTATTTACTTTATTTATGCTTTTTCTCAGAGAGGCTTCCTTTTAACAAAGATATATTAAAATAATTTAAATACATTGAAATTCTCATCCGATACACCTACCCTCAAATATTTCAGCATAAAATACATTAACCATTCAGCATTTAAAAAATTATTTGCAGAAAACCGTAGAACACTTAAGGCTTGTAAAAATAAAACAATTCCACTTAAATAAAACGCAAAATTTTAATTTGACATTCCTGTACTTGAATCAGCGTGCTTCGTATTTTATATTTCATAGCTCGAAAGAAATGTATCGATTGAAAATAAGTAACACTAGAGTATTTGCAGTTTCTTATCATTGTTATAATTTGACTTCAGCAAATTTAATTATCACGCACAGATTCTAATTTAAATTTCCATGAATTTTAAGAAAATGTGAAGGCAGGTAGGTATTAAGTATTTTTTCAAACAATGTCATTTACTACTGAGCTAATCTCTAAATAATTATAGCTTGAAACACTTATCTCTCCAATTAAGATTCGGAAGAAATTTCAGTATAAATTACTGAAAACGGATTAGCGCTAACAGTACGCGTGAATGCAGAAGTGTGCTCCACGTTTTACTCGGTAAAAACGCTGCATTAAAGTGGAAAAGTGCATAATTTTTATATCAACGGAAAGATCTCGTCGAGAGCTTCAAATCGGTGTCAACTACCTGTGGCTACGCCGAATAGTTGAGATATATTTTAATATAATGTTATTTCCATTGTCTTTGCGTCTACCATTGTTAACGGAAATGGGGAGTGATCACAGTAAAGTGCCGCTCAGACGCGTATTTTTATTAAAGGATTTCTCGGTATCTTTTAGCCATCCAACTTCAATCTACATACCAACAGTAAGCTGGTACCTTCCGCTTGCTTTAAGTACAAGTCTCAAGTCTATAGTGTGATAGTGAGGGCTTTTTATGTGTTTTTATAAAGTGTCTCTACAAGTGCCATTTTCATGGTTTAATTTTTTAATATCTCTTCTTCTACTGGGAGTGTTGCAGCGTTTTAACAGTAAAAAGTTAAGCCACTCTATTATCTACAATTTGATGTGCATCTTAAATTTTTGGCTACAATAGTTCTAATTTTATTAACTGATTTCTACGTTTTTACGCGTCTGCATTTAATTTTCCCCCCTGCCGACTCCATTCTTCGTCCTTGAGGATGAAACGGCGCAGGGCAAGTCAACGTGATCAACCCCCCGCTACAATAACAACCTAGCCTTCAAAGGTCATCTCAGAGTAAAGTCAACTTTGGGATTGCGCTAGTACAACTTCCCACGTGCTACTGTTTATTATTATTTATGTCCTTATCGTTATCGTTACTTATAACTAATTAATCAAGGTAAAACAAAACTGCTTACCTTGTTCCAATAGGTTCTGCCAGGGCCACAGGGCTGAAGTTCCTCTGTGAATATCTGCACAACTTTGAAGGGGATAATCCATAAATGATTAATACTTTCTTTATACAAACATATTTAATGAAGACGCAAACGGTTACAGAATATTTACATAATGAAAGGGTTTTAATGTTCGCACGACGCAGCGTGCGACTTCTCAGTTCCGAGTTCTCGTGATCTTTAGCGAGAGTTCATAGTTCGAGATGACGTCACTCAGCCATCGGATCTCAGCAAGAGTTGAGTTGCAACATTCTCCCGCCCGGAAGGACAATCAGAACATCTTCAAAACAGCTTTAAGAGACTGAACCATACGCTCCCAAAAGCCTCCCCACCATGCCGTCCTCTCAACCATTTCCATTTGATTCACCATCGTTCCATAGAAACTTGACTGCGTTTCTGTCTTCATCAGCAAGAGAAATCTGCAAGAATGCTTGTTCGATGTCAGCTGTAAACGCAATTCGATTTTGACGGAACTTAAGGAGCAATTCCAGTATGTCTGGACACATCTTCGGAACTGAATGTAAACAGTCATTTAATGACAAACAATTCTCCGCATGTGACGAAGCGTCAAAAACCACACGGAGTTTTGTAGTTTCCTTGTTTTCTCTTATAACGGCTTGATGTGGCATAAAATACGTTTTTGGTCCAATTTCAGTGTTAGTCTCTTCGGCGATTCCTTCTTTTAAGTACGTATCAATTACTTCGCGATATCTGTTATAGAACTGTTGATTATTCTGAAATTTACGACTTAAACTCTTAAATCTAATTTTAGCAATCTCCAGATTATCTCCAAGCCCATTTGAATTATGATTCCAGGGAAGGCGAACAATATAACGATTGTTTTCAAATTTCACAGATCTTTTGAAATTATCGAAAACTAAATTATCTTCTAATTCGAGTTCCTTATCCGAATCATAATTTATCCCCATAGAATCGAGCTCCCAGAGATTCTTCAGCAAACTAGACAGTGATTCGTTCTGTGTATTACTATTATTATGAACCATAACCTTCATAGTATTCACATTAGTTGAGACATTAGTTGAGAAAATTCCTAAGCTCTTTCTGTTCCACTAATGGTCCAACCCAATTTTGTTTCAACCGCTACTAAGGAATTAGACAGCCTGTGAACCTTACCCGTAACTATTTTCCAATAAAAATCTGCTCCTATCAGCAAATAAATTTTCGGCGGTTTATTCCCTGGTCCCCATTCATCGGAAAGTTGTATGCCCTGTTTTTTAATAAGATTAACTATGTGATACATTAATGACAGGAATAATTAAAGCTTCTATTTTGATTTCATATCGATACTTCGAATTACGCAAAATGAGCCTGGTCTTTTTAACATTCTGCGCTTCAGAAGTCGTGCAACCGAAAAAGAATATTTTTATTTTTTCTTCTCCAATAACGGGAAGTTTTAATTTCTTACAGATGTCCTCTCTAATAAATGTTCGCTGCGATCCTAAATCAAACAACAAGCGAACGCTTTGCTCGCGCTAATTGCCTGTGTTTCTAATTTCAGCTCGTGCGGTCAGAAGAAATGAGTTATTTGCTGTTGCGCAATCGGAAACAGAAGAGACTGCTGCCCCTTGGACGGGACACTTGTCTGACGAATTCGTTTCGTCAGAGTGTATCAATGTATGATGTCGCCGATCGCAAATACCACAAGTTAGTTTCGATTTGCACATCCTCGCTAAATGGTATCTTTTGAGACACACAAAACAGATTCCACTTCGCTTTAATGCTTCCTTTATCTCTGGCACAGTTTTTGGACATGATTCTGACGTATGATTTTCAGAACAGAATAATCAGCCATTAGACAGTGATGTGTTTAACGCTGCCGCTGAAGGAATTCTACCCTTATTATAATCCCGATTTCTTTCTCTGTCTCGAAAACGTTCTCGAAACTGCCGCTTATTTTCAAAATGGGATTTCTTTTCAGTGACTTCAGAATCTGTTGGCTTAACTAAAAATCCTGTACGTTCTCGACTTTCTATTTCTTTTCTTAGAAAATTTAGCAAATTTGTAATTTTTGTCTGATTATCATCTTCATATTTCCTATTAAATTCTAGAGCTAAATCATTCGGAATTATCTTTATTAATATCGGATACAATAAGGTACTGTACGAATCCGATAAAATATTGCACGATTCTAATCCTCTAATTTGTACTTCACAACGATCATATAATTTTCGAAGTGCTGTCACATCGCAAGACCTTTTAACCGGAGTCAGAGTTAATAAATTGTTCATATGGGTATCTATTATTAGTTGTTTGCGTCCGAAGCGATCTTTTAATATTTTCACAGACTTTTCGTAATTGTCTGCTGTTAACGTCAACCCTTGTACTGCAGTTTCTGCATCGGAAGTAAGAATTGACTTTAAGTAGTTAAATTTATCTACTGCATGTAGACTTTCGTTTTCGTGTACAGCTGTCTCAAATCGCGCCCAAAGCCCGGGCCAACTGCACACATCCTTTCCCGAAAATGTTTCTAGTGCCAATTTGGGGAGTTTAATTTTGTCCTGCGATTCAGTGACATTTCCACATGAAGTAGAATTAGCGTTATGTGGATTAGTATCTAAATATCTTTTCCCACGTAATTTCCAAACAATAATTTTACTTTTATACTCTTCTCTAGACATTATCTCATCTTCTAAATTTGTTACATCAATTAAAGCTTCAATACCATTATCCACTAAGATTAGTTCTTCTTTATTAATTAACTGAGCAACAGTTTCTTCAATTACATTTTTATCCCCCTCATTAGCAATTTCTGTTTCTATCTTATTTATCAGCCTCGTAACTACTGCTCTTATAGCAGATCGTTTCTTTTTTAATTTTTCTAAATCCATGTTTTTGCTTAAGCAAGTACTATTAAATTTCAGTTCAAATTCAACCCAATGACCCCTCGTTATGGCGGGCGCCACACTGTTTATTTACAGAACTTAGAACTTTTTTAATGTAGCACGTCATGGCTGTTTTCTGAATACAGTTTTTTGCCTCATCAATAAGCACTTTTCCTGTAGCACATTCACTGCTAATCTTTGGACTGTTTATTTATTATTATTATTATTATTATTATTATTATTATTATTATTATTATTATTTCCCTTTTTTATTTTTTAAATTCAATTCTTGTTTTTACGATCTCTCTCCCTCTTTTTTTTTTTTTTTAAAGCATAGTGCATAGGTATTTTGTTGTTGCAACCTAATATTGCACAATTTTCTTTTTCAGATTAACTTGATGATAGTATCAACATATTAATAGTGTAATCATCATTTGTTATTGTGTGTCTATTTACTTTTGTTTCTTATATAACTTGAGTGTATTCTGTGTACATGTAAAGTAACTTAAATTATGTGTATTATGTGCAATTCGGATAACAGCGCTCTGTTATTTTCGCTGGTCTCGTGATATTTTCGCAGCACAAGCACATTTCAGCACGCATTGTTAAATATTTTGGTACCTAGTTTCATAGCATTTAGTGTATTAACTTATTTTTACCCCTTTATTTGATGTATGTATGTATTTAAGCATTTCATTTACTGTTGTTAGTTTCTCAGCATTTAACTTACTGTAGTAATAAGCTCTTACAATAGTTGTTTTGTTCCTATAATTGCTGGTTTCGGCTCTCACCAAAGCTGTCCATATCAATAGTACATACCAGTACATACCTGCAGCATATACACCAGTACACTGTAAGGCTGCAGGTATATACCAGTACATACCTGCAGCAATATTTGGCCATAGCACCTAATACATTCAGGTTTCTTGATTTAGGATTATTAGGGAGTTTCGTTTTTGTTACAACTGTGTACTCAGCAGTGCACTTTTCCCATTTTTAATGAGGACACTCGATGCCTCTTCTAATTTAGGCAAAGATATTACTACCTTGATTACTCCCGACAATGCATCGTCTAAGGCCTCAAGACTGGAGAAAATTAACGCAATTACGGAGGATATTAGGGAGCACCTTACAGTGTGCAGGGTCAGATCGAGGCTTAAGATTGCAGATCACGGGAAATTATAGGATTTTATTCGTGAGATTCTGAATTTAGCCTCACAGCAAGAGATCCTTATAGCGTACCAGTAGGGGAAAATTCTAGAACTAACAAGACATTTAAATTTACAACGATAGTCCTCAGCATCTGTAGCAGCAACCGTGGAAATAGCAGCAACTTCACCAGCACAGAAAGCTGAGGACAGGCAGCAGCAGGAAGAAGCAGCAGCAAACGAAGGCTTTACCGTTGTGGTTAATAGACGCAGAAGACTAAAACAAGTTTCTCCAGCCACAAAGCTTCCTTACGACGTACTCGTTATCAAGAGTAAAGACACGAGTCGCACTACTGAAAGTGTTCAAAAGCAGCTAGTGAGTAGCATTCAGCCTAATAAAGTGGGGATTAACGTCGTCCAAGTAAGGCCTACGCGCTCGCAGGAACTACTCACCAGGTGAAGAGAGAAGACAGACCTGGACAAACTCAGGACCGCCATCAGTGAAATTCCGGAATTAGATCAGTCATTACGTGTAAGAGTACCCAGACCACCTAGGCGTACCATAATAGTCTTTGGAGTGCCAATGGACAGTACAGCTACAGATATCACAGAGGCCTTCTCCAACTTGTTTCCAAGTAACACGAAAGAGTTTATATTCCCTATTCGTTCCTACCCAAAGGAGGATAACACCTGCCAATGGCAAGTGGGTGTTGCAAGGGAACAGGCCGAAGAGTTATTAGAAAAGAAAAGAATCTACATTGGACTTTGCGCCTGCAATTTCAAAGAATATCTCCAAGTGATACGGTGTTACAACTGTCAAAAATTTGGGCAATTTCGACATTACTGCAAGTCGGATACAGCCTGTTCCAAGTGTGGTAAAGGTCACCTGTTAGAAAAGTGTGACTCAGTTACCATCAACTGTGTCAACTGCAGCCTCGCGAACGAGAAGACAGGTAGCACCTTCGACACACAACATCCAGCAAGTGCATCGAAATGTCCATGTTACAGACAAGAATTGGCGAGAATGAGCTCAGCCAGGGAGTCCACTCAATAACAAAGTTTACAACAGAGATCGGTCTAACATCAAAATTTTACAGTGCAATCTCCAAAGGGAAAGAGCAACCACACTCAATCCAGTACAGCAGACCTGGCACTCTTACAAGAACCTTACTTGAAGGACGGCAAACATCTTGGCCAACCTTCAACAAGTAAATCCTACGCTTCCAGTACGGGAATGGCAGCCATCTTGTATAATGGCCCTCTAAGTCCATTGCTTCTGGGTACGACAGATTACACAGTAACAATCTTGATTGCATCCTCCAACATGAAAATAACAATCACTTGCGTTTACTTCCCCCCAAGCATGGAAATTGAATGCCTGCTACAGGAATAAAACCCAGCCTAACTGCGAACGTTTCAGAATGGCATAGTGGCTGGTGACTTTAACGCCACCAGCCCCTTATGAGGAGCACAAACAAAAAATCGCAGAGCGCAGAAAATGTTAGAATATGCGATAGCTCACGGACTGACAGTAATAAATAAAGAAGACTCTCAACCTACATTTGACAATGGAAAGAGCAAAAGGCTGGCCAGATGTCACATTTGTCTCATCATCAATGTCAGCGTACATAAACAACTGGGATATAATGGACATACCCTCTTTGAGTGACCATCGTATAATTTAATATGAGATCAATAGTAGACTCACGTACCTAACAAAAAGACGTTTCAAGACCTACTACGGAGGGCACAATACTTTAAAGTTTTACGTCTGGCCATGGGTGAGTGAAATCTTGGAACAACTGGATAATTGCGACTCCCCGGAGGAGCTGGATACTACATATGACTTCATCATAACTAAATTAGCTCAGGCAGCAAGAGCTTCCTACAAACGTAAAGATATTAAGCCGAAAACATTTACATCGTGGTGGAGCAACCACCTCAAGCAAAGAAGAAGCAAAATACGAGCCCTTAGAAGACAGGTGCAAGCGGAGAATGATGAAGAACAGAAAATATTAAAGTTGGTACGGTACACGAAGGAGGTAGCTCAATACAAAAAGCAAATCAAGGCAGCGAAACAAGAGTCATGGCGTAAGCACTGCAGTAACGTGCAAGCAACCTATGATACATTACAGAAAATAGCCACAAATAAGATTTTTCAACCCCTACAACTTACCGCTAAACCAAAACAAGATGCAAAAAGCAAAACAGAAGCTCTAAACACTATCCTAGAAACAATCTTTGTCAAAGACCAGATGGAATTTGATTTAGTAACTTACAGAGAAATAAGGCAGAAGTTTAATAGGAAAAGCTGGAAAAGCAGCAACAGAGATATTACTCTTCCTACAGACCACGAAGTTCATAATATCATCAAAGCCTTAGCAGACGAAAAAGCACCAGGTCCCGATGGCATAGATAATATCATTGTTAAAGAAATTTACAAAGAATTCCCTGTTTTTTTTCTAAAACTATGCAGAACCTGCTGGCGACTCGGTCACTTCCCTAGAAGCATGAAACTAGCCAAAATTGCACTCTTTCACAAGCAGGGCAAAGATCCGTCAGACCCGGCATCTTATAGGCATATAAGCTTACTGCCTTCAATCAGTAAGATTTTAGAAAAAGTAATTCTGCAACGCCTTAATTTCCACATGTGCAGAAACAAGTCTATAAACGAAAAAAAATATGGCTTCTGCGCAGGAAAGTCCACACACAATGCCTTAAAACAACTGCTAGATAACATAGAGCAGAACAAAGACAACAATTTGGACACACTGGTTATTTCTTTGGACATCAAAGGGGCATTCGACTCGTTGTGGTGGCCAGACGTAGTCGAATGCATAGACATAATCAAATGCCCAAAGGAAATCCTGAATCTTATACGCAGCTACTTGCAGGATCGTTGGATACAGGTTACAACGGACAATGATGTACTCAAAGTCAAGTTGGAGAGAGGCTGTCCCCAGGGTTCCTGCTTGGGACCTACACTTTGTAATCTTGTAGGGAACACAGCTTTTGCGCTCTATGAGCAACAGCAAGGAGTGGGTATCCAGGCGTACGCAGACGACTTTTTATTGGTCATTTCTGGTAGCACGGACATAGGTTAAAGGCACAAAACGCAATCAATACTTTTGCAAGCTGAGCAAATCAGTACAAATTAAATATCTCAGCAGATAAAACTAAACAACTGTTTATATGTAGGCATGGAGCGCGAAATAGGATTCTCAACATTAAGCTAAATGGAGTCTCTATAAAAAAGGTCACTGGCCTTAAATATCTAGGCATTATATTTAAGAATAGGCTTTCCTGGGTACCACATATTAAAGAGCTTAAGCAGAAAATAAATCAACTTTGTAATTCCATAGTTAGAACATCAGGACATCATTGGGGCTCTCCAAGCACTATGCTCAAAAGCTGGTACAGAACAATCTCAGAAAAGATCATATTATATGGGGCTGCCATATGGGTAAGGAAGCTTACTGCCTATATGAGGAGGCAGCTTCTCACCATACAAAGAATGCAACTTTTGATCATATGCAAAGGTTATAGAACATCCCCAAACTGCGGCACTGCAAGTGCTGGCGGGTATCCCTCCACTGGACCTACTAGTGGAGAGAGAATCACTATTAGTAAGGACATTGCGCCTAGAAAATAACGTCTCTCTGTGGAAAAAGACATTCTTCCATACAGACTATGAGAAGCGCAAGCCGATCATGCTTGGACACTCTGCAGATACTGATTTATCATACATGCAATATACATGCAATACATGCTGCCAAATGAGAAGGCATTTTCTATTTATACAGATGGCTCAAAAACGGAGAAAGGCACAGGCTGCGCCCACTGTGTACTCCAAGGAGGAGAAGTGTTTAAAGCTTGGAAGAGACGACTGGCAGACAAAAATACCGTCTTTCAGGCAGAGCTTCTTGCATTAAAAGCAGCCATCAATTTGGCAAAATATCAATTAGGATTAAAGGTCAACATATTTAGCGACTTTGCCTCAAGTTTGGAGTCCATCCGAGGGCACAAGACAAGGAGTCCTTTGGTGCAAGATATTCAGAAAATTCTTCTAAATATAGACCTATCCTGATCTGGGTTCCAACTGATGTGGGTATTACTGGCAACGAAGCGGCGGGCAATCTGGCAAAATACCAATTAGGATTAAATGTCAACATATTTAGCGACTTTGCCTCAAGTTTGGAGTCCGTCCGAGGGCACAAGAAAAGGAGTCCTTTGGTGCAAGATATTCAGAAAATTCTTCTAAATATAGACCTATCCTAATCTGGGTTCCAACTGATGTGGGTATTACTGGCAACGAAGCGGCGGACCTGCTTGCGAAATCTGCTGCCAATGACTCCAGTAGATTGGAAAAGGCAGTAAGTGTTCCGCAGTCCTATTTAAAAAAAAAAAAAAAAAAAAAAAAAACACGCTCAATAGCCTTTTACAAGAATGGCAGAAAAGATGGGAAAGGGAAAGCACAGGGAGGAGAACCTACAAGTTCTTTCCGAAAGTCACGCGCTCAGTTAATACATACAGCGGAGCACAAACTCAATTCTACACTGGCCATGGTCCCTTCCCACATTATCTTAAGAGATTCGCCATACGAGCATCAGAATTGTGTGAATATGGTGCGGTAGGTGATGCAGATCACTTGCTCTTCAACTGCCTACAAACCGATAAACTGCATTTAAAAATGCCAAGCAGTGAATACTGGCCGCAATTGGCGGAGAATAGGCAACAAGCAGACCAAAACTAAAATAGAGGAAGTAATCAGGCTATGCTCAGCAAGGTACTAAGAAATTCTCCCCCTCCCTTGAGAATTGTATCTTCGCAGCATAATTTTAATAGCAATTCAAAATACTACAACAACTGAATATCAAAACTAGAAAAATAGCTCACCCCGTAGAATAATAACAGAACTGTAAGAGCAAAACTATTGTAATGAAAGCATATTACTATCCAGTTTGTATGTACTTGATAAAAATAATATTGTAAAGCAGTTTAAATGATATTGAAAATCCAGTCAATGTGTAAATGGATTACAAGTTTAATTTGATTATCTGAGTAAAAGTATTGTAAATATGAATTCATATAATGTTTAAATGCACACATAGCTGTCATGCTTTTATGTATCTGTCATATGTAACTTGTACAAGACAATCATTGTAATCAACATATCTATGCTTATACACAGGCCTTGTATGCCCATGTAATATTTATATGTATATTTTTACACGGAGGAAATTTTCCCTTCTGCCAGGATGACTATTAACACTGTAAGACTTTTAAAACAAAGTCAGGTCAGTGGTTATCTCAGGAGGCGCTCAGTATAAATTACTAATAATCAAGTAATTAATGTATTGCTTTCCACAGTTTCATAAATTACACAAGACTGTTTATTCCTACATGAATAATTGATAGTTATCAGACTTTTATAATTGAATTTCTCAGTTTTACTTCAGAAAATTACCTCATTTCTATCCTTTTGTGTTTATAAGCTATATTCTATTTTATGTCCTGTAAACGAATAATAAATATCATCATGTACGAATTTATTGCATGTTGATATGTTTACAGTTTTTCTTAGTTATTTAAAAGTTACATAAATAAAGTAATACATGTAATATAAAGTAAAATTTAAATGAACTCTTAAATGCTTTACAAAACACGAAATAGATAATAAAACAAATTCCAAATTCCAAATTTGGGTTTCCAGATGTCCATATTCGGGTGGAAACGTACGTTATTCAAAATTTGAATGCTCTAAGTACTGTTTTTTAATCACAATGCGAGAAACATGCTTACATTTATGCAGATTCTTCATTATTTAATTTCATGAAATATAATACAGGGCTATAATATTTATTTGGTGGCAACAATTTAAAACGTGATTCGCAGTTTATAGTGAATCGACGCAAATTGCCAAAACGAAATTAATAGCTTACCTAGACCAACATTCTTTAGGCTAATTATTTTTATGTTATTATTATCGTGAAAAATTTCACTTGAGTAATTTTTTAAAGATGTATTTTAATTTAGAGAACTATATTTTAGATGGGTTAAAATGTTTCATTTTTACATCAAGAAATATATCTCACATCGTTCAAAATACTTAATTTGTGCCGTACTTTACATATGAAGCTGTGATTTGAAGAGAACTAATACAAAATAGCTTAATGATCCGCATGATTTATCCAAGTAATATATATAATATACAGAACAGTACAAGTGCACATTTCCTCTCATTTCGATAAAATTCTCTTAAAACGTATAAAAAAGTGTAAATACGTATTAATCTTAACTGGCATAAAATTGAGTCACTTTAAATTGGGTCCACATTGGGTCACTTAAATAAAGGATCCCCTGTCATAATGCTCCGCCGACGTTGTGCCACGGAATAAATCTCACCGCGAAGAATCTTTTGTCGAACGTAACAGAGGTCACAATGAGCACAAGGTATACTTCAGATGAAGATATATTCATTCTTCGCATTCCGTTAATACCCAGAAAGCCCTTCAATTTCCAGCGACTGCAGTTTCCTATCTGACTTGCATTTGCGATGGTTATCAACAAGGGACAGGGGGGTAGTCACTTTGTGTAGCAAGTATTAACTTGGAAGCACGGTATACCCTCAAGGTATAAAAGATGCCATAAAAATAATGTTTATTTGCTGTCTAATAAATTCTACAGATTTTTTTTCAAGCATGGTAAAATTTTGTGCAATTCTCCTTGAAACAAAATAAGAAGAGAATAATAGTCTAACTGGGATTTCGAAAAACCTACACCCATTCACCTAAATGAACCTTCTTCGCTTTGTGGAAACCCGAGGAACGTCATGTACATCAGCTAGTAAATAAATATAAACGTCTTGTAGTAAAAACGTCTGCGTTTAATTTTGATTGTTCACTGAATGAAGTGACATAACAAGTTACTTTACAATGTTTAAAATTGAATATATTCTGTTGCAAAATTTTCGACTAAAGACGCTCTTAATCCCAAATGTGATAATAATAATAATACAAAATTCTGAAAGATTTCAAATTTTAAATTACGTCCAAAGGGGCGTTTTTTCACGTTTTGTGTGTTGCCTTTATTTATTGAATATGATGTTTATCGCAGTTAAACCATAAAATTAATTTCAACAGCAATATCAAAAAGTTTTAAAATGAGCATATCTTTAGAATTTCCGATATACAGTTCCGCGCGCTGGAGATAAAAAGGTGTGTCATTGCTCGATTTTCATTGCCCATAGAGTGTTGTCATTGCTCGATTTTAAATCTTTGAGTTTGTTAATCAAAAATTTTTTAATGTCTGAAAATATGAAACAGATATTAAAACAAATTTCAAATTCCAAATTTGGGCTTCCAGATGCTCATATTCGGGTGGAAACGTACGTTACTCAAAATTGGACAGCTCTAGGTACAGTTGTTTTATCACAATGTGAGAAACATACATACATTTATGCAGATTCCTTTTTATTTCATTTCTTTAAATGTAATAGAGACCGATAATAGTTGGTGGGAACAATGTGAAAAATGAATCGGACATTAATAGTGAACCAACCCAAAATGCCAAACCGAAAATAATAGTCCTTCAGGGAAAATTTCCCCTTTGGACCAACAATAATAAAATCGCTGGGGTAATGCGCATAGCGATTCCAATCCTTCCTATAATGTTAGTAGAGATAGAATAATTTCGCATGGGCCGAGAACACGTACATGATTCCCGTGAAGGTCAACCGTTGGAGGATTTACATGAAGTAATATCGTTTGTGTTCGGGTGAAAATATTGAGCAACAGATGACTAAACTAAAGGAGACAGCAAGAAGATTTAATTTATCGAAATTAGATGTTTAGCGTATTCTATATGAACACTTTCACTTAAACTAAGTCTGGAATTTGAGTACCCAGACTTTGTTCGCCAATTCAAAAATTACAACGTGTCGTTTTTTGTGAGCGTTTGTTCAGTTTTGCAGTGTAATATTTTACAATCGATCATTACTAGAGATGAAGCAATGGTCGTACACCGCGAAGTTTTATGAGAGATGGAATCAGTAGGGTGGAAGAAACCAGCGAAACAATACGAAGAAAAGCAATCGACGAAAAGAAAATGACCAGCAATTTAGAAAACTGTCAAGACATCCTGCTGACAGATTTTTAAAGAATGGAACGCAACGATTATTAGGGAATTCTATACTAAACTTGCATCAACTGATAAAGGAAATTATGCGCGTTGAATGCTAACTCGCAATTGCCATCTTCTCAGTGATAATAATCATGCGCATTTAAAACTATCATTTCTAAAGCTCTAATGAAACGCAGGTTACGCAGGTTCAAGAAGCTTGACATTACAGCTCAGATATAGGTTCTGGTATACTTGCATATTCTCCAAACTGAAATCTGACCTTCATGGAAAGAGATTTAATGGTGAAATGATGCGTAAGAAGTACAGTTATGGAATATTTTTAAGAAATTTTATTCGGGTTACTTTTCGAGACACAGCGTTGTTCATTTCAAGATTTGAAACGTGTATCAAAGTAAAAGGAGATTATATTAGAACATGTTCCATTAGAATTTTCCCGTTATTTTTAGAAATATACCAGGTCAGAAGCTTTTGGATCTACCTATGTAAGCACCTTATCATGTAAAAAATGATGGCTTGGAAAATATTTAAATAAAAACAATTAGTTTAATAAATGTTACAAGTAATAAAACCGGTAGAGTATTTTTCTATAATATTGTTACTACCTTCATTTTTACTTATTATTGTCGTATCAAAATTTCCAGTTAGATTTCTACTTGCTGCCATACTAATAAATTCGAACTAAACATTTTTGTGTATATGCCTTTTCTTGAATTAAAATTACTATTTTAACTGCTCTCTGGGGGCTAGAACGTATATAATAACATTATCTCTATAACAATAGAGAAAAGGTTAAACTTTACTTTTACTGATATTTGTAAGTATTTTAGCACAAACATAGCTGTCATGCGTGTTTATCTCAAGATGGGTTTTGTAGTAATTTAGAAGCTGCATTTTGAATAGCTTTGACATGCATGAATATGCAAAGACATCAAGTGCTATTTCACATTCAATATTGCATATCACTTTATTTGTTCTGTGCTTTTAAGGGACAGATAGGTACAGATAGTCGTTACATATTCTCACTTTCCTTTCATTATGCAACGTAAATCTCACGAAATAGAGAATAAAGGAACTTGAGATCCGTGTGTGATATACCCACGGGAATCACAGCATTTGAGCTATGCGATACCACATTTCTTGAACTCTAAATTTCGATAAGATATATTATGCCAGCTCTTAATTAAATTAACAAACAAAAAAAAAAAAAAAAAAAAAAAAAAAAAAAAAAAAAAAGGGGGAAAATGTCTCAAACAATTTAACTGAAAAAATATGTATTCTTTGGTATTTAACTGACTTTAGTCTTCCTTTCTCGAATTTGTTTTCGAGAAAGACGTTTTCCACTTAAACAATGAAAGAGTGTTAATTAGGAAACAGCAAATTGTATATCCAAATTATCTTAAACAATATCACTAGTCTTGTCATTTGCGATATGCATTTCCCCCTGCCGATAGTGAAACAATAGCCAACGCGAACACTCTGTTTATATTTAAGATGTATAAGGTGGCGTCTAAAATTTTAAATTAGTCACCAGTAAGTCATTATTTAGATACCTAATTACACGCGTGAAGTTAGAGAACGATATTTAACAATTAATTCTTCTATGTTAGGCACGCCTGAAATGCCTTTATTTTAAAATCATTATTTAATTCTCTCTTTATTGTTTTGTTCTTATGCCTGTATATTTCTCTTACTGTAAAATCGGTCAATGCTGATACAAGATTTCTCGTAGTATAATTCTAGTTTTGGGCACAATTATTCCTTGAGCTGCAGTTCATTCCAACAATTTATTTTGTTTCATTCTGGGGTAATAAAAGTAGACTAGAAGATATCCGACGCAAATCCGAAGCTAAGTGTATGAATACATATAAATCGGTTGATCGGATTGGATGATTTTGATTAATTAGGGCAAGGCATGCAAGAGCTATTTGCCTTTGTGGTAGAAATGACTTTCTGTTGTATTAGTCAAAGAAAATAAGTTTGTATTCTTGTTTAGCATAGAAAAAGGTTAGCCCGTTTAGTGAGATTTGACCATTGCTAAATAATCGACAAAATGACTAAAATTCTTTGAATGTAAACCATTTAAAGAGAAGTGCAAAAATGTATAATCAGTTCTTTAAGTACTATGGTATTATGGCAAGTTCTAGATTTTACGTTAATCATTTATGTAGAAATCTTATTTAAAACTCATATTATATAAATTATATAGTTTACCTTTCATGCAATTAATCACTGCATTAATAGGGAAAAGGCGAAAGAGAAATAAAGAAAGACAATAACACAAGATTAAACTAATGGAGAAGCCTAGGATATACTGGCAGGTATTTATCTTCTTGGCTTCACATTTATTGTGCATTGGAGCTGTTATAATCTGTTGAAGGAGTTCTTTTCCGGATTATTCCTACAGATCAGTTATTCAATTCTTTTGTAAGGTTTATTTCTATGTATTACTGACAAATGCTGACGCTTATTATTGCCTTTTATTATTTTAGAACTAATCTATATTGATTTTTAAAACGTTTCATGAAATATTTTAACTTTTCCAGCCTATTTAATTTTATGCTGTAACGCAAGAACAAAAATCGTTCTTTATAGTACTCAGAGGTTTTAAATACTTTCATAATGAAAAGTGCTTTTCATTTTTTTAAACATACACTTTCTCAGGGAAACCTTCTTGAGATATCAGAATATATATTATTTATTCATGATGCTTTATATCTAATATGCGTTTTCATACAATATGAAGGTAAATAAATACATTGCAGCAAAATTAATTCGTTTGGCCGTAAACGTCGGACTCAACGGATAAGACGTCGGTTTTGAGGACCAAAAGTCCTGAGTTCGAAACCCATCAAAGGTAAGCCCCGTAAAAAGTGATTTCCTCCGATTTCTCCTTCTGTTATTTTATGTTCTTTATATTCCATTTATTCGAGAATGTTTTCCACTTTTTATAATATTCTGAGTCTTAAATGTTCCAGCTCCAAATGTGTAAAAATAGAATGTTCCAAGTGTGTACAAATGGTTACGTCTTCAGTTTGAATAATACATCCTTTAGTTGAAACTTCTGAGTCCTTTCCTCTTCATTTGTCTTCATCACTTCATCTATGCTATAATATTGTTGCGTTTTTTTTTTCTGACACCAGTTGTTATGTTATTTTCTTCCTTCATGTTCGTACGGGGTTCGTGTGGATTTGGAATGAATAACGATGACACTTTATGAAGTATCGAAACACACTTTATTTATCATTATTAATCAGGACAGCTCCAAACCATTTTTACAGTCGTCGAAAATCTACTATAAACACGCTGGAACAATCAGCGACACAGCCTTCACACTGTCATGCAATAACGGTGGAAAAGGTGGAACTTCACTGCAATGCACCAGAGTACAGCTCCCGACTCTGCTCGGTCGTTTTCGGAACTCCACGTACTCTCGAGACTCTCTAGGCTACAGCTCGCGATGCACTCGACGACACGCAGAGCACAGCTCCCTACTCTTCAGTTCAGTCGTTCCCGGAGCTTAACACACTCTCGACGATGCACTAACCGCGATACATTAAGAGACTCTTCGATGCACTCGAGGACCAACTCGGCGCTAGACTTCGAGAGACTCGTTCAATGACTAACTATCAACTCGCTAGACGAGGCACACACTCACTGACTGCGGGTCAGCTGGGTTTATATAGCTTTCGGCTTGTGTTCGAGAACATTCTGTGCTAAACCGGTAAGAATTCGTTACAGAAGTTTCTCCATCCGTCCATGGCATATCGCCAATTTTGTCGCCAAATGGGCGATTTCTCGCCAAATGTGGCAACCCTGCCTTCCCATGCCATTTTATGGTAACCCTAAAGCTGCTTTGCGAGGAAGCTATCTTACCACGTCTGTACATTTCGTAACAATATGTTGACATTTTTGCCAGGAAGGCACACGCTTCTGTTCAAAACCTTAAAGATACTCGTAGATGCAACTTATATCTTAAATTGAAGGATCTAATATAATAGTAGTTTGCTTTCTCTAACTGTGAGATTTTAAAAAAGGAATTATTTTGGTAATGCCAAAGAAACTGGAAATTTCATGTAGATATTGTTTTCTTTTGATTCTGATCGTATTCTGTTGTTTTTTAGTATTCCGAGACGTTAAACGGATAGGTTCATGTTTAATCATTCGTGATCAAAAAATGAATTTGCGTTTGGTTATAGATTTTCGACATCTTTTGTTACAGCTTGATATTTTGTCACATCCCTCACATTCGGGTACAGAATATGCCGGGGTTTCAAGAAGCAATCTCTAAACGCTTTACTGATTTCAAGAAACAATCTCTAAACGAGGCTTTCTGATGATGCGTTTTAAGTGCAGTTAATTAAAACTGATGTTACACACGAAGTCCAGAACTCTTGAGAAGATTTTCAATCTGGAAAATTTATTCAGAATTTGCAACCCTATCTTAGAGGTATCCGTAGCTCTCAACATACACACTAAGATATGAAAAGTATTCTTATATGTATATCCTATAGAAATTCACTAAATTTGACTTGATGGAAAAGCAGATTAGTTTTACAATATGTTTAGAAATAAATATATCATATTCGTTATTTTTAATATTATCAATTCTGAAGCATCGAAAACAGTTGTAAAACTATTCTATTAAAAATCGCAGATTAAGTACTAAAAACAGAAAAAAAAGTACTTTGTATCAATATTGGCTCAAGTTTCCAAGTAGTAAATAATGATGAAAATTTTGCGCTATTTGGTTTTATATATATGGATACTGTTTTCGAATTTTTGAAGGTCCTTGAACAAATATATCCATATTATGAGATTTTTCTTTTACTATGTAAGTGAAGAGTAAGCCTCTTGCAATGCCGACTGACGATTTTCTAGCAAGATAAGCTTTTTATTTTTGTATTGTAGAAGAGCCAGATATATTAAAAATGTCCTTTTTTCGAGGCCTGAGTATGAGTACTCTGTCAACATAAAATACATTATTAAATGTAAAGGGCATTTTCCCTTTTTATTATTATGACTTTATTTTTGCAATATCGTCTACTTGGTTTCATTGTGTGTGCAATCGTCCTTCTTACTACCAAGTTAATAATGGAAATTTGTCCCTGTAGGGATGAACTAAGGGTAAGAAGATAGTATAGGAATGAAAGAAATATTAGCTTTCATACCTTCTTTTAAATTTATTTAGTCCAAATTGGCAATTTACCCAGAAGGACTGTTAATTTTGCTTTGATACACTACAATTTTTATTTCACTTTTCAAATTGTTACCACCAAATATTTTCGCCCTGTATTAAAATTAAATTATTTAAAGAAATTAAATAGTGAAGAATCTGCATAAATGTTTGTATGTTTCTCGCATTGTGATAAAACAACGGTACCTTAAATAATCAAATTTGGAATAACGGAATCCTTCTGCGAATATGAGCAACCAAATGACCAAATTTGAAATTTGGAATTTTTTTATTATCGATTTTATATTTTGTAAACCTTTTACAAAATTTTGATTAACAAACTCAATGATTTCAAAGCAAGCAAAGGCAACGTTGTACAGAAAAAAAAAAAAAAAAATTATCTCCAGCGCCCGAGACTGGTGTATTGGAAATTCTGATGATACACTCATTTTAAAATTATTTTGCGATATTGCTCTTGAACTCAATTTTATGTTTTAAGTGCGAAGAACATGATATTTAATAAATAAAGGTAAACACAAAATGTTCCTCTTTTGGCGTAATTTAAAATCTGAAACCTTTCAGATTTTTTGTTTCTATCTTAAATCTTTCAGGTGATAACAAAATAAGAATTAGAATGTAACAAGGAAATCCCTTTATTTTGTAATAGAGATCATTAGATTGCTAAGGATATAGGAAATGTGAAACATTCATTGCATCCTCCTGCAGACGGTGTCCGCCGATATAATCGCGGCAAAAACATCGCGGACGAAAACGTCGCGGAGAAAACAACGCAAAACGAAAACGCCGTGATACAAAACATCGTGGGAGAAAACATCGCACTTCTAAAACATCGTGGTTCAAAATATCGTCGTCGAAAATAAAGCGGTTCAAAAACTTCGCAGTTTAATAACATCGTCATTGAAAATATCGTGGTAGAAAATAAAATATCTACAAATCATCGCATGACGATAACATCGCAGACAAGTGGCTTTTTTCAGGCTTTAATAATTGTAAATGGATATTCTCATAATGATTTGTGAGCGCAAGATGGAAAGAAGGATAATTTTTGCTCTCATATTTATTATTAACTAATAACTTTTTGCTTATAAAGTTTTTTTATTTTTTTACAGAAGCAATTTGTTTTTATAGATAAGGTCATGTAGTTACTTGTCTTCCGTTTTCTAATTGAATTGTACTTTTCATGAAAAATTACCAGTCAAAACTTTATAAAAAGCGATTTATTACTGGCCTTTGTTAGTTAACTATGTCGGTTTAAATTTCTATTAAGTGCTATAAGTTGCATTATTTTTTTTTAAAGTTTCTTTCTTATTTTATCAGCAAAAATTATTAGTTAATAAAAATATGAAAGTAAAATTATTCTTCTTTCCATCTTGCGCTCACAAATCATTATCGGAATATCCATTTACAGTTATTAAAGCCTGAAAAAAGCGTGTCTGCGATGTTATCGTCATGCGATCATTTGTAGATACTTTATTTTTTACCACGATATTTTCGACGACGATGTTTTTAAACTGCGAAGTTTTTGAATCCCTTTATTTTCGTCGACGATATTTTGTACCACGATGTTTTACAAGTACGATGTTTTCTCTTTGCGATGTTTTCTATCACGATGTTTTGTAGCACGACGTTTTCGCCTTGCGTTGTTTTCTCCGCGACGTTTTCGTCCTCGTTGTTTTTGCCGCGATGTTTTCGGCTGTAACCCCTGCAGACGAACTAAGGATCTTCCAATTCCTGGTTTCATATCCTGATTATTGAGGCAAATTTCGGAGCGATGTCTTAATTAATTAATTACATTCCTCATCACTGAAAGAAACCCTTGGTCGAACCAACACGTCCACACACATCATGAGACAATTGATTATTGAGGGCTACGTTCTAGTTCGCTTTTATTATAGAGACTAATAGAGCTTTCATTTTAGTAAGCAATGTGAAAAGTCAGCTCTGCTTTCTCCGAGAAACGAACTGAGGACTTTCCAATTACTAGCTGCCTCTTTTACACACTACACCATAAAGACACAAATGTGATGGAAGTTTTAGTTCTTTGTACAGTTATTAAAAGATTACATATAAATGAGCAGATTGCAGTAAGGATCGGTTTTATTATCCGTACTATTGACGCTGAAGCATTCTCTATAAAACATGAAATATATTTGGTAATTCCCAAAATTGTCTTATACATCTGGAACCTGCAAGGGAAAATATTCGGAATTGCATATTAGAGTTAAAATTTGCAAATGACATGATAGTTATTTTACCATTTAAAAAAGGTTCTTAAAGAACTTCTCAAACAGCTCCATCAAAGTAGATACTGATAAGCAATTCTGTGTCAATTCCTTCTGGACTCATACTTTGAGACGGTGTTGTCTTAGCTCACTTCTGTTAAATCAAATCAAATACTGGAAGCGAATATCTGATTTAATTCAGAGCTGGAAATTAGGATCTGTTTGGCGCTGTATAAGAAAATTTGTAAAAATTTGAAACAGTAAGATTAGATCTAGAGGGTATTCTCCCTGCACGCAAATCTGCCTGTAATATAAGTGGTTGCGCTTTTTAGGTGTCAGAATTATTAGTAGTCGGAAGCCAATCATGATCTTCCTCGTAATAACCTCAAATTATATGCCATTTTAAGAGCTAAAAAGGATCTCATTAGTTACTTAGTCTCTAAAACTATCTCTTAACACGGAATTAAAAGTTTCTTTGCGCTCAGTACGAATGTTAATGATTTCATTGCTAATTTCGAAATGGATGTTTGTAGGCTTTTTAAAAATATCTAAAGCTCTCAACACGTTAATAATTAAAGAATTAACTATGCGTTAACATTCTAACGATTACATTCTATTTCCGGTGTTGTACTTAGAATATTAAAACTCCCGGTTTACTTCCCAAAGACCCGATTAGTTCTTCTTTCTTCTTCACTGGAAGTGATAAACAATTAGAATGAAAGAAGCATTTTCTCTCTGAGTATATACTTTTACTTTTTTGTTTGGTTGATAATAAACTCTGTTCATTACAATCTGTATACCTATAGCAAACTACTTTTTATTTAATAAAAAAGCCACGAAAGACTCTCAGCTACGAACAGATTAAATTATACCACCAAAAAGGGAATTTAAAGCTCATTATTAGGGTTAACTTTATCTCCGGGTCTTTAAAAGTAATATGCAATAAAAAATTGGAATGACAGAGATTTTGCGCAAAATGCCATTTTCAGGAAAGATAGTTAGGGATGTTCTTGTGATTTCAATGCAAAGTCAAACAAAAGATTTTGAAGTCATTTCATGAATTCCAAGTTTTAAATTAATTTCATTCACAGCTTGGATTTTCTATTAGGAAATAAATTTTACCCTGCATTGCTTCATTCAGTTCGTAATTTTTGTTTAGGAAAAGCTTTACTTTTGAACATTTTACTATTTTTTTCGTGCGTATTGAGTATAATTGCAAATCCTTTTGAAGTAAATAAATGAAAATCGTTAATAAACTGTACCGTCAAGTTCTTTAGATTCTGAATATGTTTGCATTGTGAGAGGAGATTAGGTCTGCTGCATACAAATCAGCAATATACTGAAAATACCCGTGCGAGTATGATAAAGATCGGTTTTTCTGATAAATCGAAATCCCTTTCTTTGAAAATTGTATGTACACTGCGGGAAAAAAAGGAGTAGACAATTCTCTATATCTTCCTTTCTGACCGATTGACGAAATTCAAATTGCGTTTTTCATGTCTCGAAAGAGCGACTTACGATATCTATTATATTTATATGTAGCATTATTCTAAAATATGTATTTTGGCACAAAATGGGTCTTTTTCTAAAATCACATCCAATATTTTTCCATATTTCGTTTCTACGACTCTGCATAAATATTAAATTTTGTAAAATTTCGTGAGAAATTTACAGATTAATTCAAAAATTTATTTTGCCGTATTTTTTTTCAGTTTGCGCCAAGTATAATTCACTTGGCAACTTCTTAATTTATAGCAACCTTTTTTCATTGTACACGAACGGCAAAGAGGTCATCGTTCATACCTTAAAATAATTTTAACAAAGAGCGATAACCACATTTGTCGTTATTATCGCTTATAACAAATATGTCAAGTTTGAAAATGCACCAGTATATAAATTCGCGTATATCGTAGGAATGTTTGAATAAAAACTTTAATTTCTTGCAGTTATGCTTAGAAATACATCTACTTTAAGATGATGGTAAAAATTTTATAGGTTATAATTCAAAACGTTTTTCGAAAAATTTATAAAAATTATTTTAAAATACAAATTTTTAAAATAAATCATAATAAATAGGCGAATTTCATTTAGAATGAACCTAAATTTCAAAATGTGATAGGAAGAATCAAATAAGTTTAATAAAAAAAGAGATGTTTATAAATATATATCAAAATCAATTAATATTGAGGAGCTAAAATTTTGAGACCTAATTTCTAAAAACTACTGGTGCGATTTTTACAAATCTTGGCAGTTTGCATAGTTTGAGTCTTAGAATCGAAATATGAAAAAAAATTGGCATGGCATCTCAGAAAAAGTCCGTTTTTTTTTTGTTGAAATACCTGTATTAGGACAACGCTATATATAAATCTAAGACATAGCCTAATTCGCGCTTTTGAGTCATGTAAAACGCAAGCTGAATTTCGCCAGTCGGCTCAGTGGAACGAGAGATATAGAACTGTCCCCCCTTTATTTATTTTGTCCAGTGTACCTTGTCTTACTTTGTCAGAGGAATAAATATGTAATTGAATCAAACTAGTTTTTTATGATTTCGAAACTGAATGACAGCAAATGCAAACCAAAATAACTATTAGATAAATTGACATTAAAAAGATTCACAAGGATCTTATAGTATTAGTCACTTTATAAGGTATTTCTCCCGCCTTCTTGGCATGCCTTCGTGGTGTGGTGGTCTGCACCCTAGGCGCGTATTCCAGTGGTCCGCAGATTGATTCCCGGCGAGGGCGTTGCTTAATTTTCACCACTTCTTGCTTCAAAACTCGTAATGTCTCTACAGTGGCGCCCGAACTATTCTTCACACCTAGGATTTGGGGATTGGTTCCCCTAAAAACCCGAGTCGCCCTTTAATAAAAAAGGGAATATATAAGGTATTTCTCCCGACTTCCTAGCATGCCTTCGTGGTGTGGTGGTCTGCACGCTAGACGCGTATTCCAGAGGTCCGCGGTTCGATTCCCGGCGAAGGCGTTGCTCATTTATCATCTCTCTTACTTCAAAAATACATACTGTCCCTACAACTTTATTTTCTTGATATTTAATTTTTAAGTGCTTTAGAGGTATTTTATAATTTGTGTAACTGATTTCTTCTCTTGTTTTATTTAGGTTTATTCCAAAGAGCAATCATGCAGAGCGGTTCAGCTTTGAGTCCTTGGGCAATAGCTCGGAATTCGCTTGCGTATACAAGACAAATAGCTAAAACTCTCAAGTGCCCTATAGAAGATAATGCAGTCTTAGTGGAATGCTTACGGCAAAGGTCTGTTCAGGATATTCTAGCGGTACCAATCAGTGTTCCTGATCACTTATCAGCATTTGGTCCCACAATTGATGGCGTTGTTGTACCTGGAGAACCAGCAGACATCATGGAAAAACACACAGATTTCTTTGGGCAGTATGACTTAATGTTTGGTATGACACGAGCAGAATCTTATGACCAATATTCTAGCGAAGAAGATAGGGCTGGTATTGATGTGCAGAGAAGAGATCGATTATTGAGGACTTTAGTGAGAAACCTCTTCAGTTATCATCTCCAAGAAATCTTCTTAACTGTGGTCAATGAATACACTGACTGGAGCAAACCTGATCAGCACCCGATCAATGTTCTAGAATCGACAATAGATGCAATGAGCGATGCATTAGTGGTTGCTCCTTTGGTACGTGTCGGCAACCTACACTCTAGAATACAGTATCCTAAGAGGCCGACGACTTATGAATACGTTTTCCATTATCAAACAGAAGATGCCCTATTTTCACAAAGGTTTGGATGTGTCCATGGAGAAGAACTGCCATACGTGTTTGGAGCTCCTATGGTCAGTTTTTTATCATATTTCCCGAAGAACTTTTCTAAGGGAGAAAGCGTACTCTCTGAAAATGTAATCAACTTTTGGACAAATTTTGCAAAATATGGGTAAGCTCCTTCTATCACACTTTAAATTTTAACTCTCTTATTGGCTGTATTCTGTTAATAATTTACTGTCAACATATATAGATACCATGACAGGAGACTAGTGCTAGAGGTTCCACAAAAGTTAAAGGGATATGTATGCATAAGACCCGTAAGAAAGTGGGAAGCAAAAAATTCGCTAAATTTCGAAAACTATTAAAAAGATTAAAAGAGAACGCAGAATAATATATTTTGAATAAATTAAAAAAAAAAAAAAAAAAAAAAAAAAAAAAGATTTATTAATAAGAATGCCAATAATTTCTGGTTCATTCAATTATACCAAGTGAATAAACAAATAAATGAAAGTAAAGTAGATATTTAATACAGAATAAAATCATATTTAACCAAACGTTCCCTAACCGAAGACAGAATAGTGGGTAAATAAAACATTAAATGAATGAGCTGCAAACTAGTTAATTTGCGATCATCTTTTATTAATCTCTTATACTTTAGAGCTTACTTAATGCTTATACATTAGAGCAGGGATGGGCAAACTACGGCCCGCCGGAAGGTTCTATCTGGACCGCGGATAGAATTTTAATTTGCCGTTCTGAGGCTAATTAAAAATATATATATTATTTATATATTATATATCCATCTCCTTTTCTACTTTTGTTTAAATGTTACTTTTTTTCTTCCTTTTTTCAAAGGACTGATGATCTTTTTACTTTCTCTATTTTTCTTCTACAAAACATAATCGACAGAAATAGCAAGCATATACAGCTTTCAATCGGTAAAGTGTAAAAGAGGAAGTTCTGTGTTAGTTAATAGCTGTAGATTGGCGCCAACAAGCGTTATCGCCTTCTCGGAGAGCAGGTATATTTCGAATCCAAATATAGGTGAATTAGACCTCACATGTGGCAGAGTGCGCATTTTAAGCTCCAGCCTGTTCTTTTGGCGCGAAATCTAATATTATTGATTGTGTATTAAAAGATTGCGGACATATAGCATCATTGTGAATAGTGGTGAAATTATTATATGTATAGCGTAGCTAGCGCTTGTTTGGGTTATTCGTAAAATATTATTTCAGCCCCAAAATGGCTACTAAAAAACGTAAAGTTAATTCAGAGTAATCAAAATCGTAAAAAAAAAAAACTTGTATTTAGCGTAGGTATAATGAAATGTAGGTAAATTTTTAAAATTCACCCTTCGATTCTAAAAGATTGCGTTTCTCTCTTGAATTCTTGGGGAATTTATAGTATACCGTGTCAGTGTGGTTTAAGATATATTGGCCAAACAAAAAGAGCGTTGAAGTTTCGTATCAAGGAACATGAATCTTATGTCAGAAAAGGCGAAATTAACAAGTCTTCAATAGTGTATCATAGTTGGACTTTTAACCATAATTTTGATTTTGGGTCTGCAAAAATTATCCAAAAGGCTTCTTCCATAGGTGAATTGGATTTTATTGAGGCTTTTCACATTCACAAAGATTTAGCAGGTTTAGTTAATGATTTGAAGTCCAATCCAGTCCTTTCTAATGCCTTTAAAATTCTACTATCTTAATTCAGTTATTTTTGCAGATAGATGGCGTTACCTCCTCGCGTTTGGTACTACCAGAGGGTATAAAAACCCGTTCAGTGGTGAAAAAAAGATGGAATCAGATCAAAAAACGATGGAAGCTGGCCAAACATCTTTTAAAGAAGAAATTAAAGAGAAAATGGATTCTGGTCAAAAATCCGTTAAGGAAGAGATTGGTTAAAATTCCATAATCGGGGTGAGCGCCAAGCTTGGCGAGAGTTTTTTATTTGGCGCGATTTTGATTTGTTTGTGGTTTCCGGCTGTAGGTTTTCTTATGACAAACCTAGAGCTTTACTTCGGTAACTGTAAGAGCGTAAATTTAGTGTAGCCAGATTAAAAAATAATAATAATAATAATAATAATAATAATTTTGAAATACTGTGTTTGTTTTTAAAAGTTTTACTGTTTAATATTATTTTTATATATATGTTTAACATTATATTTATATAAATATTTGCAGAAAGTTAAGCTGTTGTTGGTGGGAGAAGGTTGGATATTTTATGACGTGAAGTTTATAATTTATGAATGTTTTCATTTAATTTTATTTAGTTACTTTTTTTTTTTTTTTAGTTTTATTTCTTGCATGTGGCAATCGAAAGATGTGGAATATTTAAAGCTTTGAACGAAAGTTGTGTTTATGATGCTGAATACGCATAATTTGCTATTCTGTTTACGTTTAAAACTCACTTCTGATCTGATAAGTGTATATATTTATTTACTCAATAATTATTTACAAGAATTGTTTATTCTACTATTTTATGATGAATTATATATATATATAGCACTATGTTTTTACTTGCAAAGCTGTTGGACTTTGTTTCACTCATCTAGTAATTTATCATCTCATTTTACTATTGTATTTACATAAAATAACGGCGTTTCACTACTGCAAAACTTAAAAGTTACTATTATGTTTATGTTTAAAAATCACATTTTGGTGATTTCATTGCCGCCTAAAAAATTCGCCAAATTTTGAAGGCCAAAATAGTTATGCGACAGCTTACCCCACTTATGGAATTTTAGCCAAGAGATTAAAGCGGGACAGGAAACCGTTAAAGGAAAGATGCATGTTGTTCAGGAATCTTTTAAGGCAGAGATGAAAGCTGTTAAAGAGGAAGTGAAAATAGGACAAGAGGAAATAAAAAAAGAGATTACTTGTATAATAGAAAACAAATTTGAGGCTATGGAAGGCAGAATTGACACTGTTGAAACTAAAGTTGGACAAATAGAAGAAAGAGTTTCTTCGGTAAAAGAACAAGTAGAAGAAAGAATTTCATCTGTAAAATAACATATAGAAGACAGAGTTTCTGCCGTCGAACAACAAATTGATGATAGGGTTTCTGCTGCCGTCGTCAAAGAAGTTGACAGCCTAAAGAAGTGCATAGGGACGGCAGGAAACAATACTGAAGGTTTTAAATTTTTATCAATGCCTGCTCGTCTCGTTCTGAAACTATCTACATATGATGGGAAGACCTCCTGGCAAGTGTATAGGACACAGTTTTCAATCGTTGCGGATGCGACTGGATGGGGTTCCCAAACTAAGGCCTGTCATTTCGGAGAGCTCATTGAATATATCTATGATCCGCATTGAATATATCTATGATCCGCATTGAATATATCTATGATCCGCATTGAATATGAAACCCGTGCTTGAAGCAGTCTTATGAAGCTTATACACAGACTAACAATAAATATTTGGACACCTATGCAAATGACGATATCTGCGGTCCTAAGGTACGTCACGGACTCCGCCGGTATATATCGTGTAGGAAACAGCATCGGCTTTAGTCGCATTCAAGATGCCTCACAGTTCGGAGCTCTCTGATTTCGAGAAAAGTATAATTATCGGGTATCACAAATGTGGTCGATCCTTAAGGGACATATCTAGCGATTTGAAGTACCCAAAATGGACAGTGGCCTATGTGATTAAGAAGTGGAAGGTGAGCGGTGATTGTCGGAATGTGGCTCGAGTCAGCAGACCAACGAAACTGGGAGATAGAGACCGATGAGCGCTGTCCAGAGAAATTCGGAAGAAACACACCCAACCGATGGCCCTCATCCGCGAGGAGTTTCAACAGGCATCCGGGAGTATTGTTACAATGAATACCATCCGTAAGGAAGCACATCTGCTTGGTTTTCATGGTCGTGCTGCTGCCCATAAGCCTTTGATCACAAAGTCCAACAGCGCTGTTCGGTTAATGGGGTGCAAAGCACATCGAAATTGGACCGTAGATCAGTGGAAACGGGTTCTTTGGAGTGACGAATCAAGGTTCACCCTTTACCGTTCGGATGGAAGGATCTGGATCTCGCGTCTACCTGGAGAACGTCTCCTGCCAGAATGCATTGTGCCAACAGTCAAGTTCGGCGGAGGTGGAATTATGGTCTGAGGGTGTTTCTCCTGGTATGGGCTGGAACCCTTGGTCCCCATTCATGGTAAGCTCAACTCCGATGCCTACTGCACTATTTTGGATGACAATGTGCTTCCTACGTTGCGGCAGTTTTACGGATTGTACCCCTGTAACTTTCAGAACGACAATGCCAGTTGTCATGTTTGGACGTTAACCAAGACTTGGTATTGTGCCAATGGAGTTCATTGAATGGTCTGGCTGCCCAGAGTCCAGACTTGAACCCTATCGAGAACCTCTGGGACGAGTTGCATCGCCGAATTTAGGGGTGCACTACCCGTGGAAAATCGATGAAGGAAATTCTATGTCTTCTCCAAGCCGAGTGGAAGAAAATACCACTAGCTGTCATAAAAGTACTTGTGGAAAGTATGCCCCGGAGGATCCACGCTGTAATTATCTCTCGTGGAAGCTCTACCAACTATTGATTTTGAATAAAGTTAGTTTTTTTTTCTATCACAGGTGTCCAAATACTTATTGGTAGTCAGTGTAGATACTATTCGATCTCACGGGGCTTAGTAACAGGCAATTTGGAGATTTTATTCAGTCTGTGCAATCTGAATACTCTGCTGTACTGTATTACACGAAAGTAAGGCGGCTTAGTGCAGGATGTGTTTTCGATCGAGTTTGGCAGCTGAAAGACGACATTGTGTCGTTCTTTCATGAGAAACAGTGTTCTGCGGAGTGCAAAATGTTAGAAGATACAGAATGGCTTTCAGACTTTGCATTTTGTTCTGTCATATGAGCAATCTAAATGTTAAGATGCAAGGGAAAAATGAATTTATCGACAATATCTGCCCATCTCAAAGCTTTTAAACTAAAACTTTAATCTGTTTACTTGGCAGCTAGCTAAGAACTACTTATCTCATTTCGCGTGGTTCAATTCAACATCCTCAGTAAATGAAGGGCAGCTACCCTCAGTAAATGACGAGAAGCTACCCTCAGTAAACGAAGAGAAGCTACCCTCAGTAAATGAAGAGAAGCTACCCTCAGTAACTGAAGAGAAGCTTAAGAATTATGAAGATGGCTTGAAAAACTGCATTTTGAGTTCGAACGCAGATTGTAAGATTTTAGAATAAATTTCAAACAGAACTATATATTTTTACCATGCCTTTTAACTTATATTGTGAAGCAGTGAGGTCAGATTTACAGCTTGAATTAATTGAGTTGCAATTTAACAATTATCTCAAGCAGTTGTTTCTAAATATTCCAAAGTTAGAGTTTTACAAATCATTATCGAAATTAAGTTTCCCAAATTTAATATCTCACGCCCAGAAAATCAGTGCTATGTTCTGTTCATCTTATATATCTGAATAAGTGTTTTCAATCATGAACATTAGAAAGAATTATTTCTGAACTAGATTGACAGATGAGCATTTACCTTCATTCCTTAGAATCAGTGTATCTCACTTCGAACCTTTAAACGGAACTTTTAAAAATGAAATCCCAATTTCATTTATCTGATTATCATATTTAAATTGTAATACTTGTATATTGTTTTTAAAGTTTTAGAAAAATTTATCTTGGCCCGCAATTTTTTTTTTTTTTTCGATTTTCTGCCTGCGACCGAAAAAGTTAGCCCATCTCCGCTTTACAGATAAGAAAGTATTTTATAATGAACGTAAAATTATTGATCTTAGAAATCTGCTCTAGTGGTAACTTTCAGGTACCCTCTTTCGTTGTCAGAATGTGCTAATCAAATCTGCGTTCCATTAAAAAATGGGTTAAACGCTACTAAACTACACCAAAACATAAATCTCGAGACTAAATAAAATTATAAAAATAATAAAAAATTCTGAAAGCTTTCAAATTTTATATTACTTCTAAAGGGAAGTTTTTTTTCATTTGCAGACACATACACATTTCGAGAGCATTTGGGGTAATGTCTTTCTGGGCCAAAAATATTTAGCTTAGCATTAGATAGTCCTATAGATAGTCAGGCGCGCATGAGACATTTTTTTTCCGTACAGAGTTGCCATTTCTCGCTTTGAAATTGTTCTGTTAATCGAAAACTCGTTAACGTTTTACAAGAACAATAATGCCAGGAATTGCCATTTACAAAAATAATAGAAATAATAAAACAAATTCCAAATTCGGGCTTCCAGATGACCCTTTTCGAGTGGAGGATTACGGTATTCAAAATTTGATGGCTCTAGGCAACGTTGTTTATTCACAATGCGAAACACACATATATATATATTCACGCAGATTTTTCATTATTTAAATTCTTTAAATATAATAAAGGGCGGTAATATCTGGTGGCAATAATTTGAAAAGTGAAACAGGCATTTATAGTGAACCGAAGCAAAATTGCGTTTCGACATTAATAGCCCTTCTGTGCTAACGCCCCTATGGAATAATAAAATATTTTTCAATTTTATAATTGCGTGTGGAAATATGTTAATAAGAATTGTTCATCCAACTACTGATGTTCTATAACAGGATATTTTAACTTAATGCTTTCTAATGCTTGAAATTCTTAAAAATAAATTAGTAAATAACAGATCGTGCATTTTGAAACTGATATGTGAAATAAATTTAATTCATGCATTTAATATGATGCATTTTCTTTAGTATGTAGTACACGTTGTAAACAGTTGTTTCAACATTTTAATTCACAAAAATAATTACTTTGGCTTATACATGACACCAAATGTTAATGTTATTGAAAATCAAATAATTTAAAATACAATACAAAATGCATGAAAGCGAAGGTACAGCACATAAAAAAATTCAAAATTGCATAGCAACCTATAGCCGGAAATATCATGGGAACATGGTATCAGAGCTACAGGTAACAAAAGGACCTAAGACATGAATTATCAGAAGTATTTATTGCTCATAAATATTACATATGCTGTAATAGATTAGACAATTTCAAAATATGCCAAAGATGTTGAAAGTTTCTACCATTACAAACGATGCACCCAAGGACCATTAATTTTCAGACATGTCAAAAACACCTGAATTTTGTTGGATAACTGCAACAGCGAGACGATTCTTGCAAAGATCCTTTTCAGACTCAATAAGTGTTTCATGCAATACAAACGAATGCTGTCCAAAGAAAGAAATCTGGCGAGTTCAAACACGGAGAGTGTGGGTGCGAGGCACATAATGCTCGAACCGTATGTTGCACAAGGGGAAGTAAGAGTCAATTTCAAAAAGATGAGACAATTTGCTGATGTCATAAGTAATAGCAACAGGTAAAGCCAAGTTAAGTATTCACCGACATGCGACGTTAGACATCATGCGGTCTCACTCCGTGAGGAGCCTGAGTCTATATATGCGCATTGGGTTGATTAAATCCATTATCTGACTAGAAATACTACTTACCAGTAAGGCAAAACAGGATAAAGGAAATAGAGCATTTTGGGAACATTGGAGAAGATAACGCATACGTGTAAGATGACAAAGAAGGAACAGCTTTTGTGGAGCTCTCTTTCCAAAACATTCTGGCGAATGTTTCCTATATCGATATGTTGCAAGTGTGCGTCTTACACAAATGAAAGTAACTGGGCAAAATTCCACATTTCATTCAGACTAACCTCATTTCTTTGCCATGCTTAGATCTATCACTACCTGAATGGTGAATTGCCACGTCACTGGACTTGCCGACACGGAAAGATGACTTAGAATTACTCAGATAGCCTCTAAGGTTTTCCGGCTCAAGTGATTTGTTTTTCCTTTAGGGTATGTGATAATAAAATTGCATCATTATGAGACAAATCGCGTCGCAATCGCACCATGATTCGAAGAGTTCAAGGACTGCATTTATTACTAGTGCGTATACTACAGTTATACACGTAGTTATAATACGTGCCGTTAAAAAGCGAGTATCGCTTGGAGACTCGTGCACAGCAAACGGTTTTAGTCTTATGATTTCTTTTGGCAGGCAGCCGGAAGGTGCTATTGCTTTTGGGGTTAATCGTGTCCAGCAGACTACTTTAACGAGGCTCCAAAGTGAATACTTGGAATGCGTTAAATTTGACTCGGAAAATAAGATCTACCCCATCTGTAGGAAATGAAATACTGAATGAAATTATTTACCTTTGTATTCGAAATATTAACGGCTCTTGGACTCATGAATCTGGTCTAGCCTAATGGCTAACTTGCTATGATTAGTAACAACAATAGCAGCAGTGTTATGATTAAAATTTAAATATTTTTGTTTATTTTATTCCATACATTGTTCACTTAATTATTTGCAATACATCAAGAACTACAGCCTTCTGAAATCTGATGAACAATTTGCTAATGACTTGTGTATTATTATTACGCAGATAATAATAATAATAGTAATTGGCAGCATGACTTAAGTTTATCATGATGTATCAGAAAAGTATGGAGTCTCATAATTAGAGCTTTATTGCATGAGTAGTAAAGAATTTATTGCTATTGTTTAGTGCATTATATAATTTACCTAAGTAAAAGTTTTTCATACATATTTACAGTTTTAGCTCAATTAAGGGAATTGAAATGAATTATACAGGCTTCATTTTGAGACACAATGAAATACAAGAAAAATTGAAATAGGAACCATTGAAATAACCTGTATGAAAACATGTTTATTGGGCATACATTGGGATATTTTCTCAATGATAATTGAATCCATTCATTTTTTCTTCCTTAAAGCAAGGCAGTAATTAGATTTTCCGGAATCTATATGTGAACAAGCGTATTACTGAGAATAAATCAATTAGTATTTCGTGACACTGCTGAAAGACTATTTTCAAACTGTAACTGCGTTTCCCAAAAAGTATAAATCCAAATTTCTTGGAACTCATTTCGAAAACGTTTGATAATTATGCTTCATCAACAACTCCATTCACGGAAATAAATAGTTCTAGAAATAAGAAGTTTATTTCGAGGCATCTAATAGTAACATATCAATAATAGGCAATGGCAACTAATGAGCTAGTTGTCATTGAAACGGCTACATGCATGCAAGAATGAAAGATTTCGAACGAAAATTGTTTTCAGCTCTTTAAGCAAAAAATATTACATTATTATATTTTTAATGCCTTTATTTTATATCAGTGTAGGGAACTCGAGACATTTCCAGTAAATAATTATTCAAAGTATAAGAAAATTATCCTCCTTCAACACGTTTTCTGTTATTTTAAAAGCCTCTTCTATTTTCATAATATGTATAAAATTATTTTAAAGTAGATTACTGTTATATTTTAGATGGTTATATATATATATTTTTATGAATATAGATTATATGAATGAAAAGCAATTTAAGCTGTTTCCTTAGGCTGTGTATGCAATATGAATATAGTTTATTGTTTTAGTATCATATAGTACACAAAACTGTTATTTAATTATTTACTAAACGCGATATTTATTATTTAGTAAATATGTTGTTTCATTGAGGTAAATCTGTTGTTTAACTGAAGAACTTTTTCTGAAATTTAATGCAAGAAAAGAGATCAGAGTGATGTTGCAATGCTAAGGAGAATCATACATGTTGAAAGCACAAAAAAATTCATAAATTAGTTTGGCGCATTATTTTTCGGAAGATTTAATATTATAAAAATGCGTTATATTTTTAGTAGTGAAATGATTTTTCCTATACAATAAAAATATGCTATTTATTCAATAAACGAGAAAACGAAATTTACATTTTAAAAACATTTTTCGTGTATTTGTAAGAATAAAATGAAGAAATTTAAAATCTACCGTTATTATATTTTTCTTCATGCGTGCACAAAATTATGTTAGATAAAAACGAAATGCCTTTGAACACTACGTACTTCTTTATTAATTTTCAGAGCAGAGTAAAGTCTCTGCTCTTTAGAATTTGACTATTTTTGATAGAAAATTGTTTTCAACTTCCTTTCACCACAGTATCAAGTGATGTTTTTTCTTAACATTGTAGCGACATTAGGTATTTTTGGAAGCAGACAAGATGAAAAATAAGCAAACGGAAATCAAACCACGGACTTCTGGAATACCGGGCTAGCGTGCGGAACCACTACACCACGAAGGCACGCTAGGAAAGTGGGACATATACTTTATAACATGTATTCTGGAATAAAATTTAACTTGAAAATTAAGATAAAAATATGTGATTATATGTTTATTAACCCAGAATGCATGCTAAAAACCGCTACTCATATGTTGCTAAACAATATACTGTGAGAACAGTAATTTCTCACACCACGCAGTTTTCCAGCATCACAATTTTAATAGTAATTGCGGAACTGCACGTGTGTATATAAGCACCGGTCAGACTGATTTTGCCTTCTTCTTCTTCGCCCGTGTCCTACCTGTTGTCGTTTGGCAATCAGCGACGCCGCATGTTTGTGTTCCTGCATATCGCGCTGATGGAGTTTCATCGTTCCTGCATATTTTCACATGGAGTGTCGTCGTGATTTTTGCATAAAAAGAAGCAGAACTATAAGGTTGCGATATATTTAGATGAAAATGCTCGGCTTAAAAATCCATTTGCCACGGTAACGTTCTAAAACATCTCAAGCAGATTATCAATAGGTGTTCGACTCGAGAATGTGCATTACCAGCGGTGTGTCATCACGATGATATTTTATGTGTGTTAAAAAATGTGAAAGTAAAAAAAAAAAAAAAAAAAAAAAAAAAAAAAAGATCTTGCACGTGTACAAAAAAGATGAGGGCACTGCACGAAATTAATATGAGAAAATTTCGACTGCATTTATATGTGATGTAAGTGGATTTGATTTGTTAGCTAACGGACACGTGTTCTGTATTCGTCTAATATTCCAATATTAGATTCCTACGTGTGATAAGTGTTCCATATTTAATTCAGAAAATGTGTTTTGATAAAATAAATGTGAGATTAGAAAACGATGCATGTGGGTTATTGGGTAAGTGAAATATTTAATTATTCTTGATGCTAAGGTTTAATTCGCAACGTACGATGACTAAGAATACATGCCAGTAAATATTGGGCACATGTAAATTAATTAAGGCTTTCTCGATAGATATTTGGATAGACTGTTACATTACAACGCCTCCTAGTAGTGCACACCACTACATATACTAAACTATTTTCTTCAGTGTCTAAAATGTCAGAAAATATTTTTTGGGGGGATTTTAGCAATATATTAAGCGACATCATAGATGAACTACGTCAGAAACCTTCAAATCAGGTAATTGTCGAATTGAAACAAATAAATAACAGCAAAGCGAAAATGTTAAAATATGAATATGTTTAATTTTCTAATTTTCTCAAGTTATTATTTAAAACCTTTAAGATTGTGAACAATCACAAGAAGTGTTCAGGTTAACTCAATTATTTGTACAGTAAATTTTCAAAACCAAAAACAACTATTAAACGTACAAATTTTCAGTTATTAAACATTAGCTGATATATATACATTTAATTTCAAGTGACAGTAATTCGTTTTATTGCTTATAGCATAAAAAAAGAATATACATGATTAAACGGCTGCAGTGCAGGAATTATGTGTTTGGGATAAATAACGGCCATCGTCCTCAAACTAACTGTAGTGAACACGTAATGTGTTTTGATAAGTCTAGTGTAACTTAAATACTATAACAGATAAAAGTCTTGAGTATGATAATGGGTTTAGACATCTGGATCAACAAATGCTTGTAGATATAAAACACTGAGAAGAACTCTGTCTATAAAATCTTTGACTGATATAGGCTAAGAAAGCCATCTCAAGATGAATTACAAATAACTAAACCTCGAATGTGCTTTTAGAATATGCTACCAATGTACTTTGAAATTCATTGCATATAGAATATACTTAAAAATCTCAAAAGTGTATAGTCCATTTTTTTCTTTTTACCTCTCTGAAAGTCAAAAAATTCCTACAAAATTTCTTTGCTAGATTGTTGATATATTTTCTCATCGGTTTGATTTAGGAGTATTGATTTAGCTAATACAGCATTTCTCAAACGTTCTTTAAAAGTAGACCACTTTTATAAATTTGATTGATTTTCGGACAAGCTCCTTCTTGTTCCCGTAAATGCAATTTTAATCATGGGAATACCAGTGTATCTGTACAGATGGTATTTACACATTTTTAGGACAATTTGGATAAAGAATTAAACAAACGTAAATGTTTTGGAATAAAATGTTCTGGCAATAGTTTATTATTTGAAATGGAATTATTAGCTGTTACTTATTTATTCTTTTTTTAAAATGTCGCATGTAAACAAGCTGTGGATTAAAGGATATGTTTTTTTCTCTTTTCGAAGAGAAATATTCCTATTCCATAATAAAAAGACCTTTTAAAAATGCTTGCTATTAAAGTTTCGAAGTTCAAAATAAGCAAAATCATCACTCGAAAAAGGAAAAACCGTCAAACATTACTTCTACATGGAAAGAAGACGCCAGACATATACCCGAAAAAGATACATACTGTATTAATGTTTCTAAAACTGACAATCCGCCTTTACAGAAATCAGTTGCAAAGTTTTTATATGCACCTATAGCATAAATAAATAAAATAATAAACACAGATTTACAACTTAAAGAAGCTAATAACATACTGTTCGCCAGCTTTTGCCGAAACGTTGCTCAACGCAAAACAATTTGTAGAAACCTGTATGAAAATTATTTAGCAGGAAATTAATTTAATTAATTAATGAAAATTATTTTAAAATGGAAATGCATTGGGACCCTTTATGAAGCATGAATTTCGCTAAAGGATTGCAACAAAAAAAAATCTGCTTATTATCGTGTTGTTATCTGAAGTTCAGGTGCGCGTCACCAGCTGATAACACACTGTCTTTACTAATTATTCTCAAACGTTCGGTTATCGCGCAGTAGCTTCTGTGTTTTTACGAATGTTGCGCTAATAATCTAGATTATTTTAGCACCATGGAGTTATAACTTGTAAGGACCAACAGCAAGCCACACCTAAAAAATTTTACTATCAAAAACAAAAAGAAAAGAATGTGCAAAACTTCGCACAATGCAAAAGAAATTTCAGTAAGGGGTTTATGATCGTCGCAGATTTCTAATGGAAAATTAAAAAATAAGAGGAATGGAATAAAATATTAAAATTAATTCATCATACTATCAAAAGAAACTCTTACGTCCGATATTTGCCAAAGAAATTTCTTTTTTCTATCCATTCTAAGACATTCATGAATTTAAACTACTATGGCATTCAAAGCATGAAACTTCATGAAGGCAAAGCAAGAAGTCATACATCGAAAAGTATCATTTCATTCCTTGCAAAAATGAAGTCTGGTACAGGTATTACATATAGATATATGTATGTAAACTAAAATATCTATCTTTCAGATAATAAACTAATAATAGCTCGCCCTTTAACGCCTGTCTTCATTTTAAAAATGACAAAGCAATAATTTTCTTATAAAACTCCTTGCAATTCTGAAAAAGATCCATCATCTAATCTCTGTTGTGCGTTCATCGATGAAATCTTAACCCAACATCTGGATATTAATCTGTCATGTGATCTGAAATGTAATCAGGTATAAAAGGTAATTTTTGTGAAATCTCTCTCTCTTCTGCGTCGGCCTTTTTCTTTTCGCTGCTTCGCCTTGCCACTAGCCAAGTTCATTTTTCCATTTTCGTCCATTGTTTAAGAAGGTGTATTCTGTACAACATTGTTGGGGCATGTTCCACCCGTAAATGATGCTTGCAAATCTTTTTATAAAAGCTGAAGGATTATAAAGGATTTTCGTAATAATTCAAGCACTATTACGAAAATAAAATTATATTTCTAAATCAGCTGCCACATCTGGATGTTTTTGATTTATGCATCCACTTACCAAGCTAAGTAATTCACAACGAGCATCGAACAATCTTCTCAATTTTATTATACTTATATATATTTCCAATGTGCTGCTTAGAATTCCGTTTCCTTTTCACTTATGGACTGAAAAGAACTCTTTCTAAGCGAAAACCCACCACGAATGACAGAGCCTTGAACGTAGTGGAAGAGAAAGAGGAATAAATATTCTGGAAATTTTGCGAAAAGCTTTCTGTCATGGAATTCCTAATGCAGACTTATAGTCAAGATTAAAGGCTATCCGAGATTTAAAAAATACTCTCTGTATTTTAAACATTAATTAAATGGCCTAATCTGAACCTTTCATAAATGTGTAAATAACCCCTGTATTTTTAAAATACAATTAATTAAAGTTCGTTTACTTTTATGATAATTTAAAATTTGAAAGATAATTGAAAAAAAAACATTCGTAAAATATTTTAATAATTCAAGGATATTAGAGTTTAGATAAGCTTTATTATCTTATTTAATTAAAAATTGAATAAGAGTTTTTAAACAGGTTAAGGAGATGGATGATCATGCCGATTCTTGCACAGTCGTTCTGTTACGTAATAAGCTATGTTACGTCGTGTTTGGATGTATGCTGATAAAGTTAAATCTGAGATCGGCATTTACATCAAATTGATTTCAGTATTTTTTTATTGGAGTTCATAATGAAAACTCCTTCTCACACAGTTACGTAGAAGAAAACTGAATTGTAATTTTTAAGGCGCAATTATACAGTTCGTTGTATTCCGTTTTCACTGGTAATGAGCACAACGGCGGAAAAACGATGGCAAAGAGTATCACAATTCTAGTACTTTAAATCCAGTTTTGCGGTTAAGACAAGAAGGAGAAGTTTATGTTAAGGTTTATGTTCATAAAATATCGATCTCAGTGAAAACAAAAGTTATAGAAAGTTGGCATGCATAGTTTCCAAATTCTGAGATTTTTAGTTATAGTGTACACAGTTAATTTAAATTTTATGTTCTGTCTTAAAGATTAGCTTCAAAGACCACTTGTGATCTTAGTTTGAGAAAGGTTGGACTAAAATACTAATGGTTGGACTAATAATTTTGTCGCTATGATTACATTTATTTTCCAGAAAACGTTACTTTAATAATCGTTTAAAAAACCAGTTCTGCTCTTAGTTCAAAGATTTTAAGAAAAGAAAAATAAAAATGCTGCTGAATGAAATGCTGGGCAATTTTACACGAGCGCGTGTCGTATTTTTTACGACATCGGTTATTTTACCGTTTTGGGCACGATAAACGACAGAAATGAGTGAATATTGATAATAAATTTGCTCAGAAATAAAATATTATATTTTTAAATCGAAGCTAATTTTAATATTCATCAAGGCAAGTATAGACAAATAAAAAAGGAAAACACCTTGGTAGGAAAAAATGTAAGTTTAGCATCACTTACTTCTGAAAGGACATTTACTTCTTAGTGGTTACAAAAACGCACCTTAAACTAACTTTAATATTTTTATTTATTTCTAAAAAATAGAAATAAAAGAAAATAAGGACTGGAAATTGCTATTGTTCTCCCATCCAATCCTTGTCTTCCTTTTGTTTTTCAGATAATTCTTGAAGAATGCGAGCAAAATCAGCTGGTTGCAAAAATATGTGCATGCACATATTTGTTTTGCCATGAAAACCAATATAAAATTTACAGAGCCAAATGTATTCAAATTAAAATAATACACGGCAATTAATAACACAAAATTACAAAATATTTGAGAAAAAAATATTTTCCCAATTTTCACCCACGAGCACGCGCGTTCGTAAACTTCACGAAAAAGCTGTCACGTAGCACAAAAGCCCAGTTAAAAAAAAAAGAAAAAAAAAAAAAGTCAACTGACTTCCTATTGGCACATTCCATGATGTGGAGAAGGGTGGAAAGGAGGAATAGAAATGGTCTTCAGACGTCTCAGCTTCGATATGCGAAAAATGTGCATTAAAACTGAGTTTGTCGTAAATTTTGCGCATACGCGCGTGCTGGCAGGTTAAAAGGGAATGCACCCACGTATCTTAGGAATTTAGTAAAGCTATGCAGGCAATAATTTAAAATATTTTAATATAATAAGCTATGTTGCGTCACGTGATTAATCACATTACCGAAGGGTGTAGCTTCTAAATGAACCGATTCTGGCCTCATCAGGACACTTTAAAAGTGTTTTAAACTTGACTTCAGATGGAGGGAAATGAAGTAACGGAGCAAATCTGCGTCAACGATAACGAGAGAGAGTCTGTCGTTTAAATATTAATGAACTGAAAACACATTACCTGCGTTAACCGTGCCGCAATGGTGAGTAAAGCTTACGAAGAAGCTGCTTCACAAACTAAATTTAAAGCTCTCTAGGGTGAAATAGCTTTGCAGTTTTGCTGCGACGTGTGCAGTGCATTCGAAACTACATCTTCTAAATACACGAACTAGATAAGTTCCTTAAAATATATTCTAAGAGACTGCAATCTTAGAATACATGAGAATGTTTTGCGTAGGTTCTGTAATAGCACAACAGACTAACTTTAACTTTTATTTCAAAAATAAAATCTTTTAGAAATTAATTTAAATTTCAAATTTTTATTGCGTAAAATTATAATAAGTAAAATTATCTAGAAAGCAAAATCTTTGAGTTTTAAATTAGAAGTATTCGATTTAATTGTTTACAATTAATTTTTTATTAATTCCGTTGATTAACATTTCTTTGTTTTGATTTACTAAGATTCTTTACTATTTATTTAGCAAGCTTTTTAATACGGATATCCCAAATATAATATATTCTATGTCTTAAGTACTATTATTTTTAATTTAACGTTATCTAATGAAACACTTCTGTTTCGTAGGGCTTTTAGAATTAAGATTCGTTCAGGAATCATGCAAAAAAAAACAATTTCGTTTTTCCAAATAAGCAACTGATAATGTCTGTATCTGATAAGTTCTCTGTTTATATGATTTGTTTCTTTCTATAGATCATTAGTGAGGTAAAGATGTTTTCTTTAGTCCAAACATGTAATACAACTCTGTTTTTTGCCTACAGATTTATTGATTAAAATTATTAAGTCCTCTTAACATCCTGAATACGTAAGAAAAGCTGATCTGGAAGTGATTAATCGAATATCTGCAGAGGTTGTTCTGATATATGAAGATGTCGCGGAGCTTTTAGAATCATAGATTCATTCAGAAATCGTGGAAAAAAACAGTCTTGTTTTTCCAAATAAGCAGCTAATACTGACTACATTTGATAAATTTCTCCTTTTACATGGTTTGTTTCATTCTATAAATCATTAGTTGGTAAAGATGTCTTGTTTAAGGCATCGTGTAACACAAATATGTTTTTTTTCATACAAAGTTATTGACTAATACTAATAAGTCCTCTCAACATACTAAATACTTAAGACAAGCTGCTCTGGAAGTGATTTATATATTATCTGCTGAGGCCGTTCTGATATATGCAGACGACAGTAAGAATGACCATGGACATACTAATCGCGGGTTAGCTCCGATCAGTATGTATTTGTTAAATTTGGCGTGAAGGAAACATCTATGAAGCGTAGAAATACCGATTTCTGCTCCGTTTTCAGTTCTGAAGTGATTGGTATCGATTGCTGTTGATTTGGAATGTTTTTAGAGCTATGTTTACCGAAAAAATCTGAATACTTACAAACACCCGAAGTGTAATTCAGTATCTAGATAAGTGGAGAAGTATTAAAGATCTGAGATGAATTAAAGTTGTTGAAAAACTCAATACCGTGTCCCATTCTTCTGTCTCCATCCACAATGAATACCATATCATGTAAATAAAAAATGTAATAATATAGCTGATAGACTAGCAAAGAAGGATACTTCCGTGCTTCAGGTTTATTCTGAACTTTTGACCTAGCTTGAACTATATTCATGGAGAAAGACAATTATTAACAGATTCTGGAAATACTGCCGACACATTTATAATACGTTGTGAAGGTCCTGGTACTGCGAATGGTTTCAAGAGCGTCTGGAAGGACCACACGGCTTTGTCTCGGTTAACTTTAGAATATCCAAGAAACTTCAGATATTCCCGTGGTATTAAAACATTTTCATGTTGCGCCAAGTGCAGCCAGGAAGCAACTGGGCAACATCTACTTAGCTGTGGTGTCTTGGTGCGTGAAGATTTGCTGACAATGCCTAACTTCGTATTGGAAGTTATGAAGGCGAATGAACTTGTGTATCTGATCTAATTCAGATTGGAAGGTTAGTAAGAAGAAGAAAAATCTGTTGCAACAACATTATGAAAATGGATTATAGTTTATTTTTGCAGGTTCCAGTAACAACATATGGAATATTTAAATATAAATTCACATCGATGTCATTCCAAAAGCCAACTTAATTTTGCTGTCCCATTACAATTTAATTATTCCTCATAATAGTGTAAGTATCGGATGGCACGTTATTATGGAAGTATTTTGCGGATAAAATCACGAATACTGGTGGTGTTTAAACGAAACTTTGCATAGGTTCATCGTGGGTTTTTCTTGGTAGCATGAATATGAGCAAGCTTCGTTCATAAAGTTTACTGTAAACATATTTCTTTCAAAACAGATATTCTTAAATGCTCTTTGATAATATACACTCAAACGTAGAGTTTGTTTTAGATTAATAAAGTCGTAAACTTATCTAGCATTTTTAGGTCACATAAGCTAAACTAGGTCCTACAAATGAACTTGGCGAATTCTCCCACAGAC
Organism: Stegodyphus dumicola; assembly: GCF_044657685.1. Classification (NCBI taxonomy): domain Eukaryota; kingdom Metazoa; phylum Arthropoda; class Arachnida; order Araneae; family Eresidae; genus Stegodyphus; species Stegodyphus dumicola. The sequence continues at coordinate 104,621,561 of NC_140770.1, read as the reverse complement.
GTAAATTAAATATCAGCACAGAAGAAGGATTAAAATAAACCGTTATTAATTCTACTCAGAGCAGAAAGGCATGTACTTGGTGCTTTACAATAACACCGACCACTTGCGGTTGAACTTAAACATTGTAACATAAATCAATTCAAACCTAAAATAGAATAGTGGTGGATTAGTACGTTAAGCTACAGCTAACTTAAGTTGACTCAACAAAACATAACAAGCGTGACAATTATCCAAAATGACCAAGGGGCGTACTGACGTAACAGCGAAATAAGCAACGAGACGCGCGCTGGCTAGTGAAAGAACGCTATGAATAAACTCAGAGATTCATCCGATTAAATACTTACTTAACTTTAAATTTACATCCTGGCGAGGAAATTCGAAGGGAAGTTGAGAAGTTCAGGAACTATAACAAAAATTTGAATAAAATATTAGTTATCTAAAGGAAACCCCTACAAAATCCTAACCTGTTATTCTCAAGATACCACTGAAGTGTTGCACATACTTTTCTGTCATCGATTTCTTAATGTAATATATAGTGTACTGTATAATTTTTAAAGCATTTCAGAATGGTATACCGTGATTGATAAACCATGTAAAATTGTTTGTATAGAGGAAAATGAACAGTGCGAAAAGAGAATGCACGAAAGCCAACAAAGGCATGTTTAATTCTGTATTGTCTTTTTCATCTTGAAGTCTAAAATTTGATAATTACAGAAACAATGAGGATTATGAAACCTTCATTTCTTTTCCAGTTAAATAATTTAAAAAAAAATCTGAAAGATTTCAGATTTTAAACTACATCCAAAGGCGCGTTTTTTCTAAACATTTTTGTGTTACCTTTATCTTGTTCTTCATACTTAAACCATAAAATTCTGTTCAAGAGCAATATCGCAAAATAATTGTAAATTGAGCATATCTTTAGAATGCCCGATATGCAGTCTCACGCGCTGGATCCTTGAGTTAGTTAATCAAAATTTCGTTAAAGTTTTACAAAATATGAAATCGATAATAAAACAAATTAAACATTTGAAATTTGGGTTTCCAGATGGCCATGTTCGCAGTAGGATTACGTCATTTAAAATTTAATGGCTCTAGGTACCGTGGTTTTATCACAATGCGAGAAAAATACATACATTTCTGCAGATTTAATTTCTTCAAATATAATACAGGGAGATAATATTTGGTGGCAGCAGTTTGAAAAGTGGAACGGACATTCAGAGTGATTCGACGCAAAATTTCAAACCGAAAACAATAGTTCCTCAGGGACTATTGTTTTGGACTCTTTGGACTAAAAATATAGCTTTACTTCAATACAAAGCATAAATCAAATTAAAATTTTTACATTAAATCTTAAACTTAAATTAGTAAATAAAATTTTAATGCTCACAAAACATTTAGCTTAAATGGCGCTGTTTAAGTGTACGGACAACTCTCGAGGAACTGGGAGAAGATCAACCGGATAGTGGATTAACCAGCGGGTGTATAATATAAAGTGTTGTTCGCTTTTAACGAATGACGCAAAAATTACTTCCACAGGACAACAGGGTGAAACTAAAGTGTATATAAAAATTCAAGACGGAAAAAAATGATCGAGATTTACAGAAGTAATAGCAGCTGATGTTGGGAACTGTTTGCATTCACAATAGTATATCATTCGGAATGCACAAACTTTGCTTGGTAAAAATCAAAATTTCCTGATATTTTTACCCGAATTTTAACACAATGACATTTTCAAGTTCTTTATAAATTTGGCCCAGGTACATATTTCTTTAGTTGAAGTAAGTATTTTTCTTTAATGGATTTATAACTCATTTTCATTATATCTAATGATGTTTATTTTTTACTCTACTTACAGCCTGAAAAGTGATTTGTTTTGATACTAAATTATTTTACGCGATTAAATGGAATTATTCTTCACTTAAACTACCTCATTTAAGAATAACGTTCAGATGGTCGGGCTTTCGAGCCATTTTCTTTTAGAAAGTCCTCCACGAATGCATGCCTCCCATTAGGCCGATAGTCTTCACGTACTTAAAAACCATATCAAACATGCCTCGCATTTCGATAACTTCATCACTAACTATTTTTTATCTCTCCGTGCAGATTTTGAAGTAACACATTTTTTTTATTTTTCAATATGAAAGGAGTCAGGAGTAAGAAGGCTGTATTGCCGTTTCTTGGTCTCTTTTGTCTTTTGGAAAATGCGCACCTTGCTGCCTGTTCGGTTTGCTAAGATTTTCAAAGAGATAGAGAAACAAAATTTCTAAATCTACTAAAAAAGAAAAGGAATTCCAGAAGGCGATGGCTAACGATCACAGATAAATCTCCTCACACATTAGGAACTAAAATATAGAAAGCACAGGTAGAGATAAAAGTATGGGGTATCGTCCGTACGTTTGCTGTTAATAAGTATGGGTAATAATTTTACCGTTAATTAGTACGGAAAGGCAACTGATAATGCCTTCCCCTAAAACCATATTGGAAGTTTTATAAGATTTACAAAGAAATACTTGAGTTGACCAGCGTCTGGAACTTACCGAAGGATCAAGAGTTTACCTGTTATCGTACATCGTATAATCCTCGCGTTCACACTGCATCCGATATTTATTAAAAATAATATTTAGGACATAAAGAGACTACAATAGAATTTCAGAAAAATGTGAAATTCACAGATTAATTCTGAGGACATTTGTTAAGATGTAACAAAAGTGACAGATAATCGTAATAAGTAAAAATAAACATATTGAGAGAAATCTAAGTACTAGGTAAGCAATGTCATAATGAACTGTACTAATAATACTGGCCAGGTTTTAGCTTTCCTATGCACAATGCATTTTATGAAGAATTTTTTCTTTGACTAAAGTATCGAGTTAAATTTGCAGCGCAAGTCTCCTGAAGAATTATTTCCTTAAGAATTTAAAGCAAAAGTATTATTTTTCTCTCTCTGGTTAGAGACTGCAGTGACGCACGTGTAAGCACATGTTGCACCGTTGTCAAAGTGAATGTTCTACCCGCAGATGAACGTATTCCTTCTAGTCAAAGATCATGTGAATAATTTCAATAAAGTCAGCATATGTACCAGTTTTATGTTCTTCTATAGTAGTACTGCTTTCTAAACTAGATAAATAAAATAATTTAATTTGATCTAAATTTATTCGTAACTGCATCATTCAATACTGCACTGTTAATTTATAAAAATAACTTTTTTTCCGGCATCTGCTAAAAGATATAAGAATTTAATAGTGTTTTGCAATTAATTATAAGATGTGTATTATATTTAAAGAAATTAAATATTAGAGAAGCTACATGAATGTATGTATGTTTCTCGCATTGTTAAAAACAACGGGGAACTAGAGCCATCAGATTGTGAATAACGTAGTTCTCAGCCCGAATACGGGCAAGTGGATGCCCGAATTTGTAATTTGTTTTATTGTGTATTTTACTTTTTATAAAACTTTAATGAATTTTGATTAACAAACTCAATGGTTTCAAAGCGAGCAGCGAAAACACTGCAAGCAAAATAAATAAATAAATAAATAAATAAATAATAAAATAAAAAATAAATAAAAATAAAAAAAACCACTTTTATCTACGCACTAGATTGTACGTCAGAAATTCTAAAGATATGCTGTTTTTAAACATTTTTATCTCTAAAGGGCGTTAACCCAAATGTTCTCGAAACGTGTATGTATGTGTAAATAAAACAAAGCTCTTCTTGAGCATAATATATACTATATGTGTACATATGATGAATTTGAAATTGCTTCAGAAACAGTGATTTTTATTCAATCACACTGCCAATACTGGTGAAAACTGTCAATAAAACTTCTTGTTGTTCTATAATTATAATCACCCTTTTGTTCCTTTGTTTTGTCTCTTGAGAAAGCCTAGTCAAGATTTTATACATAACTGCTATAAATCATTTGTTATAGATATTTAAGAATTGTTTAATAAATGCATAATTCCAACTGACAGTGTTTGCAAAAACCTAAAAAAATCTAATAAATGATTAATTAGATGAACAGCATGTTTACTAATATATTAAGCTTCGAATTATTGAAGAAAATGATAAGATTATTACAGGAATTACAATTAATGTTCTCTAGCAATTTCTAAAAATTAAATTTATTTAAAAAGCTTCCTTTTTTATTACGGTTTACATAATTTTGTAGTTCTGACATAGTATACAAACCACAAAAGAATTTGCAAAAAATATAGTTATGACAGTGTTATATTGAAATTGAAATAATACCTAATTTTTTTTTAATATTATATATGAAAGACGGCGAAAATACAAAATTTTTCTGCATTTTCAATCTACTTACATTTTTTATGGAAGTTAAATTATTAGCTAAAATAATTTTAATATTAGAAATTACATATTAAGATTTGATTTTATCGCCATGTTTCTTAGAATAAAAGTCATGTTCCTTAGTACTTAAAAGTCAGATAATAGCTTTATTTTTTCTTTCTTTATTTATTTATTCCTTTAAAGGTGCGATATTATTCCAAAGATTTTATTTGGGATCGTAGTATTTATAAAACTCGAGTCCCACCTTTTTTATTTTTTAACTCATTTGTCTGTGATACTCTTAAGAAGCAAAAAGGTATCAAATCATATAAGATATACTAAAATCGCTTTCTCTCTCTCCTAGTGACTTCCTGTAGATGAGCATTTCTGAAAGTGACCAGTATGTCAAATGTATACATATCATTCTTGGTATTCGTTACCAACACTTTTCTCTAAGAGTGCCAAGTGTATGTTTCTTAGTCTAATCAAAATCATTAAACCTGTATCAAGGCAAACACTAAAAGATATAATTTAAGCTATCCCACTAAATTATTTTATGATGAAATAATTCAAGGATTTACATTTTCCAAACTTACTTTAATAGCAATTTTTTTTTGACATACGATATAAATCATTAATTCAGTTCAGGCTATATCATCAGGTAGGCTTGATTAAGATTACGATATGTCTCGAAAACTGCGATAAGTGATAAATGTAAGTGATAGATGATTAGTTGTAATGTAAAATAGTTAATTTGCTCTACAAAATTCAAAATGATTTACCTCTTATCACAAGACAAAATCATCTAAGGTCTTTCTTATTTGATTATGTTAATAATTCATAATTAGGAAATAATTCATAACTTTATTCATTTTGATATTCATCTTCTTTAAAATGAACACCTACATGGAAGAATAAAATCATTTGAAACCGGAAATGATAGTTCTGAAGATGTTCCACAACATAAATAAAAGAGAGCTCTTAATAATATATGAACTTGCTTATCGCTATGCGTTTCAACGCGATTAATGAAATACATTTGAAAGAATGTTTGATAAAATACGCACACGAAATATATTTGACACAATTCTAATTAAAATAATTCCAGTTCCATGACACGTATAACTTTTTATTGATGACAAATAAGTAGCCAAGTTGTTTTCAATTACTGGTTTTAATTAAAAACAATTACTCAAAAGTGCGGAACATCTTCAATTACTCCGGTTCTCATTCTAATTTCAAGCGTTTGATAAGATTACTAATCGAATCTTTTGAGTACTAGAAAAGACAACTACAGTCTACGACTTATTGTTGTTTGTCCGGAGTATAATTTTGGATAAACGCTGATGACATAATTGCGTTCCTAATTAAAATCCTGAATGAAGTGTCAAATTTTTTTTCAATAAAATAAAATATTTTTATATTTATTTATGAGTATTAGATAAAGTGGTTGCTAACCGTTATATCGTATTTAGAATAATTCCGGTTAATCGTTTTAAGTACTGTTTTTATTGATTTATACTGAATGCTGAATTAGGATATATAGGAACCTTAGCACAGATATCTTTCAAGGATTCTTATTTTCTTAGCTTTTGCAAGAGGACAATAGCATTTTGAAATGCTATAAAAGGATTTTGACGCTACCAAAAACTACGGCTCTAAGCGGGTGATGTGAGATTTTGGGCCGAGTTATATAAAGAAAACTTTCGCTGCAACCCTGCGGGATAGTGGTTAGTGATTCTGATTGCTGTATCAAAGGGCCCGGGTTCGAATTTGGAAGAAGGCACGGATGTTGTAAATGTATAGCGTCTTCGCGGGATGGAGGCACTTTAAATATATGGCAAGCCAAAAGTCTTCTCGTGTAGTGTGGTGGTAAGGGATAAGATGTGGGAGACCCTCGGACCACCTCTCCCGGGGTGCTCTCAAATTAAGGTGAAATGTGGGCGAAATGTTTCTGTCAGCTGTAGGATGGCCAAGGCTCTTGGCAACGACAGATGTAGTCTTGACCCCTTCCCACGGTAAAATTCGTCAGTTTGTTCTGATTAGGTCAGATAAAATAAAATACATAAGCACAACGTTCGCTTATTCAACTTATAAATCGAAGAACACAGCAGAAATCATTGCAGCCATATTATTTTGTTTCTGACGGCCGATGCGTGTAACTGGTGAAACTAATAATAAAAATCTGATGTGTACACCACATGACTTCTTTGTACGGAATATTAAATTAAACGCATTTTTCCTTCATTTCGTTTAAACTTATTGGATTAAATTAAATCTACTTCGCCGACAGCGCGTAAACCACAATAGAATAAATGCATTCTTTAAACTTCACTCTATTTGTTTACCATAGCGACACTCTGGCGCTAGGTTCACTTAACAGTATTATATTTCGTTCATATTATAACTCCGAATGCACAAAATTTATATCATTTAAAGAATTATATAATCGTTGCCACATGTTCTATTCAAATACTATAATAAAGCTAGAACGATGTATAAAAGAAATTAAGCAAACAAAACAAAAAAGAAACAATTTTTCGCAGACGATTGAGTATTTCTCATTCAGTTAATTCAGTTCTCACTTCACGACAAAACAAAAATACATAAAAACTCAAAATATCTGTATTAAAAATTACGAAGTAAATCTTAAACACTTATTTCCTCGAAAAAATTCCAGAAAGGATTAAGCAGGATTTAATTTGCAATAATAAATGAAGGCGTCATTTTTGTTGTTGCGAAGCTACGTTTCTTTAGATTGGCATCAAATCCACTACTCTGCTGTTTCAAATGTAAACAAGCAATGGCCGCCATCAAAAAAATTATTATGCTTAGCGGCACTTAAACAACTTTAAAATTGTTGATAATTCTAAAAATATTGCATGCAGATTTACTAAAGGTATAAAAACCTTAACCGAAACATAAGAACAACACAACTGAATCATTTTTAAAGGAAAAAATGTACAATTTACAAACATATAAGAGTAAAGAAACTGAGATCACTGACCCGGGTAACAGAGTGGATATATACATATATATATACACTCATGTCCAAAATTATCTTTACATACCCAAAAATGATGATATTCAATGAAATATCGAATCAATGTGATCCGTATTTGCAGGGAAGGTGTGAAAATCAAGCCTAATTAGCATTATCCAATCAAAAGTAATCAAACGGTTTGTGATATGCAAATCTAGGCGTTACGTCATCCAAGGGTGAATCAAGCGCTTTGCGCAAACTGAATATTTGAGTGAATTTCTGCAACATAGTGTTTGATTTCAGTGTGTAGGGACTCAAAGCGGTTTGTTATGGCTTCGAAGTATCATTTGGAAGAATCTGTAAAGTGGCGAATTATCGGTCGTTTAGAAGCAGGGCAGTCAATCATGGAAACAGCCACATGTCTGAATATTTCAAGACAGACAGTCTCTAAGCTATGGAAACAGTTTCAAAATGATGGAAGTGTTGTAAGGAGGCCTGTACAAGGTCGGAAACGAATGACAACTGCTTCTGAAGATCGGTATCTGGCATTAACTGCCCGTCGTAACAGAAAGGCTACTGCTCGCCAGTTAAGTTCAGAGCTTGCAGCCGCCACTGGAACTGTTGCATCACGGCAAACAATATACAGAAGGCTTAATGAAAAAGGCATTTATGCCAGAAAGGCAAGGTTATGTGTTTTACTGTCTTCACAGAAAAAGAGGGATCGCTTTAATTGGTGTAAAGAACATTAAAACTGGACTGAACATCAATGGTCCCATGTTCTCTTTACTGATGAGTCGCGGTTTAGTTTAACTGGTGATTCTAAACGTGTTTACATCTGGAGGGAGTCAGGAACACGAAATGATCCCTCGAACATTGTGGAACGTGACCGTTTCGGTAGTGGAGGTGTGATGGTATGGGGTGGAATAATGATCGATGGACGTACGCCCCTACATGTGTTCAGCAGCGGATCTGTGACAGGCCAGATATATCGAAATGAGGTGTTAGATCCTTATGTAAGACTTTTCAGGGGTGCATATGGACCTGACGTTTTATTTATGGATGATAATGTCCGTCCACATCGGGCAAACCTCGTTGATGAATTCCTTGAAAGTGAAGACATTAAGCGAATACCTTGGCCACCAAACTCTCCTGACCTTAACCCGATAGAGAACTTATGGGACTACCTTGGAAGAGCAATTGCACGTATACATCCTCCTCCTAGAGATGTAAATGCTCTGAAGACGGCATTGCTGGAAGAGTGGAGATTAATTCCCCAAACTGTGGTTAACAACGTTATATCCAGCCTTAAAACACGTTGTGATATGTGTGTACAAGTCAGGGGAGATCATATTCCATATTAAATTCGTAAGACTTAATTCTTTTTCTGAATCATTCCTTTTTTTTCTTAACACTCTTTGTCACACTTTATTACCATTTTTATTGTTTCATGCTACAATTTTATATCATATGAGGTGATCTTAAATTTTTTCTTTTGCATTTATGTGTCATCATGTTATGTATGATTCCACGAAAATTCATTAAATTATAAGTCATAGTCTCTGAGAAATCCGTGAATTTATGCATGTAAACATAATTTTGGACATGAGTGTATATATATTTATATACGTTTGGCGAGGGCCGATTGCAACCAAAATACGAGGTGCACATCTACATGTTATAGTAGTCCTATATACAAAATTTCAACGTTCTGAGGCTACTCGTTTTTGAGATACGTACGTTCGTACAGACGTTCGTATAATTTTTTTGGAGGAAAAGAGTCTTTTTTCTGTCCTTACGTACAGATATCATGCAAAATCATCGTTAAACTGCATTCGAAAGCTGTCAAAATGGATATTTGCTTTGAAATATGCTGCCTGAAACTTTTCGCGATTACAATACTTCCTTTTTACTTCGTACAAAGAAGTAAAAAAGGGTGTTTTATACTATTACGCACAATGAAAACTCTAGATTGATACAGTAATTGTTAAAGTTCCAAGACAAATATTTCTGCGTTTCTGGTATAAGTATTGAAATGTAATACCTCAAGCAATTTAAAAATTAACAGTAGGAAATTTTAGTTCTGCAACTTAAAACTACATGAGACGTGAAATGTTTTAAAATATGAGACATCTGGATTGTTAAATTTTAACATCTTTTCTAGGCGTCTTAAAATAAATTCTTAACGATGCTTTATAGTAAAGTGTAATGTATAACATAAAGGCACAACAGCAAGGTTTTAGGTCCAAAGTTCCCGGATTTTTTTGTAAGTAGAAGTATTCCCTGGAGCATTATATTCCCTGAAATCTGTTTTAATTCTTTGTGTCGAGTAGCTCAGAGTTTCGTTTTTTGCTGTTTCACTTCGGCTGAGAAAATCGTTAACTCCTAGTTCTAACGCTTTACTTTTTTATGCTTGATCATTAAGTGCGTAGGAAATCTCCGCCTCTTCTTGCATTTCTTGGACACTTAAGGCAACAAAATACTCATTTTAGATCCTGTGTGCCCTGAAGCTGTTTCAACGTAGTCCTTTTTTCCTTTACATTCCTTTTTACACTGAGTTGTTATTTTTTTTAATGCGTGTTAAAAGAACTAATTCAATGTTCATTTTTCATCTTGCAAAGAAAAAACATTTTTTTTTTATTATTATTTTGTCTTCCAAATGAAAAGAGTTCAGTTAAGTGCACTTTTTTAGCGATTTTTATGCTGTAAAGGCGCAAATATTTCTCAGCCATGACCATTTTTTTGGACATAAAATGTAAATGGCGCAGTAGCTAAATGGGAGGAAATTAAATGAAAGATATTTAATTCCTTACATTTTATTTGAAAAAGAAAACTTTTGAATACCTACATTCGTCGAACTAATGGCTATAAATGGAGAAACAACAAAGTAAATGTACAAGTAAAAAATAAGACTATGTAATGGCAAATTTGCTGTTTGAAAGAAATCAGTGCTGATTTCTAATCCTTAAAAAACTTTGAATTCAAATTTTCTTTTCATTACTACGTTAACACGATTCAGCGGAATCACAATAAACGTTTCTCTAGGATTCGTAAACAAAAAACAAAACGTTAAAAGAGTTGGAATAATTTAATATCTTTTTTATCAATTCAGCTTGCACGAAAATTTATTTAAGCATGTTTGATGAAAGGACGTGATCATTAATTTCAATGAAAACAATACTTGACTTCTGAACATTTTTCAGATGTTTCATTGCCAATGCAGTGTTTTTCTCGAATTCATTTGTAAAAGAAAACCTATATTTCATCCTTTACAAAGACAAATGATCAGAGATGCTTAAAATTCATTTTTCGTTATCAAAGAGCTCATAGGATTATCGAAATTTTATTTATTTTGCGAGTAATCTTATACCGTTGAGAAACGGATAATAGAAAGAACAGTTAAAAGCTTCTAAGCTAATTCTCATTCTATTAAAGGCGAGGCAAACGACACTAAGAAAAATTCTCTTAGAAATATTTTAAGATAATACTAATAAATTTTGCTTTCTTTTGAAATTTTTAAATAAAAGAACAGTTTAGTCAAAATGCAAATTTAAAAACAAAATATATTTAAGATATTAAGTAAGTAGTTAAAAATACGTCAAAAGCAGAATTATAGTATTAATGATAAAATTTATAAATATAAATGAAACAAATTATTTACTTCCTTCAGATGGATTAAAAACACTAATACGGGTAATGTATTACGTTATATTTATAAGATATTATTCTTAAGAATTAAAATGCATGTAACAGTTAAATTTCTAAAACACTAAAAATTTATCAGGAAACTAAAGAAATAAGAAAGAAAAAATTACCAAACTACTACAACATAAAAGTTATCGTTTTCATGTTTTTCTGACGCCGTTTATCTGCTTTTACATTTCTGCCAGATATTTTAGTTCCTCGTGTGAACACACACACATATATGTAAGATAACAAGATACGATGGCTGCTTAAAAAGTAATTGGCGACCTCAAAATTAACATTCCAAATTTGGTACGTTCCGCCTAATTCATCTGTTCATTCATCTGCTCTCCCAAATTCATCTGTTCTCCCAAATTCGAGATCATTCCAAATTACATTACACTGTTTGAAAAAGTTAACTAAAACTAATATTGACCAATCATAGCTTAGAATACTTTCTGCACCTATGAAGTATAAATACTGAGTCACGAGCACTACGCTTCCTTTTTCCTCCTGACTTCTGCCATGCAAACAACTCTGCGCCGCTTATGCCTGAAATAATGTCACCTCTTTTTTACTTGCGCGTATAAGAAATTATCGTTATTGCTAGGATTAAAGTGTATATTGTCTGCAAGGAATTTTCCTCGTGTTCTTGCAAATCTGCAAATAAAGATGTTAATTGGCTAAATCTACTTTGGTATCAACTCCTTCCTCTAGCTTTACCACTCAGGCATCGCGACTGTGCTTCGAAATTATGACATATGTATGACTATATGTATATTCCTTCTAAAGATAAGGTATCCAGATATTAATTGTAAACTAGAATACTTAAATTTTCACCTAAATCGAAATAAAGCATGAGGGAATCAGCGCAGATATAAAATAAAAGTTTAAACCTTTGTTCAATGAATATGCGTGAAAAAATATCAGTAAAATGAAATCACTTTATCATCACAAAACAGTTTTTAAACATCCCATGCAACTCATTAACAGGGTATTACATTTAGCAGTCGTTTTATATATTTATTACATAGAAAATGTATTATAGATAATAGAAGATTTACATAGAAATTGATTTCAAAATTGTACAGCTTCTGGTCAACAGACTATAATATCCTAGAATATGATAAACTATAATTGTACAGATATGATGGAAATACATTAAAGAACATCCTTATTGGAGTAAATAAATTCTGCTCATTGCTGAAGGCAAAGGAATGAGCAAAAGAATTCATTCACACGAAATAACAGTTGAATGAAGCTCAGCTAGAACCAGTCACAGCTGTAAATGATGATTCGTGGAAATTCTTTTGTATATGATGGCATAGAGTTTATTTATACTGAGAGGGTGTTCGTTGCTCAATTTCCCGATCTCTTTGTCAAGTTACTGCGTTTATGTTTCAGGATTTTTGTTTCTAATATTGCACATTAAGAGTTCCTAGAGACGTATTTCTTTCCTAATATTTCTACAAGTATCTCAAAGGTAGGTTCTTGAGACAAAACAAATAATACTTTTCTTTGGATCATAAAAACATAGTGTCATAAGAAGCTTGCAATATACGATTTGGTCCACGTAATATTAATCGAAATTTTATTTGAGATTTATTGATGAATTCGGTCTCTCCTTATTTACATCTGTGTCCCAGTCTTTACAATGCATTTTTTTTTTTTTTGCATATTTATGCAATTCTATATGTGCATATATTTTTATTTGTTTGCACTTAATTGTCACATGATGAATACTGATTCTGAGTTATTTTATATACTTTTAATTAATTTATTATATGTATTATTTATTTTGTGTTATTTAGAACATTTATAAATTTGAGTATATGTGTGAACAAACAATAATTATACTTTATGTATTCATTTCGTCACAATTTTTCAATACAATTTCGATGCCCTTTATGAAAATTCGATTTCCCAAAAGATTCAAATTAGTGCATTTTTACCATAAGCAAAATAATTTTAAGGAATTAGCTCATATAAGCAAACGGGCATTTACTTATACGTAGAAAACTCTAAATCGAAGGGAGGATTCAGCATTTACCTTATAAATGAGCGCAGGAAAGTATACTTAATTCTGATGTAACAATACAGGCTTAGAGCAGTATTTTCAAGTTTGTTGATTTCCTACGAATTACCGCAGCTTAGGAGAAAAAAGTCTACCAACTTTAGTAACCAAATATACACCATCTTAGTTTTACATTATGAATAGTATAGCAAATTTCGCCTTTACGCATTGAAGCATGTAAACTATACACACAGGTAGTCTAATGGATACAAATGATGATAAGATAATAAATGACCTCTCCTACATCTTCCGCTACCAAATGCCAAAGGGCTCGATGCACCATCATCACTGTCACCACAGTTACGCTTCCGTGCATATTTGCTATGTTTCCAAATTCGGGAATTGAAATTTTATCGAACATATGTCGTTTCTGTTCACATAATCTATGCATTTATCATATCATCAATTTTATGTTTTTATGCGTTTTTTATGTTTTTCTTAAGAGATGCTTAATATTATTCGAAAGTTTTATTTTCCCTTGAAGACGAGCAAACATTTGAAATTATTTTCCTTTCGTATTAAAATTAGTTATGCTTTCGACTTATGCCATTTCGACTTACGAAAGACTTAACAGGATTGTTGTTGTATTTCCGAAAATATAATTTTGTATAAATATACATACTAAAATTGCGTGATTAATCATGAGCAAAACTGATGCTATATCCTTTCACGAGCTAGACAGACTTGTCAGTTACCTGTCTCTGTTTCTCTCTGTATGTATTATACGTGCATGTGTGTGTGTGCGTGTGTTTGTGCGTATAGGGGTAAAAATAAGGTATATATATGTATAAATATAGATGCGTCGTATATATTTTGCATATATGTAACCAGCAAAATAGGAAATATTTTTTTTGTTTCGAATATCACGAATTCATTTCGAGTCATGAGATTACAATTGATTTGTAAACCGATTGGATAATGACGATCAGATTAGCGTCGAGCGCATGATGACATGCTTACCGAAGAGATTTCTGTTTCTGCTACCCGTTATGTGTGTTTAAACGAAACCAGTAATGCATATGCATGCACGAAAGTCATAAAAATTCACACCTTCGGAGGCCTTTACTAGCAAAGCTGATGAAATAGAAATAATATAATAAAATACTAATAATATTATATAATTGTCTATAAGGTATTTTCTCCCTCTTTCCAGCAAGCCTTAGTGGTGTAACGAAAGCAGTCTCGGCGCATATTCGAGAAATCCGGGTTCGAGTTCCGGAGAGGGCAATGCACAATTTTTCTGTCTCCTGCTTCAAACCTCCTAATGACTCTACAAGCCTTATCATGACCTTTTTTCATACTTTGTCTAAATAGCATCTCTTATTCTATAAAATGCCTTGATATTATATACAGTGCATATAAAAATATGTAAAAATTCTCATATTTTATACTTTGCCTAAAAACGCCAGGCATTCTATAAAATGACTAGGCTTTCAATAGGAAGCCGACGATTCTTACATTCTCGGTAGCACACGCACACAGACACAAAGTTAATAAAAAAAAAAAAAAACAGATGATAACTGGCTAACTACAAGAGAAAGAGAACAAGAGTTGAAAAAACCAAAAATGAAATAAAATATCCACATTCCTCATCACATCTGTGAGGGATGTGGTGATTGCATCTCACCGGTACAATGAAAGCAGTAAATGAGTCAGTCCGTTTTTGAATAAATAAAAAAATTAAAGTTTAAAACCTTACTTACAGAGTTTAATTTAATTGTTTTTCTGACTTTTTTTTAAAGTTTTAACTGAAACCTGTGTCTTTTTGGATCAGAAACAGGCTGTTTTGTTTACTTCTTTCTTCCCACCGGACCCTGGTAGATATGCGGCGAGGGATGCGGATTTCTTACTCCATTTTCTACCATCCCTTTTTTGTAGTTAGTCAGTGGGCTTTTGGTTTTTTGTTTTTTGATTTCTTGTTTTTGCATATATTTATTATGGATTGAGTTTGCAATAAATTTTAAGTGTTGTATATTTTAATTTATTTTTTATACATTTATTCCCATTTCTTGCTCCTTTCAGCGAGCAATGTAATAAGGTCTTGAACTACACTTAAATCTGTATTCATTCTTTTATATATATATATGTATGTATATATTTTTCATTCTTTCATACATATATTTCATTCTTTTATAGACATATATATATATATATATAAAGACGTAAAGTAAGAAATTTAGAACAAATTTTTCACAAAGACCAAAAATTGAAATTTATAAGTAATAAATTTCAAATAATCCTATAACTCCAAAAAGAAATTTAAAAATATGGTAAAAGCAAAACATTGCAACCAAGCAATAACCCAATTAAAAATATCAATGAAATTCAATGAAAAAAAGGATAAAATAAAAGTGGAATTCAGTCACCTTCAATACCACTTCGTCACGAGGAAGAACACTGAAACAAATTGAAATCTCTTTTCCACAAAAATCCTAGTTTTACTGTATCCAGAATTAGTCGGTGAACCATTTCAATATATTTTAATTATAATAGTTCACCCGAAAATTCAGGTCCCCCCCAAAGCAAGGAAAAAACAAAGTAAATTCTAATTAGAATCTTGTACCTTAAATAAAGAGAATTCTAGTTAAAGAAGGAAAACGTGTAAGAAATAATAAAATACTTCAGTGAAAAATTCATATCAAAATTTTACCTTAAAACAAATAAAACATAATCCAAAAATTGAAACCATTAAGTGAAATGCGTGAAAAATGAACTGAAAGAATGAAACTCGTAGCGCAAAAATACTAATAATTAATGCGCGAAAATACTATTCATGATTATATTATGTTTTAAAAAATGTTTTATAATTATATATATAAATATTCGTGTGTGCGAGCGTGCGCAGATTTTACATACGGGTAAACCATACCTGTATGTACTATATATATGTGTGTGTATGCATGATGCATGTGTAGAATATCCATGCCTGTATACTTTATTTATGCAATAAGTATATTTATCAAAAGTAATAATAATGAAGAAGCAAATGTAAAACATATAGGACTGAAGATAATTTTAGAAGATATGTCATAACATAACGCTTTAGCTGAAAAATCGACACAGATAAAATATTATTAATAATCAAGTAAGCATAAGAATCTTGTAAGAATGTATTATAGTAAGATTTTAAGTTATAATGAAATGAAACATTATAACTTAAAATTGAAACCATACTCCCGGATGCCTGTTGAAACTCCTCGCGGATGAGGGCCATCGGTTGGCGGTTCTTCCGAATTTCTCTGGACAGCAATCGTCGGTCTCTATCTCCCAGTTTCGTTGGTCTGCCGACTCGGGGCACATTCCGACAATCACCGATAACCTTCCACTTCTTAATCACATAGGCCACTGTCGATTTAAATAATAATGCGTTACATCTGTGATATTTTTTCTTTACAGTAGCTAAAAGTCTTTTTATCATTAAATCATATGATTATCATATCCTTTTTTATCATTAAATTCCTTGCAACATTATTATTATATATATATATATTATAATGCTTGAAATTACATAACTAATTTTTCAGGGATCCCAATGGACATCATGGGAATCAGGAAAACAATGAAAAAGGCAAAGGAAAGATTGAAAAGCTGCCATGGCCAGAATATAATGAAACACATCAAAAATTTCTATTATTTGGTAAGTGCCTTTTGTATCATCATGTGTTGCAAATATGAAACGTATAGATTTTGAACTGAATACGAGAAAGTGAAATTTTTATAAACTTAATTGCAATAAACATGTCCTAGCAGAATTGTTCAATGGCATTTAGCCGCCGTAATTTAAATAACTGGACTATTATATCATAATATACTTTCAATGATATCTAAATAAATATTCAGCTACTAAGCGAAGGCTGTTGACTTTTGGGCAGATAAAAACAAAGAGGTATGGCTAGTCATTAAATAGTACACCGACTACCAATAATTATTTGGACACCTGTGATAGAAGAGAAAAACTAACTTTATTCAAAATCAGTAGTTGGTAGAGCATCCACGAGAGGTAATTGCAGCGTGGAACCTCCGGGGCATACTTTCCACAAGTCTTTCTATGACAGCTAGTGGTATTTTCTTCCACTCGGCTTGCAGAAGACATAGAAGTTCCTTCACCGATTTTGCACGGGTAGTGCACCCCTGAATTCGGCGATGCAACTCGTCCCAGAGGTTCTCGATAGGGTTCAGATCTGGACTCTGGGCAGCCAGACCATTCAGTGAACTCCATTGGCACAAACTCCATTCAGTGAACTCCATTGGCGTAAAACTGCCGCAACGTAGGAAGCACATTGTCATCCAAAATAGTGCAGTAGGAATCGGAGTTGAGCTTACCATGAATGGGGACCAAGGGTTCCAGCCCATACCAGTAGAAACACCCCCAGACCGTAATTCCGCCTCCGCCGAACTTGACTGTTGGCACAATGCATTCCGGCAGGAGACGTTCTCCAGGTAGACGCCAGACCCAGACCCTGCCATCCGAACGGTAAAGGGAGAACCTTGATTCATCACTCCAAAGAACCCGTTTCCACTGATCTACGTTCCAATTTCGATGTTCTTTGCACCACATTAACTGAGCAGCGCGGTTGGACTTTGTGATCAAAGGCTTATGGGCAGCAGCTCGACCATGAACACCAAGCAGATGTGTTTCCTTATGGATGGTATTCATTGTAACAATACTCCCGGATGCCTGTTGAAACTCCTCGCGGATGAGGGCCATCGGTTGGGTGCGGTTCTTCCGAATTTCTCTGGACAGCACTCGTCGGTCTCTATCTCCCAGTTTCGTTGGTCTGCCGACTCGGGGCACATTCCGACAATCATTGCTAACCTTCCACTTCTTAATCACATAGGCGACTGTCGATTTTGGGTAGTTCAGATCGCCAGATATGTCCTTTAAGGATCGGCCACATTTGTGATACCCGATAATTATACCTTTCTCGAAATCGGAGAGCTCCGAACTGCGAGGCATCTTGCATACGACTAAAGCCGATGCTGTTTCCTACACGATATATACCGGCGGAGTCCGTGATGTACCTTAGGACCGCAGATATCGTCATTTGCATAGGTTTCCAAATACTTATTTGTAGTCAATGTACAACTTAAGCATTACCTGCTTTATTCTGTTGTTGCTGTTGAGTAGTTTTGGTCTGCGTAGCGTGTCTGTTATTATTCGAGAAAGCATCTGACTCTTTCTTTCAGTTGTTGTTAGAACATTTACACCCTACAATATCTTATGCAAGAGCATAAGATTAACGTGGCGATTATTATGTCTAAAGGCTGAAAAGCTGTGTACTGTTATGATTTGCAAAATAATTGATAGTCTTTATAACGCGTAAATTTTCAGTTTTTCCAAATTGCATAGATAATCTCTGCGAAGAGAGATATAACAGAATAGCATAAAGTAATGTTTGTCTTGGCGCATTGCGAAAAACCGAGCCGTAGATGTTTTTAAGTAAAAATTAATATGTGTTATTGATTTATTTCATTGGGACTCTTTGGATATTTTCCCCAAAGCTAGGTACGAATGAATTTCAAATAAAGTTATTGCGTTATCTTATATCTTATTTCAAAAATCTAAATTCGCAGATTTTGTCAAATTAGGTGAAATAATAAATTGTGTGATAAATGGATTATGGTATATATGCGATGTTTCAGTATATGTTGGTTAAGCAGAAACAGCCTATTTGCAGTTTTTGACACTTTCAATAGACTATCGCAATTTTCTTTGAGTAGGCCATGTGTATACTTCGAGGTGATTTATTTATAACAAGCAGTGCTTATTAGGACTAAATTTGGAAATCAGTTATCATTACAGGTTAGTAATTGAGGTATCATTGCAAGTAAATGAAAACAATTTATTCAGCCATGTTTTATTGATCATTATCCTCAAAAGTATAAGTGTAGTTTTAATTCAAAGAAACCTTTATTTCGTCGTCTTTTAAAAATAAGTTATTGTGAACGGCTGCAAAAGAATAAATTGTTTTAGGATGGTGGTTTTAGGATTGAATAAGTCTTGGATTCTTTCCAAGCTTATACGGTAAAAAAGCTAATTATTCCTCGGAATGCGCTTCACTTGTAGGAAACCATTCTAAAAGAATTAGGTATTAATTTCAAACATAAATCAAATAGTTCCAACTTCTGATTCTTTAAGAAATGTGATAAATTACTCTTGCCTTGAAAATGGTGACTTCTTTTTCTTTCGGCTGGTCGTTTGACTTTTTATCCTTGTCGTATTCGTAATGAAGTTTTTAAGGCAGAATTCTTTAAAATAAATTTAGGAAAGTACGGTTTCTTGAGAAAGAACAATTTCTCGCAGCACACATGAATTTGAATGCCATTAAAAATGAGGGAATAAATTTAAATCCTGTGGAGTGATATGTTGCGTCCGTACTCATTATGGCAGGATCTGTTTTTATACAAGGCACAAGTTTTGTGCACAAATTGGTTAAGCTGTTTCGATTGGTATAACCATATGAAGACAAAATTTTATGTTGATTTTTCTTGCTCTAAAATACATATATTAAAGATTTCACTGAAGCGAAGTTACTGTAGGTAATCTAATTTGAGAATTATCTAAAATAAAAAAGGAGACTATTTTAATACATCAAGCAAGAAATATATAACTCAGTTTTGAGTTGTCTATTTTTAAGTCTACTAATACTAGAGGTAAGACGAATCATTAACGTATTGACAAAGAATGCTTCAAGATGGTTAAAAAACTTGCAAGA
This sequence comes from Stegodyphus dumicola, assembly GCF_044657685.1. Lineage (NCBI taxonomy): Eukaryota > Metazoa > Arthropoda > Arachnida > Araneae > Eresidae > Stegodyphus > Stegodyphus dumicola. Next base: position 104,601,816 of record NC_140770.1, on the reverse strand, counting down.
TAGTAAAACACGTTCATTTTCTTTCTTCTTTTTAATGTCATTCTACCGGAAAGAAAAATAAGTTATTTGCTTCATGTAACTTTATAAAGAAATAGTATTATCCCCGCCCGCCGCTCAACAGGGATGATGGTTAGTGACTCTCAGAGCCGTACCGAAGGAGCCGGCTTCGAATCCCGGAGAAGGCATGAATGTCTGTAAATGTAAAGTGTCTGTGCATCATGGGAATACTTCAAATATGCAGCAAATCGAAAGTTTCTCTCAAGAAGCTGGTGGTAGGGAACGAAGGGTGGGATACCTTTGAACCCTTGCCCCGAGCTACTCTCTCTCAAATTTGAGGGCGGCACTGCGCTAAAATCGGCCTGTCACCTATACGGTTCTGAAAGCTCCTAATAACGACTGGTGCATTTAACTCCTTACCGCAATGAATATCGTGGGCTTGCGCTGACCATTTTCAGGTAAGACGGTAACAACAGAAATGAAATATTTCCTCTGAAATATATTAAATGGCAGGACGCTTGCGCCAAATGGCTTTACGTAACATTGTCTAAGTAGCACTATAAAGATTGCAAAAACGGTGTAGCCACTCTCCAGATACTCGATCCAGGACAACTAATCACGACTCGAACCTCCAAGCGAGACTACTTTTCTAAACGTCTTTCCACTTCAATCCGCCTGGCGCGTATGCAAACGTACTTTACGTACCCGAACAAACTCTGCTAGACATCTAGTGCCATCTACCTACTTTCTGGGGGTAAAGTATTCCCTCCACAATAATTATAAATGCTCATGCTTATAACCTTTTTTTGAAGCCACCTACGTACTTCTATAATAAGTATTCTCATCTAATTGTTATATGTACAGGTATCACTAAGGTACTCTTCTGTACGATAAAAGTGAAATTTCCTTGGTTGTAAGATCGATTTGTGAATTGTCCGATTCCTGCGTACTGCTTCACCTAAGCATATACGATAATATCAGCTTTATAAGGAACATTAATGAAAAGTAATAGAGCTTTTTTGGTTACCTAATACATTCAATTTTGGACGTCACATATGTATTTGTATATCTCAAATAATAAAAGCAACCCAATAATAAGCGCCAAAAGTTCCTAAATTCACTGTATCTTACATGTTTGGCAGTAGCAAACGTATGCGGTATAAAGAATTTGACAATCCTTAAAAGTTTCATACCTCTCTAATTAAGTCCAGTGTTATAACTCAAAATTCTAAATAAAACAAAATCTGAAAGGTTTCAAATCTTAACGGTCACCCAAAAGGGATTGTTAAGGTTTTTTACGCTTTTGTTCGAGCTGTCATTCTACCACTCTGCTGTTACACTCACTCCAACTAATCCATTTAGTTTTGTCTTTTTAGCGGTATTATTAAGCATCATTTTCTTCGCACTCAAGACAAACGCTAAACTTTTTCTGTTTTTTTCCCTCAGTTAATCATATCAATATTCAGTTTTCTTACTAAGATGGTGTTTTAGGTTTTGCAATTTTTTCTCTTTTTATTAATAATAATTACTTTGCTTACATTACTATACAAGGTATTTCTCCCATCTTCTTGGCGTGCCTTCGTGTTTAGTGGTTCTGCATGCTGGGCCGGTATTCCAGAGGTCCGTGGTTCGATTCCCGGTGAAAGCCTTTGCTCATTTTTCATCTTACCTGCTTCCAAAAAATCTTAATGCCTCTACAACGTATTAAATGTCACGCTTTTGGTGCGTAAAACTCGATTCAACAGCAAGATCACAAAATATTTAAAAACAACATTTCTTTAGAATTTCCGACATACAGTCTTTCGAGCTGAAGATAAACATCTTTTGTTTCGTTCAATGCTGTCACTGTTCGCTCTGAAATCGTAGTGTTTGTTAATAAAAAATCCTCAAATATTTACAAAATATGAAACCGATAATAAAAGAGATTCGAAATTCAAATTTCGGATGTTTCCGGTTGCCCATGTTTGGAGGAAGGCCTAGGTTACTCAATGAATCTGACAGCTCTAGGTACTGTTGTCGTTTTACAATGCGAGAGACATTGGGGAAGGTTGCTATTGGTGGGTTACTTTTACAAAATGATCATTAAAATCCTCAAATTTGGAAATTTGACAGTTTTATACACGTTAATGCAAATATTACTTTACATACTACGTATATCTACGAACAAATGTTATAATTTTGAAGTGTCAGTAAATATTAAAAAAATAAAAATACGTGCCACTGGTCAAATCAAGGAAACCGCTCACTTCGATTAAGCCGGGGAGTTTCCATGAGTGGGTCGGTAGGTATTTTCTTTTTAATGTAGTATCATCTTAGTACAAGTCAATAAAACGTTTAAAACTATTTTGAGCTTGATTCACAAATTTAAAATGCTGGTTAGAAACTAACACAGACCACTGAAAGTGCATTGAAACATATTGATAACTTCGCATTGTTCACAAGGAATCAAGAATTGGACTTTAGTCATAATAATCATAAAACAGGCCTAATGTGAGAATCTACGAAATAACACATAACTTCGTTTATTAGAAATAATTTAGTGAAGATGAGAAATTGAGGGTTATTTATTGATAGGATAGTATAAAAAGAACAATAATCATAGCTTGAGAACTCTCAAATGGCCTAAAATAACTAGTAAGCCTACTAATTAATATTAAGCTATTCATCTTACACAAATTACTGCATCAGTTATTCACTCTTGATGAGTTCAGTTACAGTTTTCGCAATAATACATTTTCATTCCCTTTCTGATACCAGCATACTTCTCATGAACCCACACTTTACACGACGGACATAGAGTTATGTCTTCCTCGAAGTCATCACAACAGATAGAACAGAACCATGAATCCGCGTTGGAATTTATAGGCCTGTTTACTAAAGTTAGTGAAAGTTAAGCCTTCACTGTCTTCTCCGGCCCAGAAGTTTGGAATCGTCTTTTCATAGCGGTGCCTCTTCTTCCATTCTCTTCAGCCTCTTGCAGGGCTACTTGCTATGGGGTACTTGTTATCAGCATTGTTTTTGTGTTTTGTTTGAGTCTTTTATAACAGAGAATTTTAATGGAATCGGAGAGATTTCACACAAAGAAATTTTAACTTTTGACAGTAATATTAATGCATCAGCCAGAAGCGATTCTGATTCTATTCCACTGGTGGTTGCAACAGATTTTTCTCCCTGGAGCCTGCATGTCATGCGACATTTTACATGTAGAAGCAGTTAGGCTTGTATCAGGAACTTCTACAACAGGAACATCATATGGTTCAAACTTGAAAATGGGAGTTTTGAAATATATCTCTTTTCACTGGCCAAATTTTTGTTTTAGCAAAACATTTATTGCCATTCCTACTGTTGCTGCTTGTCCGTATGTTTTCCTAAACATTCTTGCTTTGTAGAACTGGTTGACAACTTCTAAGTTTCCTTCTCTCCGTCTTTGTCGTAGAAATATTTCCATTTCATTGAAGCAATAAAATTTCATTGATGTAAAATTGTTTAATTGATGTAACTGATATGCATTTGTTCTTCAACTCAAAATATTTATAAAATATTAGCCTCGATATGGCTTCCATGGTTGTCTCACCAGCCCATTCATAGAAACGCAGGCTGGCTCACTGAAGGCAACTAGCAATACCGACTGCTAGTTTGCCTTCAGTAATACGCCCACGATTTCGGTTATAAAAAACGAGCAAGCATTGTTAACACAGAGAAATAATGGTGATTTAATACGGTTTTAAATGTTACCAGTAACAATTAAAACACTATAAACGTATCATTGATATGTATATTTTCTTTACATTTATAAATTAGAAGAAGAAAAGTACAAAAATCTTACTTTCTTGTAAAGCATACGTGTTTGAGCATAGATCAACTCTTTCTCAAGATTCATTTAGTATACTAAACAGTCAACAGGGAGCGCCTACTGACAATAACTAGAAGATAATGGAGGTTGCTTCAACGAAGGACCCGGCTCATCGATAGCAACAATATCTACGTACATGCGTACATATGCTTTATTATTGAAATTCTTTAAATATAAAATAGCGTTTTAATATTTTGTGGCAGCAATTTGAAATGTGATACGACGCATTTTAGTGTTTCGACGCAAAATGGTATTTCGAGATTTATATATCATTCGGGACTAACGTCCCTTTTGACCTTTTTATTTATTTATTTTTATTTTATTTTTTTTTTTTTTATTTTTATTTTTTTTTTTTTTTTTTTTAGTTTTTAGCCCAAATGGGAAATTTGCCCAGAAGGACGTAATTTCGTTTTGGCATTATGCGTTGATTCAATAAAAGCCCTGTTTCACTTTTCAAATTGTTGCCTCCCTGTATTATATTTAAATAAATTATACAGAATCTGCATGAATGTATTTATGTTTCTCGCAGTGTGATAAAACAACAGTACCTAGAGACTTTAAATTTTGATTTTGAATATTGATTATAAATTTTGAAAATTCCACCCAAATACTGGCATCTGCAAGCCCACATTTCAAATTTGAAATTTGTTTTATAACCGATTTCATTTTTTGTAAAACCTTAATGAGTTTTTGGATAATAAACTCAAGGATTTCAAAGTGAGCAATGGCAACGTTGTACAGAAAAAAAAAAAAGCATTTTCATCTCTAGCGCGCGAGACTATGTATCGGAAATTCTAAATATATGCTCATTTATTTTTCGATATTGCTCATGAACTGAATTTTATGGTGTAAGTGCGTTGAACAGGATATTTAATAAATAAAGGTAACACACAAAATGTTAAAAAAACGCTCCCTTTGGACGTAATTTAAAATCTGAAACCTTTTAGATTTTTTTTAATAGTTTTAATGTTCTTGCTATAGGAGTTTTTGTTGTTGTCTTGTCAATATTACATGGAACAATTATTGGCAAAGCCTACTCCAAAGAGAGTTTGAGCTTCTATTTTCCAACCTAATTTCGGGGGAGAGCACCGAGGGGGGATCCTGAGGAATCCCGCCCCTCTCCCCTTTCAACAGTCCACATGAGAGGACTTTCGGCTTGCCGCATATTTAGAGTGCCGCCATGCCTCACTGACACTATACATCCATGTATCCTCCGGTATTTGAATCCGGGCCCTTCGGTACCGTAGTAGGCTACCCTAACCACTATACCGTCTGGGTGATTGCCATAGGAGTTTTATAATAATTTAAATTTTTAATGGTTTGTTGATGGGATGAATTTAAACTTCACGTGACAGTTGCAGCACCTGTTGCACATTTACTATGGTTTAAAAATTTCATTTATGTTTAGAGTTCTCTCTACACAGCCTTTCACAAGTAATTTGTGATCAGGGCTAAAATCTGGAATTTTAATGACTTATGCTGGAATGCAAATCACTGCTTATGTAAATGCCAGATTCCTATTCCACACATTCACTGCTATGTGCATTATGTAGAAACAAATATACGGAAAACGTTTTACTGAAATTATATTAGTAGGAATAAATACTTTTCTTCAAAGTGATGTTGCAGAAATTTTCATCAAAAGAATAATTCTTCATAATATCTTAGCAAAAAGTATCCTCTTTCTCTTGATACATTTTATGCAGTAGGTACCTCGAAATAAGACTAACCGACGCTTGAGAATGTAAATATAAAACAGTGTTTACACAGTTTTGTATTTTTCGGCAAGGTATCAGTTTATCAAATGCTTTGGGTTATTACTAGACCTTAAATAAATTAATGTGTTTAAGCTATTACGGTTACACTAAACAATTTAAATACGAATTGATGGAAATAGTATAAAACCGCCGGAAGATTTCGGCATTTTAATCTTGTCACACGTTTGAAATGAGGGTAGTTTAAGAATAAAATATGTACATATATATAAGATAAATAATATTAAATTTAGCAGTAGGCTTTTAATGCCTCAGTATTAATTTTGGTATTTGTCTCTACTCTAAAAGCAGTAATAACTTTTCTAACCGCGTTCTTTCTAGATCAATCTATGTTACATGGCTTACGTAACGCCGATGACGTAGGTGATTCGGAATCTAAACTCAAAATTTTAAGAACTGAAACCTTCTAGTCTAAACCAAAATATTCTCTTGGTGAGCCTCCATACTGGATAATTGGGCACTGTAACTTCTGCCTCTCTAACTATTAAGACGCTATCATTTTCTTCCTATCGAAGCAGTATTAAAAATGTAAATGTCCTTGAATGGATCCAATTAAAGTGCCAAGTGTAATTTTTGCCACAAATATCTATTAAAATAAAAATGGAATTTAATCCCTTTCGATTGCGACGTTTCTTAGCCATTACGGATTCAACATTTTAGCATTATGACTGATCAGAATACTTTCTCTTCAGTATGGATCTGCGTGCTGCATAATGAGTATTTCTGTATTTTTACATCTCACAATCCAAATTTTGCTTTTATTACCAAAAAAATGTGTGTATCACCAGTATTTAGTGGGGAGATTACGATAAATATCTAAGATAAGTTTTGTTATATGTGTGTTTTTCAAAAATGTATATAAGACAAGCTTAACGTTGCAATATTTATTTCTTGCAAAAATAAGTTATTGAAATAGGCATTAGTTTGAATTCATTAGGAAATATGAACTGCATTAAGTTATTTATTTTAATATATGTATATGCTGTTAGTTCTTCGTTATTAAATTTGTTCTTTTATTTCACTAGGAGTAAAACCTAAAGTCAAAGACCACTATCATGCTCACCGATTGTCTTTCTGGCTGAATCTTATTCCAACTCTCCATCGAGCTGCAGTATCCGAATCAACAGCAAACCACCATCTTCTCGATGACCATGACAACCCTTTAACGTATGATGGCATTGTAAGAAGCAAAAGTCCGGGTGATACCATGGTAATGACTACACCTTCGACGACCAGCCCTTCGCTTTCCACCACTCCTCGTGGAAGCGGTATTAATACGAGCGCATATGCTACTCTAATTATTCTGGAAGAACGACCTACTGTTGCTGCCAAGTCCATGAACATAACGGACTCATTGGCAATGATATTTCAACAAGGTGCTTATTCTACAGCCCTCACTGTGACTATAGGAATTGGATGTTCACTTCTGCTTTTGAATATCATTATCTTTGCTGGTGTTTATCTAAATAGAGATCGGACGGTACATCATCATGTTGATTACAAAGAGAGATCGTAATAAACATAAATGTTACATACTGATATGTTACATGCTGTAAACAATGATCCAAACTTTTATTCGAAACAAACGTCCAAAGGATGACGTTTTTTGTGAAGACATCAAAGGTTCATTGATATTCTGTGTAAAGGAAAAGTACATCTGCTATTTTCTAAGCGAAGATGAATTTGAAGCAAACATTAGAATTGCATATCGAGAAACGAAGCGTTGATTTGTTTGAAGGTTTCTTCTGGTTCTTCAGACAACATCATGCGTTTATTTGAGAATAAAGTGCAGAAGGATTTATATTTGTGTACAAAATGAATAACATAAATGTAAACTGGTTTAATTGCAACAGCATTTCCTTTAAGTTTCAACTCTTTAGTTTAAAAATAAGATTTTGTGTGACATAAAACATTTTTCCAGCATTTGCACAAGGAGAATGTTTTTCTAATGCTGAAGGTAGAATGATAATATCACGTTCTTTAAAGTAACGTAATCATCTTTCTTATTTTAAAATTATCAAAAATGTTATTTGTTATGAAATTCGTGGCAACAATAAAAACTATTATGTCTCACTGTCATAGAATCTGTTCATTTGCTCAATGGAACAAACATTATATATATGAATAACAACGTAAAGTTTTATAACATACTAACAAACGTTAGTTCATATAAGGTTCCAAAAATGCCATTATTAACCCATTAACCGCCAAAACTACAAGAAATGTTTCTTTTCTCATGAAAATAATAACAAATATTAAATTAAGCATTTATAACATAAATTTACATTAAAAATATAAAAAAAAATACTCTTATCTGTGGAAAACGCGAGTGTTGCGTTCGCGCAACGTCAGCGGAATAAGACTACGGATGTTTAGTGAGTAGGATTGCACTCGTGTGATGTTTCTTTTGAGTGGAGCTCAGGATTACTTTTTAGCTGTATAACATGTTATAAACCTACAAATCACTTTACTTGTAATTAATTTAATATTAAAAATACATTATATTTCTTTTACAAATACATATTATTTCAACTGAAAGATTCAGGCATGAAAAGCTTGATTATAATCACGATGTAAAGCTACATTACATACTTTGCATCTATAAACAGTCTGGCTATGTTACTCTTTACAACAAAGTCTTTTGTTATCAACGGACTTTACGATAAAATGTGTACTATCTCCATGCAATGGTTTTTGAATGCCGAATTTACTAGGTCTTCCTGTTGCTGATCTATTTCTGGCTAATTCTACACTCTCAATAGGAGTTTTCAAAAGGAATAATGCATTCTCCTTTCTGAAATCTAAAAGAGTATATTTCCAGTAGTAAAAAGTGGTAATATTTAGTAAGTTTAGATACGGTCTCACCTCATATAATTTATGAGTATTGTCAATTTGACTATTTTCAAATGCAAATTCTGCTTCATATTCCTGTACTGCAAAGGCGATATCGATTCTCGTGCAACAGGAACAGAAATGTCCTTATCAAAACACCAATACATTTTTCTTGAGGTAAAGAATAATATCCTGTAAGCAATAATTTTCCAATAAATCTTCTTATATAGGCTTCAGATGCAATTTTTTTTTTTTTTTTTTCTGAGCGTATATATTTGTCTGTTCAGCGAGAAGAGAGTAAATATCTAAACAAAAACGAAAATTGAAAATCTGTGCACTAGTTTTACCTTGTATTTTGTTTTTTATAATTTCTCTTCTATCTCTTTTTTCATGTTCTTCCTGACATATAACTAACAGTTCCTTTTTTATCCACTTCAAGATTTCAATCTTCTGCTTTTTAAACTTTTTAGTATGACTATAACTGCTTTTAGAAGGCTGAAACTTACTTCTTACGTGAATTTCAACTTCCCCATCAGTATCATTTGGTAAAATATCATTATCATTATTTAAAACATTGCCATTCCTTTCTTCTTCGTCACTAATTTCTGCAATTTCTGGGGGAAAACAACAATATCAGTTTCGTTCTGGTCATTATTAAAATTATCATCATCTATTTCTTCATCACAAAATCTTTGAAGGTCTTCTCCTAATGTAAAATACCTCATTCTAGGCATTTTTAAACAACCAGAACATGAACCAGAACATCGAAAGCAATGAGTGAAAAAGGAGATGGACTACCCGTTTCCTGCTGACGTTGCGTCAGCGTAACACCTGTTTTCTTTTGCTTCTCAACACAAATATAAACATCTGCCTGATGTAATGTTCTGATAAACGGTGACCTTGACTAAAAATAGATCACTCATAACTACGGCGATTCTTTCGTTAAATATTTTCAGCAAAAATACCCGGTAGAAAATTTTGCTTAAATTTTGCTTAAAGTATAAGATTAATTATTATGAACAAAATGATTGCTGAATGCAAATATTTTTTTACAGAAATAATCTTTATAATATTCCCTACACAAAATCATCTGCTTGTATAAAATATCTTAGGTAGTTATATTTATATACGCATTTATATTAACCGTTGCGTCAACGCAACATCAGCGGCTAATGGGTTAATAAAATTAACAAGGCTTGCATACCTAGTTTTCATTATCCACTAGCATGTCGAGAGAATGATAAATGAAGTTTGGTCTAATAGTATTTTCTTAAAATTACCGAGTAACCTTTTCTTTCTCTTAATTGAAGTATACTTAATTTTCCACAATGTTTTTTTGAATTCCTAAATACTGTTGCGTGCATACGGGTTTGTAATAGATAGAATGCACACAGGTCCGATGACAAGTTCATAAAATTTGTTTTATTAAAAATAAACGCTTCAATGTTCTGGAATTTTCCGCAGAAATACTGGTACAGGTGTTTATAGTATCACTGAGTAAAATCAGTAGTTAGGATTCAAATTACTAAGAACGTTACTGTGAGCTTACTTCAGATCAACTTTAATCAAACACTTCAGATTACTAAGAACGGTAAATACAACGCTATGAAAAGTGAGTCTAAATGGAAAGCTATTCCGGAAATATCTCTAATCTCACGCTGAACTAACAACAACAACAATAACTGCGAGCAGATGCTCTCTCCGGCATTGTGCAATTTTCAACTAGCCTCCGAGATATTTCTAGTACTTTCACCTTCTCTAAATTACTGTAAAAGCAATATTAGGGTCAAATTACAATTGCAGCAATTAGATTGATAAATTATATTTATTCAACTACAATACCTATTATGGTGGTACAGAGACCGGTCTCAAACGGCCTAAATTTCTTTAGATTTTTCGCGTTACATTACACAGAAAAATACAATTTCAGATACAATTGCACTAAAATCATCTATCTGTGTACAAAATTCGTAACAATATTTATTAATATCAGTTTTATGTAACTGCTTCTGTATCATGACAAAGAATCATGGGGATTACACAGAAGAAGGTACGCAATTGTTTAAGGATCAAATGCAGACAGCATAACACTGAAGTTTTTCAAAAATTTTTAGGAATAAATTAAAAAGTATTCATTGTTTCTGTGTTATTTATTGAACATAAATTGTTGTTATGTGTTATGATACATTGTACATTTAAAAGAATCTACTGTTCTAAATCTTTAACGATTAGTCGTAGATCATTGGATTTAATTAATGAAATAAATCAAATGATAAATTCTAAGACTGCAAAACGTTTGATCGCTTAACACGATTTAATAATAATACACGACGTTGAAATTTTTGTGTGTTCTAGATTGAGCCAATTCATAGCTGAAACATAGCCTACATTTTAAAAATAAAATCCCGGTTTTAAAATATGCATGCACAAATGATCACTCATTAAAAGAGCATAAAACGCCTAACAGAAACAATTTCTAAAATGCCGAAAACTGATAGCTTAAATTGCTGTCTTCCAACTAGGAAAAAAATGATAATTGAATTCAGAGGTAGCATAAAAAATAATTCTATTATATAAAAAAAATTTTCGAATTCAGAATTTTGCAGATGGAAATTTGAAACACATGTTTCAGTTCGCTAACAATGTTCTAATTTTTTCTCGGCAGTTTGGTCATATAAGAAAAAATAGCGTTGCTTAATTCTATTGCTTAAATATGTTCCTAAACTACTACTTTTTTTACTCGAGGTCCGTTTAAATCTTTAAGCTTCAAATATTTTGAATAATGAAATTATATTCAAAAATTTTATTTTATTCTATTCCTTTTATAGCTGGAATCATAAGTCAAAGACCAACCTTTTAACAGACCATTATTCATACTTGCATAAATCAAAATTATTTGTGTGAATTTTAATTGCATCTTCGGTTCTGTTTTTTAGATGTTACAATGAAATCACTTCTATCTTCATTTTGTATAATAACGAGCACACGAATGGGGTTTATTTCTTTATTACGTTGACTGATAATACATTTTATTTTAATTATCAGACTATTTGTTTCAGAATTTTTATTTGTTTCAGAATGATTTTATTTTTAACTTCTACCAGAAATATCACCTACTTATGGGTTCCTTTTTCAGAAATTTTCTTTGAAGATGCCTCTCTTGCAGAACTGCTGTAGCAGTTGTAGTTACTATAGAGCACTTGTATATAAAATGCCGCTCAGACGGTATAGTCGTTTGAGGAGCCGACTGCAATACCAAAAGCCCGGGTTCAAATCCCGGAGAAGGCATGCTTGTAACTGGCCGCCCCTCCATGGGAGGAAATCATGTCTCACCTATTATGTGCCTCCACAATAAAGTGACCACCACTTCTGGCCTTAAGTAGTGGCCGAGCCGAAGTCGGCTGAGAGGCTGCCATTGGGGAAAAAAGGAAAACTTGCATATAAAATAAACAGAAAAATAGTTTACGTACACACGGGGTCACAATGCTATACTACTACAATAAACATAATACACTCGTACGAATGTTGTGTGAGGCACGTCAACTGAGAGAGAGAATAGGAAATGATTACCCATAGTCTATCAGTGACGAAAGACGAACCATCATTTCAGTAATGATCACATGAAGCTCGGAAGATAAAGCGCATGTGTTGTGTAGGTAAATTCTGCTAAGCAATTAATTTATGACTTATTAAAAATTAATTTATGACTTATTAAAAATTAATCTATGACTTATTAAAATTAATTTATGACTTATTAAAAATTAATTTATGACTTATTAAAATTAATCTATGACTTATTAAAATTAATTTATGACTTATTAAAAATTAATTTATTTATATTCTAAATTATGCTGCACAACGTGTAATCAATCTCTATACTAAATTTTGTTTAACTTCAAATAGGGCCTTGGCACTTAAGAATTGTACACTTCACTCGTTATTCTGTGAACGCGCTGAACACACAATGGAATAAGGTATTTTCCACGTAATATTCTTGATTTTATGCTATTTATTTTAAGTTTACCTATTCATAACTTATACTTCTAAAAGCAGAAAAATTAGCTCTTCAATTTAAGACTACTTTCAAATCTTTAGCTACAACAGATTTTGAGTTACGGTATTTAACTAAATTTTGCAATTTCGGGCCATTTTTTGTAAATGGGGGGAGAGAATACAGAAAAACACAGTTTTGAGTAATATTTTAACTCTCCTGCTTTCACTGATAAGGTATTTCTGGTTGGGGTGAATAAATTTGCCAGTTCGGCCTTCGCAGATGGTTTTTGATTTGGCAGTCTTTTGGCGATGCGTGAATTAGGGGTTGAATTAAGGCCTTGAAAAGGAGACATTTTTACAGAGCGTAAAGCAGTTGTTGAAAAATTAGTTTTTTCACACTTTCAGAAGTGTATTGGCGACTGTGGTAAACTAGCCTAACAAAACCAGGATGTTTTCAGAGTGAAGGTCCCTTTTTGCTGGACTCCACTGCTCTCTCTTTTGGGATCCCTGAATCGTCGTTACACTGCGTCTCTTAGCGGAAGATAAATTATAATGCGGTGGTATGCTTTAGACGGTCGGTCCTTAGTAACCTAGTTATCCGGAAGGAAGAGACTGTTTTCCCATTAAAGTATCACGATGCTTCTAAAACTTATTTACTCTTTGATAGCAGTCACCGATTTTGAAATATATCTTCTTGATAAAATTTATTGTTACCACTTCATAAAATTTCAAGCGGGCCACTTCTCTTGGGAGCAAGAGGCCCTGTCCTTGTTCTGCCTGCCGTAGCCACTTAGAAGTCGGGTTTTCCAGTTCTCCTTGATCTACCTGCCGTAGTAATCTAGATGTCCGGTTTTCCAATCTCTTTGATCTGCCTGCCGTAGTCACCTAGATGTCCGGTTTTCCAGTTCTCCTGGATCTACCTACCGTAGCCACCTAAATGTCCGGTTTTCTAGTTCTCCTTAATCTACTTGCCGTAGCAACTTAGATATCCGGTTCTCCTGTTCTAGCTTTCCTGATGCTAGAAGTTCCGTTCAGTTTTCCAGCAGATCCTCCGGTTTTCCGGCAAATCCGAACGTGGATTTTATGTTAAACTAGATGGATTGCCAGCCATTAACTTTCCAAACATTTTCCAGCATAGTGTGAGAAAATTACTCTTATTGATGTACTACTTATTTGAAATTGTTAAAATTCTAAATCGAGCTTAATTTCTTCAAGAATAGCAGGCATTTTAAAGTTTTTATTTTCCTTAAGGTTTAACTACTTATTTTTAAGGTACTCGTTAAATATTTTACAGATAAAATTTTGATATTTCTAAAGATAGTGAAAAGGAGTTGGGCATCGAAATTTTCTCTGATGGATATTCTAATTATTATTAAAATAAATTCCTAATACATTAAAAAATATTTAATTATTACCTGCTTACCGGTGGTTTGGTTATCACACGGGCTTATATATCTATTACAATATAAATTTTTACACTAGTGCAATAGTTGCAATAAACTTTAATTACTATTTTAAATGTGCAATATGTTGGTTAATTTTTTAGTTCTTCAAACCTTTTACAAGTACATTTAATGAAGTAAATTTGATATAATAGACAATTACTGAGTTCGAAGATACATTAACCTAAATAAGGCTATGATGTGCAATTAAATTTTTTTTATATCCTTTTATTCTCCCGGGAGGAAGTGTTTTTTAATATATATCTATGTAATAATTTTAAATGTTTTAGTTGAACTCGAATCCATGAATAAATTTCATGCATTTCATTGGATAACATTTGTATGCTTTATTTACCCTGTTCTATTACACATGATTTGTCACTAGTCTTAATTAGAAATAAGAGTTGTTCCATTTTTCACACAACGCAATGTCATGTTTTATGTTAGAAGGAAGATGTACTTTATGCAGTTTAAAAATATGTATATTTGAACTATCATAGTAACAGTAGGAACAGTAGAATATATATATATATATATATATATTTGAACTATCATAGGAAGTATGTGTAGATAAGATATAATAAAATATGATGGCTGCTTTAAAAATAATTGACGACCTCAAAATTAACTATTCTAGATTTGATGCTCCCCCCCCTAAATTCATCTGCTTCCTCAAACTCCAGATTCTTCTATGTTATATAAAAACCTCAAATTACCCAATCATAGCTTGTCTGTACAATTGCATCTATTTTGGTCTAATTAAATACCGCTGGCGAATTAATTACGTCATTCCTTTCTATAGCTTCTGGCACGCCAACATCCACACTGCTTTGCTTCCCCGTCTAAAATGCCTACGTCTTATTTTTAAAATCGGTCTTATTTTTAAATCTACGTCTTATTTTTAAATTACATAGGATTTACTGTAATTCATTTTGATTGATAAATATCTACTAAGATGATTTTATATGCGTGAAAATAAAGATTGTGACTTCTTCAAAATTCATTTTGTATCGGTGTCATCTTCCTGTTCTACCACTCTGCCATCACGACTACGCAGTAATAATTATTACATATATAAATGTTCCAAAAAGGCTTGGTTTAAAGAAAAGTGTTTTGAAGCATTTTATTTTTTGGCACACAGAAGCACCTTATTTGTTAATTAAATGCGCAAAATGAAATATGAGTCAGCTTGATATTTTAAATCATATCTTGCAACGTTTTCTCATTCAGTTCTATATTGCAAGTACTGATGTTACCTCCAATTTCATTTGTTTTATTTTTTTAATATATTTTATCGTATAATTGGATAATATATTACATAATGGACTTTTATATAGAGAAGTTATCATACATAATATTTCTGTAGTAAAATTCCTTTACTTATTTCTAAGGTTGCAGCTAAACCTAGCAAATATTTCTCAAAGAATTATGAAAGAAATTAAGAAAAGAGTTTGTAATGATATTATCTTCAAGAAATAAGACTCGGGATGGGCTAATATAATGAATACTAAAGCGTTCCGTACCAATAATTAGCACGAGTCCAGATAGTCAAGATATTTGTACCTGAAGTTTTTAGATTACAATATAACACTTTGAAGGAGAATTTAGATTGTGTTGGTTTATTAGATTGAGGAAAGCATACTAGGACTATCTGCCTAAGAGAAGGATGCCTTTGTGGAGGACTTTCTAACTCGCGTACACATTACACATGGGTAAAACCATGAAAACGTCCCTGCAGCCAACCTGTTTGCCGAAATTCGAACCTCGGATCAAACTACCAGTGTTCAGAGACTTTACCACTCAACAGCTGGTAGGCCATAATTTAGATTTCAAAAGATTTTTAAAGTTATAAAATTATTTATAATAAAAAAAAGAAGGATTCTGTGTTAGATATTTACAATATCCATTCGAAAACTAGTTGATACATTTAAACAGAAAATCCATCAAAATTATTATGACATATCATGAATTAAATGTGTTCTTATTTAATACGATCAAATTCAAAAGTAACAGAAATATTACTAGGAACTAAAGTTATTGCCTTTAGGACACATAATTCTTTAATCATAAACAGATTATATTTGAAGGTAAATATCTTTCAATTTGTGGAATGGCAAGATTGCTTTTAAATCGCCCAGTTTATTAATCAAAATTAATTAAATTCGCAATGAATATGAAATAAACTAAAACCATATTCGATATCCAACACTCAACATTCGAAATACACATTTTCGGGTAGAGGGCTATGCTAATTCAAAATCTGATGAGCCTAAGTACCGCCGTATTTCCACAATTCGAGGAACTTACATATATATAGATACTTTATTATATGATAATAAAGGTTTCCGACAAGTATTGTAATATTTACTTCTGGGAAAGTAAAGAAATTACTTTCGCGTTATATTTTCCACTGATATTATATCTTAGTGAGTTAAAATAGCAGTTGAGTAATTAATAATATTTATCTCTTAGGTATTTCTTCCTTTCATCTACCTAATACTGTGTATAGAATCCATTAAAGACATTATCTTTTCTGTTCAAACGTAACAGAGGAAGTTTGAATAGTGAATGCATTGGAAGTATTTGCTATCACAAGATCTTATTACTACAATGTATTAATAACAGTGCGCTTTGACTTTTACTGTTTAGTAACACCGTTAACAGATAAGACGCCATTAAGTTATGAGTTTCATAGAGAGCATTATATCGTCAAATGACGGAATGCCGAAATCTCTGAAAGAACCGGATGGAGTTACATTTATGGAGGTTAATCAAAATACCATTGAGTCATAAAAATTTACATAGGGTTTTAAAATGAGTGCATATATCGTATACATGTCTCTTTGTAATATTTCACATTTAAAACTAAATTTTGTAAGACTACAGTTAAATTACAAATGAACTTACATGTTTTAATTGAACGCTTCTAAGATCTCGGCATTCCTAAAGTAGAAAGGTATACTGGTAATTTATCTTTCTTCGTTTTATTTCAGTACTTGAGGTTACTTAAGCTAGAAACACGTAACTGATGAAATATTGCACCTTTGAAAATCAGGGCTCCTTTTTAAAATTTAGGGTATCTGAGAATAAATCTGTAGAAAAAGAGAAGCTGAATCAAATAATTTAGTTCTTACTGTAACATAAATTAATTTTAGAAATTCTTGTGAAAAGCTGTTGTGACATCACACAATTTCTAAGCATTCTGTAATAGTAGTAAGTAATTAGTTTCTAAGTAATTAGTTTCGTTTTACTAAGATAAACAATTACACTTTTGAGTTTTCTAAGATAATACAAACTTTCCATTTCTGACAATGAAAATTATGCTTGATAATGGGTCGTATCATAATTTGATCTTAGGCATTACTGAAGGGTCAGTATGCTATTCGAGGAAAAAGGAAATGAACAGTTAGATTCAATCATGGATACATTGTTGATTCATTTGTGAAACATTCATTTTAAAAAAATAAAAAGCAGACATAGGTAATGAAATCCATTGGTACATTTTATCCTTAATGAGCCATATATTTGTTATGGCTTTAATGACGACTGAGAAAGCCAGATTCAACACCCTGTTGGAGACATTGACAGATATGGCTGAAACCAATAAGTATACACAAGGAATGAATGTTTTTTATATAAGGGAAATGTCTTAAAATAAGCGAAGACCTCTAAAGGCGTTAGGGAAAACTGTTGCCTATACTGGGATTAAAATGAAATGGTAAGTAATGGAATGTCAAACAGTTTGAAAAACTCTATCCCGCCGAACATAAAAACGAATAAACTGTAACTCTGAAACTACACCTCGCAAAGCGAAAAACATGCAAAATTTTATGAGGAAAAAATATTACCTGCTGGTGAAAAAAATAAGACACATGTGGTCACAATAAGTTTCATATTGAAAAAAAAATTAATACTTATTATTATAATAATAATCAGTGCGTGTGCGGTTTACAGTGTATAAACTAGCTATATATTATAAACCGCGCATGCGTAAACTAGTTATATATTGTAAATAGTGCATGTACTGATTATGATTATTTCATGATAAAAACATATGAATGAAATCTCTAGTAAGCTCTCGAGGCTCACGTTAATTTTAATTCTAAGTTTACTTATGCATTTATTGTACTGTAACAAGTATGTATTGGTGCAAAAGATGGTTAGTCAATTCACTTCGCTTTCTTTATTATTAGATTGCGTTAAAATATGCAAAGTATATATGTTTATCCTAATACCTTATACGTACCAGCTGTTAATGCCAACCATTACAATAAAGCTTATAAGGTATTTTTTCACTCCTTTCCGCATGCCTTCGTAGTGCAACTGGAAGCATACATGACGCACAATCGGGAGGTTCGGAGGTCGAATCCCGGCAATGCAGAGTTTTTGTCACGACTAGGATTTGGCGACTGGGTATTTTAATCTCCTCTCACCCTTTTAAAAGGGGGTATATAACGTATTTTCTCCCTCCTTTCCGTATGCTTTCGTCGTGTAATTGGAAGCATACTCGACGCATGTTCTGGAGGTCTGGAGTTCGAATCCCGGACAGGGCACTGCACATTTTTCAAGTCTCTAGCATCAGAATCCTAATGAGAGGTTTATTCTTTGATATTAAATTTACATTAATATTCTAATCTAACATCGAAAGATTCTTGATTTTTCTTGATTTCCTGTTAAAAACTATAAACCTCGTTTCTTTCCTGTTTAATTTTGTATCTTTGTTTAATAAAATATATAATGTAAATGAGATCGAGAGAAATAAACGCCAGCTTGTATGTCCTTCACAGCAATTAGGTTGAAAATTTCAAGGCAGAAATTCGTCCATCTAATTGCGAAGCAGGGTAGTTTCGTTGATTTATTTGATTTCAAAAAAGTATTTGTGGACCATGTGTCTTAAAGGAAAGGACGCTTTCGCGGAGAATTTTATAAGGGAGCCACTGGTGGGCTGATGCAGGAGGGAAATACTTTACTGTCAACTTAGTTCCAAATAATTTTAAGCTGCTACCCAAACAGATAGTAATTGTCAACAACAATGTAACAAGTTTATAGTTCCAAGAATTGCGTGTTAAACTTAAGTGTATGAGATTTCACAACATCCTCACTCCAATTTTTGTATATAGCTTACTACGTCCCCCGTTGTTGTATGCATTTCTTATAGTTTCATATGTACTGCATCTTCCGAATTCCTTATTATATCATTAACTGATCGTAGTGAGTTATGATACCACGGCAACTGGCTTAATTTATACATCAAGCTTGTATTGTCTTATGTTACCTTGAGAAGATTACATAACTATTATTATCACTCAAGTGAGCTCAACAGTCGCCTATTCAGAGGTATTTAGGCAGAAATATATTTAGAAGGTTTAAGAGTGAAACTAAATTATCCGACCATATAATAAAACTGAAAATAAAAATGGAATTAACATTATTAAATACATATATTTACATATTAAATATTTATTTAATTAATATTTTATATATTTAATTAGTATTTAATAGTGTTTAAATTTACACATTAAATATATATGTTTGTTGGTATGTGTTTAGTTAGGTTTTTGACTTTTCAGTTCTTCTTCTTTTGTTTTTTTTAGTTTGGAACAGTGAAAATAAGACTAATGAAGGATTTAACATTATAAGATCGGGTCTTCTTAGGTAGCATACAGTTAGACTAGAACTCTAAAAAGGAAACTGGTAAATTTTCAAGGTGTCTATAAGTACCGCAGAGACAAAGAAAGGCTGTAATGCATCCTTTATTAATACAAATAAAGTTTACCACTGGGCACCAACACGTGCTTAGAAGAGAATACCACAGGGCTTCAAATCAAAGGTAACGTAGGAAATAAAACAAATGAAATTTAAGTATAGCCTAACGGCTTCACAGTATAATAGCGCGCAAGCTGGTTCTAAGTCTGCCTAAACAAACCCATTTGCAAGATTAACTCAACGCTGCAGAATACTGATTGCTAGAGAATCAAAGTTAACTACGTGGCTTTCAAGCAAGCAGAACACGCTCTGATTTCAAAATACTTTCTTCTTTCTACCTACTCTGGATATCGCGCGAACTAGAAAGTAGTATGGCGAACTAGAAATTTACATTCTGGCAAGAAAATGAAAACGATGCTAGGAAAAGGAAACTTAAATTAACTGGTTAGAAATTTAAATGATTCTTAATAACGTATTGAAATATTTTCCATGTAAATAATACTAAAAAAATACTTGATTTTATAATTCTGTTGCAGCCAATACATTTGATTATATTGTTGCATGTATACGTATGCGCAAAAGATTGAATGCCAGCAGGCCCGATGATAAGTTGATAAAATTTAATTCTATCAAAAGCAACACTTCAGAGACCTGAAACTTTCCACAGAAATAGACGTAAAACAGACCTACACTCTCAATATCACAGAGTGCAATCAGTAGTTACACTTCAAATTACTATGGACGTTAAACACAACGCAGTGCAAAACGCATCTAAAGAGAAAGCTAACTCGGAGGCATTTCAGCACTCCGATCTCACGCTGAACTGACAACTCGCAACAACAACAGTTGAGAGCAGATGCTCTCTACGGTCTTTATAGTTTTAACCCAAACGCCGAGATATTTCTACTACTTTCTACTTCTCGAAATTAGTGGCCAACATGAGGGTCGAATTACGGTTACACTTCATATAGTGATCAATTACATTTATTGAGTTATAATCCCTATTATGGTCCTAAAGGTACCGGTACAAAATGTCGCTAAAGTGTCTACAAGTGGCGACAAACAAACTTTCTGCGATTTTTTGCCAATTTTGGCCACAATTTTTTTTCCAATTTCGCCATTTCGCCAAAAGTTTCACGATTTTGCTTCGGGATATCTCGTGAATTTAAAGAGATATCCAATTACTCAATATTAAATGGACTTGTTCCTGTATTCTTACTTTCCCGGCATAGCTTTTCTCTTTTAGATCTTCATTAACATGTTTTCTCTCTTAGATCTTCATGTTAGATTATACAAAAGCAATGCAGCATTTTCACATACAGTTATACTAAAATCATATATCTACGCAAGAAATTCGTAACAATATCTTCTTAGTCGAAAAGAGCACCATTGTTATTTTCCATTAACGAGAATGCTGTAATACTTCCCATGTAGTTGCTTTGATAAGATATGTTAACGATTTTCTGCCCTAAAATGTATATATTGGGAAGAATGTCGATAATTTAATTATCGTTTCTTCGCTTACGGGGATTGCACAATTATTCGACCCTATAAAACAGCTTGTCTATTAACCTGAGTTAATGACAATCCAAAGTTTCTGGTAGGTAAGCTTTAAATTTTGTACTTCTCAAAAAAACCAATACAGGCAAATAAACTTCTTGATTTACTCTCACTTACTGCTTTACTAATGAAGTTTCTCATCATACTTCTACAAAATCGTTAGAAAAAAAGATGTTGATAAAAATTTGCGAAATTTGACGTAAAAGTTTGAAATGTTTAACAGAGCATTAGATCATTTTTCGTTTTTGCATATTTATGAAGCTGTATGTTGTTAAGTTATAAAGAAATTTAGCTAAATTATCTACATTTTAATTCCAAAAATAACAGAATAATAGCTAAAGTACCCATTAAATTATGATAAATTTTTGCTAAATTATTCATTGCAGCCATTTCTCAATAGCATATCACTATATCGTCAAGTGATCTATAAAAACGTAAGAAAGAAATAAAAAAGGGATGGTCAGCCATCTTTTATAACCTAGCGTTTCTTTAAGGAATGAAATTTGGAATCTGATAATTTAGTATAAAATTTTAAATTTCATTTTGAATATTAACATATTTTGTTTCATTAAGATACTCAATCGCTAATAGAAAGCATAACGTTAGTTATTTTCTATATAATAATTGCCTACTGACGTAATATCATCCTGTTCGAATTCTTTTTAACTGAGTAATTACGAACGACTATACCAGGCCTCCATCTAAAGCCCTTCATATCTTAAAAATCGCAATACCATATGTTGACGAATATAATATTTGTTCAATTCTAACGTGAATTCGGCATTTTTTAGTTTGGCAGTGATGTATTTTAAAAGTAATATTTATATAAACAAACCCAACATATATTTATGAATAACAAGGCGTCAGACTGATCTATTTAACGTGAACAAATAAGACTCACGATATTTATAAATGGATTTTAAACTGTTTATAGCTGCCTTCAAGCAAATATTCCAGCAAAATTTAAACAGAGATGCTACTATGTAAATATCGAGATGTTATCGATAAATAAATAAAACAGGAATCGATTTCGAAACATGCTACTAAATTCTCTCGGCTTCAGTCGGAAAGGAGTGAGTGGAACGCATTGACTGCTATTCCATGAACAGTATGATCCATGTTCGATAAAATGAGAAAATTTGATTTGATATCTTTATACAGATAAGCATAAAAAAGACACTCATAAATACATCACCTATATATTGAATTTAAAGGATGTTTACACTGCTCCAAAATATCCCTTTGTAGTAAAAGCTACAGTTATGACAAACAGCCGGGTACAGTTATGACAAACAGTACCCGGATAAAGATATTGAATAGATATGTTTTGTTTTCATCCTCTTTTTGAGGTTTAATTAAAACAAAGGCTACATTTGGTTTCTTCAATGCTCATGTCACAGCTAATTTCCTTGCTATTTTCTATTATACAATGCTAATTTATAATTTTTACTAAATATATTTAACACAAAAGTCGGTTCAAGCGACATATTATATTATATTTACGTGATCGAAAGAGGTCGGTATTATCAAATACTTCTCAGTTTGAGTTGATTTTTATAAGAGTACTGTAAAAGAAAAGTAACATTAACTAAATATTTCATACAATGTTGTTTTTATAAAAATTTAGAAACAATTTTCGATCTGATATTGAACAAAAGATAAGAAAATTTTAAAAAATCTGAGCGCTTTCAGATTTTCCATTACGTCCAAAGGGGCGTTTTTAAACTTTTTTGTGTTATTTACCTTTATTTATTAAATACAAGTATCATCTTCTTCACACTTAAGCCATAAAATTCAACTCAACAACAATAACACAAAATAATTTAAAAAGAGCATAGATTTAGAATTTCCGATACACAGTCTCACGCGCTGGAGATATTTTTCCCCTACAGTGTAGCCATTGCTTGCTTTGAAATCGTTTTTTAAACAAAAATTAGTTAATGTGTAACAAAATATGAAATCGATAATAAAACGAATTCCAAATTAAGACTTTCAGATGCCCATATTCCTTGGAGTATTACGTTATTCAAATTTTGATGGCTCTAAGTACCGTATTTTATAACAATGCGAGAAACATATATATACATTAATGCCTACTCTTCATTATTTAAGTTCTTTAAATATAACACAGGGCGATAACATTTTATGGCAACAATTAGAAAAGTGAAACGGACATTTAAAATTTTCAAAGCAAAATGCCAAAACGACTGAAGTGCATATTCGTAATTGTAAGATATATTACCAGCTGATATTATATTTATTTGTTAATGGAGTGCATAATGGAGTGGCGTTATGCCCTGAGTAAATTCAAATTCGTTTTGCAAACTGTTACAAATCAAGAGAGGTACGTGGAAGCAGCTCTGAATATATTTAATTGCATATAAATTCCTGCAGGTATTTTTAGCAAAGGCGGGGCAGTTTCCGGCTGGTGGTTTCGTAAGGTGAACAAATGTGATTACAAAAACGCAAACTCATTTTCATGCCTGTGATCGTGAAGATTAATAATTCTGTTTTGTGTATTTACAGTACATCTGTGTGTACTTAATCTAGCTGTAACTATACAAATCATTGGGAAAGAATTCCTTTTCAGAACGTTCAATTAGAAACAGTAAAAGCAGAAACTGTTATGAATATTAAATTATCGGTTATATTGTCGTGAGAAAATTAATATTTCAGTCAAGCAGGAAAGAATCAATGAAAACATTGTTCCTTTGAAAATAAATCTGATAAAATGTTCAAATATCGGAAAAAATAAATGATTATTATAAATTAGTTAAATGAATAAAAATTAATAAAAAATGAAATAAAAGATGTACATTAAGAAAGCGTCATTCATCCAATTCTTAAGCTTTTCATGTTGGCACAAGGCTCACCAGCGACCAAGCGATAAAAAGCTGAACACTGGTAGTTCGGTTCAGGGTTCAAATCTCGGTGGAACGGCTGACTGTATGGACGCTTTCGTGGTTTTCCCCTTGCATAACATGATTACAAGCGAGCCTTCACGAAGGCATGCCTTCACTTGGCTTAGTGCCATTTCGTCCTTTCTCTTTTCATGCCCGAGATCGAAATATTGTCGTATCGTCCGCTGCCGTCTTCACTTATTCTGTCTTTTCCGTTTCATTCGCTGTTTGAAAAGTCACTTTATGATTAATAAAATATATATTCAGACGAAATGACCCTTACTACATTGACCTGACTTAGCCTTTGAGTTCTAATACTTATTAAACATTTCCTTTTGATAAATTTATTCCGAGCAGAATAATGAATTTCAGGCATGTTTAAGTGGTGTGTTTTTGAATCGAAGTCCATTTTTGTCATATAGTGTCCATTTTTTTAATTTCACATACTTCTTAAGAAATAGAACCACTGTTCCTCTGTTTTGACAGAAAATCAAAATGCAGCAAATGTATAACTAAGATGTACATGTTTTATTAAAAATATAGTGAGTCCTCTTTAAACGCAACCGTTCAAGGTTTTAAAGGATTTGGTTGTAGATATGATGGTCTTAGAAATGTGATATTCACTGCAATGTTTGTTAATGTTCACAAAAAATACAGGTCTCTTTCAAAAGGCTACCTCTTAGAAACGTAGTCAATAGATATAATTCACTATAATTATTTTCTAATGGATAATGGAATTAATTTAATCTAATGTCAATTAGAAAACGGCTATTTACAATAGGAAGATTTAAAAGCACTGTAACTGTAATTGACAGCACTGTAATTTTTCTTTCACAGTCAGTTGTTATATAAGATTAGCTGCTTTCTGTGTATTTTTCATGTTTTTTAACTGATATCCATACGTCTTGAAAAAATATACAATAAATGCAAGACAAATTATTAAAAAAATTGCAATTTGAAAAATTAATACTAATTTTCTATTACTATGCATAATACTATTAATGAATGAGGAATTTATATGATATGCATACTTAGCATCTAAAAACGATGAACTTTGAATCTGATGACTGTATATATTCATGTAGTTACAAAATTTTATTAGATGTTTATTACATATGTATAGTTGTTTGTAATCTTCACAAACTCTAATAAAATGCTACATATTTATTACTATAGATTGAGATGATTGTACTACTTAAATTTGTAGATAAGTTGACTTCTAAGTGTTATACCATCATCCCGAAACATAAATAAATAAATAAAATGAAAATTAAACACACTATTCCAAATTGCTGTAGTTGAAAGATTAAGAGGTTACACTTGGAATTCATTTTCTGACAGGGTGTCGGCTGACAGTTTTAATTTATTCAGAAATTTGAAAGAAAATATTTCTAGAAAATCGTCAAATTAAAATTGTTACATTCAAAGCTTTCAATGAGAAATATGTTTAAACTTTCATAATAAGCTTACTTTAAATTAAAAAATAAAATATTTCTTAGCGAAGTTTTCATTGTGCTTAACTATTTTAATACTACCAAACTAAAAAGGAACTAAAAACTGAAAAGGAAGAAAATAAAATTCAAGATTTTTTAATTAAAAAGTTAATAGTTTTAATAATGAAACATAATTATATTTAATATCAGTCATATTACCTTAAAGATAGCATGTGAGAAACTTCACAATCATATTTTGCATTTTCACATACACATACCAAAGTTAAATAAGTAAATAAATTTAAAAATGCAATTTCGGATTTATCATCGAAATGTTATAGCTAATCAATCAGAGAGCAGAAAGTTTGTTTTCAACCTAATAAATTAAATAAATAAAGTAGTGATAAAATATACAAACAGACATATATTTGAGACATTAAAATTCAGATCTGAATACTCTATTTATTATAATTAAAATTATAAATACATTTTATAGTAATAAAAACCAGAAGTCCTTTTTGATTATGTGCGCATTTATCAGTTTGCGCTTTTATCAGCGTGGGCTTTTATCAGTGTGGGTTTTTATCAATGTGCGCTTTCATCGCTGTGGGCATTTGTCGCGTAGGCAATTATCATAGGGGGCTTTTTTTGTGGGATTTTGTCGCGTACACTTTCGTCCAGTGGGCTTTTGTCTGGAAACCGCTTGTTTACATGTAAAAGATGGCTACTTCTCTTCATTTCTAAATAATCTCATCTTTCTCTTTCTACTCATGTAATCGTTTTGTAGTTTGTAAAACGACTATTCATATTTTCATTAAATATTCAAGTTATTTGTAAATCGGAACTAGTTTATTAGCCCCTGGACAGCCATCTCGGAAGTAAGTTCACATACATCCCACTCCTAGTCAGTGAATACGGATCATACAGATTATGAGCGCTCAGGCCGCGATGAACCTAGAAAGAATCATGACGAATATAACAAGAGAAAACGAGTAAGTTTGTTTCGATTTTTCCCTATTGTTGCTTCTAAGAGTAGTGTTCTACTATAGTGAGAATTAAAATATCTACTTTAGATTATATTCCTAGAATTTCTAATTCTTTAAAAACTGAGCCTACAATATCTATTAAACTTTTACATCAAATTGTATTTGGAAATTTAGGTGATTAGAAAAACAGAGCGAGATTGCGTAACTTTTGTGATTTTGTATCTGACTTTAAGGTTGAAGAAACGAGACAAAAATTACTTCAAACTTTCACTGTAAAAGATTTGTTACATCTTAACTATGAGTTAAATTCTTATAAAAACCGTGATTTAATATTGAAAATTCTTTGTGATTTTAGGCTTTTAAGATCCGAAAGTCATGACGATAATGAGTTATCCGAAAACGAAAATGTTCTCGATTCTGATAAGGATGGTGATGTTAGTTCTGTTCGATCAGAATCACCTCCCATAAATAATTCAATAGATCAAAACATTATGAAACCTAGTAATATTTCATTACATTTTAGACATATTTTTAATGGTACTGATACATATCTGGTTGAGTCATAAATTTGCGATTTAGAAGAATCTCTTAAATTATTTAAGTTATCTGAATTAGGAAAATTTCGCTAAAAATTGCTTACTGGTTCTGCTAAAATATTTATTCGGTTTTTGAAGGTATTATGCCATAGGACAAATTAAAATAAAAAAAATATCTGAACTTGGCTCTAAAATAAACTGTACACAACTTCATAATTTATTACAGAAACGAAATTCAAAACCCGGTGAATCCATTTCTAAGCATTTAATTGCAATGCGAGAAATAGCTACTTGTGGTTCTGTTGATAATTCATCCATTCTTGATTATGCAAGTAATGGAATATCCGATCCAAGCAACAAAATTATTTTGTAAGGGTGTAAAATATTTCTGAATTTAAGGAGCAATTAAAACTATATGATACCATTCGCGTTCCAGAATAAGGGTTATTCGAGTTTTAACACACAAACTAAACCACACTCTGTACCTAATAAGTGTAAAGAGCCAAAGTGTTATAACTGTGAAAGTATAGGTCATAAATAGAACTCATGTAACAATAAGAATAAAGGATAGGGGCTTTAAATGTAACTTATTTGGACACAAAGTTGTGGATTCTTCTAAAACGTCTCCGAAAAATATCCAAGATGGCAAAACTATAACTCCAATTACTCAGATTTATCAGAAAGAAATGCATAATTTGTTAATTTAGGTAATTTGCAAATAAACGCTTTAATAGATAGTGGTAGTCAAGTAATGTTAATTCGAGAAGTTTACGATTACACAATCGAACACAGATATTGTACCCGTATGCAACATGCTGACTCTTTGAGTAGAAACACAGTATATATAGTAATTTAAGTGGTATAACAGTTAAGTTAATTCAAGCTCAAGAAACGGATGAAAAATAAAAGCTAAAAAAGACTTCTTGAAGGCCATATGGAGATTATTGCTTACAAAATGACGTGCTTTACACAGTGGTGAATGACGCTTTGAACAATGAATTAGTGCGAGAACAAGATCAAGAAAACACAATACACTTAGATTCGAAGCCATTCCAGAAGAGAGAGAGAAGGTTCTCCAGAAGGAGATTCTGAAGAGAAGCATTTTCCCGAAGAAGTGTCAATTGTTAAAGATGATGAATTAAATGCTAATTCCACAAGAAAATCTTCAGTAAAATACCTTGCAATAGAGAAGCAAAAGAAACCACTACAGACAAAGAAACTATAGAGACCACCGAGGAAGAGGATTAGGTTGAAAAGTAGAAGTCAGTCAGAAAACCTGATGAGAAGGCGAGAAAGCAGATTCAGAAGATCCAGGAAGAAAACCGAAAGGCTTTGACAATGAAATACCGATTTTGATGATTCCTGATTTAGACATTTTCCCGACCTTATAAATTTCTCCCGATTTGACTACCGGACTGTTGTCTTAAAAAACGTGAAGTATTTTAAGAAGGATGCAGATGATGTCTAAGGATGAAATTTGTCAGAGAAGACGGCTTAAAGAAAACGATTTTAAGAAGACGCATTTGAATGACGGATGTTTGAGGATATAAGTACGAAGACGTACGAAGATATGTACCAAGACGAATCCTGACAGATTATTTCAGACGACGTTGAAGAAGAGATTCTGCGTCGATGATGTTCTAAGACGACCATGACGATGACAAAGACGGAGACAAAGCTTAGCGAAACTCAATGCAAACTAAATCTTTTTTTTTTGTTTGTTTGTTTTTTAATTTTAATTTTCTTCTTTCCAGATGTTCATAGTCTTACTAGCAGAATGTTAGGCCGCATTCCATCAAGATGGACGAGCAGTTGTAGGATGGCATCGTCGATAATAATCGGATGACGCGGCAAGCTGTGAAAACAAATCTCCTTTTTCTTCGCGATTCAGACGATTCCGCCATTAAGAAAATGACGCTGTTGAAAGAAGGTAAATGTTTGCACGTAAAAGAAGGTTATTTCTCTTCATCTCTAATTCAATCTCATCTTTTTCCTTCTACGCATGTAATAATTTTGTAGTTTGTTGTTGTTGCTTATGCTCACTTGGCTGACGTAGTCTGCCTAAGCAGACGAAATTCCTCTTATCAAGAACGCTATATTAAGTCTGCCATTGGCAACAACCTTGAGCGCCTTTCAGGTGACAGTGCGCTTTAGTTCAGCTCCGCCCCCCCCAATTTTAACAGAGAGCGCCCCAAGTGGACGGATCCGAAAGTCTCTCACCCTTTTCTCCTTCCACCAAACAAAACGAGAGGATTTTCGGCTTGTCATGTATTTAGAATGCCGTCATGCCGCACCGACACTATACGTAGACATATACCCATGTCTTCTTCGGGATTCGAACCCGAGCCCTTCGGCACGGCAGTCAGCGACGCTATACCGGTTGGGCGTCTTGTAGTTTGAAGAACTATTCATGTTTCCATTCGGACTAGATTATTAGCCCCTAGACAGATACCTCGGAAGGAAGTTCTCAGACTTCCTACACTGTAAGTACCGATCCTATATGTATATATATATATATATATATATATATACATGAATGTATATATATATATATATATAATATATATATATACATGAATGTATGATAATAATGTATGATAATCTCCAAGCGATTATAGTTTTTCGTGGTTTTAATTTTTTAATTAAAATGAAAGAATTGGAAAGGTATGGTGATTACTTTTTGATGACTTTTCGCGATAAAAATTATTATAAGCCAGTGCCTATTGAAGAATTTTGCTAACAAATTACTTTGGCAGTTTTTGCTGCCTAGATAATGATACAAAGGAGATTTACTAAAGAAGTCTGAAATACAATTGTGATTCCTCATGAAAATGACTCTATTATCAGTTTCATAATTTAGCTTAATTCGCAAAATAAAATTTAGAACATATATTCAGCAATCTTTACTTTTATTTATATCAGATTTATGAATAAATGCTTTATTGAAACTTTTATGAACTGCATCCTATGAAAAATATATTTGATGTTTTATTCATACAATGCCAGATAATATATTTTATCATTCTTCTTATAAATTTTACGAATAATGTAACGTAGTCGGCTTTTGAAGGATATTTTATTTACATATGGTCTGGTAACCTTTCAGAAGTATACGTATGGTCGAGTAATTTTAGTGGAATATTCCAAATCTTGTTGGGAAATATTTCATTTTTACAAGTCTGACTAAATGTAATAAACTTACGATGAGCATCTGTTATTGAAAGATATTTTCTTTTGCATCGGAAAAATAATTTTTCTGGTCTAAAAGGTATTTTAAATGTGATTACAACTGAAATTTTAATATAATAATTTAAATCAATTTGCTTCCTGCATCACAGAATAATGTTTTCAGGACAGTTGTCAAGGCAAAGAGTTCTGAAAGACCTTCAAGTATTAAGAAATTATTAATATAAATGAAAATTGCTTTGCCTCTGATTTAGATGAGAATGAAAATGAAATTTAGTTTGTATACTTTGAGGAAAATGATTGTATCGAGATTTCAGATAGTGAAGAAACCAGCACACCAGTAAAGGCAAATCCTAGTAAACCGTATATTACAATAAAATTATGATAATTTGTTTTTAATGAGTATCAGAATATTTATTAATAAAATGCAAACTCCAAACTGCACGTTTTTAGAAAAGTTTGACAAAGTTTCGTATTTTATACAAAAAATGAAAAAGAAAATATAAACAAAGAATTTATCAAAAATGGGAGTAATTACAAATATTAAATAACCTTATTAGGACCATTGAATATTGATTTAACTTTAATAAACTGCTGGTAATTAAAATGCTCCTCTAGGAAGGAAGCAAATATCAAAATATTATTTATTGTATATATACAGTATAATGGGAAGAATATGCAATTAAAATTGCAATTAGTTTGAAGTAAACAGCGAGCAGAATTCAATCTTCTCTGATAGCAGCAAAAGCTGAATATAGCTGGACATTGAATCGAACTGAGTTTAGGAGAACAATACGGGTACTTCATTCCATGCGGCTCTATACCGGAGTTCATTAATCGTAGTTGCTGGCGAGTTGTGGCATTTCCATCTGAATTATTAACTTTTACTTTTATCTTTTATTTCATTCATTTAATATTAGTAAAAATAAAGCATTAATTATGCTTAATGTGTGCTCTACCATGTTCTTTGAAAGTAAATTTTACAAAATTATGGCACAGAGCCGTGGCGCGAACTCGACGAATCCAAAAGTAGTGTTCTAAGTAGAACTCGAAAGTGTGCGAATAGTGTTATATGTTAAACTGTGTATTGACCTACTGTGAATTTAGTGGAATATTCTTACGAGACGTTGGATTACTCTTCCAAAGTATTTGGATTTCCAATTGAAGACGGTCATCTGTCGAGTGAGTACAAAACTTTCTTTCCAATATGAAGTTAGTAGAAATTCCAGAATTGGAAGCAGCTTTAAAGAATAGTAAAAGTACTGAAATCAAAAGTTTGCATAAGCTTATTTTTCATACTGATAGGGACCGAAATAACAGGAAAAGATTTCGTGATTTTTCTGGCTTTCAGGTTCTGAAGAATTTAATAATAAAATAGATATAGTGCATAATAGTTTCTATTTGAATGAGATAATTAAAATTTGTAATGTGCTATGCATAAATTCAGAGGGTTCGAAAACAGAAGTAGTAACCCGAATTGCCTCTTTTCTATGTGATTTACCTGTATTATTTAAAAATATTTTAAATGAAAAAAGTAGTGATATAGAAGATGAAATTGTTAACAAAATTTTTGAAGTAATGCTTGATGATAATCAAAGAGGCAATCTTGAATTTAATGAGTCTCAAATAAATAACAATATGTAGCTTCCGATTCAAGATCATTTTAAACCTCATCTTAGTTTTTCGGATATTGAAAGCATTGTTAATCCTTTTTCTGGTAATGCATATGAAAATGTTTATAAATGGATTGATGAATTTGAAGATGTCATAAATTCTTTGAAATTGAGTGATTTGCATAAATTAGTTTTTGCTAAAAGATCATTAAAAGGTAAAGCAAAACTATTTATTCAGAGTGAACCCAAAAGTGAAAAGTCAATGACTGGTGTAAGTTAGAAAAGCTTTAGAAATCTGAATTTGGTAAAGCTTTTAATTCTGCTGAATTGCATGAAATGTTATGTAAGCTTAAATTAATGCCTAATGAATCTTTAGATGAGTATTTTTTGAAAATGAAAGAAATGTGTTCGCGAGGTAACATTGAAGATGCTTCATTAAATTAAATACGCCATAGATGGTATTCCCAATTCTGCAGTGAAGAAAATTATACTATATGTTGGCGAAACAATACCTGAATTTAAACAAAGACTAAAAATTTATGATAAAATGAGATCGGACAACGATATGTTTAAAAATCTGAAACCGAAAGTAGACACTAAAATTAAAGATAGAAGTAAGCCTGCATTATCAAACCGAAATCAATCTAACGTAAATAAAGTGAAGTGTTTTAACTGCAGTGAACTGAGTCATAAATCGTCTGAGTGTAAACACACATCGAGTGGGATAAAATGTTTGGGCATAAATCGACTGACTGTCAAAACCAGAACCCCGAGAAGCAAATATCTTTAGAACGGAAATTTTTGGATAATAGTAGAATTACGAAGACTATAAAAATAAATAATCATTTAGTTCATAGTCTAGTTGACACTGGTTCAGGTGTTACAATATGCAGTATAGAGTTACATAAGCAAATTGGTTCTCCAAATTTGAATCTTAGGGATATCACATTAAAAGGAATTGAATCAAAGCAACGTTTTCCATTGGCTTTTTTTATTTCTGATAGTTTAATTGATGGTTTTTCACTTCGAACAAAAATTTATGTTGTCAAGTCGTTATGTAATCAAATAGTCTTAGGTTTGGACGTAATGAATCAGTTTAACTTTTCCTTTACCTAGAATGGCCTTCAAATAATTTCTCATCGGAATAAAAGTAATGTCAATATGATAACTGCTGAGCCGTATCGGAATGCTAACGTTTGTGTTATAGGAAATTTGAATACCGCTGTGTCATTGAAGAATGGTTATGATCGTTGGCAATTGCCTGACGTCTCTGTTAATGTAAACAATAATCTTGAAAGTGGAAGTGGCTTGGAATTTAATTACTTTTCAAATCTGGTGAATGCTATTTCTGTCAACGAGATTGATTTGCCGCATATTTCGAATGTGGAACATAAAGAAAGACTGTGTAAACTAATTAATTTGTACCAGCCTTGGAAAATAAGCAATCTGATTTCAAGACGCAGATAATTTTATGCAATCAAATCCCTGTCTGTCAAAATAGTAGATACATGCCTTTCGCGAAACAAAAAATTATTGACGAGCCAATTAAAGAATGGTTGAAAGAGGGTATAATAAAGCCTAGTAATTATAATTATTAGGCGCCTATAGTTTTGTGTAACAAAAGGGATGGTTCTAAAAGATTATGCATTGATTATCGGAAATTAAATAAGAAGATTATTAAAGAAAAATTCCCACTGCATTTAATCCCAGAATACTTGATCGGTTGGAACAATCAAAGGTCTTCACGACACTAGATTTAAAAAATGGCTTTTGCCATGTAGACATAATGCCCGAAATACACCGCGTTCATAACACATAATGGTATTTATGAATTTCTTAAAGCTTCTTTTTGTTTATGTATTAGCCCAAATGTTTTTCAGAGGTATATTTATTCAGTATTTCGCGACTTGCTAAATGAAGACGTACTATTTATTTATATGGATGATATAATCGTAGCGGCTAATGATGAAGTTGTTTAGAGAAATTAGAAAGAGTACTCAAAACTGCTTCAGAATGCGGATTACAAATAAATTTCAAGAAGTGCCAATCCTTAAAGCGAAAAACTGAATTTTTCGGACATGCAATTGAAAGCGGAACTATTCGACCATCGCTTTCCAAAACAGTTGTTGTTCAAAACTTTCCACAGTTTCTATGCCTTTTAATAAATCTGCATGCTATATTTTTAGAATTATTAACAATTTAAAAGTTGTTTAAGTGCCGCTATGCCTTTTGCAATGGCGGCAATGTTTGTTTACATTTGAAACAGCAGAATAGTGGATTTGTTGCCAAGCTAGAGAAAGTAAGCTTCGCAAAAACAAAGATAACACCTTCTTTTATTATTGTGAATTAAATTATGTTTAATCCATTCTGGAATTTATTCGAGGGAATAAGTGTCTTCATAACTTCATAATTTTCAATACAGATAGCTTGAGTTTTTATGTATTTTTGCCTTGCCGCGAAGTAAAAACTGAATTAATTGAATGAGAAATACTGAATCATCTGTGAAAAACCTTTTTTTTTTTTTTTTTTTTTTTTTGTTTGCTTAATTTCTTTTATACATCGTTTTAGATTTATTATGGTATTTGAATAGAATATGTGGCAACGATTAGATAATTCTTAAGATGATATAAATTGTGTGCATTCTGAGTTAAAAAATGAATGAAATTTAACGCTGTTAAGCGAACCTAGGGCCAGAGTGTCTCTATGGTAAACAAATATAGTGAATTTTAAAGAGTGCATTTATATTTTGTCTTGGTTTATGCGCTAATGATGAAATAAATTTAATTCAATCCACTAAGTTTAAATGAAATGCAAGAAAAAAATGCGTATAATTTAATATTCCGTACAAGGAAGTAATGTGGTGTACACATCAGATTTTTTTCAATTGTATTTTCAATCTTGTAAAATTGCTCGTGGCGTTTTTGATCATCAGATTTCAGTGTTAGTGTTTTTCGTTAAATTTGCTATGCTTTACTAGACTCGATTCACGTCAGAACTCCTCGCCGTTTTCTGTATTACTTTTGCTACGAGTTTTTGCATTTCTTTACACTTTCATACTCAGCTTTTGCATATGTTATCTCAATATTTTTAAGAAATGATATATATTGTAGAAGTAAATCTTCATGACTTTCGTCATTCATGTCTTAAGCTTTAGTTACAAATTGTAATTCCTCTTCTGTTTGGAAGCCATATTCTCGAAAACAATTCCTAACCGGTTTAAGAGCTATATGCATTGCATTGACCATAATAAGCTTGACCCATAGAAAAGATATTGACTTATATATCTCCTTCAAAGTGCTTGCATTTTCACAAAATTCAATTCTGTTCACCATTTTCTGTCCATCTTTCTGTCATCATATTTAAATGCTTTTATAATACCTTAGCCTAAAGGTTAGAATGTCAGAAGTTGTATTTGCAGGGAGGAACACTAAAAAAAATCCACTTTTAATAGTGAGCGTGATCCAAATCTGAATCCTGACAAATGTGTTGGATGCATGAAAGATTTCGTGATCTCGCATGTGTAACTTAAATACGAGCCTCTACAAAAGTCCGTTGCAGTTTCCTCTAGAAAGTCCTCCATGAAAAAGGAATATCTCTTTCTTTACGAAAAAAATGAGAGAAAATAGTTTTTGAAATTCGAAAATTTAATTCTAAAGGCCAACAATGTTAACATAAAATGAAAATTAAATGCTCATAAATCAGAGTGGCAATAATCAATTGATAAAATGACTACTTTGTCAAAAATGTATTTTTTCAGACTTGAAATGAAAAAAAAAATTAGAGACAATTTAATTTAGCCAAAAAAGTGCTAAAAAAATAAACGCGATGACTTCGATTTCCACTTACGAATTCATGAATAAAATCATTGGATATGAGTATTTTGGAAATCAGCAGCGTAGGTTTTAAAAATCCAGACGAGGAAAACGCTTAGATATTCCATCAAAAATATCTTGTTTTAAACCAAAACCACGCTACTTCAATAAATCTAGTAGCTAAAGCAAAATCTTTAAAGTTAATTAACGAAAGAAGTCTATTTCAATCATAACTAAAATTCGAAAATTGCATTAAGAATCTGGTTAACAATGCCAGTTACAAAAGTTTTATTGAAGTTTCAAAAAAACTTAAATTCAAAACTCTTTCCCTCCGTTACCCTAAAAAGTGCTCAAATATCACTATGTTGAACATAAATACAAATTGAAGCAGGTTTTGAAAACAATTATTTTCGATTTCCTTTTATTAAAATAAAGAAACATGAAATAATAAACAGAGCTTGATTCCTAATGTGACACTTTTACATTAATTTTAGTACTATCTACATTACTTAAATATTATTTGCTTTTTATAAAAAAAAGTAATTTTTAATATTTTCATTCAAAAGTTTTAAATTGTTACATTTTTTTTAATTTTCTAAATACAGAAAGTTGTTATTAAAAATATTATACGAGTTATGGTATGATTTTGTCTAGTTACCGTTATTGAAAATAGATGTGCATAGGTATAGTTAATTTGACACTGTTTAGGAGCGCTCATTTACTTCTTTACCTCAGGCGAATAAATATCTGAGCACGATTGTAAAAAAGCCACTATATAGGCGCTGGAAGCTGTCAATTTGGATCCTTTATTTTTTCAGAACTAAATATTCAAAATTTTAAATTTCATTATATAGGTGCCTGTTGCTGTTACAAAAGTATATTTAAATATTAGGCAGTAAATACTAATTAACATCAATATAATATGCATGTACATATAGATACATGAAAATTGATAAGGTTATATGGAATTGAAAATTAATCATTATTTATCACCTTATGGATTCTTGCTACATGTATATTAGTAAAAACATCTGATATGTACACCATATGACTTCCTTATGGAATATTATATTATACGCATTTTTTCCTTCGTTTTATTTAAACTTATTTCCTCGAATTTCATCAGAGAGATACTATCTCTTATTCAATTAATTCAGTTCTCACTTCGCGGCAAGGCAAAAATACATAAACACTCAAAATATTTTCTTAAAAATGGAAAGATATAGAAAAACATAAAACGCCAAATACAGTTAAAACAATTTATACAATTAAAATTACAGTTTCTGCGCAAAAACAAGCAATTCGGCCAACGGAAAAGAAAGCAGATTTTTAGATGCATAACACTAAAAGTTTCCTTTTGATCTTATTCGGCAAAAAAACACTGAAGGTGCAGAAAGAATTAATTCACTATTATACTAAGTTTCAAATGTAAACATGTATGGCTGCTATGTTAAAGAATAGGCTTTGCTATATTTAAACAACTTTTAAATTAAGACACAATAACACGCCGAATAAGTACTAATTCAGAAGTCAAACAACAAAAATCAGCGTTAATTTTCAAAATTTTCACAGGACTAGTTTCGATGGTTTTACCGAACCACCATCCTCAGCTGTAAAACCGCAACTTTTAAATTGTAGATAATGCTACAAATATTGCTTGCAGATTAACTAAAGATACAAAAACATTAACCGAAAGATAAGAACAACATAATTCAATTCTTTTTAAAGCAAAAAATGCCCAATTTACCAACATATAAGAGTAAAAAAAGAACTGAGCGCACTGGGCCAAGTGACAGAGTGGGGTATATATAATATTTTTGGTGCGGCCGATTGCAACTAAAGAAGGAGGTGCACAACTATATGCTATAGCAGTCCCATATACAAAATTTATACGTTCTGATGCTACTACGCGTTTTTGAGTTATGATGCGTTGAGATACATACGTGCGTATATATGTATGTACGTACAGATTCAGAGAAAACATCTCTTTTGGATCCTATTAAAATCAATTATACAATTCGCTTTGGGTAAGAGAGTCCTTTAGTCTGTCCTTACGTACATAGGTCACCCAAAAACGTCGTTAACTTCCATTCGATAACAATGAAAATGGATATTTTTATTGAAATACGGTGCTCGGAATTTTTCGTGATTACAATACTTCCTTTACATCGTACAAGGAAGTAAAAGGTGCTAGTTTTCCGTTTTTTTTACTGATTTTATCCAACGAAATTCGAGAGGGGAAAATTATTGGAATATTTTAATTTCCGAAGAATACAGTTCCAGTGAGAACACAAAAAATTTAAACGTATTTTCATGGATAAACTACCAGTCACTATCACAGCTTTATTTATTTAAAAGAAACCTACTTTTAAACAGAATTGAATAGGAATATTCCAATCAGATTTCAAAGAAATATTAACATCATCAGTATATAATAGAATATCTTTCACATCTGCCTCCAGCATTTTAAATCTGGCCCTCTTTTACTGTTTTTAACAACGTCCCGCACAACAATAGCTAAGCAACTGAGAACAGATGCTCTCTCTTCGGCCTTAAATAGTTTCCAAGCGGCCACCGAGATATCCATAAACCTCATATCATTTAATGCTTTTTGGAAAGGTTGTTTTAACCATTTGATAGGGCTTGCAATTCGTCGCCATCGTCTTCGTTCAATCTATCTTCCCACATGCAGTGTTCTTCATTAAACAGCAGTGGCATTAGATATCCCCGTTTTCTTTAATATTTTCGTTGTTATCGCTATTCCGAGAGCATGCCGAGGCATATAAAAATATCTGAAAAACGGTCTCATTAATTATACAATTTTTTATTGTTCTTTATTTAAATTTATTACTACTAAGTATTGTAGCTTAATTAACCAATCCCTCAAGACAAGTTGGGAAAAGGCCAAAAATTTCTAATTTTGAAATTAAATATCTCGGTCAATATTTCTCGCACGAGAGTCAAACATCTAATTTTATTTATTCAGTGCCAGAATAAAGCTTTTCCAAATAAAGCATAGGAACTGGGAGACGACATTAAAATTAAATTTGGGTATTTGTAAACAATTACTTTTTAAAAGTTTTATATTGGTAAAACATGAATTTGTCATCAATCAAAACACTCCTGTAATCGTGGTCCGGTGCTCGCTAGGTGTTCGAACCAACCTGTTTCCAAACTGACACTCCTGTAATTGGAAGTACTATATGATTATGAACAACGACTGCGAAAATAAATATCGGATAAGTACTTTTAAGCCAGGCCAATATATATGTTCCTTTAAGCCTGCAATAAGAAAGGGAGGTGAACAAGTAGATGTTATAACAGTCCCATATACACAATTTCAACGTTCTACGGCGAATCTTTTTAGTGTTACTTGATATACATACACACGAAAAATCCCTTTAACATCCATTTTACTATTCATTTTGGAAAAAGAAGTCATTTGTTCTGCTGTACGTATAGATAATACGCAAACAAAAAGTTCAAATGGTTTGGGGAACTTTCAAAATTAATATTATCGTTGAAAGATGATACCCGGAATTTTTCGCGATTACAGTACTTCCTTTACGTCATACAAGAAAGTAAAAGAATGATATTTTGGGGGGGGATTTATAGGTTTCAAATGTTTCTTATATATTGCAATTCTCTATAGTTTCTTC
This sequence comes from Stegodyphus dumicola, assembly GCF_044657685.1. Lineage (NCBI taxonomy): Eukaryota > Metazoa > Arthropoda > Arachnida > Araneae > Eresidae > Stegodyphus > Stegodyphus dumicola. Next base: position 104,562,533 of record NC_140770.1, on the reverse strand, counting down.
AATAGCACTAATTTCCGTTACACCATGTGCGTTCTAAGAGGATCTCGAATTAAGAAGATTTACTTGAAGAAGACGCAATCAGAATAAATGATCTTTCCTGCAAAGTGAAGGAGATGAACAGGAAACTTAGCTTACAATGCTAAAAGCGTAAATTTTGCTCGTTAAATACACATGTACCTTTAGTGTTCTTGTTTGTAGTTATGACTTCAAAAAAATACTTCGGTATATAAGTATAGCCATAGGAATATTAAAGCTATTTCGTTCAAATAATGCATTATTTGAGGGAGGAACCTTTTTTTCTATGTTAAATGCTCCTGAAAAATAAACATTGACTAAAATTACACACATTTCAAACTTTTCCCATGTTTTTAGTTTTTAAGCCTTTATCTCGACCTGATTTTTTGAGAAAAAGAGATTTAGATATGCAACGTATTTAAATTTGTGTCATCGGAGACTGCGTATGTCAGGGTGCTCAAAAACAAATAAGCCAATCCGAGACATACAACAGAGAAGCGGAAAATTCTGTAACGAAAGGCGTGAAGCTCAATGAAGAAATTCAAACTTCAAAATCGAAATCAGCAGGGTAAGTATCAAAAATGTTTTATAATGAAACAATTGTTAATCAATATGGGTGTGTGGGTACGAGTTCGTAATAGACTGAATGCACAAAGGTCCGATGATAGATTAACAAAAATTTATTTGATCAAAATAAACTCTTCAAAGCTCTGGAATTTTCCGCAGAAATACTCGCACAAGTGTCACAGTATTACTAAGGACGTTAAACACAACGGAATGCAAAGCGCATAAAGAAAAATTTAACTCGGATATATCACAGTTCACGCGGAGCTAACGTCCCGCACAACAATAGCTAAGCAACTGAGAACAGATTCTCTCTCTTCGGCCTTAAATAGTTTCCAAGCGACCGCCAAGATATTTCTAGTACTTTCTTCTCCAAATTACCGGAATACAATACAAGGGTTGAACTACGGTTACAGCCAACATCGTGGTCAATTACATTTATTAAATTTCAATACATATTACTGTGATACAAGGATAGGACCATTTGGCGACTTTTGATGATTTCTCGCCAAATTTGGTGACAACATAAGTCGCCAAGACCCTTCTTAGCTTGGCGATATCTTGCCAAATTACCGAGATACCAATTTACTCAATGTTAAATTCACTTGCACTTGTATTCTTATTTTTCCGGCATAGCTTCTCTTTATGTTTTTCATGTTACAAAAGAACTACAGCAATTTTACTAAAATTAGCTAGCTACTAAAATTACTACTAAAATTAGCTAGCTAAGTACAAAATTCATAACAATATAATTAAGACAATTGTTTGTGCAAACTGTCTCTCAGAAGTGTATTCTTCTTTACAGTAAAAAATAAAATGAAATAATTTTTGATATACAAAGAAATGTAAACATTCAAGTATTTGTCCCTTTAAATATTTGGTTTAAATCTGCATTGTGTAACACGTTTTTATCGTTTAGGAATGGGTTTACAAAATATGTCTTTTTAAGCGATGAATTACCACATACCAAATTTTCCAGCAACCTTTACAACAACCACAAAACAACTTCCTTTACACAGCTGCAGTCTATTATACTAAGGCTAACCATAAAAAGGCAACTTTTGGCTTTTTATTCATCTTGTATTGTTCACCATATTAATTTCTGATTTTGCTATTATGTATTACCAAGTGTTGGATAGTTGCTATGGCAACCCATCTGAGGCTTTTGTGTTAAACACTTCTATTTTCCAGGAAAAGCATTCCAAGGGTTTTTGTTCCGAAGTATTCGCCTCTGCTAACATCGTAAAGAAGATATTTTCTAGTTCATGCTTTCAACTTTTTCTTCGTAATTGTTTCCTGTGCCTGCTAAACAATAACTTTTGTTTTGCCAAAGAACATTTATGGTGAGAAGAATGACAGTGAATTTCTTTTAAATTAAATTTATTATGAAAGTAGGACAGACTTTTAGTTTCCTTCTACATGTGCATCTTATCTTGATAAATTTGTTTACACAAAGTTTCTTTTTTAACTTTTTTTGAAGGAACAGTTAACTTCAAATAAATGAAAAAGTATAAGAAGTAATTAAAGGATCGGAAAACTTATCATGGAAAATATTAGACCTTTATAAAATATAAAGCTCAATGTGTGTAAAATGTGTTTCTGCAAATTTATCTAAACTGCGCTATTTTTTTAAAAAAAAGTAGCTAATCTAAGTAGCATACTACAATAAAATATTTATAATTTTAGTTTTGCTCCAATTTTTCTCGTTCCAGTGAAATATGTTTTTGAAATATTTTCCATAATAACCTGAAAAAGCTTTTAATAATAATTATGATGTGTAATCATTACTCAGAATGGTAATTCTGGAAACTCCTGGATACTTTGCACTGAACAAATATCAATAAAAATGCACAATTTTATTACAGGCAGACCAAATAACGTTGTGATATTTCATTTAACAATTAAAATATGCTGATCCTTTCCTTTATATTCCGTTTTTACACGTACTCGCTCAGTCCAGACATTTATGCTAATTTTAGAACGAGCGGCGTAGTTAAAGCTGAGAAGAACGTTAACCGGAAAGCTTTGGAGTAGAGATCTACCTTTTTTGCGCCACTGCTGCCCGCTGTACAACGCTATATAAAGAAAAGACGCTAGTCAGAATAGACGTGATCGCCTGACATTTGTCATGATATGGTAAGTGTTCAACATTACTTGAGCACTGTTGTCCGACCCAGCTGCTGGAGTAACTTTACACATTAATCAAGTTGTAATCAGTTATTTAAAAATCCTAGCTAGCTACTAGTAATTAAGACACAATAACACGCCGAACAAATACTAATTCAGAAGGCTCAGGTGCTGGGCACTTCAACAGGCGCCTAGGCTGGGAAAGCCACATCTTGTATGTAGCACGTGTAAGATGGCATATCATGGCATAGTACTTAAAAGAAAAAAAAATTCCTCGTGATAAGCAGTGGGCGTGATAAGCAATGGGTGAGCCTTGCGCAAGTACAGTGCAGAGAGTTAGTCGATTCCTAAGCTGGAGAAGTAAAAAGCATAAGTTTGAGAAACAGATGCTACTGCTACGTCGTCCGGCGCTCTAGTGAAGATGCAATAGAGTGCAGAGAGGTGCAGGGATGGTCCGATTTTCAGGAAGGTCGATGAGGTGCAGAGAGGAGCTACTGGGTCACGTATGCCAATGGTTGATCTGAAAGGAAAGTGCATATTCTTGCTCGTCAGGCATTGGGTGGGGGTGGGGCTTAATTATAAATTTTCTTAACGAGGATTCGAATTATAAACTAGTTAATACTGATAGAAATAAATATAATAAATACAAAAAGAATACGTATGAAAGTGAAGGGATCATGTGCTGAGATAATATAAAGTGACCTAAATAACTATAATGTGAGAAAATAACGACATTTTGTAAAATAGAGTAGTGAGAATAAATTTAGTAGTACATGGGATTAAATGTAGATGGCGACACTTATGCGTGTCTTATATGAACCTAAAAATATTATTACAAATGCAATTAAGTGATATGGTTTTACCGAACCACAATCGTCAGCTGCAAAAGCGCAAATGAACGAGATAGGATATAATGATCAGATAAGATAAGAAAGCCTGGAGAGAAAATAAGCTAGTGGCGCCATCTGTTGATAAAACCAGAAATAAAACATAATTTCTTTAAAGGCCGAAGGCAAAGATGGATTGGAATTAGGATCATTAACTAGAACAGAAAGATTTTTTTGAATGCGAAATGCCTCTAGAAAATCTAGGACCCCATTCCGGATATGAATTCCTGGGGTATTTATAGGATTCCTTGCCAGTGTGGTTTAATTTACATTGGCCAAACTAAGAGAGCCTTAAAATTTCGCGTCAAGGAACATGAGGTATATGTTAGAAAAAAGGAAACACAGAAGTCTTCTGTTTCCCAACATTGTTGATCCGAAAATCAAACTTTCGATTTTTCTGCTGCCAAAATTATTCAAAAAACATCTTCCATTGGAGAACTGGATTTTGTAGAGGCATTTACGTTCAAAAAAATCTTTCTGTTCTAGTTAACGATCCTAATTCCAATTCATCTTTGACTTCGTCCTTAAAAGAAATTATGTTTTAGTTCTGGTTTCATCAACAGATGGCGCCACTAGCTTATTTTCTGTCCAGACTTTCCTATCTTATCTGATCATTATATCCTATCTTGTATACAGTCTTGTATACAGCCTTATATCTTCTTATGAAAATCTCCTTTTCCTTTTTTCAACTGTACGTCCCACTATTCACGCTTCGCTTGTACAGAAGGTACCCTCATTTTCCATAAAGTCAATTTCAAATAACATGCGTTTTTCTTAAAATTAACATATTTCAGTTATTTCAATTTTGAATTGTTTCAATATTGATTGAATATTTACAGGCACTGATGTTTTATTCTTATATAAATTTTGAATAGAAATTATTCAATATTTACTTAATTCCAATAGTATTCTTGATAAAATTGATTGGGAAATTAGTAAGACACTTAATGTGAGGCGATTGTATCTGTTTTAAGTTCTTTGGATCCCTTTTACTTTGCTTAAACTAATACGTCCACTTGGAGGAACCTTTACAGTATTATGATATTCTTGATAAAATTGATTGGGAAATTAGTAAGACACTTAATGTGAGGCGATTGTATCTGTTTTAAGTTCTTTGGATCCCTTTTACTTTGCTTAAACTAATACGTCCACTTGGAGGAACCTTTACAGTATTATGAAAATCTCATTTCATAACATCTATGCTTTTTAAATACAGTTTTAAAAATATGATAATAAATTTTACATTTTGCTTTCCCTGCGACATCATAGAAAACCTATGTATTTTAGAGTTTCTTGTTGAAACCTTAAAGCACTACTACCAAATTAAAAGAAGGTTTTAAGTCTAGTTCAATAGTTTCTAGACCTAAGTTTATATTAACAGTTTACGATCATTACAGAAGTAATTTGGCTTTGTTTTTATGCTGATGGAACTACATTCATATTTTTGTTGATGAATTAACTATTTAAAATTTCTTTAATTTGAAAGCAGTCTCATTGATCAAGAAGCTTTCTAGATATTTATAAGTAAATATAATGTGTTGACACCCATGAAAGAACTTCTTCCCCACTAATATTTTAATGTGTGAAGAAAATATAGGAAAAAGAGTTCGTTGCCTATAATCGGCATACTGAGAAAATAATAAAATTTCACGAATCTGATAGGCCTTGTTGCTTTTATTATTTTAACAAATTTTGATATTAAAAATTATGCTTTTGTTGGTTCAGCAAAAGTCATATTGCTAACAATGATGATAAAGATGCAAACCCGATTGAGAAGGATTTTAGGTTTTTTTAAACTTAATTTGTATTGGTTAATTTTTAAGTTTGAAATTAGTATTAACTGAAGCATTTTGTAAGCATCTGGAATATGTAAGATTCAGTTACTTGAACAAACATGTTCTTTTTCTTGGGCACCTGGGCTTGGCCGTATGCCAGTATAACGATGGATCTCTTTCCAAAAAATCAACATATTATGGTTACATAAACAACATAACAACATAAACAACATAAACAACTATTATAGTTGAAACAACGAAAATTCAAGTTCAAGTCTAGTTTTCTCCATTTTGAACAAAGTTTATGTGTATATATGTAAAGAGACGTTTCAGGACAGTTTAGGAATTTTTGGTAGCGGCTGAGTGCTTTGTGTGGCTGTGTAGCAATAAGAAAGAAGACTTTCAGCTAAATGCACTAGAATCATGTGGGGATATTTAATTTTCAAATGATGTAGTTTCGAGCTATTGATTATAAGCAGTTACAATTTTTAAGCCAAAACTGAGAAAATAATGAGAGAGTTAAGGGAATATTTCAAATTAAAGTTATAATTTTGATTTATGTACTTTTTATCATATGTATATGCATATATATCTTAATTTAACGGTTCTGTGTAGAAAAGGAATCTCTAAGACAAAAGTAGCATTCAGTAGCAAAATTACATATATTAAAGTTCTAGGACCTTTTTCTCATATCTCAATAAAATAACATTATATAACATTTTATTGAGCTATGAATGTAGAGAGGCACATTTTGCCATTAGGCAGCTGAAGCAGCTGGTTTTGTACTTAAACCATCAAACTAGTTCTGCAAAATTTACAAACATAACACTGATTCTTGTTATTTAACTTCTCCAATAATCGCTTTTCGACGTGTTATTTTAACCTAAAAATTGTACGTGTCCAAAATCAAGATGTGAAATGTACGACATGAGTAAAATTTTAAAACAAATACTGCTCAAAGCTAAAAGCGGTTTATTAACTGAGAGACGAAATCATTAATTTCATTAGCTGTTCTTATAGTTCATTAAGCTGTTAATAATTGATTTTTGTATAATGCTAGTACGCTCATGTTAGTATTCCAAAATTTTAATGCTATATTTTAGAGAAAATAAACCACACGAATGTATACATTGAAATACCAAATTTACTTTTGCCGAAATACATTTATAATGCCACTTTTAAAATTGATATTTTTAACAATGTTTTATGATAATACATAAGATATTAAAAAAATCAGATTTTGTAAAACAAAAATTACAAATGCGACATTTGTAAAATTATTTTAATTTGGAAAATTATTTCATGGTGTTATAATAAACAAATGAAACAGTTTTAAGTATTTTTGTATATAAATTTTAAAAAGAAAAAATATATTGTCCATCTATATGAAGTAATATAACAAATTTTGTTCCAATAGCATTGCAATAGACTTCAATAAATTTCCGGAAGATGTATCTTTACAAATTTAGTCTTGAGCCTAAACATCGGCAAAGATACATATCGTTTGTGAAAAATAATATGAACACTCCAAGGCAGAAAAAATGCGTATTATTCTTTGAGGCGCAATAATTGATTTAATTACGCGAATTATTGTAGCGATCATTGTTTTAACTCGATTACGGTTTGGTGAGCTAGTTAAACAATTTTTTTCTCTTTTCCTAAGTCGACACGTCATAGCGCATGTAACTGAAGGAAAGGAAGGGGAAAAAATTGGGGTTAAGCTGAGAAAAAAAATAACTGCAAATAATAAAAGAAATTGGAAATAAATTGGTGCTATGCTGTCAGCCAATGAGGTACGAGGAATGAATGGGCCAGGAGTTTAATGGGACAGAAGTAAGAGATAGGGATTTATCATGGTATATGCTCCGTTGTCATTAACACTGAAAAGTAGTTGTAACTACAGGCTTTTATGCTCAGACGTATTCAGAACATCAAATGCGTTTCGGCCACCATTTTGGATCACAAAAATAACCTCTCCTTATATCATATCAACTCTAAAATTACTTAATGCTTGAGTTCAAGAAACAGGTTTATTTACGACTGAAGTCTGTGGCTTTCAGTCTTTTCTCATTTCAGAAAAATTACGAAATTGATAGTGTATATTAGTTTTTAGAGAACATGTTTAGCGTTTAAAAACCGAATGAGAAAATCCTAATAATAAATTTTGTCAGTTCAGTTATATTTTAGACAATGTTAACACATTAAGAAAGTTCAGAAATGTTTGTTTCTAAAACAACGTTTATTATTTGACACGATTTCATCTATTGAACTGAAATATGATGTCATGTTCGGTGTATGTGTCTAAGCTGTCACATGAAAAGATGTCGCTTTTGTATAAAAACTAATTACCACGTGTGTTAAAATTAACAAAGTCAACAATCATCATATTTTATTATGTAGAATGTTAATAAGATATGTGTTTAATATTAAAAGTGTAAGGACAAGAATTATTATATAAATCAAAAGCAGGCCAGAGAAGGGAGAAAATACAGCTCAAAAGTTATTTACAGTAAAGTGTGTTGTGAGGTTAATTTAGAAGTCAAACAAGAAAAATCAGGGTTATATTTTCAAATTTTCCAGGACTAGTTTCGATGCTTTTAGTACCAAACAATCTTCGTCCTCAGCTGACAAAGTGCAAATGGCTCCGTGCTTTGGCTGATGAGGAAGTTCATTCGGTAGTAAAACCATTGGAACTAGACTCAGAAAATTTGAAAATATAACACTGATTTTTGTTGTTTGACTTGTAAATTAATCTTTGTTCGCTGTGCTATTTTAACCTAAATTGCCTCGCAAAGTAAGAAGAATGCAAATTTTAGCTCGCGCATATTTAAATGAGGTAGAAAGAGATAGCACCTAAAGGGAAGTTTTAGATTGCTTTAGACAGAGCTTGTTCTGCCTGTTCAAAGACATATTACTAGTTGACATTGTATGTTAGCAGTCCTTCTTCGGTATTGCATTACTCTTGCCAACAGCGCTTGCCACGCCGGTGTAGGCTTGAGCCAAATTGCGCATTAATAATTTCTTTGGGCTATCTTAAGACTTAGTTTAAATTTGAATTCCTTACTCTTGAATTATGGCATAACTGCTAACTGGTTTTGTAAGCACAAGAAGTGTCTTCTATTCAACTATTTCAGATATTAGTACAGTGGTCGTTTACACCCTTCTTACGTTCCTGTCGTTTATCTCGAGCATAGCGGTAATTCGATTTAAATCTATAAGAGTCTTGACTTAGTGAATGCTACCTAAGACAGTAAGACTCTTTTAAGTGATAGATTAATATTAACAAAAATGATGATTTAATAGCAAAATTCATCATATCCCTGTTACTCTTCAGTGAGGAACAAAGTTCCATATTACAGCATCGAGATTACAGCTTTCGAGATTTTTTATATCAAATCACCATCAAAAAGATATACAGCAGAATTCTTGATTGCCAATGTATCTCTGCACAAATTCCTCTGCTTGTGGGCCTTCATATTTTCTGGTAGTTCAGCGGACATTGGAACTGATATGTTCTTTATCGAGTTTCATAATAAAATCTAAAAAATGTATCGCTTCCCATTTCTTTTAGTCATAAACCTTCTCCAATTAATTTAAAAATTAAAGGAATCTGGCTTTTAATTTTAAAATCAGCACCGCATATAAAAATTAATGCATTTTAAAATACATAACATTACATAACATTTTATAATAAAAGGCTTGATTTCTTCTAAGTTATAATTATACTGAGCACAAATAATTGCTTTGAAAAGAATCCCTCTGAAACAAATGCTTATTCTTAATATGTTGATGTCCTGATTCAAACAGTTGATAAAAATACCATGAAGTAAGATCTCTGATATGTGCAACATCGTGTTGTTGTTAAGCTGTACTTTCTTGCTCATTTACATGGAAAATGCACTTTTTTCTAAACTTTATCATTCATTATGTGTCTACTTAGCTATCGCATTGTGCGCCCAGATGGTATAGTGATTAAGGGAGCATACTGCAGTACTGAAGGGCCCGGGTTCAAATTCTGTAGAAGGCATTGATTTTTGTAAATGTATAGCGTATCTGCGGTATGGAGGAACGCTAAATGTATGGCGAGCTGAAAGTCTTCTCGAGTAGTTTGGTGGTAGGGCAGAGTCGAACCACTCCCCAGAGTGCTGTCCCTCAGAACTGGGGTGAAAGTAGATGTCTAAACTTCTTCCGGCTCTAGCAACCATTCTTCCATGCAATTTATTGGCAAGACAACGACAACAGCATTATTCCATGACTATAATCCCAAGTAGCACGGCAACGTCGTTGCAAATTGGTCGCGAGTCATGATGAAAAAACGTTGTAATATATCGCCTTTAAGAGGCCCAGATGTCCACGAAACTCCACTGTTTTGCAACCGTTGTGAAAAGATCGTTATTATGTCCTTGTGTTATATTGATTTATGCAGAAAAATAATCTTAATAATTAATATATTTTTTTCTTTTTTAAAATTTTTTATTCCTTGTATTTTTCTAAAGTTTTAATATTTTATCATTTCTTGAAAACAAGGAGATAAAACAATTTTTTCTCTTTAGACTAAATATCCATAATTAATAATAGCTTTAATTATTTTCAGTACTTTAAACTATATTTTTTAAATAACTTAAATTCTAAGTTGCGATTATTTAACATTTCATCATATTTTTTCCCTTAAGTGAGAGCACTTATGAAAGTGGTTATTATAAATATATAACATTAACAGTAGGTTTTAAGTAAATAAAAGTCAAACAGACATAAATAAAAGTAAATGGGTAAAAAAAGACCAATTCTGATAACAGCATTATCACATTTATTTCTGTTAAATCTCAGAGACACTGAAAATTGCCCCTGTCATGATAAATTAGGAGGCGGTTCTTAAGGTAACATAATCAGTATTTTACCTGAACTCAAGTATAAATTTATTCGCGTGTCATAGTAAAAAATATAGCCATTAAATTCTATATGTCCAAGATATGCAAATGAAAGACTGTATAAAGTAGTTAATAAACGTAATCAAAAATATTTCATGCAAAAATATACCTAAATCTAATAACCAAAATAAAACTTCCCATATTCATATCTAAAATGAAATAATAACCTGACAAACAATACCTGACAGCACTATTTAAACATGAAAAAACATGAACTAGTAGTGTTTGAAATTATAAATAGTAGAAGGAAGGTAACAGAACTAAAATTTACTATTAATAAAAAAACTTGTTTTTTTTTAAATAGTAAGTAATTAAAAGTGCAATGATTATGGATTGCAGTATTTACTAGTAACGCTGATGAATCGTGAGACAATCTCTTGCGATCATATGTTAATGTATTTACTTATTTTTAGTTTCTACATTTTAGAATAGCGTAGATTACAATGATTATTTTATGCACCTTTTTATAATCAATAACTTTCCTTTTTTTTACTGTACAGATATAATTGAAACTGAGAATAAGTTAAGAATTGTTGTGCAAGTACTTTAAATTCTATGCAGGTAGCCATCGAAGCTTTGCAAATAGTTTAAATGAAACTTGAAATATGTTTATGAAGTTCCATTTTGGCTTGGCAGTATTTGGTGACGTTTGTGATGTTCCAGAAACACAATTTTGATATTTTCACATGTTATCAGAAAGCTGAATATCCCAAATCATTTCTCAATTTAGCAAAGATTTGTGTGTCAAGTACTTGTAAAAGTACTTCAAAGTTAGCGCAATGGAAAAGTTTCCAATTTATTCAAATTTTGAATTCTGATGCTGCGAACTTTCAGCAGATAAAGACTCAATATTTCTGAAACTTCTGGAGAATATTTTTAACTAATGTATCTGTATTTCATACCTTGTATACCTTGTAGTATCTGTCTATCGCTTTAGAGCTACAATACAAAATTATACTTTTCTTTTCCATCCTAGCAGTTTATTCAGAGATCAGTGCAAATTGTGTACAAAATGTGCAAAGACCTAAAAATAAATGAATTAAAATATATTGAATTTAATAAATAAGAGACCATCAGTGCTTTTTAATGTTAAATGTACAATTAAAATACTCATAATGTTATCGCATGCCAGTTTTATTGAGTCCAGAATGAAATTGCATTTGATAATGAACATGAGATCACATATATAATTTATGCTTTGATGCATTGCTGAATTTTGAGTTTTATTAATCTGTCAATTAAAATTAAAGAATATTTACTTAAAGACCTTTTATTACTAATCAAAAGTACCTAAAGAAACTGATATAGTTTATTAATTAATTTTTCCGGGAAAGGATAAAGGAGATGTTCAACAATATTGCTATATTATTATGAATTATTAAATATAGCTGTTTTCATTAAATTAATCATTTCAATAATTCATTAATTTCATTAAATTAATCATTTCATTGTATTAAATATAGCTGTTATCATTATGATAATAAACTCTATATATAATAATTATTAATAAGTTTTATATTTTAAGAAATTTGTAGAAAATAATGATATTTTGTTTTAAAAATATAAAAGTAAATTTGCATAAAGTTTAATGACTTAATGGAGATTAGCTGGAACAGAAATTAAAAGTATACTTTCATAAAAGAGCATGGTAACAGCTACAAAATAAATAGTGAAATTTCAAAAAATAAGAGTGCATAATACAGGAAGCGCCTTTAACATTATTGGATCAGTGGTCTCAATCAAATTGCATGCGTACCGAATGCAAGATCTATAAATAGCGGAGCCAGACGTTTTATTAAAATGAAAATTTGTTATTAAAAAAAATAAAAGACGTTTTCAGTAAATCTGAAATTTCCTTAACTAAATATTTGTCAAAACACACAGAAACTTAATAATAATATCACGAAGTAAGAAAAGAATTCAAATCTATATGTAAATTTTACTGTTTCAGTTTGCCATCTGAAAGACATTCTTGTTGTTTACGCTTTCTTATTGATATATATTGAAATATTAAAATTTCAAACTTATATTTATTAAAATAATATTTATTAATAATATTTAATTATAATAATAAAATTGCTTTAAATGTTTCATTAATTATTAAATAATTTATTATAATTTAAACTAAAAATAAACAAATCATGAAAATTTGCTATTTAAAAAAAATTAAAGTGGGGTAAAACTTAAGAATAATGAATAAAAACATTAATTATGAATTTATATTAAAATTTAGTCTCTTTTCAGCTGTGAAATATATATATATATATATATATATTTTCACATATAAATGATGATCCCGATCAAAGCGATTATTCGTAATGCAAGAATTCGAGCTTACTTTATTTTGACAAGTACTAATATAAGTTAATAAAATCTGTATAATCAAAACTCTGAAAAAAGATTTTTATCACACTATAAATTAATTATCTTCACTTATGGATTTGGCCCACCAGCGGCCGAGCGGTAAAGTCGCTGAACACTGGTAGCTCGGTCCAAGGTTCGAATCCCGCGAACGGACTGGCTGCATGGATTTTTCGTGGTTTTCTCCATGTGTAACGTGTATACGAGCAAGTTTCCCTTAGAAAGTCCTCCATGAAGGCATCCCTCCCCTTAGGCAGATAGCCCTAGTGTGCTTTGCCAAAATTAAATACACCACACCACATTACTTATAGATTTTATAATACATTATTCATGGCTTTAAAAAAATAATGAAAATAAAGTAAATTCGGAATTCGATTAACTATGATCTTGAAATCTTTGCAAAATTACATCTGCCCCAAGTACATAATTTAAATGCATCCATGACCCCATAAAATTGCGTTGTGGGCCAAATGTTGCTCGCAGACTGCTTGTCTGAGACTACTATAATAGAAAATAACACGAATAAGCTAAAACTGCCTCTATTTCCTCGCGATGATATCTTACGATTTCAAACATTTCAGTGATGTAGGGCCATTTATCCAGGGTGTTTCCGAATTGGAGCGACAGATTCATAGGATGATAGTAGTCATCATGAGGTTGAAAAATTATCATAAAACATGGAGTCGCAAACCACATTTAGTGGGCAATAATAAGCTCATTAAGAATTTTATTATGGTTGAATTCTATCATAACCAGTTGAGTATACATAATCGCAATTGCAGTTAAGAAAGAAGAAATACCAATCCCCAATATGATTCGTATAATATTGATTAGGTTTGTTACAATATTGAATCTGCTGGATATCATTAAAATCAATAAGCCACAAATTTATTTCTTCCACCAACGCATACTGAGAATAAAAAAGAGCACTTAAACAACTAGCTGTGTTTGTTTGATTTCCACTCTTAAATTTCTGTAGATAAATCGTTTAGAGTTCTTGAAATCTCATTATATTACTCAGTTGTACCGAATCTATTCTCATCCTAGTAAAAATAGTTATCTTTACAACCGCAAAGACTCTTTTCTTATCTGTGCTATTTTGCATAATATAATAGAAAGAGAATCCCTCTTTTGAAACCACAAGTGTCAGATTGGAATCATAAACTGTTTATTAAATGAAAATAAACTCTAAGAATATTTTAAAATGGCTATAAATAGATAAAATAAAATTAAGCAAAATATAATGATAAATATATAAATAAAAACAAAAAAGTAAAACTTCAAGTTTCTGAAATGCTTTTCGATATGGAAATTAAACATCTAAGACGTTCACTGACTTCTTTTTAGTTATTTTTTCATTGAAAGGATACAAAAATGTCTAACTGAAGAAAGAAGGAGCCAGGCTGAGAAATGACAACATATTTTGCTAGTAAACGTTTTATTTATTTTAAGAAAACCCAAATGTTATGTTATGTTTTTATGAGAATGAGAGAGAAGAATGCATTTTGTTTTTATTCGGAATATAAATGAATCTAACTGTTTCGACTTTTTAAGCCTATGTTGAATGCTAATTAGAAAAAATACTTCTCGTAAGAGTACATATTTTACGATTTTTTCTTTTATTTTACGGTTCAATGCATTTATTTCCTTTGATGACGAGCATATGTTCCAACGACCTTTTATGTCTGATCCAGGAACAGGAATTTGCTATTTTTGTTAATAATTTCATAAATACTGTTGCAGTTGCAAATGTTAGTAGGCTTTTTAAAAGACAGTCAACATTTTTTGACGTGATGCATTCTGAATAGTTTTTGATAAAAAAAGAAAAAACTTTTTATATTTCAAACTTCTATTCAAAAGTTCTTTCTTTCATACAACATATACAAAAAATGCATATCTAGAAAAGAAAAATTCCTTATTGACTAGTCTATGTCAGATGAAAAGTGCAATACTATTTCAGTGGTAGCCGCAAATTTATCTTTTTAGAGAAAACTAGTATCGAGATTATATTTATATATAAAAATACATTTTTTCGGAAAAATAGCATCCCAATAGATTTAAATATAGCCTATTTTATTACAATAATACACTTTTTCATTCTGGTCATGTCATTTACTGCCTGGAAGATCTTTTGTTGTTTTCTAAGCCATTTCTACCCGCGAAATGGTTCATGACAACGTAGAGCATTCCTTTTTTTATTTGGTAATTTACAACTTTCACAGTTTATTTTCACAACAAAATAGTCGACAATTTTTCATGAAATTTTGTCAAGCTTTGTAATTGAGAATGTGAGAACATTTTATTTTTTAAATTTCCTATCCTTAATTTAATATGAAAGCAAATCTAATACCTAAATTTTAAACTACTTTGCTTTACTGAAATGAAATGTAATGGAATGAAAGACATCCGAAGTGGCACAGTAACGTCGTAACGACGTTGCAAACTCGTCGCGGATGTCGTTGCAAAAACGTTGCAATATGTCGTCATTAAGACTCCCAGATGTCCGCGAACATCCATTGTTTTGCAACCGTTGCAAAGACGTCTTTATTACGTTTTTGCAGATAAGTTTTTTGTCGCATAGACGTCGTTATTGCGTCTTTCGCAGGTGATATTTTGGTTGTGAAAGCATCGGATAACGACGTCTTACAGACTCCCAAATGTTCGCAAAATTCTCCCTTTTTGCAACAGTTGTGAAAATGTCGATATTATGTCCTTGTATTACATACTGATTTATGCAGAAAAAAAGCTTAATAATTAATATATTTGTCTTCTTTTTTAAAAATTTGTATTCCTTGTATTTATATAAAGTTGAAATATTTTATCTTTTCCTGTAAACCAGATGATAATACCATTTTTTCTCTTTAGACTAAATATGCATAATTAATAATAGCCTTAAATATTTTCATTACTTTCAAACTATATTTTTTAAATAACTTAAATTCAAAGCTACGATTATTCAAGATTTCATCATTTTTTTTTCCAATAAGTGAGAGTAATTATGAAAGTGGTTATTATAAATATATAACATTAATAGTAGGGTTTAAGTAAATAAAACTCAATTAGCCATATATAAAAGTCAATATATATATATATATATATATATATATATAGGTAAAAAAAGAGCGTTTCTGATAATAGCATTATTTCACTTAGTTCTGTTTAATCTCAAGAGACATTGAAAATTGCCCCGTCATGATAAATTTCGAAGCGGTTCCTAAGGTAACATAATCAGTATTTTACTTGAATTCAAATATAAATTTATTCGCGTTTCACAGTAAAAAATATAACAATTAACTTCTTATTAATTTTAATGTATTGTTTCTTGCTATTAGATATATCTAATTCATCTGCAGGTGTCATATTAAGTACTGGTGCCAGTCCAAAAATTTCTTTGTATTTTGAAAATAATGAACATGCCATAACAGGTTAAATTTGTGTTGCTTCTGCATTGATTGCATTTTCAGCAAAACTAGAAAGTGCCTTACCGTTGCATGTTATTTTTGGTTTTATATGAATTAATTATGAGAACCAACCTTTCAATATGAACATAATACTCGATTAATATGAATGATATAAGATATAGAACTTAGGACGTATTAACTGAAACACAACACTAATCAGGGTATCCAAATATTGCACCGCTGGAACCACAGGAAATTGGAGAACACCGCCATATAACGTTTTAATACCAGGAAACACATAAAACACCAAAACAGAACACTGTATTTATGATTAGCACGTTGCATCCGATATTTTCTTATCTGATGTATCCAAAATTTTGTTGCCCTCTTTAGAGCAGATATTCGCAAACAAAATAAGCACAAATTCCGCATTCTCACGATGCTTTCTCCTCAGTTCAGAGGCTTCCAAACAGAAGCTTACTGCAATGGAACGTCCCTCGCTGAAGGCAATTGAAGTAAGCAGCTAGGAACAGAAAAATGAGAAGATTCACAATGCGTTCCTTGATTGACAGTGCATTACACTTACTTTTAATATAAGCACTATTATTTCTGTCAGTCATTGCTTGATTCAATTTCAAATATGAAGTCATTCCTTTCAAATGCCTTTCCAAGTAGCACACGG
This sequence comes from Stegodyphus dumicola, assembly GCF_044657685.1. Lineage (NCBI taxonomy): Eukaryota > Metazoa > Arthropoda > Arachnida > Araneae > Eresidae > Stegodyphus > Stegodyphus dumicola. Next base: position 104,545,793 of record NC_140770.1, on the reverse strand, counting down.
CATTGCAAACTTGTCCGAGATGTTGCAAAGCGGTCGTGGTAACTTTTACGACGTCTTTACAACGTTGCGAAGACGCAAAATGTTTGCCGTTGCATCTTGGCAATTTGTCGACGTCGCTGAAACATCATGATATGACCGCTTTTAGACGTGGTCGTTTTAGCATTTTTTTTCATAGTTCACCAGCGTTACTTTGAGAATGAAAAGAGGCTAAACCTGCCCTTTCAAGTCCGCATAAGATTTACTTTGCAATGTTTCATTACTTTATTTCATCTAAATATATTAATCTAAGGTAGATTCATCTAATGAAATATAAATTTAATACAAATACTTTTGAAACATTAAGTTTAATTAGTACTAAAAATATGTGCTAAATAATTGTTTACAATTTTGTTAAAATAATTAATACTTAAAATATATTTTTATAAATATTACAGCAAAATATTTAAAAATGAAACTATTGTATAAAGTAAGTTATTAAGTAATGCATTTTATACATTTAAAAAAAATCATATTTCCGTAATCAATGGATATCACATGTTAGCAATTATTTCAGTACTGAAATATGACTTTATTTATTATTTTAGAAGTAAGGACGAATTCATTTGAATTATGAAACATTTTACCGCATATAGTGCAAAAAGTACAATTTTCGCTAAGATATGATTGTGCGTGAAGATGTATTCACAGATAAAAATGGAGCGATTTTAATAATTCCGAGAAAACGTCCAATGTTAAAAGACGATGCACAATTAACGGCTGTCCAATATATATGACGGAAAACTCATCGACAATCAGGAGAAGCAGAGAAGCAGAACGGAACATTATTTACTGGTTGCTTATATGAAAGAACATCTCGAGATTTGCGCGCTTTGTCTACCTGCCGAATTCGAACAAGAAACTGCGCAGTTGATATTCTAGCAGTTCCTTCAAGTAATTTGGTAAAGATGCCATCTGTGAGGCGTTTGAAAAGACTGACTTCATGTTTGAAATTGAATTAAGCAATGACTCATATAAGTAATATTGCTTATATTAAAAGTAAATGTAATGCACTGTCAATCAACGAACGCACTGCGAATCTTCTTATTGTTCTGTATTTATTTACTTAACTGCCTTCAACGAGTGAAATTATCGTCAGAATGCTGAATTGGTGCTTATTTTGTGTGTGAATATCTGATCTATAAGAAATGCTGCAATGCTAATCATGAATACAGTGTTCGTGAAATAGTATTATGTTTTGGTGCTTCCGGTGATTAAAACGTTGTATGGTGGTGTTCTCCAATCTCTGTGGTTTAAGCGGTGCAATGCTTGGATACACTTATTAGATTTGTGCTATAACGTCCTAAGTGCTATATCATTCATAACAATAGATTGTGTTTATCGTGATGAGTTGGTACCAAGTTGGTATTGATTCATAATAAAACCGAAAATAACACGCAACGGCAAGACACTTTCTGGTTTTGCTGAAAAGGCAATCAATACAGAAGCAACAACAATTCATATTGTTATGATATGTTCTTTATTTCAAAATACAAAGAAATTACTCGACTGCTAAGAGTACTTAATATGACTGCTGAAGGTGAATTAGATATATATAATAACAAGAAGCAATACTTTAAAATTAATAATAATGCATATTCTATAGTGTGTTGTCTTTTGTATAGTATGAAGAAAATTTTAATGATTTTAAACAGTGTATGAAATGCATGATTGAAAAAAATAGTGTTAAGTGAACATTAGCATATCTGAAATATTGTAATGTAAGATTATGTGATATTTAATTGTGTAATATTAAAAAACACTAAATATTTTTATTGATCCAAAAAATTATAAAACTGCTTTAAAATTAATTCTGAAAAGAATTTTTCGTGGCGTCTGTACGAATGTATGTACGTATCTCGCATAACTCAAAAACGAGTAGCCTCAGAACGTTGAAATTTTGTATATAAGCCTGCTATAACATGTAGATGTGCACCTCTTATTTTGGTTGCAATTGGCCGCACTAAACGTATATAAATATATTGATATATATATCCACTCTTTTACCCGGCTCAGTGATCTCAGTTTCTTTACTCTTATATGTTTGTAAATTGTACATTTTTTGTTTTAAAAATGATTGAATTATGTTGTTTTCATCTTCCGGTTAAGGTTTTTATGCCTTTAGTAAATCTGTATGCAATATTTTTAGAATTATCAAAAATTTTAAAGTTGTTTAAGTGCTGCCAAGCCTTTTTTTTATGGCGGCCGTTGATTGTTTACATTTGAAACAGCAGAATACTGGATTTGTTCCCAATCTAGAGAAACTTAGCTTCGCAACAACAAAGATAACGCTTTCATTTATTATTGCCAATTAAATCATGCTTAATCCTTTCTGGAATTTTGTCGAGGAAATAAGTGTTTAAGATTTACTTCGTAATTTTTAATATAGTTATTTTGAATTTTTATGTATTTTTGCCTTCTCGCTGAACTGAATTAATTGAATGAGAAATACTCAATCGTCTGTGAAAAACTGTTTCTTTTTTGTTTTGCTTGCTTAATTTCTTTTATACATCATTCTAGCTTTATTATAGTATTTGAATAGAACATGTGGCAACGATTAGATAATTATATTCTTTAAATGATATAAATTTTGTGTATTATGAGTTATAATATGAACAAAATATAATATTGTTAAGTGAATCTACGCCAGAGTGTCGCTATGGTAAAAAAATACTAGAGTGATTTTTAAAGAATGCATTTATTCTATTGTGGATTATCCGCTGTCGGCGAAGTACATTTAATTCAATCCAATGAGTTTAAATGAAATGAAAGAAAAAATGCGTATAATTTAATAGTCCGTACAAGGAAGTCATGTGGTGTACACATCAGATTTAAAAAAAAAAATTGCCGTTATGTATGTTTATTAGATTATCTCAATAAATGAATGTTGGAAATTAGTTTTTGTTTTTTTTATTAAATTTAAGTATATTCTATTTTCTTCGCTTACTTTTTATGTGCTTGTGATAACAAAGAAATTCATAATAAATAGAAACAAAACGTTTCACCGTGTGCTAGTTAACGAAGAGCTTACTTTAACGTACTTACTTTTTCTGTACAGTAACAAAAGGAAAGTTATTGATTATAAAAAGTGTATGAAATATTCATTGTAATCTACTACTATTCTAAAATGTAGAAACTAAAAGTAAGTAAATACATTAACATATGATCGAAATAAATGGTATTAAGAAACATCAGCATTACTGGCAAATACTGCAGTCCATAATTATTGCACGTTTAATTACTTAATATTTAAAAAAACACAAATTTTTAGTCCAAAGGGGCTTTTTCCCTCAAGGACTATTGTTTTCGTTTTGCGATTTTGCTTTGAATCACTATAAATGTCCGTTTCACTTTTCAAACTGTTACCACCAAATGTTAGAGTCTTGCATTATATTTGAAGAAATTAAGTAATGAAAAATCTGCATAAATGTATGTATATTTCTCGCATTGTGATAAAACAACGGTACGAGACCCATCGAAGTTTGAATGACGTAATCCTTCTGCGAATATGGGCATGTGGAAGCCTAAATTTAAAATTTACAATTTGGTTTATTATTGATTTCATATTTTGTAAAATGTTAACGTATTTTTGAGTAACTACCCCATCGATTTGAAAGCGAGGAACTGAGTATCGGTAATTCTAAAGATAAGCTCATTTTAAAATTATTTTTCGACATTTCTGTTGAACTGAAATTCATGGTTTCTGTGCGAAGAACATAATATTTAATAAATAAAGGTAGCACACAAAACGTTAAAAAAACGCCTCTTTGGACGTAATTTAAAATCTGAAACCTTTCAAATTTTTTTATTACTTGGAAATTTTAGTTCTGTTTCCTTCCTTCTATTATTTATACTTCCAAACACTACTAGTTAATGTTTTTTTCGTAAATAGTGCTGTCATGTTTGTTGTTTGTTAGGTTATTATATCATTTTATATACGGTTATTGGAAGTTATAAGATTTCGGTATGTTTTTGTATGAAATATTTTTGATCACGTTTATTAACTACTTTATACAGTCTTTCATTTGCATATCTTGGAGACATAGAAGTTAATGGTTATATTTCTTACTGTGAAACGTGAATAAATTTATACTTGAGTTCTGGTGAATTACTGATTATATTACATTAAGAACCGCCTCCTAATTTATCATGACAGGGGCAATTTTCAGTGTCTCTGAGATTTAACAGAAGTAAATGTGATTATGCTGTTATCAGAAACGCTCTTTTTTTAACCCACATATATATCTTTACTTTTACTTATGTCTAATTGAGTTTTATTTATTTAAAAACCTACTATTAATGTTAGATATTTATAGTAACCACTTTCATAATTACTTTCACTTAAGAACAAAAATAATGAAATCTTAAATAATCGAAACTTAGAATTTAAATTATTTAAAAAATACAGTTTAACGTAGTGAAAGTGAAAATAATTAAGGCTATTATTAATTATGGATATTTAGTCTAAAGTGAAAAAATTGTATTATCTTCTTGTTTTCAGGAAATTATAAAATATTTAAACTTTAGAAAAATACAAGGAATAAAAAATTTTAAAAATGAAGAAAAATATATTAATTATTAAGCTTATTTTTCTGCAGAAATCAATATGTACCACAAGGACATAGTAACGGCATTTTTCACAACTGTTGCAAAAAAGTTGAATTTTACGAACATTTAGGCGTCGTTAAGACGTCGTGATACGACGATTTCACAACGAAAATATCACTTGCGAAAGACACAATGACGACGTCTCTGCGTCAAAAACCTCATCTGCAAAGGCGTAATAAAGACGTCTTTGGAACGCTTGCAAGAGAGTGGAGTTCCGCGGACATCTGAGCGTCTTAAAGACGACATATTGCAACGTTTTTGCGACACGACTCGCGACCCGTTTGCAACGTCGTTATGATGTTGCCGTTCTACTTGCGTTACAGATAGCATCTTTACCAAAGTACATGAAAGAAGTGCTGGAATCTGAAAAAATTGCGCAATTAACAAATTCGAATTAGGCAGCTAGCCAAAGAGCCCAAAACCTCGACATGTTCGTTTATATAAGCATCTAGTAAGTAATGTACATGAAATGTCATGGTTTGAAGAGTAATGCAGTGTAAAGTTCAGCGATTTATACGACTGCATTAAACCTTTCGACGGTTTCTCTGATAATTTAATAGAATCTTTTTTAAATAGCCTTAAAAAAATATCTCAAATGAATAGAATTGCGAACGATGTTCACAAGATTATATTTAAAAAAAAATATTTATCGGGGTTGCTAAAACATTTGTAATGTCAATGTCGCCAAATCCGGAGTGTACCATATACTAGGATTATACCAAGCATTTTAAATGCATGGAGATGAACAAAAACGTAACAAACAGTTCATCAGATTTTTTATAGGTAATGAATTTCGTATTTTTGTTCACAGTTTCTCTAATTTTCTGTCAACATTTATAGTAATTTATCAAATCCTTTAATTTTGTTGTTTTCCATGAACAGTGTTAATATTTCTTTCTCTTTTTGCATTAATTATTCCGTTCTGCTTCTCCTGACTGTTGGTGAGTTTTCCGTCATATATATTCGACAGCCGTTAAATATGCATGAATATGCATCGTCTTTTAAAATCGGATGTCTTTTGGGAATTCTTAAAATTACCCAATTTTTATACATCTTTATGTACAATCATATCTTCGCTAAAAACTGTACTTTTTGCACTGTATGCGGTAAAATGTTTTGTATATGTCACCATATTAATTAAAATAAATTCGTCCTTATTTCAAAAATAATAAATAAATCATATTTCTGTAGGGAAATAATTGCTAACATGTGATTTGCATTAATTTCGGAAGTATGATTTTTTAAAATATATAAAATGTATAACTTACTTTATAGATTAGTTTCATTTTTAATATTTTGCTATAATATTTATAAAAATATTTTAAGTATTATTTTTTTAACAAAATGTTAAGCAATAATTTAGCAACTATTTTTATATTAATTGAATTTAATAAAGCAAAACTATTTATATTAAATTTATATTTCATTAGATGAATCTACCTTAAATTGGTATATTTAGATGAAATAAAATAACGAAACAGTGCAAAATAAATCTTATGCGAACTTCAGATTTTTGAAAGGGCAGATTTAGACTCTTTACATTCTAAAAGTAACGCTGATGAACTATGAAAAAAATGCTAAAACGACCACGTCTAAAAGCGGTCATATCATGACGTTTCAGCGACGTCGACAAATTGCCAAGATGCAACGGCACATATTTTGCGTCTTCGCAATGTTGTAAAAGTTACCACGACCACTTTGCAGCCTCTCGGACCAGTTTACAACGTCGTGTGCTACTCGGGAAAACAATATCCCATTCAAAAATAGAAAGGTTGAAAACCTTTAATATGGTATTTTACTTTCAACCTAATTGCAATAGGAACGCTTCTCCAGTCCTCAAGAATACAGAAAATAATTTGTGTTCAAAAGTTAAAATCGTCATCTGAGATTTAATTTCAGTCACTCTCATAACATTGAACTACAGTTAAGGGAGCATGAAAATATATATATATATATAATGTTTTCAGTTATTCCATCACATCGTGGGCGAATGGTGAGGCTATTCCATTACACGTTCTGGCAGATGGTTGACGAAGCTGGGATGATTGAAGTACGGAGAAAAATGACGACTCAGGACTTTTCACTTTTAACAGCAAGCATATCTTTATTTTAATTTATAGCAGATGACTTTTTCCAGATGAAGTTAATCAAATAACTTGTTCAGTAATTGAACTATTAGATACGACTGACTTTAAACTTTAATACGTCATAACGTATTAAAGTTTAAAGTCAAACGAAATGTTAAGCAACAACAATTGTTAAGCAATGTTTCTAACAAAGAAAGAGGAGCATAGCGGAAGCGTTAGCAGGACGAAGGCGAGAAGGCATCTGTGTAGGAGAACTTATGACGCAGCATTTATATGAAAGGTTATGTAACAGAGTAGCTTCTAGAAAATGTAGAAAAACTTATGACGCAGCATTTATATGAGGAGGTTATGTAATAGGTGTGAATGTTCTAGAAGGTACTGGTTTAGGGGTAGATCCTGAATTGCAGAAAATTAATTAAAGGTTGCTGGTTCGCAAAGAGAAAAGCCACCGTATTTTTTTTTAAGCCGGTAGGATAGTTTCCTGCAGCCGCAAACCTCAATGGAAAATTTAGTTCTGCTCTTCAAATCATCGTTTTGTAATAAATCCATGATAATGTGAAAGAAGTGACTCATCAAGTTTGTTTTTTCAGTGTTTAAAAAATAACAGATCATTCTTCTGCTGTGGTGTTTTGCAAGTGCTTCAAAAAATAATCTCGTGTAGTGTTTACAGATTGAAAGTAATCTCCCGATAAATTGAGAAGTTCGAATGCCTAGTGAAAAGGAATATTGAATTTGCTTCGCCGATCTCTACAATATTTAGAAAAAAAGTGCTTTAAATCATCACCGTTTAGGAATTCAGCATTACAGCGGGTTCAAGGTCGATCCGAGTTAGTGTTTGCAAGTATGTGCGACAGAAAATTATTTGTACTTCCGCTTTTTCAACAGCTCAAAAATTATTACATTCGTGTGAACCTAGCTCAGGAACTAAATTATTTAATGTGCTGCGGATTCTATAGTTTTCATTTCAACTTTGGTTAAAATTTCTGCAATTTGTTTTGAGAAAATCTGAAATTCTTGTTCATTAATTTTTCTAATTTTTCATAATTATGTGTGAGCAAATTAAGTAATTAATTTTAAGCTATTTAAATTATTCATATAGAAAGATATTAAGATAAGTTTTTATGTTTTTGAAATTTTGTTGAGAATTTTGAATACGAATTTTATAATTATTCTAAAAATAAAGATGTTAAAAATAAGTGAAATTAGTACAGATAAGTAATATAAAATTATGGTAAAGGCATGTTAAAATTTATGGGTTATTGTGTGTTAAGTATAGTATGATGAGGGTGTACTGGTTCCTTCAACAGAGGCCTTTAATTACCTCTATACAGTTGTTCCCTTCACCCTCTTCAAGTAAGATAATGTTGGAGGCTCTCATTTTATGAGTGTTTGTAATTTTTTTATATTATTATTATATTTTTTTTATTATGAAATGTATTAGTGCAGTTCTCAAAGGCCAGTTACCTTAATGCAAAGAACGGATGCCTTTTCAAGTAACTGTCTAGGCACCCTGGGCCACCAGTGCATAGAACACACTGGTTAGCTCAAGAGGACAGCCCTACTGATGGATATGGTTTGTTTAGAAGTATTGCGAGGCCTCCCAGTTGGTAAAATACAGGAATTGTAAATGAAAGATGATAACAGTGAAACCATAAATTCTGAAAATCTTAATTCTATTATTTATGATGTTAAATTATAATTTATCAGTATGGAAATAAGTATCATAAATATTTATGTGCATTACATTTTATTATAAGCTATGATTGTGTAAAAGTTTATTTTGTGATATTCTGCGATAACAAGAACCTTCCCTGAAGAATTATGATTATGTGAACTCTCAAACAAAAAGACTTTTGGACCGAAATGCTGAAAAATTCAATAGGACTCTAAAAATTAAAAATTTATTTTTAAAAAAATTGATATTTATAAATTATACTTTACAGGAGAAAAATTTAATGATTTATTTTTTTTTTTTTTTTAACATTTGCTAGTGCTTTAACTCTTTCTCTTTAAAAAGGCTTCTCTGTCGCTACGCCTTTTTCTTTTTGAAGGGGGGAATATGTAAGATAAAAATGTATGAATCAGAATTATAATATAACTATAAACATTCATTCTTCCTCTCTTATTCTAAAATCGTAATAACTTATCTGCATTGCGTCATTCAAATTAATCATGAGATCTTACATAACCGTTAATATCAGATGCCTCTTGACGACCAATCACCGAATTGTAAACCAAAACTTTTCTCTTCGCGTGCTTCCATCTTTCATAACTACGCACTTCAGCTTTTGCTCTCTACTGTGCTAAGATGTAATTTCGCTGGCTTGCTTTCTATCCCAACAATATCAAAAATGTAAATTTTCTGTGGAAAGGCACGACTAGAGTGCCAAGTGATTGTGGCCACAAATATCAATTGAAAATAAAATGGAATTAAAATCGCTTTTACTGCCAAGTTTTATTTACGAAGTCAACACATTAGTTACGACGCAATCAGATTACTTCCTCTTCAATATAGGATAACTACGCATCTACAGTGCATCTACAGTGTTCCGTCTTTTTCCTTTGTGATTTTATTATTACATACATATATATATATATATAATATCATAACGCTAGAGTTTAAGCTCGCAATACAAAAGTATAAAATTAAAATTAAATAATGTTAGCCATCTCAAACTACCACTACACAGGTAAACAACTTCAAAAGGTTCCAAAATTATTTCTTGTACAATCAATTCTGTAACAGTCGTCCCACGAGCCTCGGAAACAAAATTTGAGAAGTTGTATCCGAATACTTGTTGGCCAAAATAGCTTTTAATGAGAAAAGGGCCTCTGCGGAATAAGGGCTTTTCGAGTTTTGATCAAAATGTTCTGAGGTCTCCCATAGTCAAGTCTCTCACAGCCCTCTTCACTATCAATAATCACATGAGCAAACTTTCTGACTGACAGGCTTTACTTGCTTATGCGTAAGCAAACAATCACATGTCATAAGGTTTACATTCATTCAAAAAGCGATCGCACCAAAGTATGACTTCTTTTACTCTTGAATTTCTCTTTCTTCTTTTCAATGGTTTGGGGACTGCTATTAGGATTCAAAATTTTGCGCCATAACATGAAAATCTTTTCTCTAAAAAATAAACTATTCTATTACTTAGCAAGTATTTCGATTTTTCCCTAGAAAATATTATTTTCACATACTTACAATTCTTTACAATATATAAATAAAAAACTTGCGGGAAAATGCTGTACATCCTAATTAATGATACCCTTGTCTTGCTGAAACTCATTTAAACATATTACCGCGAATGTCATTAGAGATATATTTCTTATTCAGTGAATTCAATTCTCACTTCTCATCAAGGCAAAAAGGAATACAATTTCAATACACATTCATTAAAATTGTGAAATATAGAAAAACGTAAAGCACCAAATACAGTTAAAAACATTTTTGAAATTAAAATTACAGTTTTTAAGCTAAAACAATCAATTCGGGCAACGAACAAAAAGATTAAATTTTCAAGCACAGAAGTTTAAAGTTAATTTCCGCCCCATTTGGCAAATAGACACTGGAGTCGGTGCACCAACTAATTTAATTGGCTATACTATTTTCAAATGTACACAAATAACCCCCTCGCTAGGCTTAGCGCCACTTATACATTTCAATTACTGATAATTCTACAGTTATTGCATGCAGATTATTTAGACGAATAAAACACTAGCCAGAACGCAAAAACAACATAATTGAATCACTTTTAAAGCAAAAAATGCACAATTTACCAACATATAAGAAGAAAAAAACTGAGCTCACCAAGCCGGATAACTGAATGAGTATATATATATAATTTTGGTACTGCTGTTTGCAACCAAAAAGGGACGTACGCAATTACATATTATAGCAGTCCCATATACGTTTCGACGTTCTGAGGCCATTCGCCTTTTATTTATGCGACATACAACACTGTGCATGTTATCCCATGTTTCCATCCGTTCTGTTTTATGACGCATGACCCTATTTTTGTTTCTGGTAACCCAGTATAGGAATTCAGGTCCGTAAACATAATGCAAATGTATCTTCGGTTTGAAATGTCTTCCCATATGCAATGCATTACACAGGAAATGAGTACGAAGTTCTAGTTTACAATATGTAGCAAACCATAACTAATCAATACTCACTTGTTACCGAAGAGAAAGTTTAGTTTAAAATTCATAGTTTTAAATAAGTAGAACTATATGCTACAAACTAACAACCAAAAAGCTCTAATTTAAAAAATTTTCAAAAACTTACAAAATTTGAATAACTAAGTACAGAGTGTAGTTTGAAATAAAATGAATAAAAAATGGAAGAATTTTTTGATGCCAGATGCTTATTTACCTTATGTTTCTAACTCTTAGCCACTGAGTGCATAAACTGGAAGAGGAAAGTTTGCTGCATAATTTTGGCCAAAATTGAAACCTGAGCTTGAGCAGAATTTAATTCTGTTCTGTAAATCCATCTGCTCTATATAGGAGTGCATGAAAAGCGTCAATAAATGAGGTAGATTTTAAAATGTTTAACAAAATCTCGCTCAGTGATTGAACATTATAGCTTTCTTCGGTTCAGGTGCGATGCAAGCTTTCTTCAGTCACAGCTGCAGCTGTAGAAGCCAGCTGAGTTGAAGGTGAACGCGAATTGATCACCCACTCGAAACGTTGGCTAGAAACGACAGCTCAGAATATGTGAATCAATTATATTATGGAATGAATTTATGATGTCTGTATCCAGGAACTAGATGATAACGATATTAATGATGAAATGAAGAATAATATCATTTCACTAAGATATACGTGCAGTAGAGGGCTATTTTAGAGATTTTTTGAAAAGTCCAAGTTGAATATCAGAGCGGGGGAATCATTCAGGTAAGGGAGACACTTCCCTAATGTGAAACGTTAAGGTGCGCCAACGTAGCTGCGCAATTTTAGAAATGCATCTAAGAAATAAATTTTGATTCCTGACTTTCAGTTTTGAAAAATATCGAGTATCACTACTTTAAAATAGCAATACGTAGCTTAACGTACAATAGTATACTTACACAGCAGTGGCTAAGTAACACGAAAATAGTTGCATATGCCGATGACACGGCACTAATAGTACAAGGCCCCACTAGAAAGCAATTGCAGAGAAACTGCCAATAATCCTGCGACCTCTTTTAGGAGCGATGTGCAACGCTGAAGTTGAAGATTGCCGAAGAAAAATCCCAAGTTTTATTGATTCGAAAAAAGGGAGGCTCCCTAACGCGACAACCCCGCATCATGCTCAATGGGAAACGACTTGCAATCAAGCGAGAACTCAAATACTTGGGAATAATATTTGATGACAAACTGAATTGGATAGCGCATGTGCTCTCCCTAAAACAGCGCACAGCAAACATCGCTCAGCAGTTCAAGATGATGAAAGGATATCGCTGGGGTCTCAACCCCCATATCTTCAAGATCCTCTATAACACCGTCACTGAGAAGATCGTGACATATGGAGCAGCTGTCTGGGCCTTACCGATGCAGGGCAGAAAAGTAAAGCATTTGCAAAGCATCCAACGGCCGTTTTTATTAAATATCACGAGAGCATTTAAGAACTTCCCCGACCAATGCACTGGCAGTCCCGGCTGGCATACTACCCTTGTCCATTAGTGTCGAGAAGGAAGCTACGTACCAGATAGTCAAGCAACTCGGCCAAACAACGCAATTTGGGGAAGAGGTGTTTACTGCAGATAACCTCGAAAGAGCAGTCATCAGCCTTGACAGGCACCCGTCTTTGCAAGGACGCGGTGTTAATGTCAACCTAAAGCGGACCACAAGATCCACGAACATAGATGTTACCTATTATACAGATGTATCTAAAATAGACGACAGTGTGGGCTGTGCATATGCAGCACTTAAAGAGGGTAGAATAGTTAAGTCAATGGAAGGGGCATTTGGAAGCGCACAATAGTGTCTTCCAAAGCGAGGCCACAGCTATAAGCTATGCGCTGCAAGGGACAATTCAGCATAGGCTATATAATAGTTACATAATAACAGACAGCCTGTCTACGTTATACGCCATCCTTAACCCCACCCACAGTTCTCCAATAATAGCAGCTATTCAGGAATACCTCCATGCTCATAAAGAATTTAAAATTAATCTAGAATGGACGAAAGCCCATATGGGGAATTATGGTAATGAGACTGCAGATCGGCTTGCAAAAGAAGCAGCCCATTACGTCGAAGCAGTCCCAGTACAAATCCCATGGCCGGTTTCTCATTGAAAACGGAATCTGCGCGCCACAGCTCTAGCGCTTTGGCAGGCTGCGTGGGACAACGAAGAACAGGCCGCCGAGCGCATACATTTCTGCCTAAAGTAGATAGGGAACTACTGGTTGCTCGGCCACAAATGGTGTACTACATCACAGGGCAATGAGCCCTTTCCAGTATATTTTGAGAGATTTGGAATCTCCAATTCGGATCAGGGCTGCTGCGGCGATCTGGGCACAGCAGAACACTACGTTCATGAATGTCCTTTCACGGAGGGATTGCACATTCCGTTCCCGCAGACGAATAGGGAGGCATTCAACAGGTTTATGGTCAAGCAGCGACACCAGACCAACAAAATTACTCATATAGTTGACAAGCTAATGGACATGGGTCCAGACGTATGCCATGAGTAAATATGACTGGTCAGTATGTCAGCTAATTTCAATGTAAATCAGTATCATTCAAGCATAAGTAATCTAGGGAATAGTGTGGGAAATAGTGTGGGAAAGCGTGTCCTAATGTATGTTATTATTATTATTATTTTATTTTATTTTTATTTTTATTTTTATTGTGCTAAGTGTATATACTAGCTCTGTCTTATTATTCCAAAGCAAATTAAGGTAATGTCATGCAGGTATTTAGAAAGTATATGTATGTAACAGTGCTGGATTGCATGTCAGCAAATATGTATTAACAGAAGCATGTAAATAACTACTAATGTATATCTGCCCTTGTTTAGTCATGTACAATGCTATTCTTGAAGATTCAAAAATCACTGGACCCAGGCACTTTGGACGGGTGTCAACCCGGTGGCATTTGGTTCGCGGAACTGCCAACCGGATGGTCCAGGTATTGGGTTTGGGCGCCCTGTGCAAGCCTCCCATGTAGCCTCTCTGCCTTTACTCTGTATAAGGGCGGACGTGGCCCTATATGCTAATTAACTTAATAATAAAGGGGTGGTGGCCTCGTCCTCCGTCACTATCACTATCATTACTTTAAAATAGGGCATTTAAAGCAGTAAAAAGGGCGCTAGATTCCTGAGGTTTTGTGCAGTGGCGTGCCTATCTTTAAACAGTTAACCAAATATAATCAATACTTCGATTATCTCTTAATGATTAACTATTTAAAGCTGCACAAAAAAGTCATTATTATGTATTTTATATAATATTCAGCTCATTATTATTATTTCATATTTATATTCGCCGTTCAAATTTGTAAGATATACCAAATGATAAGCTATTATCGTGGATTGAAATTAATAACCGCTTTAAGCAAATCAATTTAAAATCTTACATTTGCTCTCATGATATTTAATACTGCAAGAATAAGGATAGGTAAATAAAGTCTCGTAATAAAAAATTCTTAAAATACAAAAAATAGACGCTCAACAGAAGGAATAATGTAATATCGGATCCCTGCGAAAGGCTTGCCTCTGTGGGTGTTTTCATGGTTTTCTTGCGTGCGTGAGCCATTTTCCACTAGAATGTCCTACACGAAAGTATTCCTTTTCTGACACGAATATCCTTTGGATATTTTGCATAGTGAATTAAATAACCACAATTCAAAGAAAGTGTCTTTTACGTAAAAAAATGAACTTGATAAATGTAAAAATTTAGTTTTAAAGATGACTACCTGTAAAGTGAAAAGTGAATGCTAATAAATCAAATTTTCAAGACTCAATTGATAAATGAATTAATTTTAACAGAAACGTATTTTTGTAGAAGTGAAAGAAATGAAATATATCTTAATTTCGTAACTAAAAAGTATATATCAAAAATTAAACGAGAGAGCTTCCGTGTTTCAGTTTGTAATCCAAAGCCTTCTCTTGGCGGGCGAAGGGAAGGAAATCAGATAAAGCGTTTATATGTAGAATATAAATATAGGAAAAAAACTCTAAAAGGTCAGACTTTAATAGTGGCTCAAAAAGGTTTGTCAAAGATTTTCTACGCCCTCGCTGAGCTAGCAGTCCACCAGTTTGCTATTGCACTCGCGCCTGCTAACCCATTTTCTTTTCGTCTTTTTAGCTTTATTATAAAACATCATTTTCTTCGCACTTACGTCACATACAATTCAAGCAGCAAAATTACAAAATTTTTAAAAGCAGCATATGTGTAGAAGTTTCCATGAAGTGTTCATTGTTGGCACATATTTTTATATTTCTTTAGTAGTTTCTCAATTTATTATACCAATGTACAGTTTTTAGTAAGATGGCTTTGAAAACCTTTTTATGGATATTTAAAAAAAACGCATCTTAAGAATTTCTGATGTACACTCTCTCGTGCTGGAGATAACACCGTTTTAATCCTTACGGTGTTGCCACTGCTCACTTTCAAATCGCTGAGTTTGTTAAAAATTCCTTTACGTTTTACAAAATATGTAAATTCAAATTTCAAAATTCGGGCTTCCAGGTGCACATGTTCAGGTGGAGGATTACATACATTCATCCAGATTCTTCATTGTTTAGTTTCTTTAAAATTAATACAATGCGATATTGTTTCGTGGCAACAATCTGAAAAGTGATTCAGACGTTTAAGAGACACGGCACCAAATTCCGTTTCGAAGCTCATAGCCCATTCGTGTTAACGCCGTATTGGGCTAATAATGAAGTAGATTTTGAAAATATTTATTGAGTATTCTATTACATCAAAAATAAAAACACTAGATTAAAAAATATTTACAAACATTTTTGAAGATAAATGTATTGCTTTTTTGTTATTGATAGTACTACAACATTATTCCAGTTTTATTTACTGTGTATCAAAAGACATTTTCTAACGTTATCATATAGATTTTATGTATTACATATATATATGACCTTTCTTCTGCAGTGTTATAATTAAAACTATTATAATAGTTATGTCATGAAATTGTATAATTATCTTCGCTAAATATGGACATATACAAACACCTTTAATTTGATTGCATTTTTATTTTTGCCTCAGGTGAATAAATAATTAAGCACGGCTCGGTATTTATATTTTCAGTATTTATATTTAGAAGCTTGTTTATTATATATTAAATTAAATTAAATAATAAAAAAATTCTGAAAGCCTTTAAGGCTGATGACCCTAAGGTTGTTTTTTAAAGTTTTGTTACCTTTATTTTTAAAAAATTATATGCTCTTTGCACTTAAACCATAAAATTTAATTCAGCGCCATTCTCACAAAATATTAAAAAACATTTTACATTTTCCGATGCACAGTCCCTCGCTCTGGAGTTAAAATGTTTTTTTTTCGTACAGTGTTGCCATTCCTTGATTTGAAATCGTTTAGTTTGTTAATCAAAAATTAGTTAAAGGTTTACAAAATATGAACTCGATAATAAATCTAATTCCAGATTCCAAATTAGGGCTTCCAGATGCCCATATTCGGTGGAGGATTACGCTATTCAAAATTGAATGGCTCTAGGTACGTTTGCTTTTCGAAGTGCGAGAACATACATATTCTTCATTATTTAATTTCTTTAAATATAATGCAGGGCTGTAATATTTGGTGGCAGCAGTTTGAAACGTGAAACGTTGTTTTATAGAGGACGACAAAAAATGCCAAAACTAAATTAATAGCGCTTCTGAGCAAATTGCGCCTTTGGCTGCAAATATGTTTTTAGGTAATTTCAATTACTAGGATTAATAACATGTTTTTTCAATACATAAATTTTGGGATAGAATTATTTGTAAGTCATTTTAAATTCAATTTCAGTCGAAACGCAATCTTCAGTAGCAGCACATTTGCTTGTAATTACCTGCTTGTAATGTACAATAATTCAAACGTTCAATGACTAAGGGTGCAATACCACACAGATAGTATTGAATGCAATAACACAATTCGAAAATTGTATCAAATAGTCTCCTCTGCTGGACGGTAAACTCAATAAAATGTCTGTGATAGACAATGATATTTTGGCTACCAATAAATATTGTTCTACAGCAATTGCAGCTAATTATTGTGTACACCATATTCCCATTTAATTGAACTCTCTAAATATTCTATTCTTAGATTTTTTGAGCCATTGTTAACGAATAATAACTGTTCATCCATACGTAAGATATTTATTATTAATTATACTGAATTTTTAATTTTTATGACTTATTTGTTATTTTTATGATTTTAAATTAGAAAACTTTAGAATCCGCATTAACAGAACATTTATTACTAGTCATATTAGAATTATTATTACTAGAACATTTATTACTAGTCATATTAGAATTATTATTACTAGAACATTTATTACTAGAAAAAATTAAGAATGAGCTGAATTTAGAAAATATAATATTCATATATAGTATATATTACAACAGAAAATAATTTTATTCTATGTTTGCTGCTTGCAGGATTCCTCGTTAATGTTCTTATCTCACTAGAGTTTTCAGGAAAATATTAAAAATTATATTTTCCATTTCCTCATCCTATGTAAACGTTTGCATATTTATAAACCATTTTCAAATCTGGAAAGTATATCTATGTCAACATAACGAGATTAAAGATGTTACGAAATAAATCAAATACTTCATTAAAATATATTGACTGATATATAAAATTTTATATGTTATAGATAAATATTTTCATACGTAATATTTGACATTGCAATCGTCATGGTCTAAATTCAAAAGATTATATAAATATGAGCGATATAACGTACAGTAATGAAATCTTTCAAATAAGATTTGAAATGAAATGATATTTGGTTGGTTGTTGAAGTTTCAATTTTGATATTTTAATATGAAAGATATAATGCACAGAACTTACTTTGACTTGAATTGGAAATAATAATTACTAAAAGAATCGTTGGAGATAAATATTAACTAATTCGTTAAATTATTAAAGAATGCTTAATGTTTATTTTATATGCAAGTAAATTTAATAATAAACAACATAATATTAAAGCGGCATTTCAGTTTTTTTAACTACTTTATCAAAATAGTTTTCTTATACTCTGATGAATAAAATATATTGACTATATGTGCATTTTCATCTAGAGGAAAGACGTTTTATTTGTGCTAATACTAGTACTCTCTTTCGTCTGAATTTTCATTTTTAACAACATTTCAGTTGCGTAATAAAATTAAAATAACAATACATCATTTGATGATATGCATATATTATCAAATGATAAATATTTTCCCGTTATTTTTATCCATTTATATTCTCTTTGCATAATAAAACCAATTTACATACTCACATTTTTTATGTGTATTCTAGACAAAGCATTGTTTGTGAACTACTTTAGTAAGCTGATCCTTATTCCATTAAAAGGGCAGATGTAAGAAAACTTCCTCTGTTATGTATAAATGACATTCGAAGCTTTATAAAATGTTTAATATTGTTGGGTGCTGAGCGGTCCCTAATAAATTGAATGCAGATGGAACTAATAATAGCTTCCTAATATGTATTTTGCCAAAGCAAACACTTTACAGTTCTGTAACGTTTCCCCAAAACAGTCGCATAACTCTTCAAACTATCACATAGTAAGTCAACAGTTATACATCAAACTACTAAAAACGTTAAACACCAAGCAATGCAATTTTCATCTAAAGAGGAAGCTCACACAGCGGTCACATAAATCAACAAATCAAATCCGATGACCTAGTTGTTTGTAAAGAATTTTCTATAGACATTCTTGACCGTATCACTAATGAGGATGAGTTTCTACAGGATTTGGGTATCAGAAACCCAGCATTTTATAAGCAAAGCGAGGAACGATACGCACTAACCCATAACGGAGTGAATGATGCCGTCTTTTCTCGGAGTCATGAATTAATTCCATATTCTGAAATTATTTTCAGAGCAGCAATTAGAAGAAAAGCATCCAAACGTTTTCTTCTAACAGGGATGGGGTCTCCTGTCTTTGGGCAACACATGTATACGTGTTCTTTGATGAAAAGTGTCCAGAACAATGGATTGGTAGAGATGGACGAATTTCACCCCCGTCCCTCCTCTGGACCTCACATCACTCAACTTCGTTTTTTGAGGATACCTAAAGAAGCGAGTTTAGGCTTCAGATATTCGCAGCATAGCAGAACTGAAAACAAAATCACCACAGAAACAGTTAGTATGACTCCACAAATGTCCACTAACACCTGAAGGGAAATCGGAAACATACGTTCGAACTATGCGAAATACATACGTTCTAAATCCATTTTTAATCCATTTCACAAACAGTTTTGGAATACAGAGTTCTCTATACTGTCAGTGTATACAGACTTCGAGAAAAAAATTGTAAAATGGATTCAGGAATGGTCAAAATAGATATTTCCCTTGAAATGTGAAATCCGAAATTTTCGCGATTGCAATACTTCGTGCCGCGAAGTAAAATTTTGTGAATTGTACAATCCACAAGCGCTTTCTGCGGAAATTTGCTCAATAAATGCCAAATAAGTTTTTACGCAAAAGGTATCTTTTAGTTAACGTAAAATATACTGATAAAATGTATTCCACATTTTCGTCAAGCAATATCATTACGCTTCATATACTTATAATATATATATTTCATCTAACAAATTCCTTAACTTGTTCTCTTTCTGCCTCGGTATCTAACGGTAAATAACGACCCAGAAACAGACAGGTGAAGCCGTAACTAACTAAATAACTTCCAAGCTGAAAAATACACTCTTAAGGGCTAGTAAATTTCAATACTTTTAGTGATCGTACAAGTGAAATTATAATTACGTTGTGTTCTTTGCATCCGGGGCCGTGCCGTGAAAGCATCGGATAACAAGAAGTGAATACAATATATGAAAGAAAATCATAAATAAATATAAGGAAAACATAAAAATAGGTTTCCAGACTAAAATACAAGTTTATTCAGATTACTCAAGGATTTAATTAAATTTCACATCCTATGTAATCAATACTCAATTCCTAATTTCAGTTACAGATGTGAACTAATCAATTTATATCATTTACACATTCAAATTAAGGATTTACAAATTTCATTTTCTTTTCAACTAAATGAAATCAGTCTCAGAATTCACTTTATGACCCATTTAATTTAACTTTAACCAGAACTAATGCAGTAATTTCTAGGATGGTCAAAAGAATACATTTTTACTCTCTGCAGGTACACCTCTGAAAATCAACATCTATGCTAAGGAAAATTTCACAAAAACAAACCATATTTTTATACCATAATTAACTTATTACGATTTTCTATTTTAGTCTCTGCAGAGAAAGAAAGGGGAAGGAGAGAATTTTTCAGGCATTTAGAATTGAATTGGAGATTCAATACGAAGTATACAAAGTTCTGGAATTTCTTTAACGTTCATAGGAATAAATGAAAACCCAGGAAAAAACTTATCTTTATGTAGACATCTTGAAGTGGAGGGGAACCTTATCTTTAAATCCATACTTACGAAACCAGGCAAATCCACACCACAGGGACTCGAACGCCACGGCAATAAAATGCATCACACTCCAGGAAAATCAGCTACATTATCCAGAGAAATTGGAGGATTCGAAGAAAGGGTGAGCCATTAGAATGGAGTGCCATAAGTAGCAGTCCTGGTCCATTCCCGTAAGAATATTTTCAGCAGCTAAGTAACTGGCGTGGCTTATATTCTGTATACAGTTCAATCAGGTATCGAAATTCAATTCACAAAAGCTGGAGAGAGCATATTAGCAGCTCCCTGATCTTTTTGCAGTTGACGGCCAGTAATAAATGTCTAATTCAACCAGATCAGAACTGAAAAATATAAGACGACAGTCTATAATTCAAATCTTTCATGTTCAAAAGATCTCGCTCAGGGATCATTCTCGCATTTTAGCGAAACGCGCGGCCGGGGAGCATAATTGCCGCTCCCCGCCTGAAGTACTGCTCGATGACGAACTACATGTCTTTTCTGTTTCTCCCGCTCATCCCAAGAGCAAGTTCAAAGTCTAAGTGTTAGTCATGAACTCCCGTCAAAAAGTGATTCCATCTCGAATTTTCTTCGTCTCCTTCACAAACACGGGCTCCGATAGTGGCTTCATTTATCGTCCCCCTATTTGGGACTAAATTTTCGTTTCTTTCCCCGAATGACAGAAATAGGGGGATCACACATGCGCACCCCTCTTCACTTAGCCAACATCCGGACACCCCGATCACCAAATAAGATGACTTAATTCGAAGGTGAAATGTCAACCTCTGACCTTTCCGTCCCGTGCTTCCTGTCCTAAAGGTCAATTCCATAAATAAAATTTCTCCTAGAACTTTCTAAGTGACGAAAACAATCCGCGAAATCATGACCTAGCAAAATCGCCTCCCATCCCAAATTCTTTTCACAATGGACTGAATCTTGGACTAAAATTTTAAATAAAAGAAAAATAAATAATATTCTTAGAAGCATCTGTTTTCCACAAAATTAAAGCATTAAAATAATAATTCAGAATAAACAAATTACATTTTTCTTAAATCAGAAAGAATAATTCACCTGGTTTTTTATAACGCGATCAAACAATTATGTACACAACAAACTCACAACAAACGCTGAATTACATGGATCCTAGTTACAACGATGTCATAAATTTTATTGTTGCTATTTGAAATTCTTGTAAGGAATGGAATAGTTTTTAGAGTCTCCTCTAAAAAGTTGTCATTTTTCACATAACCCCTTTTTACATCTTCCGATCTAATCGATTATGATCATACACTATGGTTTTAGTAATTTGTAATGAAGAAAACTAAAAATACATTCAAAAATAAAACAAAAGAGCCCATGCTTCTTCTATTACTTGAGCGCATATTAAATCATTAACGTCAAACAGCAAAGCTATATTTTAATTTTAAAAAAATGACAGCTTATGCAGTAGCTTATCCTTAACAGTCCCATAAAATGAATTACAGAAAAATTCTGCATTTTGGATTGTTTTAAAGTGTTGTAGAATCATTAGGTATTTTTGGAAGCAGGCAAGATGAAAAATGAGCAATGCCTTCTTCGCTAATCGAACCACGGTTCTCTGGAATACGCGTCCAGCATGCAGACCACCACACCACGAAGGCATGCCAAGAAGGCGGGATAAATACCTCATATACGTCCCCTTTAAAAGGCCGACTGGAGTTTTTCGGGGAACCCAATCGCTAAGTCATGGGTGGGGAGAAACATCATCGACCACCCTTTCAGTTGGGGCACCACTGTGGAGACATTAGGTTAATTGGCAACAGGAGAGATGAAAAATGAGCGACGCCTTCGCCAGGGATCGAACCACGGACCTCTGGAATCTCAGCGTGCAGACCACCACATCACGAAGGCATGCAAGAAGGTGTTAGGAATTCTTTATAGTGTAATTCCAACGGACACTCACCAATCTTTTTTGATGTTGCTTATCTCACTTGTCTGACAGTAACAACAGAATTGGTATCTCATTTTCTTACCTATCGTCATTATTTTTTATTTTTTTGTTTACAATAGACCCCGATTTGATAATTATTTATCTGCTTCTAAGAGCTTAAATCAAAGAAATCAGAGTTTTGATTGCTATATATTGAATTTTAATATTCGTTCCGTTTTATTATAAAATGATAATTTTATGTAAAAGTCAGAAAACTTTTAATCGTTTATTCATTTGATTAAGGTATTGCTAATGTAATGATGATGTTTTCCCCGCTAGTTAGAAAAACGGAATTTAAATTTCATGTCTGTAGAAATCTTAAATTATATGATTTGAAGCTGTCCGATGCTTTCTGTATTATTTGAATATATTGTTTCAAATTCGTCACATATGAGAAGGTATATAAACAGAACATTCTGCACTTATGAATTTAATATTTACGTAAATGGCGTACGGACTTTAACTTGACAACCAGAGGTTTAGTAAATGTTTAGGAATTGCCACTCACGTAAATTTTCGTAATCCGTATTTAATAACAATTCAGCTCCCTTTATAAATTAAAATCTCCATAGATATTCTTTCGCTTTACTCCTACGCAATTTGTGCACCAGATTCTCCTGTTTAACCCAAGAACATTAATGAAAAGCTTTTCATTTAACGTTCTAAATTACAGATCTCCTCACTTAATGTATCAGATTTCATAGAATAAATGTTGTTATATATTTCATAAATATTCATTACATTAATGTTCCTCTAAATTAAAATCTAGTATCTCGTAACATGTAAACAAAATTTCACTTATGAAGCATCAGATTCATTTTTGCTTCGTGTCAAGTTTCAGAATCATGTCTGATATATGAGCGTTACTTATTTGCTTAAATTCTTTAACTTAGAATTAATTTAAAATGAATTCAAGGAATCTCTTCTAAACATCTATATATTTATAATTTCCTCCTTCACATTTCCAACTTAATATTGGCGTTATTTTCCATTTCCTCACCAGAATGAAAATCAGTTAGATAATGTGTTATATTAATCTAACTGATTTGTAGTCTGTTGAGGAAATGAAAAGGAAATAGACATCTCATCTAACTACTCTTAGATAGTAGTTATATGAGGCTTTGTGATTGTAAGACAAAGCCTGTTTCTGCCTCTCGCAGGCTCTTTGTACACTTCTTTTCACTCTAATAAGTCTGTAATTACTAGGCTTTGCGTTATTGCTGGTGATATTTCAATCTGTTACGCCTTTCAGAAATTCTTAGCCAGCTTAGTTTAAAATTTAATTGTACTGAAATTGACTGCTAGTATACATTTTAATTTGAAATTTAATGTGCCTTTATGTGCACCAATAATGAGTTTTGGTTGATATTGTTAGCCCCAGTACGTGCAGTGGTGTTTTAATTTCTGTTTAATAATATTAATAATAAATCTTATTAAAATCATTTCATTGATTCCACAGTTACTTAGACAGAGCGATAATTCGTTTCACGTTTGATGGGGCTGATAGTTCTAATCATGTAGAACCCAACAAAATGATTTTAAACAATGGAAGTTCTTTAATATAAAGCGGTATACTCGAATAGTATAATAAAATAGTATAATAATTGACATTTTATTAGACAATTGTGTACTGATACGAGAAATTTAAAGAACATTAAGCCTAAAACTGCATATCCTACTTAGTAAGGAGACTGGATACTTCATGTTTACTGAAGGGGATAACATTTGCAAGATGTCTTCTTCAGAACTTAATATTAGCGTAATTTTAACAAAGGACTACATTCCTCAATGTCGGCACCAGTTACAAAAAATTAAGACGCCAAATATGTCTTACCTGAACGCTTATATCTCAGTAACCCCAAAAGATACAGTTTTTGTTCATAGTTTTTTTGATAGCTACAGGAGACCATTACAAAATAATATATATATATATATATATATATAAAATTTTAATAATGGTTCAGCCACAGTAGATTCTCAAAGTCAGAAAAAACACACGCTAGTTACACAATATTTTGTTGATGTCACCAGTATGCGCACAAGGCAAATTATAACACTGGACAATTCTACGTTGAAATCAACGGCGAGCGGTTGTGAGAATTATGTACTGACTTTGCTTGTGCAAAAATAAGTATAGCAAGTATAAGTATAAAAAATTAAAGATGCAATAAGACTACAGCGCTAGAAACAAGCAGAAGTATTAAAGAAAGATTTATTGAAAGAAAATAATGAAAGTTTAGCTATAAAAAGGAAAGAACACTGAAAGCGATATTACGAAAATAACAATGATAAAATAAAATCTACTCAAGTTGTTAGTTTTCAAATTAATCAAGATGTTTCAACTTCTAATGAGTAATTTAGAGAACTGGTAACCTGTACTCATAGAATGCTCATGTATTAATGAGTAATCTGTTCTCATTAGTAACAAGGCAACTTCTTGCGAACAATACATTGTCAAAATTTGGTGTAACTACCAGGTTATAACGGAGAAGTTCTTCAATGGCATTTGTCAAATAAAAAAGTGGATCACCTGTGTGCATCATATTTAAAAATCTTAGGATTTAATCCTAGGCATCTAAATCCAGCGGCCATTTGGAATGAATGTAGTAGACAGCCTCCCATCAGATTTTTTTTTTTTTTACTTTACTTTCTCAATATTAAGCTTCAAAGCTACAGCAAAGGTATATATCTATATATAGAACATTTAATTTAAAATATCATCAGGACTTCAGCCCCATTCTCCGTTACGTAATAAACCCTAGTCAGTAAAACGGTTAGCGTTCAGATTGGCCCTGGTTTCGAATTTCGGAGAATTGAATACTCTCAAGTGCATTATAGTATATTCACTGCATTGCATGGTGGTACTTAAAATCCTCGCGATATAGAAACCACTCTAGACATTTAATAGCAGAGGAATCGATGAAGAGTTCCTCTGTTTAAATAGACTAAAGATTTAAGATATTCTTCGTTCTTTTTGTGGAGCAATGATCGATGTTCGTTGTGATTCATTAGCTTGTACTAATGTTCGGAAAACTATTTCAATTGAGCAGTGAATTTTCTGGATGCAAGGCGAGAACGACAGCCGTTCAAACAAAATATGTCTATCTGCTACAAATCTTATAGTTACGATTCTTTCTCTTAGGTTATACTATAAAATTATAGTTATGCTATAACTTGTAATAGAACTGTAAAGCGACTATTCGCTAAGCTGTATGAATTCAGTAACAACACCTGAAGAAGGTTCATAGGATGTTTTTGTTCACTCAAGAACAGTTCACAAAGGCATTTCTCGTGCTTACAGCTACCTTTTCTATACTTTTAACGGTAACTCAAAAATAGAAAGTAAAATTAAAAATAAATCTAAATTTAATAATCAGCCGAAGCTGCACGGAACTCTTTAACACATAATTGTCTCCTGGCTAATATCACCGATGTAGACTAACAGACAATTAATACGCACGGCTATAAAATAGGATGCTTTAACTAGCAGTGAAACAACGAAACACAGAACACGCTCTGTCAGAAATAACTTAGACCTCAGATTAAATAGTAGCTTTCTACCCTACTTTGCATAACGCCAAAACTGAAATCGCATTGTGGCAAGAAAGCGTAAGTTGAAAAATGGGAGTTTAAAGGGAAGGTTGTTTCTAAAATAATATTAATTGTTAGGAAAATAAAATGAAACTCCAAAATACTAAGCCATTTGCCAAACATATATGTTTGTGACTGGGCTGAGCAAGTATGTTACGACAATATATTTAAAGAAAAAATGCAAATAAACTTTTAACTGCTATTTAAACTCAATTGAAATATCAAGCGTTATACTTCATAAACTAATAAAGTGAGATTTACTTTATTTCAGTCGTAAAAGATTATAAGAACATTAAGATTATAAGAACATTTATGGTTATAAGCAGAAGTGCAGGTTGCTCAGTTGGTATGTTGAATTACGGAATACTCAGATGTTATCAGAAGTACAGGCTCATGCGACTGATCTATTAAAAGACAAATGAGTATTGTAGAAAGTGTGGTGACGTAAGTGAATGTAACGTGAGTAACGTTAATGTAAATATTGCTAAACAGTTATTTCTTTTATTGATATGGAGTATAATTTCGTCCAACATTCTAAAACTAAGTTTTTCTTTTACCGGAAATGGTTAGAAATAAAAATTTTATTTATTCTTTGTTAAAAATTGAACACCTAGTAATATAGCAGGTTGAATAATCAGCTGATCTGTATAAAGAATTAAGAGCGTAGAGTCAAATATGTTGATTGCTTGCGATATTCGTTTTCCAGAATTTTGTAAACTTCTATTTATGTTGGAAAACAAAGCAGATATTGGAAATTTTTGAATTCTACTTTATTATAAATTAGCTTCCTTTAACAAAAGTACCTTATTAGAATTTATTTACAAACTGCAACCGATAATTAATAATTATTTTTCTAAAGTACCTTATTTACTTTAGAAAAATAATTATTAATTATCGGTTGCAGTTTGTAAATGACATCTTCCTAAACTATATCTTCACGAACAAAGTAATTATAAAACGCCGTCTATGTGATGTCTTCCAATCACTGTATTAAAAGTTAAAAAATAAATTTATATTCTGCAGCTGCTTCATTGCATTTCCCTTTCATATAACTAGTTCTCAAAGTTAATTATAAATCCTAGTTTAAAGGGGTCACTATGTTTGAGGGGGTGACATGAATAGTTTCCGTTGTAGTTCTAGAAGTTCAGCTAGTATTTAGGAATTCGATAAATTTATATGAAACGCAACATGGAAGAAGCTACCTTTAATTTCCATTTAAATTAATTATGTCTATTAATTAATTATATCTGTAAGGATCGATTTTGAATTCGTAACAATGGAACAATATTCGTAATGGAAATTCGTAACATTTCCAGCTATGAGGTATATTTGATGAGGCAGCACTTATTAGTAAATAAAGTATCCAAATGTAATTAATTAAAAGTACAAATATTAGGGTTAATAAATTTTAAAAACATCTTCCCTTTTCAGCACATTATACCACACAAAACAGTTTCTTTCTCCACTATTCAGAAATGTTATTTGCCTCTCTCCATCAGGTAAAATGTTTTGATGCAGGTATTAGTGTGTCTGGTACATGTAAAAGATTAATTTAACATATCAATAAACCTTTACCATCAGTGCATTACACATTATTGAGCAACATTAGTTTTACAGTCAGAAAGTTTTATTTATGTGGAATTTACTACAGCCTAATAAGCTCGAACTCCAGAATTTTAGGGAGGTAATATTAATGTTTTGTTGTGTTACTTGTTCGTTCTAATTTATAGCGATATTAAATTCCTGGTGTGTAATTTGTTTTCTTTTAATTTAAAGAGATATTAATTTTAATTTTGAAATTATTGATAAACCTCACACACTGTTTTTATGTGCTAATGGGTTTGTTAATTTGAGTTGTAATTGTAATTTACTTCGAAAGGTCATTTTTAAAGGTTTTTACATAAAAAAACATTCTAGTGGAAATTTTATATTTAGCTTTTGTTTAATGAAAACAGAATTCATATTTTAAATTTCATTTAGTTTTACAATCTTGATTTAACTGCTTTCATTTTATTGCTGTTTGACTAGTTAAGTGGAGTTTATTGCCCTTAGAGTTTACTTACTTTTTTTAATTTGCTTTCTTCTATTTATATTTAATTGCATTTTCACTTAATTATTTTGCTAATTTTAAATTTAATTTTTCTCCTCCTTTCCTTTCAAGTACTGTGTCTTTGGTTTCCGAACGAGTCTAATATTTCGACGATTTGTAACCATGATAAAATCTTTATGTAATTTTATGTAGTAAAAGGTAGCGATTTCCACCAAGGTTGAAACACGCTTTTTTATTTATCACATGTTCCGCAATAGATATTACGCGAAAGCGAAGGAGTGCCCTTTGGAGGATGTTATAAGGGAAACCGGCTCGTATCCACATTACACGTGGGAAAGCGAAATGCAATGCTGCTAGAAGTTTAATTAACGGGTTATCTAGTCCATGCAAAGCAAATAGCTGCCTAATGTTGAAAATTTTAATGATATAATTTAATTTACAATGCGTAGGAAAAGAAAAATCAATTCATGTATCTTTTTACTAATGACATAAAAAATTCAAATGTTTAAAAACCTGTTTAGATGAATCTTCATATGCCACATAATCCTCAAAAATATTATCCAGGGTAAATTAAAGAGCAACAGAGCGTGATGTAGCCGAATGATAAACTGCAGCTAGAACTGAAGAGGGTAGAAAAACATTTGTCAGTAGCTGTTTTGAAGACCATATCAAATTTGTCAGTTATTTGTGAGTCATAAGAGTGCTCTTAAAATCGTTTTGCTTTAATGAGAGATCTTTTGAATTCTGCAGTTTCCAAAATACTCTTTTCTGAAGTCTGAATTCTGTTCACTTTACTAGAGGCAATTATAACAACGGATAATACAAATGTATTATTCTGAGGTTACACGTGTGGGAAAACTGATCTAAACATTTCCCTAGTTACCAAGAGCCTTGGCGTTGGAAAAAGCAGCACCTGATTCTGTACATTCCCTTACATCTCAGTCCGGGACTGAGATGTGTTCGGAATCAGGTGCAGCCTCTTCCGAATAATTTAAAGCCTTCGCACTGTCCGATATCTGGAATAATTTAGTACCAACCAGTGACTATTCTGATACTGGTTGAGTGAAAGACTCCAACTAATTCCGCATATGAGCTGCTGAAGGACGCAATCCACCCTTCTGTTCCAGCAAAAAGAGTCGAACGTTAACCAATTTCTTTGTAGCTTTTAGGAACTCTTTTTGACAAATTTTATGTTGAGACACGTATGTCTTAAAGATAATGGTATGATAACTTAATTAAGTTATAGACGTGTGCCATCCTCAAGCTAGTATCCTCTAATACAGATTTCGAACCAGCGTCTTTCAATTCAGCTGGTACTATGGAATTAGCTAAATTAGCCCGCGAAAAAAAGAAGATGAAGTATGAGACTTCGTTCTGCGGTTATTGCGACATATAACGAAAGAGTAAATTTGAGCAGTCAAAAGTTAATAATTGAAAACTCTTATAAGAAACTCAATTTTTAAGATACACTAATATAATTCCGTCAGCTAATCTTATAATTAAATGAAAGAAATTTCATACTACAGGAACCATAATAAAATGAAGTCAGTACTTCAAATATGTGAAGTGTCGTAACATTGAAAAATAGGCAATTAATTAGATGGGGACGTTGTTTTTTCCTGCAAGCAAGATATCCAAGATGTAGAAATGATATTACAGGCAAACAAATTCGTAAGTCATGAAATAGTGATACAAAACATTTGAAGACTGTATATAGTTATAAGAAAAGAACCAAATTCATCAAATTCGAAAAAAAAAATTAATTAAAATTTTAATATTAAAGATAGACAAAATGTAAAAGAAATGTATCCAATTTGAAGGTAATTGTAGTTTATTCACAAAATCTGAAAACTCTAGCTATATGAAAATTTAATTTTAATGTGCGAAATTTATATACTTTGAATGTATAGAAAATAGTTACAGCAAAAAGGAAAAAATAATTAAAAACTCAAAATATTCAGATAGAGTTATAAAGTTTATCAGGTTACGCAAAGAGATTCATGATTTAAAATTGCAAAAACAATTTTGAAGAAAATTTTGGTCAGCAATAATGATGATTTTTTGCGCTACAGATTTCTAAATAATTTTCCTAAAATTCAAGCCGTAACAGATAAAAACACCCTCCAAAAATAGGGTTGAAATTGAGGACAGAGAATATATATATATATATATAAAGAAGTAAGTCGGTGTGTTTGTTTGTTAGGTAATAACTCAGTCACTACTACAGCTATCGTCACCAAACTTTTTTTCTTAAAAAAAAAAAAAAAAAAAAAAAAAAAAAAAAAGAGCTAAAATCAGATTTTTAATTAAAAAACTCTTAAAACGCTAATCTTCGCTCTCATGTTTCCGAACGGCAACAGTCTCGCACGCTGGAGATAAAAATCTGCATTTTTTTTAATAGCCTTGTCAGTGCTGGCTTTCAAATCGTTGAGTTTTCTAATAAAAGTTTTACAATGAAAAATACCTTTGTCAAACATTAAATATATTATTCTCGATTACAAAAACGCGTGGGAAGCCATTTCGACTGTTCCCAACTTTGTACGACTTTAATCAGCCGAGATATTAATTAAAAACTCTGAAAGCACTAATTTTCACTTTCATTTTTCTCAGTGGCAAAATTCTCACTCGTTGGATGTAAAATGCAAATGTAAATTTCAAACCGTGTTGCTACTGCTTGCTTTCAAATAGTAGAGTTTGTCAATAAAAAAACTTGTAAGTTTTGTAGGGTTTATATTTATTTTAACTAACATTTATTTTAAGTTTAAGGGGACTCATACACCTTAAACCCCTTATGAGCTTCGAATTACGTGACTGTTGCAAGATTTGAGATATTTTATTTATTTTAAAAGTAATTACCTCTAACTTTTTACAGCTGAGTACATAATATAGTTGCTTTGGAAACTAGTAACCAGAAAGTTTGTGTTGCCACAAATATTTTTGTAATTTAATCCACTTTGTGACAAAATTTTTCGTCATTTTTCCACCTTGCGCGCATGATATTTTAAAAATGGCTAATGGTACATACGTGACATTCGATGGAATTCTTTATATGGGCACTATTTTCTAACTGAACCAAAAATCTGATGAATATTTTAATATTAGAAAATTTTATGCCCGGAAACATTACAGACTTTTTTAATAAAATACATTTTATAAACTCGACTCCAAATAAAATAAAAATTTAACATGAAATTCACAGTTTTTTTGGTTTACAGTAGTTTACAAATGTTATAAAAGCTATATATAAACTATGGAATTAAATAATGCAACAGATAATTTTAAACTGTGCGCGCAAGGTGGAAACATGACGAACATTTTTGTCTCAAAACGGATTAAATTATAAAAATATTTGTGGCAACACAAACTTTCTGATTACGATTTCAAAAAGCAGCTATATTATGTAGTAAGCTAAAAAAGTTGGAAATAATTGCTTTTAAAATAAATAAGTTATTCCAATTCTTGCAACAGTCACATATTCGAAGATCATAAGGCGTTTAAGGTGTATGAGCCCCCTTAAGCTATCTTTCCTTTCAAGTCTTTACTTTCCCCTAGAATTGCCAATGCCAGAGTATGTAAATAGTAGCAGAACGCGCAGAGTATTCAAATTTTAGCAGAAGTAAACTGAGTTTAAATAGAAGGGAAACGAGATTGTAAGTGTGCTTCTTGAATCGCGAGCGTGAAGGTTGCTAGGTAGAAATTTAAGAACCGCGCGTTTCAGCCTTTGTGCCTATTTCGGCAGTTCGTTGAATCTTTCAACTTCTTAATCAGTAAGTTTGCTGAATCTCAGCTGTATCTTAGAACGCGGTTAAGTTAGTTACGATTATAGAGTCTCGTAAGTAGTGATTTCGTTATTTATTCATCCTGTCATTTATTTTTAGTTATACTTTTCTATTTTGTTACACCGCCGGGTCGGCATAGTTTGTGAGCGTCAAGTGAACGCAGCTGTATTTCTAAAGTGGAATAAAAAGGGATTTAAACCCTTCTTATGAGTTTGTGTAATTTAGAGTTCAAAGCAGTCACTACCACTGTTCCCACATAGCACAAAAACATCCTTGGGATATCCCAAGGATGTTGCTCGCGGGATATGCGCACATCCTCAGGACATCCCGCAATATTCCGCGAACCTCCTAAACACCTCCTCCCGAGTGCTTAATGTCACATCCCGGGATATCCTCAGGACATCCTAACCAAGTCCCATCGACAGCGTGCGGGATGTTATTAGGATATGAACTCCTACTTACTACATCCTCAGGACATCCCGGGATATCCCACAAACTTCCTAAGCACATCCCATTATATCCTAAAAACATCCTATCTATGTCCCATCGACAGCATATGGGATGTTATTAGGATTTAAAGTCCTACTTACTACATCCTCAGGACATCCCGTAATATCCCAATTTCCTCCTAAACTCATCCTCCTGAGCGCTTAATGTCACATCACAGTATATCCTTAGGACATCCTATCTACGTCCCACCGACAGCGTATGGGATGTTATCAGGATTTGAAACACTAGTTACACTATCCCTTTAACCTCTTAAATACATACTCTCAACTGCTTAGTGTCACATCCCAGTATATATACAGAGGAAAATTCCAGTGAAAGTATGTGAAGGTGTGATGATCTAAAACCTACTTTTTTTACACAGATAGTCTCAAATCCTTCTCCTATGGTTACTATGGAAAAATCAGAAATGTTGAAAATATTTATACAACTTATTTTGTTTTTTAATCTGAATTTGTGAATGTATTAAAACTGAGCAAGGAAATTAAAATGAATTATTAATACAAAATATTAAAACTGAAAATTTTGCTTTTATTTTTAAGATATTAAAAATCTTTTGATCATTTTTAAACATCCAATAGCCTCCAAATTGAATTATTCATAATTAAATTGTTTTACAAAATCAGTTTCTAATTTCAGTTAATTTGTATTAAAATTGAATAATAAAATTTGCCATTTAATAATCTTTACATAAATGAATCATCTTTCTTTAAAACATGTAAGGAATTTATAGTGTTTTGATGACACTGTTGGGAAATTGTTAAAAGGAATAAATTGTATTTTTAAAACTAAATCAATTCCTAGCCTCAGAATAAATAAATATGTTTTCGTAACATGAGAATGCTGCAGGCTTTTTTATATATTTAATATTTAGTTGTAAAAATTTGACATTATGTTAACAATTCTTTATATCATTCAAAAGGTAACTCAAGAAGCTCTTCTAAAATTCTATCTTTCTGCTCACACAATTAAAAAAAAAATCTGAAAGGCCTCAGATTTTAGCAGTCACTCAAAGAGGCTAAAAGTTTATGAATGCATAGATTATCAATACAGATGGGGCAGTGGAAATAGCAAAACATTTTATAAGATACTGACACCAGAAAGTTATATATCTTCTATATATTTGAAAAATGAAGAAATATATCATGTAATTATGTAGAAATATTAAAATGTTTTCAATTAGATATATCATGAATTAAATGCATTTTAAATCAATCAGATTAAAAATTAAAAAAAGCATTGTTAAGAACTGTGTGTAATGCTTTTAAATAGCTTGGCTTGTTAGTCAATAATATATTAGGTTTTAAAGGTAAATATGTTAAATTTTGCCAAATGGCAAGACTTGAATGAAAAGCGAAACAAGTTTACGACTGACGATATGAAGTCACATTTCAAAACTAATAGCCCTTTTAGATTAAAAAAAAAGTTCTGAAAATAATTTGCAATGGTTCATTGGTATTATTTTACGCAAAATTCAGTAAAATGAAATTTACCCGTTGAAATCAGCACCAAATTAAACTTTGTAAATTCTACCGCATGTTAAAGGTTGTCTCATCCAGAATTTTATTACTAACCATTCATTTCAGAGCAAAATAAAACAGTAATTGCCATTTATATGACAATCAATATCAAAAATTTAAATCTGCATTTTACGCAACATAGAAAAACTTCAAAAGATCTACTGTTTACCATGCAATTAAGGCATTTTATTCTGCAATCAACTCTACCAATTATTAATTCCATTAAGTATATTCAGTTTACTCTTTCTGCTCAATATATGCTATGTAAAATTTTCCATAAATTTATTAATTCATTTTATTTTGAGGTGAGCTTTTATTCAACTCTCAATGTCAACGAGAATGTTTAGTTCATTTTTTATTCGGTCTCAAAAGAGAAATCAAAATACGTGGATTTATGAATCAAAATACATGAGAAATCACAGTGAGAAAAGCACTGCTACCTTAAATTGTGATTATATATAACAAATGCAGTGAATTATAGTTAAAAAATAGTGAAAATATTTATATTTATGAACTATTTCATATATAACATTTTCAGTTTCGCATATGTGGCAATTTAAGAACTTTTTTACGTATACCAATTTTTTGAAATATCTGCAAATTTTTGTATCTTCAAGGAAAGCTTATTCTTTCCCCTTTAGTATATAAGTAATGGTAATTTACCAGATAAAATTACTTAATGGGGAATACAGAAAAATATCTAACCACTTACCTTTGTGACTTCATCTGCAGAGAGACTAAAAAAGTAGTTCAGCTAAATCTGCTATAATAAATATTTATAATAATGCTAAATTATGCAATATCTATTAATATGACAAATTTTTGTAAAGCTATTTATTTGGATGAAAAATAAACACATTCAGAAATTTATGGCACTATATTATGATTAACAGAGGAAAAACACTTTTCAAAATTCAAAATAGTTTTTATTAATCCAATTTATCACATTTTATTTGAATTCATGAAAAACAATCTTATATCCATGTATTCTTATGTATATAAGAACTCTTGATAAATTGGATCTCTGTCATTGCCTTTCACAGCACCTAAAATAAAAAAACACTTACAATTACTATATGTGAATATAATTCATAATTAAATTTAAACAAATGACTATTAGAATGCAAATTAAAGGAAGCATTTAAAATATTTTAACATTTAATACCTATAAACAGAGTAGCAATTATTTGATTTTTCGATTATAGTAAAATAAACATGGGGGATGCCTTTTAAAATTTTTTATGTCAGAAAATAAACTCAAACCACCAGCTGAACATATGAGCAGTTTTATCAATCAGCCACTGGTAGGTAACCTGGATACTGAATCAACATATAAAGTTGCCAAGATAAAGAGAGAAACAAAATTATGATAATCACATCTTACCTATTCATAAAACTATTTTAAATTTAATGTGTAGGCAAGTCCAAACAGAATGAGAATGAATTTATTTTGCAACACAAAGTAAATTGCAGGAGCAAAAAAAACTTGTCTCATGAGATTGGCAAGTAAAAAATAATTAACTGCATCTGGTAACATTTATCTGACAACACATAAGTAATTGTTAGCTACGTGCAGAAAATAAAATCTGATCAGGGGCGTAGTAGAGGGGGGGGGAAGGAGGGGCATCTGTCCCCGGGCGCAGAATCCAAGGGGCGCCAAACTGATGTTAGAACATTTTAGAATTAAATGTTTTCCATCCTTGGCAAGCAGTAGGGGGCGCGAAATCTTCAGTTGTCCCTGAGCGCTGAAAACCCTAACTATGAATCTGAATCTGATCATGTTAATGCAATTTTAAACTTTTGAATTTAACCGCAGAAATTTACCAAAGAAGTACTTGTAACAGTAGTAAATGAAGATGTGGCTAATCTTTACTGTATGGTACACCTTGGTTTCTGTCTGAAAAAAAATCGCAAAGTGGTTGTTTGTGAAATGTGGAAGCCCATTGCGTCAAATAAGTTTTTCGGTAACCCTAATGTTGATAATGTTGGCGAAAGTAGCCTTTAGGAAAAAAAAAAAACTTTTTTTTTGTCAATAAAAAGGAGTTATTTCAAATATTGCCAACGTGTTGTGATAAATTTAGTTTTGAGCTACTTTTTTTAATAGTAAACCTTTTGTACGGTCCCAGGTTTTTGGTTCTTACCATTCTTTTCAATTGCTGTGTTTGGTTGCACGGAAGTGGTATGGTCTTGTATTTTGAACATGCTATTTATTATTTTGGTGTGGGTACCATCGTTTGAGTATGTCTGAGGTGACTAAGAGACGAAAAATTGAATTGAATTGCTTACCTGGAGGATGGTGTTGGGAAGCCTAAACATACGCATGTGAAAAAAAAGGTACGTGAAAAAAATGACGTTTCATTTATTTTTTTGTCTCTGTGTGTTAATTTTTGTTAGAAGATTTGTTGTTTAATGTTTTTATGTTAAGAAATATGTATTTTTGGTAACTTATTCCTCTCTGTTTGTGTATTTTTGGTTGTCTGTGTGTTAAGACAGTGGTGAATATTTTCTGGTAACTATGATATTTTTAACTTTCTGATTTTCTTAAAGTGAAAATAGATCAATGTGTACATGGACAAAGTTAAGGCAGTGCACAATGCCCAGTTTGTGCAGTTCTCTGTTTTAATAGGTCGATGTGTACATGGACACAGAGTTTGTGTATGTCTTTGACTTCTTATTTTGGTTTTGTGTAGCGGCCACCTTGAAATTGGTGCCGATCCTCTCAGGTGACGATCTTGATATAAAAAAAAGAAACGATTCGCCAAGGGTTACAGTAGAGTAAATTTTTACCAAAGATGTTCTACCATAATCACCATTTCAGTGGTTTAAACACTAGTGGAGCAGTATGCAGAGATGAAGATTTGAGTTTTGTTTAAACAGCATGATGGTTTAGGCACTCCAGCCATTACAGTGAACAAAATTATAATAAACATAGCCACAATAATTGTCTATAAATATTGATGTATAACACTGCATTAACTAATATATTTCTTATGCTAGTATATACAGAATCCTTAATCGAAGGGAAAATCAGAAGACTGTGCATGCATTTTCCTTTAACTGAAACATGGATTTGACCATACAAATCTCAGTCTTACGGGACATGCCACACTATGCAGATAGACAGTAAAAAGTGCTTGCATTGTTTTTATTTGTTAGAGGTATGAAATAAATATACTTCTAGATTTTAATTTTTTCTTTTCTTGTTTTACATTTGGATTACCTATCAAAAAGTAAGGAATTTTGATATTATTACAATATCGGAGTTAAAATGACAATTATTGGACATGTTAAAGTAATGAAAATTTTAAATTAGGTTAAAAAGTAACCCTTAATGTGGCATATTTTTGAATTAAACTCTATCGACATTAAAAACAACAAAACGTCCCTCTTTATTAAGGACTTTAATTAACTAATTTTAAATACGGAGCTATGAATGAATTTTTTCCCTTGCATGTTATAATAACTGAAACAAAATTACTCTGATACAGTCAAAATTCCTAAATGCATGTACATAAAATTTACTTTAGCAATTTAAAGAGATGAGACACACTGAACACATGAATAAATTTCTATCAAAGAATAATTTATTAAATTTGGCCCATTTCATAGTAAACTTTAACCATTAGATTACATTATTACACCATGTTATCAGTTTGAAAAGCAAGTCATATGCCAGATCTTGCATGTAAATGAAATGCACAAAATAATATACAGATTATTGAAAAATGATGTATACCAATGTTTATAGATATGATTAAATGTAACAGAAAATTTACTGTCACAACCACATTTTTAAGTGAAATGTATTATTTTAACATTTTACAATATTTAAGGTATGGCATTAAATGCAACATTATGTGCCTGGACATAAGTTTGTAAATTAAAAAATAATAATAATAATAATCAAAGAATGAATGTCATAAAAAATTTCAAAAACAAGCAGAATTTAATTTAGAAGACCTTTAGACACTTATGATAAATAAATTTGAGAATTCTTCACCCAAAATTAAATTATAATTAACTAAAACCAGTTTGACTGACCTTCTACAAAATCCTTCAGCTGCAATTTTTTCTAGCTTGAAAACCAAATTCTTCTCCACATGGTAATAACATCTTAACCAGTTGAAATTCCTGCAGAAAGTTTGATAACACAGTAATAGAATTAATAGAATAGAAAAATTAACACAAAAGTATAGAACATCATTTAAATTACAAATTTAACATTATTACAAATTTTGGTGCTTTCTGACTATCTGCAAAGCTGTGAAAATTGGCAAAATGGTTAGTTTACGGTTCATATCTACTGCTCTGTTCACAAGTAGTAATTCAAATAAGCACGTTATAAGAAACAAGAAATTTTAGGATGCACACACAAAAATATATATATTGGGTCAATATTCCCATATTTTTTCATCCAATGGAATACTATTCAGAAATAAAGATTAAATATAAAGCATGTAAATACATGTGTGTGGTATGCATATTCATAGTTTGCTATTATTGTGTGCATACTCTTGCTGTTTTAGCATAAGTTGAAGCTGTGAGGGCAGATGATAAGAAAGTATCAGAATTTTTCATATATAAGAAAAGATTGCCCTGAAAATAGTATCTCAATTGTTTAGCACTGACATTTACATAGCACATTAGAAATATATAGTAATATATGTATAATAAAAAGATAATTGCATATTATTAATTCATTTTTTTAAATGCCAAACTTTAACAATTCTTTCACATATAACTAAAGAGAATTCTTTCACATGAACATCTAAAATCCATTCTTAACTAAAGAATAAATAATAAAACCATGTAAATTTCTTATCAAGCCCATCATTTCCGAAATGTCTACTTCTGAAAGTTCCCAGCATTTCTCAATATATTATTAAATTTCTAAACTAAGCATCAATGATCATCATGTTCGCTAATGTGGCAATATCTTTCACACTTCTTTGTTACCACAAGTAACAAGTAGGCTTCAATAAATCTTTAACTGTTACATGCTACTTTTGTCTAAAATTTGTACAAATAATAAAATTAAATGAGCTCTTTATAATATGCTCAAAGAAATAATTTTGTATGAAAATTTGTATGTTATATATTGGCCTGATTAATGATTCAGGAAATAATTCGGGTTTTCAAAGTGCTTCCAATAATTCAAATTTCAGCTTGTGTCAAAATAAAATCTATAACACAAAGATTTCCTTATGAACAATGCATTTTAACATTATTCAATCACTGGCAATCACACAGTACTGATTGCTTCAATAAACATTACTGTAACTGTGTTATTTAAAAGACTGTAATGTTTTAATTATTTCCTTAATTAAAACATTACAGTTTTTTCCTCCTTCTAACACCAAAAGAAAACCCAGATAAGAAATATAAAAATATCAGTAAAAATAAATTATATTATTGAATGACACTTTACATTAATTACACTCATGCATATATTATTTTATTATAAATTATTTCAAAATCAAAGAAGAGAAGGGGGAGAAACTTTAATATTGACATTTCTAAAATGATATAAACATTAATCATTTAGTACAGTTTGTTATTTCAGGCAAAAAGAATTCACTTTTCTGGATAGAATTTATATTTCCATCTCACTTTCAATGAAACATTAAGAGAAATGCATATAATTTAAACACCAGTTTATTTTATTTATCAGACAGATTATGTCAACTCGAAAAAAACCTATCAGTAAAATTCGGTAGTAATAATTCTGAATGTTAGGCAACTTGCAAGATTCAACAAAAATTATCAACACTTTTATTATAATGACAATACTACAGTAACATGAACATAAAATTAAACTGCATATAACTATAAAATAAGGCAGCATATAATAATGGTGCATTGGTTTCTAAATCAATGGGCTCGATGAAAAAATACATGTATTATGGTAGCTATTCATATTCTTCAGCTTTCCTAATATTTTCATGTTTACTTTACATAACTAAATTATCTAAAATACAATAAAAATGCAAACAATATTTATGAGAAAATGTTAAAATCAATCATAAGCATTTGATTGAATGACCATATTTTGTCTTCCTGCAAGTCGAATCTTAAAATGATATGCAGTTTGAAAAATGCTTAATCCTTTTATAAAATATTCAAAAAAGATTAAAAAAAGGTACTGTTCTGTTATCAGGACCGGGTTCATAATTGTATTTATGTATGCTTGTATATTTGTATGTCTACATATACACATCTATGCACATACTTACGAACACAGGTTCATACATTTCCGATTCTGGTCCCAATAACAGAACAGTACCCCCAAAAAAACTTGAATTACAAACTAGATTAAGATAATGTTTCAACCATACATATTTTGGACAAAACAATGCAAACTCTTATTTTTATACAATTGTTCAAACTATTTAACATAAATTTATTGCTGCAATAAAATAACAAGCAATCTGATCACACATATTATTTTGAAACTGAATGCATAAACTAGACTAAAAAAAATTCAGTCATAAATATTTGGATAGCAGGGCAAATTAGATATTTGAAAAGACAGCCAGCCATTGAGATACACGTAATTCACGACAGAATGGTAACAATTCATAAAGCTGTGAAACATTTAACTGTCAAAATGACATAAATAACATAAATTCGAAAAGCAAAAAAAGTAAACATACAAGTATTGCAACTGAACTTACCTTTCATGCAACAAAAAATATCCATACAAGTTAACCTCATGGCGCAGCCATTTTGGATTTCGTTTCAAATCAGACAGATGTTTACGGATTTGCGGAAGAATACGAGGAACTAGTAGTTTGCCGGATACAATGTGCAATGAAGCGAAAGAATATAGTTCTGTAGAACTTCCTACATTATTCCGTAATAAACAGTACTATTTCCTAATTTTTTCTTTATCTAATTAATTAATTAATAGGGAAATAGTTAAATAACGCCGAATTCATTTTTAATGAAATGTAAAATTTTGCATGTATGGGACGACCACCTTCCATCCAATATTTCTGAGAATATAAACAAATTTTGGAATCTGAGAGTATCAGTAAATAAATATATAGAATATCGCCTCTCAAACGACCACTTCTAAAAGTGACCAATAGTTCTGAGATTATAAATAAATATTGATATTAAGCATTATTTCTATAAGACAACCATCTCTATATAAGACCAAAGTTTCTAGAATCTTGGATTGTCATCAGAGATGTATCTTTACTGCGAAATTATCGCACGACTGTAATTCAATATCAATAACAGATCGCGCGATTGAAAAACATTTTCTGTCCTGTAATTAGAGGAAAAAAATTTTCCTTATGAGGTATTTCTCCCGCTTTCCTAGCGTGCCTTCGTGGTGTATTAGTTCTGCACGCTGGGCCGGTATTTCAGAGGTCCGTGGTTCGATTCACGGCGAAGGCGGTTGCTAATTTTTCATCTCTACGGCTTCCCAAAAAATCTTAATGTCTCTACAGTGGCGCCCGAACTAAAAAGGTGTTGGATGAGGTATATCCACACCCAGGATTTAGTGATTGGATCCCCTTAAAAAAAAAGTCGGCCTTTAAAAAGAGAAGTAATATAAGGTATTTCTCCCACTTTCCTAGCGTGTCTTCGGCCCACCAGCGGCCGAGCGGTAAAGTCGCTGAACCCTGGTAGTGCGATCCGAGGTTCGAATCCCGCGAACGGGCTGGCTGCATGGGTGTTTTCGTGGTTTTCCCCACGTGTAACGTGTATACGAGCCACTTTCCCTTAGAAAGTCTTCCACGAAGACATCCCTCCCCTTAGGCAGATAGCCCTAGTGTGCTTTGCCATAATTAAATACACCACCACCACACCTAGCGTGTCTTCGTGGTGTAGTGGTTCTGCACACTGGGCCGGTATTCCAGAGGTCCGTCCTTCTATTCCCGGCGAAGGCAGTTGCTAATTTTTCATGTTTCCTGCTTCCAAAAAAATACCTAATGTCTCTATACCCAAATTTTAAAAAAAATTCGTTTCCATAATTAAATACATATGTATCTAATTTTACCTATATTTGTAGTAGGGTTTGTAATCTGTAAGTAATTATACATGTAATTTATACATTTTTTATTAAAAAAATATGTTATTTAGAATTTTGCAAATATTCTAAAAAATGCTAATCCATTGAAAAAAATCTTTTCCATAACTAAATAAATTTTTAAAAACGTCAGAAAAAATAGCAGTTAAAATTAATAACAAAATAACAAGAATAAATCATCAATCATATCAATATTTTTAATGTACAGCATTTAGAAACAACTTAGTAAAATACATATGAAAAATAAAATAATGTGCAAGTTTCAGATGTGCAATGTCAAAAAATTAAAACTGGTAAATTTGAGAACAAATATCCTCAAAATGTTTGACAACGAAAGTCCTCCGGACAATGCAGAATGAATGTCCTCAGGATGTGAAATTGGTGAACTCCTCAGGACATCTGAGAATCAACATCTTCAGGACATCCTGTCATATCCCGGGACATAGCGACTTAAATAAGACATCCTCAGGATGTTAAATTACGATCTCCTCAGGACATCTGAGAATCAACCTCCTTAGGACATCCTAAGTATGTCCCGGGATATTGCGACTTAAATAGGACATCCTGAGGATGTTTTGTGCTATGGGGGTTGCTGACAGATTGGGGCCTCGCAACATTATAGCTTTGCAAAATCTATGTTTGTAAAAAATGCATGTTTGAGTGTTTGTATTTTTGTTTCCGTTATTGGTTTCTGATCAATTAGGATCAATATTTTGCTACATTTAATCGACTAAAATTGAAAATAGGTGAAATATTGGATGAAACTTGAGATTTTACGACCAAGTGATCAGAAACACGAAAATCATTTAAAACTGCGTGCCATTATTGCTGATATAATGAGAGAGAATTAGTTTAATTTTTAATCGAAATTTGATATTTTTATGTGAATTCCATATTTCATCAGACTGAAAAATGTATGGCTATGAATCGTATTTTGTTCATCATTATTAGAGGTATATTACAGCGGTATCGTTCTCTATGTTATTAGATATATTACACTCAACTTGACTGGCATCGGGTACTTACGCTAGTAAAAGTATATAAACGCTGATGTTAAGAATAATCTCAATACAGAATATTTACACAAAAATATAACCTACTATCATCAATTTAAATAGAAAAATTAAACAAATCTTTCTTTATAATATCTTGCATAAAAATAATCAAAAGTACAGAAAAAGTTAATTTAAAAATTATTGTATACCATTTCAAACTTATGAACACAAGCATTCAGCGTAATGATCTAAGTACGTGATACAAAAATACTTATAATTGTTGTTAAAATCACGCTACTGACGCAAATGCGGGTTTTGTTTATATGTAATGAATTGCAGAATAGAGATTTAAAAGAACTGAAGCAAAAGGACAGGATCGACTCAAGCGGGTGGGTAAAAAGCACGCAGTTATGAAGCTTTGAAACCCTAATGCTGTAACGTTAAGAACACAATGACGATTAAGAACGTTAACGTTGTTAATGATAAGAACAGAATATAGTCTTGAAGTAATGAAAATAGAAACACTATTTCTGTATCCAAGGATACAGAATAACGTTTAAAATGCAAAAGTCACGAATATTAGCACACACAAGTTTAGCGCACTCTTGAAGGCAAAACAAAGAAGCATCTTGAAGCACGTCTACACTTGTCGACGGCAGCCATCCTTCTCTGGATATGTTAACTACAAGAAACTTGTAAATACTATAAATAACTATTAGAAGATTAGAACTGTTAGAAAAATAAAGTAAACCCTACAAACTCATTTCGGACATTAGTATATATAGTGTCAATTATTATATATACTAATATCATATATATCCATTAGCTATCGGCTAAAGAATTTAGGAATCAATTTCTTTAGCAGCATTTTTTGAAATTGTTAAGAGAAACTAAGTAATTTCCTTGATCTTACTTTTAAACGAATTCTAACTGTAGTTATCTTAAACTCCTTATTCATATTGCTACGAAATGTCCAGGCGAGGTAAGATGGCTTCCCCGCAAAGCAGGTTTAGGGTTGCCATAACATGGCAAGAGAAGACAGGGTTGCCACATTTGGCGAGAAGTAGCCAATTTAGCGACAAAATCGGCGTTATTCCATGAACGGATGGAGAACCTTCTGGAACCATTTCTTACCGGTTTAGCCCAGAATGTTCTCGAACACAATCTGAAAACTATATAAACCCTGCTGTTCTGCAGTCAGTTAGTGCCTCGTTGAGTGCGAGATAGTTATTCTCGAGTTAGTCAGTCCGTGCGGAGTCGATCGAGTTGACAGCCGGGCAACAAGTGCTCTGTGTGTCGTCGAGTGCATAGCGAGTTGTAGCGTGGAGAGTTTCGAGAGTACGTGGAGTTCCGAGAACGACCGAGAAGAGTCGGGAGCTATACTCTGGTGCTCTGCAGTGAAGCTGAGTCCACCGTTATTGCCTGACAGTGTGAAGGCTGTTTCGCTGATTGTTCCAGCGAGTATACAGTAGACCTTTGACGACTGTGAAACGTTACGTTGGAGCTGTCCTGATTAATACCGCCCAATAAAGTGTGTTTCGATACGTCAGCAAGTAGTGTCGTCATTATTCACTCCAAATCCACACGAACCCCGTACGAACGTGAAGGAAGAAAATAACGTAACAACTGGTGTCAGAAAAAAAAAAAAAAACGCAACAATATCCTTTATTCACTAAAATTTTCACAGACTGTGTCTTTTGATGAGTCGAATAATATTCCTGAGAAGATGTAGGTTATAGCGCCTCTTCATTCTCTGAAGAATGCAGCTTTCTCTTCACAGATTAAAAATCGAATATATGCACGTTGCTGCTTTTGGTGAACTTTCCTAAGCGAAAAGGCATCTTGCCTCTTACTTGTTTACCCTATGTTGCTCGCCAAGATAATAAGTTTGCACTTGATGCCATCTCAAGCTGGAGGT
Organism: Stegodyphus dumicola; assembly: GCF_044657685.1. Classification (NCBI taxonomy): domain Eukaryota; kingdom Metazoa; phylum Arthropoda; class Arachnida; order Araneae; family Eresidae; genus Stegodyphus; species Stegodyphus dumicola. Next base: position 104,501,098 of record NC_140770.1, on the reverse strand, counting down.
TATAATACAAATATCTTTTATAATTTTGACTTATATAGTCATACTAGCAGCTTCGCTGCCACCCTTCGTGTGGCTTTTAAATGTACCGGAAAAATGGCTGAAGGGAACACAAAACGTTAAATTTAAAAACTGCGTAGAATTTTACTCTGCAGAACAACTTCATACAAAAAGGGTACAATTCGGTTTCGGGGACCGTAAAAAATTGCAGCGAAAATGCATGCGCAAAAGCGCAAGATCTAGCAAACAGATCTCGCGAACGCGCTGATTTCAAATTACGTAAGTTTTAGATAGTTTTATATTTGTAAGTCGCCATTTAAATACTAGTTTAATTTTTTAATTCTCTTTTTGATAAAGCTATGGATTTTACAATTTGGGAACTGCTGAGTGAAGAAAAGTCTGCAATAGAATTTTTTCAAAGAAAAGGCATCATTCATGATAGAAAATTATGTTTGAACAATCATGAGATGAAATTATGCTTCATCGATAACTCGGTAGCAAAATGACGGCGTAGGAAAGAAACCTGTAATGAGAAGAAAGGATTGAGAAGTCAAAATTGGTTTGAAGGATCGAAAATCCCCTTCCTTACAGCCGTTAGGTTCGTCTATTTTTGGTGTCAGGAAATGGCATCTGTTGCATTTTGTGAACTCCAGCTCAAGATGAACCACTGTACAGTTGTAGACTGGAACAGTTACATGCGTGAGGCGTGTGCCTCAGCTTTAATTGCTCGGCTCAAGTCTAAAATTGGCGGGATGTGGCAAAAGTATTGAAGTAGACGAAAGCTTTTTCATTAAAAGAAAGAACAATACTGGACGTGTTCTTCCGCCACAATGGGTTTTCGGCGGATTATGCAGAGAATCAAATGATTGTTTCTTAGTCGCTGTTCCAGATCGATGGGCGAAAACCTTATTGAACATCATAAAGGATAATATCGCAGAAGAAAGCGTTATTTATACTGACTGCTGGAAATCATACAAGTCAGATGAAATGCAAGATGCCTGTTTTAAACACTTTACTGTCAACCACAACTACAATTTTGTGGACCCGGAAAGTGGGTGTAATACACAAACACTAGAACGGCTGTGGGGCAGTGCTAAATGGCGTAATAAACGCCATCGGGGCACTGCTCAACAGTATTTTGATTCATAGCTCTCCGAGTTATGTACAGACGTTTGCACACACACACACACACAAAGAAAAGAAAAAAAAAAAAAAAAAAAAACTGAATTTTTTTCTGCTATGTTGGAGGACATAAAAAAATTTTATGCCACCTGTTTAATTCCAAGTATATTTAGCCTTTTTTTCATAAAGTAATACATAATTGTATTATATGAAATTAACGTCTCATCTAAATTAAAATAAAAATCTGAAATAGGTATTTACTGTTACGTTTCCATTCAGTTATTTTAGCCTTTTTTATATAAATAATAATAATAAAAAATTGTATGATGTGAAATTAACCTTTTATCTAAATTGAAATAATAATCTGAAACAGTTATTTATCTTATGCTTCCATTCAGTCATGTTTAGCCTTTTTTATATAAATTATAATAATAATAAAGTACTATATGAAAATAACTTTTCATCTATATTAAAACATCAATCTTAAATAGTTATTTACTACTGCTTCCTTTCTTGCGTTCGGGTTGGCGCAATTATGTTTGGCAGCATTGGCATCAACAATAGTTTGGCGATTTTTTACGGCCCTCAAAACCGAATAGTACAAAGAAAAGTTATCACGTATAACAAAATTACCATGAAATAAGCAATATCCCTTAATACAAATATTAATTATCCTAATAAATAAATTAACCAACTTCCCTTTGCAAAATCTTAAGAACTCAAATGCTGTAAAGGAGGTTAAGAACTTTGATCCTAAAAAAATCACTCAAAACTTTTCAGTATCTTAAAAACAGTGAAATGAGCAATAAATAACATAAAAGAATACAAAAACAAAATATTCTGGAAAGCAAAGTATAATTAATAATATTTTATCTTATAATTAATAATATTTTATCTTATATTTTCAAGAGAAAAAATTACAATGTAATAAGCTATATCCCTTAATACAAATATTAATTATCCTAATAAAAAATTAACCAACTTTCCGTTGAAGGAAAAAAAATCATGCAAAACTTTTCAATATCTTTCAAACAATGAAATAAGCAAAAAATAACATGAAAGCAACTCAAAGAATATAAAATTTCGTGCAGAATGTTACTCTAAAGAACAACTTTATCAAAAAAAAAAAAAAAAAAAAAAAAAAAAAAAAAAAAAAATTCAAAATGTATTATATATATATATATATATATAATACATTTTTATTGATTTTTTTTTTGATAAAGTTGTTCTTCAGAGTAACATTCTGCACGAAATTTTATATTCTTTGAGTTGCTTTCATGTTATTTTTTGCTTATTTTATATAAATGGTACTACTTTTATATAAATGGTACTACTTGGTAGACGGTTGCACGGATTTTTGGCGATTTGCGTTGGCGCAATTGTTGGTACGATTTTTACAATCGTCAGCCATCTTGAAAAACGCTGTTTTTACGCATAGTAAAGTATTCGAAAGTTAAAAAAAATAAATATCGTTGAAAGTAATGGATTAATTTTTTGTTGAAAACGTCGTTTTTTTAAGATGACAGACAAGTGTAAATAAATACATTTACTATGAGTATAAAATACTAAAGTAAGGTTATTATTAATTTCATATAGCAAAGAAGAGAATAAAAACACCGCTAAAAACATTGTGCCAACGTTTAATTAGATTAAAATATTACTGAAATTGAATATCGAATTAATAACCATCATACCAACATTTAAAAGAATTAGAATATTATTAAATTCAAATACTTTAAAATATATATTTATATAGAATATAATTAACAATAAAACATATGTGACAATAATTATCTCAGCAATTTTTGAAAATAGTGTATTAATTTTTTTTAACAAAAATTGAAGTATACATTTATAAAATAAAAGAAAAATATGTACTTACATTTTGTTGACTCATTTAACCTGTTGTTTATTGATAAGTACCACAAAAAATGATCTTCATCTGTTATCCACATCTCTCGCACTTCACTGACCCTGACCTTCCTCTGACCCTTGTAACAATAAATAAATCTTTGATTAGGAAAGACAGGTTGGCCAAAATGAGGACTGAAAGGGCAATTCTTCTATTCCGATACCAATAATTCTTGGGAAATTACCAATAACAACACTCATCTTCGAAACGTACATATCCATTCCATTTGAAATCTGAGGAATTCGAAGAGATGAATAATAAAATTTTAAAATGGCGCGGTAATGCACAAATATTCAGTAACCAATCAGGGTGCTGATTACATCACGCATAGAATTAAAATTATTTAAATAATCATTCATAATAAAATCATATTTAAAAAATGCAAGATTAAATTGTATTTTAATATTTATCAACCATAAATAATGTTTAAAACAGGTTAAATTTATAAACATTAAAGCAATTACTTTTAAAATAATGTGACGTCATTCATTACATCATTCACAACATAAAATTCCATAAAATATCATAAACAATAAAATTTTTATTTTAAAAAAATGCAAAATTCAATTCAATTTTATTATTTAGAAGTCATAAATAATATTTAAAACACGGAATTTATGCATAATAAAAGGCATTATTTTAAAAACAAAATGACAACAAAGTATCGGTTACCATAAATAATTTGTCCAGCAATGGGTTTACCATAAGTCGTATCGCTCGCCAAAAAAAAAATCGCCAAAATCCGTGCAACCGTCTACCAAAGTAGCACCATATAAATGACAAAGAAATATGCCAATCTCTTAAAAACAGTGACATAAGAAATACGATGAAAAATTGTTTCCAAACACATATTTCTAAAAGTATGAAACTATTCAAAATGATACGATTTCATCAAAAATCTATCAACAACAATAAGACAGGAAAATTGTTGCCAAAATCACATTTTTTAAGATGTGAGATGTGAGAAGTGTACTCGGAAGCTTCATTTAAATTTTTTTTAAAAATACAAAATATTATCATTTTCCAAAATTCTTTTTGTAAAAGCAGTCGCAAGGATGAATGTTTAACGTGTCCAAAAATCAAAGAAAAATAAACTGTACATTTTTAAAAATAAACTTTCTTAGAAAAAATCCCGTTGAGAGGTGCTAAGCTCACTTTGTTAAATAGAAATTTATTTTAAGTTCGTAAAATATCTAAGTGCCTGCGTTTCATGACGATGTGAAAATGGAGTGTGTGTAGTAAAATCTCGCTTTCCTATAGCCCATTATGTCTAAAAATGACGCGATTTCGTCACAAAACATTAAAAAAAAAAAAAAAAAAAAAAAAAAAATCGAATTTCGAAAACATCGCTTTGAGGTGCACTGGCTCTTGTCTAGATGCACCTATGTACCAAATTTCGTAGCCGTGGGTCTATTAGCTTATGCGCAGCGCAAACTAAAGGCACACACACACACACACAGACAGAGTCTTTCTTTTATTATATGTAGAGATTATAAGGTATTTCTCCCGCCTTCCTAGTGTGCCTTCTTGGTGTGGTGGTCTGCACGCTAAACGCGTATTCCAGAGGTCCGTGGTTCAATTCCCGGCGAAGGTGCCTTCGTAGTGTAGTGGTCAGCACACTGGGCGCGTATTCCGGAGTATAGTAGCGAGTGTATAGTAGATCTTGGACGACTGTAAAACGTGACTTTCGAGCTGTCCTGATTAATATTGGATAAATAAAGTGTGTTTCGATACTTCATCAAGTGTCCCTGTTTTTCATTCCAAATCTACGAACCCCGTACGAACGCGAAGGAAGAAAAAAACGTAACAACTGGTGTAAAAAAAAAACGTAACAATATCATTTACATAAAAATTATCCTTATTCTGATGTGCTGTTCATATAAATAATATATCGGTTTAGGAAAGAAAAGATCTGAATTCTCACACCCTTTTTTCCCGTTCCATACAACCTAAGTTTTAAAGTTTCCAAAATTATGATAGAAAGATATTTTCTTTATTGTAATTCCATAATACTCCTGTTGCTCTGCACTTATTCCTTTTGTTCTAATAAACTGCGTAATTGTTTAGATAGATTTTGTGATGTCTGCATAGAAAAGTACTAAGATGTGTCGATAAATCTTACTTGTATATGGGGCCTGCCTAATTGGACAGTTATGCATTGTTTTTAGCTTTTTTACCACTTGACGTCTTTTCTTAGGAAAGTTTTACGAAATGTGACTCTTTGTGGATATCTTCTCAAAAACAAAAATTCTTTAAAACTTCTAAACGGTGCCATCAAGCCGGTGCTCTTGGAAAGCCATCAAGATTTCTCATTAATGGAAAATGTTGAATTTTTCATCATTTTGCTTACCTATAGGCATTCTAAAGGGACGTTTTAATTCTTGTTTATATCTAATTTAGACATTCTAATTCATCAATATCTGACATTGCACTAAGACATTTTAAATATACCGTAAAGTATTTGCTGTACGAACACACTTAAATGTCCAAATTTTGAAATGAATGTAGGATGAATTTAGAAATCTAATGAATTTAGGAATCAATATCTTTAGCAGCATTTTATGAATTTTTTTTAAAGAAAAACTAATGAATTTCCTTGGATGTTACTTTTAAAAGAATGGCTATTCCATTTCTGCGTTTTTGTTTAGACAGCAATTTAAAATTAAATTACTTTCATAATGTATCATAATGGAGCCTCAAGGAATAAACTTACGTACTATTAAAAGTAATTGTTTCAAAAAACGTTTTAACTGTATCTTTAATTACCAATGTTAACAACTGAATGATTCATGTAATTAAAAAGTTCTCAAAATTTTCTCAGTAAAGTTTTGAAGTCCAATACTCTTGCTCTGCATGATAGCATCGCTTCGCATAAAATCTGAGCTACTGATATCAATTATATTAAAATATTTATAATAAATTATAATAGTCACAGCCAAACAATATCATACACAGACGAAATTCCTTTTTTAAAATTTTCTATGATATGTGTATCTTTAGTACACTAAACACATCAGATAATAATATTTTCAATATACAACAAGCAGTTTGTTAATAGTAAATTTTTATTAAGCATACGTCTTCAAAAAAATTAACTGAACTAAGGGTTGGCTATTTGTATCTTTACGAATTGAACCGATTTATCAAGCAATATAATTAACTTTTCGGCTCGTTTTACTTACAATAAACGGCCACATTCAGTACTCTTCCCGATTCTTCAGTACCATACATATAAATAGGAATGCAATTAAAAAATTATTTTAATTATTGTTAATAAAATTAACGTCTGTTTGATATATACACTAGCTCATATTCTGCTTAAAATTTCTGCTTTCGCCCTGAAAACGTAATTGGAAACGTCAATCGGATTCAGACCTGAAGTTTCAAAAATGGTGTGTAAGAAGAATAATTGTGACCATGCGTCCTTTGCAGTCTACCTTATTTATTTAGACAGTACAGAAAACTACCGAATATGAGCAATGACATCCACCAAGAAGACAGCACGATCTGTTGTGCAATTTTTTATTCAGCAGAACTTTGACTCATTCCGCGCTCATCCAACATTTCTTAAACTGGTATTTTAGTTTTCAAGTAAGTATCTGAAGCATTTTTAAGAAACTACCTGCGAATATACCACGGTGATATGCATAGTTCCTTCGCAACACTAATTTACCGATAACTAGTTGAACATCTAATTTTTGCAAATTGCTTTCCTTTTCATATAGGAAAATACAAAATTTTGAATGCATTCATTGCTTTCCAGAACAAATTATAATGTATCTTCAGTTCTTTAAAAGGAGGATAATGATACTCTGGTCCATGAAACGTTCATGGTCACAGTACTATTCTTTTGCGTATGGAAATGTTTTTCATTTTTGTGAAAAAATGGATCCATTCTTGACTAGCTTTACACTTAAGGGAAGAAATTTTCATTTATTGAGCGTTTTTAAGAAACCAGGATTTCAGAATTTCACGTTTTACATCAGGGGCGCTAAGGAATGAGGTTTTCTTATTCTGAGTCCCTTTTATAACGGTGGAAATATCCCCGGCCTGGTTGAAAAGTAAAACGTTATTTCACTGCCATTTATTTTGATTAATGCTTTTTTTCGTTTACTTCAGGGTCTAACTTGATTCGTTGACTTTAAATTTATTCAGCTGCTAGTTTCCCATACTGTTCTGCAAAACAGATGGCCCTATTACACCCATTCTCACTTTCCACTCTTTATTTTTGGATTGTTACATTTGCATGGCCATCAGTTAAGGAAATAAATTGCAACCATCCTTATCCCTATAACGTATAATTTCAAGCAGGTAGAGGTATATCATTTATCCTTTTCGAATAAATGAATGGAAACAAGGTATTTACCAATTACTTTTTTAAATGACTATGTTTTGGTCTTCTGTTTTGCTGACAATTTTTTATTATCAACGCATAAGAGAGCTATCGGTCAAAGAAGGTTCATTCGTGGTTAATTTTATAAAAGAAACTGAATTGTATTTACATTACACGTAATGAAAAGTACTAAACTCCTTCACAGCCAAGCCCGTTCGCTGGGGTTTGAATTCGGGTCAAACTACCACTGTTTAACAGTCAAATCCGCTGCGGTGGAAGTCGTTTCTTAAGTCTCCTGAAGTTAACAGTATTATTATGAAAATGTGTTATATGAGTGTGAAACATACTCATATTAATTTTTATTTAAAAACATTTTACGAAAACAGGAGCAAAAGCTTGCATGATTGTGGTGTAAGGTATAACCTAAGCTTATAACAGTTATTTTTAAGTTTGTCACGTTTTTCTGTCTCTTCTAATTTCAACTTACATTTCCACACCAGAATGAAGTTTTAGAATCGCGTTCAATGCAGATGAGTGATAAAGAGTGTTTAAGTCAAAGTTCACTGACTTGTTTTAGTCAAAGTTCACTGCTCAAATGTTAGAGGGAGAGAATTAGGTTTCCTGAATAGCGCTCGGCCCACCAGCGGCCGAGCGCTAAAATCGCTGAACACTGGTAGTTCGGTCCGGGGTTCGAATCCCGAAAACGGGCTGGCTGCATGGGCGTTTTGTGGTTTTCCCCATGTGTAAGGTGTATATGAGCCTGTTTTCCTTAGAAAGTCCTCCAAGAAGGCATCCCTCCCCTTAGACAGATAGCCCTAGTGTGCTTTGCCGTATTCTCAATACACCACACCACCTGAATAGCGCTCATTTGTCTTTGGATTACGTCTCTCTAAGCTGTTACTACACTCGGCCGTATTACGTGCCCTTGATAGCGTCGCTTGATAATTTAATATTAGTCTGAAACTAGTTAGAAATTGTGTAGTATCTATTTAGTTAGTCAATAGTTAAGTTCTCATGTCTTGCATTTTTTAGTTTAAGCCCAAGTGGAGACTTTGTTGTACGTTCTTGAGAAAGAGACCGTCTGAACGTCTTTATTGCGAGCAGTAAAGGTTAGTTAACCCTTCTTTAGTTTTACGTTTCTGTTTCTGAACTTAAGCGATTATTCTCTTAGTAGTTCCCTAGGTTCCTTCACACTTCGTTAACAGATAGAAGGCCCTACAGTAGTATTGGTATATTCTGACGTATAAACACACATTGGTGTATAACGCGCATCTATAGTTTCACACTACATTTTTTACTTTTTATGTATATTCGCTGCACAATATGCACCCTTTTCTTTACGAAGAAACATGAAAGATATGTATGCAATGCTCAAATGTTTTTAAGTCATTCATTTAAAATTTTTTCCAGTCTTTCAGACAATGGTACACTGAATCGACAAGCGATAAGGGAAAAATCTGTGTGTGATTGAATTAAAAGGCACAAAAACGGTTTACATAAAACAGGTCACGAAATATCTCACCTCACCATAGTCCTTTCCCGCTTAGCGGGTGGTACAAACATTAAAACCAACAACTAATTTTAAAATAAAGACTGTGCCAAAATATAATTTCCCAGATCGTTCGTGGTTTTATTTCTGTTTACGAGATGGACGATACGAGATAGATGGACGAAAGCGGTGTTAAATTCTAGATAAGAAATACTTGGCAAAAGCGTCCTGTTGCCAGAATGTCTTGTGTCTACTCTTCAATTTGTGACATGTTAATATCCCATCTAACGGATGATACGCAGAATTTGTTGAAATAGTGTAATACAGACAATGACTGTTATTCCAGGCAGATTAACGCTATTTGTTCAGCCGTTATATGTGTGTATCAATAAAGCAGTCAAAGAAACTTTAAAACAGTTAAATACGTGAATGTTAGAATGTGAACATTTACAAAGGCAAATGCATCATGTCAGTCTAAAAATAGTGTGTGAGGGTATAATAAAAGCATGGAATGAATCTGAACCCGACGTAATTCATAAGTCATTTAAAAATGAAGTATTTCTAATAATCTAGATGAAACAGAGGATGATTATTTATTTATATATCAGAGTAACAGTTATGGTGAAGATGAAAGAGAATTCAATAATGCACCTGAAGATGTAACGAAAGACGAATGTGACGAACATTTAATATTATCCTACATTGAAATCATTAAGATTATGAGCTATGTCACTTCTTTTAAATAAACAGCACTTAAGACACGGCGAAGAAAAAAAAATTATATCTCCAGTTCTACTGGGCGACTGACAAAATTCAACTTCTGTTTTTCATGTTTCGAAAGCGCGTCTTAGGATATGTGTTAGATATATATATAGCATTCTACGTTCTAATATAGGTATTTTGATACCGAATCGTACTTTTTCTGAAATAGAATACCAATTTCTTCCATATTTCGATTCTACGGCTCAAACTAGGCTGAAATGACAAGTGTTGTAAAAATCGCACGTGTAGTTTTTAAAACATTAGCTCTCAAAATTTTAGTTCCTTAATGTTAATTGAATCTGACATATATTTGCTAATCTCTCTTTTATATCAAACTTATTTGATTCTTCCTTTAACATTTCGAAATTTATGTTTATTTCAAATGAAATTTGCCCATTTTTTATGATTTGTTTTTTAAATTTGTGTTTTAAAATAATTCTCATAATTTTTTCGAAAAATATTTTGAAATATAAATTGTAAAAATTTTACACTCATCTTAAAGTAGACTATTTTCTAAGCATACCTGCAAACATTAGAGTAGTATTTCTAAGCATACTAGTATTTCTAAGCATACCTGCAAACATTAGAGCATTTTATTCACAATTTCCTAAGATATACGTAAATTTATATATTGACGCGTTTTGAAATTTGACATATTTGTTAAGCGTAATAACTTCAAATGTGTTTTACGCATTTATTAAAATTATTGGAAGAACGCTCCCCTTTTGCCGCTCGTGTACAATGAAATAAAGGAAAGGAAAATAGGTTGCTATAAACTAAGAAATTCGCCAAGTTAATTGTTTTTGGCGCAAACTGAAAAATATGCGTCAAGATAAATTTTTGAATTTCTCACCAAATTTCGTAAAATTAAATTTTAGGCATAATTTGAGTCGTAGACTCGAAATATGTACAAAATGTGACATGCCATTTCAAAAAAAGTCCGACTTTAGTTAAAAAATGCCTATATTAGAACAATGTTATATGTAAATATAGTATATACATCCTAAGTCGCGCGTTCGAGACATCAAAAACACAATTTAAAGTTCGTTAATTGGCCCAGTATAACGGGAGATACAGAACTGCCCTTGTTTTTTCCGCATTGTCCATGTAGAAATTTTTGTGTACTCATCTTTTTCCTGTTTTTAATTCTATCATTTTTAAGGCCTGCGTATAACACCCCCCCATAAATTTAGATCTTGCATATTTGTATTAAAATTGCGCGTTATACGACAGAATACTTTATATAATGAAATCCAATTATTAATTTCTTTAAACATTTATATCATCATATCATTTATTGTGGTAATTAAAAGTCTCTGAAAGCTTTAAGATATATATTATTTGTTTCGACATAATTGCTTAGCTACAGAATATCTGTCGTGTATAGAAAAAAAGGTATTTTTGTTATTTTTATTTTAATATGTCATAATATTTTAACCAGTTGCTTTTCAATAAAATTATCACATATACCTTTAAGCGTTAGGTTTCCTTGGTTGTTTCAATCACAACATGTACTACCCCCCATAATGCTTTTATTTTAAGCAAAACTGCTTCAAGGAATTATTTCGATACCGAGAGAGCAATATCTCTTTAGATCTGTTCTAAAAGTTCGAGATTAATTTTTCTCCATTGTTCTAAAATTACAGAAGAGATTAAATGCCCCCAAGCAGCTTTTGGGAAATACTCATCACCAAAATCCCTTTCTCTACAACTGTGGAAACTTGGGAAAGGTTTACAATTTCTGACGGATGTAATTGAAATGATAAACCAAAAATATAAATAATTGAACTGCGCGTTCATTTTGAATTTATTCAATTATATAACAAGTGACATTATTTCAATTATCTGTTAATACGCATGATGAAACTTCATTCGCAACAAGTACCATTCTACTTTAAATTTAAAATGCACATGAATTAATAATTAATTAACGCACAGTTTTTTTATTGAGAGGAGCAATTTATTTGCGTTTCTGAAAATTAAGCAAAAGATGATTTACATTGATGATCATACATTGGGCTTTAACTCTTTCAGTTTGTTATAAATATGTGGTTTTTGTTGGAAAAGATCTAAGCCTAGTAAATTTTATCAAGTTAAATTCATCTAAAATTGGCAACAAAAAAAAACTGTTTTGAACAATAAAAACAAAGCTTTACTTGCAAACAAATGCAGGTACATAATATGTTTGGTTTTACATGCAGCTCACTAGAGAATTAAACACTGCTTCTAACAAAACAAAACAAAACAAAAAAAAAAAAAAAAAAAAAAAAAAAAAAAACTGAAATTTTTCAGATTTTAAATTACGTCCAAAGTGCGTTTTTTTAACGTTTTGAGTGTTACCTTTATTTATTAAATATCATGTTCTTTGCACTTAAACTATAAAATGCAGTTCAAGAGCAATATCGCAAAATAATGTTAAATTAAGCATATCTTTAGAATTTCCGATATACACAGTCTCGCGAGCTGGAGATAAAAGTATTTTTTTTCTATATAACGTTGCCATTTCTCGCTTTTAAAGCATTGAGTTTGTAAATCAAAAATTCGTTAAAGTTTTACAAAATATAAAATCTATAATAAAACAAATTCCAAATTTGGGATTTTCAGATGCCCATATTCGCAGTAGGATTTCGTCATTCAAAATTCGATGGCTCTATGTACCATTGTTTTATCACAATGCGAGAAATAGACAATCATTTATGCAGATTTTTCATTATTTAATTTCTTCAAATATAATGCAGGACTCTAACATTTTGTGGCAACAGTTTGAAAAGTGAACCGACGTTTATGAGTCCGACGCAAAATGCCAAAACGAAAGCAATAGTCCTTCGGGACTGAAATCCCTTTGGACTAAAAAAAAAAAAAAAAAAAAAAAAAAAAAAACCTCTGATGTGTACACCACATGACTTACTTGTACGGAATATTAATTATACACCATTTTCCTTCATTTCATTTAAACATATTGAATTAACAGTTAACGAATTTTGAATTAAATCTACTTCGTCGATAGCGCATGAAACACAATAGAATAAGCTCACTCTTTAAAGTTCACTATATTTGTTTACCACAGCGACACTCTGTCGCTAGGTTCACTTAGCGGCGTCATGTCTTATTCATTTTATAACTCAGAGGGAACAAAAGTGATATCATCTGAAAAATTACCACATGTTCTATTCTAATACTATAATAAATCTAAAACGAAGTATAAAAGAAATTAAATTAATAAAAAAGAAACAATTTTTCAAGGACGATTCAGCACCACTTACTATGTGCGCATGCGCTACTAATTAAGTTCTCACTTCGCGGCAAGGCAAAATTACATAAAAACTCCAAATATTTTCAAAGAAAATTGAAAGATATAGAAAAATATAATACACCAAGTACTGCTAAAACAATTTAAAAAAATACAATTTCTACGAAAAACAAGCAATTCGGCCAGCGGGCAAGAAGGCTGATTTTTCGATGCACAAAACTGAAAGTTTACTTTTGGTCTCACTCCGCAAAAAGACACTGACGGCGCGTTAAACTACCTTAATTTGTTGTGAACGCTATGCTGAGTCAATATATGAGATAATTTAATAATTTAAATAACGTTCCTGAATGAATTAAGCATAACTTAGTTCGTAATAATAAAAGTAGACGTTACTTTGCTGTTGCGAAGCTTAGTTTCTCTATATTGGCAACAAATCCACTATGCTGCTAATTTTCAAATGTAAACTAATAACGCTTAGCCGCACTTAAATAACTTTTAAATTGTTCAACATTTTACAACTATAACATGCAGGTTAGCTAAAGGATAACAACCTTAACCGGAAGATAAGAACAACATAATTCAATCATTTTAAAGCAAAAAATGCACAATTTACAAACATATAAGAATAAAGAACTTAGCTCACTGAGCCGATTAACAGAGTGGATATATATATGGATACATTTATAGACTTTTCGTTAGGGCCGATTGGAACCAAAATTAGAGGTGCACATCTACATGTTATAGCAGTGGCTATGTACAAAATATTAACTTTCTGAGGCTACTCGTTTTTGAGTCATGCGAGACACATACTGTTGCGTGCGTACGGGTTCGTAATAAATTGAATGCACAGCTCAAATGAAAAGTGAATAAAATTTATTCTTATCACAATAAAAAAAATAAAATGCTTAAATATTTTATAGAGTTATCGTACAATTCCTCAATATCTCACAGTAGTTATCGTTTAAACTGCTAAAACGTTCAACAGAACTTAATTCAAAACAGAGAACATTTCAAATTTCGTCCTGGCTAAATAAATGTATGTGACTTGAAATAATCATTTATTGACTTTAATTGTAAAATATAAAATATTGTAATTCTCTTACGCCATAGTGTCGAACGAAAAAATATTTTTCTTACTTTTGCCGCAACATATATATATTAACTTTTGGTGCGGCCGATTGCCACCAAAAAGGAAAGTGTACAACTGCATCTTATAGCTGTCATATATACAAAATTTCAACGTTCTGAGTCTACTCGTTTTTGAGTTATGCGAGATATATACATACATACGCACATACGTACAGACGCCACGAAAAAATATCTCCCCAGATCAATCAGACTATATCAGTTTAAATGTTTTATATTTTTGGGGGTGAAAAAGAGTCCTTTATTCTGTCCTTACGTACAGATACCACACAAAAACATCGTTAAATTGCATTCCATAGCGGTCAAAATGGATATTTTCCTTGAAATATGATACCCGAACATTTTCGCGATTACAATACTTGCTTTTTAATTCGTACAGGGAAGTGAGAAGTATGACCTACCAATAGAATTCTGCTACTTTAGTTAAGGTAATTTAAATAAGTTTTCATCATAAGTTTTAACATTAAATTCTATAATTCCTGAAGCAAATTACTTAAATAAAGTATGAATCGTATGTGTAATTTTAGATACATAATTATGATTACTTTTTCAATAATAATTTTGTGATTTCAACCACAGGAAGTTGATTTATTTTTCTGTCGTTTTTTCTTTTCGTCATTTCTGAAGTGAATGGGATTTTCTGTTTTCTGAATTTTCCATAAAAACATGCCCGCTGATGTCTTGAAGCCAACACTTCTAACTTACTTCTACGGAATGGAATGAGCTCTATTGTTCTTAAAAACGTTTGTAAGGTATTCCGTCGTTCCGTTTTGCACGCCTTCGTGGTGTAACGGTGTCACACAAAGCGCGTATACAAGAGGAAAGCGCTCTATATTCGGAGTTGTATACGGGATGTTGTAACACTGAAGTGACGAATTTGTGATTCTTGAAGAATGATGAACATAATGTTTGCTGGAGACTGTTATTTTATGAGCGAAGAAAGGAACAGAAGCAATATCTTGTAAAATCCACGTTTAGCAATTTAGAATGTCGGCTGCTGTATGATTTGTAATGAATCGAGCGTGCATTCCTGTCTACAAAGTGTTTGTTATAAAGAGACTGTTTCGAATGGATATTTACAGATATGGGCAGGATGGAAGCAATGTGCTAGTGACGGTCTAAGTAAAGTTAGTGTTAAGGACTGTGAGATACATAAATTCAATTTGCAGTCTGACTCTCGGAAAATCTCAGCATCGCGTAAATTATATTTTAGATTTTACAGACCCCAAAATTTGCTCCTGTAGGTACGTTTCACCTCCTCCTAGAACGTAATGATGATTATTTAAAGTATTAAATCTTTTATGGGAATATTTATTAAGAATTTTAATTTCAAGTGTGAAGGCAAGGCCTCACATTTTCTACTCCAATTTCAAGTCCAACTGTATGCCAACGGAAGCCGACTGAAAGGACCATAAATAATTCATGTTAAGATTGGCTCCTGTGCTCTTAATCTTGATGACGGTTTATGTTGGCAGGAGAGGGATGAGTATCATTTTTGGCATATCTTCCTCGTTCGGTCAGCCTAGCATTTTTCGAAACATGTTTGCAGTATCTATATAGGAAATGATTCCTTTATTTCATCTGTAAACATCTTTAATATTTGTCTATAAAGTTGATTCCTTTCCCTGGTAGTATAGCCCACCAGCGGCCGAGCGGTAAAGAAGCTGAACACTGGTAGTTCGGTCTGAGGTTCGAATCCCGCGAACGGGCTGGCTGCATGGGCGTTTTCGTGGTTTTCCTCATGTGTAACGTGTATACGAGCCAGTTTCCCTTAGAAAGTCCTCCACAAAAGGCATCCCTCCCTTTAGGCAGATAGCCCTCGTGTGCTTTGCCATAATTAAATACACCAACACCACACCACACTTTTCCCTGGTAGAACACCTTGCTAGGATGAAAAAGATTCCATAAATTCAGGATTAACGTTAATGAGGCTTCAAGATGTTTATCTTCTGGATTCAGTTCTTTAAAAACGAACTTATGAGTGTCACCATGTGATTAGTATTTACCTTGGTTACCAAATGATTGAACAAGTGTCAAAATTTTTAACGCGATATTAAAGTCCTGAATAAATATTAATTTCACATATAAAGATAATGCGTTTTTGGCACTATTACATGAGTAAGTTAAAGTTTATCTTTTCTAATTTTGCTTTATTATGGCACTCCAAGTAAAATCCTAATATTCCTTTCTTTTGGGGTTATTGCCTCACTACTCAATCCTCAACTATAAAATTAATTATTCCTCAATATTTCATAATCATTTTAAATATTTTTATACCTGCCGGCAAGCCATTTTCTAACATCAAAATTGGAATACGTCATTATCTACAGGTTTCTCGTAAACTTTGTTATGAATGTGGAACTTATAACAAATGATTACTTTTGTAGTCTACGATATTACGATTCAAGATCTTTTAAACAGGTTTATTATATCAGACTGGGATAATTATTCAGACTGTTCCAAGCTATGAAAAGTTTCGTTTAGAAGTAAGATTAGAAAATTCTGATTATCGGTGTTGGCATGATTACCCAGCTTTTTTATTTTCTTCAGTACAACATGATAGCTAAACACTAACAAGAAATTAATACGGCTCCGTAACCGCCAAATGTTACAAATTAATGTTCTTGATATAATTGAATTAATTTCATATCCAGAACTATTAATATCATAAATGAATGAAGTGTTGTGAGAAGTAGGATATGAATATTTAATTCTATAGCATTAAAGTAACAACATTAAACATGAGACAAATGATATATAAACAACCATATTTTAATAATTTTGGTAACCTGAATATATATGTGGCGATTAAACGCTTCAGAAGATGCAAGATAGTGTATTTAATTAAATACTGATGACTGTAGAACGAGAACGTGTATTCATATTACACATATATTAATTTTAGTAATATTTGTTTAATATATTAACTGAATGCTATTGATACTATGTGTAACTCAGTAAATCATAAATAAAGTAAAACTCCTTTAATATGTAGCAATTTTTAGCACCGATATCAATATGCATATCTATTTCTGTACAATAAACGCGTGAACATTATTCGATGTATAAAGCAGTAAATGTATTACGGGGACGCATATTTAATAAAGGTTGATTTAATTTGGTTATTTGATTACGGAGTAGGATTCCTCACTCATTTTGGCTAAAGTAAATTTCGAGGAACCTGGTGAACTATTAAGTGACTTATCGCTGAGTTCCCATAACTCAAGTAGGGTTAACTACCCTTTTATTTCACTCAAAATAACATGAATAGATGATCCCTTTCTCGGGCTTACAAAAAAGCCTCCACTTGAGCTTAAACTCAGAATAAGAACTAAACTATAATTAAATAAGACAGACTTAGCCGAAACTAAACACAAGATCTATCTTAGTTGCCCTGGATTTAAACTAACCGGCGAATATCTAAAGGCACGTAACAAACGCCGACCGTTACAACTTCAAGAGAAACTTAGCCGGAAGGCAAACACGCGCTACTTAGAATTCCTAGCTCTCTCTCACGAAGTGAGTTGAACCTTCCTTAAATACTACTTCTCTCTCATTTGCATTTAATGTGGTTCTAAATCCTCCTTGAAGTGAAATTAAAATAACTGTTATAAAATTAAAATATACCTTATATTGGCAAAGCACTAGACGGCCGTCTGCGTAAGGGAAGAAATGCGTTCGTGCAGAATTTCCTAAGGAAAACTGGCTCGTATACGCACTACACATGGTGTTTAAACCACGAAAATGCCAATGCAGTTAACCCGTTTTCGGCATTAGAAACTCGGTCCGAAGTATCAGTGTTCAGCGACTTTACCAATCAGCCGCTGCTGGGTCTTTATTTAATAAGAGAGTTGAACACTTTGAAACATAAATTTGAAATAAATTGAGGTAAATAATTTTTATAATCAATTTTTTATTGGAATGTATAAATTTAAGAATCTTTTATTTAATCTACTATTCTGAATTTGATTACATCTTATCTACTACTAGGAAAGACAAATGTACTGTATTATCACAGTACATTTGTCTTTTCCTAGTTTGACACTTTGCCTTATTTAACATATCAAATAATCTCGCTGTTCTTGCAGACTTTTGTTGAAAGCGTTTAATGCGTTATCGAGAAATCTTCAGTGTTTTGCATACTCATGTGCAAAATACTAAGAAATCTGGTATAAATATGTTTTAATATAAAATATTTAGCTGTCTTCGCTCCTTACTTTCTTATGCTTAGGAATGGAAATTTAGGTTGTAATACCTTTCTCAACTGGTGAAAATATTTTATTGCATGTTCCCAGCATTTGAGCTACTTAACGAGGTTTGTTTGATAATTTCTTAGATTTTCTAGACAGAAACTCTAGTAAATATGTTAATATAACTATGTTCTGTAGAATGCCTAAGTACTTTGTACAAAACTGAATTTCTTATTCTGCTGGGTAATGTTAATATGCCGACCGCATATTATTTATTATTTTGATACAAAATTTATTATTTAACGTTATTTTATTATTTTGATACAAAATTTTACGAACGAGCATCTCACAGCATGACACAATGTTAATTAGCTGTCAAGGAATTCGCTTAGACAATGATGCTACATTTTGCGATTTTCTTACTTTATTTGATTTGGATTTTATTAAATTAAAGCAAAACACACTACTGGTATCTACTTAAATCGATGGATGCCTTTGTGAAGGACCTTTTAAAGGAACTGGCATTCACGTTTAATAAAACCATGAAAGCACTATCCAGCCTGCCGTTTGCCGTTTGTTGTCTGAAGCGCGGACGAACTGCTAGTGTTCAGCGACCACTCTGCCTTTGGTTGGCTTTGTTATCTTATGTAATATAAAATTCAAATTCTTTAATTTTTAACTAAGGATTAGGAAATTTATCAGGAATATGTGTTGGTTGTATGTCTCTTTATCAAGTGCCTCTCTTTCAATGGGGCAGAAAAGTCTCCGGCACGTACAACAAGTGCCTCGAACATTAGGCTTCATCCGAACACATCTTCAATTGTTTAAGCGTGTCAACAGATGGCATGTACTACAGATTTAAAACATCAGCGCATCAATACAGACGTTCTACAAGGGCCAATTTCATGCGTCGTTTTCTCTTAATTTATGTAAACGAAATTTCTTTCGTATTATTACTCATCTAACTTGTCTGAAGTGATCAGAGCAAGTTAACGAATTACTATCGTGACAAGGAGCACAGGACTACGCCTGTCGTTGGCCAGAGACTTGAGCACCATACATACAGTTCGACGTTATATTCAGATCTGCCTTCGGTTTACAAAAAGAACACACCGTGAGAAGGATTTCAGAGTCTTCCCCCTCTTCTCCTACCACTACCCTCTCGATAGGATTTTCGGCTTGTCGCTTATTTTGAGTGCCTCACGATTGCACACAGATACTGTATATTTACAAACTGTGCCTTCTCCTGGATTCAAACACGAAGCCTTCGGTACCGCAACGACTTTACCGTCTCGGTGGTATGAAATTTCTCGTTCTCCCAACACAACATTAAACTGTATGCTGATGATACTGTGTTCCTAGCGCAAAATCTCTCTTAATCCTAAGTAAACGTTTATTACAAAATCATATATAGGCATTAGAATCATGGCTTCTTCCTTGGAAATTTAAAATTAATGTTGGCAACACTGAATAGTAATGCTCATTCATCGAAGAAAACTAATTGCTGATGTAGATACGTTCAATACTGTTATCCAATGAACCAGGCTAGTAAAAACAAGGAGGCCACACGTTTTACAGGTAATTCTAAGTTCGGAGTCAAGCATTATTATTTTCCTTAATTCATCGAAACTCAGTTCTTCTTTAGATACTAAGTTTTTCATCTATAAAAATATGCTGTATCACGTTCCTTTAACGGTTTTGAGTTTTTCACTAAATTTGGAATACACTAAAACATAAGAATTTAACATTATGCCAAATGTCTTTGTCATGACCTCTAGTTTTACCCTGATTGTGTGTTTAAAAAGTAGAAAAGACGAGTTACCAAACAGGTCAGATATGAAGAATCTTTTAGTTATAAGTGATGAAGTAAATATAATATTTCCCCAAGACTTCACATAGATGAAAGCACAAATCATTGTTTACAATACGAATAGTTCTTGATACAATATATATTAGTGTAGTTCTTATACAATATACATTATTTAAGATTGCGCATTATTAGTATAAGAAAGAATGCTTCAAATTCGTGCTGACATCTTGTAAGAGCTCTTACAGCCACAGTCTTTTATATTTCAATAACAAGAATTGTATTAACCGACTTATTACATTTAATTGTTTCACGTTGGAATCGTTATTTTAAATTTTCAGTTATTAAGAATTGTATTGTCAGGTCATATTAAATGACAAAATTTGATCTTTTAAATATGGCCAGGCTATACCAACCAGTTTGCTATTTTTATATTTGCACGTCTATGTCATCATTACGTCTGCTGACCCATGCGTTCCTCTTTCTCACTGACTTCCCTCTCTTTTTTTCTCAAAAACGTATCTATATCTGTGAAATAGACACTGAGTCTGCAGACCATCTAAGGTCTAAGATGCTTTGATTAACAGCATTAGAGTAATTTTCTGATTATTTGCCAAATTCTCCCTCCCCCTTGATTAGGTCGTGTTACTTTGCAAATTACTTTCCTCTGAAAATGTCTTCCCCTTTTCACCTCGCTACAAAACAAAATAGCGTTGGTTCAATATATTCCTAGAATTTCTAAACTTTATTTGCAGCTAATAAACGAAGAATTTTGTTACTCGTCAATCAAGTATTTTCTTATGTTCACGTTACTTGCGTAATCAGACTCTTACTGCAGCTCCATCAATTCTGCAGGTTTATACAACATTACCGCAAACTCTTCTGCGCAGAGGAACTTCTATAGCAAATAATTCAGACTACGATTCCTACTCTGGTATAAAATGGTATAAAATTGAAGTTACTGAGGAATAGGATTCTTCACAGGGATGTTTTCTCCGTGACCAGCGGCCGACTAAGATCTCTCCTCACATTTTCGCTGTAAATGTTTTGCTTTTGAAGATGAGTGGGATGATTACCTTCGAAATCGACACCGTTTTATTTAAAATCTATATTAGACTAAGTTATTTTTTTTGCCTAATTAAACATTTTTATTTAGCCTGTTTTATTTTCTATGTAGATTACGTTATTTCTTTCAAGTATTCTTGTGATATGATGAACATTCAATCGCACTGTCACAAAAATCTCGATGAAATATTGTTTAGGAATTCTTATATGTATAGATTCGAAGATTCAAAGTTTCGATGTTTAGAAGATTATATGTTTGTCATTTAATTAGAGAATGTTTCAAATCTGAGAAATCTACACCGAAGTCTTTGATGGAGAGAAAGCCCTGATGATCGGACGAATCAGAATCATAATTTGTTTAATCCGAATTCAAGTTCTAAAAATGATTTGAATCTTTCCGATCTCGGATGTCTGAAATAAAAATGAAAAAACCAGCTTAAAAATGTGTGAATAAAATCGAACCTGAAATTTGTGTAAATAAAAATTACATTTAAGGATACATTTAAATAATCTTTGAGTAGTTATTTAAATAACATTTGTAAACTGAATAACCCCGATTCCATAATAA
The DNA here is from genome assembly GCF_044657685.1 of Stegodyphus dumicola. NCBI lineage: Eukaryota > Metazoa > Arthropoda > Arachnida > Araneae > Eresidae > Stegodyphus > Stegodyphus dumicola. Next base: position 104,479,457 of record NC_140770.1, on the reverse strand, counting down.
AATGAGTCGGAAAATAATGCGCTATGCAATGCCCATCTGCCAAGGCAAAAATGAAAAGAGATAAGTGTTAATGAGAACTAGTACACAGAATTGTATCTACGCACAAAATTGTAGAGATGACTCAAGAGTTAATTTTGTAAATTGTCTACAAATCTAAGAGTACTGATTTCTTAAGAGTTCCAGCAAATCTTTCAAGATGGGATACAGAAACAATAGGCAATGTAGGATTGCCAGGAGCAACGCTGGCAATCCAGATATCATTAAACCCACAATAATTCCTTTAATTTTCTAATAAACTCTTCTATTGGATGTTCATGAACTATTAATTTTAAAGTTTAATTTAAAGGGATTTGAAGTAACTATTCGAAAATTCGAATGATAAAAGAAGAGCGTTTCTAATATTGAAACGTTTTTCCAAAATTCGCATGATTCGAGAAATTTTAAAATATTTTCTTTAAGGAATTTCGAATTTTTGCACTTTGCTGTTATTCACTACTTTGTTACTGGACACTGTCAAATGGCTGACGATAAATATCCGCAGAGTTAACGTTTCTTGCTATTATGAATTGGATAACGGACCGTATTTCATAATCACTGCGACGCTTTAGTTTCTTTCATTTTCTTAAAATACCTCAAATTTCTTTCACAGTATGAGACTCGCTGTAAAGCATACGGACTGACGCCGTGAGTGAAAAAAGATGTAAAATTTTCAGCAAAATCTACCGGGATTCTGAATGTTCCGTTAAAATAAAGCATTTGAGAAATTTCAAATAGTATTCTCCAACTCGTTTTACTTAAAAACTCACCTTTGTGCATTTAATTATGCCAGTTTCTTCCCGTGCAAACCCATGTTTTCTCTTGACATACTTATTAATGAATACTAGAGACGTTGTAGAGACATTGGGTACTTCTAGAAGAAGGCAAGATGAAAAATTAGCAACGTCTTCGCCGGGAATCGAACCTCGGATCTCTGGAATACGCGCCCAGCGTGCAGACCACCACACCACGAAGGCATGCCAAGATGGCGGGACACGTAAATTATAACGTGTTGATGAAGTTATGGAAACACTTTAATGCGGAAAATAAATCTGGAACTATGCAGCTAATGGCACTTCCATTACCAAATTTCGTAAGACATCTCTCTTAGCAATAAAATGCTGCTTTGTATTAATATTGTCATTCATATTTCATTGCTTGTCTTTAGTTTTTGACAAAATATTACATTATTTTTCAACTTAGTTTTGCAGAATGAAATGTACTGTGAGGTCTATCCTAAGTTATTAACAGTTATTTTTAGTTAAAGCCACTTTTCTCTCTTAAATTCAGCTTAAATTCAGCGCGGTTAAATGCAAATGAAGAAAGAGCAGTTCTTAAAGTCGAAGTTTCACTGACTTCGTTACAGAGCCAGAGATTCTGACTAGCGCGCGTTCGCCTTTTGAATACACTCTCTCTAGCTATCACTACGCTCTGCCGATTTCAGGCCCTTGATATCTTCGCCGTTTAAAACTTTTGCCTTTGTTAGTTAGCGTTTAAGGGGCAAACTCCTGTAGAACTGTGATAGATATTGCTTTAGTTAAGTTAGGTTAAGTTTTATTTCTTACCATTCTTGAGTTCAAGCCCAAGTGAAGGATTTTATGTACGTCCTGAGAAAGGGCCGTCCGTTAACTTTATTTTGAGTAATAAAGGATAATTGACCCTTCCCTAGTGGACGTGTCTGTTTACTGAACTAAAGCGATTATTCGCTGACCAGTTCTCAAGGTTCCACACATTTAGCTGTAAATTCTAGGTTGGAACATTACAGTACTATAAATCTCCCTTAACTTTCATACTTTTGTGATGCTGCTAAACTGATGAGGACTAAAGAACTCTTTTGCTGGAAACTGCTTTTTGTGTGAAACCTCAAAAACATATTCAATAAATCCTTATAACCAGAGAGGAATTATTAAAAGCATATATTTTCCCGCATTGAAAAGGAGAGGTCTCTCAAATAGCTAAGCACTTTTCTCTATAATTCCACGAGCTGCAAAATTTTCGAGACAATTTTCTCCCAAAAGTTCTCTTCATACGTAAATAAATAAATGAAATAAATAAAATGTGTCCCTCTCTGAAAGGAGTAAGGAAAAAAAAATCCCTTAATATGAAAAAAGGCAGAAAACAGGCGGGATAAAATAGAAAACTTTTGCCTTTGTTTGTGTTGGCGGCGTCTTGAAAATCGGTTGTCACGCTCTTCTTCTCCAACCTCTTCCATCGTTTCATCCTCTTCTAAAAATGGGGAAAACAAATAACAAAATCGATTTATTTTTTCATTTAATACTTTACTTCACTTTCTGTTGGAGAAGTTAGACGATTCGAATGCTTTCAGAAATGGCACACAGATTTATATATATATATCCGTCCATCTCTATACATTACGAAATTCTTTTGCTATTTTGAGAGAAAATGAGATTACTTTTGAGAGTTAAGGTTCACTTTAAAGCAGAAGTAAATTCATTTTTTGAGGTGTTCTTATATTTTGAACTCATTTTATTACAGTTCAGTAGAACAATAAGGGTTCATCTTTTAAGCAAGGAATATTTCTCAAATCTGTTGAAAATTATTTAAAAACTAGCTGATATCCTGAAACTTCTGCAATAGTTAATAATTTTAAATATCTCCTCTGAATGCAAACATCCAATTCTCACGTGACATGACTGAAAACTGATTCTGATATCTACGTTTGTACTTGAAACAATAAATGCAGTTAGGAGTGCCAGCTAATACACTTTTATTTAGCACTTAATTTTTATTTTTGTATAAATCTTTTATTTCATATTTACTGTATAGTTACTTAAACTGTATGCTATTGTAAATCATATGTTATACTGCGCTGAGCATACATTTTCGGTACATTTTATTCTTAAAATCAATATATATTTTACAGTCATGTGAGAAATAAGTTTTATTAGTATAAAATATGAGAAATGCTGGATAGAAAAGCAATAGAAGTTTGTAAATAGTTTCAGTTGAACCTCATATATAGCTTTTGCTTATGCATCTGATTGCAGAATTACATTTCGAATATGGCCGCTATATTTATAAAATTGTATTACGATTGAATATAGACTTGAAACCTATAACAGTAATAAAAAGAGATCTGTCAGTTTTCCTAACTTCAAACAAATGAATTCTTAAAAATCGAGCAATTTTTATTATTTTGATATTGATAAATGCACCTTTTAATTAACTCTCAAAATATAGGAAAGAAAATACAAATTAATTTAAAGTGTAATATTATATGTTTTTAAAATTATATTTTGTACACTAAATACAATACAATCTTATTATGAACTGATTGTGAGTATAAAGATATAAATTAACGACGCAAGTTTTAGCCTAAGTAACTTAAATAATAATGATTATAGAGGATATGAAATTTTTGTTTAACTTGTCCTAATATATTAATTGGTACACACAGTAAACTCCATAGACAAATTATGTGTCTTACCAGCGAAGGAAAATTGTGCTTCTATTTTACTACAATTAGGGAATGGTCTACAGGAAATTTGAGATCATGTTGTGTAGCGAATTGTGTTCTTCAAATTACCTATCAGTTTTACATCTTGTACTTAGCACTTGAAGATTACTATGCGGTTAATATGCGTTCTTGGGGAAAATTCGTAAAAGAAAACCAGCTTGTATTTACGTTACATATCAGGAAACGCTACAAAATCTCTCAAGCAGTCAGTCTATTCGCCTTGATCTGGACCGGGTACTACCAGTGGACCGGGTACTCAACTATTAAAAGATACGTTTTATCACTCGTAGCTTATATGTCAGTCAAATGTGCTTTAGACTAAGTTGGAAGGATACAGATATGTTCAAGTTGCCGATACTTGAAAGGTATTTTCTTCCTGCGCTCCGCATGCCTTCGTGGTGTACGTGGAAGTATAGATGGCGTGTGTTCGAAAGGTGCAGGGTTCGAATCCCCACGAGCGCACTGCACATTTTTCATGTCTACTGCTTAAAAAAAAAAAAAAAAAAAAAAAAAAAAAAAACTAAGGAATTTACATGTTCTTTGATGGAATATGCTGAAAAAGTGCTTTACTCTCAAAATTTCTGTAGATGAGCCACGAAACTAATTAGCGGATAATTCTGGTTTCTAACTCATTACCATTAAACTTAGCTTCGCAACAACAAAGATAACGCATTCATTTATTATTGCCAATTAAAGCATGCTTAATTCTTTCTGGAATTTTTTCGAGGAAATAATTCGCAATAATAAAGGAAGGCGTTATCTTTGTTGTTGCGAAACTACGTTTCTCTAGATTGGCAACAAATCCACTACTCTACTGTTTCAAATGCAACCAAGCAATGGGCGCCATCAAAAAAATTCTTAGGCTTAGTGGCACTTAAACAACTTTTAAATTGTTGATAATTCTAAAAATATTCCATACAGGTTTACTAAAGGCATAAAAACCTCAAACGGAAGATAAAAACAACATAATACAATCATTTTTAAAGCAAAAAATGTACAATTTTCAAATATATAAGAGTAAAGAAATTGAGATCACTGAGCCGGGTAACAGAGTGGATACATATATAAATATATTTATATACGTTTGGTGCGGCCGATTGCAACCAAAATACGAAGTGCACATCTAGATGTTATAACAGTCCTATATACAAAATTTCAACGTCCTGAGGCTATTCGCTTTTGAGTTATGCGAGATACGTACGTACGGACGTACGTACGTACGTTCGTACAGACGCCACGAAAAGTTCTCCTCAGAATTAATTTTAAAGCAGTTTTATAATTTTTTTTGAAGGAAAAGCGTATTTTATTCTGTCCTTACGTACAGATATTACGCAAAAACATCGTTAAATTGCATTCGAAAGCCGTCAAAATGGATATTTTCGTTTAAATATGCTGCCTGAAACTTTTCGCGATTACAATAGTTCCTTTTTACTTCGTACAAGGAAGTAGAAACACTAACTATTTTTAAAACAATTATTTGTTACACGCAATTTAAGTGATCTAACCTTTCACATTAAAGTCGCCGATCATTTACTATATGCAACAACTTAAAGAGAAAAAAGACTTAAAACAAATTTGTGAACCTGCCTTCATATAATCATTAAAATATGACGCACCCATATGTATGTGTAATTAGTTACATTCTAATATTCATTAACTGTAAATTTGAAGGCAATCAAAATACGAGGTCTGCTGGATCGTCTATACTGCGCATTCTTATAAGCGTCTATTTGCATCTATAAGATATAATTTTATAACAGTTTAAACTGTGTTCATAGAATTCAGTGGTATTATGAATTTCTTCTTTATTACTCTCAAAGGGGCCTTGTCCCTGAGGGACTATTGTTTTCATTTTGCCGATTTTGCATTGAAACGGCTGTATCACCTTTCAAACTGCTGCAGCCAAATATTGTCGTACTTACTATATTTGAAGAAATTAAATAATGAAGAATCTACATAAATGTATGTGTGTGGGCATCTGGAAGCTCAGATTTGAAATATGGAATAAGTTTTATTATCGATTTCATATTTTGTACAACTTTAACGAATCTTCTATTAACAAACTCAATTATTTCAAAGCGAGCAGTGGCAACGTTGTACAGAAAAACATTCTTATCTCCAGCGCGTGAGCCTGTGTATCAGAAATTCTGAAGATATGGTCAATTTAAAATCAGTTTGCGATACTGATCTTGAATTGAGTTTTATGGTTTAAGTGCAAAGAATATATTTAATAAACAAAGGGAACACGCAAAATGTTTAAAAAACGATCCCTTTGGACGTAATTTAAAATCTGAAACCGTTCAGATTTTCTTTTCTAAGAATTACAGACATTTTCTTACACGCTGTTTATCATCAATTAAAGCAAAACACAAAAATGACGATTACTCAGAAAGTCACATATAACTTTTAATGTAACTAACCCACAATATAAAGCAAATAGTAAGGAATAAGATAACATGAAAAGAAATTACCAGACATTTATGGTGTTATAGAAATTAGCATGTGTATAAAATTAAAATATCGAATCAGTTTTGTATAGGAAGCATACCTTCAGTATGGAGTGTGATCTTCCCTAGAAGAAATACCACACATACAGAGATGTGCGATGCTGTCAATTATGCAGTCTATTACGTATAGAGTAACTAAGAGCCGTTGCTCTTACAAAGCAGTTGCAGGCGTGACAAGGATCTGAAGAAGGGTATTGAGAGCAGCTGTATGTCTTCCTAAAGCATCCCAAACAATTCAGGTCCAATGATCAATAATCTTGGCCCCTCCATGCGCTGAATTGTTTGGTTCTGAAGATAATCTACCACAATGCAAGCCCTCTGCGGTGTAGTGCTGTCCTCCTGTAGCAGGAAATTATCCCCTATTGGCCCGGCATAAGGTAGCACATAAGCATCAAGGATGTCATCTCTATAGGCCTGAGCATTCATAGTTACACGTGGAAAGATATGGAGGTCCATGCCCCCACCTAAAAACATACTACCCCAAACACAGACACTACCTCCTCCATATCCATCTCTTTCATAGACGTTTTATGGATGACAACTGGTTCCATAGTCTTTCCAAATCAAATAATGCCTAATACCGCTTTGGAGGTTAAACCGGTACTCATTCGTAAAGAAAACAGCCCTCCATTTATCAGCTGTGCCGTGAACATGTTAATGTGCCCACCTAAACCATTCCCTTCTATGGCGTGAAGTGAAGTGCATGTAAATGGCTGGTCGCCTCGCCTACATACCTCCATTGCAAAGCCTTAAACGCATGCTTGACGTTGACAACAACCTTCATCAGCTGCTTCAAGGGAGGATCTAAGTTGAGTCGGAATTGAGGCTTAATTCCTTCGTGCGCATAACAACAAATATCGGACATCAGTGCTAGTGGTTGACCGTACTTTGCTGAACCTTCTGGATGATGAATCTATGATTAGAAATTGTTGCCAAAATCTATGAACCACAGAAGAACTCACGTTTAGCCATCTGGCCATTTCTGATTTTCTGATTTCGTCCTGCCTATAGTCTCCCAACAGCTCTCCATTGAAGTTCTCCAGGTAAGTGATGCATGGAGGTCATTGTTATAAACTAGCTATTCCAAATTTTTAATCACAGCGACATTTGCAGGCTTGTTCTGAAACAAGCAGTTTTATGCTCCTCGCAGATGACTTAGATTGATTTCAGCGCCACTAATTTACATACCGCAGTTTCACTCAGAAATTCTTATTTGACAGCACATTCAAGTTTTATATGGATTAGCTTATGAATAGTTATCTCTATTTTTGTGATTTTTCCTTAACTTTAGGAAACGAGTGTATTTCCTCATGTGTTTATGAAAACCCTAGAATCAACACTTCTATTTCCTATTTTTAATCAGGTAACAAAGCGAAAAGAAATCTTCAACTTGAAATCTTTAAATAGAAAAAGCACAACCTTTGTTTTCAGTTGATAACTTTAAAAGGTTTAAAATTCTTCGTCAATATTAGTATTTATAGTATTATTTAGACAGTCAATAACAAAGATCAATTCCTGGTTTTATAAGTTTTATACGGAGATATATGGCGCATATAATAAATAAATAAAAATAAAATTATTCATAATTTATTCGTATTTATTCTTAGTCCTCTGTTCTAAATTTTAAGTAGTTTGGTTTTAAAATAAAATTTTAATTTTGTCAGATATATTACTAATACTTTGACAGTTTCCCGAAATTTATTTTTGTCTTGCTTTTTGGGTTGCATATTAATAGTATAAATATACCACTCAAATAAAGTAAAAAATATAATAATGGGAACACTTTTAGTGTGTAAGATTTTAATTACACAAGGTTTCATTTAATGAACGTGTTTGGCTGCTATCGATTGAATTCGTTATTAATTTATATTTATGAAATCAACCTTTTCCGAAAATTTTGCTTTCTTTTTATTACTCTCACCACTCTACAGTGCAGTAAAAAAGGAATCTCAGAGTATCAGGCATGTGACTGAAACAGTAACATATTTTACTGCATTCGTGGCGCTATCTGGTTTGCTTAAATGACGTTTCAGCAAACTTACCAAGAACATCACAATGTTCAGGTTAAATTACACTTGATACTCATTAGAATGAAAGACAAACTAACAAATTAAATAAAATATTTTGCTATAGTACAGAAGTAAAATATTTTAAAAGTTAATGATACTTTGTTTTACTATTTACTTTCAGGCATACCAGTTACCGGTAGTGGCACCAAGCCAGCATTGAAATCGCTTAGATAAAAATGACTGTTTTAATTAAAAGCAATAACGCATTTCTTGCATACAGTAATTATTCGTGCCCTTTATTTAGTATCTAAACTGTGTCAATCAATCATATTAAAGTATATAGGCGTATGTCTGTTTGTTTGTTTGCCATCTGTTTGTTTGTTTGCCAAACATCACCTCCTCCAGAACGGCGGGAAGTTGAGTTTCGAGAGATATACCCCGGACTCCAAAGGTTCGTCTTAAACCATTTCGACCATATTCATCTTCGCATGACTTTAATAAGCTGAGATGGTAAATAAAACTCTAATTCACTTATTGTTTCACTCATTTGTTTGAGTGGCAAGACTCTGTCGTTCTGGAGGTAAAAGTCATGGATCTTAGAATAGATTGAGTAAGCATGAACTGAAGCTGAGGAAATGCTAGCAACGTGAAGTCAAGACGTATCATGAACGCAATACAGCGTACGGGTAAGACTACGAAACATACTGTTAAATAAATTTGCTTGGAATTTGAAAGCAAATATCAGCGTCCGTAAGCTCAGAAAAGTTTTTTTAGGCATAATTTGCATAAAATAGTATTGAAACTTCTAGGAATCTTCAAGGTTTCAACATGTATACATTTCTGTTATAGTTACCATTTACACACTTCCATGTACCTAGGTTTTAATAAATTTGAAAACATTATTTGCAGTCCTTGTGATTTTTCTGTACACTAAGCAGAATGTCTTTTATATTAAGTATTAAAATTAGAGCAGGAGATTTACAAGCGTTCAATATTGAATAGTTACCATGCAAACAATGCCGATTAGAATACAAATAAAGTCTGCGTATGGTAAGGCCATGATAAGTGCTGATGTCATACCGTAAGCTTTCAAGGTTTCATTGGCATTGGACGAGATGTACAAAGGAAATTTAATCCATCTATTTTAACCTCCATGGTTTTACTCCAGATTGTAACTCCTATGATAAAATGCTTTATTTCGAAACGTTTTGCCACTGCTTGTTTTCAAATCGTAGACTTTGTTAACGAAAAATTTAAACAAAGCAAACAAAAATGTTTACAAAATATGAAAAAATAGCATTGCGAATCATTATATGTATTATTATTATTGTATAAGACTATATTCTGACGTTAAAGAAAGCATGGCATTGCATGTGACGTCATTGTATGTCGAAACTGTTTCGTTAATGTCGGTATTTTAAATAAACAGACGCTATATTACATTAAATTTAAATCTTGACTTCATATACAATATATGCACTAACCTGAAGTATCAAAAGTTTTTTTTCTTGGTTTGGCAACAAAACAACTATTTACAAATTGTTTTTTGCTTTGAAAAATGAACTGATTACATTCATTTTCAAATGTTTTTATACATCTTATTTTCAGGAATGTAAGTTTCTAGTAGAATACGCGTTTATGAGGCTCTTACAAATTTTAGAACCCCCCCACGCAAGAAAAAAGAAGAAAGCTAGTCTCATTTTCGAATAAATAGGCTAATTTCCTTTAGGTGTTCTCACGTTTCAAGTTTTCGTCTAGGGTGATCACGTTTTGCTTTTATTTCCCCCAAATACTTTGACTGGAAACATTTATATATCTTCACCTTTCCTCTGCACCTACTATTTGACTTTCCACATTTCAGAATTACCTTATTTGTACCAATGGTAATATGCTTATAAACATGGGTGATATTACTTTTGCTATAAAGATTACATTCGCTTATAATGGATGACATTAAAACACAACGTCTCTGTATGCATTCTTTTCCTGTTAATTTCTAAAATATTCCGAATCAAATCTTCAAACATTTCATGATATCATACAGAATCATTATATATATAAAAATTGGAGACCACGCAAAGTAGATCTGCTGAGTTGCCACCACAATTAAAATGAATAAATTTAGGTGGGCTAATAGGATCATAAGTAAAATCAAGAATGAACAAGTTGGAATTCTGGAGATCTCCAATTTCTGTCCCCTTCATCATTTACATTTCAGCAGCCTAAAGCAAGGAGTTAGCGTATGTATCCCCATTTATATTAAGCTTTTGAGCTATCCATAAGAGAGACAAATTAGATTTACTTGTTGGAGGAATATAAATTTATAGATTATGAAAAGAAATCCTGCATTTTAGAAATTTACTTTACAAATTTCACTTTATTCAGTTTCTACCGTTTTTTTATACACCTTAAATTCCAGCCGGGAACGCACGAAATCTCGAGGTGGATGAGGATACATGCCGACTAACGTAGATTGCACTACCAGGTGAAACTATGCCCTTAGCGCACTAATAAGAGGCAAGTCTATTTCGCACTTTAATTCACTTTAATTTACTTTCAAAATGTGATATTTTGAATGATTTAATAATATTTGAAATGTGATTTAATGAAACCTTAATACGTAAAAGGTCATTTTATTTCATAGACAAATATTCATACCCTTGTAATATCTATTAACATGAAGAAAAAACTGTCCTATTGGCATAGTGGCATGCAGTCGGTTGCCGGGGTTTAGGCCCAGTTTCGAATTCAGGGAAAGAAATGTTTATATCATCTATAGCTCTTGATGTCGGATTTTTAACTGCAAAGAGAACAGTATGGCTATAAGTTATACACTACGCGACATTGAAAATGCAACACCAAGAAGGAATGGCCCGAAAACCATGTACATTTCAGAGTAGACGTATGTCACTGTGTTATGCTAATGTGAAATGATCAACTCTCCAGCTCACATTGAAGGAGATATAAAGAAAGGAACCTGCAGAATGCTGAATTTTCGAGCCGTTATTTCTGCTAGGGAAATCATTGTAAAAAATGTGTTCTTGTCTCAGAGGACGCGTGTAATAGCGGAGAATGCCAGGCAGTCGTCTATGGAGGCAGTTCTAGCAGACAGACAATTTTACGAAGGGCATGGTGATTGGACTGAGAGGGGCTAGTAGGTCCACAAGGCAAATCTCAGCTCACACACACCTCGGCGCGTACACAGTGCACTGGCTGTGGCGACGATGGCTGGAACAAGGAAATGTGGCAAGTTCAAGGAGGTGCCGGTGCAGTCAGAGTGAAGTCAGCACACATGGATCGAAGCATCCGCCGACAAGCTTTGGAACACTCGCAAGCCATTCTACCTCCATCTGCAACATATCCAAGACGCTCTTAATGTGACCATATTGACCAGAACCATTTGCCATCGATTTGCAGCTAGTGGCCTGCACTGGTAGCGTTTGTTAAAAAGACTACCATTGACCTCACATCATGGACCAACTTCTGCAACGGTGCGAGGCTCCAGCGATATGGACGACGGAATGGCACAGGGTCGTGTTCTGTGATGAATTACGCTTCTGTTTCTGCAGTCATAGTCGCCGTATACCAGCGTGGCGTCGATGGGAAGACAGTTCCAATCCGGCAGCAACTCTGAAACTCCCTACCGCTCGACATTGCGGCTTCATGGTTTGGGGTGCAATTGCAAACCATTTTATGTCACCTCAAGTTCGTATTCAAAACCTATGACGGCCCAATGATACGAGGATGATGTGCTGCCGCCGATGACACTCCCCTTCTTTCAAGGAGTGCCCAATGTCCTTTATCAGCAGGAGTAATATCCTTTACCACACTCTGCTCGCATTAGCCAAAATGCTATGCAAGGTGTACAGATGCTTCCCTGGTCACCGTTCTCTCCTGATCTTTCACTAATCGAACACATTTGGGATGTGATTGGACTTCATTTGCAGACCTTGTCATTACGGCGTTCAGAAGAGGAACTGTGAAAAACAAGTGACAGAGAATGGAGACTCTATGCCTAGACGTGTTGCTTCGTGTATCGCCGTCCAAGGTGGTCCTAAAACCTACTGAGCCGATGTTGTTCTCGCTCTGCATTACGCATATCATTTCGAAATAGGCATTACATAATGTTTATTGATGTCTCTCTCTGCCAAGTTTAATTATTTTCTGGCCTCTCCTTCTTAGTTAGTGTTGCATTTTCAACGTTCGGTAGTATAATGTTTCCATGTGATATTCTGCTACTATTCGCAGTGTCATTAGAATGGCTGGCAGTTGTGTTGGAACACGCTATTTGTGGGATTCATGTGTCCCATCCAGCTGATTGAGTAAATGTTCGTTAATATAAGGTATAACGCACAACGTCAGAGTTGATTTTAGATACGTCTGTAAATTTAGATGGGTATTGGATTTCTTCTCTTCTTTGAAATCTATGAAATTTAATTCAAACTGGATGTTTATTATACAACCGTAGTTTCTTTCGCCTTGACTGGGCAAAGTTGTGATCTCCGCACTCTAATTGTTGATTAAGTTGCATGCTCATGGTGGTTATAGCTTCTGTTTCTGCACTAATGTTAAGAGGAATTGTACTAGAGCGTAAAGTACTACATTAGACGTCGTCTAGAGGCTGTAGTAATTTCTAAAACAAAAGGTGTTTGAATGGAGCGGAAGTTCTTCATTTTCCTTCATTCATGAGTAACCTCCATATTGCTGGCCCACGTGTTAGCATAGTGATTATTACCGTTCTTAACAAAAATTGTATTATATAATGGCTAAGTCCCCAACTTGTAACTCTGCATCATTTAATATTTCGAAGATGAGGAATTCAAGGTAAATTCGGGTCAATAATATCAAGATATTTTATAGTCTTAAATTTTGCAATTCTACTGTCTTTAATATTGAATGTTACGTTTCTTGTCTGATTTATGAATCAATAGTGCAAGAGACTTCTGGTGTAGTATCTCCAGCTTTGTGTCTTACAGAGAGCACTTAAATTAGGGAGCGTTTCTTCGCTATTATTGTTGAAGTCTTTTACTGTATTGTCAGATATCACGAATGCTACATCATCATTAAAAATGAATATTACAGAAAGCGCTGGCTACTAATAATCCACTATGCTATTAAACTTGATCCTCCAGAGATCCGCAATCAAGCAAGACCACTGGAGACATCCGAGACATCCTCTTGTCTGTTATCTGGAAAGTATGCTATTATTTTGTAAAACTGTGCTTTGTATTGCTGTAAATCTGTTAGTATAAGAAAGATGTTTTTGGAACAGCTTATTTCACTGAGAGCCTGCAGGATTACAATTCACCACAGCAAATCAAGTGCACACTCTGAACCCAGGCGTTCAAAATAGCTGCTTTGCTTTGTTGGAACTTCTTTTCCAAGAAAGCATCTCTCACATAAATTGTGCAGCACCGCCTTTTGATATCATGCTGATGAGCGCTAATGAATCCTTTCATGTTAAAGTGAAATTTCTTTCTATTATTCCTCTTTCCAATAATTTCAAAGTAATTAGAAGTAGATCTATTGCCCTATCAGTTTTGATATCGTTAGGGCCTATTTATTCTTTTAGGCAAATAACACAATCTGACCTGCTTTTAAGCTACTGGGAAACCCGTGCGGTTCACTGCATTTGTTGCAAAGGACACCTTCAGATCTATTCCTGTGGATATTCTGCATCAAAGTTAGGACAGAATATTCTCTTTCGATGGGATGTAATTCGTTTGCCTCCGTGGTACACTCTTGACAACAACATTTCTCAGTGATTATACGGATAAGAAACTGATGGGTTTTCACCATTTCCAGGCGAATGCATAAAGTTGCAAATGTTTAAGAATTTAAAGCAACAACAAAAACTTTAAGATGGAAGTTTTCAAAAAAATATTCTGTTTGTTTAATATTTTCGCTTTTGAGATGGATAAGTTTTATTAGATAAAACAAATGAAACGTCATTTAATTTCAGTAAATGACGCTATTATTTAACCGTAATGTAATTTACTGAGATTAAAATCCTAACGTTCACTTTTAAAATATCATTTAAATTTCAAAGTTCTATTAAAACCACTATTCAAACAAACATTATTAAGCGTCACTATAATATTTTCCTTAGTAAATGTATATATATTCTTATCCTATGTTTGTTATACGAATTATATATGTTTATGTTTGCTTGATTATTTTTCATGCGGAAGTCGTATATTTATTTTATAATCATAATTATTTTAATGACTAGCAGTTTTTACAAAATTGCAAGTCACAAAAGTACTTTTAGATGTATATATTTCATCTCGGGCGGGAAATACCTAAAATGCACATATTGGTATATATTGGAATTTTAAGAATGATATATGTAATATTTTTAATGTCGGCCTCTAGCCATTTTAGGCTTTGGCCACTCCTAAGGCCAGAAGCGGTAGTCATTTCATTATGGACGCGAATAACAGGCGGCTCCCATTACCTCCAATGAAGAGACAGTTTACATCCATGGCCTTCTCTGGGATTCGAACTCGGGCGCTTTTTTACGGTGGTTACAGTCACTATCTACTTTCCCGTCTGAGAGGCTCAAAAGTGTAATTTTCCTGCATAATTTTTGATAACTTCTTACTCCATTAAAAAACTACTGAATTTTAATTTAATTTACTGAATTTTAATTAAATTTTAACTAAATTTTAATATAATATTATGGAACTACATTACTTATGAAACAAATTATATCTCTATTAATGTTTCAAACTAGATATTTCGGACTTCAAATTTCACGAGTTTTCCTTGAGACAACTAAAAGAAATCTCTACCAAAAGCATTTACGTGTACGAAAGCGTATTCTTTGCGGGTATTCTCAAAATGCTACTTCGTTTTATTAATGATATCATATACTTTGCTTTATAAATGAGAGAAAAACTATAACGTATGGACAATAAACCATTATCCATATATGTGTGATACAGAATTTGTTGATGGCAAGGCTAGCCGCCATTATACGCTAAGCTCTTATAAATTCATTCTAATGCTTAATGTATAAATTTTTGAACTTGCAGGAGGTGCGGTATTTGAGTAGGATATGCACAATGTATTTCAATTTACGCTCGTTGTGTTACAAGAATGAAGTTTTGAAAAGATATTAACGTATTTGAACGAAAAACTTAGAATTATGATGTCTAAAAATGGAGTCTTCAAGGCATAGGTCTTCAAACTGTTGTCCTGATGCTCTTGTCAAGGGTTCTGTGTCAGCTCCAGGAAAATAAATAAAATTTTAAGAAAAGAAGAGAATATGAGAAACAAACAACAGGATTAAAATAATAAAACTAAGAATTACATTTGACACTAAGAAAAAATATGCTACTCATAATTTGCGCTTTTTCTTCAAACACGATACTGCATCATTGCACTGCCAGAAATTTCAAAATTATTGCTACGAATTACTCTTCCCGGATTTGAATGCCCGAGCGATTTCGTGGAAAGATACATTCGTGAATATTCTCAATTCTTCAAGAATTTTTGGAATCCGCTCGAAACTTCTCGAAATTTAACTGCAGAGAGGCTGGCTGGGAGGCCGGGTGATGCAGCGGCTAGAGCGTCGCGCAGCAGCACCACAGGTCCGCAGTTCGTTCCCCGGGCCAGACAAGGTTAACTCAACCTTTCATCCCTTGATTGGGTCGATAAAATGTGTACCAAGTTCGCTTGGGGACTAAACACCAGGGGTCCTGTCGATTTGAAGTCACTTTTCAATAAATTAAGTGGGTAAAAACACTGAATTTTAACAATACTGACCTCTGTTTGGGATTTAGGTGTGTATTTAGGTAATATTAATTAATAAAATATTTTATTTGCTAGTCATTCGAGCCCCTAGCCGCTATGATGCATTTTCGGTAGGAAAGACGTTAGATTTTTGATTCGAGGAAATCCGTTGTCACATTTGAAGGAACTGAGCGCAGTGGTAGCGGCATTTTTGATGGACCAAATAACACTGTATTAGTGACATTCCTAAATGATGAAGTCTGAGAGAGCTCACTAGCAAAAATTTGCCCGAAGGTCTTAGCAAAATTAACGAAATGCCTATTTTATTGTAAAAAGTACCAGGAATTTATTGCGTGCCTACGGGCTCGTAGCAGATTGAATGCATAAGTCCAATAAAAGGTTCATACAATTTATTCTTATCTTATACAACTTATTCTTATCAAAAGAAATACAACAGAACGTTGGAATTTTTCTCAAATATTTGTACACGTGTTCGAAACATTACGCAATAAAAATCAGTAGTTATCCTTAAATCTACTAAAACATTAAATAGAACGCAATCTACAACGCAGAGAAAGCTAATCGAATCAACAATCTCAACAGCAGCTAGCTAAACAACTGAGATAAGATATTCTCTGTCTGGCGTTTTATATCTTTAAATCGGACACGTGATATTCTACTAATTTCTGCTTCTGGAGATTTTTGGAAAGCAAAAGAGTAGAACCACGTTTACAGTCAACATACGAGTAGTAATGAATTACATTTATTTATTTTAAATATAAATTACGAGATATTAATTTATCAAATGTTAAATGCACGTAATCCTGTATTTTTAAGTTTCCGGTGTAGCTTTCTCATAAAATATATCTCGTGCTGCATTGCATGGGGAAATGAAGTAATTTTAATTATAATTATAACAAAATGTCTAACTAAATACAAAATTCGTAAAATTATTGTAAAAAGTATCATGGATTGAGATGTAAACGCATATTTGTGTTGTCTTTTAATAAAACTTATTCATTGGTATACGTGAAATTGATTGCTTACCTCTTACAGAACGTTTCCTCAGTTAAAATTGTATCGAAATTCAAGAAAATGTTCAGAGAAAAGTCTGGTCTGACCTCTGAAGATCACTTGGATCCGTTGGGAATAATGACTTGATCATTATTCCCAACGGATAAAGAGCTGTTTCATGATTTTAGATAAGAACTGAATGTTATAAACGTGAATAAAAAAGGTCACTCAGCTTAGATTTAGCAGAATATGATAAGGTTCTAATACACATGACATCTCACATCGACATAAAATTCCAGAAAGAAAAATACATAGAAAGGTTTAAACGAAGTTCTGCAAGATATGCTTGAGCCTTATTGTGTTCACGCCTCAACAGAATTGGTTTAGTGTCTTTAAATAGGAAGCGAATGTGCTAAGTATAAAATGAAAAACGTCATCCCACTTAGAGGGCTAAGCTAGAGTTCTCATAGACTTGACATCACTTCTTGAAATAAAAATCGCATCTAGAAACTAAATTCTGCTTAATTTTAGTTCAATTTATAAATTATAATTTTGTAAATCTTGTCTCGGAAAACGAAATCGTTATTACTTGCTTTTCTCAACTATATATCTCTTTCAAGCAGGATTCTTTGATTTCACAGGTGCTAAACAAAATATCGAAGCCGCTTCAGAACAGACTACAATTACCAAATTACCATCTACAATCATCAGAAATTTAACCTAAAATAAGAAACATTTTTTACAAACGCCATCACAGAGGTCTCACAGTTTTAGTCTTTGGAACTTTCTATGCTTGTTCTCACCATTAATGTTAAGAAATGTTAAATCAAACGGTTTGATTTATTGAACTTTGAATGAATTTCTAAATTCTGAGCATATTAAGTGTATTAGTGGTAGACGAAAGTAAAATGTGATATAATTATAGTAAAATTTAAAGTTTTTAAAATTTAATAACATTGCATTTACTTCGGGCAGATGTTTAATTTACAGTCCCTTGCTAGCTCTCTAATCATTTTCTACCATCATAATTACTCCTAACCACAATGACCTTGTAAGTCATAGGATAGGCCTAAGAGGGTTCACCAAAGAAACTAATTGCCTGGAGTTAAAAAGTTTGGGAACCATAGATTTCAGACATCACTTGCATAAATACTTGTTACAGCATACATTGCTGTCTGTGTTGCATATATTCCAAACAGCTGTCCATGAAATTAAGGAAGAGGCAGTTGGAGAAACCTTTCGTTGTCTCCTTATCTGTTTTTATGCAAGTGATTCTGTTTTAGACTAGAAGAAAAGCACGCTAATGTGACAATCAAAATCGTAAAAACAACCTTGTATTTAGCGTAAGTATATTTATACACTCAATTCATTTCGAGGGCAGCTAAAGGTCCCTCCTCATCAGGAGAAAGAAATACCTAGAAAGAAGAAAAATAAAGGGAAGGAGTCTCAGAAACACGTGGTCCTTATCAGCACTGCACGTGGTTATAACCGGATTTTTAATCAGAGTTACACTGGCCGCCTACTTTTACTGAGCCAGGCTATCTTATCAAACATGTAGCACAAAGGACAAGAAAAATGGCGAAGTTAAAAATAAGGAGCGAGGGGCAACTGCACCTTCACACTCAAAATCTGAACTTAATCTGATCGAATAATGGAAAGCAACCACTGATATATATCCGTTCAGTGGTTGCTTTCCATTATTCGAAGTTCAGATACAAGGTTGTTTTTACGATTTTGATTGATTCTGTTTTATTTTATATACGCCAAAAGCATTTTATCGAATATCGGTATATTAATCAAATCAAATTGAACAGAATATTGAATTACTCGTAAATGGTCTGCATTTGGACTAACAGATTTTTTTTGTCTTTTTCCTCTCCCTTTTCTTTTCTTTTTTTTTTTTTTTCCTCTCTCTTTCTATGCTTCTGAGTTGTGTGTTCTAGAATAAAAAGTAAATTCTGGTGCATTATTTTTGATTGTAAAAAGTCTCGAATTACCCAAAACGAATTGGTAAAGAAATTTTAGTTCAGAAAAAGTCACTAGTTAATTAAGTAACGAAAGCTAAATGATGCATCTGAATTCCTAGAAAGTGACTGTTGGATTGGGATAGTATAAAGAGACTGTTAATAAGGTTACCATTAATAATTGTTCTTTTAGGTTATTATTATTTATATGATTAGCGTTAATTGCGTATATGAGCCGCACTGTTTTAGTTTTGTATTTGTACACTTCCTTAATTTTGTATTTCTACACTTCCTTAATTTTGTATTTGTACACTTTTAGTTTTGTATTTGTACAGCATTGTGATGAAAGAAGAAACCTCGATATGGTTTCTTTATAAAAGCAAAAATACAGAAACTGAAAATGGTGTTTATGCAATAGTGGTATTAGTATCGTCGATATGGACAGTTTCAAATCTGTCAGTAGGATGATATTACACCTGTCGACATAATTAAAAGTAACTGAAAGTTATGGCAAAATAGAAGGTTTTGCTACAAAATAGAAAATTCTAAAGGAACTTTAAATATGTCCAAATATTAATGGCTATTAAAACACTTACTTTCCTTTGTTACCTTTTACCAATACATGTTTCTACAAAGCAAAATCAATCGTTTCCTCCAAAATATAACAAAAACAAAAATAATTTTTTTCTTAATGTTCTTGCATCTATTATACGGTGCATAAACGGTATAGCACAAAATGCAAAATATGTATGTCTTTAATTTTATTTTTGAAATTTTATATAACAATTAATTATATAAGGTATAAAGGGGTCTTATAACTGCACTGTATACATTAGAAGGCATAAAAATTGCATTTTAGCATAATAAGGAGACTTATAAAAGTATAAAAATAAGACTTAGCCTTATTTTTATACTTAGGCAAGAGATGGCTTTGTGGAAGAATTTCGAAAAAGTTCATACAACCATATTTTTCCCCGGAAATCGAATTCAAAGTAAACTATCATGTTTGACCGTGCAACTGCTCGTTCGACTGGGAGCTAAGCTTTGAGTCTATAAAGATATTTTAAAACTTTATTCTTTACAAAACAAATCTCTTTATCCGATTGAAATTGTATCTTCATGCTACTCGGCTGAAGTGTTATTAATTTCACCACAAACACCAGTGAAATAAAATTGGAAATTCCACACAATTTTCAAAATTGTATGCTCATTAAATTTTTATCCCAAATAAGTGAAGGCTTTTCAGGTAAAAAATTGCAGAAAGAATTCTATCACATAATTTAGGATGATGAAATCTCTAAAATAACTTTTCTCTTTTATACATAGCTTTAGTTTTGTAAATCCTAAACTTTTAGTTATTTGGAAATTCCTTTTCGTGAGAATTAAAAAGTAATTTATCTTATTCACCTTAAAAATTTCCAACTCATCTCATTAAACAATGTTTAGTTTGATGATGATCCCTATACTCTACACCGTCATAATGCGCCATTTCAAACCTTTAGTTCGGTTTTACCACCAACGTAGAACTCCAGAACCTGTCGATTGGAGGGAGCTTTTGGCAAATAAATTGCCTTCCAAAGTCGAGTTATTTTCAAATAAAAGACTAATCATAATGCCATGAAATATTTTCCCCTTTTTTGCACACTTTTTTTAATGGAGACAGTTTTGATTGGTTCGCCGATGATTGAATGCTTCTGTAACAAGAACTCTGATTGGATATCTCGAACCTCTTGCCCCAGACAATTTGAGCCTTATTATTAAGCTAACCCTGAACTTCCATCCCCCATATTCATTTTCCTCCTCAAGCTTCAACAACTTGCTGCATTCTGCACTTTATTGAACGATTTTCGGATTTATTTTTATTTTTGATTCATGTTACATTTTATAGGAAACAAGATTTGCTTGTAATGTAACAAGAAATCAATACTTTTTTTCCTCAATGTTCCAATCCAGATTGCTCTGAGGGAAAGTTATCTGCTATAAATTTAGCCGCGTATGAAAGAGAGACTTTATAAGAAAGAGACCATTTGTGAGAAATGTTTTTAGGAAGAGAGAAAATCCAGCAGCTAAATGCAATATCGGCGATACATCAAGATCAGGATTGATAGTATTTTTTTTTTAAGAATTTGTTTCTCTAATAAAAGGAATTTTTGTCTAAATTGTTCTATAATTGAACTGATAAACTTAGATAAATATTATCATGCGTTGCATCTGCTAATGATGTGAATTCAGTCAGAAAGTCGCTTTAATTTTGGTGTTATTTAATTCTCGTTGTGAGTGACTTAATGTACACATAAAATAAGTCCTCTGTTTATAAAGCTGCGTACAAAAGACCCAGAATTTCTTCTTATGAATGCTGATGGCATATGGAAATATATCCATCTATTAAAATTTGAAATAAATAATATCCTACTTGCTAATCTTAATTTTCCTGGGTATGATAAAATGCTAACTGTTCTTAAAAATCATTTTGTAAGTCTTTGTTTAAATATCTCAAACATTGGGTAACTGCGTAATGGATGATTACAAGATAAAAGGTGATAGTTACCAAGAACAAATAAATAACTATAGATGTATACTCAGACATCTGTGATCATGCGCCAATTAATTGGTTAAAAAAGGTAGGTAAATAATTGCACAAATGCCAACACTTTTAGGATTGCTCTATGAAATTGAATCAAACAATCCTAAACATAAACCTAATGTTCATTTAACTTAAACTTTTCAACTATTTCACGGATATAAGAAAAATTTACTGTGTTTGCAGTTTCTACTCTTAATTCATTACTCCTATTCCTACACTTGCCCATTACTCTTCTAATCCTATTATCTTATTCTTCTGCTGTTATCTATTCTAAGTCATATAGGTATAGGAACATGAACGACATAGCAACATATATCTACGTAACACGACAAAAACTGCCCGAGAACCAAAGTTATTATTAACATTTTCTGAAAAGACTTAGTGAGTCACAGAAGACTGTTATTTGCTGCCATTACCGATGATTGCAATGAATGATAATAACTTCTTTTGTTAAAGTATCACAATAATTTGCTTCTGAAATGTTCGTAAATAAGATCTGTGATCCAATGATGTCTACTACATTAGATATCTCCCTTCCGATCTCCATGAGAGCAGCCAAGCATCACATCCAAGAGGCTCTCATGTCACAATGGCAAGAAAAATGGGAACAAGGGGACACTGGAAGATACACCTTCGCAATCTTCCCGAACGTCAGGCTGTCAAGAGTTTACTCGAACCACTACACGGTTCAGGCCCTTTCCAATCATGGAAGATTTCCCCCCCCCAATATTTAGAGAGGTTTCTACATTTACACGTCAAGTGCAGTTGTGGATCACCCGCCAGCACAGCAGATGCCGTCCATTACATCACTTCATGCCCACTCACCAAGTCGCTTAGATCTCCAGCCAACACCGCCCTACTCCATAGTAAAGGTCTCAAAGGTTACCTAACGGATTTCTACGGTCTCCAGGAAGTAAGACAGATTGTCAGCTTCATTAATGACAACAAGACCATCATACAAGTCATACCAGGTTAAAATCTGACGATATGTAAAAGGCAGCATGCCTTATATAAGTATGTAAATAACTCACTTTTTCATATGTATATTCAAATTACCAATCAAACTTGTTTTCACTAATATAACTATTCAATGTAAGTTGGAAAACCCAACATCAAATTGTATTTATAAATGTAATTTGCTTTGTAATTAATTAATAACGAATGACCTGTAGTGCCCATTGAGAAGCGAGGCAGGCTAAGAATAAATATTATTATTATTATTATTATTATATCTACATGTACTTTTAAATAATGTATTGTTCATACATGAAACAAAATCCTGCATGAAAAATATATTTAAACAAATTCCCACTAACGTGTCAGCGGGAAAGCAGAAAATGTCACATTTTGCTATAAGCACCACTTTGTCGTTGATTCCTCTCGTGGACTGACACTACAGTTCAGTTTCCCTTAGACTTTTCTAAAAATATACGCTCTAAGGTATGTATCATTTGATAGCTACAGTAATAAACATCTGGTCTTAAATTCGAGTAAAATATCTAAGTTATTAAATATCAGGAACATTAATTATTGGACCTATTGTATTTCCTAGACGAAGTAAAGTTAGTATTCGTTAAACTTTGGTGCTATAAATTTCTTTCTTTGATTTAAGCAACACGGGATTTTATACCTGATAGCTCTTTAGCCAATAGTTTAAGTAGAGCAGAAAGAAGTTTTAAAGCAAGCAAAAAATTTACATAATAATCTGCCGAACTACTGTGAGCCACGTCATTTTAATTACCGCAAATACAAATGTGGTCTCCAGTACCGTCAAGTAATGGCCACATTGGAAACTTTGCCAGAACTATAGTATAGAAACTCTTTGGTAAATAGTCACTGACAGTTGTGACACGAAATTCGCTACAGTTATAGTTATAAATAGGTTAGAGGAAACTGAAGTCTTCATTAAGGCATTCAGCGCCTTTCTTCAGTCAGACTGGATTTAAGTAACATTAAAGATAATAAAAATACTAATCATATTTCTGAGCACGTTAAATTAATTAAATAAGTAACTGCGAATACATAAATAGTAAGTATATACTTACTTATGTTCCTTAGACAAAAGAAAATTACATACTGAAAAATATTATATTGCATTGGATCTATAGTCCTTAGTTCCTTAGAGGAGACTCTGTACAGAAATATTGAAACATGACAATTTATAGTTTAAAATCTATAATAATAGAATTTTTTACTATGAGAGAATATCTTTTTATTGTAAGACATTTTTAGGAACGTAATTGAAATAAAATCATGAAATTTAAATAATATAAAAGGTAAATAGCTAAAAAGCTAAATAGCCTTTCTCAAGGTAAGCTTTACTTTTTAAAGCATATTAATTTTTTTCATATGGATTTATTTTATGATGATCTTTCCTGAGTCATTCGTTCAAATTTGTGTTTAGTCTAATGGCTAAATTTCATCCAACGGCAACTCCTCTCAATACAGGATTTAAGAGGAAATTCGCCATTATGACAGAAAAAAAAATCTGATGTGTACACCACATGACTTCCTTGTACGGAATTGTAATTATACGCATTTTTCTTGCATTTTGTTAAAACTTATTGGATTTAATTATATCTACTTCGCCGACAGCGCATAAACCACAATAGAATAAATGCATTTTTTAAACTTCACTCTATTTCTTTACCATAGCGACACTCTGGCGCTAGGTTCACTTAACAGTATTATATTTCGTTCATATTATAACTCAGAATGCACAAAATTTGTATCATTTTAAGAATTATCTAATCGTTGCCACATGTTCTATTCAAATACTATAATAAAGCTAGAACGATGCATAAAGAAATTAAGCAAACAAAACAAAAAAGGAAACAGTTTTTCACAGACGATTGAGTATTTCTCATTCAATTAATTCAGTTCTCACATTGCAACAAGGCAAAAATACATAGAAACTCAAAATATCTCTTCTAAAAATTACTAATTATTAAAAATTAAATTATTAAAAATTAAGTAAATCTTAAACACTTATTTCCTCGAAAAAATTCCAGAAAGGATTAAGCATGATTTAAATTGCAATAATAAATGAAGGCGTTTAACTTTATTGTTGCGAAGTTACGTTTCTCTAGATCGGCAACAAATTCACTACTCAGATGTTTCAGATGTAAACAAGCAATGGCCGCCATCAAAATAGGCTTAGCGGCACTTAAACAACTTTTAAATTGTTGATAATTCTAAAAATATTGCTTACAGATTTACTAAAGCCATAAAACTCTTAACCGGAAGATAAAAACAACATAATTCAATCATTTGTAAAGAAAAAAATGTACAATTTACAAACATATAAGAGTAAACAAACTGAGATCACTGAGCCGGGTAACAGAGTGGATATATTTATAAATATATTTATATACGTTTGACGCGGCCGATTGAAACCAAAATACGAGGTGCACATCTACATGTTATAGTAGTCCTATATACAAAATTTCAATGTTCTGAGACTACTCGTTTTTGAGCTATGCGAGATACGTACGTACGTACGCACGTACGTACATACGCCATGAAAAATTATCTTCAGAATTCATTTTAAAGCAGTTCTTTAATTTTTTTGGAGTAAAAGAGTCTTTTATTCTGTCCTTACGTACAGATATCACGCAAAACCATCGTTAAATTGCATTCGAAAACGGTCAAAGTGGATATTTTCGTTGAAATATGCTGCCTGAAGCTTTTCTCGATTACAATACTTCCTTTTTACTTCGTACAAGGAAGTAAAAACAAGCAGATTTCAAAGTGGGTTTGAAGAAATACCACCTATTTCAACACTAATAGATCGTCATAAATAAGGAGATCACGGAATTTACTGGAGAAATTAATGGAGGCTTTGGAACAGTTTCCGTAGAAGATAAAAATACCGGACATTAAAAAAATCTGCAGCAAGGATGTAGGACTATCTGTAGCTTGCCACTGAAAGTTGACGACAGCTTAAAAAAGTTAAGGGACTGAGAATGTAGCGTAATATTTCTGGATGTTATATTGTTTTGAACTCAAAAAACTTTATCATGGTCTATGTTAAAAAAGCGAATAATTATACCAGTATCCACAGATGATGTTGGCATTGCAAAGAACGATATATATCTGTTGAACAAGATTACTGAGCGCAAAGAATAGAGTCATACCTCCCATACTAATTCATGCAAGATAGTGTTCAACCCAGAAGAAGCAAAGAAATATTTTCAGCGGTGGAAGCAACATTGAAAATTAAAAAATTAAATTTGATGCGAAATTTTTATCACTGATAATAATATTAAATTAGCCTAAACTTAATCACCGAAAGTTTTTTATATGAGGATATATTAAATACAGGAATTTAAAACATGTTACAGACTCAACAAGTTAACTAATTTAAGCAATTATTCTTTTGATTAAAATTATACATTATGAGACATAAAACTTTAATTACAGAGTTTAGAACTCAAATTTATATTACGACAGCTGTAGCGAGCAACAATCTGGAACATTACAATATTGCGCTTTTTAATTAATGAAAGCTGAATTTATTTAATTGTTTCCTTTACTTTATATCCTTTTTCTACTTTCAATGGGTTTCTTTAAACTAGACTATATGTATTCTAAACAAACACATATTGTATAGAAACTTAAAGTGCCTGTTACTTGCTTATTCTAAATATCCCCAATAATTATAACAAGCCATTCTTTTCTAAAAGTGGATTAAATAAATATCTGACATTATGCAATTAATGTGATATAAGGATAATTATGTAACGTAAGTACGGTTCTTTTGTTCTATACAATACAGCATTTGCGCAATCATTTCTTTTTTATCATAAAAATATATTCTTTTTACAAGTTATATAAAAATTGCTAAATTAAATTTGCTACAAAAATAATTCCATTAGCAAGGGTTTTCGAATTTTCTGATGGCCTGCTAACTTCCTTAAAACGGATATTAGAATTGCATAAAAATCACTAAGTAAATAATAAGTAAAATGCCGATTCGAGGAAACTGGGTTGGAGTAGCATTCTGACAAGACAAAATATGTGCACAGAATATAAGGAATAGTACCTAGCAAACCTGAAAATTAAAATTAGGATGCAAAACGATATCATATCTAAATACAAGGGATGACATATTATAAGGTATTTCTCCCGCTTTACTAACGTGCCTTCGTGGTGTAGTGGTTCTGCACGCTGTGACGGTATTCCAGAGGTCCGTGGTTCTATTCCCGGCGAAGGCATTTGTTAATTTTTCATCACTACTGCTTCCAAATTAACCTAATGTATCTACAATATAGGCAAATGATAGATAATCATAACAATAAGAAAAGGAATTTACGTAGATATTCAAAAGAAACGATGCAGAAACCAAAAAAAAAAAAAATGTAAACAGAAATTATAAAAACTTCATTCTTTAACAAAATCAGAACTTTAATTTAAACGTAATAATTCAGTCATTTCTCTTTCTCTTCTTTTTTTTTTAAATCCTGTTGCAGTTTTAAATGAAAAAACATTGCATGATGCTATATGAATTAGAATAGTATACAGCAATGCAGCAAACGTGCATGTATAGTTTTGTATTAAATGAAAAGTCTTACTAACTGAAATTTGCTTGAGAGCTATCAATTCATTACCACATTGGTAATTTCTCTCTTAATTATATACAGAGCTACATTTTAAGGATGGCAACGCTTGTTTCTGTAAATTAAAATTTATGTATGTTTTTTTTTTTTTTTTTTGTGTGTGTGTGTGTTTCATTCACATGAGAGTGTGCATTTAATGTTTTTGAAATCAATGGACAGTTAGAAGCATAATTGGGCTTAATGATGGAAAAGAATGATATTGAATTAGATTTTTAATATATTTTTGCACCATTGCCAATATTTTGGTAAAAGCGCACTTAAGATAAGTATAAATAATTATATTATACAAAATGACAATACCGTCATACATAAATGTATCATACAAAATTGTAAACTCGGTGAAATATCTATCTAGAAAATGATTTTCTTCTTGTTTCATTTGTGAATTCTGCTTCTTATTAAAAGAGTTTTCTAAAAATGAATAAACTGCTAAACATGAAACAAAGAAAATAAATAAATAAATAACTTGAATAAACACAATATTCGAAGCATTTTTGGCATCATATTAGAAAATAACTCAGTAATTACGTTAAATAGATTCTAGAAGAGTATTTATAAAGTTCAAAATTTACAATTAATTACGTAATGAGGAGATTTGTAAACTTCCGTACTTTTTTTAAGTTGTGTATTATTCTTGTGCTTAATTTATAATTCTGCTGACTTTCTTTCATCATGAAATTTTATATATTTATCAACAGGTCTTAGTTTCTTTTTTTGAAAAAATGATGACCGAATAACGACTAAAATTAAACATTATTTATTTGTGAAAACAGAAAGTCTTTTATTTCATTATTTTGAAGTTTTTGTAACTAAAATACATTTATAAACATCATTACCATAGATAAGAATACGCTATAACAATCAGTTTCCATCATTTTTTAGTTATGGAAACGAGACTAATCAGTCGCTTTTAAATAAAAAGTATTATCCGCCGCCCATCCAGGGTAGTGATTAGTGACGCTGGCTGCTGCTTTGAAAGGACCGGGTTCGAGTCATGGGTGTTTGTGAGAAAGCCAATCTCTCTTCGGAGTAGGCTTCGGCAACCATTTTTCCATGTAATATGGACAAGAAAACAACAACAGACATATTGTGAATGAACATTTCGTATAAAACCTCGATCTACAAGTTGAATTCATTTTTGAACGTCGTTCGTCATCCGAAATATTCATAAACCGAAAAATTTTCTTTCATAAATTTTATGTAAAATTCGGTGATGCGTTTCTGGATCACATGTGATATCTTATTAGCCCAAAACGGACTTTAATCCCGAATGGGATAGCAGTCCCGAAACGGCATTTGGCGGTGAAACACTATAAACGGAGTATCGCTTTTCACATTTTTGCCACCAAACATAATCGCACTATATTATACGACATTTAAACAAATTAAATAATAAAGAATGTGCATGAACGCAGGGATGTTTCTTGCATTGTGAAAAAACAACTGTATCTAGAACCATCAATTTTTGAATAACGTAGTCCTCAACCCGAACATGGACACCTGGAAGCCGAAATAGTGAAGTTCGAATTTCTTATTATCTATTTCATATTTTTAAACCTTTAACGAATTTTGGATTAACAGATTCAACGATTTCAAAGCGAGGAGTGGCGACATTGAGTGAAAAAAAAAGTTTTTTTTTCCTCCAGCGCTCGGGACTGTCTACCGGAATTCCTAAAGATATGCTATTTTTAAATATTTGTGAAGCCATTTTAATAACAAAACTGAACACTGATATGTTGAAAGGCTACAAAGAACAGAAACATTCTATGCCAACTCTTAACTCTGCACTGGAAATTTTTAACGTATACTTCATTTGCTCTGTAGTTTTCTGCTGCATTATATTATATGAAACACTGCATCTTACGCCATTTTGCACACATTTCGCATGTCAAGGAATGGATCATTTTCTCTTATTCCTTCTTTTCCGAAGGCAATTTCTCCACAATTGTCATTTGCTGCTGCACTAAAAATGTTCCAGTTCTTGTTTACTTCAACTCATTTTTATGATCTTCTAGTAGCTTCTTCACTTCTTCATTGTTAGCTTACAAGTCGCCTATTTTTTTACTTTAGAGATAAAATATATTATATAACACAAAAATTGAAAACAATGTTGCAAAAGTATCATATACATAATGTGTGTGCATTTTTCCCAGTCACTACATATAAAATCTTAAGCAAAGGAAGTTAAAATTATTCTATAAAATCCTTCAAAGAAGACCTTTGAAGGATTTTTATGGAATTAAAATGCATAATCTTTTAATTAATTTACGTAACATAAACCATGTCTTTGTAGATAATTAACAGTACTGGAAGAGACAGTAAGAAACGTCCTAATTACAGATGCTTAGATTATTCAATTACATTTATTCAATAATTGACTTAACGTTGTGAGAGAATTCACGTATTTGGAGACCAACAGAACGATCCATGAATTATTTTGACACATGTTCCACTAATTCGCATTACTGGGAACAGATTAATTCTGAAAATAGCTATTTAGAAATCATACTTCTGAAAAAACTATGAGAGTAGCTGACATGTCACTGGGATGTTTCATTAATTCAGTATCTCAGATAAGTAATTTTCAAAAGGAGGCTAGAATAGCTATATGATACTATTGTTATGTGAGTTAAGGTATTCGAAAACACATTTAAAAGAACTTCTTTATACAATAACTCGCTCGAAAACTAATGAAAGTAAACATTAATGTTTTTCATTAGATGTCTGAATATCTGAAACCATGTTAACTCATAGTCGAAAGAACTTGGTTATATAAAAATTACGGCATATCGCAATATAGTGTCCTGACATTTGAGAATTTAAAAATGTCTCAGGCTACGAATTCAAATTAAGATATCCTAAATTACCCCAAAAGCCAATGGCGAGATTTTATAAATTTATGTTTCGTAAATATAGTTTGCGAAACAAAGGATTTTATTTTCCTTAATTTTTCAGGAAAGTTTGAAAATTTCAGATTTGTTTTAATAAATTTTGTAAGCATTTTTTGAGTTTCGCAAATGCAATTAGACATAAAGAGATCATAAACTTGAATATCTGTGCTCATAAATTTCAGAAATGAAATTAATGGATATAAATACCCATGAATCACTTTTATTCGGTTTTATGTTATTTATACAGTGCTTTAGAAAGAACATATAGTATTTATTATACAGTGTAAGTAGAATGATATGTCACTTTTCTATTATCTTTTGAAGATTAGAGTACATGTCAATGTCCCTTTCGCACAATTAATATGTGTAATGCTTAAATGTCCGACACAGCATACAGTGCTTTATATTTTCGTTATTAAATGCAGGTTTTTCACTAAAAAAATTCAATCAAATAGACTTTCTGCTGTACAAGCAAAGTATTACGTACTGTGTTCAGTATTATTCTTGGTTTCAAGTTACTGCGTTATAGCGCATTACCTATGATACAGAAGTACTACCTCACACTGTTATACAGTTGCTAAGGGCGGATCTCAAATTGCAATATAATATAACATTAAGTGGGATTCGAGACTAAGCAGGAGAAAATATTATTGCCACTCTGCTCAGACATTAGAATAAAGCATATTTATTGTTAAAAAGTACATATCGGAAACATTAAATCATTAAAACATGTATATTAAAATGCAGAAGGTTTCGAAACATCCAAAAGCAGAAATGTGTTTTCTGGATGTTATGTAAGGAGAAATAGAAAATGCATATGAACGACATCAAGCACCTTTAAGAAAAACATCAGTACGGAATAGATCCACAGTAGAGTGCAATGCAACTTTTCACACGTCGTATCATGCTTTGCACAACATTACCCGGTAGCTGTTCAGAAATGGCAGCTGTTTAGCTGTGCAATTCGTTGGAGGATATTTTTCACCAGCAAATCCCAATGTCGGTCAATCCTAAATATTTTCGATGTTTGTTAGATCTGGACAACGTGCTGTCCATATTGTGGAGATGAATATTCTCGCTGTCAAGGGAATCCTGAATAGCAAGTGTTCGATTACATGCGTTGTCATCTATGGAAATAAATTTATCATTGAAAACTTCGCGGAGAAGACGAAAATGAAGCAGTCGAGCTTCAGTGTATCACTGTCCACTCATCATCTCAGTTGCAACCACATATGTTTGAGGCGATTGATCATGATGCCTGCCCATACCATGTCACTGGATCTCGCACAATTTCCTGGATATTTTCTGGAGCATAAGCAGTACCACTCTTATGCAGGAACAATTGGTCTTTATAATCCGAAGACAGGCAGAACTTGTCTTCATCTGACAATAGTACGCAAGTCCAGTCCAATATCGATGCTTGTGACACCTTGCTTGTATATAGGTGTCAGCATGCTATCTGATTAATGGGGTAACAGGTCTGCTGGCTTATAATCCTCCTTCTCCCCAACGTCTGGCTACAGTTCGTTTGGAGATCATCTGTGCTGTGGCAGTAAAAAACTCATTTGAGGCCTGCTGATCTGTTGGGCGAAGGATATATTTTACTGATAGGGTAATGTGCCCGCGTCATTCACTCGCCATCCACCTAACACTGACTCTCTTATGAGCCTGGTTACACGTTCTAGCCGGGTTAAGTGGTTTTCACGGCCGTGAATCAATGCTGTTGGCAATATTGAAGTCTTTGGCAACATCTGTTAATTTTAGCCTTTCTTCGATCTTTGCAATAGCACGTCCACACGTAAAATCATCTGAGTAATGTCGGGAAGCCATACTAATCTTTCAAGGTCGTCAATTAAATTGTTCCCGTAAATCTTTCTTTTGGTACAGCGACTGCGTCAAATCCTTTAAATATGTCATCAGCGCTATCACATGATGGACTAGTGAGGGAACAAAATCTTGCGTACGCACACCTCTTCTTACTATATCCGTTTCTCTTTTTTATTTTTCCACGTTTCGCTTCCTTTTAGTTTTGGTTGCTATGGATGATAGTGTTTTCTGCACTTAGCAATTGTCCAGCAGAATATATAGGAATTAGAAAATGATAATCCCAAGCAGAAAAAAAGAAATAAACTAATGTTCACCAAACGGAAAAAATAAATATTGCAAATTATTTTAAATTAAAGCATAGTGCTAAAAGTTAAGTACGAACTGAAGTCGGAGGCTTAACAAGAATGGATAATATATCTCTATGGAGTACAATTAAATAGAAGAAATGAATATTTTAAAAATGAATAAATTAGTAGTTCCTGCACGAAAGAACTGAGTTACACACTTTGCCAATTCCATTTAAAGATATAACTCAAGGGATATTTAAAATGCGCTGTGATGGAACCAAATAAACAAAAGAACTGTAATTTAAAATGTATTCAAGCCACGTAGGAATGCACATATTTTTGAAATGTAGTTACAATAATATTCACGAGGTGAACAAAGGTTTAAAGCATTATTCAGCTTTATAACTGTTCCTTTTATTTCGAAATTTTATTCTTATTTATTTTATTCATATTTCGAATATGAAATATTCCCTGAACACACAGAGGCGTTCTCAAGGATCGTACTGACTCAATCAAGTCAACTAATTTCAATGAATATTCACTAAACCATTAACAAGTAATTATGAATAAAACAATTCATTTACATGTTTAAGCTTCTATATCAGAATCTCTACAAAAAAGATAGGAAGAAGGTAATTGTCATCTTTAGAAGAAGGTCATTGTGATAGTTTGAAGATAATTGTCATATTTAGACATCGGTGAAATTCAAGAGAAAAATGTCACTACATATCATATAATATAAAGTTTTAATCTTCAAAGGAAATGTAATTTCTTTATCGAAATTCCTGTGTCAGAATGTTATTAATAAAACAAAGAAAAGAAATCACTATATTCCTTTCCGATGTAATTTGTAACTATATTTTTACAACTTTAAGAAAAAATCAGACTGATGTCATGAAGAACATAATGTAACAGGTACACAATTTACAAGAACGTTTTACTCAGAGATAATTAGTACAAATTTCAACGTTGCACATAACTTTCTATCATTCTTTATAAAATATTAGAGCTCTGTCGTAAAGGTACTGATAACATGAAATTTTTCTGCATGTTTTTTCTCGCATGTGTACATTGTGCAATATATTATTGGAAAGTACTTACAAAAGCATTCTCTATTTCCTTTACAGCAACATTTTTAGCTGCTGAAAAGTTGCCAGTACATGTTTGCGTATCACCAGAATGTCCCAGAAATAGTAAGCAGAAAATAAGTGGGACTTTCCATTCAAGCAATGTCTTCATTTTTCAAGGAAATGCTTACGGCCGCTGTGCGATGGACTGTCGGATATTAGTCGGCCAGGAAATGAACTCTGTGAAAAATGTTTCCTCAGAACAGTCCTACATGTAAGCATGATTACAATGCAATAGCATTCATAAGCTTTAGTGGAAGCTTTAGTTATCTTAAGTATGCATCCAACATAATTGCTCTCCAAACAAATGTGCCATAATGACACGTTTCAACAATGTTTGCGAGGTGATATAGTGTACCAACGTTTCGGCAGTTGATCTGCCTTTAAGAATCAATTGTGAGGTAGATCATTCCTAATCAGGAAGCATTACTTAAATTCATGGTTTTGTTATCCGTGTATTGTACTCTTCGCACGGTTGTGAACTGTAATGGTTACGGATAAGAATTAAATCTTTAACATATTCACGGAGAAGCAAACATTCAACATTTAGGCAAACATTTAGTCATAGGAAACCGTAATGTGTTGTGAGAAGGGCTTTTATGTACTTGATTTGCAAAGGTCTAGTGTCTATTTTCTTCGCTTGTAAGAATATAAATTAATTTTCCAAGCGCATGAAGGTGTTCGAGTAATACCAGCATCAGTAGCTCGAACTGCTTTGCCTCTCATTCTTGAATAATAAGTGTGCCCGCTAAAGACAATATCGGAATCACCCATTCTCCACAAATAATTGCCTTTCTTCAACTGTTTAATAAATCTAAATTTTTTGAACATATATCAATGCTGAATGAAGTTCATTGATAATTTGTTATGGTAGCGCTTACCTTTATAAAATTTTGATGGGATTTTTTATCTTACGTTTTTCAGCCTTTACAAGTTTTGACGATAATATGCTACTCAACCCCAGTGATTAAAAATTAATGTGACAATATCTGTAAAAGATCTGAGACACTTAGCAAATCGCCATAGGTTTTTCTGTTTAATGTTTGAATTGTAATATTTTAAACTGGTATTATTCCTTGATGTTTGTGACATAGGGTCTACTTCAGTCCTTTTAATACTCATTGAATACTATATTTTCTTTTTTCAAGTACCATTTATGCACTCTTAGTTATTTAAAAGTGGATTATTTATTTAAGTTTTGTAAGTTAACATTTAGGTATGTCTGAAAAATTGTTCCATTTAATTCATAAAGTTACCTAGAACTAGGAATATAATATTAGTTATGCTGAATAGTTTTTAAACCTTCAGATATTACTTCTGACACTCAATATCTATCTATATTTACAACAAAATACTTTTCAATTTTTATAATTTGAAATTCTTAATTTTTAACTCCATATGATCACACATACTGGGAAATTCATAAAAGTAAGATAGAAGTGGAAACGTTTCCACGCTTTGGCCTTTTATGTAAAACACAGAAATAGAAAGGATTCACATGTCTTTCATTCCATTCCATTTCATTTCAGTAAAGTAGTTTAAAATTTAGGTATTAGATTTGCTTTCATACTAAATTAAGCACAGGAAAATTTAAAAAATAAAATGTTTTCCCAATTCTCAATTACAAGGCTTGACAAAAATTCATGGAAAATTGTCGACGATTTTGTTGTGAAAATAAACTTTGAAAGTTGTAAATCACCAAATAAAAAAGGAATGCTCTAAGTTGTCATGAACCATTTCGCGGGTTGAAAAGGCTTAGAAAACAATAAAAGATCGTTCAGGCAGTAAATGACATGACCAGACTGAAAAAAGTGTATTATTGTAATAAAATAGGCTGTATTTCAATCTATTGGGATGCTATTTTTCCAAAAGAATGTATTTTTATATATAAATATAATCTCGATACTAGTTTTCTCTAAAAAGATAAATTTACGGTTACCACTGAAATAGTATTCCACTTTTTATCTGACATAGACTGGTCAATAAGGAATTTTTCTTTTCTATATACGCATTTTTTGTATATGTTTGTATGAAAGAAATAACGTTTGAATTCAAGTTTGAAATAAAAAAGTATTTTCTTTTTTTATCAAAAACTATTCAGAATGCATCACGTCAAAAAATGTTGACTGTCTTTTAAGCAGCCTACTAACATTTGCAACTGTAACAGTATTTATGAAATTATTAACAAAAATAGCAAATTCCTGCTCCTCGATCAGACATAAAAGGTCGTTGGAACATTTGCTCGTCATCAAAAGAAATGAATACATTTGAACCGCAAAATAAAAGAAATAACTGTGAAATATGTACTCTTACCAAAGGTTTTTTTTCTGATTAGCATTCAAAATGGGCTTAAAAAGTCAAAACTGTTAGATTCATTTATATTCCGAATAAAAACAAAATGCATTCTTCGCTCTAATTCTCATAAAAACATAACATTGCATTTTGATTTTTCTTAAAATATATAAAACGTTTAGTAGCAAAATATGCTGTCATTTCTCCGTCCGGCTCCTTCTTTCTTCAGTTTTGTATGCTTTCAATGAAAAAAATAAATAA
Source organism: Stegodyphus dumicola (assembly GCF_044657685.1). Taxonomy (NCBI): domain Eukaryota; kingdom Metazoa; phylum Arthropoda; class Arachnida; order Araneae; family Eresidae; genus Stegodyphus; species Stegodyphus dumicola. The sequence continues at coordinate 104,443,825 of NC_140770.1, read as the reverse complement.
AAACAAAAGTCAGTTAACGTCATACAGATTTAATTTCCATATCGAAAAGCATTTCAGAAACTTAAATTTTTACTTTTTTTAAATTTATTTATTTATCATTATGTTTTGCTTAATTTTATTTTTATTTATGTATAGCCCTTTTAAAATATTCTTAGAGTTTATTTTCATTTAGTAAACAGTTTATGAATCCAATCTGATACTTGTGGTTTCAAAAGAGGAATTCTCTTTATATTATATTATGCAAAATAACATAGATCAAAAAAGAATCTTTTCGGTTGTAACGACAACTATTTTTACTAGGATGAGAATAGATTCGGTACAGCTGAGTAATATAAGGAGATTTGAAGAACTCTAAACGACTTATCTACAGAAATTTAAGAGTGGAAATCACAACAAACGCAGCTAGTTGTTTACGCGCTCCTTCTTATTCTCAGTATGTGTTGGTGGAAAAAAAATTGTGGCTCATTGATTTTAATAATACCCAGCAGATTCAATATTGTAACAAACCTAATCAGTATTATACTAATGGGAATTGCTATTTCTTCTTTTTTTTTAACTGCAATTGCGATATTACATATTTCAACTGGTTATGATAGAATTCAACCATAATAAAATTCTTAATGAGATTTCTAAAGCTCACTGTCTCTCATTAGTTTTCAAAGTCATGGTTAAATTGATTAGTTTTTGTTTTTAAATTGTTATAGTATTTGTCAGGCTATTGCAATATTGGAAATTTACGTAAGAAAAGGTTTCTTCTTCTTCCACGCCAGTGCTCTTAATCCTCGCATTTCTTTAGCCATTTTTTTCGTCAGGTTAACTGTCCTCCCGACATTTGTTTTTGCAATTGTCGCCCACTAAATGTGGTTTGCGACACCATGTGTTATGATAATTTTTCAACCTCATGATGATTACTATCATCCTATGAATCTGTCGGTCGAATTCGGAAACACCCTGCATAAATGGCCCTACATCACTGAAATGTTTGAAATCGTAAGATATCACCGGAAATAGAGACAGTTTTAACTTATTCGTGTTATTTTCCAGTTAGTGGTCTCAGACTAGCGGTCCGCGAGCAGCTTGTGGCCCTCAACGCAATTATATGGAGGCCATGGATGTATTTAAATTATGTACTTGGGGCAGATGTATTTTTGCAAAGATTTCAAGATTTTAGTTAATCGAATTCGAATTTACTTTATTTTCATTATTTTTTTAAAAAGTCATGAATAACGTATTAGAAAATCTATAAGTGAAGATAATTACTTTATAGTGTGTTGAAAATCTTTTTCAGAGTTTTGATTATACAGATTTTATTAACTTTTATTAGTACTTGTCCAAAAAAAAGTAAGCTCGAATTTTTGCATGTCTTCCAAATAGCAAACTGAAACAGTAGAATTTACATAAAAATTTTAATTCATTTCTTACTTCGTGATATTATTATTACGTTTTTGTGTGTTTTGATAAAACAATTTGGTTAGGGAAATTTAAGATTTACTCAAAACATATTTTAATTTTTTAATAAAAAATTTTCATTTTAATAAAACGTCTGGCTCCGCTATTTACAGATCTTGCATTCGGTACGCATGCAATTTGATTGAGACTACTTGTCCAATAATGTTAAAGGCACTTCGTGTATTATGCACTCTTATGTTTTTGAAATTTCACTATGTATTTTGTAGCTGTTACCATGCTCTTATATGAATATATACTTTTAATTTCTGCTCCCGCTAATCTCCATAAATCATACTTTATGCAAATTTACTTTTATATTTTTGAAACAAAATATCATTATTTTCTACAAATTTCTTAAAATTTAAGACTTATTAATAATTATTGTATATAGAATTTCCTATCATAATGATATATTTTAAAACAGCTATATTTAATAATTCATAATAATACAACAATTTGGCTGAACATCTCCTTTATACTTTCCCGGAAAAATTAATTATTAAACTCAATCAGTTTCTTTATGTACTTTTGATTAGTAATAAAAGGTCTTTAAGTAAATATTCTTTAATTTTCATTGAAAAATTAATAAAACGTAAAATTCAACAATGCATCAAAGCATAAATGATATATGTGAACTCATGTTCATTATCAATGGAATTTCATTCTGGACTAAATAAAACTGGCATGCTATAGCATTATGAGAATTTTAATTGTACATTTAACATTTAACTAGCACTGATGGTCACTTATTTATTAAATTCAATATATTTTAATTCATTTATTTTTAGGTCTTTGCATATGTTGTACACAATTTGCGCTAATCTCTGAATAAACTGCTAGAATGAAAATGAAAAGTTTAATTTTGTATTGTACCTCTAAAGCGATAGACAGATACTATAAGATATACAAGGTATGAAATACAGATACATTAGTTAAAAATATTCTCCAGAATTTTCAGAAATATTGAGTTTTTATCTGCTGAAAGTTCGAAGCATCAGAATTGAAAATTTGAATAAATTGGGAATTTTTCCATTGCGCTATGATTGAAGTACTTTTACAAGTACTTGACACATAAATCTTTGCTAAATTGAGAACTGAGTTTTGATATGCAGCTTTCTGATAACATGTGAAAATATCAAAACTGTGTTTCTGGAACATCACAAAAGTCACCAAATACTGCCAATCCCAGATGTAACTTCATACGCATATTTCAAGTTTCATTTAAACTATTTACAAAGTCACGATGGCTACCTGCATAGAATTAAAAGTACTTGCACAACAATTCTTAACTTATTCTCAGTGACTGAGAGGAGAATAGCTGTTCTCAGTATTTATGGTACACGTTGTAGACGAGCGTAGCGAAAAGAAGATATTATTTTTAAAAAATTATTAATTTACTGAAAGGAAAGCAAAAAAATACACTCTGACACAATGAAAATAAATACACATCTACATTGTTATGATACTTATGTAAAGATGATTGCATCAGTACCGCACAATGTATTTAATAGTTAACTTATCAATACTAAATTTAAAACAAGTTTAATAACTATTATTGACTCCCTCTGTCCTTTCTGGAAGAGCAAAGATTTTCTAAAAAAGTTTAATATTAGAAACTGACATTCTGAGTTATTTTCTATATTTAGATGAGATCTATACATTGCCTTCAAAGCAGCCGCAGCAAAAAAATCCTGTTTCGCAAAGGTAGGATTTTGAAAATGGTAACAGTATACGACATGCTCTTGTTTTCAGCGCAGAGAACTCAATTATTAAATGGTCTTTTGATTTTCCCATTTGCCATGAAGTCTGAGAAGATTTCTTATTTGGCATTTTAGAAATATTCAGGAGTATTTTGAAACATATCCCTAATCCACTCATAACTTGGCAGTAAGTTGTTGTCAGCGACAAAAGACATTGTAGAATTCTTTGCCGGCGTAGTTAAATGATTTACAAAGGTTACATAACAACAGTCACCCATTGTTCTTCAGTCATGTAAGATTTACCATAAGCATCCACATTTGAGAAAAAAACTTCTAAATTTCTTTAATGTTCTGCTCCCTAATTCCAGTTTTCTAATGTCTAATTTCTAATATTTTAAATTTTAATTTGATTATTCATATTCAGCATTCATGTCTTAACTTCTTGAAATTAAGGTGCCAAGTAATTTAGTTTCCCGAATATATCGGCCGAATAACTTCATTTTATCACAAGTATCTGTATTAGTCTTACTTTTTAAGCAAGAAGAAACGAGATGAGGACTTTGGCGAACGCCGTTTCCTCCAATAGGTGAGGGTTAATATTGAAACGAAGACATTTAACAACAAACGTTTTTACAACTTTTATTAAACATTTACAAACATCCATGCCTTCTCCGGGATTCGAACCCGGGCCCTTCGGCATGTCAGTCAGCAACGCTAACCACTAATTCGGTTGGATGGCTTATCACAAGTAAGCCGTAAGAAAACTTCTCGCCCTCTTGTCGGTTTTCTTCTTCTAGAAAAAGGGCGATTTCATCTCTTACTTTATGAAGACGTTGCAAAATTTACCCACAGATTAACTATCTTGCCTGAAAATAAAACCGTAATGCTGGATATACTACACTCATGTCTTTAAAAAGGGCAGAAAAGCTTCTTGATTTTAGGCGTTTCATTTTTACATAATTCACTACGGTTACAGTCATCGTTAAGCGCGATATTCAGGCCAGAAATCATTGCTCTCAAACCCAGAGCTTTTGTCTGGATCACAGACAAACTGTGGACATTCTTGTTTCACAAGTACTTTTATAATTTTTAAATTTCCCCAACACATTAATATTATAATTATATCTTGATAGATTGTAACATTTGTAATTAAGGTCGTAATGTAACTTTTGTGTCAAAATATACAAATATACTATTATTATATATATTGTTATTGTATGAAAGGAAGCTGGAATAAAACTCGTAATTGAAAATTTGTTCCCAAATAATGAAAGGCTGAGAGACGCTGCACTAGCATATAATGAAAACCGCATGCATCGAAATGTGAAATTTACATGAAAATAAAGTAAAATATAGAATAATACATACACAATTTTCGTAAAACAACGAACAATAATGATGGGTAAAAACTCTACTAAATCAAAATATTCTTTTAATAAAATAAAGGCAATTAGAATTGCCTTTTGAGAAGTAAAATTAATGCGTTTCGTACACGTTTCACGTAACTCGAATTTTAGGTAAAACGAATTTGTAAATTGTTTAAATGTAACTTCGTAAAAATTTGTGATATTTATTTTTAATATTTATAAATATGTTCCAACAGCGGCCGAGTGGTTTCAGACAACTGAATACTTGTAGATCGAGCCCAGGAGAAAGGATTGCCTGCTTCATAGATCTTCGTGGTTCCCCAGTGTGCCACGTGAATACGAGCCAGTTTTCCTAGAAATTTTTTCCATTAAAGCTTCCCAAGCTTACGCAGGCAACTTTCATGTGCTTTGATAAACCCAAATTTATTCATTTATCAAATTTCTTCAAACAGTATTTATTCTGATATAAACCAGAAATGTGAAAAAATATCCCAAGTAATATTAAAAGAAACTTATATAACGTTTTCAAATGTAACATTGCCATGTAGCAGCTAATTTGGTTTCTGCCCTTTTTATATTGAAGTCGAAACAATCATAATAGCTATGTTGTTGTTTACAAATATGTCTACAGCAGATTACGTCAAAATATGCTTTTCGCATATTTTAATGTATCGTAATGGACACTGCTGGTAAAATTATGCTCTCAGTGCTTGTGTACCGGCCTTCTCTTGTAAACTTGTTTGTTACATCAATAGATAGCCTTCTTATGAAAATTAGAAATTTCAACAATAACCAGGTTTGTATCAAATTATAGATCCAGCGAGACAACAGTCCTTCAACTTTTCTGTGCCTTTCATATTTTCAAAAAAGTACACTTTATACTGTTTTTTGCGATACTCTCAGTCTTCGATAGTAGCCAGCCCTGCGTAAAAGAGTTTCTTAAATCTAACAGAAAATGTGATGATTTACTAATGCTCGATCAAGCACTGCTTTTTTCTCGCGACATGTCATTTGCTCAGAAATTCATTAGATTCATGATCCACTCTCCGTCAGTGCTCGAAGCCAACTGCGATTCATTGCGATTGAATTCCAAAGACATTCTTCTACAATCTACCACAATGAAAATACCTCCAACATTACCTAAGATACTCGCCAGAGCCAGTCTAGTCACTCCCGGTATAACCTCTGCAGCATTTACGCCAAGAAGGCATGCACGGACAATACAGTAATTCCGTACATAGGTACATCGCGTTGACTGGACGTTTAGGTAGGTACCCACATATAAGAGCTGACTAAGCGATGAAAAGTTTGAAAAGAAAGTATGGTCAACAGAATTATTAATTCAAAGGGGCTTTGTCCCTGAAGGACTATCGTTTTCGTTTTGTGATTTTGCGTTGAATCACTATAAACGACAAATCACTTTTCAAACTGTTACTCCCAAATGTACATTATATTTGAAGAAATTAAATAATAAAAAATCTGCATAAACGTATGTTTGTTCCTCGCATTGTGATAAAACAGCGGTACATTGAGCCATCGAATTTCGAATGACGTAATCCTCCTACGAATATGGACATGTGGAAGACCAAATTTAAAATTTGGAATTTGTTTTATTATCAATTTCATATTTTGTAAAACTTTACCGAATTTTTGATTAACAAACTCAGCGATTTAAAAGAGAACAGTGGCACTCTACGGAGGAAAAACAGAACATTTTTATCTCCCTCCCGCGGAACTTCTAAAGATATGCTTATTTTAAAATTATTTTGCGGCATTGCTATTGAACTGAATTTTGTGGTTTACGTGCAAAGAACATGATATTTAATAAGTAAAGGTAACACACAAGACGTTGAAGAAATGCCCCTTGGACGTAATTTAAAATCTAAAACCTTTCAGATTTTGTTTTATTTAGTTTATCTTATATTTTGGTATTTAGTTCGCAATCATCTGTATCTAACATTGTTTATAGCTAAATGTTATAAAAAGTGGAAAACTACACAGATCGTCAATATAGATGAAATGATGGTTAATGAGATTAGTCGCTACTCGTTTTGTGCAAGAATTTCAATTCACAAGTAAAGCTTTGTTGTCTTATTTCTCTCCTTCTTGACGACGCAATATCATTTTACCTTTCATGGCACACTCTGAGATACATGATAAGTATGTAATATGAATGATGAACTCAACTCCATAAATTTCAAATTCCCGGACACTTTCTTTAATCTTAGCTCAAGTGATCGCTGGGAGAAGAAAAAATAAATTCTTCATTGATGGGATAGTTGCTCGCTTTCAAAATGTGCTATTATTATTTGAAGAAATTACTCAAAAGTAAATATTGCTTTAAATTGATATGATTTTGAAAAACCGAGAAATAGATCAAGATATGCTAAAAGCACAGAGCATTTTTGTTGAAATTCAGAATTCGAAGAATATGACTTTTAGGTTCCCTTCAAGATGACATCTCTACAAAAGGGTTATTTTTAGTTACGGCGAGATACGTCATTTTTATATTGTATTAGTAGCCATCATTCTTAATAGTTCTAGTGTGAGCCTAATAAAAGTGAATCTTCTGCACAATGCAGTTAATAGTGTCAATCTCGCAAAAATAAGAGAAAGAAGAAACATCCAATGAATGAAGCTATGGTCCAAGTTTCCAAAAGAAGCAATCTCTTCGTGTAGAGCTGAAAGACAAGCAGAGGGCGGTCTGAGTTATCTTGTCCCGATTTCTTAGTTTCTTGCCTTTTTTCCTCTTCATGTCTAAGGACGTAAAATAACGAAAAAATCTATTTAAAGGTTAAACTGAACACATGTACTCGTACTGAAAATACATTGCATTGCAATAAGAAGCTTGCTTGCAATCAAGGCTCTGACTGACATTTTTTCAGTAACTGGTGAGAGATTCCAATATTATTTCTTTGATATTATTTCAAGTATTAGGAGAAACACGCTTATTAATTTTAACAATAAGAGCAACTCATGAATATGTTAATTGTTTAAAATATATTTAAATAAAAATACTTATTATCGAAGTAGGATTTCTCTAGATTTAAATAAGTACATACAATGTTTTCTAAAATATGTGAAAATAAATTGCGCACACATTTTTTCCATTATTTTATCTTTTTAATACAAAAACAATAAAAAACCTTAATCTGAGATCTACCGATTACAGTTCAGCACCTCCTATATTTTATCATTTAAATTTTAAAAATTTGTAAGGAATATTCTAAAAATTATTACAAAAACTTTAAGAGTAAAAGAAATTACAATGCGATTTTTTGTACGCACTCTGAAGTTTAATATTTTAAACAAGTTTAAACAGATACTTTAGACTGACTGACTGATTATATGCTAAGAAGTAGTTTCCCCGAAACTAATGAATTAGAGCATAAAACCTTATATTTAAATTTAACTGCTCAAAATGACAAAGACAGTTTTTTCATAATAAATTAACGCCACATGGATTAATTATTAAAAATTATTTAATGAATAGCGATACGTAGTTGCGCGTTCATTTCTCTGAATCGCTTGCGTAAAGCCTTGCCACGAACATTTCCTTTAAGTGTAACTTTTTGTCTTGATAATACATAAAATCTACTACCTGAAAAGTAATAAACACCTCGAAGAGGATTTCATAAAGATTTTTAAAAATATATCTTCAAACATTTCAATCACTTTGCCATTATTTTATTCAGATATTCAAAGCATATTTACTTTCAGATCTTTGTGTTGGCATTCATTGTTCGTACAAGTTCGATGCAACTGATAACGACAATTTGTATGTTGCTATATTTTTTAGTAAAACTATTATTAATCTTATATATATATATGCAAGTGATTTTAATACAATTTCAGATCAAGGGAAGATTCACCGGAAAAGCCATGTTACAGGGGCAAGTCAATTTGACATTGAAATAAATGGTTATCTCTCCAGCTTGGCGAAAAAGTGCCAAGATACCAATGGTTTTGGTGACTAACTGTCGTCGCCAAATATGGTGAGAAATCTTTAAAAGTTGCCAAATGTGATGACTATTTGGCGACATTTTGGTCCGGTCTCTAAATAACAGTAATTGGTCTGTCTGTATTTGTATATGCAACTCTAACTGTATCCAAGACCGAAAAGAGCAACAGTTTTCAATTTTCAGTTCAGAGTTGACTTCAGATTACTGACATATCTCCGTGCAAGTTTCGTTCTTTAGATGCGCTTTGCATTGTGTTGCAGTTAACTTCCTTAGTACTTTGATGTAGTAATTACTGATTGTGCTTTGTCATCTGATAAGAGCTATAGGAGTAATTTTGGGGAAAGTTCCAAAACTGAAAAAAAAAAAATCCTTTAGGAAATTAAATTTTATCAAGCTATCATCGATTGTTGTGTGCATTCAGTCTATTACAAACCCGCATGCACTCAATAATACTTTAATTTCGCAATGTTTGTAACACATCCTTCTATAACTTTATACAAGATAAATTATTTAATCTTTAACTGCTGTGAGCGGTGTCTCATTTGACCGCGCGACATTTTCCATTAAATGCTTCCACCCCTTAGAATAATTAATGGCTGTTGCCATTCCTAGTACCTTCCTAATCCAGTTGTTCAAGGTCACATACCAAGTTGCATATGGGTAGCTCTATTTCTTCTTTTATTTTTTTTAATTTTTCCCCCTCAGCGATGTGTGAGACCGATCACAGCAGATACGATTCAAATTTCGGCCGGTAAAGTTCACTTTTCGTTGTTGTTACATATTTCGTTTTTTTATAAATATTCTTGAAATGGCTTCAAATGCGTGCAGGAATCGTTCTATAGATCTTACCCAAGACCAAATTGAATAAAACGTTCGAAATTGGTCTAATTTAGAGTTCTCTGATGAAAGTTCTTATGATGAAATTATTGACAGCAACCACGACGCAACTTCAGAAATATCTGCAAATGAAAATGAAAATCCATGTTCTCTTTCTACAAGAGATTTTTTTATTGGAAAATATGAATTCAAATGGTCTATTCAAGTGCCTAAAAAGAGTGTTCGAACTCGTAGTCACAATATTATTCTTCGTTCAATCTATTCAAGTGCTCGTCGTACTCGACGTTGGCCTGTGGCGATATTCTTCAGAAACTTGGATATCTGTGCAATAAATGCATTGGTATTATTTCAATCTTATCCCATTGGCACCGGAAATGAAAAGAAAAGATTTCATTAGCAATTCAGTTGGTGCAGTCTCATGTAAAACGGAGGATAACTTCATCATTTTTACCTAAAGAACTCAAACTTACAATAAGAAGAGTTTTCGGAATAAATGATGATGAAAGAAACATTGTGATTGAAGACGATAAATTAGATAAAAAAAGAGCGTGCTATATTTGTCCACCGAGAAAAAAAAAAGGAAAACAGTTTACAAATGTATAGCATGCAAAGAACCAGTGTGTCTACAATGCAGTAGAAAAGTATGTATAAAATGCAGCTCCAATTATAATTTTTAAAATAAAAATGAATTTACTATATTCTTATTAAAGCAATCTTATCCCAAATTTTAGTGTAAAATAAAAAAAATTGAATTTTAAAGTTTACTTCTTCAATCCAGATACGTAAGCGAAGGAATTATTATCATAGTATACATTTTATTTTAATGAACTGATTTAAGTATAAAATTTGCTTTATATCTTCATGAAAAAGTTAAATATATGAAATTAAATAACATTTATTCAAATAAGAAACATAAAACAATATCTTATTTTGTTTTTAGCAGAAGCGGTCTGAGATACCGCTCACAGTAGTTATGCGACAATTTAAGTCACAGTCGTTAAAGGTTAAACCAAATTATTTCAGCTCATTATGCCGATAAATAAACCTGAGCTTGAAAGTAGTATTTTTGATATCCCCTCTCCCCCCTTTTTTTAATATACACATGACTTTGACGCCAAATCAAACCAACTACGGACATTTTCAAATTTTATTTACAGTTAATTACCATGGAAAAAGATTTTGTCGCTACGTTTTGTAACATAATTTGTGGGGGGGGGGCTGTACATTTCGTAGCTTCATTTCTCGCAATGTTTTTTATCTTTATTTTTATTTATTTATTTTAAGTTCTTTTCTTTACATCAAATTTCCCTTATATTACTGTAGATTAATTATGCTTCTAAATTTTGTCAGCGTGAAGAAAAGATTACACGTATTTTGTCAACGAACTAGTGTGTGAAAAGATGTATAGTAATGATAAAAGTTAAATTCTGATGAAAGTTTGGTATAATGAAGACATACTGGTACAATTAAAATATTAATTACAGAACTGTTGATGATACAGAGGCAGATAAAATTTAAAGATGCTAAATGAAGATGCCCGAAATTTAATAGTCCTGTTATAAGATATATAAAAAGATTTTAAAACACAAGGTAATATTTTTAAAACACTATATAAATATTGTTATTCATTTACTCTCTGAAATAAATATACTCTCTGACTATTTCATTAGGTAATGTGTGTGCCTCATATAGTGTATATTTCAATGCATAAATCTCATGGAGAAATCTACGAAAATGATAAAGCAAAAGATCGTAAAACCCTCCTTTTCAAAGAACCAAAATGTATCGGATTTCTTTAAAGAATAGCGGTAATGTTTCCCTGAGAGTATGTTGCTTCGATATTTTCAGTACCGTCGGAAATCTATAGGAGAGTGCTAACATAATCTATGTATGATTAAAGTATACTATATAGAGGCAGACGATTTTTAAGCATTCGCAACGTTAACAAGAAGTAATGAAAAAGTTACTATCTAAGTAAAGAAGAAGCAAACGAGTGTCGTGTTAAAATGGGTGTCAAAAACCATTTATTCGTGTTTTTGAATCGTTCGATGAATTCCCTGTACAATTCGATATGAAAGTGTTTTGAAAAAGGAAGATTACAGATCCAGTATTAATTCTGGATAAAAGAACCAGTTTTACAGTTTTTAAGCAATCTACGCAATTTCTTTCATAATCCATGTTTAGATCTAGTCACGCCCACTTGTTTCAGAATAAAAACTGTTAAAAAATGTGATTGATTCGCCATTTGTTTGATTAAATGGAGCCATACCACGTTAAGTTCCTCTCTCTATTGTGTTATCTTTGATGAAATTAATGCTTAACTAGTAGTATCTATTAATATTTTACCAAGAGTATACTCGGCCGCTTGTTTATGTTACGATTATAGGCAGAATTACTTGGAAGTTTATGTTATCTGTATATTAGAAAGTTAGAAAACTGAAGTCACTCATGATTAAATTTAGATTTAAAATAAATTTAACTTTTATGCATTTTTGGACGTTTGCTTAATCAAAAACACGGGAAAAGCAGAATATAAAAGTAAGAGTTAGTAGTGAGATAGAGGAAGGCAATAGAAAATACTCAAAAGGCACTTACATTAATATACATTGCACATAAACAAAGCAATCACAGAATAATAAAATAATAGACAAAACTTTATTTCCTAATAGCTATCTACTAATTATGCAGATTGCATTTAATTTGCTAGCTTCTGTTGTGTTTCCTGTCTCTTCTCTAGTTTTTAATTCTTTTATTTCTTTTTATGTAATTCATTTTCTCTGGGGTTTTGTACTTTAGATCATTCAGCTTACTTTTATTTTTCACTGTTGCTCCCTTGCTTCTTTCTCCTAGCTATCGTTAGTTATTGTTTTGTATAAGTTTCTTATGCTAAACGTGTACAAATGTATATATACGTATATGAAATAATTTGGAATGCTAACAGAGAGATGCTAATGGCACAAAAAAGTAGCAATCATGGCTGTATTTTATTATTCCTGTAGATTCTCGCTGATAAGCATTTTCATAAGCAATCACAGATAAATCGGCGCAGTAAGAGCCTGTTCTTAAAGAACTTTGGCGAAACCGATCCTGTTTTAAAGATTTTACAGCAGCAACTTCGCACGGCGGAAGAGGAAAAGAAAATGCAGTGTGTCATAGATGAGATCCTTATTCAGAAAGATTTGGTTGCAGTTCGGATTTCATTTATATTGGCTATTAATTAGTCGTTAAAACTGTCATTGGCCGAATTTTTCATAAAAGATTTGTGAATCACTAGTGTTATGTAAGAACCATGTAACATGAGTTAATATGCATGCTATTTTTTGAGAAGAAAAGAAAATGCCTGAATTGGAATAGCGAATTAAGAGGTTATAGCAACTAAAGTTGCAATTTGGATTTACATACTCATTATCTTAAATGCATACAGATAATGCAGATAATACATGCAGATATTCTGTACATTACATATAAGCGTTATAAGCAATATACTCTATCACTCAAAAAGTAACACATCCGAAACATGATATTTTTAGCGTAATAAGTATCCAAGCCTTATTTAAAACGTTAGACACTGCAAAAATGATTCGACGCAGAAGTAAGACTAAATTATAAGCTTGAACATTACAAGCATTATTTAAAGTGAAACACTGCAAGTTAGTCGAGGCAAAAGTTATGATAATTTATAATCATACAAACATTATTTGAAAGGGATATAAACGAAAAAAGAGGATGAGTTTTAAGTGCCTTATAAACATAATAAGCAATATACGTTACCTTTCTAAAAGCACACCTTGGACAACATGATTTTTTTAGCCTTGTAAGTTTTTAAAATAATTTATAAAACGTGTTATTTGAATTAATACATCGCAAAATGATTCGACGTAAAATCTTGTACTTGTATTAACTTTGTGCATTATTAGTTTATTGATTGTATTACAAAATCTTGTACTTGTATTAATTTTGTGCATTATTAGTTTATTGGTTGTATTATATAGTAAAATAAGTACAAAAGTAAACTATTAAGAAATATATGCACTGCTTTTAATTCGATCAAATTGTAAATTAATAGGATAATAATTAAGTTTGAAATTTAAATAGAAGTCTTATGCTTGGTAGCATTCTGAGAATCTGTTGTTAGCAGAACTGAGAAATTTAAAATTTAATGCCTAATATTTTGTGCACTGAAAACACTTATCAAGATGCATGACTAATAAATCTCTTTTTCATATTTCTTCCGCCATTCATCCCTTAAAGATTAGTTTACTATTAGTTTACATAGTTATTAAAATGGTAATATTCATCCAGAGGTGAAAACATTGTATTAGATGGCAAGGAGGATGAAAAGCATTATATAATTACATGAAGCCACTCTATAATATAATTCCATGAAGTATAAGGTATTTTCTCCTTCTGTCTGAGTGGCTTCGTGGTGTAACGGTAGCACAATCTCCACCACCACGATTTGGCGAATGGGTCCTCTAATTCTCAGTCGCTCTTTAAAAGAGGGAGTATATAAGTTATTTTCTCCCTCCTTTCTGCATGCCCTCGTGGTGTAATGGTAGCACACTCGGCGCGTATTTGAGAGATCCAGGTCCGAGTTGGCAAGGACATTGCTCGTTTCTCACGTATCCTGCTTTACAGATAACCAATTGACTCTACAGTAAAGTAAAGAGTGAAAGCATGAAATTGAACACAGATTTGAATAGTTTAAAGAAAGGTTACCTGAAGCTGATTTTTTGTCTAAAATGGCTTGTCCTCGCTAAAGAGATATATCTTTACTTGAGAATTGGCTATAACATAAACACGTACCTGTTTCACTCCTATACAAAGAAGTAAAGTTCGGTAGAACCTGCAGGTGCGTGATTACAGCTTTAACGTTATATTCGGGTCACATCGTCAAACCAAAAATTCCGACTGCAAACTATTTAAAATGTTCTTAAAAAGGCAGGTTATTTGTCATGTCACAGTGCAGTTTTAAAAGTATGTAAATTTAATTTTAAACATAAGCTCTTAACAGCCGGTTAAAAAAAAAAGAGAATAGTCATTTTGTGCTACACTTTCTAAGTATATTCCAATTATGAACATTATTTTCAGTACGTATAAAATATCTCGTGCATTTCGCGGTACATTTTACTTTACTCCTGTATTTTACATTTGAGTATATTTTAATTTATTCTCTGTTATTCAGCCCTCTTATATATGAAAACTAAAGCTGATGCTTGCGCCTGATCGAATGTAGAGTACAAAAAATTCTTAGTTCCGTTGATACCCGTATTAGCTCTGCATGGAAAAACAGCTTGCGGGTATAAGGCAAGAGACCCTGTTTTAATTTCAGGATGGAAACCTAGTCCTTAAAAAACTACAGCTATCTATCAAATGTAATTGCATATAAAAATGCCAATTAAAAATCAACGAAATTTCAAGATTATCTTAAGATATAAGCGTTTCAGTCAGCAGTCTAAACAAATAGTGTAAGGAAACCTTTAACGAAAAAATTAAATCAATCCGCGAACAATTCCTCGAAACCGAAATACTTTGATGCTATTCGAAACTTTATTCTTTAATAAGAATTTTTAAGTAATTGCCTTCAATTAAATGAAGACAAACGTTTGTAGGAAAAGCGGAAATATTTACCTTTAATTAATTAATTCGATTAGAAGATATTTTAAAGCGGGCAATCAATAATTCTCAAGGCATGCAGCATTTTAAAATGAATACTAGATTCTATGAAAGCTACATTTAAATGTGCGTTGTTAAATTTCCAGCATGGACGCTGTACTTTAACATTAATTACCAATCGCATGTATCAGATATTTGCTTATAAGATTGTTTCAATTATTGCCTTGGTCTAAAAGCAGTGAATATAGGTATAAAAATATATATATAATTAATAGTTATGTATTAAATACAAGCATAGAGTACAAACTAAATCGATTTTTTCTTCGGTTTGACTCTCCTTGGCAAAAGTATAAAGGAGAGTCAAGCTGCAGAGGAATCGCTCATATATTGTATTCAAGACATTAAAATTGTAGGTTTACCATGTCTTCTCTACTAGCATCTCTCTAAACTCTCTCTTCGCAGTTTACAATTCCGTATACCTTGAAATATGAGCTGTGGAGGTGATAAGAGACCGACAGCGATGATTTTATGAAACGTCTAACAAAAATCCCAAAAGCCTTTTCCAAATTCATAGACAAATTTCTTGTAGTTACTGATAGAGAATGAGTAGCTATACTATTTCACAACCATTTTTAAAAACATGTCCTTCATTTTGAAAAACACTTGAGAAAGAAATTTTCAAAAATTATTAAGCGTTTTCTTTGGAATATACTATTTTCCCGCCCTCATGAAGTTACGTACTACTTAGCACATATTGCAGATACTAAAACAATGTCACCAGAGCCAGCGAAAGAAACATTTTTACCT
The DNA here is from genome assembly GCF_044657685.1 of Stegodyphus dumicola. NCBI lineage: Eukaryota > Metazoa > Arthropoda > Arachnida > Araneae > Eresidae > Stegodyphus > Stegodyphus dumicola. The sequence goes on along the minus strand of NC_140770.1, from coordinate 104,428,087 downwards.
ATATTCGGTAGGGAAAAAATTTTGCATTCAAGCAAACAATTTACACAAATGTAACCTCAGACAAATAAAGCAATCTGCATTTGAGAAAATGTTAAAAACCATACCGTTTTAAAATTTGTAGTAATGAAAACAAACTTTTGCAATTTACTATTCATTATTTCTGAAGGTCTTTCACAAATTACTAATTTTTCACGAGCTTTAAGGCATAAGGTAAGCAAATATTTACTTAAATATTTAATATGAATTCATAATTCCTATAATGATTAGGAATTGAACTACTTTTCATAACTAATCAGAGTTTCATAACTAATCACAGACTTGGCAAGCTGCCAAAGCAGTTAATAAAGCAAATCTCATCATTGAACTGTGTTTTATTAGAAGTTACCTAATTCATATTTATCGCAAGTGATGCATAACAGCAGTTTTAAGTTTTAGCCTTCAAACTGCATGTAAGTAATTTCAAAACATGAAACAGTAATTATAATTTTTCTAAATTTTAAAATGCAAAAAAGGAAATATCTATTCATTTCATTTGTACAGAATATATAAATATGAAATAATTATTTTTCTATGTGCACTCTTTTATGAAACAATCATAGATAGGGGTTGGAAAGATTAAAAGAATGCTTATGTAACTTCTATGATTCATGTAACTCTATGAACATTTTAGCTTCTGCGATTCATGTAACTCTATGAACTCTTTAACTTCTGTGATTCATGTAACTCTATGTACTCATGTAACTTATATGATTTTAGATAAAAAAAAACCGTAACTTCCACAAGATATTTATTTCGTCATGTTACTGAAATATTTTTCAAATGCAGACTTTCTTATTTTCGAAAAAACATTAAGAATTTAAGAAAAAGTAAGTGGGTATGTGTTATATATATGTATCATATATATATACTATATAAAGTGGGTAAGAAAAATGTTGGTGTTAAAACATAAGGATACAAAACATTTATTGAGATGTGTGGTCATCAGTCACTGAAATGCCAGCTTCACAACGATTTTCCACGATGTGTACAAAATTATCCAGGATTTCCTGCAGTAACAAAGTGTATTTACAATGGATAGTGCCTTGGAGCTCAAACAAAATGCAAGGGGGGAAGAGCTGCAGTAAAATAGGTCAGCTTGTCTTAGTGTATTCTATAATTCCTTTTTAGTTGAATTCGTAGAATGTCCATGTAACTCCTTCCGCTTTATCCTTTCGTCAGCAAGAAAAACGTTCTCTAGTGCAGCGTGATGAGAAAAGTTCGTTAGGTTTAACATGTTATCAATTGCACTTTTAAACAACTGAACAAAAGGCCCTAGAATATCATCTGTGCATATTTCTGCATTCATAGTTTCATTCGCCAAGTGTGTAGTTCAGCGAGGTTATTAAAACTGATTCCCGTCTATACTATGATTCTCCCCTCTTTGTACCATTGTCTTTCACAAAGAATTTCAAGTTTTCTGTCTTTGTTTTACTTCTAGATTTTAACACGTCTCATCTGATCTTCAAATAAAAACGACACACATCAGCTAAGAGAGCTCTGTTCCAGCCTGTAGTCCTCAAATCCCTATGATTACCTGCATTTCTTTTAATCTTGCCCATTTCGCAGCCGGAGTTACAGGAACACAAATGATCGGCTTCTTTCCATACACTCCTCTTATATGCACCCTGTACTCATAATTTATTTAGATAGATGAGTTCCTGTAACTTAAGCGAACTAATTTGCAATCGGGATTGAAATCAGTCAAATAACGGTAGTAAGGGTGCGTAGTGCCATGTTTTCCGTCTTCACGTGGGTGTCTGCGTAACAATATTTTTAAAGAGTTCCATGATCCCTGATATTAAGTCTTTGGTTCTTTTACGTTTCTACAGCCTTATACCTGTGTGTTGCAGCTTCCATTCTCCCAATTTACACATTTCGAGTAATCCTTCAGATACCTTCTCAAGTACATGTTCCACAGGTAAATCTTTTGCCAAAGTAATTCCTATAATCTATGAAATCAGAATTTTAAGTACTACATTTCAGTGAATCCTACACGTTTCAAAAGAAATGGTTTCCAAGACTTGTGTATTTTATGCAGTAAAAGTGAATCTCACTGGACTGTGAAATAATGTTACTACTGAGCTACCAACCAATTACCTTTCATTGGAATTAATTTAACAGAATTAATGTAAAGCACTTTTCGATAAATGCTCCTTTAATTTTTAACATCAGTGCAATTCAAATTCCTAAAGATATCTGTAAAATGTTATAAGTTATCTTACAGGACAGAAGTATAAATTTGGACATACCTTCTTTGATTGCGCCTTGTGAATATCTTTTATAAAATTCTCATCAACTTCATATTTTTCTTAGATTATGTGTTGCTAAAATTGCACTTTAATCCGCAAGTTATGACTATAATAAAAGAGAGTAATGTAGTGCTTAAATAAACAAGAATTTTATCTAATGTAATGTGCAATTATTTACGAATTGTGATATAATTCAACATACATAAATGCTTGCTATGTTACTCATTTGTAAGTTTTGGATTATTTTTTTTCTTATGCTTAATTATTTCTGATTCTTTCCTCTTTTTCATATAATACCACTCTTCAAGGTAATGCACTAGCTTCAAAATAAAGTTATTGCAACAAAAATTTTAAGCGATTCATATTATAATACATACTGTGTTTTCGAGGGAAATAAAACCTCCAATTCCACGGAAGTCGTAGTAAAAAACTTTAGTACATATGTTTTTTTAGAAAAAAGGGGAGACTAATTTAAAAGGAAATCAGTTTTATTTTCTTCTTCAGGAAATTTAGAGAAAAAGCAGAAAAAGGGTTTCTATTTTATTATTTGAAAATTCCTTGAAACTTAAACAATTGCCCAGACACAATTTATTGGATAAAGATTTCATACCCAGTTCAATAAGCAAAAGCAGAAAACAAAAGCTTTCCGAAAAAAAGAGCATACTTGGAAGTTGAAATTTCCGGACTATTTAACATTCCAGAAAAGGGGATATCAAAGAGTTTCTGTGTTATAATATTTAGGGTGCGTGAATGATATGTAGATGCATTATGCAATTCAATTTTTCTCTTTAAGAATTTGAAAATCATTCAAGGGATCTGTACGTTTGGTATTAACTCAAAGAAAAAAAATTATTCTGAGCAAAGTTCGTAAAATGCTTAGCAAAAAATGTTTTTATACTTTTTTCTACGCTACTGTGTAGAGAAAACAGATAAGACTGTGTTGCCATTCTTTATCGATATTAGAATTTGGAAGAGTACAGATGTGAAAGCAAACATTCATATTTTCGATTATTTAATCGTCATCGAAGTAGCGCAGAGTATTCCTGAGCCAGAGAATTGAGATCTTGAGTACAGTTCAAAACACAGTTTTGTAACTTGACACGATTAGCCAGAGCAAGGATGGCTGATTGGCTGTCAGAGAGAATATATATATTTTTATCAACTGTATTTTTAGCTAAGAGCTCCCTGGCGACCATATTGATCGCCAGAACCTCGGCTTGGAAAACAGTTGTTAGTTTACCAAGGAAGGCATAGATGAAATCTAATGAAATCTTCTCCAGATCCCTTGGTTCTTATAATAGCTCCAGCTCCAGTGAAGTTGGATTTTGATCCATCTGTGTAGAATTCCACTGATCCTGTTGGAATTAGGTCAATTAGAGATTCTATCTCATTCCTTTTGGTATATAAGTTGAAAATAGTTTATCTGGAACTATTGTTTTAGTAATTGCATCCTTGGGCATATAGATTATAGGAATCTCATTGCCCAAGTCCAGGCATATGTCAATGTGGCTTTTCAGGTGGCTTTTATGACCGAAACATGTCCTTTGGCACCATGTGCCATTTCTATTCAACCTATACATTGCTTTAATTGCTTCTGCGCTCAAAAATAATTTCAAGGGTGGAATTTGCAATAAAAATTCTAATGCAGCAGTAGGGGTACTGTTTAAAGACCCACTAATGCATAGGCATGCAAGTCTTTGAACCTTTTGTAAAATGTTTAAATATGTGCTTTTGTCAATAACATTGATCCAGACCTCGCATCCGTAAGAAAGCATTGGCCGAACTAAGGCAATATAAATCCATACAGTAGATTTTGGATTAAGGCCCCATTTTTTACTAACGATTCGCCTGCAAAGTACTAGTACATTTGTGTCAGTTTGTGCCTTTTCTTTTTTATGGGTAATCCATGTGAGTTTACTGTCCAGATAACATCATAAGTATTTAACGTATTCCTTACGTCTAATAATCTGGTTACCCAGATACAAATCTGCCAGTTTCCATTTCCTTTTCCACGTGAAAACTATGACCTCTGATTTTTCAGCAGAGAAAGATAGGCCATTTATTTCACCCAGTGTGATATTTTATTCAAGATTTGCTGAGCTTGATTGTGTAGGGTTCCAATATCGAAACCCAGTAGTAACACAATAAGATCATCTGCATAAGCCTGTGACAGGCCGGGTTCCTCCCGTAGACGTACTAAGAATGAGTCGAATACCAGGTTCCACAGGAACGGAGAAAGAATACCACGCTGTGGACTCCCTTTAGTAATATCCCTCTTTACTTCACGGTCAGTGAGACTAACGCAGATATTCCTGTTTTTAATCATAAAGATGAACCATCTAGTAATCATAGGGTGAATATGACTTCCAATAAAGGCATTATGTATTTTCTCGAAACCGATGTTATCAAAGGTTCCTACAATATCCAGTAGAATTCCAATGGCAAAGTGTCCGTCTATAATTGTTTTTCTATTCTCCACACCAGTTGGTGTAGGACCGACTCAGTGGAGAAGCCAGGCGTAAAACCGTGTTGGTCTAAGTATGGTTCAAATTATTACCTGACTGTAGGTGCCAGAAAATCAATCGCTCCAACAGCTTAAGCTGGAAGGATGTTAGCGTAGTCATTCTAAATGAGTTTGGTTTCTCATATGTATCTTTTCCTTGTTTGGGGAGAAACACACCTCGTGAAGTTCTCCACACCTTAGGAACATATCCTAAAACTAAACTGGATTCGACTATGTCCACGAGAATGTGGCCAAAAATGTCCCAGCCTTTCTAAAGCAGAATTGGGTAAATGCCATCGTTCCCTGGAAATTTAAAGTGAAGAAATACATCTAGGGCCGCTTTAGCCTTTTGAAAGTTTACTATTGTTTTAGCAAAATCCAAATCTAATCGACTGTGAAGGAATTCTGATAGGTTTTACTGGGGGTCAGAGGTTGCACTTGTGCCTCCCAAATGAAAATTCAACATGGTCGAAAGTGTATCCAAAGGGTTTATAGTATAACTGCCATCTGGTTGCCTGCATAACCGATGAGATTTGAGATACCTGAGAAACCTTAAGAATCTTATGTACTCTGGGAGTGTCATGGTAGGACAGAATATCCGTGCAGAAGGATCTTCATGAGTTATATTTAGTTTTCCTGATTTCAGTTTTAAATTTCCTTTGTAGGATTTTAAAGTTACACCAGTTATCTTCAGATTTATTTCTGACTGCTTTCCTGTGAGCTCTCCGAACCTCTAGTCGGAGGCTTTCAAGCTCATTGGTCCACCAGACTCTCTTGCTAGAAAAGTACTTCCTTCGTTTGAGAGGACAAGATGCATGATACGATTCAGTAATGATATTTAATTTTGCTTGAGTATCAAGCTCCTCGACTGTCTAAAACCTGAAGGTTAATGATATTAGAAACCAGGGAGTCCTTATAAAGGTCCCAATTTGCGTTTTTAATGTTTCTGAAAAAGTCAGCTGGAATTTCGTCTCTAATACAAAATTGCATAAGGCGATGGTCTGAAACTGAGGGATTGTCACTTACATGCCAATTCTTAATAAGGTTATAAATATCAGAAGAATTTAGTGTGAGGTCAATGATTTCCCCTGCTTACCCAAGTTAGATTGGTATTCATTATAAGTTCCATGAGTTTTTCTCCTCTAGGATTAGTATCAGAACTACCCCATGATAGGTGGTGAGCGTTTCATCACCACCAATAACCATAGGAATATTGTTTATTTCACAGAATCTCACAAGACTCTTGCGGAATGTTGAGGTCATAAGCCATGTAAACCAAGCAGAAACGAATGTTTCCTTTTACTGAACTCTTTATGCCCTTGATTAAAATAGCAGTCAAATCCTCTGATATAAACTGAGATAATTTCATAGGCTTTATATTTTTAGAAATGTAAGTGATAATTCTAGGTCTTTTATTATATCCTTCTGACGAAACGAAGTGTGCGTTCATGGGCCTAACAAGGATTTTACTCTTGCAGACCCAAGATTCTTGAATTAAGGCAGCAAAAATGCCTTATTTACATAATTGAGCAGCTAAATTGTATGAAGCTGCTCTGATACGTTGCAGGTTTAGCTGACTAACCTTAACCATTAAAACAGGTTAAATAAGATATAAGATCGATTTTAGGAGAGACTTAGTTAAAAGCCACCTCCTTAACCCACGATTTCCCTTGAAGTCGTGCCAGGGAAAACCTGTTCAGAGGTCTTCCCCAGAGCATCCAAAGAAGGCTCTGGTTCTGACTCCTTTTCGGTCTCCCCTTCTTCCATCAACTGTTTCCTCAGAGGATTCTTGGGCGGAGGAATTGGTTTCCCCTGTTTTTTCGGTTCATTCAGGTGTACAGAGCCACGGCGCCACAAAACATTTTGAAATTCTGGGCCTTCAGGTACTCCATAAGCTCAGGTTCCACTCCCACAACTAGAGTGTTACCTCCGTCTCCAGGAATGACTGCCTTGATGGCGAACTTCTTAACTTCCAAAACCTTGTTACCGACATCAAGGAGCTTGATGTTATCTTTTGGTGACCTGCTACCAGGAAACCAAGCGAAAAACCTTTTCATGGGGGTTTGTCCCCGGGAGCCATAGCGTGATAACCGGGAGGGTTTTCTTCAGGGCCAGGTAGATCATTGATTAGGGTATTTAGGACGTCCACAGTCTCCTGGTCCTCACACGTAATGTTGAGTTCATTCGGCTGAAGGACTGTCTTGTGGACCCTACAGGTAGTCATGGAGCCGTCGATAATTCGGTCATCAATCACTTTGATGTAATGTCTCTGGAGTCATCCTTGCAGACGACCGAAAGAGTAATTGCCTTCCTCACACCTTGACTATAAATACGTCGTTTCTTGAGGGCCATTTCCGGGATGTCACCAGCAATGCGTTCTCTCTTACGAGAATCTTCATTGCTTGGAATACTTTCCTTCACCAGTTTGGAGGTCGCTTCAGAGGTCCCAGCTTTATTTCTGGCGTTGTCTCTTTTCTCTTCTTTTATTTACAACCTCCGTCATTGGTGACTGGTCATCCGCTTGCACATCTGCCCCAGCACTTCTCTGTCAGAGTCAGTATCCATCCCCATCGGGTTCAAGGCGTCCGTGTCCAAAGGCACATTCACCCCTTCACAAACAATTGGTTTCTGTAGTTCTAAAGATAGGAGCGTCCGCACCCAAGGGCTCATTCACTCTCTCAGAAGTCGGGATTTCAGAGGATGCGTTTTTATCAGATTCTGTATTCTTAACATCCATATTGGTATTTGATTGAAGAAAGAGGGAGAAAAATTCCTTCCGATTTTCTAAGAGCCAGTTTGGAGGGGCACGCCCCGGATTCAGCAGCCAGCAGTTACCTCGGAAGAGCCCTCCGCTCTGCCATGCAGGACCCCACCCAGGCACCACCTGGAACTACAAAGCAGGCGAGATTATACACCAGCTGTTAGAGCAGCCGCGACATGCCAGTTAGGCTGTCTCGGGCTCCTGTACTATCTGGCGCCCTGAGACGCAAAACTTAGTTTTTGTCCTGTATCCTCTACATGGCTGCTTCCTCCAAGACCCCACCTCTCCAGAGGAAATGTCCTCATAATTTCAGATCCTCCCCACAACTGCCGGTCTTCCCAGAGAGGAGCGGTCCGTTGGGTCGTCATAAGATATTCATCATCAGACCGAGCCTCATCCCACTAAACCATGCCACAGGATTTTGTGGCAGTTACTCATTTAGCACCACCCAGGGAGCACGCGTGACTTAAGGATAATAACGGACGCGGGTAACGTTATCCCCCACGGTTTATTGCATAAGTACATCATAAATTAACACATTTTAGTAACGTACCTGACTACTGAATAATATCCTTAGCTGGCCCATTCCATAGAAGACAGTCGTTGCATTGAAATCTAAGATACTTATTTTTATCTCTAATTAGAAATCTTTGGAATACCAGGAAATCAGTTTGTGGATATTTATGTCATTATTCTCAGTTAAAGGTGCATGAGAAAGTGTAATGATCAGGAGTTCCTTGTTCTTCTCATATACAGATATTCGACAAGGAATTTTAAAGGGCAAAGAACTTAAATTTTATCTTTTTATAAAGTAAGCTGAATTTCCCTAAGAACAAGAGATCAGTATTGCAACATTCTTGGGAAACTAGGGATTTTGATGCTAAAAACGTCGCTGATATTCAAATGCCAACTTACAATTACTCAAATAGCAGACTGGCATGCATTCAGATTTTCGATTTTCTTCCTGTTGACAATCGCTTCTTATCAATTTCTGGTATAGCTTTCTGACTTCAAAGAAACGTCAAACTCTCAGAGGAATATCTGCTTCGACCTCATTTAAAGACAAAAGTAGAAATGTTTCTTTTTGCATTGGAAAATAGGTTCCCTAGCGCTAAAAATGATTTTGATAAAATATCTCATTAGAAAGAAATTAAAAAAATAAAATGAAAAAAAGAAGCTGAGTAACGCACTTATGTTTACTCTTCTACATCACAAAATTAATAAAATACTTAATTACCGTGCTCATGGATGGAAAGTATTTTGATATAATGTAAACTTTTGTGAAGATTAATCTCGAACATAGGAAACAGTAGCCAGTTTATTAGTAAGGAAAGTGAATAAAATAGCAAGAAACTTCATTTCGTGAATTGATGCAAGGACAAAAGATTGCAATTTATACCATTTAAAGTTCAAGGAAGAAATTCAAAAAGAAAGCTTTTAAAATTGAAATTTATTTTAGCTGAAGTTTAGCATTATTGACTAATAAAAAAGATTATTAAGAAAAGAAAAGAAACATGTTTAGTGATAATTTAACATTTTATTTTTCATACTTTTAATTTTTGAAAAAAATCATAGATAACTGTTTTTTGAAATGATAGATTGCACACTGAAGTTTTTGAATTGAAACATATGTTTTCGGTTTAACACAGAAATATAAACTATTTATAGAAAACGAACTGGTTAGAAAGCATATGTACAGATCCTGAAACATATTTTATGGCAATAGAAATAAAAATAGCATCAATGATAAATAGAACTGTATTCTTTATAAAAAACAATAGTGAAACGTTTGGACGTTATGACTATATATGACAGCGAAGCAAAATTTTAAAAAATTAACATAAAATGCGATGGATTTTTCTTTCGAAATTACATGATTTCATTGGTTTATGAAATATTTTTTAATCGGCCGCCATAGTGAAAATAGGTTCTGACATTCTTTTACAACGGAAGGACTTCTAACAATTATATTTAAAAAAAAAAAAAAAAAAAAAAAAAAAAAAAAACCAGAAAATAAAGATATTTATTTAATTTTCAAAAATGGACTAAAATGTTGAAGAAAATAATTTTCCAATAAAACATTTGGCCCCATTTACGACAGACGGTCAGACAGAACAGAAATAAAAACGAAGAAAGTACGAATTTACCTTGCTGCTTTAAATCGAGTCTGTTATTTCTAAAATATTTATTATATTATATTTGTCTTTTAGAAATTTCAATACTGCCAACAGTTCTCTTCTAAAAAGAAGAAATATAATATGTCAAAGAGCTATTTCATCAATTCCGTTGACATTGTTTAAAATGTTTCCAAGAAAACATTTCGAATTTTGTAATCTTTTAATCACATATACAGAATGTTTAGGAAAGAAGCAGTAGCTTTTGTGTTTTGTATTTGCTATTCTATAGGACGTAGTTTCTGATGCACAGGAATGAATCTTGTTTAATAGTAAAGATGGTGGTTATTTGGTATTGGATTTCCACTAATAGTCAGACTAACTTGAAGCGGTGTGTAATTTGAATATCTTAAAAGAAAGATTCTAATTAAACAGCTTTTCGATTTGCCAATTATCTAAATAGCAGAAAAATATAAGGATTATGAAATATATTAGCTCCTAAAAATAAGGTGCGTCGGTAAAACATAAATACATTTTAACTTATTTTTATGGTAAAATAAATAAAAATGGAAAAGTAAAACTTTGAGTAACACCAAATTGTACATGAATCTAGCCAATTTGTTTATACAAGATAGCAAACAAGCATTGTGTATAAAGATGAAATCAATATTTAATTTTTGCAAAATGTTATGACCTCACTTTTGGGTTATTAAAACACTGATGTTTAAATCCAATAGCAAAGAAACAAAACATACATTAATGAGGTATGTGACATCCTGGACTTTCACAGGAACTTTACAGCGATTGCAAATGTTATTAACGATATGATCAACCACTGCAGATGCTATGGATGATCATTCCTCTATTAGAACTGTTTTCAGTTCCCTGAGAATAGATGAAGGCAAACATGTAGAAACAGGACGTACTATGGAAGCCCAAAGATTTTCAATAGAACTAAGGTCGGGGGAATACGGCTATCACTTCATACGAGGTATGTCCTAGCTACTCGTTAATAATGTTGGCTCCAACGAATCGGGCATTATCATTCATAAAGAAGAAATCTGGTTCAACTGCTGTAGCATAGAGTCTCATAATGGGGTATAAGGCTTCATTCAGATTACTCGCATCCGTCAAAGGACTTCTTTTAAAGATGTGCAACTGCCTGCTGTATGCGATTGAAATTTTAGCATACACAAAGATGTTGCCACTTACGAATATGTGATGATGAGTGTCCTTGACACCGCTTGGCTGTTATAGCAATATACCGTTCTTCGGAAGGAGATGTAATCCTAGATCGACAGGACTCCATTGGTCTGCAGAGGAAAACTTTTGGATTTGTTTGGAAATTTTTTAACATTCGAGAAACTATCGAATGATCAACGATAATCGAAAAACCAAACATCTTCGACTGACTCTCCTGCTGCAATGTATCCGATAGCATGCCAGGGTTTATTATCTGCCATTCTTTCTTATTTCAGATGAATATCGTAAAACATTATTCTACGGAAGCTGCTAACACTTATACAAATATTTAAAATGAACTTTCTCAAAGTTATCAAAATGCTGGCTTCATCAACTATTGCCTACTCAAATTCAAATGCGCTTTCAAAAATTGTTAATCTAGGTGGCATTCTCACTTTGAAAGCCAATGTACGTAAAAACATATACTGTTCCTTTGTCAGAATTGAACATAGAATCTGTCCTGCATCTGAGTAATATCCAAGCCGTTGCACAGTGAGCACATGAGAGGAAACGATTATTGTATTACAGCAGTATCTGCATAATTCTGCAGAAGGATTTTGGTAAATTAACAAGATTAACATATAAGTTAAAGCTGAACCAAGCTTTCTATCACGCATTAAAATTTTAATGCTCTGCTTAGCAGAGCATTAAAATTAAGCAGAGCATTAAAATTTTAACTGAATTTTTGAATCTGAGAATTCCTACCATATTTGTTTTAGGTTCGATACAAGTTTCCTAATCAACGACAGAATGTAAAATCACAGATTGGGTTAAAATTCTGATCGATGGGTTAGGATATTTCGAAGTCTCTCCGAGTTGTAATGTGAATGCGAACAAGTTTTTCTTAAACGTCCTCTATGAATATATCCCATCCCTTAGGTAGACAGCCCTCGTGTGCTTTGTTATAACATAAATAAGTAAGTAATACGGAATGATTATCTTTAGCAAATTGTTCATGTAAAATGAAAAAAAAAATCAGAAACATTGCAATTCTATCATTCCTCTAAATGAAGTTAAATTTGAAGATATTCTGGGTGAAATTTTCATTCGTTTTCAATCATCAGACAAACTGTCTAACTAAACACTTCTTTTAAAGTACATTTAAATGTACTGTTAGGACCGAGTATCGCTTCATTGTAAACAGGAAATAAAAATTTGTAACTTTTGTGCTAGCTAAACCAATATCAAGTTTAACACCTATTAACTTCAGTTTTTGCCCTTGAAAATAACATATAAATATACAAGTACTAACTAAATACGTTTTAATGCGCATTGTATACGTAAGTGTATTTTACAAATGTGTCAGGAATTGCAAATTTAATTCAAATTAACCAATATTACTGTATGGTGTCTCTCTTCATGAGTCATAAATTCAAAGATCGTTTCGTTTCAGGAGTCAAGGTTGAGAGAGCATTAGAATTTCAAATCAAAATTTCAAGAGTTCACGGAACATAGAAATAACATTTATTAACGATAAACTTATATTACTTCCGCTTATAGCGGCCATGAAACATAATCAAGCATCAAATAAATATGACATGCGTCATTCTTCATGTTCAAGCGTCAAGTGATATATTTTTCATCGGCGCGCATCAAGAGCGCCACCTATCTACCAAAAAGACGGAACATACTCCGCCCCGATGAACATTGGTTCATTACAACATTATTATAAAGATCTTCAATTTTAGATTTAAACAAGTTTTCCAAAAGTTCAACAGTATATCATATAAAATAAAAATGCATAATGACAAATTTAAATTGAATAACAACATTAAATTTAGCACAAAATTTTACAAATAAAACATACTTACAATCTCTAGAAGGAAAACAAAATAATGAAACTGCTAAATTACCATATTCGACAATTGTGGTCCATTCTCTGAATCTGAAACATAATTGAATTAATAATAATAATAATAAAGACACAAATTCAAGTTATGAATATACAATTAATGTTTTTTTTTAGAGTCTTATTCACTCAATGGTAAGCGGGAAAGTTTATGTATAGGACGCTTCATTTCGCCCAATAAAGTTTTTAGTTTCACAACACGAACTTTTCCATCAGCACCAAGATATAGTTCAATTACTCGTCCAAGTCGCCACTTTAATGGAGGCAAATTTTCGTCCTTTATCAAGACTAAGTCATTGAGGGCTAAATTTGGTTTATCCCTCAACCATTTGGTACGCCCTTGTAATTGTGAAAGATAATCTCTAGACCAACGTTTCCAAAAGCTCTGGAAAATTTGCTGTGTCAATTTCCATCTTTCAGCAGGGGTTAGCTTATTATTTGTAAGATCAGGTTCAGGAGTTGCTGTTAATGTAGTCCCAATCAGGAAATGTCCAGGTGTAAAAGGATTAAAATCTTCAGGATCAGATGCGATAGAAACTATTGGCCTGGAATTCAAACACGCCTCGATTTGTGTAATTAAGGTGTAACGTTGCGTGCCTCCAACTTGCACGCAACCAAGAGGTGACTGTGAAAACAGGATAAAACACAGAGTCTTGTAAAGGGTTTAAGTCCCTTTTTATTCAACGTAATAAATTACAATTGCGTGCTCTTGACGCTCACAGACTGTGCCAACTCGGCAGTCAAATAAAAATAATAACCTGAAAAGAAACTAAAGACAAGACTCTAACTACGAGGTTCTCTAAAATAACTAACTCACCGCGTTTTACAATACCGCTGCTAATTCAGCAGACTTGAAGCTCACTTGGACGATTAACACCACTTCCCGCCAAGCACATAGGCCGAAACGCGGGGTTCTTCAATTTCTCGCTAACTACCTCCGCGCTCGTGAAGTAAGAATATCACACACCGAACTCGTTTCCTTCTATTTAAATCAGAATACTTCCGCTGATAATTTGAATCCTTGCGCGTTCTACTCAAATTTACATATTCTGGCATTGGCAGTTCCAGGGGAAAGTAAGGCTTGACAGGAAAGATAGTTTAAACTTAAAATAAATGTTAGTTAAAATAAATATAAACCCTACATTTGCCGCTGCCAGAATTTGGAAAACTTGGAAGCAGGTCCTACGAACGACCTGTTGTAAGTTTCTCTAATTCTGAACTAACTGGCGAGAACCTCGTTTACACAAAAAAAAAAAAAAAAAAAAAAAATCTTATGTAACAAATTGTATCTAAAATTTTGTTGATCGTTATAAAGCTCTCTTCTTACAGCAACTTTTCCTGGACTTCATCAATCAATCTTGGTCTTTCCTTCCAGCATCTGGAAGGAATAAGTATCAGTATCTTTCTACATACATTATAATTTACACTTTCTTGACACAATAAATTTTTGCTTTTAAACGATTCGTTTTTCTTAGTTATTGCTTAATTCACATTCATTCAATTTTTCAAGCATTAATTTAACTTTACCCTGGCTCTCCACCGTGTGTGGTGTCAAACGGGAATATTCGTGTTTTAGTCTTACAACACTTCCCCTAACCACCATGATTTGTTAGAATTCAACGACCAAATAGACACACCTTACTCGACATTCTACAACTCAATGAGCTACTTTAATAGTCTTAAAAATTCAAATGTAGGTGGAGAACCCTACAAAACACATTCATTCTAACTTCCCCCTAATTCATCTTTAAACATGCAGGCTTTCGCTCTAAAGCATGACTTTACAGTTTAATACTTAAATTTTGACTTCATTGCTTTTAAGCATTCACTTTTAGCATCTACAATTTTATGCTTCTAGACTAAATTCTACTTTTACATAACGTTCAAGTATTTACATACATTTACAAAATTTTAATACATATGCTTTTTACAATTTACCATAAAATGAATAAGAGAAAATAAATTTTTACTTTACTCATTCTTCGCCAAGCTGGCGGCACTGAAACTAAAATTCTTATTAATACAAGAATACGAAGTTACTTTTATCTTCGGCCAAATTTTGGCTTTAACATAACAGAATTAGTCTTCCGACCAACAGAAAATGCTTGTTTTTAGCTTTTACACTTAAAGAAAATGATACTTTTGCCTTAGCTAAATAAAGTAAAACAAAACTAAGTCTCAATCGAGACATATTGACTTTCGTCAAAACATAGAACTTCGTACTTATGCATAACATTTCGGAACAAAAGAGAAAGAAAAAATATAGAAGGTTTTAACTTATCTTTGAGTTTTCGATGCTTGAAACTCCGTCATCCGTTTTTGGCAAAATTGATCCCAAGTTAGAGGTTTCATGGATGTCAATCTTCTCCTTATTGATCTCCGAGTGTCGTCCACGTTGCTCTTTCTTTTGCGTCCTCTACATGCTGGCCTCTTGACGGAGTAATCGTCTGGTTGTTGGCCTTTGCGTTTCTGCCTGGGACGGCTGGTCTTGACGTCCTCCGGTCTGGAGTCCTTCTTGAATTTCTTCTGTTCCTCGTATTTTTGTGCCTCCTGCTGGCGTTTCAGTTTCCGGAACGGCGGCCTTGCTGGCACCTGACTCTGTGGCCGTGTGCGCGTTCTCCTTGATGTGTAATTTCTCCTGCCATCCTTTGTAGGTGGTGTTTTCGTCTTTACCACGGTTTCTTTACCCGGTTCATCTGTATTTTTGTTTTTCTTAAACGCCGGAGTTTGAAAATCATTTTTTCTTTTTGATACCGACGTCCGGGTTGTAGAAGTGCTAGATCTCTC
This sequence comes from Stegodyphus dumicola, assembly GCF_044657685.1. Lineage (NCBI taxonomy): Eukaryota > Metazoa > Arthropoda > Arachnida > Araneae > Eresidae > Stegodyphus > Stegodyphus dumicola. Next base: position 104,412,543 of record NC_140770.1, on the reverse strand, counting down.
TTCAGTTCTCCGTTTCTTGGGTGGTGGAATAGTTGTTGCAGTCTCTGGCCCTTCTATTTCGTTTAGACTTGAGTCCTGCAAGAAACTTTTAAGGATTTCAAAATCATTTGGATTATAGTATTTTTTCACCTGGTCGGGACTTGCTTTACAGATTTCCCCTCTGTCGTTCTTAAGATATAATACTACCCCTTTGATTTCCTGAATTACATAGGGGCCTTCAAACTTTGGAGCTAGCTTTGCCGTAAAATTGTCTGGGGCACTTGATAAAGAAAATTTCCGCTTCAATACTTTATCCCCAACTTTAAAATCTGCTTCACGGTGTTTTCTATCATAATAAATTTTCTGTCTATTTCTTGCCGTATCCGAGGTTTTAAGCGCCTGATCAATTAGCTTTTGCACATCTTTTTGTTTAAACTCCTGCTCTCTTTGTTGCACAAAGAATAATTTATCTAAAGGCTTAATTAATTTTCGGCCTAAGAATAATTCTGCTGGAGTTTTTCCCGTAGTATCATGATGTGCCGTTCTTAAAGCATAAGCTAATTCATTTATGTAGCCATCCCAGCGCTTGTGATGTGTGCTCACGTAACTGCGAATTATTTTTACTATATTTTTATTAACTCTTTCTGCTATGTTAGCCTGTGGTCTATACGGAACCATTTTGATATGGCGTATGCCAAGTCCATTGCATATGTTTTCAAATATTTGACTAATGAATTGTTTTCCGTTATCGCTAATGACTTTTATCGGTGCACCGTATTTTAAAATGTATCTGTGTAAGAATGCATTTGCGACTGTTTTGGCTGACGCGCGTTTAAGAGGAACAATTTCTATCCATTTTGAAAAATGATCTACTATTACTAAAAGAAAACGATTTTTATTTAACTCGCTCTGGGGGAAGGGACCAAGAAGATCTATGCCTAAAATTTCATTCGGAAATGTAGCGCGAATGCTATTTAAGTACCCGGCCGGGCTGTAATTAATATCATTTATTAACTGACATTGATTGCAGGACCTGACATACGCCGTTACTATTTTGTATAATTGCGGGAAATATACCGCCTCGCGTACCCTTTTTATAGTCTTTCTGACCCCGAGGTGGTCGCTGTTTTTTCTTCGTGCAACTCCTTCAAAATGCTTAATCGAAGCGAGGCTGGGATGACTGGCTTATACTCAAGATTTTCGTTTGTTGTTTTCGTATAAAATAATAAATTATCTATTATTTCATAGTTTTTTGCTCTATTTCTTATCGCATCGATATCTGTGTGCTCGAAGCTTTCGGGGTCTTTCAAATAAGCATAGATATTTCCAAATTCAGGATCAGCTTTTAGTTCAGTAATAACCGTATCTCTAGAATCTAAAATTTTTGAAGTCAACACAAGGCATTTAAGTTCATTTCCTTCATCGTCCAGTTTTATACGAGAAAGTGCGTCAGCTACATTGTTTTCCTTACCCGGTTTATATTTTATTGTGATATTATATTCTTGGAGTTTTAAAGCCCATCTTATTAACCTGGGCGTTAGGTTTTTCCCCGAGTAAAGTCTACCAACAGCCGCATGATCCGAAAAGACTGTTACTGGCGATTTGACGAAATAAACCCGAAATTTGTGTACAGCCATTAATACGGCTAATGTTTCTCTTTCTGTAGCTGTATAATTCCTTTGTGTCTGATTCAATGTTTTACTAAAAAATGCCAGCGGATGGTTATTTTGCATAAGAACCGCACCCACCGCATAGTCTGACGCATCTGCTGCAATTTCCAGGTTTTCGTCCCCCTCTGGGAATTTTAAAACAGGGGCATTAATGAGCGCTTCTTTTAATCTTTCAAAAGCTGTGTTAGCTTCCGCTGTCCACGTAAATTTACCCCTTTTTCGTTTGATTACTAAGAGTGGTTCAACAATATTAGCGAAATCTTTTATGAAAGATCGATAGTAAGAACATAACCCAAGGAAGGAAGAAAGTTTCTTGGCGGTGTTTGGCGGTGGGAAATTCTTAATAGCTTTTATTTTTGAATCTTGCGTTTCTATACCCTTTTGCGAAATTTTATAACCGAGATATTTAAGTTCTTTAGTTGCGAACTTGCATTTTGAGGCGTTAATTGTAAGACCGGCCTCTTTTAATAATTTAAAAACTTTTTCTAGATCATTAATGAGTTGTTCCAACGTACTACTCGTTATAATTATATCATCTAGATAAATTAAAGTTGACTTTCCTAGGACAGGCTTTAGAACAATGTCCATAGCTCTCTGGAATGTTGATGGGGCCCCACACAACCCAAAAGGCATGCGTAAAAATGCATAAGTGCCCGATTTTGTTATAAACGCGGTTTTATGTATATCTTCGGGTCTCATAGCTATTTGATAGTATCCAGACGTTAAGTCCAAAGTAGACATATATCTTGTCGATTTGATCTGTCTAATGACCTCGTCTATAACCGGCAAAGGGTAAACTGGAAATTTGGTAATACTATTTAGTTTTCTGTAATCAATAGCAAACCTCCAAGCCCTTTTATCCGAAGGAGGAAACTCGTTCTTTTTCCTACATAGTACGACTGAACTCGCGTACTCACTATTTATGGGCGTTATTATTTTATTCTTTAACATCTCCTGAATATGTTCTTCGATGATTAAGTCTTTTTGTTTGTCATAACGGTATGGTTTAGTCCTACACGGTTTTTCGGCATTTAATTGAATCTTGTGCGTCAGTATTTGGCAGTTTCCTGGTTTTTCTGAAAACAAATGAGAAAAATTACTCACCACTTGCTGTATTGCTTTCCTTTCATGGTCATTCAGATGACTAAGGTCCACTTGAAGTGTCTCCACAGGTTCCACCACCCTCTGGTCCATCTCCAACACCACGGAACTATCTTGAAAATTTAATTTGGCCCTCGCGGCCCTTAAAAACTCCATACCTAAAATAAGAGAGTGTTGCAGATCTTTCACCACAAAAATTAATACTTTGAGACTTTCCTCTTTTACCTGTAAGTTTAATGATAATTTCCCGATGCAGTGACATGTTTTTCCTTGCGCCGCTATAATTTCCGTATTTCTGGTTTTAAATAATCGTATCCTATAAAAATTCTTTTTGAAGAAATTTTCACTCATAAAATTTCCTTCTGCTCCTGTATCGATGAGGGCTTCTACTGGTACATCGCCAACCATGACTTGTATAATTGGTAGCTGTGAGTTTTTTACGATGACCGTATTTAAATGTCTATTTGAGGGTTTTTTTAAAACTTCCGGGGTCTGGACCCTCCCTTTCACAGGCCCCTCTACTCGTTTAAAGCTTTCCTTTCAATCTGTGTCTTCTGGGTACGCGGATGCTTATTTTCAAATTTTCTTTTTGGGCCTTGACCTTCGAGTTTCGATGCGTTAGCTTGATAGTTCTTTCCCCCAAAAGAGCGATTTCCATTTCTGGTTTCCTCATTTGAAGATTTCCTTCGGGTACTTTGAGAATATGTTTCCCCTCTCGCGTTTTCCGCTATTCTGCGATTTTGAAACTTCACCGCCGATTCGAAGAGTTCCTGCAATGTTCTTGGGTTTCTAATTTCAAAGTAGTCTTGAACAGCGGGTAACAATCTTGGTAATATTATTTCGATTATCTCCGCATCGGTTTCTTTCCATACAGCATATCCGTTAGCTTGATTTTTCGTAGAATAAAGTCCGTCAATTCTGCTGTATCCCGTTGATAGAAACTATATAGCTCGGCTTCCAGCCGTGCGCGATCTTTCACTATGGGGAAGGCCTTTACTAACGATTTTTTGAAATTTTCAAATATATATGTCGGGCTTCCAAATTCCCCTAATAAAAATTTGCCTATATTTTCCACCATAGCGCGGCCTGTCCTCTTAGTGCTGATGTGGCGATGGCAACTTTTTGTCTTTCAGGCACAGGGTAGAGCTGAAAGTGGTTTTCTAGACCTTCTAGAAATACCGACACCGAATTTTTTTCCCTCGAAATAGACGTTTGGCTTGATTGACGCTCTCAAAGTCTGGAGCAGGTATCCAAATCCTTCTAACTGACTTGTCATTTCTTGTTGTTGTCCAGCGGCTTCCATCCAGTTTTCGGCCATTTCAGTTCGATAAGTGTTCGGACGCCAATGTAACGTTGCGTGCCTCCAACTTGCACGCAACCAAGAGGTGACTGTGAAAACAGGATATAACACAGAGTCTTGTAAAGGGTTTAAGTCCCTTTTTATTCAACGTAATAAATTACAATTGCGTGCTCTTGACGCTCACAGACTGTGCCAACTCGGCAGTCAAATAAAAATAATAACCTGAAAAGAAACTAAAGACAAGACTCTAACTACGAGGCTCTCTAAAATAACTAACTCACCGCGTTTTACAATACCGCTGCTAATTCAGCAGACTTGAAGCTCACTTGGACGATTAACACTACTTCCCGCCAAGCACATAGGCCGAAACGCGGGGTTCTTCAATTTCTCGCTAACTACCTCCGCGCTCGTGAAGTAAGAATATCACACACCGAACTCGTTTCCTTCTATTTAAATCAGAATACTTCCGCTGATAATTTGAATCCTTGCGCGTTCTACTCAAATTTACATATTCTGGCATTGGCAGTTCCAGGGGAAAGTAAGGCTTGACAGGAAAGTTAGTTTAAACTTAAAATAAATGTTAGTTAAAATAAATATAAACCCTACAAAGGTGTGAAATTCTTCGTATGTCAGAACCTGGGTCCCAATAGTTCTCTTTAAGTGAATCTTCATTTGTTTCACTCCAGCCTCCCAAAGACCTCCAAAGTGAGGGGCAGCAGGAGGATTGAAGATCCATTGAATATTTTCACCGCTCAGGTAGTTTTGAAATGCTTCGTCAGAGTAAAGTGTAGCTATGTATCTTCTTAATTCTCGATCAGCCCCAACAAAGTTGGTGCCTCTATCGGAAAAGATTTTCTTGGGTTTTCCTCTGCGTGACACAAATCTTTTCAGAGATGCTAGGAATGCTTCAGTTGTTAGATCACTGACCACTTCTAGGTGAAAGGCCTTTGTGGTGAAGCATATGTAAAGGCAAACGTAACATTTATATCTCGTTCCTCCTCTTCCTTTCCTAGCTTTAATTAAAAAGGTGTCTGCAAAATCTAGTCCTGTATTCGAGAATGTTCTATCCGGCAATACGCGAGAAGCAGGTAGGTCGCCCATTATCTGACTGGATATGCTTGTTCGATTTTTAAAACATTTTATACATTTCCAGATTATTTTTCTTACAATTTCTCGGCCATTAACGATCCAATATTTCTGTCGGAGAGCAGATAATGTTAATGTGCCTCCTCCGTTAAGGTTCATTTCGTGAAAGTTTTTGACTATCAATTCAGTAACTTGGTGACTTTTGGGAAGAATGATTGGATACTTTGTGTTTTTTGAAAGATTCGAGTTACAGAGTCTACCACCGACTCTAAGGATTTCTTCTCTATCAAGAAAAGGATTTAATTTCAGGATTTTACTGCTGAGATTCAATTTCTTCCCTGCTTTCAAAAGTCTAATTTCTTCTCTAAATTCGGAATTTTGCATGATTTTAAAAATCAAATTGCTTGCCTTATCCAATTCTTGAACTGTTAAAAAACCCTTGAGTTTTAAAGATGTAGGTTTAATATTGTGGCAGAATCTTAAACACCATGCAGTTACGCGTTTCAATTTTTTCCAGGATGAAAACCTGGATGTCAATTCAAATTCAGCCTCTTGGCTAATAACAGAACATATAGTAGTTTGACGCTGTTCTAGCTGTACCTCTTCCACCATAGGCTTGATCAAAGGATCAAAAGATGATGAAGGTAAAATTTTCTCTTTTAACCACACTGGTCCATTGAACCAAAGTTTATTTTCCACTAGATCAGAAGCTCTTAATCCACGTGAAACTATGTCAGCCGGATTGTCATTTTCCTTACAGTATTTCCATTGCGAAGGTGATACAACATCTTGTATTTCACGTACACGATTAGCAACAACGACTGTGTATCCAAATATCGTCGGTACTATAAACAAACCATCATTTATCATTGAATTACTTCCTGTTTGTATATACCAGAAATGCTCCGCGCCAAGCAGAATATTTATGTTCTCATTAACGGGACTTGTATCCGAAAGTTCCAAACCTTTTTTAGTCATAAATTCTTTAATGTTTTGACATGTTGATGGCGCCTGGAATTCTATTGATGATATTAATTCTATCCCTATAGCTTCTACAACAAGGCAGCGATCATCGTTTTTATTTTTTATTTTTAGACTATATACATCAAATTCTTGCGAGTTACCGCGCTGATTTCCAAACGAATAAATTGTTAGAAATTCTTTTCTAATGACTTACAATTCTAAATCGCGCGCTAACTTGTGGGTGATGAAGTTTCGTTCACTACCTGAATCAATTAATAATCTTACGATTCTCGATTTATTTTTGCTTTGAGCAATAACAGAACATGTCCGTAAAAGCACACTATTTTCAGGTTTTAGAGTGTTACAGTGGAAAGTAGATACTAAAGTTTTATTTTGCGTATCTGCGGATTTAACATCTTCCATTTCTTTCGATTTCAAACGGCAGAAAAGTTTATTATGATTTTCCTCGTTACAATTTTCGCATGGTTGTATTTTTGATTGACAAAACGCCGACAAATGTTTTAGAAAGCATCTGTAAAAGCGACCTTCATGTTTCAATTTCTTTCGTTTTTGTTCGTCGGAAAATTTCAAACATCCGGCAGATGTATGTTCGTTTGATTTGCAGAATATGCAAAATTTTTACCGATGTGTTAAAAGCAGAAGCTTGTGATTTGACTTTATAATTTTTTAACCCTTGTTTAGGATTAACCCCTGTGTATTTATTACCTTTTGAGCTATTAATCAAAATACTTGCTTCTCGGCATTCAGTTTCTATTTTAATGAACTCTATTAATTCACTTACTTCTATATTTTGGTTAGATGTTCTTTTTCTATGGAATTCAAGAGCTAAATCTTCAGGTAACAATTTAAGAATTATTGGATTCAATAACTGTCCGTATGAACCGCTAGCAACATCTAAACTACTTAAATTTCTAACACAGATTTGTAACTGATCATAGAGCTTTCTTAACTCAAAAACATTTGAAGAACTTTTAACTGGTTCTAACTGTAACAACATCTGCATGAATTTTGATATAATAACATCTTTACGACCAAACCTCTCTTCTAAACTTTTAATGCATAGATCATAATTTTCTTCAGATAAAGCATAACCAGAAACACAATTATATGCTGAACCAGATAATAAACTTTTCAAATATGTAAACTTATCTATTTTAGATAAACTTGGATTAGAATGAATAGCATTATCATACGAATTAAAGAATTCGAGCCATTTACTGGGATCACCAGCAAATTTTTCAATATTTAATTTAGGTAACTTTACTGAAGCACTACTTGTAACAACATTATTACCATTCAGAGTACTACTAATACCATTACTAGTTGTAATTATACTTCTTTCAACAACTTCATTACTGTTAATTTTCTTTACTTTACTAATAATCTTAGCTTTAAACGTTATAATTTTTTCATCATACTCTTCACATACAAGTAGTTCGTTATCATATTCTTTTTCATCAATTATGAGAGCATCGATCTTTGAGTCAAGAGTTTTAAGTTTATCGTGGTATTCAATTAACAATTCATATGATGAATTTAGATCTTCTACATGTTCTTTACTTAATGCTTCCGATAATAATTTCTCAAGTTTATTTAGAAGTGTAGTAACTTTACTACGTACAATAGCACGTTTCTTTTTCTCTTTTGCTAAATCATCCATTATGTTTCGTTTTCAAAGATCGATACCAAGAACAAATAAATCAAATTTCTTACCTTTAAAAAGGTAATTCCCCTTGTCGCGGGTTTCAGACACCAGAAATATGTATGGTGTCTCTCTTCATGAGTCATAAATTCAAAGATCGTTTCGTTTCAGGAGTCAAGGTTGGGAGAGCATTAGAATTTCAAATCAAAATTTCAAGAGTTCACGGAACATAGAAATAACATTTATTAACGATAAACTTATATTACTTCCGCTTATAGCGGCCATGAAACATAATCAAGCATCAAATAAATATGACATGCGGCATTCTTTATGTTCAAGCGTCAAGTGATATATTTTTCATCGGCGCGCATCAAGAGCGCCACCTATCTACCAAAAAGACGGAACAATTACCATTAAAATATATCTGAATATGTAGTAGTTATCTATGAGTTAATACATGTCTTTGTAATAATTACACCAGAAGAGAAGAAATATATAGACACTTTATTGAAACACATAATAGTTCACTGCAAAATAAACAGCTAAAATTTGCTCAAGGTAAATAACAAAGATACGAAAATATTCCTTAATGCGCGAATAATACTGAAGTTTACCTCGTAGAGTCCTAGGATTCTTTTGATGCTGAAGACATGAAAAATTGTGGAATGTCTTCTTTGGGATTCGAATTTCGGATCTCCAAAATACGTGCCGAGTGTGGTTCCAGTTAACCCAAGAAGGCAAGTGGAAAGGAGGGAGAAAATACCTTATAAATTTATAACCTATCACTCAAAGAATAGATTTCAAAGCTGTAATCATAGATATAATTCCTCAATCCTGAAAAGATTCTTTCAGCTAACTCTTTGAATTGAACGTGTTTTCCGCGGTTCAAATACAGCTGTGTATATAGTGTTGCCCTGCCTTATAGAAGCTTCCCGAAAAATATAGTCCCTTCTAGGGCTCCACATGGCGCTAGCAATTTCTGCCAAGGATCGTCAGAATAGTTTCTGTCTATATCTTGGCTTTTAAATAAGCTGCATTCAAAATTTCTAACGTTTCTAAATTCATAATTATAATAATTAATTAATTTAATTTAATTAAATTTGATTTAATTTGAATTTCGTCAATCGACCCTGTAGGACGGAATATATGAAACTGTCCCATTTGTTTCCGCTGTGTACATAAAACAAAACTGAAATCGAATTGACACAAATATATTCAGAGCTTTATAACAATATATATCAAAGGAACTAAATGCTTATAAACACTACACATTTATTTTAGTGAACATATATATTTCATAAATACTCCCTGAGACATTGATAAAATGTTTGCTTTCAAGAAATCCGTTAATTAGATGTATGCACACTAATAAAAATGTTACCCACAAACATTGATACATTATATGCTTTCAAGAAAGCCATTAATTACGTATATGTACTATGCACACTAATAAAACCTTATTTTCATGCATGCTAAAGGGCTAAATAAGAAAGTGAAAGATTGGAACAAATTTCACATTTTAATACCATGCTTGGTTCTGAAAGGAAACACTTCTGAACACTCCATCATAAATTCAGTCTTAAATCACTTTACATAAGGCAAACTGTAAAAAAAAAAAAAAAAAAAAAACTGCCGTTAATGAAATTTCTAAACCAGGTGAGCAGAGAATGATTAAGGAAACGTTTCACAAATCCAAATTAAAATTGAGCTACTGAAAGAATTCGTTCAAGATTCCAGAAGAAAAATTACGTTTTGTAGAGACTAAAGCAAAATTCGGTTCTACGATAAATTTAACACAAACTTAAATTTGAAATAACAAATGAAATCGATACAAAATCCTAGAAAAATTAAATAATATCGATTTAATTCATGTGACATAACAGACAAAGTCTTTTTATTATGATAACTTCCAAAGAAAGCTTAGAACCTGCTGTTAATTGCTCATCTGATTGCATTTATACACTTTGGTTCTACACTAAACAACTCTTTCTAATGGTTTTAAACATGCAGAAAGTCTATTTCAAGGATTCCGTGACGCTTGGTGACCTGAAATCCATAGGAATTAGGTGGAGGATACATAAAGGAAACTGCAGGTACCTTGTACTTTCTTTATACACAAGGTACCCGCGAATCATCATATTTTATCATCATGATGAGTATGATGATAACTAGATAAGGAACAAGGTAAGTTACTAAAATAAAAATTTGAAATGGTTCAGATTTCAACGATTGCCTAAATCTCTTTAAAAGTTTAAGATGCTATTATTAGTGCAGATTATGGATAGAGATGGCCCAGGTACAATAGCGAACCATTTTATAGGATATTCAAGGAATTTATAATTAATATGGGACCGGCATATACTTATCTTCTGTATATTTAAAAATGAAAAAATATGTAAAGAAATGTTTAGAAACAGCTTACTTTTGGAATTTCCGACACACAGAATTGCGCGTTGGAGAAAAACAAATATTTTATTCCATACACTGCTTTGCCACTGCTCGCTTTAAAATCGTTGTTCTTCTTAATCAAAATTGCATTTATGTTTAAAAAAAATTTAAAGGATAATTAAACAAATTCGAAATTCAAGATTCGGGCTTCCGAGTGCGTATATTAGGGTGAAAGCCTACGTTATTCATAATTTAATGGCTCTAGGTACCGTTGTTTTTTCGCAATGCGAGAAACATACATACATTCATGCAAATGTTTCATTATTTAATTTTGTTTAAGTATAATATAAGGCGATAATACTTGGTGGCAACAATTTTAGAAGAAATTCAACGATTTTAGTGATTCGAAGCAAAATGCCATTTCGAGACTACATAATAGCTCTTCTGGGCTAAATCCGATTTGGGCTAATAAAAAAATAACATTAAATCTATTTTTGACTGAAAGTATCTTATCGTATGCTTCTTATTGTGAAAATTTGTGTCTTGCTGATAAACAAATTTATTTTCCTGATCATATTTTCTGCAGACTTACAATCGGAATAATCCTTCGCTGCAATCTCGTTTTCCACAAAGTGTTGCTGTAGAAATGCTTACAACACGTCCGGCGTTTCGCTTCTTCACCGTTTTTCACCTTATCTGGCCATGTGCTGTAATTAATATAACAAAGTGGTATACTAAAAGAAATTTGCCAAAAGTAACCACGGAGCGCCTTATGGCAATTGCTCCCCTTACCAACTTCATTACTGGTCATGGTCCCTTCCCGGATTACTTCTACCGCCGCACCATCTCAACCACGGATCGCTGTGTTTGCGGGGGTGAGGGGTCACCGGATCATTACATCTTTCAGTGCCCACTCACGGAACAGTTCCACTTCCCGATACCAGCCAATATCTCAGCATTTCACAAGTTCCTAGCCAAAAACAGAGCGGCCATAAATAAAATCTGCAAAATAATAACCACCATTGCAGCATATGGCCAAGACCTCTGTCAACCAGAGTAATAGGGCTTACATGCATTACTTGCGCGCTGACATATGCACTTTAATGCTCTACCATCTAATCTCTGACTGCATAGGGAGCAGAAGAAAATTGAACAGCATTTTTAGGTGTTTAATTTTCTTCTTTTGTTATAACCTATTAAGTTTTTTTTTTTTTTTTTTTTTTTTTTTTTTTTTTTTTTTTTTTACCGTGCCTGTATGTTAATTCAAATGTACTTCAAATGCCAGATGTTAAACAGTTGCCCCTGTATGGCCATGTATCCACACTTATAACTGTTAAATAAACTCCAGGGGAGGACGCGGGACATATGCCTGTTAACCTCTGTTAAACTTCAGGCGTCCCCGTCCTCCGTCACCTGTCACCTGCTCACATATTATAGCTGATCAACAAATCTCGTTGTTTCATAAATTACAACGCTATTTAAGAAAGAACTACGATTTCGAAGGATTCGCATTTACAGAGCTCATATTGAAGCTGTTAATATGATAGATATGCATTCATTTATGACAACGGAAATATTTAGTTGGCCTGTTATCTATAAGATAAATCACTAAATTGCTATCAATATATTTGGTTCGGCGTTTGTATTGAACACACACTCTGATTATATACTTAATAAAATCAAATTTGAAAATTAAATGAAGAAATGCATGGCACGTTTAAGCAAAAATTTTCTATTTTTATATATATTGAACATCATATTTTGGTAGAAATTAATTCTTGACATGCATTTCGCAGTTTTTTGGTCTCTAAATATGCAAATATTCCTTAATAAATATTAGCATTATAAAAAGGAGTATTCTTTTGAATGGATGCGAAACAAACTTTTATAACTTAAATATATTTTATTTTTCTTACTATTACACCAACTACTGTCGAATGGCACAAGGCTCGTTACCGCAGGAAATTCCCCGCAGATCCTTGTTTTCTACAAGCTTTCTTCCACAAGTCTAAAGTTTTGAAGTCAATATTAACTAAAATAACAAGCGGAAGAAAATGTGTTAGAGATACTGAAGCAATATTTAGAAAGTAAAAAGGATAGATACTGCGATATACAGCTCAGGCGTTTCTTTTGTTGCTTCAGTATTTCCAGTATTAAAGACAAGATTTAAGGAAATTTTTATCAACGATTTTTATAAACAAACATTTATAAAATTTATTTAATATATATTATTCTCAATATTTGTAGGTTTAGTCAAGTAGTCTTTGCATACTTCACTGACATTTTAGTCATAACTTAAATATGGTTTGTTACAATAATATTTATGTATTTTCCCATAGTGTCTTTTCTTCCTATTTCTCGTTCCGTTTATGCTATGGCGAAATAAACAGAGCTAACATATGATCAGTTTTTGATCTTTGAAATCCGTTATCTCAGTTTGCAATAGGTTACAATTTTTGTTAATATTAATAAACGCTGATTTCATGATGTTGTACATGTTTTTGATCATATCAGGACTGTATTTAAAATTTATATGACATATGAACTGTTTTACAATCCGCGATAAATTTGTTGCTTATCTTGATCACTCTCAGTTTTCTCTTCAAAATGAGCAATATTTTAAAGCTTCAAATGAGTTAAATAAATATCTTGAAGAAAATGTTTTAAATATAAATATGCTTATATATTTACAGTTAACAATATTTGCTTTCTTAAAAATCTTTTCAGGTACTCAGAATTTGTATAACTTTCACATTAAGATTAAAAGAAGACGGAGGGGAAAAAATGACATAAGCTTGGCTCTTGTTCTTGTTGTTGTCGTGTCTTGGATAAAACCTATTCAAATAGTGCCATGGGCGAAGAATATCTTAAACTGAAATGAATTTCCAGATGTTTAAGTCTTAACTCACTGTCAAACTACTTGAAAAGTAAACTGTGAACAGTTAGTTATCCTAAAAGTATTTAATTATCTATTAGTACCATTGAAAAGATTATAAACTCATTTTTTTGAATAATATAAGAGATATTCTGGAGATTTAAATTCTTATATTGCTAGAGTATGTTATTATTATCATACTTAATTTTAGATGTGAAACAGGAAGAAATAAATTTTACACATTGGAATAAACGCGTGGTAGCAAAACCTATTACTATGAAGAAAACAAAACAACTATTATCCCTATTTAGGTTTATCCGCCACAAGTGGATGGTGGATTCATTAGCACAAAGACTGTGCTGTTTCTAAATAATGAGTTTAATATAAGGGACTTTTAAAGCCCTTCCTCTGTTGTATTCATCTTCTAGTCTTAGCGATATATCGCTAACAGACTTTCAGGTACGTTTAGTAGCAGTTTATGCTAGCCAAGAAGACTAGACGTTACAAGCGTCAATAAAAAATGTAGTTTCAATCAATAATTGAAAAGATATTCTCTGAAATATTAGAAATGGCAAAAAAACTTGACAGTGTATCATGTTCAATGCTTACTTATTTTTGCAAGACCGGCAGTAATTTAAAAGAAGGAGAAATTAACAGTGCATTCGTTCTATTAATGCTGCGATAGCCTAAAATAATATGTGTCATGTAATACAAAAATACAAAGGAATGAGCTGTTCTATTAGGTAGAAATTCCTTAAAATCTTCTGACTAAAAGCTTCAATGATTTCTTGGGAGACGTTTCAAGAGAAATTCATTCGTATTGCTCTTACATATAGGACCCATCAGCGGGAGAGTGTTAAAGTCGCTGAACACTGTTAGTTCCGACCTGATTTCAATTCCAGACTAAAGGGAGTGAGTTTACGTGGTTTTTCCATGTGTCACGTGTATACGCATCAGTTTTTCTTGGAAAGTCCTCCATAAAGGTACCCCTCTACATAGGCAGATACCCATCGCGTGCTTTTCCATATTGCCATGTTAGATGTCGCGTTACATGCAGAAAAGCCCGAAAACGCTCATAGAGACAATACGTCATCCTTATTTGTAATGCTAGTGCTGAGCGATTTTATTCACTCGATCAATGGTGGAAAGAAAGAGCATATATGTAGTAGACTATGGAATTTTTTAATATAAATACGTGAGTTAAATTAAGAATTCTAATGCAATGAAAATAAAACTTTTATCAAGAAAAATGACAAAAATGGACGTCAAAGTAAGGAAATTATTTTTCTGCTACCAAGAAATAAATTAATGTGATGCAATCTCGATCAAGGAGCATTATCGTGTTGACATTTATGCGACGAATTTCGAAATTATTTTTTCTTTCAATCTTGCATTTATATGAATCTTCCAACTTTTAGCCTTTCTCAAAAGAAAGGATTAACTCTCCAGTTCGTCCTGGAGGGGGGAGGACAGAACTGCCGACTGCGAAAGACGTTTTACGAATTAAAATTTCAAACGCAGAGAAAATTATGGAAATAAGATTATGTTCATTTTTTTATTCTCTAAATTGACTTTAGGTACAGTCTTTGAAGATAAACAGCCAATGAAGCTTTGAATTTTGCAAGTTGGTTGCAAAATATTTTTTTAGGTGCCGATTGAATTTCATCACATTTTAAGGAATGTGATAGCTTTACTCTGCTGCTTCTTTGTCTGTTTCTGCTTTAGGAATACTTGCAATTCATGTAGAAATAATACTTTTTTACAGTTCAGATAAAAAGCTGCAGCTAATTAAAATTTTATTTTGAAGAATTACCGTAGTCTACTCAGATTGGCATTATTGATATATTTCTCATAGTTAGTTAAATAAAATTGCGTTTATTAAGTTTAAAATTCGAGCAATTTTAATTCAGATTCTGTTACACCGATATAAATACATAATAAAATATATGGAAACATTTACTTTGTTAATTTGCAGAGGAAAGATATATAATATGTAAGTTAAAATTCAAACTTTAATTTGAATTAACCTCTGAGCTGTACAAGTTTTACTATCTGTATTTAAGTAGAATATATTAGCTAAATTTGAATATATGCATATTTGATTATTAGTCTCTATTTGATAAACTTAATTTCAATATTAAGATGACAAAGAATTATTATTAAAGAAATTATGTTAAGAAAGAAATATATCTTAAATTATAAGTTAATATATACGAAGTGACAAAAGATATCATGACTGGATATTACCGTTCATACCACCCAGAGTGTTAAATAGGGGGTATAGAGGGTTCTTTTTAATTTCGTTATTAGTCCAAAGGCTGTTAGACCCAAAGGGCTTTTAGTCTCAAAACGCATTTTGGGTCGTTTCACTTTCTGTGTTGATTTATCTTTCAAAATGTTGCCACCAAATATTATTGCCATGTATTATATTTAAAGAAACTAAATAATGAAGATTCAGCTAGAATGTATGTATGTTTCTCGCATTGTGAAAAAACAACAGTACCCAGAGCCATCCAATTCTGAATAACATAGTCCTCCAATCGAACATGGGCATTTGGAAACCCGAATTTTGAATAGTGAATTTTTTTTTTTTACTAACTATTTAAAATTTTATAAACTTTTAACGAATTTTTGATTAACAAACTCAACGATTTCAAAGCGAGCAATGGCAACACTGTATGGAAAAGAAAATTATCTCCAGCGCGCGAAACTGTATATCGGAAATTCTAAAGATATGCTATTTGCTGCTTTTAAATATTTTGTGATATCGATGTTGAATTGAAATTTCTGTGGTTTAAGAACATGATACTTAATAAGTAAAGTAAACGCACGAAAGGTTAAAAAAACGCCATTTTAGGCGTAATGTAAAATCTGAAAGACTTGAGATTTTCTGTTCCTTTTTGTTCCCTCGTTGCTGTCGTAAAACAGCTGTAGGCTTATAATATCGATGGAGAATGATTGCCATAAACAATATCTAACGGTTATACATAAAACGTATTTTAGAGTCATTAGGTTATTTTAAAGCAAAAGAAATGAGAAATAACTTATGCCTTCGCCGGGACTCGAAACTGGACCTCTGGAATTCGTGCCAAGTGTGCTATCGTTAAACACCAAGAAGGCATGTAGAAAAGGGGATGAAAATTTATTACCGTATTTCTGCGACCTAATGTTTATCGACCTTGTAGTAGTTAACTATAAGGAAACGAAAGATACAACTCAAAGAAAAAAAGAAAAAAAAAGTTTAACAGGATTTTATTTTGCCACATATGGTGCCCAAAGCTCAAAATAATAGCAAACTAAAAATCTTGTTCTTCTCGAACAATGCTAAATTTCTGTTTAGTTTGCAGAAATATTTTATATTAAATGTATACTTATATTTAATATAAAATATATATTAAATATAAGTGAAGTCTACAAAAACATGGCGAGTGTAGCCAAGCCAAAACTCTAGAGGGTAGTTCCTTCAACAATTCATTCAGATTATGCTTACGGGGCTAGGTGGCAGAATTTGGATGCCCCTTGACCTGGCTTAAGCTACTTGGGTACGATAAACATCCTACTTTTAAACTATGACATTTACCATTCAATTTGTATAAACTGTGTTCTCAACCGGTATAGTGAAGAGCCAAGGTAGAATAGAAATTAGCTTAAAATAATAGCTTGTTAATAAAGCATAGTGCGTCATTTCAGACCTAAACCATACTCAACGATTCTGATGTAAAGCTATTTACTTTTCTTCATATCTTCTTAAATAACTGCAAGGTCATTTATTCAATAGCGATGATAGAATTTGTGAACTGAAATCTTTACCAATAATAATAAAACCACAACCATAACTTTAGCAACATTACTTTGTAACGTTGCGTGCCTCCAACTTGCACGCAACCAAGAGGTGACTGTGAAAACAGGATAAAACACAGAGTCTTGTAAAGGGTTTAAGTCCCTTTTTATTCAACGTAATAAATTACAATTGCGTGCTCTTGACGCTTACAGACGGTGCCAACTCGGCTGTCAAATAAAAATAATAACCTGAAAAGAAACTAAAGACAAGATTCTAACTACGAGGCTCTCTAAAATAACTAACTTACCGCGTTTTACAATACCGCTGCTAATTCAGCAGGCTTGAAGCTCACCTGAACGATTAACACTACTTCCCGCCAAGCACATAGGCCGTAACGCGGGGTTCTTCAATTTCTCGCTAACTACCTCCGCGCTCGTGAAGTAAGAATATCACACACCGAACTTGTTTCCTTCCTATTTAAATCATAATACTTCCGCTGATAATTTGAATCCTTGCGCGTTCTACTAAAATTTACATATTCTGGCATTGGCAGTTCCAGGGGAAAGTAAGGCTTGACAGGAAAGATAGTTTAAACTTAAAATAAATGTTAGTTAAAATAAATATAAACCCTACAACTTAAATCCTTCTTAATTTAACATGCGCATTGTAACTTTTGCTTTCTTCTCAGGATTATCTCTGCTGTTAAAATATATCTACTGCTTTTCTATCACTTAGATATGTAAGACGTATGCTTTTAGTTGGAGAGTTCATGGATGTATCTGTTTCTCTGTTTTTGCATTGTTTCAGTTTGTTATTGAATGATATACGTTGAACAGTAAACATCATCTGAGAAGTATTGATACTTTATGGATTTCTTCAACAACTTAAGAGTTAATATATTCAAAACGTTGCGTTATATACATGAGCTTAATTGCAAAATATTTTACGTACAGCTTGTTCAGAATATAAATTACTCTGGTAGATTTTTGGAAACAAATGTGAGGAAATTATTGGATCTGATCCACTCCTTTCACATTTATAAGAAACTGGGAAGCATTTTGTGCAATATTTAAATGCTTTCTTAACACACTGAGCACTTCTGCATTTTCACTTTGGTATTCTTATATTGTTACAATTCTCGCATGTTAAATTGCTTTTAATGCATGTGTTCAAGAATTATAGTCATCATGATATCTAAACTTGGATTTCTGAACTTATTATACAAACCTGGAGTTAGAAGAACCGAATTTGCGTAGCAATCCCAATCTCCCAACCAAAATAAAATTAAAAAAGGAATATATACAGAAAGAGCTTCTCGTGAAAATGGAATTAGATATTTTTTACAATGAGCAGTTAATATTACAAGAGTTTCATTCATATACCTCGTAACTGTTATTGAATAGATTGTAAACTATGTTTATTATCATAGAAACCACGTGAAAATATAGATATTCTTAATCGGAAGAATAATATAAGGGATAATTTATGAATATCTAACTTGAGTTTCAAACAAAAATTCTTGACTGAATTCTGGATCTGACATACAATTGAATTTCCCACTATATCTGAAATGGCATTGAATGTTTTTCTGCCATTTAAGTACCCTGTACTTTGGCGAAACGATATTTCAATTTTAAAGCTTATTAACTCTAAATGTTATTCAACGCTAAAAAATGCTGAAAATGTTTATGTTAAAGCAGTGTCAAATATTGAGCCATAGTTTAATTTGTTATGCATCAAAAATCAAGCACATCCATCTCATTAAACTGGCTTCCATTAATTTTTATAAAATTGAAGTAAATCCTAAAATTATTTCTTTATATGTGCATATTGTTTACCAAAGAAGTAAATTATTTATGTGAATATATTAGCCCATTTAACAAAGAAATAAATTATTTATGGGAGCATAGAAAGAACCATAACATATTTAACATCTGACGCCCTGAAGAAACTTGATAATAATTAGGATTGGAGAATGAAAAACAATTAAGAAGAGCTGACTTAGTAAATGAATATTCTTAATAGGAAAATATTAGACAGACAGTTTAAAAAAGTGTTTGGTTAGATGCCGTTTATTAGTTTATTGGACACTTTTACACTACGGAAAGAAATTTTACATGGACAATCTCTGTAATTCTTTGAATTTAGAAAAATTATTTAAAAAAACAATGACATCTTACAAACAAGCTGCCATATTCAATTGTCTTCAACCAAGATGCTTTCAGAACCCACTTCAATACCAAAGGGCTGCCTCAAACTCCATCAATTCTTTTAGTATAGCCTGTTTAGTGATTTCGAAAACAAAAGACAAAATTTAGTTTTCTATACATAACCGTTTACAGTACACAAATACTAAACTGCTAAAAGCCTTGCATAATAAATTTTTGGAGCACAAATCTGTTATAAATAAACAATTCTGCACACTAGTAAACTAATTTAACTTTGATAACTTCGAAAGTTTCAATAATCTCATTTTAAAGTATGAACTGTTGACATGATCTTGTAGAGTCATTTTTCGAAGCAGGAGATGTGAAAAATGAGTAATGCCCTGGCCGGAACTCGAAGCATTGATCACTCAAACTCCCGTCGAGCGTGCTGACGACTACACTACGAAGACAGGCTAACAAGGCACGATAAATACCTTATATACTCCTTTAAGTTTAAGGTTTTAAGGGCCCCAGTCGCCAAAACCTAGTGGTGAAGAATCATTATTCACCACCTTTTAGTTCGGGCGCCACTGTAGAATCATTGCTCTATTTCGAAGCAGGGGATGTGAAAAATGAGTAATGTCCTCGCCGGGACTCGAATCACGGACCACTCGAATTCGCGCCGAGGTTGCTGATCACTACACCACAAAGGCATGCTAAGAAGGCGGGAGAAATACCTTATAATTCGAAAAACGAAATGCTGTAAAATTATTTATAGGGCGTTTTGAGGCGGTATGTCCTGCCAGTGGTCGAGTGGTTATTGGGAATTTTATGAGAAATTTTGGAATAATGATCCAATGTCGAACTCATGCACATGAACTTCGTGGTTTTCCCCATATGTAACGTAAATAAGACATATGTTTCCTTAGAAAGTCTTCCACGGAAGAATCGGTATCATTAAGAAGATAGCACTTCATATGATTTTCCATATCCCATAACCTCCTCACCTCCCTCCCTCCTTGAGTCTGGATAATATTAGTCGAAGAGAATTCAAATTATTCCTTTGCACCTCACCTACGAAAATTAAATCAAAGAGTAAGTACGCAGTCTCAAAAAGTCCTAATCTTATTTTGATGACCACCCATGCTGATTTCCTAATCAGAAAGGCCGGGTTTTCAAAATTCCCGAAAGTCTATATACCTTACAGTCAACTTTCTGTTATTTTTTTTATATATTTATTCTCTTCTAATGCTTGTATTTGTTACTTGATGGTTGAGCATCAATGTAGTTACTATTTACACTGCATGGAAAACTACGAAATATCGTATGCAGCCAGCCAGTTTGGAGAATATTTGTTTCACATATAAGAATCATCAATCCCTTGCGTTTTTAAATCCGGCAATTGCTATACATGTACTTTTCAAAAGTATAGAAATATCTTAAGAAAAATATCTAATTTCTGTGAATTAGATGTATTGCTCTTTCTGTAGAACCATACTTTCACTCTGAATTTCTGAAAGGGAGTAAAAGCAGAACCATAATTTTGAAGTAATAAAATCAGAATCATCATCTTTTAGACATCGCCACCTGAAGAAAAATGCCGCAATTATTTTTACGTAATGATCAGTGAGAAGATTCATACGCAATGATTACTCTTTTCATTAATAAAATATTAATGTTCTCTAATAACGTTCTATCACGTATCCACAATTATGAATACGGAGGATTATGATTTCACAATGCCCTTTTGATCGCATATTAAGGTTTCATATAATTTAAATAGTTTTATTTATTTATTTCTATTATTAAGGCATGTTTTAGGAATTTTATTTACAAGGCTTTATAATATCAGTCACGTGACATCATTCATTTCACAAAGGGAGTAAAAAAGGAACCATTTCCTCTATTTCGCTCGACGCTGTACTATTGCAGGAAATATTAAAATTCATGAGTTTGCAGAGCTCTCTGAAGTAAGAAAGTTACGGCATGACAGAGAAAAATTTGCAAATTTCGAATGTCACACAAAATGACAAAACGCTATATAAACTTCCTATAGTATTTATATTTTGAGCAATGTAATGCAAATAAAACTTTCAGTTTAAACATTTATATAGTTTATACCCTTCCATGTTATTAAAATGTTCATAACAAAGTTGTTGATGTATCATGTTACAGCCTAAAATTTCCAAAATGCAAGATCGTTTGCCAACGTCAGTCTTTTGTAGCTATAATCTACGAATATAACTACATATTTTTTATATTTGTTTATTATATTATTAATAATTCATTAACTACTTTTATTTTTTAAATATGATTTTTTAAATGTAGAGTTTATGTTTCAGTTTAAGTGTTTACCATTTATGCCCTCAAAAATTCATGACGCTTAGCATTTCAGCTTTCGATTGTGATCTATCTGGACAGTCTCAAGCAAGCTTTACTTAAATGAGACAAAATATTTCCCATAGGTACTTTAGATGACAGGCAGGAGACGAATCCTGCCTGAAAAAATTTCAGGAAAAATCTACCGATCTCCAGGAGACCATCCAATTTGGGGAAGCCTCCGAGCTTTATACATAGCATTGGACGAAAGATAACGCTCAATCAATGAAAGTAGGAAATCACCTTTGCAACTTGGCACCATTCCGGTAGCAATAATTATATTCGATGTGGTATTCCATCCGCTCAGTCAGTTCCCTAGCAAGGAACCGAATGGAGCCAATCCCCCAAGGAAAGCCTCATATTCAACGCTGTTGCGAACCCACCGTCAAGTGGCAGACGAGACAGTACCATATGCTACCTACGGAGTCTAAGCTATTCACCGAACGAACGGAAGTTCTAGTCCTGTGAAGACTTGAACTAGCTTCACCGGGTTTCTGGTGTCGATCCTCCGGGGGGGGAGGCTTTACGTGACAATCAATTTTGTCCAGCAGTACAACTGTCATCACGTTTTTATTGTCTGCTGGTACATACGACGTTAGTAAAGCTGACTGCCTTACCTATAGGTCCGGGTTCGAGTCCTAAGTAAATCGTGGATGTTTGTAAGCATATAGTATCTGTGCATCAAGGAAGTACTCAAAATACACGGTAGGTAGGTAAGACAAAGACAAGCGGGCTGGGAGATCCTGGACCAACCCCTCTTCCTCTAAACTGGGGTAAAACTGCACAGTTAGGGCCGCGGGACAATACCTAAAGACTAATGGTAAAATTTTAGTGGGCTACCCTTTTCTATCTGTACTTGTTACCACTTTCGCCACCAGAAAAGTATTTTTCTCACAGTCGTATCAGTTTTTTCAGTAGCTTTTCTAGCTCGTTGTGACGGACGAAGTAGTTTTTACCCCTAATCGTAGATAATGCTGTTTCCTAGCGAGAAAGAGAGCAATGTTTCCTGCTTCCGTTACTTTGTTGCTTCATGTTGGGGTATCTTATGTATAGTGCTTTTTCCTATCACTCCTACTGAGTATATTACAAATATAAAAGTGCATCCTAACTTTCTTTATCTACCCGGAAGCTCATTTTGTATTCTGTTCCAAGACTAAGCTACAGTAATTTCTTTTAATAAATGTGAGTTTAGCAAGCGAATTTACAACAATGCACTACTGAGTACCTATTAAAATATTTCCCAGTTGACGAATATATGATTTATAATAACTGTAAATCTTTTTCTAGTAAAGTTTCAGACATTTTTAGTATTAATTCGAAAATATGTGTCAAAAACTGACGTTTTTAATAACATTTAAGATTTTAATGTCATCTTTACACATGAAAAATTTGTAATTCTTATAAGATTTTCCTTCTCGGAAAGATGTAATATATATATATATATGTATTCTTACCTAGTAATAACATTTCAAATGAATTGATTAAGTGTTTAAAGAATGCCTAGTATTTTCTTTAAGTATTATTTTTTTATTCCTTTAGCATTTTGTAACCGTATTCTCAATTTTATTTAAAAATGTGCATCTTCAATGAGATGTTTAAAGGAGAAATATTTTCCCCCGCAGGAGTTAAGTTTCACTATAAAAAATTTTTGATGTGATTATTTTCTAGTTATTTAACGTTTTTATCATCAAGTAACTTATTTTTAATGTTCAAAGCAAAATATTTAAGATACTATGTCTCTTCTGAAATTTTCATATTCATGAATTAATCTGCAAGACTTATAAGAACAAACCTTTTTTCTCAGATTTGAAAACCTGTTTTGTTGAATTTCTGCTTAATTAAAGTATTATTTAAATGAACTTCCAGTTATTTAGCGAGTAACAATTTAATAGGCTTTTGAATTCTTTGTCAGGTTATTTAAAAACTCGCCGTTTCATGAATAGTAAATCACGCAATTTATCCCACCTCTTATTTAAATTGTCACATATTTCAATATGACATAAGTCTAATGTTTTTTGTATAACAGTTACTGAAATTTTATCGCTTTAAGGGGTATCAGGGTTTAAGGGGTATACACCTTTTCTCAAAATCTGCTGTAGATACATACTTGAAATTTTTTGTGCAATTAAAGTATATCTCTCTGATTATACCGAAAAGAGCTTTTGAAACATTTTGAATTTTAGAGAAATTTACAGAATATTTTGTTAGGCACAGTAAAATTTAGCACTTATCTGACACAAAATTCTTAATTTTGTTTTTCTAAGTTAATCTAAAAAAGCTCATTTTAGTAAATATTAGGAAACCTAATAAATAATCCATAAAAATTTTGGATACCTGTGAGTAGTAGTTCCTGAGAAAAGGCACATCGAGCATAAAAATATGACGTTTGGAGAAAACCTCGTTTTGATGTATAAATCCTCATTGATCAAAACAGTCGATAAGAAATTTAAACTAGATTTTTTACAGATCTAATTTTCATAGAGATTAAAGAATGGTGGTTTTAGAAAGATAAATTGTTTGAAGATTTTGGGGGTCCAACAGCCCTTAAATCGATATGTAAAATCTCTGCGGAATTTTTTCCATTTATTTTCATTCCCAGATTTGCCGATTACAAAATTCTTTTTAACAACAATAACGTCCAGTGAAATCGAACGACAGAAATTAAAAAATGTTGTTATTTGAGAGCAGCAGTTTTCTGAATTACATTTCCTTGATATTAAAAATTTAAATTTTTTAGCAAAGTTTTAATCAATTATTTTCAAAATATTCATTATTTAAGTATTAAATATACCCTTACTGTGGTATCGAAATTTTATATTATTTCTTGTCCTTTTGTACTATACGCAACTTATGCATGCTCATTTAAAGAGAAAGCGAAATAAATGAGACTAAAGAAATTATCTTTAGTTCATTCAAAATTTTTTCAGTTCTCATTCAAACATTATTTTTACAAATATTGCAAACAATTATTTCTATATTTTTATTAATAGTATTTGTGTACGATAGAACCTTTTATATAAGTTTGTTAGCCCTTGTTTTTCTCACATTTTTTAGGCTTTAGCACAGAAAGGCTATTAATTTCGTTTGGGCACTTTGCGTTGGTTCACTTTTCGAATTGTTGCCACCAAGTATTATAACACTATGTAATGTAATATTGGGAGTTCTGGGCTCACAATATTATCCGGTGAAGCCGTGAATAAGTTACTAATAACTTATTAAACCTTAAGCTAACTAAACTACCGAAACCTGAATTAGTTTTATAATGGATAGTTAATTTCAACGTTTGTGTGATCGTAATAAAATGGAAATAATGCATTGTGTTTTTCACACATCCGGGAACGTGCTCAGAAAAAGAATCAGATAAAAGATAAATGCAATACACAAATGAAAACATAATATAGATTTCAAAATTAATATTAAGTTTATTCAGCCTCCTCAGATTATAATTTATTTCACATTATTATTGCTTACCAATTACCTATTATATTTCCATATTTTAATTAATTTATAATTTAGATACCAAAATACAATTATGATATAATTAGCTGACATTCACCAGAAGCTACCAAGATAAATTAAGAAGGAACAATGTACATCATCCTCTTTTTGTTTACGCCTGAATTTTAACATCTGGGCAAAAGATAATGTCACACAAATTTAACATTATTGAGCCTAAATTAAAGTTCTTGTAAAGGATAGAGGAGTAAGAGGAATTTTATAGTTAAGCTTAACCCATTAACGCGAAAACTACAAGGAATGTTTCTTTTCTCATGAAAATAATAACAAATATTAAATTAAGCATTTATAACATAAATTTACATTTAAAATAAAAAAAAATGCTCTTACCTGTGGAAAACGCGAGTGTTGCGTTCGCGCAACGTCAGCGGATTAAGACTACGGATGTTTAGTGAGTAGGATTGTACTCCTGTGATGTTTCTTTTGAGTGGAGCGCAGGATTAATTTTTAGCTGTATAAAGTTTTATAAATCTACAAATCACTTTACTTGTAATTAATTTAATATTAAAATATACAATGTATTTCTTTTACAAATACAGATTATTTCAATTGAAAGATTCAAGCATGAAAAGCTTGATTACAATCATGATATAAAGCTACATTACATACAAGGAATAATGCATTCTCGCCTCTGAAATCTAAAAGAGACTTTATATTTCCAGCAGTAAAAAGTGGTGATATTTAGTAAGTTTAGATACGGTATGACCTCATATAATTTATCGCTATTGTCAATTTGACTATTGTCAAATGCAAATTCTGCTTCATATTCCTGTACTGCAAACGTGATATCGATTCTCGTACAAAAGGAACAGAAATGTCCTTATCAAAAGACCAATACATTTTTTCTTCAGGTAAAGAATGATATCCTGTAAGCAATAATATTCCATTAAATCTTCTCTTATAGGCTTCAGATGCAATAAATTCTGGGATTTTTTTCCTGAGTGTATATATTTGTCTGTTAAACGAGAAGAGTGTAAATGTCTAAACCAAAAAGAAAATCGAAAATCTGTGCACTAGTTTTACCTTGTATTTTGTCTTTTATAATTTCTCTTCTTTCTCTTTCTTCATGAGACATAACTAACAGTTCTTTTTTTTTATCCACTTCAAGATTTCAGTCTTCTGCTTTTTAAACTTTTTAGTGTGACTATAACTGCTTTTAGAAGGCTGAAACTTACTTCTTACGTGAATTTCAACTTCCCCAGCAGTATCATTTGGTAAAATATCATTATCATTATTTAAAACATTGCCATCCCTTTCTTCTTCGTTACTAGCTTCTGCAATCAGTTTCATTATGGTCATTATTAACATTTCTTTTTCCGGTCTTTGAACGGCTTCTTCTAATGTAAGATACCTCGTTCTAGGCATTTTTAAACAACTAGAACATCGAAAGGAATGAGTGAAAAAGGAGATTGACTACCCGATTCCTCCTGACGTTGCGTCAGCGCTACACCTGTTTTCCGTTCCTTCCCAACACAAATATAAACATCTGACTGATGTAATGTGTTGATAAACAGTGACCTTGATTAAAAATAGATCACTCACAAAGACGGCGATTCTTTCATTAAATATTTTCAGCAAAAATACCCGATCGAAAATTTTGCTTAAATTTTGCTAAAAGTATTATAAACAAAATGATTGTTGAAGCCAAATTTTTTACAGAAATAATCCTCATAATATTCCCTACACAAAATCATCTGCTGGTATAAAATATCTTAGGTAGTTATATTTATATACGCATTTATTTTGACCGTTGCGTCAACGCAACACCAGCGACTAATGGGTTAAGTTAAAGTTCAGTTACGTTAAATTAATAAATTGAAAAAAAAAAACTTATCTGTCGATAGATGGTGAAGCAAGGATACCCACTGGGGTACCTGAATACTGGACTACCGTCGAAACACACGAAGTGAACCAAAGCAAAAGCAAGTCTTTAAAATACTGCAATATAGCTCGGCTCCTGAACGAAGAAGACATCAAGGCAACTCAGGATTTCTTTCAACCCGGCGACTCGAAGTGACTAAGGTGGAGCAGGCGTGGCCCATTCATAAAGGAGTAACCATGCAAAAATAACGTTTTCCGGATTCATCTGCGAAAGTTCAATTCTCAACACGTGGAACACTCTAATAACAGAACATCGATGCTACCAAGTCGAAACTGAATAAAAACCTTCTAGATTCGTCAAACGGCGGTCAAAAGATATAGTAGCCATAACCCTTGGTAGAATTAACAAATTCTATGTGAGATGCAAGCTGATAGAATCCCCACTAATGGCCGATTGAACAATGGGGGTCCGTTGAATAATACGAATGCGACCTGGATTTTGTTCTAGGTCAAGGCTTCTTAAACGTTTTCCTGTCGCGACCCCTTTTTATCACTGACATTTTTTTCCGCGATCTCAGGACCCCATAATATTTACGAAAATTTTGGGAAACCGCATAAGCATTGCGCAAATCCGACACACGCATGAGTGAAATTGTCAATTTTTTCACTTGTGCTGTATACTACTGCAGTTTTATGTTATTAAATTTAATTTCTAATTTTAAGAGATAAAACAATGCGAAAATTTTAAATACGTAACAGACGAAATGACACCGTCACGTGCAAAGCAAGTAAAATGAACGTTTATATTACAAAAAGAATGAGTCGAAACGTTTTCGTTTTTTCTTTATCTGTATTGTCTTGTAAATGTATCTATTTTCAGATACATTGTGTAAAAATATGTCGTAATTGCAACTTTATTATAATAAGTTAAAGAAATATCAACTCTGCTGAAAGTTTTGTCCACACCCTACTGCAGGTTCCGCGACCCCCATGGAGGTCGCAACTCACAGCTTAAGAAACTGTTTTAGGCGAACAGGCTGGCTTCATGGATGGATTTTGTTGTTAAAATGGGAACACAAGCTTGTGTCTGTTAGTCCGTTAGAAAATTCTAAATAAAGCATCCCTCCTTTCATTCAACGACTCCGAATGTGCTTTACTTACTCAAATAGCCAAACAGTATAAATGGAAAATACTTCATATACTTGATAATCTTCTTACAAGCAGACCATTAACGTAATGTATTGAATATGCTGTTGACGAATAACTGAACAGAAGTTAATTACGATTTAGTGTAGTAATGACAAGTTTATTGTAAATGCTTCTGTTGCCCTTTCGTAAAATTTACAAATACTACAATGCACTGAATATTCATCGGGTATACCTTAGCGTTTTTAAATATTTCGGCTGACAGCTGGTATAGATAAATCGGAAATTTATTGTTTGTGGTTAGTATTCTTATTTCTGGTTTTAACAAGAATCGTTTAGAACAATTTCAGTTTTTTTTTTTTTTTTTTTTTTTTTTTTTTGTAATATACTATCAAGGTATGATGGATTTGTGAGCTCTTTTTGTCTAGCAACCCACAGCGCACTTTAGAAATTGTTCTTTATGCATAAATTCTCAAATTATTTTTGAGCTAAATGTACAAAATGTTTAAAACGATTGATTGATCTGCTCAATGGTCCCTCTTAAATTATGGATGATGTAAGCTTAAAAACAAACATTTTAAGGTAGGTTATTTAATATTTTGTCATTATAACAGCTATTAGTAAAAACATGGGATTTACTCACTTTTTATGAATGTATCCGAAAGGTAAAGTATTTGCTTGGGCCTTATACTAAAATTCTAATTAGGAAGCTGTAACTTATTCTCACAAGTTCCTTTTAAGGAAAGTATTCCGCAGTTTACATAATTAGCCCTGCACAAAATTGCGAGAATTATGTTATAAGTCCTGCTATATGAAATTAACATAAAACTGATCATATAATCTTATAACAACCGCAGAGTTTGCTGGTTTCGACAATTATTGAACCGTGGAATTATTTAACTGTTTAACAGAAACATAAATCCAATTTAAAAAAGTAAACAAATATCTCTGATCTACTTTTTGCGGTTTTAAAAACTCAACTAAATTGCAACCAAAACAATTTCTTTGAGTTATAAAATTTCAATCTGAGGCAATTTCCCTTAATTGGTTTAAACAGTTTCTCCTTTCAGAGCAACAGTCTCTGAGTAGGATGTACTGCATGTAAGTTCGTATAGCAATTTACAAAGCTATACCAGTGCTAAATTTGGCTTCTCACAGTACAACAAAAATTATTATTGAATTCATTCAACAGGACTGCCATATGGCATAATTTCCAATAAGCTTATTGTTAAGATTAATATCTTAATCTCAAATTATGCCGTTTACCATTAAATGTGCACACTATTATTGCGACTAAGAAAATAGATTAGAATTTAACTTACAGCTAACTGTTAGTAAAATTGCTGAATATTTGTGACAAAATAACATATGCATCTAACACGAATGCAAACCAATATCCCTTACAATGTCATCCATGAAGACATCCCTCACATTAAAGTTGGTAACCTTCAGCTGCTTTGCTTTTATCAGTTAACCAAACAAATAATAGTTATTTTTATCTTGAATGAATATATATTTCAGCTTCAATAAAAGTATTCTAAAAATAACTTTCTTAGGAAGCAGTAAAAACTATTAAGTGCATGTCATTAAAATGCATCTTAATCAGCAACGTCTTAATGAATATAATTCAAAGGATATGCATTATTACGCTAAAGCTTTAAAAAAAGGAATTTAAACTCCAGTTAGGAACACTTGAATTAAAATTCTAATTAGTATACCTAACACACTGCGAATCAAATAAACTGTTTTAATTAACAACAAAAGTAGATTAGAGTTACTTACTTATATCTGTTAAGTTTTTTTTCATTAACTTTATTTTAAACTGTTTCTGGTAAATTTACAAGCTTAAGACTTTAAAATATATTCCATAACTTAATATTTTATTTTCAGAAAAAAGCATAATTTTTAAAATGTAATTTTGCGTCTGTGCAATTAGATGAAGGAAAAGAAGTGTAACAGTGTGAAACAGACATAATAAAGTTATTTATTAGGCTATATCGTTTCCACAAAATTCCTTATATAAACTTTATTTTCACTATTGTTGATCGTGTGAAAATATTTCCTAATACAAAAATGCCTTAATAAGGTAATTATTAGTATTTATCTTAATTTTGGCAGTTTTAAATTAAAAATAAACAGTTTCATAAAAATTATGCTGGCATTTTGTACATTTCCACGGACTTTCTAGTTATACTTATCGAAAACATATGCTCATTCTAAAAAAAATAAATAAATAAATAAAAAATAAATACATAAGACGAAAAATAAAGAAAATGCAAATCGCAAAGTATTCATTTGTTTACTTGTTAGTGAGTAAGAAAATTAAATTCTTAAAATTTAAAATTTATATGTATATTTGCTTCATTGCAAATATACATATAAATGCATTGTTTGCTTAAGGATCTACGAATATAACAATTGCGAAAATAACAGCCGTATAACAGCGTTCATGAACGCGGTATATCATTAAAATATGAGTTAACAACATTCAGTCCTAAACAAAAGCCCTAATAAGGTGAAAAATAATTGTCGATCCGTGAAGTGAAACAAATTCGGCAAATGTGCATTTCCAAAATAACTTTATTTATACGGAAAAATATTTATGCTTTGATGTATATAAGAATCAAATTTCGTGAATTTAAATTTGTTTCCCTAAACACTAAACCTCCAACAAATTAAAACTGAAATGATACACATCTATTATGCCTAGCATGACGTATATAAATTTGTTGTTATTTAGCGTAAAGTGTCCCACTACAGGAAATCGAACAAGAAATGAAATATTTCATTTGGAATGGTAAAAAAGAGGTTGTTAATACTTTAGAAGAATATTATCAATAAATTAACGCGCTTATTCAAAATAAAACGCCTCAAGAATACGGTATGATTCCTAAAAAAATGCTTGAAAATTAAAAATTCTTGCGCTCTCTGTTCAGAATCAATGGATGTATAGAACTGAAAGAGAACCAAATAAATATTCAACGGAAAAGATGGATGGAAACTAAATTACATTAGGGAGAAGGTATTTTGAATTATTAATTTCGACACTCTTTGCGCCTACATAAAGATTTTAATATTTTACTTGGAATTCCCGAATGTGACGCATTTCCAGTGATGACATTCTTTTCTTCCTAATGTTTACTTCTGAGAATTTTCTATTATGACGCGTAATCAATAAGGCATTTGTAGTTTTTTTACAAATGTTACACTTGTTACTGCGTTCATGGAGATGAACTGTTGTCTCGATGACTCAGTGTGCCTATTTGCAACTCTGTATACATTTTTTCATGCTCAGAAATGGTAAATCAATGTCTATTTCTGAAGAAAATATTCTGCATCTTTATTAAAAATTCATGTTTTTAGACTATTATTCTGGATTTACTTATATTTCTGTGTATTTTAAAAATACTCTTCCGTGTAAAATCTAATATTGTGTTGAGTTGTGACTAATCTCACTTGTCCAATAAGAACATCAGCACAAGCCCACGAAATTCGTCGTGACAAGGAGTGCAAGACTGCGCTTATCGTTTGCAAAAGCTTTGAGCACCGTACAGGTGACAGTACGTCTTCACTCAGTTCACGGGTCCAACGGTCTCGCATCCTCTCTTCCCCTACCAACAGCCTCTCCAGAGGATTTTTACTTATACTTAGAGTGCCGAATGTCACAGAGATACTGTACATTTACAAACACCTATGACTCCTTCGGGATTCGAACCTCGGCACTTAGGTATGGTAGTCAGCGTCGCTAACCACTATTTCGGTTGGATGGCATATAATCTAATAAACTCGTTATATTAACAGAACTGAAAAGTATTCACGCAATTAATTAAAAAGAGCAATTAATTAAAATTCAATGTGATACATAATTTGTTAGTGATGATTTGCGGTGATCAGGCACCAGATGCTTTGCGATTGTGACTAGAATGGTGATAGATGTAGCCCGCACACGAATAGGATACATGATAGAAGAAGAAACTTGAAAACTTTAAATACTTTTAAATAACAGAAAACATAATTATATTTTCTTGAAGAATAATTTCTTTAGGACATATGTTCTTTTCTTCTCATCACTGAGGAGGTGGCAGGCATCCCATCATTCTGTATAAAGTTATGACATTTTGGAACAATGAATATTGAAGCAGCTGGATGCAAGCTATCCAAGTCAGAGGCGTAGAATAAAAAGAGCTGTGCACTTCAGCGGGGCCTGTAAGGTCACATTCTTTGTTCTGTATGAACAACGATCGAACCGGAGTTTTCATATTGCGAAGAATAGCATGTGGAATTAATAATGTATGTGACAGAGTTAAAATGGCTATTTGCACATTAAGTTAGTAATTTTCTTTCACATTTTATAATAAAATAGCAAATTATTAGTAATTTTCTTTCATAATTTATATCTTAATTATCCTCCCTTCAAAGAGAAAGAGGCTTGGACATAGGAACTTTTTCTTTAAAAAAAAAAAAAGCATTACAGCGTAATGCTATTTTTTTTTTTTTTTTTTTTTTTTTGTAAGACAGGACTAAACATGACATAATTATATTTATTATACGGATTCCTATAGTAGGCAGAAAGACTTATACAAATTTCAGGTACACTGGATGGGATATTTACTGAATATGGCAAAAATAACCATTGCTAAATGGCGGGACATAACATAGAATGAACTTTAACATTATGCGATAATGTAGTCCATGCAGCTGTAATTAGTTGCTATAGTTCATCGATTGTGGCACTGGCAATCTTTGTTCAATCAATGTGCATGAAAATCCGTACAGCGAGATTTAAAGAACGCGTCGACCAAAGCAGAACCTTGGACGGTTGTGCTTCGA
The DNA here is from genome assembly GCF_044657685.1 of Stegodyphus dumicola. Taxonomy (NCBI): domain Eukaryota; kingdom Metazoa; phylum Arthropoda; class Arachnida; order Araneae; family Eresidae; genus Stegodyphus; species Stegodyphus dumicola. Next base: position 104,379,898 of record NC_140770.1, on the reverse strand, counting down.
AAAACGGTCTGACATTTCGATCCTTATCGTTGTTGTATAATTTATATTTACCTTCCCATTTCCGAAAATGCAATAATTAATATGATCTTTTTTATTTGTCTTCTTGAAAAATACTGCGGAAGCGCTGCTACGTAAGTGCGATTGTTAATGTGTGCTAGCACTATCTTTGAATTCATAATGTAATGATCTCTATAATATATGTGTCACATTTCTGCTATCCTAACAAAAGCTATATGATAATCCATATGCAATGAGTCGAATACTATATTTCTGTTGATAAGTAACTCTAGGCTGCAGCTTAAGACAAGAGAAGACCAGATATGGAAACCCATACTATAACTCTCGTTACTGGGCATGCAGAACAACTCAGAAAGCAAGATTCCAAAGCAAGATTCCTTTCCCTTGTGATGCCATATGCTCAGTCGCCATCACGATGTTACATGCAAAACGCGTTTCGTCTGAGAAGGAGGTATTACTGTATGTGGATCATTCAATGCACTACTGGAGACGTTTGTGTTCGTTCTACTGGTAAAAGGTAAACAAAACTATGCCCTCTATGCAATCAGCATTGCAAACTAATTGGTGCATCACTGAAAGCTTAAACTCTACAAACTCATATTCGCTTCTAGATTACATTATAGAGTCAAACCAAGAGCGGGCAGAGATTTCCAGGGCAGCGAAAAAGTCTCACAATCCACCAGATATTTATTACATCTCAGTCATAATATTCTAAGGTTTATGTTCATTTTTCTAACAGTTAATCTTTAGCTAAAAGTTACTTTCTTATCTTCTTAAATTTCAGCTTACAACGTCCGGCTAGAACGTATTTTCAGAATCGCGTTTGAATGCAAATGAGGAGAAGTATTTAACTGTGAACTGTATTTTCTACTGACTTCGTTAGAGAGCCAGTGATTCTGAATAGCGCGCGCTCGCCTTTTTATGCTACTCCCTCTCTTAAGCTATTATTACGCTCAGGCTCACTTTAGGCCCTTGATAGCTTCGACGTTAGTCAGCATTAAGCGACCAACTCTGTTAGAATCTATATCGTTTTAGTTAAGTTTTATTGATTATTATTCCTGATTTCAAACCCAAGTATAGGCTTCATTGTAACTAAAATTTCAAATAAAGTTAACAGACGACTTCTTCTTGAAATCGTCTGTTAAATTTATTTGGAATAATAAAGGGTAATTTAACGCTTCTCACGTTTTGTTCTCTGTCTCGCGACCTCAAGTGATAATTCGCTGATCAGTTCTTAAGGTTCCTCAATTTAATTGTAACCTAAAGGTACACAAGTTGGAATCTTACAATATGCAGAGTAATGTGTAGGGATAATATTATTTTTTGTATCCAGTTATTTATAATTCCAGATTTATTATCATTTCTCCTTTCTGGTTCCTCATCAAAATGCAAATCAGTTTGAGTGAGATTTTGGGATTGTGAGACAGGAAGTGTTCCTATCTCTCGAACCCCGTTACTAAGTTTCGCTAGCTCTGATAAAATTGTAATTCTTCGGCTTTGGGTTGTTCTTGCGAAAGTTTAAATTAATAAGCCTAGGAGAAGTTTTAAGCCAACTGCGCATTAAATAAATTGTGTATGCTATGTCTATTAGGCTTACTTTAAATCTTTGGAACTGATTTTTAGTTTATATTGCATTGCCAAATTTGATGGTTGCTTTGTAAGCAAAAGAACACATTTTATTTTCAAGTTCTAATTTAATAAAATGGTTATTCTAAACATTTTCAAGACTCTGTTGTTATTTCAGACCAAACTATAATTTTCTCCAAGTCTGTTAGAAGATTGATACTGGTTTATGCTAACTCTGTAATGTTCTTACTTACATAACTAAAATGGAGAAAAGCACCTATATTTGCTGTTTTAGTAGCGTCCGGTAAGAAAATCAATTATAAAACACAAGAATAGAAAGGTACGAAAATAATATAAATAGCCCCACATGTAATAATTTCAGATTATTTCTTTACTTTTAAAAAAATAAAAATACATTAAAATGTCATGGAAAATTACAAAAATACATGAACCATGTTTATCTGAACTTAGATTTTGAAGTTATAGTTAGTAGTTAGTCTGCCCGCTAATTTTCAGTATTTCGGTATATAACTACTAACTACTAGTCTTGCACTGGATTCGAACTAGTCTTCTATGAGATGAGTACGATATTTTGAAGTAATTATATTCATTGTAAAAAATGAAGATTCACTCAGGTAGGAAGAATAAAAAATGATGTCAAATGAAATACAATCTCTTTTTAAATTAGGATACTTAACTCTAATTAGATTCTATAAGTTAATTTTAGGTTCTGTTTTGCCTTTGTGCTTTTAAAAATATAACATTTTGATGAAAGAAAAGAACTTCATTTTCCTCAAAAGATAAAGAAAATAAGTTATTTATATTTTTCGTTATTTCATCTACATCAACACTGATTGTCAAAATGCGTATATAAATTACCAATTGTTCCTGAATGTACAATTGGTTCTAGTCAAATAAATTGTTAGAAACATTTCTCAAATGCTCAGCATTGCCAGTTATTCATAAATGAAACAATTGGTTCTAGTGTAATAAATTGTTAGAAATATATCTTAAATTCAAAATGAAAAATTATTGCTTCCTCTTAACATTTCAATTTGTGGCACGTACCTCTGTTTTTTGACAATTCATCAAGAATACTTTTGAAATTTTTCAATTCATTCTTCATCAGCTGGGAAGAAATTAGGTTTAATTTGTTTTGAAAGACTGACAAATACAATTCATTGAGTTACTATTTAAGTCTTTCCTTGCAATTGTAAGCTCAATTTAAAAATATGATTTGTTTTGCCAACAACAAAATCTAAATCTATCAACTAAATTTCATCGCTAAGTTCAATATATGTCTTCTGTTTTGATTATACAAATTGTTTTACCTCTCCTAGTAGGTTCTTGAATCTTTATAAAAATATACCTCGACGTATAAGCAACGAATATTTTCATGATAAAATAGTTCTTCATTCTCGGATTCGTTTTCTTCTAGTTGAAAGCAAATCTTACTTCACTAGAAGCATCTTTCTCGAACTGAATTCACAATTTTCATTAAGATTCCATTTTTTGAAGCTGAAAAAATATTCAATGCCCTCGTCGGGAATTGAAAACTGAACCTCTTGAATACTCGACGAGTGTGCTACGGTTCCAGCACGAAGGTGTGTAGAGAAGAGGTAGAAAATATCTTTTATACTCCCCCTTTTAAAGGGCGACTGGGGATTAGGGCGCCCAATCGCCAAATCCTGGTGGTGACGAATTATTGTTTATCAACATTTAGTTCGGGCGTCAATGTAGAGTCAATAGGATTTTTTTAAGCAGGTGACGTGGACAATGAGCAATGCCATTGCTGGAACACGAATCTGGACCTCTCGAATACGATTTTAGAATGCTACCGTTACACCACGAAGGCATGCAGAAAAAATGGCGAAATTTCCTTATATACTCCCTCTTTTAAAGGGCGACTGGGAATTAGGGGACGCAGTCGCGAAATTCTGATGATGAAGAATCATCATCCACCGCCTGTTTTAGTTCAGGCGTTACTGTGGACACATTAGGACTTTTTTCAATGTCAGAATACTGAAGAAATGTGGAACGTCCTCACCGGGACTCGAACGCTGGACCTCTCGAATGAGCGTCAAGTGTGCTACCATTACACCATGATGCATGCAAAAAGGGGGGAGAAACTATCTTATAATATGATTTTTATAAAAAAATATGAAATATTATATTTTATGCTAAATATATCTTCCATTCATTTTCTTTCAAACGTATATATGCTAAATATGCAATTTGAAAGCGATAACGTAGGACATAAAAGTGTTTTCTTTGTATTTACTCATATGTAATTAATTTCTTTTCGTAAGACAAAATGTTGAATGAGAACACTAACGGAAATGATGTAAAAACGCAGTAGTTTAGAAACATTGCATATTGTCTTCTTAAATAAATACTGTGTTCTACAGAAGATAAAAAAAGGCAAAATATTTAAGAGTTCATTTTTGCTTTATTTTAAATTAATATATGATTACTAATTAAATAAAAACATAAAATAATATACATTAGTATTAAAATATATAATTTTCCTTAATTTACATGTTTAAATACTTTACAACAGTAAGAAAGCAACTATTCGCTCGGAGTGACTAAATGCGTTAGAAAATATTACATTATCTTATTATTTTAATGATGGTGCTTGTGTTTGTCTCTCAGAAGAAGAAATTTAAGAAAATGGTTTTACAGAATTTTGACTAATCGAATAGTTCCTAAAATTAAAGAAATGTAATTTATAGGGAAAAATCAACGCTGAGCTTTTAATTTCTCCGTGGGAAGCAATAAGTTCGATAGATAGAATTCTTCGAATTATCGAAGTTCAAGCAATCTCATTTCTGCTTTGCGTAGACACTTTGATAGTCACTCAAGATTTTCAATATATCAAGATTTTCAAAACCTTCCTTTAAAACATAAAGTATATTCCTTAGAGCATAACAACATTATTGATAGCGTGACATGTTTTTAGCAGATACATGAAAACACACTTTCAGATTCGATTTTATTTTGAGAAATATAATTTTCCAAAAAGTCTTTTTTATTTTGTTTAATAGTACTCTTAGAAATAACCTCAACTTTCTGTTAAAACATTTGAAAAACGCCTTTTTTTAAGCGCAAAAATGGCTTTGTTTTAAAGCAAAACAAAAACTGCTTAATTCATTTTTGCTTTAGTTTTGAAACTTTTTTCCCTTTTTCCACCGCTTTAGGAATCAGAAAATATGTCATGAGGGATTTGTTCGAAAAATGTTACTTTTCATAAATATTTAGAATTGTTTAGAAAAAAAGAATCAAATATATATAAATTCAATAAATAAAAATCCAAATTGTGAATGATAAATCTCTTGAAAGCATGGATGTTTAACTCTAGTTTTGATCTGAGAAAGATTTTCATCTTGAAAGTAAAAATATAAAAAGACAAATTTTTAACTCACAAAGTTTCTTTCTTTATTCAGGTTTTCTTAAATATAGGCTGCTAGTGAAGTACAAAGAATGTTAAATTTCGTTCGTACGAGAATACATCTCAAATGGTTTTAAAATAATAAGCATTTGGTAATGTATATTTTGCAGTCCTATGTGTATAGATGTATTTGACAAATTACCTGAATTGATTCACATTTGCAGAAGGCGTTAAACGAAAGCAAAGTGCACATATGGAAATTCAAAAGCATTTGCAGAAAAACTTGTCGAAAACAATTGAAAATATATAAATTGATAAACATTTATAGATGCAATTAGATGAAAAAACAATACAAAACGAACTGAATCATAATGTGCACAAAATGGCAATTTCCTTCACGCTATAAAGCACTGTTTTCCAACGGGGCGTGACCGCCCTCTTCAGTGAGCGCTGCAGCCTCTCACTACGGCGACACTGGATCCAGAGGAAATAGGGCATTAAGACAGTCAAGAAGGGTAGCCATGGCATATTTACTGATTCAGGAAATTAATATAATAAAATATTTTGAAAATACCTACTGTTTTCATTAATAAACGTTTAAATAACTACCTGAAATTTTCATTTTATTGTTACCAAGTAAAGAAAACATTAGGTATACGTGTACCTAATTACGGAACGGAATCACTAAACGGAACTAGGTAAACATATACCTATTTTCGTTTAGTATTGTCGGTGACAAGTCTCTGCAAGTTGATAAACAAAGACGCGATTCACTCAATCAAGCATATTTCGACAAAAATATTGTGAGCTTGTAATGACATGTTTACAAAGCAAGTGCACAGGCATCACAAACAAGTAAACGTACAACAAGTTGATTCACCACAGTCTTATTTTTATAACTATCTCTAATTCTCTTGAAAAGTTAATTATTTAAACCGTGGCCAATTTTGCATCTTAAAATGCCTGAATCTAAGGCGAAATTCCAGCAGTATAGTACTGATTATCGGAAATATGGATTTTAGCACTTTCCTATAAAACAATCATTACCTACGTGTTTAATTTGCCAAGACTTGTTTCAGACAATGGAGACAATGACAATGGAGCCTTATAGTCTACAAGAGCATTTAAATAAAATGCATGCTGATAAATAGGGCAAAGATGTATCCTACTTCCTGCGATTTTAAAAGAAATATTTAAAATAGGAAACTATATCAAAGTTTTTTGCGTCGTCTTCTAAGCAAGAAAAAGGTAATGTACGAGCGTTATATAATATTTCATTCTTAATCTTAAAAGCTGGAAAACCTAACATAACTGGCGAGAAATAAATCTTGCTAGCAGTTACAGAGGTAATAAAAGCATTGTCTTCATTATAAGACGCCATCAGTTATCATCAAATCAATTCCTCTGATTAATAATTCGGAGTAAAGAAGAATAGATGAAATGGCTAAAGACGTTGAAATATTGGGCGATTACTGAAAGACTTGCAAGTTTTCCACTCAACTTGATGAATCAGAATTGTAAAGTCTTTTAACTGGTGAACAGAGGTTTTCGTGCATATATATTTACTACACACAATGAATGAATATAAACTGAACATAATAAATATTTGAAGGCGTTGTTAATTGTACTGAAATTTTGATATAACTTGTAAACACATTTGTGAAAAACGGAATAGTAAATTTCAGAAATTTAGTCGCTTATTTTCAATGACTGTTTGGCAGAGGAAAATATAATTTCAATTCAGTAATATATCTATAATTGTAAAACATACTTAAGCAGATGATTCCAGTAAATGATGGTAATATTTTTTGTCATGAAAGAACTCTTGCATAAATAAAAGCAATAAAATATTGAAATATTTTAGCAGCTTTAAAATAACACTCAAGGAAAATTATTAATATTTAATAAATAATTTAAATAGGAAAACGCACCTTATGAGAGCAAACAATATCTCTAATTAAATATATCTGTGTTCCCATAATTGTAACAAATTTAAAGATAAAACCTTTTAATGGTACTCCCACGAATACAGACGGCTCAGCTTCACTTTTTCATTACATATTTTTTTTCATACAAGAGTTAAATTTTATGCAAAATTATGATCATTGAGAAGTAATATTCAAACTTACTTTACATGTACAGATGAACGCATGACTTTTAATAATTATGAATGAATTGAAACTGCTAACGTTTCATAACATCAAAAATCTTTACAGCTTAATAAAACCAATAATAATAATAAAAAAAAAAGAAAACTTATTTCTTTGATCTTAAAATTCTCAATCGCAAAGGAATTAAACCCTTTGATAGAAAAAAAAAATTTTTATCTTTCTTACCATTATATTCATGCATTGGTAATCCAGTATTTCAAAAGGTATTTATTATAGCTAACACTATTTTCAATCAGATTCAGAGAATTTAATATCTAAAATTTACAGTTATTAATAATGAAATTCTTCTTAGCTTTTTTAATTCTCTGAAAATTACACAAGACATTTTAATTTTTATTACTTATGATAGGATTTACTTAAACCAAAACAGGCCCACCAGCGGCCGAGCGGTAAAGACGCTGAACACTGGTAGTTCGGTCCGAGGTTCGAATCCCGCGAACGGGCTGGCTGCATGGGCGTTTTCGTGGTTTTCCCCATGTGTAACGTGTATACGAGCCAGTTTCCCTTGGAAAGTCCTCCACGAAAGGCATCCCTCCCCTTAGGCAGATAGCCCTAGTGTGCTTTGCCGTAATTAAATACACACTTAAACCAAACTTTTAATATTGAGGTGTTTATTGAATGCAAGATAATTGTAATTATAGCTTTTAATTTGTATCTCATTCCTCTATCTCTGATACTAACAAATGAACATTTCTTATCCAATCATATTACATGCCATATAGGTAAAGACTGTTTTCTACAACTCGCCTATTTCTTTATCGAAAGTTTTCTACTCTCTGTTACAAACATTACTCAAAGTTCCTTTATGAATATACTTAACAAATTTAAATTACATCTATTAATTTAAATTCATTAAAAAACTAAAAATGTTAAATTCCATTCCACAAATTACACTTTAAATATATTTAAAAACTAATTATTTTTTTGTGTTTAAATTTTAATATCATGAAATTAATTAAATTAAATTTAAAATTTAGCACTTAATTTAACATCTCCACAATTTTAATTTTTCAATCTTACAAGCCTCAGCTTCCACCTTAAATCTGTCTTTGAGAGTTATTATTTGCATTTAGCCAAAGTTCATTCGAACAACTCAACTCGACACTTTCCTTTAAACAAAGTTCATGAGAGCATTAAAGTTAAATAGCCATCTGAATTGAACTGCGCGGGCGTTTTCGTGGTTTTCCATGTGCGTAACGTCGAGACGAGCCAGCTTCCTTTAAAGCTTCCCTAGTAAAACCTAACGGAGGAATGCGTTATAAAGAAAAAATAAACCTTTTATGTTTATATAGATTTTTGATTTTTCCCTTAATATGAAATTTTTCTGCATTAATTATTTTTTTGAATTGATACTTAGTTGGTTAGATAGTTAAGATACAATAACACGCCGAATAAATACTAATTCAGAAGACAAACAACAAAAATCAGCGTTCTATTTGCAAAATTTCCACAGGACTAGTTTCGATGGTTTTACCGAACCACCATCCTCAGCTGCAAAACCGCAAATGAACAAGATAGGAAAAAATTATTAGATAAGATAGGAAAGCCTGGACAAGAATAAGCAAGTGGCGCCATCTGTTGGTGAAACCAGAACTAAAACATAATTTCTTTAAAGGCCGAAGGCAAATTTGGATTGGAATTAGGATCGTTAACTAGAACAGAAAGATTTTTATGAATGTGAAATGCCTATAGAAAATCCAGTTCTCCAATGGAAGATGTTTTTTGAATAATTTTGGCAGCAGAAAAATTGAAAGTGTGATTTTCGGACCAACAATGTTGCGCAACAGAAGACTTCTGTGTTTCCTTTTTTTCTAACATATGCCTCATGTTCCTTGAAGCGAAATTTTAAGGCTCTCTTAGTTTGGCTAATGTAAATTAAACCACACTGGCAAGGAATCCTATAAATACCCCAGGAATTCATATCCGGGATGGGGTCCTTAAGTATGGAACTCGGAATTTTATTGATGGGAGAATAAACAACCCGAAAGTTAAATTTCTGCAAAATATGTGCAACTTTATAGCTAATTGATGGAAAGAAGGGAATGACAACAGAATTTTTATAATCTCCTAAAACAAGAGTGTGCCTTTTAGTGTGTTGAGATGAGAATTTTTTAACTGCTTGATTAATAATGTTGGGTGAAAAGCTCCTGTCAATAGCTATTGCTTTTAAATAATTTAGTTCTTCATCAAGGGCTAGTTTGGAGGAGCAAACTTGAAGAGCACGGAAAACATAGGAATAAACTGAAGCTAACTTTTGTTTAGTCGGATGACATGATTTAAAGTGTGGTGGAAGGCAAACCGATGAAGGTTTACGGTAAACCGTAGTACTGAAGTTGGATGTTGTACGTGTGACCAGAATGTCGAGAAACGGAAGAGAATTGCATGTCTCAAGTTCAAAAGTGAACTAAATAGCAGGATCAATAGAATTCATTGTTGAAAGAACTTTATTTAAATCATCTTTATGACCTTCAAACAGGGTAAAAGTATCGTCTACGTAGCGGAACCATGCCGGGAAGTTTAAAGTTTCAAACAATTTTGATTCATAATAATGCATGTAGATATCAGCCAGGATGGGGCTGAGGGGGCTTCCCATGGCTAATCCCTCAGTTTGCTTGTAATATTTATTTTGGAAAACAAAATGTGTTTGCTTCAAACAGAGTTGAGTGAGAGAAATTAGCTCATCAATTTCGATGCAAGAGAAATGAAATTCGCGAAGTCTGGTTTCTAGACATCTTAATGCACCCTCCACCGGGACATTGAGGAATAATGATTTTACATCAAAAGAAACCATGAGTAAATTACTAGGAGACATGTTTTTAACCTTTTTTAAAAACTCTATTGAATTTTTATGGTGTAAGTGTTATTGTCTAAGAGAGTGGAAAATCTAGAAACCAAATATTTAGCTAATGGATACGAGGCAGTACCTAAATTTGATACAATAGGGCGGAAAGGAATACCACTTTTATGAATTTTGGGAAGAGCATATAATCTGGCACAATTCGCAACAGATGGGATAAGCGAATGTTTTAAGTTGCTTGAAATGATTTGCGAAGATTTGATCGCAGTTTTTATTTTTGACAAGTCGGAAGGGGAAGGATCTTTAGGGATCGGATTATATGGTCCTTCGTTTAAGAGTTTAGTGACACCATCGATGTAAGTGTTCTTATCCATGACGACTGTCTGGCCACCTTTGTCGGCCTTTGAAATGATAATATCCGGGTTAGAATGAATTTCGCGCATTGTAGCTCACCAATGTCCCGGTGGAGGGTGCATTAAGATGTCTAGAAACCATACTTCGCGAATTTCATTTCTCTTGCATCGAAATTGATGAGCTAATTTCTCTCACTCAACTCTGTTTGAAACAAACACATTTTGTTTTTCAAAATAAATATTACAAGCAAACTGAGGGATTAGCCATGGGAAGCCCCCTCAGTCCCATCCTGGCTGATATCTACATGCATTATTATGAATCAAAATTGTTTGAAACTTTAAACTTCCCGGCATGGTTCCGCTACGTAGACGATACTTTTACCCTGTTTGAAAGTAATAAAGATGATTTAAATAAAGTTCTTTCAACAATGAATTCTATTGATCCTGCTATTTAGTTCACTTTTGAACTTGACACTTGCAATTCTCTTCCGTTTCTCGACATTCTGGTCACACGTACAACATCCAACTTCAGTACTACGGTTTACCGTAAACCTTCATCGGTTTGCCTTCCACCAAACTTTAAATCATGTCATCCGACTAAACAAAAGTTAGCTTCAGTTTATTCCTATGTTTTCCGTGCTCTTCAAGTTTGCTCCTCCAAACTAGCCCTTGATGAAGAACTAAATTATTTAAAAACAATAGCTATTGACAGGGGCTTTTCAACCAACATTATTAATCAAGCAGTTAAAAAATTCTCATGTCAACACACTAAAAGGCACACTTTTGTTTTAGGAGATAATAAAAATTCTGTTGTCATTCCCTTCTTTCCATCAATTAGCTATAAAGTTGCACATATTTTGCAGAAATTTAACTTTCGGGTTGTTTATTCTCCCATCAATAAAATTCCGAGTTCCATACTTAAGGACCCCATTCCGGATATGAATTCCTGGGGTATTTATAGGATTCCTTGCCAGTGTGGTTTAATTTACGTTGGCCAAACTAAGAGAGCCGTAAAATTTCGCGTCAAGGAACAAGAGGCATATGTTAGAAAAAAGGAAACACAGAAGTCTTCTGTTGCGCAACATTGTTGGTCCGAAAATCACACTTTTAATTTTTTTGCTGCCAAAATTATTCAAAAAACATCTTCCATTGGAGAACTGGATTTTCTATAGGCATTTCACATTCATAAAAATCTTTCTGTTCTAGTTAACGATCCTAATTCCAATCCAAATTTGCCTTCGGCCTTTAAAGAAATTATGTTTTAGTTCTGGTTTCACCAACAGATGGCGCCACTTGCTTATTCTTGTCCAGGCTTTCTTATCTTATCTAATCATTTTTTCCTATCTTGTTCATTTGCGGTTTTGCAGCTGAGGATGATGGTTCGGTAAAACCATCGAAACTAGTCCTGTGGAAATTTTGTAAATATAACGCTGATTTTTGTTGTTTGTCTTCTGACTTAGTTGGTTCATTTCTTCTAAATAGATCTGCTTTTTGAAAATATTTAAGTTTTTTTTTTTTTTAATATAATTATATATATATATATATATATATATATATATATATATAATAGTTGTTTACGATTTATAAACGTTTTCAGCGATTCTATTTTTTTCTTATGGTCGAAGTTTGATTAATATTTATTTGTCCCATTGCATTTGATTTAAATAATGATGTTTTTTTTTTTTTTCTATCCTTACTCGACAGAAATCTTTTGGAAATTTTTAAATATTTTTTTTTTTTTATTTTAGAGTCACGTCGGAGTAGATTGTATACTGATGATTAATTGTAATTAAAAATAGAGGTTTTAAAAATGTTTTACCCCATTGAACATTTAGAGGACTTTAGATTAATAATTTTTATTTTACAACTTTGTATTAATTTTTATTTCAAAAATTTACAATCATCCATATAGAATTTCAAAAATATTGCTTTCTTGAAAAAAAAAAACCAAAGAATTTTCAAATTTTTAGCCCAAAAGGCGTAAGCACAGAAGGGCTATTAATCTCGTTTTGGCGTTTTGTGGCGTTTCACTTTTCAAATTGCTACCACCAAATATTAGAGCGCAGCATTATTTAAAGAAATTAAATAATAAAGAATCAGCATGAATGTATGTGAGTAGCAGGAGTCCGACAACTCAGCACGACTAACGGTATCACAATAAAAGAAATGATGAATGCGAAAGAGAGCAGTCGTGCTTCAGACTAAGACTAAATTATATATCAACAAAGATGTAATCTCTCAATCATCACTCTTTTTCTCCATTTCGTAAACAGTCATTAATGTATTCCATCAATACCTAAATAAAATGATTTGGTCACCTAGAGATGTGTGTCATCAGCCTAGAAATTCCTTAGACTCCGAGTTCACATGTATGCGTGTTTATCTCATTTTGAAACAACGATATCTGGAGCCATCCAATTTTGATTAACATAGTCCTCCAAGTGAACATGGGCGCTTGGAAACCCGAATTTGCATTTCAGATTTGTTTTATTGCGTGTTTTATATTTTATTAAAGGAAACGAAATTTTAAAGAATATTTGTTTAACAAACTAGACGATTTCAAAGCTAGCAATGGCAACACTGTATGGAAAAAAAAAAAAAAAAAAAAAAAAAAAAAAACATTTCATCTCCAGCGAACGAGACTGTGTATCGGAAAGACACAAAACGTTTAAAAAAAAAACACTTTGGGCGTAACGTAAAATCTGAAAGCTTTCAGATTTTTTTTTATTAATTTTATGATGATGTATCAGTTATAAGTAATTTTGTCTCAATTTTGATATTTGTATTCAGATTAGATGGTTGTCCATTTTCTCGAATTAACTATTGTACCTATATATATAATTATATACATGTATGCAACTTACACTGAACCAATACTATAACTAAGAATTTTCAGAACAGTTGAGAAATTGCTAACCCATCGGATGTTATTCCGTTATGTTAAATAGTACCATTCTATAAGTTAAATGAATTTAACAAGAAATGCATATTAATTCTATATTTGACTTTATTCAATCTTTTCATTATCAGGCAGCGAATTTCATACAGCCGAGGAAAATGCATTAACAGGAATTAAAAACAATTCTCCAGAAATGAAAGTAATAAAATGCAAATTTTAATAATTGAAGATATATTTTTATTTAGTTGTAGAGACATTAGGATTTTTTTAGAAGCAGATAAGATGAAAAATGAGCAATCGCCTTCGCCAGGAATCGAACCACGGACCGCTGGAATACCGGCCCCGCGTGCAGAACCACTACACCCCCTAAGGCACTCTAGGAAGGCGGGAAAAATACCTTATAGAGTTTTAACCACTAATTTTAACAACCATATAAGTCATCATCAATATTATCGTAATTATCAAAAGTTTAGAAACCGTATGAAAAGAAATATAGAAACAATTAGAAATTAAAAAAAGAGGGAGAGAAAAGGTTTGGTATGCAATAACCCTTAATAAAATGTGTACATTTAGAGACAGACTACACAGACTACTAGACACTACGCATTACAAACTACTATACAGAAAGTACGGTTTCCGTACAGTAAATTGCCACTGCTCGCTTTGAAGTAGTTGAGTTTTTAACCGAAATTCGTTAAAGTTAAAAAAACGTGAAATATATAATAAAACTGATTCGAAATTCAAAATTCGAGCTTTCAGATGCCCATTTCGGGAGGGGGGGAGAAGGATTACTTCATTCAACATTTCATAGCTGTAGGTACCTGTAGTGAAAATATTTGTATGTAGTAAAAATACTTATATATTTTAATTTCTTATGTAATGAAAATGTGTTAATTTCTGTAGGCTATGAGAAATATTTAATATAATTATTCAGGTGTATAAATGATAACCAAATTTTGAATATCAATTTTATCAGCGATGAAATTATAACAGTGATTAAGAGTACATCATGTTGTTTCCGCAATAACCCGAATGATAGGGATAAAATATGTGACCTACAGAGGATAGCAAAATAAAGTACTTACCCCAGACGTTGTGATAGTTGAAGAAGAAAATACAAGTTATTCGTCTACAATTTACTCTATTTATCTTTCCTATCAAAAAATTTTATTGCTGAGCTCACACAAATAAACAAGAAAATTAAATAATCAGATCATAACTATAGTCCTACTATAAATACAGAGCGTCCACTCGTTTATCGATACACTACAGAGCACTATCCATTTGCATCACTTTCTATAAATCACGAAAAATCTGGAATCGAAGATATATGTAGACCAGAAATATACTTATCTTGAAATTTCTTTTGATTTTGAAGCTTCTACCAGTGAATTAATTTGGAGCAGTGCACCACGTGGCGATAGACAATGGATGAGTCTAAAATTGCACAATGAGATCGTTCATGATTCTTGCTTATAAAACCTCATTCCACCCAGGATGAATTTTCAGCAACTGCATATAGAATGATCGTTCATGATTCTTGCTTAAAAAACATCATTCCACCCAGGATGAATTTTCAGCAACTGCATATAGAATGAATATATTCAATAAAAAACTACAGTTGACTTTCTATAAATCAGAATCCATATCATCGGACTTTTCAGGAAAGTTAAACGTGCATCATGAAACGAGGTCGTAGGTGAAGAGACAGTCAGTGAAGAGACAGCCGAAGCCCGTCCTTGAACTCCCAGCAGCAAAGAGAAAGAAACCGGTCCAACAACTGCCACCAAGGGCTTGGACGAAACGATGACGATTCTTGAAGCGGTAGTTTGATGATAGATGCCGGCTTGCTAGCACATTCCCTCCGGCCAAAGAAAAAGCACAGATCACTGCATGAACACTGCATGATAAATGCACTTCACTGACGCTGAACACTGCATAATAAATTTCACCGAAACACAGTTCATTGCACGATAAATTTACTGACGCAGAACACTCATTACAAGTATGATCTGGTATAATAGTTAAATCAAATGAAAAATAGTCAAAAATTATTTTATCATAATTTCACTGTCTGGGATAAGTGCTACACATATGAAGTACAATCAAAAATTAATAACTAATACATATCATACAAGTTACTCATATAGTTACAGCATACACTTTCATTATAATCTGTAGTCAAGTTACAATTTTCTCTTTGTAAATGGAAATTGTAAGCTAATACCTATTTTTACATTCATACATTTTCACTGTTAAACACAACTCTGCATTAATGATCATTTTTTTGACAAGTTTCTAATTATACAGATTCTATAAATTCTTCTGGATGACATCAATTTGCCCTTGAAATTACTAAATACATCTAGACCAATTACTCTACAATTTCATTTTTTTGAACACATTAATTTTCTTCTTCATCTTTTTATTATTGTTATATATGTATATATATATATATATATTTTACTACTCAAGCTTGTTTTAGTAGCACAATTTTCATGTCTAGCTCGTTACTTGTAATGATCACTAAGTGTACTGCAAACTTTTTTTTTTTTTTTTTTTTTTTTTTTGTAAATTCCATGACATTAGTCAAACCGGACCAGCCTGCAGCCAACCAAACGTATGAGTGAAGGTGGCCAACCGACACCCAAACTAATCATGAAATCTCAAAAAAAAATTCTTTTGTTGGAAATAAATCCACTAAATTCCTAACACTTACAAATGTGTGTATGTCTTCTATTTATTTATTTTTCTAACTTAGTGAACAAGAAAACAAGCTCGATGAAATAAATGTTCTTAATTAATCAAATTGAACCTTGGATCAACTCTTTTAAATAATTTGCTACAATGAATTTTTTTTAGTTTTGTGGTCTTCGATATTTTGAATTAAGTAGTTTTTATTTCGAAAAATTTTTATTATTTTGAAAGGTCCATTGAATTTGGGCTGAAAAGCATGAGGTGGTTGTAAAGCCTTTAAAAATACCTCATCTCCAATATTAAATTTTGGTGGTTCTCTGCCTTTAACAACTTTATTTTGAGACTGAAAACATTTTTCTTCGTTTTGTTTCACTAATTCTCTAGTTGCTTTAATGTGTTCTCTCTGACGTAACAAGTATTGTGAAGGATTATCTACCGTTGCCGGTTCATTATTTGTGTCTAGATGTGTATTGAGTTCTCGCCCAAAAAATAACTGTGCGGGAGTAAAACCTGTCACTATGTGTTTAGAATTGTTGTAATATAGTTTGAAAAAAGCTAATCTATCTGACCATTCGATTACCTTATTGGATAAAGAAGCTATGCTTTCTTTCATAGTTCGATGAACTCTTTCTATGATTCCATTAGATTGTGGATAATAAATGGAGCTTTTTCGGTGTTCAATATTGAGATCTTTTAGAAATTTTTCAAATTCTGCTGAACAAAAATTTGAAGCATTATCAGATAAAATTACTTTTGGAATACCAAATTTTGAAAAATAAAGATTCATACACATTATTGTAGCAGATGTAATATTTGACATAGGAATAGCTTCTAAATATCTTGAATAATGATCAATAATAGTTAGAATGAAAAATTTGCCATCATGTGATCTGGGCAATTTACCCACAATGTCAATTGCTAACATTTCTCCAGGTGCTAAATCAGATTTTTTTATATTGCTTGTAATTGTTTTACATGACTTTGGTTTATTCTCCAAACACTGTTGACATTTTTCACAAAAGTGTTTTGTATCTAAAAACATGCCCTTCCAGAAATACTTTTTCTTAATGAATTCATAAGTTTTACTAGTACCAAAATGCGGAGCATGAGCAATCTCTAAACAAGGTTTTACTAAAGAATTTGGAAGAAGAATTTTATTTTCTAAATGCCTTGTCTTTAAATGATGCGCTCTAGGTCTTAATTTTATCATTACTACACCATTTTTTTATCAATAAAATATTTTCCACAAATATCAGCTTTATTATTGTTAATTTGGCTTAAGATATCCTTAATATTTTTGTCATTTCTTTGGTGATTAACTATATTTTGGATGCTTAACTGAGTATTATCTGAATGAAATAAGTTGATATTGATTACACTATTAGATGCTTCAGGAACTCTAGAAAGAAAATCTGCAGGATTGGGAAAACCAGGTATATGTTTTAGAGAGTAATCAAAATCTTGTAAATACAACAACCATCTGGCAACAATGTCAGGCTGCTTATCCAGCTGCATATGAAAAGTGAGTGGTCTAGCATCAGTTAAAATAGTAAATTTTTTGCCATATGAATGTTCATAAAAATGCTTGACAATAGAAAAAATAGCATAAAGCTCACGCCTGATCGATGGGTATCTAGACTCAGCAGGAATGAGAAGTTTCGAATAAAATTCTACAGGAAAGAATTTATCATCAATCTTTTGTAACAGAATACCACACATAGCTACTTTAGAAGCATCAGTGATCAAAAATATCTCATGATTATCATCAATGTTCCTTATAGTTGGTTTGTCCAACATTATTGATTGCAATTTATCAAAAGCATCTTGGCAATCTTGATTCCAAACAAAGGGAACATGTCTTTTAGTTAAGTGTACTATTGGCTGAGTGATCTCAGCAAAATTATGGATTAAATGTCTAAAATAGTTCATCATGCCAAGAAAAGCCTGAACTTGTTTTACATCCTTTGGAATAGGAAATCTTGTAACCTTTGAAATATTTTCTTCAGAAGGAGAAAAACCTGCTTGTGAAATATTGAAACCCAAATAAGTTATGTCAGATTTACAGAGCTGCACTTTAGCTGTATCTAGAGTTAAATTAAATGATTTTAATCTGTCAAACACTTTTTGAAGAATTACTTTTAACTCACTCATACTATCAGCTGCAATAATAATGTCGTCTAGAAAAAATTGAACATTACTACCTTTAATGTCATTTAAACATTTTGAAATTAATGTATGGAAATAAGAAGTGCTATTGCGAGCTCCAAAGGAAAGTCTACAAGGATGAAAATTACCCAGTTCGGTGCAAAATGCCAACTTTTCTTTATCAGAGTCCTGCAAATTGATCTGGAAAAAAGCTGACTTCAAATCCAGTACACAATACAATTTCCTACCAGCAATGTTATGCAAAATCTCAGAAATTTTTGGTAAACAAATTTTGTATGATTCTGTGATACAGTTTAATAGACGATAATCTACAACCATACGAAATTTTGGTGCATTTTTATCTTCACCAGGTAAATTCTTTTTCCTAACAAATATTACAGGAAAACTATAACTTGAAGAAGAGGGTTCTATTATGCCTGCTTCTAATAATTTTGCAATTTCTTGTTGAGCATACTGTTTTGCAATTTTAGGGATAGGGTAAGGTCTAGTTTGAATTGGGAAATTGTGAAGAAGTTTAAATTCTGGTACAACTTTATCAGTAGATCCTAAAGTATTATATGATTTTGAAAACACAGCATAGTTATTCATTAGCAATTCTATCATTTCATTTTTTGCTTGTTCATTTAAATGATCTAGTTTAAAGTCTGATACATTTAATTCCTCTTTTCTAAGTTTAATTACTTGTTTAATTGCAGATTTAGTGTGTTGATTTGTCAAGTCTCATGATTTTTTGGGACTAACAATATCCTCAAAGTGAAATGGCACAGCAGTTCCAATAACAGAATTCTTCCTAAAAATTAATTTCTCATTGGTGTTGTTTTCAACAATAGTTTGAATGTGGTTGTGACAATCAACTATATGTAAAGATTCATTGATATGGAACTTATTTTGTGATGGCTTTGGAGAAAGCAAAATTTCTTTAAATTGTTTTAAAGCTTTAGGAACAGCTAAAGAAATGATTGGAGATTGACCTGGCTGGACAGTTATATTAGAAACCATTCTTAATGAGTTTAAATTACAATTTTTTCTTTTTACATTAACTGAGTTGCTTAATTTTTTATTGGGATAATTTTCTTCAAAGTCCAAATGAGTATTATCTACTATGAGTTTCTTATTTATGGAATCTAACAAAATTTTGTTACTTTGAATGAAGTCATAACCTAGGATTATCTGATAGGTAGAATTCCAATTGTTTTGGGTGACATAAAATAAATTAGTGAACCATTTACTTTGAATTTTGAATTTTAAATTAACTGCAGACATGTAAGGAATGCATGAATCTTCAATAGTTTTTATTCTTACCATCCGAGAAACAAATTCAACTTTAGTGAATTGTTTAATTTCCTCAATAACATCTGGTTGGACTAAAGATAAATTTGCACCAGTATCAAGAAGAGCTTCATAAGTCTGAGAACCAATTTTAAGTTTGATTATTGGCAGATAATTAGAATTTTCTGAGTTACAAGACATCAACAATTTGGTTGAGTTTCTATTATTACATCTTTTATTTTTTGCAAACTTGTGTTGGACATTATTGCTGTTACTTTTTTTCTTGGATTATGATGTCTATACAGGTGTTCTTTATAACCCCAGTCTCTGCGGATTCCTGCAAGGGGTCTAAAATTTTTGTTGTAATATATCTGGCAAGAATCCTTAGCTAGTTTAAATGCTTATTCTGACCTTTTTTGTATTGGCTATTATTTCTGTAAGGATGATAGTTCCTCCGCCAAGTGTTTCGAAATTGTCTGTGCCCCCTGAATGTGTTGTTTCTAAAATTATGCTGGTCTTGCCTAGGAAAATACCAACAATCTGTTGTTAAGTGTCTTTTGCTACATATATGACAACATACACTATTAAAGTTGCTAGAATTTTGAGATGTAGAAGCATTGTGATTTATTCTTGTATAAGATGTGTTTATAGGCTTATTTTGAGAAAGTTGATTTACTTTATCTGTTAACTCCTGAATAATTTTATTCTGTTCAAGTCTTTCTTTGAGAAGATTATTAATCTCTAAATTTTGCTCAACATTTATACTGTTCAAATATGTTTTCTCATCATTCAATGCATTTTTTATATTACTTGCCAATTCTACAGCCTTATCAAAGGAAGATGGACCTAATTTCTTAACTTCAATCCTAATGTCTGTTCTGAGGGCCTCAAGAAATTTAGTGAGATTCATTTTCTCTTTTAATTTATGTAAACTGGGATCCTCAACCGAATCTTCATTTATGTATTTTGTCGCTGTTGTAGTAATCTCGTCAGCTAATTCCCTAACAGATTGGTTAAACTTTTGAGAAATGTTTGAGAATTGCTGTAGAATGTCCTGAAAGGATTCAACTCGTGCAAATTTATTCTCTAATAATTTTTCTAAATTTTCAAATTTATTTCCCTTAGCCACTCTTGGATCATTAATTAGGAAATCTAGAGCTTTATCCCTACAGTTTATTTTCAGAATGATTATTTTCTTTTCATCTGACCATTTTTCTAATTTAGCAACACTATTTATTTGATCAAGAAAGAAATTTACATTTTCAGATAAGTTGCCACTAAATGTGGGCAGAGCAGAAGCTAGGGAAGTTGCCATACCAGTGTTAGATCTACCTTTAAGCTTTGACATGGATGAAGAAATATAGTTACTTATGTTGCATTACCTTACAATTTACTATTTCTATTTTAATGTTATTGAGATCTACATTATTTTACACAAACACTTAGCACTCTCTCTGATAATTTACATATACATTTACCAAACATGCATATAAGAGTACATAGCAAAGTTAAGGTAATTTTTTTTATTTATTTAGTAATTAATTAGGATCTCCTGCAACTTTAACCATGCATATATCAAATTAGTGATGCAATATAAGTACATTGATCATTAACACTTCTGGATTCTAATACTGCTGAACATTATTTTATCATTACATACCACAATCCAATGAAATTACTAAAATCAGCTTTTGATTCAAATATCTTAAAACTTTCTTTAAATATGCACATATATATAACAATACATATGAAATTGAATTTTTGAATTATCCAAAATAGAATTATTCTTTCATGGCATATTACCCATCATTTATCATAAATTTTCAACAATATAAATCATATTTGTAGCAAATATACTATAGGTCACACATTTTATTTGAATTCTCAACCTGAACTAAATGATTTTAAGTTATTTCTTTTGTCACGGCACCATATGTAGTGAAAATATTTGTATGTAGTAAAAATACTTATATATTTTAATTTCTTATGTAATGAAAATGTGTTAATTTCTGTAGGCTATGAGAAATATTTAATATAATTATTCAGGTGTATAAGTGATAACCAAATTTTGAATATCAATTTTATCAGCGATGAAATTATAACAGTGATTAAGAGTACATCATGTTGTTTCCGCAATAACCCGAATGATAGGGATAAAATATGTGACCTACAGAGGATAGCAAAATAAAGTACTTACCCCAGACGTTGTGATAGTTGAAGAAGAAAATACAAGTTATTCGTCTACAATTTACTCTATTTATCTTTCCTATCAAAAAATTTTATTGCTGAGCTCACACAAATAAACAAGAAAATTAAATAATCAGATCATAACTATAGTCCTACTATAAATACAGAGCGTCCACTCGTTTATCGATACACTACAGAGCACTATCCATTTGCATCACTTTCTATAAATCACGAAAAACCTCGAATCGAAGATATATGTAGACCAGAAATCTACTTATCTTGAAATTTCTTTTGATTTTGAAGCTTCTACCAGTGAATTAATTTGGAGCAGTGCACCACGTGGCGATAGACAATGGATGAGTCTAAAATTGCACAATGAGATCGTTCATGATTCTTGCTTAAAAAACATCATTCCACCCAGGATGAATTTTCAGCAACTGCATATAGAATGAATATATTCAATAAAAAACTACAGTTGACTTTCTATAAATCAGAATCCATATCATCGGACTTTTCAGGAAAGTTAAACGTGCATCATGAAACGAGGCCGTAGGTGAAGAGACAGTCAGTGAAGAGACAGCCGAAGCCCGTCCTTCACCCTTGAACTCCCAGCAGCAAAGAGAAAGAAACCGGTCCAACAACTGCCACCAAGGGCTTGGACGAAACGATGACGATTCTTGAAGCGATAGTTTGATGATAGATGCCGGCTTGCTAGCACAGTACCGTTGTTTTTTCGCAGTGGGAGAAACATACATATATTCAGGCAGATTCTTCATTATTTAATTTCTGTAAATGTAATATAGGGCAATAATACTGGGTGGCAACAATCTGGGAAATGATACAGCCATTCAACGCAAAATCCCGTTTCAAACCTTCTGAGCTAACACTCCTTTGACATAAAAAAAAAAAAAAAAAAAAAAAAAAAAAAACCCGTTAAACTCTGACTTTTCAATTTTTCTAAAGCGTTCTAAAAGCTTTAGTTACGCAAGCGATTACAGCAGGTTTTAGCTTCCCGCAATACTCTCTTCCCATGTTCATAAAGAGTTCATGTTCAATACGCACTCGCTTTACAGTTTCAAATCTAAATTTAAAATTCAAATTTTATTTTAGGCTTTCTATTTGATTCCTTGTACGAAGTAAGGGAAGTATTTTAAACAGTAAAAATTCCATGCATCATATTTCCACGAAAATATCCATTTCTACTGCTCACGAATCCATTTGAACGATCTTTTTACATGACATCATTACGTACAGATTGAATAAAGACACTTTTTCCCAAAACGAATTGTGAGATGTATTTAAAATGGATTCAGGAGAGATATTTTCGTAACGTCTGGACATACGTACTTACGTGCGAACTTATCTCGCATAACTGAAAACCGTGTAGCCTCAGAACGTTGAAACTTTATATGTGGTACTGCTATAACATGTAGTTGTGCATCTTTGGTTTTGGCTGCAACCGGGTGGCCGCACCAAACTTATATACATTAATACCAACTTTGTTTCCCGGCTCCATGAGATAAGTCTTTTCATTCTTATTTGTTGGTAAATTGCGCATTTTTGGTTTAAAAATGATTGAATTAAGTTGTTGTTATGTTCAGGTTAAGGATTTTATGCCTTCAATTAAGCTGTATGTAATAGTTTTAGAATTAGCAATATTTTGAAAGTTGTTTAAGTGCTACTAATCTCAACGAAGAGGTCATTTGTTTACATTTGAAATTTTTAGTAGAATCGTGAATATAGTTTTCTGCACTAAGTTCAATATATTTTTGGTGAGTGGGACCAAAGGTAAACTTTAATTTTTGTGCACCAAAAATTCTGCCTTCCAATCGCTGGCCGAATTTCTTATTTTTGCACAGAAACTCTAATTTTAATTGGAATTTTTTAACTGTTTTTAACTGCATTTGGTGTTTTTCGTTTCTTTCTTTCTTTTCTTTTCTTTTTTTTCTTTTTTTATTTTCCTACTTTTAATGAAAATATTTTGAATTACATACTTTTGCCTTAAGGCGAAGTGAGATATTAATTGACTGAATGAGAAATATATCTCTAATGAAATTTGAGGAAATAAGTTTAAATGAAATGCAGCAAAAAATGCGTATAATTTATTTTGCCGTACATAGGAAGTCATGTGGTGTTCACATCAGAATTTTCTTCAGTTACCTTTTACTCGGCAATATTCATATTTCATTGCCTAATTTCTAGCATTGCTTGTAATAGAAAGGATGAATGTATATTCTTCAGTAGACGATGTATCCTGGTTTCTAGTACATAGAATATTTCCGCGTTAGTTTGATCACGAACACAGAATTTAGAAGTCTTTTCCATAGACAGATTTTACAAGCGTTTCAGTGTATATGTTATATCTACCAGCAGATGTTTTTCGATACAGAATATTTATGCATATTTTGTACGTAGAATATTCCTGGATTTCAAACGGGAATATCATTATTTATGCGGCCATATAAATATACTGAATGACAAATATATCTCTAATGAAATTTGAGGAAATAAGTTTAAATGAAAGGCAGCAAAAAATGCGTATAATTTATTTTGCCGTACATAGGAAGTCATGTGGTGTTCACATCAGAATTTTCTTCAGTTGCCTTTTACTCGGCAATATTGTATCTGACGGAAATTTCTAGTCCACGAGGTTTTGTTTGCGTAGTGTCTTCTTTCAGTGCAGATTGTGTCAATTTTATCAGTCATAACGTGAAATAATATAGTTATAAGTGAAAATATAAGATGTGCTTTTTGAAGAGAATATCACGATAGGAAAAAAATTAAATATAACTTCAAAGGAAAATCAAAATGAGGGTAGGTAGTTTCAAAATGAGTGAAAGAGAAAAGAAAGTCTACAAAACTCCGGTAAACCGAAATATGGCAGGAAAAGTTATAATTTTAAAGATCAAAGAGAGAATAGAAGACGATGCAATAGAGCATAAATATAACATGATTTATTGCGGAAAACATTAGTTAAGTGAAAAATATGAATACGGATAAAAGAGATAGTAAAAGAAGTAACTTTAAATTTAATCGTATATAATATACGAAATACATTATATAAGTTTTTATAATTTTTCCTTTCGAAATAAAATTATCAGTAAAAAAAATAATAAAATACATAAACAATTATCTGAAAGGTTTCCAATTTTAAATTACTTCCAAAGCGGCGTTTTTTTAACTTTTTGTGTGTTACCTTTATTTATTACATATCATGTTCTTCGTACTTAAACCATAAAATTCAGTTCAATAGCAATGTCACAAAATAACTTAAAAATGAGCCTATCTTTAGAATTCCGATACACAGTTCGCGCTGGAGATAAAAAAGTTTTTTTTTCCCCGTAGAGTGTTGCCATTGCTCGCTTTGAAATCCTTGAGTTTGTTTTTCAAAAATTCATTAAAACTTTACAAAATATGAAATCGATCATAAAACAAATTCCAAATTTCAAATTTGGGGTTCCATATGCCCATACT
The DNA here is from genome assembly GCF_044657685.1 of Stegodyphus dumicola. Lineage (NCBI taxonomy): Eukaryota > Metazoa > Arthropoda > Arachnida > Araneae > Eresidae > Stegodyphus > Stegodyphus dumicola. Next base: position 104,354,910 of record NC_140770.1, on the reverse strand, counting down.
CGTAGAAGGATTACGTCATTCAAAATTTGATGGCTCTAGTACCGTTGTTTTATCACAATGCGAGAAATATACATACATTTATGCAGATTTTTCATTATTTAATTTCTTCAAATATAATGCAGGACTCTAACATTTGGTATCAACAGTTTGAAAAGTGAAACGGACATTTATAGTGATTCAACACAAAATCGCAAAACGAAAACAATAGTCCTTCATGGACAAAGCCCCTTTGGATTAATAAATTTATTCGCAGTCTGTAGAAATTTTCTGTAGGATAAATTGTAACGAGAAGCCCAGCTGAGGTAAGATAGCTTCCCCGCAAAGCGGGAGAGATTATCAAGAATATTTTGAGCTCAGTGGTAGTGCTTTGAGTTCCGAGATTAGCTTGAGAGCGACCGAACTGAATCAACAGTTATAGAATATTTAGTGCTTTGCCGTCAAGCTGTCTTCGCCGTTGTAGCCTGAAGGGTGTGTTGCTGATTGTTTCAATGTGTTTATCATAGTTTTTTTTTAACACTGCAAACGTATGTTTGGAACTCTGCTATGTAATACTGGCGAATAAATTGTGTTTGGATTCTTCATCAAATGCTGTTATAAATCACTCCAAATCTACGAGCCCGTAGAACGCACCAATATGATTTTCAAAGGGAAACTATTGCGGGGTCCCCGAAACTGACTCTGCTTCCTTGATCTGGTATGTCATATACAAAATATATGATGATGCATATAAAAGCATCATATAAAATAAACATCAAAGCAGTACTAGCAAAGAACTAAAATGAAAACAAGTTACGTTCCGTTCTTTGGCACTGGTTCTCTATATCTGGATTCCTACCCTGTGCAATCCTGTGGCGTCTACATGGAACTGGCGGTTTCCTCACACGTTTCGTAATTTGAAATTAATATAATAAAATCCATTTAGTATTTTTATACCTCTGTTTAGTTTTTATTTTTACTCAAGATTTAATAAAGCAGTCATTCATTTCATGAAACTTTACATATTGTTAGGTTTGCTGTCATCGAGTTAGACTTCACTCTTGCTACAGGTTTATGCTTGGCTCTCAGTAGCGGTCGCTAATAGAAACCTCCCTATGAAACGTTAGACCTGTCAGTAGATTTGGTTTTTAAGAATATACTTTTATTTCCTGCCGTTAATAGTATACTCAGAAAGTCTTCCGACTCAGGTATAGATATATCCATGCAGAATTGGTTACCAACTCGGAGTCAACCACTAGCTACCAGGCCGCAGCCCTGGGCAGCCCCGGCTGAGCAGACGACATTTATAAAATGCAAAAAAGAGATATACATATGCATACAAGGCACTTGAAGAAGAGTGCAACAATGTACAAAAAATATATACATGTGCATACAAGGCACTTGAAGAAGAGTACAACAATATACAAAGAAATATATACATGTGCATACAAGGCACTTGAAGAAGAATACAATCAAAATATATGTATATACATATAAATACAAACTCATATACAGATATATACACGCTTACATACATAGATATTCCGAAACAAATAGAAGTATACATACTCTCACTCATATTGATATGCAAACCCATACATATACGTTATCATGATAGTTAAAGTTTACAAGAAGCATGCCATTGAGGTACGCGTGATCCTTAGTATAAATTAGGTACCATAAATAAAATATATAAGCATGTACAGATATACAATATTCAGGTACAGTACAAACTTTGTATATGAAAACCTGGCATAGCATAAATACAAAATTACATATTGAACATACATACTCTGTTGCTGACACATTGAACTAGCTTATATATTTCTAGGCTTTGCAGAGCAATTAATCTGTTTTCAGGTTAATAAATGTTCCAGTTCCAGAAGAGTTAATGCCATACTGAAGGTGTGATGTCTATTTCTAAGAGAACTGTGCTTAGAAATGACATTGTTAGAACCTAATGTGTGTTAGATACGACTCAAGTTTGTACTATATGGCTACTATCTTCCAGCGTCAGAAGAGTAATTGCTAGTACAGTAATCAATTATTGTTTTCAGTTTCTGCTGGGCAACTCTGTTACTTTGTAGATTCTGGAACCAATTTGGCCGGAATCTGGCTCTTGGTTGCTTGAGGCTGTTAAGTGCTGTGTGTGGGCAGGAGAACACAAAATAATCTGGATTACCCTCCTCCCCACATTCGCAGTTACCATTCTCTCTCAAGCCAAATCGGCAGAGGTATGAAGGAAAGGGCCCATGACCAGTGAGGAAATACGTCATGTAATTGCTATTCGTTTGGATTGTTGTCTTGACCTTGGGAATGAGATTGTAAACACGTCTCCCTGTGGAGGCTTGATTCCAACGTTCTTGCCATATTCTTAGGAGCTGATGGAATGTCCGACTCTTTAGGTCCGAGACTGACCTAAGGGTCGAGACTTCTCGCAAAGTGGATGAATCCGCTGCTTCCTTTGCGACAACATCTGCTCTCTCATTTTCTTCTATTCCCGTATGAGCGGGCACCCAGATGAGTGAGGGTCTTTGCGAAGCAGGCATGTGTGTTAAAATGTCTCTAATGCTGCTGACGATAGGACTGCGAGAACGAATTCCAGCTATCGCAGCGAAGCTTGAGACTGAGTCTGTGTAGATGATATTGGGCACTGTGGAATTATTCTTCAGGTGCAGAAGAGCTGCTCTGATTGCTATGAGCTCCGCCTGAAAGACAGAGTTTTCAGAAGCGAGCTTTCTTTACAACTCATACGTTAAAGATCCTCCAGAAAAAATACAAAATCCGATTCCCGTGCCCCCTGGAGTTTTAGAGCCATCAGTGAAAACACCATTTGCAAATCCCGAGTTCTGTGTTCTATTAACTTTTTGTAGACGGATGGCCAATATATTGGTAGTTGTATTTCCTGTTTGAATGGACGGGGTTGTCCACTTTATTGGCCATGTCTTTTTCCCCCATTTTACAGGCTGAAAAGTGGGGTGAAATGTCAAATTTGATGTCCCTGGGTTTTCAACCACTTATCTCTTTCAAAGATCTCCCTTTTGCGACATAGATGCACCCCTCTGAGAATCCATTAAACTACACAAGAATCTTTGTTGCAAATAGGAGGTGATTTCTTAACAGGGAAAAGCATTCGATTCAAGATTTCCCGTCTTTTGGTAGCTTTTACTGCTACCAAAGCCCCGGCCTCAAAAGGTTAAAGTAGATAGTGTCCGCAAGGTTATTTTTAGCAGGGTGGCAGGGAGCTTGCGGTATGTGACGCTCATATTCAGTATGGATATAAATTTGTCCCCAGAGACTCATGGTGTGTCGTAGTCTGCTTACCTTAACCACTGCAACCTCTAGTTCAATTAACAAGTCCAGAGGCGGCGTGCCTGCGATAATTTGTAAGGCTGCCGTGGACGTGGTACGATAAGCCTTGCAAATGAGGAGAAGCTGATGTCGCTGTATAGAGAGTAGTGGACGTCTCATTTGGGAAGAGATGTTAGTTCCCCAAATAGCAGCGGCATACAGAATAATTCTTTCCACCACTGTCTTGTACCATATTCTAAGCAAGTGACATGGGATACCCCATCTTAACGAGGTTGTTGATCGCATGGATGTAGTCAGTCTATTGATTCTTAACTTTAAAGAAGAGATGTGTGGTTGCCAGGAAAGTCTATTATCTATTACTACTCCTAGGTACTTAAGTTGTTTAACACATTTAATGGAGGACCCCAAGAGTTTAAGACAGGGGTTTCTACGTAATGGAGAGCCTCGACTAATTATGAGTGCTTGTGTTTTAGGCACCGAGAGTTTCAGTTTATGATCTCTCACCCAGTCAGCAAATAAATTAAGGCTATCCTGAGTTCGCGTTTCAAGTTCGCTTTGGCCTGCTACAATGATTAAAATGCCGTCTGTGTATGCTAAAAACCTTACTCCTTCTTTGTTTTCAAAGACTGAAAAAACTGATTTAGCAACTATGTTCCATAGAAAGGGTCCAAGACAGGAACCTTGCGGACATCTCCTCTTAAGACCCTTCTTTACCAATTCTCTGTCTAACGTCATTAAAACTTGTCTTTTATTAAAATAGCTGCGAATCAGGTGTGTTATGGAAGCAGAACATTTGAGGGCATCCAAACCGTTCATGATGTCTGGCCACTACAGCGAGTCGAAAGCTCCTTGAATATCAAGGGATACGACTGCTGTGTGATATCTTTCATTTTGTTAGTGAGTATTATATCCAACAGCTGACTCAATGCGTGCTCCGTGGACATACCTGGTTTGAAACCGAATTGATTCTGATGAAAGCTTTTAGATCGTTCAATGAAGTACAGAGTCTGCCGAGTACAACTCGCTCAAGTAATTTACCCAGAGCAAGCAGGAGACAAACTGGCCTATATGAAGATGGAAGGAAAGAGTCTTTTCCTAGTTTCAGAAAAAGGGCCAGTTCAGCCATCTTAGTACCAGCGAGAAAAAACCGGAAACGCCAGCATGCAGTCAGAAAAGCCAAGATTAAGACTGGGAATTTTTGGAAGATGATTTTAATCACTTGATTATCGACTCCATCCGGACCTGGTACTTTACGAGGTGAGAGTGCTTTTATGATGCGGTCAACTTCTGCTCTGGATGGAGGAGATTCAGTGTCTTGCATACCAATTGTACAGTAATTCTTAAAATTATGGCGTAGGGAACGATATTTTTCCAGGTCTTCATCCGGATCGTCATCAGGAAAGATATTGTCAAGGAGAAATTTAGCTACCTCTGCTGTTGAATTGGCAGTGAGACGGATACTCCGTGGAAGTGAGGTAGGCCTGAACACTTTATTCATCGAGATTTTGTAAGCTTGTCCGTAAGAATGCATAGTTTCGGTACAAAAATTTCTCCATGAAGAGAGCTTCGCTTGGTATATGTGTTCTTTATAGATGGCACGCGCCCTCCTAAAGTTCTGCATACGTAAGTTTCTAAGAGCTTGTTCTTAGGTGAACTGCGCATGCCTTCGTAGAGCTCTTAGACGTAGAGCTTCTCTTCGTAGAGCTTCGTTCGTTTTGTAGATCTTGGGTCCAGCAGTGTGTTCTAGGGTTCCTCTTATACGCCTTGGTTTTCTAAGCTGTGCGACAAGCTACGTCAATCGTTTGGATGAGTTGATCATAAGCTTCATCGAGGTTTGATGATTGTAGCTGTTATTGAGCAAAACAATAATGTACGGGACTCTTGGTTCAAGACAGTCTAGGAACATTTTGTGACCTTCATATATAGTCTCGTAACGTTTTCTCACCAAATAGCTAATTGGTATATCTATGTTATAAGTAATTAGGCGATGATCACTTGCTATGGGGATATCTTCGACCCTCCAGTTCTGTATATAAGGGGAAAAGAGGGCCGTAGTGATGGTAAGATCAGGCCAACCTTCTGATCTGGTTGTCCAATAGGTTGGGGAAGAGTCTGATTCGTTAATTTGAATACACTGTACTTTGTGCTCTTGAGAGCGTTTGAGTGAGAGCAGTTGCTACAATGCTCTGCCTCCGCAGTACACTTCTCAATCGAGTGCTCCTGACCGCACCTGGCGCACACCGGATTGGACTTGCACGTTCTACTTATATGTCCAAATTCCTGCCAATTATAGCACCTGGTAATATTAAAGAATTTTTTAATCTGGCAGGAATTAAAACCCAAGTAGATTCTACGTAGAGAAAGGAAAATTTCCTATAGAGCTGGGTCTATATCAAGAATCCAATTTTGGCTCCCTGAGTCTCTACTCTTGATAGACACGAGAAACAATAGCGTCTTGCTCCGTGTTATGTACCAGTTGAGAAATCGCGTCCGCTACTTGCTCTCCCGTGAATTCTTTTGGAGCTCCAAATAGTATAAGAGCACGCCGCTTTGGACGTGGAAACCTGAGAGAAATGGAATCTTTAAGTAGGTGTTGTTCCTCTATGGCGTTCTTGATAGAGATAATATCAGAAATGAAATTGCACCTAATGAGCAGTTCCCTGCTGTGCGTAGGGCGTATTTGAACTACTTTAGTTCCGAGATGCGCTGCCTTAAGTTCAGTTGCCAACTGGATCCTAACGCTTTCAGGCGCTGACTGCGATACCGAAGACCCCGGGTCCGAATCCCGGAGAAGGAATGGTTGTAACTGTCCATTCCTTCATAGGAGGTAACGATGGTCGCCTATTAGGTGCCTCCACAATAAAAGAGCCCGCTTTAGGAGTTGCCAATGTCAATAAAAAGACAAAATAATGCTCGCCGTTTGAAAAACAAAAGTTTAATTAATTTTGACATTCGTATGATTTTGTCAATTTTTTTAAAGATTTATTATATATCTGATTAATTATACGGCAAAATTCATATAATTAAATTAACTGCATTTTAATATCCTTTGAAGCCTGATTTATCATTGCTCTTCAACAACATTTAGAAGCTATTATATCATTCGCAAGATTTTTACGAAAGTTCGCGAAGTAATGTGAACCTTCTTACAACATGGAAGAAGTCATGCCATTTTTAATATGTTTGCTACGTATTTAACAATTGCTCTGCAAAAGAAATATAAGATTAAGAAGATTAATTATTTAAAGCAAACGTAACGAAAGAATTTGTGTAGAATAAAGACAAAAGCAATATCAAATTCCTGCAGGTTCATATTTTCTCTTCGAAATGTGATATACAAGCTATGCTTCAGAGCTTTTTGTAACATCCAAAAAGACAGAAAACAAATCTTCTAGTGATAATAAATTACAAATACACACCCTTATTTAAAAGCAAGACTTTGCAAAGATTTATTGCTGCTTCGCTTGCAGTTTTCAAAGAACTGAACAGCAATTGACCATAATTTATTTTCTTGACATATATTGTTTGGTAGTGATATTAAAAAACTTTCCCAGTTTTCTTCAAAGACAAATGACTTACGTCGAAATGTGTGCGAAACTACATCACCCACAACACATACATATACACATTTCCGTTATTATAAACAAGCACAAAAATATTTCTTCATTTAAATAGCGTAAATAAAGCAAAGAAATCAAAGCTTAGTGAAAAATGGGATAAAAAATTTTCGCAAGCGAAGTGTCAACGGAAACAACTTTTCCCTCTTCATCCATAGTGACAGTTGCTTTGCTATTTGCCGAATGCAATTTATTTTTAGGAAATAAAATGCTAATAAAGCGTAAAAACATTTGGGATATCCAAAACGCCATCTAAGGCTGACTTTTGTTGTGATTTTAATTAGCATAGCTTGGCACAGAAAGTGGAGAAAAAGAATCTGCTTTAGGATAAAAATCAATAAGTGCAGAACACTCAAGAACAAACGCTGCCAGATTCAATACTCTAGTTTTAAACAGAAAAGTTTATCTTTATTTTTTTAACTTTTAATGAATTTCTTGCATTGAAATGTATTGAATTTACATTCTAAAAAGAAAAAAAATGAATTAAGGAGCATAAATGTTAGCAGCAACCTCGAATAGAATGCTTTTCTCATTTGCGATTTCTGAGTTCTAAAAATACTGATTATTTATTTTAAAAAAATATTTTATTTATTTATACTGTTATCCATTTATTTTCAGGTTTACATTTTTCTTTGAAGCCTCGCACCTGCATTTCCATGTGATTGAAAACGTTTGGCCTCCCATTTTTCTTAAGAGATTTTGTTAAATTGAGAAAGCTAGATAAGTATACATTGTAACAATATTTATATTAGACACTTTTCTGAAATGCAGGCTATTTGTGTTTAAAGTGTTCTATTTATTCACAACCGCTTTCTGTTTACATTCAGTTTAACACTTTTTTCATTAAATTCTCACGCAGGTATTCCTGTGTGCCCTTTATTTTTTGTTCTTCAGAGACTTCATGAAAATTAAACAGATAGGTGTATATTACGGATATATACTGGGTATGTCAACAATTCTCAAAAGTAAAATTTATGTTTAAATTTCAAAACGTATTATAGCATTTAATAAACTTTTAATAATTCACAGCTCTTCTCAGTTTTTAATAAAAGGGTGAAACATTGATTTATGCTGCATAAATAAGACGTAACTTAATAAACGCAATCTAATGTAACAAAAATGTTAAGTGAAAATTTACAGTATTACGAATGAAGAATATTTTAAGATAAGAATCAATAAATGCAAGTTATACCTAAACATCGCAGAAAAACTAAATATTTTAATTAATTAAAATTTTAAGAAAAAACGCATTAATACTTCATTAAACCATGTATCAAAATTTCTAACAAAATTTTAAATTGTTAAATAAAGTATGAAATGTTATAGCAGTTTTTTCGTAAGATCTCAGTAAAACTTTAATTAAAGTGACTGTGCTTTCAGGTTTTCAAATTTTCAGTGGTGTGACAGCATTAAACTGCCATATAAATTCTATTATGAATTTTGCTTTTTGATATTTCACTACATTAAGCATGTACTTAACAATATACTGAATACTGAATGCATTCGGACACACGTTGATAAACAAATAAAGGATCTTAATATTTGTCATAAAATGAGTAAAGGAAAGCAAAATTGTATAATATAAGTTGAAAGTCTCTCAAAAAGTACTAATTTGGTTAAATTTTGAACAAGTGTAAATTCAACGCTTCTTTCTTCTAATATGCCCCATTTTTAGAGGAGTCAGAAGTTGATGCTAATCTTAATTCCAGAGTTCTCAACGTAGAAAAATGATCTGAACTCAGCATCAGTTAATAAAATAAGTGGTAATAAATAAATCATAAGTAGTAAATTATACAGTGAGTAATAAATAACAAGGTAAATTAACATACTGTAGTGTGAGTACAATGTTCAGCACCTGTGTGGCCATACTATTTTTCACATTTATGTAATGTAACTGAAAAACTATGTAATGTAACTGTGAAGGCAAGCCCTCACAATTTTTAATTCCATTTCCTGTTTAACTGTGACAAAAGACGTTGGTTAAAAAGACTATAAATAGATTACTTTGAGAATTTCGTTTCCTCTTGCTCTTATGTTGTTACACATTGAAGAAGTGAGTGTGAATGTAGGTTTTATCGGCAACTTTTGGAATTAAATTCTTTTTTCGCGGATTCCTTTTTCCCATGTCGTCAATAGTCCCCGTATAAAATTTCGTAGCTTTGCGGCTGGTAGTTCAAGATACAGAGGTCTCTGATTACGGTAACTTTAAAACAAAACACTGTATTTCATAAATTCATTATTGCATCTAGAGGCAAGTTCTTTACACCCTTTGTGCTTCGAGACACGAAGTCGACAACCAAGCAGACTATTTCAGTCAAACAATTGCTGAGTATTTTTCTTTCCCTTCAAGACCTATAATATTATACAAACAGTTTACTGAAAAAATTGTTAATGGCTTTCGTAATGCATCACGATTTTTGCATACTTTGGTGTCCAGTAATTCTCCGATGAGCTCGTGAGTGTCATCGTGTGATTGCATATTACCTAGGTTTCAGTGTGATTGAATATGTGTCTAAATTTATACAACAGCAATGTTCTAAGCAAATGTCTGTTTTAGAAGTGAAGATATTAAAATTTTAGTACTATTACATGTATAAGTCAAGGTTTATCTTTTATACAGTTTTAGGTTATTAAGAACAACAAAATCAAATTTAAATTATCTCTTTTTTTCGGGTTATTGAGGAGTCAATTTAAAAAATAAATATTTACTTCTATAAATTTTATAACAGTAATGGGCAACATACATTTATTTTTAATGGAATTCAGAGGGATTTTAAAACATTACGCTATATAATCAAGATTCTAACTTAACATGAGCTTTTTGTTTAATTGGTTTACCAAACCAATGAGAAACGTGAGGATGATGAGTATATTTTAGACAGTCTATTCTATTCTAAATTCGTAAGGTATGTTGTACGTGGAGGATTTCAGACTTAGAAATTTCTAAATTACGATGTATATCTCAGAGCATAGCATTATAAGTCGAGGAGAAATTAGGCTCGAAATGTAATTTAAAGAACATATAAGTAAAACCTTTAATGACAATCTGATCTTATCATAAAATGAATATGTAATAAGCAAAAGCTGCTCACAGAGACGGTTAAGTTAGGTTATTTGATTATCACAAAGCGCAAGAGAGCTATCTGCATAAAAAAAGGAATACTTTCGTAGAGGACTTTCTAAAAGGAAACTGGCTCATATTCACGTTTCCCATTGGAAATTCCGGGAAAAGCTAACATGCAGCTAGAGCACTCGCCTGGGTTCATACCTGAGTCAAATTAACAGCATTTAACGGTTTAAACCACTCGGTCGTTGCTGGGATTAGTGCTAGCGAAGAATTAAAGGAATATACTAAAATTGAAGTTCAATCAATCAATAACATTTTTCTTAACAGGATGGTCCAAAAGTCAAAATATTTCTAGAAGATTCGTCGTTTTCAGTACATTCATAGTAGTTAATAATGAAACGAGTACATAAATGGAAAAAATTACAAGTTTGTTTCTTAAGGAATATTTATACACTTTTTTAAATATAATCATGTCAAGCATTTATTCCATAAAAGATCACTCCAAAAATCAATCCTAACAAAAGGTGAATAAAATAGTATCTTTATAGAGTACTTACTGCTTGAAAATGAGTTCAGTTGTTTCTTGAGCAGAAATATTTCATACTTGCATTATCAGTGAATACAAACATTCCTTCTATATCAGTAACAGAAGAATAAATAAAAGTCCCAAGCTTTCAGATCTGGATGAGCTGGATGCCGAAAATCAAAATTTTCTCGAAAGGTACAGAAACCGAATTGTTTTGCAGCAGAAACATATCTTCGTGGTTCTTCCTTGAATTCATATCACAAATAGGAAAAAATCGTTCTCATAGCAAGTCAGCATGATGGCGACCTTGTGACAGATTTGTTTAAATACATAGCGATACATTCAGGATTCCAAAGTGGAAGGCTTTCAGAGGATGTAACTATAAAATGGGATAGTGGATGTAAATATAAATCAAATGTTCTGAATGTATATATTCAAATATATTTCATCAAGATATAATCTGCTCCGACGTAACCCTAAAGAAATTGTAATATATTATATGAAAATTAACTATCCTCCCTTTTTGATATCACTTTAGAATTCATGTGCATTATCCTGCAAATATAGTTTAGAAACATAGCAATGTGTTGGAAATTTTTTCGCCACTTCTTAAAAATAACCAAGGAATTTTCAACTATTTTTTATTTTATATCATTTTATACATTTTAACTATTTATTGTTTTAAATTTATATTCTTTCTGTTCGTGATTTCACCATCGGTATTGAATTATTTATGATCTCTTGATTATACATATTTATGTAACATAAAAATATATAAATGGAACATATAATTTAGATTAGCAATAGCCCCTTAATTCTTCGTTTTAATTTGGGTACTTTCTCTCTCTATTCTAAAGATGTAATAAATTTTCTGAAATGCTTCATTTCGAGATTAATCTTATCATATGCATTTTACACAACGATGATGACACAACGATATGCATTTTACACTCACGTTTGTGAAAATTGCAACACCATGAAGGACTTACGCGAGTGAGCTGAAATTTTCAGGAAATGCAAAGTAGCGCATGATATGCAAATGATTAGAATTGCAAATCCGTAGCGCATGCGTATGCTGAGCAGCGCCCTCTGAACGGCTGATCGATCCGAATAAATAGACGGCTGTAGCGAGGCGTGTATGGTTATCGGTGGTTATCTGCTAGTGGTAAACGTTAACTCAATCTGTACTTATGCCTCGTCGACGAAAGAGAGCGAGATTTGAACAACTTACAGAGTTTGAACGAGGGAGAATCATCGGCCGTCGTGAAGCTGGATTGTCGTATCGTGCAGTAGCCTCTCGTGTGCAGCGTAACAGCAGCACAGTGATGCGCGTTTGGAAGCAGTGGACGGACGAGTGTCGGACAACTCGGAAATCCGGGAGTGGACCCCGAAATGTGACGTCAGCTCGCGATGATAGACACCTGGTCCGCATGGCGCGGACGGACCGTACAGCTTCCTCTAGACAATTGGCAGCACTGTGGTCAATAGCTACAGGTGTTTCATTGTGTGCTTCATCAATTCGTAGACGTCTGCTGCAGTGTGGACTGCGCGCACGGACTCCTTTATACAGGATCCCCCTAACGCACGACCATCGCCGCCTGCGGCTACAATGGGCCAATCAGCATAGAGACTGGCGTGCTGATTGGCAGCATGTCGTGTTTTCTGACGAATCCCGCTTTAATTTGTGGTACCATGATGGCCGCATTCGTGTCAGACGCTATGCCGGTGAACGCCATCTTCCGGAGTGCATTATCGAACGCCACAGTGGACGAACACCCGGAGTTATGGTCTGGGGCGCCATAGCATATCATAGACGATCTCAATTGCTACGAATTGTGAGCAATCTGAACAGCAACCGGTATATCCGTGAAGTTCTACAGCCCGAAGCTGTTCCCTTCCTTCAAAGCTTGCCAGGCGCTGTATTTCAACAGGACAATGCCCGCCCTCATACTGCTCGGATTGTTAAATCCTTCTTTGCAGCGCAGCAGGTACAGCTTCTTCCTTGTCCTGCGTGTTCCCCGGATATGTCGCCAATTGAACATGTGTGGGATGTCATTGGTCGGCGTCTTGCTCGTGATCCTCGTCCTGTTGCGTCTGCAGACGAACTTTGGGTACGCGTACAAACGATATGGAATGCTCTTCCTCAGTCAGACATTCAAACTTTGTTTGACTCCATGCCACGTCGTGTAGCAGCACTTATTGCGGCGCGTGGTGGCCACACAAAATACTGATTCTGATCTCTTGTTATTGTTTATTTGCTTTGAGCATTTAATCATTTATTTGTACCACTACCACTCAACTGTGTATTAAATTGCATTAAATTATGACGATTCCTTCTTGGTGTTGCAATTTTCACAAACGTGAGTGTATTTCTATATCTACGATATCAATATTTCTACATCATATATATTCATTACATATGCAAACATATATAAATTAGAATGAATATTTGAGTTCAAACACTTGGACTGAACCGTTGGTAAAAATTAAATACATTATCCTCCAAAAACAATAAAACTTTTTCTATTTATTAATAGAAAAACGAATTTTTTTTTTTTTTTAATTCATAAAATTATAAGTGCCAAAACTGAAAATTAAATAGAGTAAAAGAAGAATTTTCATTTCCGGCCGCACCTTCTCCAGGAAGTCTGTTTATCGAGAGAGGTAAATGGATCAGCCTATTGTTGAGATTTACAACATTGAAAACTTTAATTCAGTTAATTGCGAAACAGTTTATGTCTTTATCATTTTATCTTTCATCAAGATATAATCTGCTCCGACGTAACCCTAAAGAAATTGTAATATATTATATGAAAATTAACTATCATTACTTTTTGATATCTCTTTAGAATTCATTTTAATTATCCTGCAAATCCACACGCCAGATTGCGAAAGGTGTTTCCGAAATTCTTATAAAGTATAATCAGTTATGATTCAAAAATGTAAAACCAGTACTAAGATGACCGATTTAATCAAAAAATACAATACAAAACAGTTCAAACAAAATATATCATTAGTCATCTTAAGAATATTAAAAACAATACAAATTATTATGTTAAGTTTATAATATAACAAAATAATTGCGAAGTTGTATTATAAAACGGAGCCGTTATATGTATTCTTGCTATCTGCATTAGCATACGACGAAAATCCTTTGAATTCAAATTTTTAGCCTTTTCTGACTTCTATTAATGTTCTCTATTACCCTACTGATATTATAATAAAATTCTCATGTTCACTTATTTGTTTTGAAGCACTATTGTTTGGTAACACGAAAGGAAACATTTAATTCTTTAATGCCATGCAAAACATGCTGTTATAAGTGCTGGCATTCTAAATCGACCATCTGTAAAACAACTGGATTGTATTTCGTTCAAAGCTCCGAATCATACTATGCAAGTTGAATAGTTTTCGATACTTCTCGACAAAGAGTAGTGAGTTATCCATTCCAATCACTTTGCGAGGAGTAACATCGCCCTTTACATGGTAGCTGCAAATATATCGACTGTCGCCTTAAAATTTCATTCCCTCCCCCAATTTCCTTCATTCGTAGTCATTTGCTCTCAAGATTTAAGATCATTCGAATTTCCGCCTTCGCGATCGGGTCTGCTCGCAGAGTACAAGATGTCTCGAAATGGTCTCCATCCTTCGTAACAAAAGGCGAGAATTTCCCAGAATGCAATCGGAACTGGTATATGGTTCTTTGTGATGTAACGTTTCGAATTTTGGTGAGATGGGGGCTATTAAGTTCACTGGGTTTGTTCGCGCGATAAACGAAGTCAGAGTAAATGGAAGAAACGAATTCACAGCCGTTTCTCGAAATCTTATCTTCTGCAGTAGAGTTTATTACCGCGAATTATTACCTCTTGTTTCTTGCTAACGATTAGAACGATTTTATAAAAACGCCAATCATTAAAAAGAATTCTTTTTTTACTAGCTTAAAAACCACATACTCTTACGAGATCACAGAAGAATTTAATAAAACAATTGGTAGTTTAACCTTTAGAACAAAGGATTCGTAGCTCTGAAGAATATAGGAATATTAATGTAAAGAAACGTTTAGAACGACTTCAAGAGGCTAATGAATTTGCACAATAACATTTTGAATTTCTAAGATATAAAATGACATTAATTTTGTTTGAAATCTTAATACTTAGCTTACAAATATCTTGATCGGTTAGAAATTGTAATTTGTGGTACGGAAATGTTTAGAGGGAAAAGAATACAACCTTTTCATAATATTTACAGTTTTTGAACTCCTTAAGATATATTATTAGTTTATACTTTTATGGCAATGATTTTTGCTACTTCTGAGCATTCTTTCAACTGCCACTGAACAATATTCGAGAGCACTACATTTGCATACGAAAGATGGCAATTTAAACTCTAAATTTCAACGGTGTACCTTGAATTGGCAAAGCCGTAGAATAGCAATTTCATTTAAAGGTACTTTTTCCAATATAATTATTTTATCAATGACATCCGTTATGTTATTTAATGCAGATTTGGTATGGTTTGTTTTGGTTTTTTTTTTTTAATATGGCGAAGCAGTCGAGGACTAACTGTCCAAGGGAAGGTATGCCTTCGTGAAAGATTTTTCTAAGGGAAATGACTCTTAAACACGTTAAACATGTAGAAAACCACGAAAACGCCCATGCAGGCATCTCGTTCACTAGACACGGACCGAACTACCAGGGTTCAGCGCTAGGCCGTTGGTGGGCTTTTTAATGCAGATTTACCAGCATTTTGCATTAAATTTTTAATGAAGCAGTTTATAGAATAGTTACGTAAGAAGGTGCACAAGCGAAGCGTTCAGAACTGCACTTAGAAATAATTTGCGTGGTTGTCACAAAATGTTATTCAAATATGATTTTATGTACGAGTCTGTAAATTGTTAGTGCTAAATGTTGTTTCTACTGAGAAGAACAAATTCGGAAATTAAATTTACATTGTAATTATCGCAACTGATTTTCAGACTTCTCTCTAAGTAAGGTTTTGCTATGCGCACCACAGTTAGCGTCATCACCAACGCCTAAGGTGCTTAAAACAAATACCTTAGTTTCATTTCAACCTCGATTTAAATTTCCCTGTCTTTCTTTCCTTTTCCACTGATAGTGAGGCAGATATCCACTGTGTTTAGTTAACTTCTCGTTCAAAAACCCCATTATCGGAACTATGTTATAACTTTGCACCTGGGCCACAGACGCCAGTACAGTCCTTAAGATATCTCAAGATGGAAAGTCATCGGCGAGGTAATGGTAAGATGTCTAGCACAGAGAGAGGACATGCAACATTTTCAGGCAACTCAGTTTAGTACCATTATATTATTTGCATGCACAGAAAGAAACTGAATAGTTAATGCAATATTCACATTTACAAAGGTACTAAAATTAGTATAAAGGTACAAATTGCAGGAGAATACACAGTCCTAAAATATGAACATGATAATATTTACATAAAAGGCATAAGAATCCTCTATTAATTAAGATATTCGGGTCACACAACAATGGATTAATACAATATCAGCATGAGAATTAGAGAGCTAAATCGTAAACCAAGCTGTATATTACTGTGTAACTTCAAAACCTCTAAAATTTTGTATAGCAAATAATAAGAGATATACAACACAAGGTAAATACTATAAACTGAGTGGGAAAAATAAATATTCTTCAAATTCTGATCTCACGAACGTAAAAATTGTCCAGACTTTTCATATTATCCCAACTCGGTTTAAGAAATCACTTATTTCACCCATTGATAACTGTGCTAGGTTCTACTGTGCTCTCCCCAAAGCCAGTTACCGTAGGTAACTGTACTCTCCAGAAAGCTCAGGAAATTGGTATTCTGTTCCGACATATAGCTTGAAATTTAGGAACGGAATCAAATTTTGGGTTGGTTAGAACGGAATCAAAATTTGGGTTGGCCAAATAATAGTTTCCATTATTTCTGCTATACTTTCTAACAATATTGACATCATAAAAAATTCTTTTGAAGTTGTCGATAAACTTAAGGTTTTTTCTTCCCTGCCTTCTGTTACGGTTTTTTGATGTTAAATCATTATTTGCAAATGTTCAATTCGAAGGAACACTTATTGTATTGAAACTAGACTTCGAGAATTCTATTTCACATATACTAAGCTGAAAGGTTAATTTCTCTTACTGAAAATTCCTTCAGTCAAACACAGATTGTTTACCTAATTGAATGTTAAGAACAAATTGAAGGTTTGGCTATTGGTAATGCTCTCAGTTGAACTTACATGTTGAAATTTACATGCACTATTTTGAGATAAAATTATTTCAGTAACTATCTTTTCGTCTGTGGATTCGCTATTTAAGACGCCACTTTCGCGTTTTGTGATAGTGATAAAGAAGAGTTATCAAATATTTTATACATTATAAAGTAGATTAATTCAGCCATCCACTTCGGAAACTGAATCTGACAATTTTCTTCCCTTTCTTGATATTCTTATAATTCGCAATAAATCTGATTTCATTACTACTGCTTAATGTAAAACCTTTTCCATTTGTTTATCGCCTTATGCTAAGCTATGTCACCCGCTTAAACAAAAAATGGCTTCTTTTTACTATTATGTACTTCGCAATCTCAAAGTTGGTTCCCCAGATCCTTTACTTGCTAATGAACTATGTTATTTGTCATAAGCTGCCATGGACCCATGATTTTCTCCCATCATCAATTTAAAACGTTTAACCAATGTTCAGCTTACCATCATAAAAGACATTCTGCTTTTAAAAATAAGATTAATAATATTGTCGTGCTTCCATTTCCTCCTTCTGTCGATTATAAACTGGCATGGATTCTCCAGAAATTTAATTTTAAGTCATTTTCTCGCCTGTTAATAAACTCCGCGGTTTCATTCTTAAAAAACCATTTCTGACTTTAATTCTTTCGGAATTTATAGCATATCGGATTAGTGTGGTTTCAGATATATCATTCAAACTAAAAAAGCGTTAACATTTCGTATAAAGGAAGACGAATATTATGTCAGAAAATGTGAAATTAACGAGTCTTCGATAGCTAATCATAGCTGGAAATTTAATCATAATTTTAACTGTCCTTCTGAAAAAATTAATTAAAAGTTTCTTCAATTGGAGAATTGGATTTTCTTGAAGCTTTTACATTCACAAAGTGTTTAGGAGACGACTTAAGTCCAATACAGTCCTTCCTAACACATTTAAAATTCTATTAACTTAATTTTAAGTTCATGGCTCTTTCCACCAACAGATGGCGCTACCTTCTCCTGCGCTTTACTGCCGTAGTGTATAAGTAGGACATTGCTCCCTCTGCTTTCCATTTCTATAACCAGTAATAGACTATGCGCCCGTGGAGGTCAGAAAACTGTGTTTAAAATTTTTATTCTTTTACTATTTAATCAAGATTATCTATTATTTACTTCAATTATTATTGTAAGTTATTTTGAGTGTTTACCAGGATGTGTAGTGATAATCGCGCTAAAATTGTGAATTCGCAAATTCTACATTAGGATACGTCCACTTGAGTGTTTCTGCCAATCCTATTTCAAGACGTTATCATGTGACTTAAAACTAGTGAAATGCAATTTAACTCAAATTTTTACTTATGAACTTTGTGTTTTTTTTTTACCAAAGATAGCTTGAATGAACTATTAATGTTTTTGGAGTAATGCCAAGGACAGTTCAACTTATTTGACCGAAAACTTAACTTGTTTCTTTACTCACGTGACTACTAAAGTGCTCTCAATTTTAGAATGCTACTTTTTGCTTACAAACTCCTATCTCAAATTGACTGAATACGACCATTAATGTTATTGTTGAGCAAATTTATTGAATGCAACTCCTGCCTCCCCCCAACCAGAATTGCCAGACTCAGATTCCGAAAGTTTCTACGCCTCTGGGTGAGAGATGTACCCAAAGTACATCTTTTATTAAATTACTACTCTGATTGGTCTTTGGCAATTTTGAACTTTTGCAAATAACTCTTCTGTAGTTGAAGCTAAATGCAAGTGAAAGCAATGAGGAAGAGAGCTGTTTTCCAGTCTTGCAGATTTCTTTCTTCTGACGAAGAGGAACATGTATCTACGTGTCCTCGAAATCGATTGAAATCTTGACTAAATTCTACGCCAGAGCACGGCTGTTGCTTTGCTAATTTTACGTACTTAAATTGCTTAATGGTTAATCCAGACCTGAACAAATGTCATTATTTCTCAAGCTAAAACGAAGCAAGAGGATTTGTCGGAACAGCACAGAGCTTTAAGTAAACTATCGATTCAAGTTGATCATTTGTAAAAAAAAAAAATTCATTCGTTTATAAACTTTATGGCTCAATGTCAATTATAAATGTAAATAATTTTTTATTACATGAACAATGATAACTAAACTTGTTGATGTGCACATCCGTTCTTGACCTATCCACCATTTGAAAATATAGCATCTGTCTTAATATGGTCATATAGCGTTTTGGATTTATAAAGCAATGACTAAACAATTACAAAATTTTTAAAAGTAAAATATTATCAGAATTCCTGAGAGATACACATTTTCAATCTTTTCTCAATTCATGATATCAATGTTTATTTTTTTAACAAAATGATAACATTCTTATCTTACTTTTAGTTATGTTATTAAACATATTTTCTTTGTACTTACGCCATATCAAATGTAACAGCAAAATCACCAAATCCTTAAAGTTAGCGTATCTTTAGAATTTCCAATACAGCGTTAATTGTGGCCATACATTGTTTTTTAATATTTGCTATATTATTTACTTAAAAATAATACATGGTGGCAAGAATTTGTGACAGCATCCTTTTATTTGAAAAGTAATTCGACCCAAGTGAAACCAGCACAAAATTGAGGACTGAAAACTATACTTTTAGTTGTTTCATAATGTGATCACATCTTCATAATGAGCTTAATCTCACTGCATACAGTGAATTTTAAGAATACATTTACAATGTGTTCTTAAAAATTGTTACACATTTACAATGTATTGTAAATGTTTTAAAAACACATTTAATGGTGATAAATTTATTATGTTATTATCAACCACATATATATTTAAATATATATGTGGTTGATAATAATAGAAATTTTGGATTACCTTATATTTATTTTACTAAGATCTTTTTCAAGTAAAGTAGTTCCAATTTATCAGTTTTAACCAAAATCTAATATGTTGTCCTCATACATATAAAAGTCATAAATAAGAAAAACTGAAAATTTTGTATTATATTTTAATGTATTTTTTAAGAATTGAGGGCTTCATTTTTGGGCTTCAACTAAAGTACCACTTATGTTAGTCTAATAATTTGGACAATAATCTAATCAATTCTTCATACGAGTGTAGAAAGCTTAAATTCGGAAAACATAAATTTTTGGAAGTTTGTATAAGAGTTATCGTGGACAATAGAATCTTGATCACAGACAGACAGCATTGTAAAAACCGTCAAATAGTTTTTGCGCGGACCATAATTTATGCTTATTTACTGAAAACTGTCTATCGAACTTTTGGACCGAAACGTTACCTCCCTTCCTACGTAGTGAAAAACATCTTTTAATTACTTATCATAACATAGAAATCCGAAAACGTGATGGATGTTTTTAAATGAGTGTCAAGGTTACTTAATCTGCACTTACTTTTAAAGCTATCGTCTTACTTTTAAGATAAGTACTACACCGTTTGTTAATTAATGGAACTTCTTTTAAAAGTAGGCGCTCTTCTTTGATTGAATACTATTGTAAGCATATATATCTTACTGTTACTCAGATATTAAAAAACATCCAGAAGATAAAATATCTGAATGTTTCCAAATATTTAAACTGTATTCCTTTCGTAAGACCTATGAACCAGAAATTTCACAGTTTATCAGTACTGGTTGTAAACTAACAAAATCACATTTTTCGAATTATAGGCGGAATACTCTTATGTATACTCTTACGTATTCAAACATATTACTCTTATGTATTTAGACAAATTTTATTCCCAAATCACTTGTCAAAATATTTTATTTCCTTCTTCATTTGCATAGTTTTAATGTTAACAGAGCACGAACAAATAAACTAAGTTGTAAGTAGATTACTAAATCTTCAGAATGCAAGTTTAAATAATTATAAACGCTTTCGTTTACCGTTTTTTTATTCATGCACGATAGTAATAATAGTAACGAATACTCGGCTGTCAAAAATACTACAAAAACTGTTTTCTCTTGCCGGAACTTATGGAAGCATTTGCACTCATAAAGAAAGATAAATAGTAGGAGTTATGTCTCATAATGATAGAACTTACTAATTCTTTTACCTGACAGTTCTTATATCGTTCTTTTCGCGTGACTGTTAAGATACCAAACTATTTAATTTTCTCAGAAGTGCTTTGGAAAAGTAGTTATGGTCAAAGAATACGAGCGCGTTCTTTGCACTAAGTTTAATCATTCGGTTTGAGTCTAGGAAAGGATTTATGAAAGTAAAATATTACAGAGAATGCAATTAAAAAGTTTCCATTGTAGAGTCATATGGTTTTTCGGAAGCAGGAGACGTGCAATGCCCTCAAAGGGACTCAGACCCTGGACCTCTCGAATACGCATTGAGTACGCTTCCAATTACACCACGAAGACATACAGAAAGGAGGGAGAAAATAGTACCTTATATACTTCAGAATTTTAAAGGGCGACTGGGGATTAGGAGACCCAATCGTCAAATCCTGGTGGTGACAAATTGTCGTGCACCACCTTTTAATTCGGACGCCACTGTAGAGTTATTACGTCTTTTGAAGCAGGATACATAAAATTGAGAGTAATTAACTTCTGTTTTCTTTATTAAAATATTAGTTTTTAGAGCTATTCGCCACACTAAGTCCTTGAAATAAAAAAGGATCTTAAAATTACTGTTTTAAAGCAATCTATTAATTGTTGCTCGACTTACGGATTCTTCAGCCTGTACTTTTTATAACTCTGGGCAGTCCATGGATGAGGAGTATATTGACGAATGCACTGCAATATCATCTTTTAGTTCTATTGTTCTTAAGTACTGGGAAGCAAGATCAAGACTAATGGCTTAGTGGCTTAATGTGTGGCATTTGTATAAATATTAATCAGTAAATTTAAAACAATATATAATTTACGAATACAAAAATACATTATTCCTCTAGAACTTTCAATTAAATAGATTGAAAATCTAATCGCATGTATTTAGCATTCGATGTACCCAGTTAACTTAAAAATTGAGCAGTATTTTATATACAAATACAGCAACAGTTTTTGTTAGGTTTTCATTACAATATTAAAATGATGGCGACAACAAACCATAAGAGTTAAGTACTGTATGAAACGTTTAAATACAGCTAAAAAGTCGTTTAAATGAGTAACTGTATATTCGCTTATTTGTAAATATTTGTGAACATTCAAAATGCCATAATATTTCATTGATATTATCAAAGGTGTATTACAGTCATTTTAGCACTTTTGTTACACCTGACGCAAAGTAGGAGAAATATTAACAGAAGGTTAAATGCAATAATTTACGTCAAAGTGCTAGAAGATAGAATGGTATACATAAGTTAATTAAGCAGGACTTGAATTTTAAATAAATGCGTTCACTAAATTATATTAGAACAGTTTAGTTTAATATTGTAAAGCATACGAACCTTCTTGCTTAGGTGGAGGACTTTCTGGCGAAACTGGTTCGCATCCAAGGCACGTTCAAGATGTACTCGCCAAATGGATAGAATATCTTCGTAAAACACATTCTAAGCGAAAGTGTTTACATTAATAAGCAAGGAAACCTACTATCTACGCAGCCTACCCATTCAGTGACCATGAAAATAATGTCTTTAAAATTGCCAGATATTACTGGCTTTTGTCGCTCGGCCACTGATACTCAGCCTTTAAAAGTAAAGAGTAAAACAAGATGATTTTTATATAAAATAAGATGTATCATTATTATTTCGATAATAACCTTGCTCATTCCTAGAACTCATTATTGTTTGTCAGCCTTCCTGTAAAAGTAGATATGCAAAAACGTAACTCAAGAGTTTCTCATGTTTTTGAATCTGGCAGCTGTAGGTCTAACTGGCGAGTAAGGATCAGTTTATAATGGTAAAACAATAAAATAGGTGTTATATCTTATATTTTATACAGAAAACGTTCTTAAAATTAGTGACTGTCATTGGCCGAGAAGCGTATCACTTAAGAGGTAGCTCGAGGGCAGGAGAGATGATGCTAAAGAAGAAGGCGATAAATGAAGGCCACTACCTAAGAATTATAATAATGAAATATATACATCATATATATATATATAAAAGGAAATGCCAGAAAAGTAAACATTAAGAAGTCAAGGATTTGAAGGTAATATTATGGAGAATACAAAAATCAGAGACAAGGAAATCCATGTAAAGATGTTGGATTAAACTTAATGGTTATTTTTGAAAAATATTGCGATGCAGATAATAATTCAAAAGCACTTAATTAAAAGAGAGAAATTTCATGTGATTTATTAGACAGTTAAATTGTCTTGACTCGCTTTTATTTAAAACAATATAAACAAGATATTTAAAACTATCCTCTCCAAACAGAATGCAAATCAGGGATTCCCTTGTAACTTAAACTGCTTACATTTAGTCTTGTCTTGACTATTATCTGTTATTCTTTTTAACTGAAATATTACACTGATAGACAAAATTAACTTAAGGAATTCTGTCCATTTAGTAGTGGAAGTATACCTCTTTACTTCTTAAAAACAAGGCTATTTATATTTTATCGTGTTTTAATCATCAATTACCTGCAAAAAGTGTCAACTGTTTTTTTTTTTTTTCCTTTGTTTTATGAAGCAGAACAAAATTAGCGTTTGCGGCCTTAAAATACCACCCCAGTTAACGTCTAGATGCACATGTATTTTTAAATTTCCGCTTTCATTAACAGTGATTGAAAACCATAAAATATAAATCATTTCATTGTAACAAAAATTAATATCAGTATATTTTGTGGCTAAATACCGTATTATCGGATCAAAATTAAAAATAAATAATGAAAGAAAGAAAATAAAGGAAAGAATAAAATGAAGTAATACAGCTTTAAGGGATTGCTTACAGTTTTTATCATCTATTAGAATATACTTATTGTTCGTTCTTTCATTCATCCTGGTTTTGAAATAAAAAAAAATTAAATTAAGTTGGGATATTAGATTTAAATAAAAAATCTTTAAAAATATTGAAGTTTTTTTATGAATATATCTGAATGTCAGGTGAGTTTAAAGAAAGCTTTATTCACCATATTTTCGAGAATGAAAATAGAGTGTGGCAGTAAAATTTCTAATCTATTACTTGATCAGTTTTCATTTATCACGTATTAATAATTTCATATATAATGTTAAAAATAGCAATGAGTCATAAATTACATGTAATTACGATTTTGATTTCGCCTTAAAAATAGAACCCAGATTAATTTTTAAAACTAAAATTATATTGATACTGCAACATTTATCTGAAATGAAAGTTTACAAGTTACTTTTAAAAAATAGTAATGCTTTAAATGTTATTTCAAGGGAAAAAGGAGAAATAAGGTTTGAGAGAATTATGCTGCTTTGCCCCGCATTAAATGTTACACATATTGATTTGCGGTATTAGTTTAACAGAAAGCGGTATGCATTGAAATTTTCTTTCAAATTGCTACAAGTGGTGCGTAACCCGCGAGAACGCGCGTCGGACCTACGAGGCCCGGTCGTTACAAAAACGTAATACAAAAATTTCTCCTTCGGTGAAATTTTTCGACCTTCTCAGTAGTTGCGTTTAAGGTCATGTACTTGTCATTCACAAGCATTTCCAGAATTTAACCCTTTATCTTTTCTCAGAAACTGAGTAACCGGGCTTCGCAGGCCCGAAGGCGCTCGCTCACATTGTCATTTAAAATTGTGAAAGAGATTAGACAATTGCAAAAAAGGTCTTGCTATTTGAGTTATGACGATGAAATGAAAAGACCACAGAAACTATTAGCCGAAGTGTCGGCTGATGAAGATTCAATTAATGAAGAGGACGAAAAAATAGTTGGTGAAGAACAGTTTAGTGATTACCAATTGAATTCTGAAGAGTCATTAGACTCAAGCGATGAATCTAGTAATGAATTAAGTAATTTTGCGTCCGTCAGCGAATTGTTATCTTTGCAAATATAATGTGACAAAATGGAATAAAAAAGAACCAAGACATGCTGTGAGAACTCTTGCTCATAACATTGTGAGAACATTACTCGGAAATGTTTTTGAAGCAAACTTTGTGTCCTTCCCTATGAATTCTTGGCAATAACTTAAGGATAAAATAATAGTAAAAGTTCTAGTAGATTGTGCACACATTTATATCGAATCCATTGCCGTCAAATTTGTAAGATAGAGAGATGCTCTATTCACAAATATTACAGAAATCAGAGCATTTATCGTTCTTCTTTATTTTGGAAGACTCCACAAGACTTCTCACGTAAATGTTCTCGATCTTTGGGCGACTGGCGGAACAGTTCTTGACATTTTTCATCGAACAATGTCTAACAAAAGTTTTTTTATTTCTAATGAGATGTTTGAGATTTGATGACATAAGTGATCGCTTTTCTAGAAGGGAAATAAATAAACTTGCTCCGATTAGATATGCTTTTGAAAAGTTCGCTGAAAATTGAAAAAAAGTTTACAGTCTTCGCGTGACAGACCGAAAATCACAAATTTCTGCGCTATGTGCGAGAAAAATGTTTGTGGTAAACACAGCACGATTATTTGCAAAAAAATGTGAAATGTAAGTTTCATTTTAAAATTATTGCTGTAAAAATTTAGTATTGCATAAATTAGTACTAAATTTCATTTGCGCTCAAAAAGAAATCAGTTTAATTTTTGTTGTTAATGATAAATGATTTCAGACTTAAAATTGTTTTAAAATACAATTTTATTAGACTTATTAAATTAAAAGTATATTTTATACACTCTTTATTATTATCTAAATGTTTTTCTTCAATTACACAAGCAATTTTATTTTTGTTTTGTTAAGAAATACGCTTCGGGCCTACGGAGCCCGACGCGCGTCCTCGCGGGTTAAATACACTGCCTGCCAGAAAAAAAAATATTCAACATGCTAGAGAAATACCATGGAAAAGGAAGCTCATTGTCATGAAAATTATGTATGGGAATGCACACATTCTTACTATACAAATGTAAGTCCATAAGACGATTTGTACACAGCATAACGAGTGAGTGTTTCAGATATTTCTGAGTCTGATAAACGAATTAGTGAGACAAAAATCTTTAAGAAGTCTCGTGTTTAGTATCAACAAACAAATTGAGGAGGGGCTTCATGTTAGGGTTCCGTGTTTTTGATTTATCTTTGTGTCGCACCATGCATTATAAGGCAGCTTGATGCTACAGCTAGTGGTCAGATTTCATGGCAATATACCCAGATAATAAAGATGCAGCACCATAGGAGATCTGGAGAAAGAACGCAAAAGAATGATATCGAGTGCACTAACCACAATTAAGTCGCTACGTCGTAAAGGATTGCTTCAATATCTATCCGGATAGTTCCTAGAAAGATAACTAGATATCAGAGTCGGGGTGATGCAGATCAGATGTCTAGCTACCTTTCAAGAAGACTTTCATAAACAGGCAGCAACTGTCGTAAGCTTTTCCAATGCCATTACGGTACAATTGCACGAAATGCTCAATAGGATAGTGCAGTCTTCAGAGACCAATTTTTCATTTTCTTCACAAATGATAATTGGCATGCAAAGCTCAGAAGGTGACGTGGCTACTGGTTGCGTGTCTTTACTATTTTTTAGCAGTACGCGAGTACATCATCGAATACTTGTTCGAATAGTCATTAGTACTAATAGCCATTCATCTCTAGTGCGTATTATGTGCATATAAACTAGATGCTGCTATATTGGTGACGTGTTACAGCCCCAAAATCTTCTGTTTATTGAGCACATTCGAAAAATCTATTTTTCAATAAGTCGTTCACTACTTGCTCTACATTGCATGTAATTCAATGTGAGCATGTGCTCCCTTGACCGATGCCTCAATCTCTCGCCACCTGAGCTTTGAGGGAATTTAATTGACATAGGTTGATTATCCTCCCTTCCTCCATGAAACAAAGATAAACTGAGATATCACTTCAACAAAGTTTGGTGAACTACATCGCAGGAAATTGTTAAAGCACTCATTGACTTAATAAGACAATGTATTTCACAATTGTTTGCAGCAACATCTTTCTGATTGTTTGTATTCTTATGTTACTGTTGTACATCCTTGAAAATTAAGTCGCATGTTAAGTGCTTGATTATCTGTTTATGTTCTACACAATTTGGTCTGTTTCCAGCCAGTCTTTCAGTGTTTATCATTTGCTTTCTTATGTATTTAATTTGAGTACATAAATAAATAAATATAAATAAAAGAACCTCCAGATAAAATTATTCAAATTACTATTTGTCTGTCGTCTGAAACTAGAATATAAACTTACAATGTTTGCAGGATTTGCATAGGATTCATGGTATAAAATAAATGTAAACTATTTTCAATTACATTATGCAATTACAAAATTGCTCTTTATAGTTGCAAGCATTTTAGTACCATCATTTATTATTCAAATACTAGAGGAGGTACTGGATGCCAGTTATGTTAGATTATCACTAATGTAACGAACAACAGAAATAACGTACTGCTGTAATCCTTCTCTAATAACGATGCAAAAAATAAAGTTCATAATCATACATTTTGCAGTTTGATGCGATATGGAACCCACATAAAAAATGTCGGTGGAAAAATAAACTAATTCTCTCTTATAAGCAACAATGGCACGCTAATGATTTTTGTCTTTCTAATCAAAAGGTTGTAAAATCTCAAGTTCCATCCAATATTTCACCTATATTCAATTTTAGTCGATTACATGTGGCAGAAACATTTATCATAATTGATCAGAAATCAATAACCTAAACAAACACTCAAACATGCATTTTTTACAAACATAGATTTTGTAAAGTTTACAAATTTTTTACTAACAAACTCTACGATTTGAAATCAAGCGGTAGCAACACTTTTCGAAATAAAGCATTTTTACTTCCAACGCGCCAAACAGTTGCCACTCCGAAAATTGAGTTCGAAAATTAATATTTTCAGGGTTTTTAATTAATATCTCGGCTGATTAAAGTCGTACGAAGATGTGAATAGTCGAAATGGCTTGCCGCGAATTTTTGGAATCGTGAATGATGTATTTAAGGTTTGGTAATGATATTTTTATTTCATTGTAAAACTTCGAAATTTTAATAGAATTTTAATTAACGAATTCTACGCTTTGAAAGCGAGCAGTGGCAACACCTTTCGAAATAAAGCAAATTTTTGTCTCCGGCGTGCAAGATTGTTAGCACTCGGAAAAATGAGATCGAAAATTAGCGTTTTCGGAGTTTCTGATTAATATCTCTGATTTTAGCTATTTTGTTTTTGGAAAAAAGTGGACGTCGACCTTTCCGAGAACCCAGGAAAGATCTGTAGAAAGTTTGGTGACGATGGCTATAGTATTGACTGAGTCAATTGCGAACAAACATATAGACATTCTTCTTGATATATATAAATTACGATATCGCCGCCTGAAAGACACAATTAAAATATGGACGATTAGCAAATTTTCAAACATTCGACTTTATGTCATACTTTTAATTTTCCTCCTTAGGCATAAAATAACTAAAGCAGTTATCTTAGCTGGCGAAAGTAGTTTGACTGCAGAAAACAGAATAATTCTGGGTCATAATACTATCTAGTTTCGTATTTATTTAATGAAGTATTATATCCATCACAATTAAGCGTTGTTTTTTTTTAATTATTATTATTATGACGCCTAAGCCAAAGTATTCGCCAAAGGGAGCGATGCCCCGTAGAGGACGTTTTTTAAAAGAAAATTACTTATATATGTTACCGTGAAAGACCGAAATTGGAGAATGTCGACTTTCACCGGAGAATATCAACATTCACCAAATACGTCGATGAAAGACCGAATATTTCACTACATTCTTGTATATTCGGACCCTCACCGGTGTATGTCGACAATCACAGATATGCTCTGGTGAAAGTCGAAAAGAAAGGTCATAAAGTGCCATAATAGTTTAAGTTGTTGCAATAAAAAAGATTTGAATCACATATTTTAGTAAGTTTTTTATTACTGTTATTTTATTTTCTCATCTAGAACGTATTGTATAATTAAGTAAGTTTTTAATTTCTATTATTTTCCTTTATCATTTTGAATGTATTGTGTGTTTTAGGTTCTCATGTTCTTAAGTTTTTATTTCAAGTCTCAAGTGCGTTTATTCGCAACTGAATTACGGAGAAGAAAATATAATATTGTTATATGTTCAACATTTACCATTAGTACATGGTGAATGTCGACATTGACCGGTGTAAGTCAGAAATAAGAGTATTTGGAAAATATTTCGGACATACACCAAGAGATTATGTGAATGTTGACATTCATCCGTGAAAGTCGACATTCTTCAGATTTCGGTGTTTCACCGTAACATATACAAGTTACACATGAGAAAAACCCATGAAGCACAAAAAGGCTCATGCAGCCAGCTGGTTCGTCGAGACTCAAACCCCGAATCGAACTACAAGTGTTCAGCAGCTTTTACTGCTTTGATGCCGGTGCGCAGCTAAGTCTTTAACCTTTATAATGTCTTACGATTAAAATAGTCATGCGCAGTGATACTAGCTCTCATATACTCGTATGTCACACTCTAGTACATGCGTAAATTCAAAAAATGGGTAGAGAAATAAAGTGCGTTTGTCACCACATTGAAGGGTTAGATTGTATATGTCGGAAACATCTGTCATCATATCTTCACACTTCTAAATTTCACCTTAGAATAAAATATATAACAACCTCTGCATGGTTTGGTATCTTAGTCAGTAACAGATGACGGCGTTTTGGTCTGAAAGCTCTGAGGGTCAGCCCGAATAAAGTTTTTATAACTGTTTACATAAATAACTTAAATATTTACGGAACAATACACATGCTATACATATTATAAAAATACATGTAACATCATTCCTTAACATAATGTTACACACGTTTTAGATCTATTTTACGATATGAAATGAATGTTGCAGTTTATCTGCTGTCCATAATTCCTTTATACTTAGGGATACAGTGCATAGGAGGTATGAAAAAATGTGTAACATTTGGCAGGGTTCCATGTCAAGCTAATTTCCTAAACGTTTTCGATAGATTTTTATGCTAAGTCACATTTTATACTACTCTAGTAACTTCCACATTGAAGCAACACCATGACTTACTGAAAAAAATATCTTTTAATCATATTTAAAAAGATCTCACTCAACGGTTTTAGATGGCTTGCTTCTTTCTTTTATTGAAATTTCTGATTTGTATATTTTTTGTCAATATCAAAGTATTGATACTCTTTTTATCTATAAACATTGTGTATTGCATATATAGCAAGATAATATGTTTTCAACTAAAAAACGAGAGTTTAAAATACGAAGGAGGATGTCTTGAAAGGAGAATAGAAAAGCCATAATTCAATTTATTCGTAGCCTTGCAACTGCTCATGATTTAAACTTTTGTTATTAATTTCAGTAAATTAACAAATATACAACTGAGCTGCATCCTTTGCATTAGTACATTTAGCAACATGCATCTGGCGTCATACATCTGGCATTAATAAGCAACATGTTTACAAGATAGGTTTACTTTCTAAAACTAAAAGGACAAGAAATGCATTTAAAAAGTTAAGATGGTGATAGTGACAGTGGTGCATTAAGTCAACGCTTCGGATATTCGCCAGCGAAAAATTACGACAATGATGTATAAACAAGATAACGAAAATTATTTATTTCATAGACATTTATAATTAACCGCCGAGAGAGTTTATGGCTGAATGCCGTACCGAAGACTCCGGGTTCGTATCCCAGACAAGACATGGGTGTAATTTGTCCGCCCCTTCAACGATGTTGCACCTAGTACGTGCCTCCATAATAAAGAGACCACAACTTCCATCCTGAGTACTGCCCAATATGACTAAAAAAAGTTAGAATCCGCCATTGAAATCAAAAATAATTCATTCATAATTAACCGCATCTACAGTTTATGTACACTACGAAAAAAATGGTACGGTTCTAATTCTCCCGTTCTACTGCTTCCATTGACGAAATACAACTTGTGTTTGTTATGCCTCGAAAGCACGACTTAGGAAATGTAATAGATTTGTATATAGCATTATTCTAATATAAATATTTTGACACGAAATCGAATTTTTTCTGAGATCGCATGCCAATTATTTTTCATGTTTCAATTCTACGACTCAAACTCCCAAGTTTGTAAAAATCGCATAAGTAGTTTTTTTAAAAATTAGTTCTCAAAATTTAGCTCCTCAATGTTAAGGGGTCTCATACACCTTAAAATCTCAAAAAAAGTGATTTTTCAAATTTTGGCTCATTTTAAAGCTAATTTTTCTGCTTATTTTGACACCACGCCCAACGATATAACTGCAGTAGTTTTTTCCCTATGGCCAAATATAAAAAATCAGTCAGGCGCCATTTTGTTGATTTAAAGAGGCCGTTTTGTTGATTTAAAGGGCTCGCAGCTGGCGTCAGCAATGAGGCTGTCTATTTGGGTTTCAAGGGCTATCAACACGGATTTTTTGTAAACATTTTTTGCACAACTTAACTCGTTTTATAATTTGTATTTTTGTTTGAGTTTTTCTAAGCTGTGTGTTGAAATCTTACTCCAGCTTTGGATTAGCGTGAAGCGTGATTGTTAACAAGCTCGTTTGCGATTTCTAAATTTCTTTTAACTTTTTTGAAGGTGTTTTTATTATAACATTGCAGTTTTTGTTTAGTATTTTTATCACCTGATAGTTATGGAAAATTGTAAGGAAGATGTAAAAAATAAAAGATCTTCTGGTACTCGACCAAAGAAAAGAAAGTTCCAGGGAAATCAGCATAATGTTACAATGAATAAGAAGCAGTTCTTCGTTTAAAAAATTAAATAGTGACACTGTTTTTCCACCAAGAGATAAAGATAATTTAGAGCCTAATTTTAGTGGTTATAGACTATTTGATTTGGATATCCTATTTCAATTTATTGAAAATAATTTATGTTATAAAATTTGTAAAGGTAATGTTCATTTAAGTGAACTATTTCATCATGGTTTAAGCTCAAAATTTGAGTTACTATGCTCAAAGTGTTCATGTAAAAGAACTTTCAGAAACTCTAATATGTTGGGTGTCCGAAAAAATATGTCAGAGCTAAATAGATTTACGTATGCAATGCGAACTCTTGGTCAAGGGAAAGCTGCTATGCAGAAATTCTGCTGCGTTATGGATCTCCCTCCTGTGATTGCAAATCCTTCCTATAATATGCATGTAAAGCATATTCTGTCTGCGACAGCAGATGCTGCGGAAAGATCAATGAAGAAAGCTGCGCAAACAGAAGCAGTTCTTTCAAATTTGTCGTTAAATGTGACTGTAATTTGAGCAGGTACGTGGAAGACTCGAGGACATACGTCTTTGGTTGGAGTCTGTTCCGTAATAGGGTCAGAAAGCAACAAAGTAATCGATACAGAAGTACTGTCTTTGTATTGCAAAGGTTGCGAGTCATTTCAAGGAAATGGCGTAAGTGAACACAAGGCCTGTTTGAAGAATCATGTTGGTTCTTCAGGAAAAGTGGAAGTGAATGGAATGATAAACATTTTTTCACGTTCCATGGGAAAAAAAGGTGTAAACTATACTTCTTATATTGGTGACGGTGAATCAAAAACTTTTGCAGTTATAAGTGACGTCAACCCATATGGTTCATTAAATATAGAAAAAATTGAAGGTGTTGGACATATTCAAAAACGAATGGGAACAAGGCTACACAAATTAAAACTTGAAAGAAAAAAAGTAAAATTAAATGACGGTAAACCTCTTTCTGGGAAAGGGAGACTAACAGATAAGTTAATAAATTAAATAACTTCGTATTATGTTAATGCGATTAGAGAATATAATGAGTCTGTTAGTGATATGAGAAAAGCCTTTTGGGCAATTTACTACCACAAAATATCGAGTGATGAAAAGCCGATTCATGAATTTTGTCCTACAAATGAAACTACATGGTGCAAATACAATAAAGCTAAGCAAAATAAAACTTATTATAAGCATATAAATTCTGTACCAGTTGCTGTAATGGAGGCAATAAAACCAGTTTTTATAGATTTGTCACAACCTTCGTTATTGATACGTTGGCTTGGCGGCGAAACACAAAATAATAATGAATCATTTAATTCTTTAAATTAGAAATTTTGTCCAAAGTGTGCTGTCATGTGGTGCTGGTAGTAGGATAGTTCAAACTGCTGTAAATGAAGCAGTAATTGCTTTTAACGAAGGGTCTGTTGGTAGACATTCTGTAATGAATGAGCTACAGCTTTTTAGAAGTAAGTTTTCTATTGAAGGATTTTTACAAATTGATAGCAAGAGAATAGATAACGCAGAAAAGAAATGCTTGTCAGAAACAAAAGAACAGCGTAAACTTAAAAGGCAGCAAAAAATGTCAGAAGTGCAGGCCTCCATAAAAAATGATGGGGATGTTTATTGTGCTGGTGGGATTTAATTTGTAAATAAAATTTTAGCAGTTTAGCCTATAATTTGAAGTAAGTCGTAAAAGGTTTTTTCACCCATGTTAAATAATATATATATTATACAATATAATACATATCATGTGCTTAAATGCTTGAGTGTATTTAACTAAAGTGGTTATATAAAAGTAAATTATTTGTGCAAATAAGCTACATGTATTTTAATATACGGCTATCATTCTGTCATGGTAATGTATATAGTAAGGTAAATTTAACATGTTTCATACTAACAAAAGCTTATGCAATTTATTAGGATTTATACTTTTTAAATATATCATTTTGAAAATAAATTTACTATGCACTTTATTATTAGAAAGTTATATACTGAAGTATTTGCATTAAAACTCAAATTTCTTAAAATACGGTTTTTCGCAGTTGTATACATAGCATTTAAAGTATGCTAAAGTTACTCTGTGGAAGAACTATTAAATGTTTCATATGTTTGATATACAGTAATATATTACAGAGAACTTTAGCTAAGACATTTGGCTATAAGTAAATTCTAATTTGTTAGGAAGTTTTAGTTGTATCATTCTTAGTCGATATGTTATACTTCGATGAATGTAGCAGTTTAGCATACAATTTCAAATAAGTCGTAAAGGGTTTTTTCCCACCTATGTTTAAATAATATTGCATAATATGACACATATCATATGCTTAAATGCTTGAAAGTATTTACCTGAAGTGATTATATGAAAATTAATTATTTGTGCAAATATGCTACACGTATTTTAATACACGGCTATCAATTTGTCATGGTATTGTTTATAGTATGGTAATTTTAATGTGTTTCACATTGGCAAAAGCTTACGCAATTTATTAGGATATATACTTTTTAAATATATCATTTTGAAAATAAATATACTATGCACTTTATTATTAGAAAGTTTGCATCAAAACTCGATTTTCTTAAAATACGGTTTTTCGCAGTTGTATACATAGCATTTAAAGTATGCTAAAGTTACCCTGTGGAAGAACTATTAAATTATTTATATGTTTGATATACAATAATACATTACAGAGAACTTTAGCTGAAACATTTGCCTATAAGTAAGTTCCAATTTGTAAGAAAAAATTTAGTTGTATCATTGATTGTGTAGAAGTTTCAAATCATTTTTAGTTGATATGCTATACTTTGATGAATGTAGCTTATTTTACATTAATTATGCTTATACCAACTATTGGAAATTGTATAATATTACAATATCACTCAGAAAATAAGCATTTTATACATTTCATAACAAGAAAAGTATTTAAAAAAATATTTACATTAAAACTTATCTCAAAACATGAATTTTCACTGTTGCGTGCATGATATTTTAAAAACGGTTCTTGGTTACACACTTGAAATTTGATGGACTTCCTTATATGAGTATTATCATCTAACTGAACCAAAAATATATTGAATATTTTAATAGACAAAAATTTTATGCATGGAAATGTTAATTTTTTTATTAAAATGCATTTTATAAACTGAGTTCTAAATAAAATGAGAATTTAATATGAAATTCTTAAGATTTTTGGTTCACAGTAGTCTTTAGATGCTATACAAGCTATATATTAACTATGAAGTTAAAATATATAACAGAATGTTTTAAATTTTGCGCGCAAGGTGGGAGTATTACGTGAACATATAAAAAATTACCTCACAAAGAAGATTAAAAACTAAAAATACTATCTGCTTAATAATTCACAAAGCAGCTGTGCTATGTAGTCAGCTGTAAAAAACTGGAAGTAATTGCTTTAAAAATAAATAAGCTATCCCAATTCTTACAACAGTATCATATTCAGAGATGAGGGTTTTAAGGTGTACGAGCCCCCTTAATGGAATTTGATATATATTTATTAATTTCTCTTTTTTTGCTAACTTACTTGATTCCTTCTACCAGAATTGGAAATTTAGGTTGATACCAAATAACATTCGTCCATGTTTTATGATTTATTCTTAAAATTTGTATTTTGAACTCATTTTTATATATTTTTCAAAACATTTTGAATTATATATAAAAATTTTACTATCATATTAAAATAGATGTATTCCTAAGCATACCTGCAAAAACGTAGAGTTTTGTATTCACAATTTCCTAAGATATGCGTGAATATTGGCGCGTTTTGAAATTTGGCATATGTGTTATAAGCAATAATACCGCCAAACCTGGTTTAGGCACTTTGTTAAAATTATTTGAAAATATGAATGATGACTTTTTTCCGCTCGTGTGCAATGAAAAAAGGAAAGAAGAAAGGTTGTTGTAAATTAAGAAGCTCGCCAAACAATACTCTTGGAGCAAACTGAAAACAAAATGCGCCAAGAAAAATTTCTCTAAATTTATCACCAAAAATTACAAAATTTAATATATAAGCATAATTTGAGTCGTTAACTCGAAATATGGAAAAATTGCCATGTCATTTCAGAAAAAGTCAGATTTCGTTTCGAAATACCTATATTAGAACAATGCAATATATAGATCTAATATATATCCTAAGTCGCGCTTTCGAGACATGAAAAATGCAATTTGAATTTCATCAATCGTTTTTCATTTTCGCTTTGTAGATTTATATATAAGTAGAGAAAAATTGAAATCTATTATTATCAAGCTTTGACTAGGAAAAATTAATCAGTGGAAAGATACTTCCGTAATAATTATTATTGATGACTGATAATATTGAGTATATTTATAAGTCATCAGGCTGAAAATGTTTCGTGTTTGATATGAAAGCGAGGCAACAGAGCAAAATTATTGAACCCTAATAAAATGCTTTTATGCTACTAATAAAAACTTATTTTTTTAAGAAGTATAATAGTAATAGGAATGTCTGTTAGATTAATTAGAAGAAAGAGTCAAATCTGATTTAGATTTAATGTTAAGAGAGAGTAAATAAATTCGAATGAGCAAAAGGCTTAGATCAAATTGATATAATAATTGAAACTGATAATGCTAAGGACAATTTTAAAGGTAATATCTTTTGAATGATTCCATATTTACTTAATACATAATAATCCAGATGTATAAATATAATGTCGCTATGGTAAATAAATGTAGTAATTTTAAAGAGTGTATTCATTCTATTGTGTTTAAGCGCTATCGACGAAGTAGTAAATTTAATTCAGTTTAATGAGTTTAAATGAAATGAAAGAAAAGTGCGTATAACTGAATTTTCCGTACAAGGAAGTCATGTGGAAGTCATGACATTCAGATTTTTTTTTCAATTTAGTTCGAGACATATTCGAATTTAATCTCACAGAAATTATCTGATACCTACTCCGAATAAAATATACTTCTTTAAATTAATTTTGCTACAAAGGAAATGTTTGGAGATTACACGAGGCTTTTCGAAGTCAGGAAACATGAAAAATCAATTTTGGCCTCATGAGGATTCTCACTATGGATCTATCAAGTGAAGATGGACATGGTATTTTATTATTCCCCGAAAATGCACAAGGGAAAATGCGATAATTTACTATAAAAGTATCACAGAGAAGTTTAAAATATTTGTAGCATTTTTTTGCATACTTTCAAAAATGCCTTCATGGTATCGAATTTCAAGTGAAGTGCTTCTTTCTTTTATTTATACCAACAAAGTCTTGAAAAAAAAGCTCTTATTAGTAGAATAAAAGCATTTTATTAGGGTTCAATAATTTTGCACTGTTGCCTCGCTTTCATATCAAACAGAAAACATTTTCAGCCTGATGACTGATAAATATACTCAATATCTTTATATAGTGCTGGCCAACTTGTGCAAGTAACATGAACAATAGAAAATACTTACTTGGCTCCATGGAACACGCGATGATTTTTATAGCTAATATTTATCATTAAATTCTAAAATATTTATTGAATCTACTTGCTGAGAAAAATCCCTGTTGTTGTTGTTACCTATCTCACTTGTTTGACAGTGGTCAGCATACAAGCCCACGACACTTATCGTGAATTGGAGTCAAATGCATCTGCCATTCAGCACCATATAGGTGGTATAGTGGCAAGAGCCTTGAGCACCATATATCTGACAGTCCGCCTTTAGCTGAGTTCCACGAGCAATTTTGAAAGAGAGAGACCCAAAGGAATGAGTCCGATTGTCTGGGTTACAGTCGTAAACATCACTGCAAAAATATCGCGGACGATAACGTCCGGAAAAAAAAATGCAAGACGAAAATGTCGTCTTGAAAAATATCATGGAAGAAAAGTAAACAAGGAGAAACATTGCAGTTCTAAAACATCGCAGCATAAAACATCATCGTTAAAAATAAAGCGACTCAAAAACTTTGCAGTTAAAAACATCGTTGTCTAAAATATCGCGGTAAAAATATACCACTTACAAATCATTGCATGACAGTAGCATCGCAGACATTCGTTTTCAGGCTTTACAAATTCCCATACTTGCATAAAGATTTGTGAGCGGAATGAGGAACATTTTTACTTTTATATTTTATGTTTTTTAATTAACTACTAAACGTATGCAGAAAAAAAGCAAGAAATTTCAGGTATTCGAAAACTAAAAATAAGTAGAAAAGTACTTTTACTTGTAGCAGTTAACAGAGTTAATAATTTTATAATTTATTAAAATATTTTAATAGAAGTAACCGCAGACAGTACTCGTCTTTTTTTTTTTTTTTTTTTTTTTTTTTTCTAATCTTTTTTAGACTATATTTTTCATGATAAATTACCAAAAAATCTGAAACCTTTTAAATTTCATATTACGTCGAAAGGGGCGTTTTTTAACGTTTTGTTTGTTACCTTTATTTAGTAAATATCAAGTTGACAATGTTGACATTGCTCGGTTTGAATTCGTTCAGTTTTTTAATCAAAAATTCGTTAAATTTTACAAAATATGAAATACATAATGAAACAAATTCCAAATTTCATTTGGGCTTCCAGATGCCCATATTTGAGTGGAGTATGTTAAAAACATTTGATCTCTCTCGGTACCATTGTTTTTTCATAGTGAGAGAGACATACAGGGTGATCAAAAAGTCAGTATAAATTTGAAAACTTAATAAATCACGGAATAATGAGAGGTAAAAATTGACACACATACTTAGAATGACATAGGGTTTTATTAGAAAAGCAATAATCTGATCAGAAGAGCAATAATTAGCATAAATTAAGACAAAGCAAAGATGATGTTCTTTACAGGAAATGCTCAATATGTTCACCATCATTCCTCAACAACAGCTGTAGTCAAGGAATAATGTTGTGAACAGCACTGTAAAGCATGTCCGGAGTTATGGTGAAGCATTGGCGTCGGATGTTGTCTTTCAGCATCCCTAGAGATGTCGGTCGATCACGATACACTTGCGACTTCAGGTAACCCCAAAGCCAATAATCGCACGGACTGAGGTCTGGGGACCTAGGAGGCCAAGCATGACGAAAGTGGCTGTTGAGCACACGATCATCACCAAACGACGCGCGCAAGAGATCTTACACGCGTCTAGCAATATGGGGTGGAGCGCCATCCTGCATAAAAATCGTACGTTCCAGCAGGTGTTTATCAGCCAGGCTGGGGACGATGCGATTCTGTAACATATCGGCGTACCTCTCACTCGTCACAGTAGCAGTTACGAAACCAGAATCACGCATTGTCTCGAAGAAAAAAGGCCCGATAACAGTATTTTTTTTTTTTTTTTGGTTCTAATAAAACCCCATGTCATTCTAAGTATGTGTGTCAATTTTTACCTCTCTATCTACATTATTCCGTGATTTATTAAGTTTTCAAATTTATACTGACTTTTTGATCACCCGGTACATACATTCTTGCACATTCTTCATTTTTTTCTTTAAATATAATTTGGAGCTCTAATATTTGGTGGCAACAATTTCAAAAGTGAAAAGCCGTTTATAGTTTGTAGGGTTTATATTTATTTTAACTAACATTTATTTTAAGCTATCTTTCCTGTCAAGCCTTTACTTTCCCCTTAGAATTGCCAATGCCAAAGTATGTAAATTATAGTAGAATGCGCAGTGTATTCAAATTTTAGTAGAAGTAAATTGAGTTAAATAGAAGGGAAACGAGATTGTAAGTGTGCTTCTTGAATCACGAGCGTGAAGGTTGCTATGTAGAAATTTAAGAACCGCGCGTTTCGGCCTGTGTGCCTATTTCGGCAGTTCGTTGAATCTTTTAAATTGTTAATCAGAAAGTTTGCTGAATCTCAGCTGTATCTTAGAACGCGGTTAAGTTATTTACGATTATAGAGCCTTATAGGTAGTGACTTCGTTATTTATTCATCCTGTCATTTATTTTTAGTTGCAATTTTGTCTATTTTGTTCAACCGCCGGGTCGGCGTAGTTTATGAGCGTCAAGCGAACGCAACTGTGATTTCTAAAGTGAAATAAAAAGGGATTTAAACCCTTCTTACGAGTTTGTGTAATTTCCAGTTCATAGCAGTCACTACTACTGTTGCTGACAAGTTGGGGCCTCCCAATATCATAAGTTTACAACGACCAAAGGGGCAAGCTGCCCCTTTGGTCTAATAAAACTTTATAAAAGAAATCAATTAGTTATTGACCTTTATTAGTTAACTAGATAAGTTTCAAATTCTACTAAGCATATGTTTCTACTGATTATCAGCTTTTGAATACTTAAATTTATTGCTTTTTCTCTGCATAAATTTATTAGTTAATTTAAAAATATAAAAATAAAAATACTTATTCCTTCTTGCACTCACAAATCTTTATGCAAATATGCGAAATTTTAAAGCCTGAAAACGCATGTCTGCGATGTTACTCTCATGCGATGATTTGAAGTGCTTTATTTTTTACCGCGATATTTTTAAACTGCAAACGTTTTGAACCGCTTTATTTTCAAATACGATTTTTGTTTTGCGATGTTTCAGAACTGCAATGCTTTCTCCTTGCGTTCTTTTTTCCCACGCTGTTTTGTACGACGAAGTTTTTGCCTTGCGTTGTTTTCTCCGCGAAGTTTACGTTAATGATATTTTCGGCGGACATCGATTAGCTCGAATCCCTCTTCTCTACTATCAACCTCTCAAGAGTACTTTCGGCTTTCCGCATGTTTAAATTGCCCCCATGCCGCACAGACACTATACATTTACAAACATCCCTGTCTGCTCCGGGATTCAAACCCAGGCTCTATGGTATGGCAGTCAGAGTCACTAAACACTATTCTGGTTGAGCGGTATAAAAATCTCTTTATTTAAGATGAGGTAGCAGAATATAATTGTATCATTGTTTCCCGTCAGCAGAAAAAAACAAAAAATTTACAATACGTGTATAAGAAATCGTTAATTCCTTTGTAAACGTCACCGAAATTTCAAAACATAAAAGCAAAATGAGTCTATTAAGCAGTCAATCGTGCTCATCAATGTTATTTTTCATGGTAAAAACACTTAATAAGATGCTTTTGTTATTTATACGTGAAAGAAAAGCAATAATGTAGAGCATTTCTGAAAGAACGAGTAAATTTACTTGAATGGAGGTATGCTGTTTCTTACAAAACAATGTGTCGCCCATCACCTATTGTTTATCATGCATTTTCTGTGATCCCTCGGTGTGATTTTGTGTGCTTTGTAAGTCGTTATACATCAAAGCTGAAATTAATTTATACATGAAAATGAAACTGCTTATTGAGTTACTGAATTCTTGAAACAACTGCCAAATTTCATACAATATCGAGGCATTTTAGCTCTACCACAGTGCGATAAATTTTATTAATCCTGTTGTAATTAGCTGGAAACCATGCATGTCAGGGATCAAATATAGTCCCTAGCTGACCAGTTGACCACGATTAACATCTCCATGAATCATCCATTAAAGTTTATTGCATAATATATGCATGGAAACAGATTTCAAATATTCATAACTTTGATGGAAATAATCAGAATGACCAGTTAATGCAGGAGAAAGCTTGTTCGTAGTGTATAAAGAAAAATTTTAAGCATTTTTTAACAAACTAGTAACGCATTTTAAATCAGTTTTTTATCCATGCAATTTTGTTCATTAAACCTTCCTTGTATTTATGTAAAACTATGAGACGAAATCATAGTAAGCAGATTTTAATATTATTTAATCGATTTTACAAAAATGCATTAAGTCACATAGATTTGATTTACTTAGTAGAGGAGCTTTTCCCAAATTTTCAAAAATGCTTTTTGAGATTACCATAAAAACGGAAATTTTCATATATCAGATCAATTTCAAAGAAATAAATTATACTAACATTGAAGGCATTTTCTCGGAGCGATCGAGTTAACTTCTTCGTCGTCCGTAATGCGTATTCAAGTCTAGCGTTTTCCGCAGGGCGGTCGTACCCGTCTCAAGCGTTCTTCTACATTTTAAAAATTTTAAACGTTTAAAACGCTTTCTAAATGCTTACTTTTTTGAATTTTTATTTTTGTTTGTTCTAATACCTCCAAAAGTACCTAGAGGGTAGCACTAATCAGGCATTCTATTTCTAATTGAATTTGCCGCGGGTTTTACGAATATTCGCGCCATTTTACATAAGATACAAGACAGTGAGAGATGGCTTCAACGTCTACTCAGCAGAAAAAGAGAAAAAATGAGGTTGTGAATTGGAAAAACCAGAAGGATATACGTTTGATGAGTACAGTCTATAATAACTCGATGATTGATGTTGGAACACGGAAAAGAACTGTAAAAAACCAATAATTGTAAAAGATTACAACAACAAAATGGGAGGAGTGTACCGCCTGGATCAGATGTTATCAAATTATCCTGCTGTTCGAAATAAGCAGAGATATTATTATTTTCTCATTATGCTTTATTTCCTTATAATTTTGCTTAATATTCATTGACATTCATCCACTACGAAAGTCATGTATGGAAAGTTATGATGCACAGAGAAAACAACATTACACGCTACGAAAAACAGACGGCAGCTGGGGGGACAGGAGTGGACGGCAAAAGGGTTAAGGTTAATTTAAAACACAGTAGCGTCTATTGCGTTTTAAAACTAGATAAACAGAAAATATGCGAATATATAATCTACACT
Source organism: Stegodyphus dumicola (assembly GCF_044657685.1). Taxonomy (NCBI): domain Eukaryota; kingdom Metazoa; phylum Arthropoda; class Arachnida; order Araneae; family Eresidae; genus Stegodyphus; species Stegodyphus dumicola. The sequence continues at coordinate 104,312,818 of NC_140770.1, read as the reverse complement.
TGTGTAAATAATCTACATATTAGGTATTTTTTGGAAGCAGGCAAGATGAAAAAGCTGATAGCCTGATGAAAAGTGTTTTCTAAATATTAGTGAGCATATTAGTTAAATCATTTAATCACTTTATAAAGTATTTGCTCTTTCCTTTCCGCATGCCTTCGTGGCGTAATTGGAATCATGCTCGACGCGTATTCGAAAGGTCTGGAGTTCGAATCCCGGCGAGGACACTGCAGAATTTCACGTTTCACAATTCATATAATCTAACGGCTCTACACTGGCCCCCGAACTGAAAAGTGGTGGACGATAATTCTTCATCACCAGAATTTGCCGATTGGGTCTCCTAATCCTCAGTCGTCTTTTAAAAAGGGGAAGTATGTAAGATATTTTCTCCCTCCTTTATGCATGCTTTCGTGGCGCAACTGGGAGCACGCTCGAAGAATACTCGGGAGGTAGGAGTTTGAATCCCGTCGAGAGCAATTATGGATTTCTTCAGTTTCCTCACATTGGATCAAAAAATTCTAAAAGACTCCGCAAGTGATGGCCGAACTAGAAGGTGGTAGTTCATAATTCGTTACATGCACAGTACTTAGTGGAATACACGCACAGTACACTTAGTGGTCTCACACACACACAATACTTAGTGGGTCAACAATATCCAGTCACGCTTTTAACACCACAAAGCGAGGCTCCTTCGTTCAGCCTCGCTTTGTGGTGTAGCTAAAAGGACTCTTGACGGGTATTCAGGGGGTTCCGGATTTCGAATTCTGGCAAGGGCACTCCATATTTTCCAATTTCTGAATCAATATAAGCTAACAGCTGTGCATTTCGTCTCCACTAGGGTTTGACCCATGGGCCCCCTAATCCTTAGTCGGCCTTTAAAAATGGAAATATCTAATATATTTTCTCCTTACTTTTCGTACGTCTTCGTAGTGTAACTGGAAGCAGGTTCGACGCGTATTCTGGAGCTCCAGCGTTCGTATCTCGAAGCGGGCATTGGCTTTCCATGTTCTTATATCCATATAACCGATACTCTACAACTTACTTTTTCCGAAAGTTATAAGGGAGTATAAAATCGATGAATTATAAAAAAAGGCATTACACAATAAATTTCGTATTGTCTGATATGATAACTTATAATCAACACTTCCATATTAACTACACAAATATTTTATCAGAACTTGTGTTTCTCTTGATTTGCTTGGAAACATGAATGGTCCTGAATCGGAACAGGGAGCTTACTCAAGCTATGTTCAAGAAGGTGTGAAGTAGACAACACAAGCAGGAAGGGTATACGAAACCCTTAATTTCCAATCTTTTACAGGATCTTCCGAGCTTCGGAATACAAAGACCAACCACTTGTGGTCTGAACGTAAGAATATAAAAACTACTAACTAAAACTCTAACTAAAAGCTAACTTTGAATTAGTATACAAATGCCTAGCACTAAAGACTGGCCTTTATTTAAAAAAAGGTACGTATGTTGTACGCCGAGCTGCTTCAACTACAATACGTCTGCAAATATCATTTAGGCTAAATCTATGGCTTTAAAGGCAACCAGCAACCGAGTGAATACTCGTAAAACTACAGTGGCAAGCGACTTGCTTCCTAAAAACTCCTTCTCTCTCTCTCTTGGCAAAAAGCCGCAACTTAAGTACTTGGGCGTTAGCAAGACAATTTGCATAAACAAGTTAAAGCATTTAATTCTGGCCGGAAGTATAAAATAAGAAGTGATAGTACAGTTTTAAAATAAAATAAACGTTAGTAAAACTTAGGATCCTTACAATTTGTCTACACACTGTTAATTTTATGAAAATTTCGAACATTTATATGCGACTCAATGTAAATCTATAAAATTAATTCATTGGCCTTTTCTGTCATGTCATATCTGAAGTAAACCATTTTCAGGTAAATAACTGCGGTATTTCTCTTACGATACTTTTTGTTACGTAGTTAATTTCCTGTAACTCCGTACAGGCATTAAGTATTTTTTTGGAAGCAAGAATCATGAAAAATTAGCAACGCCTTCGCTGGGAATCGAACCACGGACATCTGAATACGCGCCCACCATGCAGAACACTGCACCACGAAGGCACTCTAAAAAAGCGGGAGAAATACCTTATATACTTCCCCTTTCAAAGGGCGACTGGGGTTTTAGGGGATCCAATTCCTGCGTGTGGAGAATCATAATCTACGACCCTTTTAGTTCGGGCGCCACTGTAGAGACATTATGTATTTTTTGGAAGCAGGAAAAATGAACAATGCCTTCGCCGGGAATCGAACCAACCCTCTGGAATAATCCTCTGGAATACGCGCCCAGCAGCAGACCAGTACACCACGACGGCACACTAAGAAGGCGGGAGAAATACCTTTTAACTCTGTCAGTAAAAGGTGCAGTTAAATGTAATATAATATATTCATTTTTATAATTTTATAAGATCTGATGTAGATATTATATTTATTTATGAAAAGAAGCAAATCTGTGAGCATTTATATTCTTGAATTTTTATCGTATTCCTTATTTAAAAATATTTAACATTAAATTCTGCTTTTAGATATAATGCTCTTGAGATTTTAGCTTGCAGTGTTTTATTTAGTTACTGAAAAGTCCGAAATATTTGTGTAAATTTTAGAATTGGTTTAACTTTTTAAGCACGAAACATTAATGGTAAATAGTTCATCAATGCGTTAACTGCAATCTAAAGTTTTAAAGCTGATAACTGATATCTTCCTTACTTTTCAGTATTCGTTTAGATCTTCAAACTAATGCAAAAGGAGATATTTCACTGAAGTGATAAAATTACAAAAAATTCATTCTAATAAAATTGGCTAAATAATAATTAGAATTTTATTCTAACTTGCCTTTCAGTCTTAAAGCAAAAATATCGAGAAATTGGGGATTGACTATAGGTCTTTAAATTTGCAATTCGAGCTAAGAGTATATCATTACAGCCTATTTTTCACATGTAATTTTTTTATTTATCTTTTCTCTAAAAGGTCCCTTTTTTTCGAATTTTTTTTTATTTTTTATTTATTTTTTTTTTATTTATTTATTTTTTTTTTATTTCGCGAACTGTTTTAAACGGCAAATTAAAAGTCCAGAAAAATGTCTGTTAGGCAAAGTAAAAATTAAATGATATGAAAGATTTCTTGAAATTCAAATTTGTAATTTGTTTCAGTCAAAGCTTAATAAGCCAGCATAATAATTTCTCATTATCAGAAACAGGAGCAAAATCAATGGACTTGTAAAAAATAGAATGAAAAAAATATAAATCTTATCCCTGACTCCATTTTTAACTTCACATGTAATTAAAATACTTAGCTTAAAAAAGGAGGAAAAAAATGGGGCTCACGGAAAAAATCAAGGATCTTCGTTTAATTTTCTAGTAGCTTACGCAAGAAGGCGATGTTGTTAATTTACACGTTTCTGCAAATAATTACTGACTTTTTTTCCTTTTTGATAAGTAGATTTAATATTTTTTTTTTATTTTTCTAAAGAACAGCGTAGAGATTAAACGTTGCTCTTGAGATTGGAATTAAAGGTAAATAGCATGCTAAATATTTCCTTTAAAAGCAATTGTTATTTCCTTCGTAGTTAAAACAGAGATCGTTTGCAGTAGCGAATACGAGTCGTTAATCAGAGTTTGAAAAGAACAAAACAATTATACTAAAAGAGTGTTAGGATGATTCTTTAGCAAAGTGGACAAAAATTACATTGAATATAACTTTAATACACACATTTCTAGATCTATACATTCTTTACGTTTAACAATAAAAATCTAAGTTAAAATAAGTTGCATAAATTAATTAATTTTATTATTAGCCTAAAGGAGCATTAGCTGTGAAGAGCTATTAGCCTCAAAACGGGATTTTGCTTTCAACTTTTCAACTTGTTGCCACGAAATGTTATCGTCCTGTATTATTTTAAAAGAAATTAAAGAAAGGAGAATGTAGGTATATTTTTCGCACTATGATAAAACGACTGTACCTAGAGCAATCAAATTTTGAAAAGCAAAATCCTCCGCCCGAGGTATCTGAAAGGCCGAATTTTGAATTTCGAACTTGTTTTATTAATATCTATTCTACATTTTTAAGCATTTAACGAATTCTTGATTAAGAAACTCAACGATTTCAAAGCGAGCAATTCTGAACGAAAACAAAAAAAAAAAAAGCATTTTTATCTCCAGGGCGCGATACTGTCTATCGGAAATTCTAAGGATATGCTGCTTTTAAATATGTTATGATATTGCCGTTGAATTTTATGTGGTTTTAAGTAGGAAGAATATGACACTTAATAAGTAAAGTAGCACATGAAACGTTAAAAAATGCCTCTCTAGGCGTAATATAAAATCCGAAAACAAACTTTCAGATTTTGCTTCAGTTCTATTTATTTACATTAACTAATAATGAATCTATATTATTTAGTTAAGAGATATAAAATAGGGAAATTTGCAGCTTTTGTATCTTTACCCATTATCAACGCACTTTTGTGTTAGATAAAAGTTTTTTTTTTTTTTACTTTTATTCTTTGCCTTATTGGCGAGATGCCATTAAAGTTCATTTGCAGCTTCACTGGCTGCCAAATACTCAATCTTAGCGCACTCCTGACGTGTCACAAGCTCAAATTAACTAGAGAAATTGCTCATTTTCAATAACCCTCCAACAGGCACTGGAAGTCCACACTCTTCCTCTTGTCACTGTCATACTTCGTTTCAAAAATCTGTGAATACTAACAGCAGATATAAAAATTAGTAATTAGTTGTAGATTAATAAATTCCAAACATACATTTTAGAACAATTTCATTTCTAAAGTTATCAGACAATGGAGAGTAAAAACCGCGTTCAGTGGAATAGATATGCTAGTGCATTCTGAAATAATAATTCAAACTGCGTCTTAATATCTGTCTTCTTGTATTGAAGCAATTTATGTAATAAATACACAGTAAGAAAATAAGCTTGTTCAGGTGCGGAAATTGGAATTTTCTTGTCAGTGATAAAATAAAAGCTTAATAGAATCTTCGGTGAATTCCAGGAACATTTATCCATACATAATAAGATGCCATAATTGGATGTTAAACAAGTTTTATTTATTCTCAAAATACGAGTATAAAAGAAAAGAAAAGAAAAAATAGTAAAACAACTTGAAAGGACTCAGATTTTAACGTGACACGGGAGAATTTGTTAAGGAATTTTTATGATCTCGCGGTGTTGGTAGTTTACCAGTCTGCTTTTGGGCTTATACATCCTTGCACATACACACTTACAAAAATGAAAATCCCAAAATTTTCAAAAGCTACATATTTTTAGAATTTTCAATAGTCTTGACATATACTTTTTATTTAAACATATCAGTATTAAATTTTAACAAGATGATGGACACAGCGGTTTTTTTTTTTTTTTTTTTTTTTTTTTTTTTATCTTTGTTACACAACTTCCCTTTCTTCACACTTATGTCAATAGCAAAATCGCAAATACTTAAATGTAATATATTATGAGAAATTCCGATGATGTATTGCCATTACTTTTTTATCCCAAAAGGAGCTATTAGTCTCAAAATGGGATTTTTGCCTAAGTTCTCTATAAACGGTGAATCCCGTTTCAAATCGTTGTCACCAAATATTGTCGCCCTGTATTACTATTTTGGAATTTAAATAATGAAGAATCATCATGCACGTACGCATGTATGTTCCTCGCATTGTGAAAAAACGACAGTACATAGACCTATTAAAGTCTGATGTGGATACCACTTGACTGCCTTCTGCGGCCTATTAAATTATAGAAAAATGTTACTGTACTTCATTTAAAATGTATTACTCCGAATTTCATTATATTTCCGTATTTTTTATTCAATCAATTCAATTCTCACATCATTTTAAGTGAAAAATGCATAAAATCTCAAAAATCTTCATTACGTTTTTTTGAAATACAGAAAAACCTATAACAATAAATAAAGTTAAGAATAGTTAAAAGAAATTTTTCTAATTTAAATTAGAGTTTGTATGCCGAAACTATCAGTTCGGCCGAACGGCGGGAAGACAATAATTTCGGAAGTTCAGCCTACGTCATTCAAATTAATCATGCGATCCTACGTAACGCTTAATGCAGATACTTCTTGTCTAATCACTAAATTGTAAGCCAAAACTTTCTAACTCTAAATGAAACATTTAGACTCGTTCCCTTCTTTCTCTGAATTGCTGCGACACTTCGCTTAAGCTTTCCTCCTGGCAAGACGCTTTGCAGCTACCTTCTTCGTTCACTGAATATTTATTGAGCTAACAAAAATGTATCGTCTGTATGTGAACCAATATTGCGAATCCAGAATTGCTTTCCTAAGTAATAAAATTATCCTGAATCCGGTCATGTCTATTTTGCCAAGCTTCTTCGCTAGCCATCTATTACGCCACCGCCAAGTTCAAAAATGCCAAGATCCGAGCGATGAAGATATTATAATAGCAGTTATAAAGATAAAACTAAAATCAAAATATTGAAGTAAAATTTCTTCTGCTGTTGCTGAAAATGTTAAAACATACAGCTCACAGAATGAGGACTCCTTACCATAATGAATGCCAAAGCTTTGATGCGGGAAATAAATAAGCTTTTATGAAAATTAATAAGATTACATTCATGCAGATAAAACCGAAAGTGATTGAATTTTTAGTCAAAAGTATAAATAAAATTTTCTTGCACTTTCTATTACAGATTCATTTCATACTTGGTTATTACCTAAACTTTAAATGTAAGTTCTTCGCGATTTGAAATATTCATTTTTAGTGTTTTTATGATTTATGGATAACGTTATTGTACATAATTATAAATGTGTATTATAGAAAGTGATATGTACTCGAGGGAATCTAAGCAATCATCTTTATCTTAAGTAATTTGTCCTGTAAAATTATTAACGTAAATTGAAACTGAATAGTGACGCAAAGTATGTTTACTAATTGCTAATAGTAATAATTTTATGTAACACTCAATATGATTTTCTTAACTAGAGTTACTGTTCATTTATTTTGTTAAATATGACAATGCTAAGTAGATATTTTATTCATCAGTAAGTTTTTAGACCTTTATATGAAATAATTAAATTTGTTATTTTAATATATTATATTCTTTCTCACGCTTTAAATCGTTTGCAAACCTTAAAGATTTCTTCTCATTTACTAATTAAATGAATCATATGAAAAACAGGGACTATAAATCTTTCATTTTCATAAAGTAAAACAAAATAAAACATAATAACAAAACGGTTTTTTTTAATTAATCCTCAACGAAACTTAGAAACTTAAAAAGACTGAACGGTATAAGCTTATAAATAATTTTATTCAAGCAAGTCGAAGTTGTTTGCGAAAGCAAATATCTCTTAGATTAAGTATATAATTAAATTTTACTTCCTTTTTCTATGAAATTGACTTTTGAAAAGAAAAGAAAATTTTCTACAAAAATAGTAAAAACTCAAAAATTAAAACTGACATATTTTCGAATTTACATTAAAAAGTTAGTAAAGCGAGATAAATATAAAGGTTTGTGATGTAGTATAAGGTATTGGCTCCTTACTTTCTGCCTGCCTTCTTGGTGTGGCGGTAGCGCAATTGGCTCGTATTCGAGAGGTGCAAGTTCGAGTCCCAGCCAATGCATTGCTAATTTTTCATATATTCTGCTTCAAATAATCGTAATGGCTCTACACTGGCGCCCGAGCTAAAAGATGGTAGATGATGAATCTTCACCACCAGGATTTGGCGATAGCATTCCCTAATCTCCAGTCACCCTTTAAAAGCGGGGAGAATATAAGATATTAAAAACCCTCCGACTTTCATACTAGATCACATATAGACCCCTTCGTAAGCAACAGTGATCCAGTCCGCCCATCAGAAGTTCTTGGCTATATTAGAAAGCATATATCCAAGAAGAAGCCTAGAATCGAACATGTGACAAATAATAAATCGTGTAATAAATAAGATGATAAAGCATTCCCACTGAAGATTGTCTTCAAGTCCACAAGTCTTCAAGTCTTCAATGTAGTGTTTCCTAAGCGAATGAGACACTGCGACAATAACTCCTCTACTCAAGCCTAAGAAGCCTGCGGAGGAGTCTGGATCGTACAGACTAATAAGCCTTTTGCGATAGAAGCTGTCATACTGACGAGAATTCCCAAGCATTTGGGAGAACAACATATCCTAATTCCTCAGCAGTTCAGCCGAATTCTGTTTACACGGCACCAACTATATAGAGTTGTGAAGCATACCTTAGGGGATTTTCAACTGAAGAAGTGCAAGGGTTGCATTTTTCGCGACGTAGCCAAGGCTTTTGATCATGTCTGGATGGACGCCCTAATTTTCAAAGTACACAGATTGGGTTTCTCAGATTACATTACACACATAATTAAATCCTAACAAGTAGATACTTTGCCGTTCGCATCGCAAACACGTATTCGACCAGTCGAGCTATTCCACAAGGATCCCTTTTGGTAGCTAAAATTTTGACATTTATGTGAACGATATTCGACCAGTCGAGCTATTCCACAAGGATCCCTTTCGGTAGCTAAAATTTTTGACATTTACGTGAACGACACTCCTACACTCCCAACACTATTCTTGCAATGTACGCGGATGACACAGCGATGCTTGCACAAAGTTCATTTCTGAGTCCAGTCATCCAAGACTTCAAAACCACATACATATATTAGAGACCTAGCTAAAGCAATGGAAAATAAAAGTCACTGCAGATAAAACTGTAGTTATAATGTTCAAAAAAAAAAAAAAAAGAATATTGGATAAAATCTTAAATTTTATAGTAAAACCTTGCGCCGGGCTAATCAAGTCACTAAACTTGAGATGATCCTCGTAAAGACTCTCACATGGTACCCACACATACAATCTATTATCCAGAAGTGTGGAGCACCTAAAGCTAAATTCTTATCCTTAATTGGTCTAAATAGCGTTCTATCTATAGATAACAAGTTACTCATTTATAAATCTATTTTGGCCTGCCCAGTCTGTGCCTATTCTTGTAAATCGTATAAAGAAAAATCTACAAACAGCGCAGAACTCTGTTCTCCGCCAAATTACTGGTGCACCATGCGTAATGTTGCAATCCACGACAAGCTCAAAATTGTACAGCTTGGCACATTTTATTATTAATTAGCGAAAACTTTTCACATTAAGATAAAAAGCATTCCAACTGTGAAATTAGGACCTATAATTATGATTATTGTATTGTAGATAATTACAAAAGGACAATGAGAATATTAAGTCCCAGCATTGTGGTAGAAACTAAATTATCTGTATTATTTGTTTTGATCACTATTCATAGTTTTTGGTGCATTTTTAATAATTGAATTATGTTACACTAGAAATTCCGGCGGTCATACAAAATGACCACTGTTCTAGATATTATAAATTGTAATTAAAATGTTTGAGCAAATATGTCTGCTAATTCAAACTGAATTACTCAGGGTAGGCGGCGAGGACGGCCCTTTGCTTACTGCCCCACGGGGTTTCCCCCTTCTACTTGCTTAATTGCTTAAAGTAGAGTGCAATGAAGGAAACAACTGGCGGAACATTTGTGAAGAGCCACCGCTAGTTCAATAAATAAAGGTGATTTAAATAATAAAATTTTAATTCACGTATCAAAGATCTCTTTGTACACAACATTTCTTGTGTAGATCTTTCCATCATTTTTAAGCTCGCCTTTCAGAGGACCATCAGTTATTTTTAGGACCGTCCGTTCTTTCACGAACTCTTGAACAGGCAACATAAAGTTGACCGTATCCAAATGCAGGCTTAGGTAAAAAAATGCCAACACGCTTATGCGTTTGGCCCTGAGACTTATTGATGGTCATAGCAAAGGCAAGTTTTCAGAAACCCTGTGCAGTGGTAACTTCACCCCATTGGCTAAACATCTATGCAAGCATTTAATAAACTATTGGCGACAAACAGACACTTAAGCCGCCTATAATAAAGATATTTATTTATTTAATTTTATTTGTTTTTCATCGTTACCAGTTTTCGCCGGTTGCATATTTCCGAATTCTATTATATAATGTATAGATGTTATATTTATTTATTAAATGTTAAATGCACGTACTCTTGTATTTTTAATTTTTCCGGCTTAGCTTTCTCATAATATTCGTCACACGTTGCACTGCACGGGGAATAAAACAATTTACAGTTACGCTAGCAACCAATAAAATATCGGCGACAAAAAATTAAGCCGCATATATATAAGACTAGAATGCCCGGCGGTCATACGAAATGACCGCGGTTCTAGATATTATCAATTGTAATTAAAATGATTTGTGCAAAGATGTCTGCTAATTTAAACTGAATTACCCAGGGCAGGCGGTGAGGACGCTCCTTTGATTACTGCCCCACGGGTTTCCCCCTTCTACTTGCTTAATTGCTTAATGTAGAGGGCAATGAAGGAAAGCACTGGCAGGACATTTCTTAAGAACACACCGCTAGCTCAGTCAATAAAGGTGATTTAAATGATGAAATGTTAATTCACATGTCAAAATCTCTTTGTACACAACATTTCTTTTGTAGATCATTCATCATTTTTAAGCTCGCCTTGAGGACCTTCCATTATTTTTAATTTTACGTCCGTTCTTTCACGAATTCTTGAACAGGCAACATAAAGTTAACCGTGTCCAAATGTAAGGCTCAGGTAAAAAAATGCCAACACGCTTAAGCGTTTGGCCCTGAGACTTATGAATGTTCATAGCAAAGGCAAGTTTTGAAGGAAATTGTCTACGTCTCAATTGAAACGGCAACCTTGTGCCGTGGCAACTTCACCCCATTGGCTAGTACAATTACGCACGCAACCAATAAACTATCGTCGCCAAACAAACACTTAAGCCGCATATATATATATGGGGTGAAGTAACATTATCTCCTCCGAAACGGCTGGCTCTCGGGCTTAGCGAAGCACACCATTGGATTCTGTAGGTCCGTCGCACGCCATTTTGACCATTCGCGTCTTCTTGGGACTTTAATTAGCCGAGATATTAATTAAAAACTAATTTTCCCCTACATTTTCCACTTTCTTTCTTGGGTTTTCCCTATTACAGGGCTTTGGCTATGTGCCAAATTCTTTTTTCTCGAATATCTACGGAACGGCGCGCAGTTGAAATTCGAAATGCGTATCCTCGGATTCCAAAAATTTCTCCGAATCTATCGATACCATTCTCATCTTAGTACGACTTTAATCGGCTGATATATTAATTAAAAACTGCGGAAACGTTAATTTCCGCGTTCATTTTTCCGAGTGGCAACAATAAACTATCGGCGACAATAAATAATCATTCATAGCCACTAGAGATCTACTCCTACACACTTTAGCCGCTTTATATAAATAAAGATGTATTAAGCTTTTTATTGGCATTGAGTGATTGTGACTTACATATGTGTTATGTGTCCATTTCTGTCACACCAGTTCTTGCAGCTTTATATATGCTAGACGGCTTTCTGTATATTCTTTAAATCTATAGTCACTTCTCTTATAACCCAAAGTATAATTATTAAAAAAATAATAATATTATTAATAATTGTAATTTGATCATTCGTTTACGTAAATTCGGAATTTATTAGAAAGTGTAAATTTATTCAATTAGGGTTAGGGTCTTGAACCCAGGTACTGTGGTGTCTAACTCCGTTCCATCGTAGTACTCGTTCTGCATGCCTTCGTAATTTAACAGTAGCACACTCGGCGAGTATTCGAGAGGGCATTGATCTTTTTTCATGTCATCTGCATCAAAAAATCCTAATGACTCTACAATTGTATGAATTTTATCAATTGCTTAGGTAGACTGAATTTTATAATATGAATTACAATAAGTTTCGAACGCAGCGATTCACAAAAATAAAATATTATAGCAAAATATATGCAACACGTTTTTCGGATTGATGAATATACGAAGAATAAAAGAAGGCTTTTTAAAACAAATTACTTCTTTAACTTCATCAGCAACTTCAAAACATTTGGATCGATTTCAGGTAGAACTAAATAGGCCTCAAATAATTTCCGCTGAAATCTAAATTCTAAGCTTAAATTTTCGATTAGCCGAACAATTTAAACCATGGGTTATATAGCTGCCTGCAAGACGACAGATCCCGCAAATTATCACGTTTTAGTGAATAGTTTGCAGTAACGCCGCAAACTAGGCACCTGGAATGCCTTTCCCAAATAAACTTCATTAATGTGCATGAATATATTTTACCACTGAAGCCTTTATTGGAAGTTGCATTTAATCTCAACCCACTGTAAAATTCATGAATACATTTTCTCGGCAAATGACAGGTATGTGCTGTTATATTAAATTCCTGCATTGCTGATTAATATATTTGCACATTGGATAAGGAATCAGGAATTTATGGGAGTGCTGGAATAATGTGACAATACATAATGTATGCATAGGTCTTTCCTTGGTTAATAATACAAAACTCATATTCGGGTAATACACAATGAAACGTTATACAGGGGAACTTTCCTATAATGGTATGGCGGCTATTAGCAGCTAACTCTGGTATTTTGTTTAGTTGATAATTTTTTTAAAAATTGCTGCTAGTAGTAACATGTCTAATAAAATAAAATTATATAATGTTCTGAATTCTACCTTGAAATGAAAAAAAAATTGATAACATATTTAGTTTTGTTTTACGAATTTTTTAATCGTAATTTTATTTCGAACATATAAATGTGGGTGCATGTGCAGATCATATTTTACGCACTAATGTTAAAAGGATGCAACAGCTAAACTAACGAGGTAATTAAATTAGAACTGTAGGGCTAAAATTAATGTATTTACAAATAAATGTATATGTAAACTGCGTAAATTTGTAGAGAAAAGGAAAAAAGGTAGTAATTTACCTGAAGAGTCGAGCTGCTAATCTTTAGGTACAAGCATCTGTGTATATAAAATATATAAATTTGTATATATTGAAGATAAATGTCTAAGCTATAAAAGTATATATATAGTTTAGACATTTATATATATGTGTATGTGTGTAAAACATAAAATGTTTATAATAAAAAGTAAAAATTCAGAAAATAATCTTATTTCAATAGATTATGATGGAGATACTGAAAAAATGTAATTTCTTATCTTCAGGAATTGTGTCAATGTCTGTTCTTTTTTAGCCAGTCTGGAATTCGAATTGATAAAAGCCAGATACACAATAGACCGTCGGCATTTTTGAATTCAGTTAGAATCGCAATGTTTGTTATTATTGCTATTAGTAATGGTATTGTTTTATTGACATTTTGGTTTTTCTGAGGCATTTTTAAATAATAAATGCTGAAAGATTTTGCATGAAATTCTCATATAACTGTTTTGTGCTGTATTTCAGGAAATGAAAAACGTAAACGTGAACAGGCACAAAATTAGCATTAAAGTGATTTTATTACATACTCTTCGAAATTGTTCACAATAATTACACCCAGGTACGAAGGTAATAAAAATAATTTTGATCCTTTAGAAACATCTAAGTTAGACAAATAAAACACTCAAGAAAATAAATAATCGAAAATTATTTATAAATCGAAAATAACAATTTTAGCATTTTCTCTAAATTAGTCCCTTTAATCACAAAACAATAATTAGATAACATATAAAATAATTAGATAAATAGCTCAATATGCACTTTTTCAGAAAATCTTAACCAATTAACAGTAGATCTCTAGTGGCCATGAATGACTCGACAGTTGATAATATTAGTTACATCTAGTCATGTATAGACTAAAAACGATTTGACACCTTTAGATATTAAATATTCTATATATTTAAATTATACTTCTTCTGTTTTAATTTTTAACAAACTTTATACTTCTTCAAATTTAAAATTATGCTTAAATATTGTTGCGTGCGTACGGGTTCGTTATGAAATGAATGCACAAGTCCGATGCAAAATGAACAAAAATTTATTATTATCACAACAAAAATGCTTAAATCTTCTCAAATTATCATACAGTATTACAATACCTCACAGTAGTTATCTTTTAACTACTCAAATGTCCAATAGAACGTAATTCAAAACAGCTAAAGAACGCTAATCCGCGAATTCGCTACAATCAACAAGAGCAGTTTTCTAAGCAACAACAAACTAAGCAAATACTACAAACTGAGATGTTTTCCTCCTTTTATAAGATTTTAAAATCACGCGCTAGAATTTTCCAGCACTTTCTCGAAATCAAAAAGAGATATTTATTTATTTAACGCACGCGCTCTTGTATTTTTAATTTTTCCGGCTTAGCTTTCTTTTAATATTCGTCACGCGCTGCACTGCGCGAGAAATAAAACCATTTAATTTATAATTGAACTAACATTAGCTTTTTAAATACCAAATTCGTAACACTGCCCCCTTCCCAAGGACTGCACGTCCCGGGCAGTACAATCCCTAGACAGGAAGCTAAACTTACAACTGTGGCATAAATGCAACTGAGGCATAAACATTACATTACAATATCAAACAATATAAACAATAAATGCAATAACTAACTTAAACAAATCAAATGCTATCAAATACTAAATACAAAACAAATACTAAATACAAATAAAATACTAAATACAAATCAAATACGAAATACAAATCAAATCAAATACACATTTATAAACAAAAAGGACCATGGTCTGATACTATTTACAATTATTTACATTACGTACTATGGCCATAGTAATGAGCTAACCTGTCGTAATGAACGACTTTAGGTTTAGAGTTCGAAGACTTACGAATCCGAACCACGACGTCATTCAGCCTGTTTAGGACTGTGTACGGCCCATCCCAAGGTGACTGTAATTTCGGACAAAGTCCTTTCCGTCGAGTCGGATTCCACAACCACACCTTGTCTCCTTCGTGGAATAGATGTTCAGTAGCTCTTGTGTCGTATCGGGTCTTCATCTTCTCCGTCGCCAAGTTGACTCGCTCTCGTGCAAAATTGTGCATCACTTCAAACCGGGCCTGGAGATCTTGAATATATTCCTCAGACGATGAAGGAGCATCCGGAGGGCGGCCAAACAATAGATCACAAGGCAGACGAAGGTCACGACCGAAGAGCATCTGTGATGGAGAAGAGCCGGTAGTCTCGTGGACAGCACTGCGGTAAGCCAGTAAAAAGAGTGGTAATTTCTTGTCCCAGTCCTGTTGGTTTCTGGAAACCACTAATGAGAGGTTATTAAGGATGGTTCGATTGAACCTCTCTACCATGCCGTCCGACTGGGGATGCAATGGCGTCGTTTGAGTTTTGTCAATGCCGAGTAGTTTGCATAGTTCTTTGATTACTGCCGAGGCAAAATTCCTTCCCTGATCGGAATGTAACTGAAGAGGCACTCCGAACCTGGAAATACAGTGCTGTATCATTACCTCAGCTACTGTGACTGCCTCTTGATCAGGAATAGGATAAGCTTCAGGCCACTTGGTGAAGTAATCAATGACAACGAGTATGTATTTGTTGCCATCAGCAGTTCGTGGCAGAGGTCCCAGGATGTCAAAGGCGATACGTTCAAAAGGCGCACCTACGTTGTAACGTTGCAGTCTGCCTCGGCTGCGTTTCCTCGGTCCTTTCCGACCTGCACAGGCATCGCAAGATCGGCACCACTTTTGCACGTCATTCTTTGCATTATTCCAGTAAAAGCGCTCACGAACTCTCTGTAAGGTCTTCCTAATTCCAAAGTGACCTCCTGTAGGGCTGTTATGTAGTTCTTTGAGGACATCAGGAATCCGGGATCTTGGAAGTATCAGTTGCCATCGGAACGTCTTCCCATCATCCGACTCGAATTTCCGGTATAAGACGCCGTTTCGAATGTGAAGTGAATCCCAGAGTGCCCAGTAATGTTTTGCTGTAGGACTACAGATAGAAATGTCCTGCCATGTAGGTTTTCTGTTTGATGACTCTATTAAATCAAGTATGGGTTTAATGTCGCGGTCTTCCAGCTGGTCTTTCCTGACTTCATCATCACTCCACGGGTCTCGATCAGCCGATGTTGATAATGTAATTTGTCTTGCGACCGGAGTCAGCAGCTCGTATTTCGCTTCCACCCTGGAACAATATCGGCAGCTTTCTTGGCAAGGTCTTCTAGACAGGGCGTCGGCGTTTCCGTGTGATGATCCCTTAGGATGACGGATAGTGATGTCATATTAATGGAGTCTCTGTATCCACCTGGCTATTTGACCCTCAGGATTTTTGAAATTTAAAAGCCAGGCCAATGAGGCATGGTCCGTGCGGAGGAGGAATTTTCTCCCGTATAGATAATGATGGAAATGTTCTACAGCTTTGACTATGGCGAGCAACTCTTTCCTTGTGACACAGTAATTCCTCTCCGGTTTAGACAGGCACTTGCTCCAGTAAGCTACTACACGTTCTTGGCCGTCTATTTCTTGGGACAAAACAGCACCGACACTTTCATTGCTCGCGTCGGTGTCGAGAATAAATGGTCTGTCGAGCTGAGGATACGTCAGGATTGGAGCAGATGTTAAAGCTTCCTTTAAGTTGTTAAATGCATCCTCGCATTCCTTTGTCCACAAGAATCTTTGCTTGCTCTCTGTCAGCTTGTGAAGTGGTCTTGCGATGGAAGAAAAGTTCTTCACGAATCTCCTATAGTAGGTGCAAAGCCCTAGGAAGCTTCTCAGCTGATGGACATTTTCAGGACGCCTCCAGGATTTAACCGCTGATACCTTTTCAGGATCCGTGCGCACACCTTCTGCAGAGATGACATGTCCCAGGTAAGTCACTTCCTTTCGAAACAATTTGCATTTAGCGGGAGTCAGCTTCAGATTGGCCTCTTTCAGTTTCTGAAGCACCTTTCTAAGATTTTCTAGATGCTCTTCAAAACTCTTTCCGACCATGATGATATCGTCCAGGTATATCAGACAGGCTTCGTAGGAAAGGCCTTTCAAAACAGTCTCCATAAGACGTTCGAATATTGCCGGCGCATTACACAGTCCAAACGGCATCACTTTGAACTGCCAAAGTCCTTGTCCCGTAGTAAATGCCGTCTTTTCTCGGTCATCAGGATGGATTTCTACCTGCCAATAACCACTCTTTAAATCAAGTGTTGAGAACCACTTGCTTCCAGAAAGAGTGTCTAGAATGTCATCAATTCTAGGAAGAGGGTAACTGTCTTTCTTCGTAACCTCATTCAACCGGCGATAGTCAACGCAAAATCTTGTTGAGCCGTCTTTCTTTCTGACGAGAACGATGGGAGATGCCCATGGACTCGCTGAAGGCTCGATGACATCGCCTACTTCCATATCTTTCAACAGTGTTCGCGCCTCTTCCTGTTTAGCAAACGGTAGACGTCTTGGATGTTGCTTGATCGGGGGATGATCGCCAGTATCTATTCTATGTTGTGTCAAACTAGTTCGACCCACGTCAGAAGACGAGCGGGAGAAAACAACTTGAAGATCTTTAATGACGCGATCGGCAGCATTTTTCTCTTTATCGTTTAATTGTGCATTCTGCAATAACTCCGATGTAATGCTCTCTGAGGACACGGATTCTGGGATGTTACTCTTTCTTTCAACGCTGGTTACTGGAGTACATGTTGCAACCACTTCACCTTTCTTAATAACTCTCGACTTTTCAGTTACATTGGCGACTCTCACCGGGATAACCGTTCTGGATAGGTCGACAAGTGTTGAGGCTACTAGTACTCCTTTTGTGATATTACAGTTATTGGGATTTTCTATGATGCCGTAGCGGAAATTTCTGTTTTCGGCTATGGATCCAGGAAGTAAAATTTCTGTTCTTGCCGGTATTGTGATATAGTCTTGTGCTATGATTTTATGGACAGATTTAACTTCTTCATCATTAACGAGAAATAACGCTATGTCCTCAGATGTAGAATGCAATTCGTTATTTTTAAAATCCAAGGAAAAATTGTATTTCCTTAGAAAGTCCAATCCGAGTATGCAAGAATCAGTGATCTCTGCTACATACGCCGTGTGATGGTAAGCGGCACTTCCAAACGTGATGTTAACATTTACTTTTCCGACGATGTCGATCTTCTCACCGGACACAGTCTGGAAGGTAACGCAGGGCGGCATCCAGATAAGTTTGTTTCCTAGTTGCTGAGCCAAATCTTTTTGGGTGATGGTGACGTTGGCTCCTGTATCTATAGTCATATTGCACGGAACTCCATTAATATGTCCTATTATGAAAAGTCCATTACTGCCGCCTCTCATTGCAGAAATCTGAAGCGCTTTAAACGGGGGCTTTTCATTATCTGGCAACCTCCGCCCCGCGAGATGGCCACTAATTAGTTTCCCTGCTGCTTGTTAGAAGCGGTCTTAACATCAGTACCCTGGGGTGTTTTGCAGTTTCGTCGTATGTGTCCTTCAGCACTGCAGTTCCAGCACTTAACGGTCGGTTTCTTCTCACCAATATTCCGTCTCAAGGCGTTCAGTTGTCTAGTTAAATCGTCAAGTCGAGCGGTGACTTGATCTCCTGGCTCCTGGACTTGAGCAGCTCTGACTGGGTGGCGGTCTCGACGAGTGGCTTGCTGGGCTGCCTCAAATTTCATGGCGTACACTGGAGCACTTTTTAAATCTTTTACATCCGCCATTCGTAGAGCTTTCTGTATTTCAGTATCTCGGATGCCGTCGATAAAGTATTACAAGGACAGGATTTCCCTTGTTTCTGTCGGGCATTCCGAAAAGGCGAGATGGGACAGCCTTTCAACATCTGCGGCGAGCTCCTGAAGTGTTTCGGTAGACTTCTGTTGACGAGATTTTAATTGGAGCCTGCTGTAGTCTTTTAAACACTTCTCCCCAAAGCGCAACTCCAAGGCGCCGGACAGAGCTTCGAAATCTAACCTTTTGTTTTCGGGAAGAGTCTGAAGGATATCCGCTGCGTCGGCTCTTAGAGAAGCGGCGAGATGACAGGCCTTAGCTTGGGAATCCCATCCATTCGCATCCGCCACGATAGAAAATTGTGTCTTATACACCTGCCAGGAGGTCTTCCCATCATATGTGGATAGCTTCAGAGGTGGACGAGCAGGCATTGGTAAGAATTTAAAATCATCACTCCTGCTCCCTGCCGACGCTACGAATTTCTTTAAAGTATCCATTTCTATTATGCAGGTAATCTCTCTTTTCATTTCTTCTTGACCTGCTTCAATCTTTTCTTGACCAGCTTGAACGGCTTTCATTTCGTCCTTAACAGATTCCTGGCCCAACTTCATTTCTTCTTTAACGGACCTAATTTCTTCTTTAACAGAGTCTTTCATTTCTTCTTTAAATGTAGCAAAGGCTACCATGAATTGTTTTAACTGTTCTTCCATCGCTCTTGTGATTGGCATTCAAACCCCACTCCTGACACCAAAAATTGTTGCGTGCGTACGGGTTCGTTATGAAATGAATGCACAAGTCCGATGCAAAATGAACAAAAATTTATTATTATCACAACAAAAATGCTTAAATCTTCTCAAATTATCATGCAGTATTACAATACCTCACAGTAGTTATCTTTTAACTACTCAAATGTCCAATAGAACGTAATTCAAAACAGCTAAAGAACGCTAATCCGCGAATTCGCTACAATCAACAAGAGCAGTTTTCTAAGCAACAACAAACTAAGCAACTACTACAAACTGAGATGTTTTCCTCCTTTTATAAGATTTTAAAATCACGCGCTAGAATTTTCCAGCACTTTCTCGAAATCAAAAAGAGATATTTATTTATTTAACGCACGCGCTCTTGTATTTTTAATTTTTCCGGCTTAGCTTTCTTTTAATATTCATCACGCGCTGCACTGCGCGAGAAATAAAACCATTTAATTTATAATTGAACTAACATTAGCTTTTTAAATACCAAATTCGTAACACTATACTTCATTTATACTTAATTACATATTTATACTGAATATACTTAATTATACTATTTTATATTTATATTTTATAAAATATTATTTTATATATTTATATTTATAAAATTTATACTTAAACTTACACATATAAGTTATTCATAGGACCTAAACTGAGAGGGAATAAAGGTATTTACAGATGTCGTTTTCAGAGATCTCGGGATAAAGGTGAAGCTTTTGCTAAAAAGCAGTAATTCTATAATTCGCCAACGTTTCACGCACTTCTAACAGTCATTGGATAATAAGTTAGTCGAAGCTGTGGGGCTTCTACTTTAAAGGTTTTGCACTACGAGCAAAGCTCATAGTGTCCGTATACTGAGCTCACCCTTAGCTCTGAAACGAAAACACTCGATGTATTCCTATTCACTGTACCTTACATTAATTGCCTTTGGGTTATTTGGATGAAACGTCGTATATAACAGCTGAATCCATTGTTATTCCTTAATTTACCAATGCTTGCTATAAATGATTATGTACTCTATGTACTAATCCTGAAGTTCCTATTGATCGACTTGACCACATCATTACTCATTTTCACCCCTCCTTTGCTTGGTAAACAGTCGTTAAAGTTACAGCGTTTCCTTGCTGTAGTTATTTTTATTTTTATTTTATTTATGTTTTTCTCAAAGACGGTTGGATTTCTAAATGTTTTCATTATCACATCAGTGATTTGTTCCTTCTCAGGCACTTGCTTCAGTGATTTCATTTCTTAATCAAATATTCCTAGCTGGATATGATAAGGTCATACCATTCATCACAACAGCTTTCTATGTTCAGAAACATCCTTTCCAAGCACGGTGCGCATCTCACTCACTTCATTGCGCATATACCTACCTCAACAGTGTATAGTTAGTATTTTTCACAGCCTGGAATAAATATGAACTGTACTTCTTTCAGACTAGTTTGCCTGCTTCTTAAAATCCAATGAAGCCAAATCAATTCTCCTTCAGAAAATCGTACCTTATCTATCCGTTCATCATCTACAGTATCTCTTTCTTCATTCAAGAAGACTGAGTTCCTTCTCTTCATCTCACGAGTAAATTCAGACCGTTCATCTCATCTCTACCTAAGCAATTTCTTCGTCTCTGTATCTTTTATTCAATGTGAATAATCTCTGTTTATTTTTTCTTTCCAGTTTTACCTTCTTCCTTCGGCATGTCACAATAAACTAATCATTTTCACTTAAACAGTTAACGCTCTTTAATATTTACTCACACATTCTAACTTAAATCTTTTCTTTCCCAAAATGGTTCCACCTTTAATCCCTTTCTTCAATTATCGTTTAAAACTGACCACTTGACTTAGCCACACCTCACAAAGTGCAGGAGTAAGTCGTACCACTTTATCGAAACCGTTCAGGAAACACAGGGGGCAGATTAAAAGTACTCGTATATATCTATTATTACCACCTCACAGTTCAGAACATATTTTTATTTCAAGTGCCCCCTTGAGCGCAGAGGTGTGTTAAATGAAATTTACGAAAATCACCCTTAAAATGAAATAGGCCACATAGACACACACTATTTGTTTATTCCAATACCACATCTTGTAAGGATCTTAAGTTTTACTAACGTTTATATTATTTTAAATCTTTAATATCACTTCTTATTTTCTACTTCCGGCCAGAATTAAAAGCTTTAACTTATTTATGCAAATTTGTCTGGCGAACGCCAAGTACTTAAGTTGTGGCTTTTTGCCAAGCGAGAGAGAGGAAGGAGTTAGTCGAAGTAGGCCGCTTGCCTTAGCAGTTTTACTCGGTTGCTGGTTGCCTTCCAGGCCAGAGGTTTAATCCTTCTGATAATTTTAAACGTATTGTAGTGTTAACAGTTCTCTGTACTACATACGGCTTCCTGTTAATATACGGCCAATCTTCCACGTAGGCCCTTGTTTATTATTCCAAATTTATGTTAGAGTTTAGTTAATATTTTTATATTCTTACGTTCAGACCACAAGTAGTTGGTCTCTGTATTCCGAAGTACGGAAATTATTGTAAATAGTGAAAAATAAAGGGTTTCGTATACCCTTCCTGTGTATCTTGTCTACTTCCCACATTTATTGGACACAGCTTTAGTAAGCTCCCTGTTCCGAGTCAGGTCTTTGCATGTTCCCAAAGATAGTAAGGCGGAACATTGAACCTGATAATCTAAGTATAAATTTTAACAATGAATGAAGTCGACATACAATGGAAGATTTTTTTCGTAGTTGCTACTTACCACTATCGGCTCCAAGGCTTATTTTATTTAATTTTCCGAAGTCTAGAACCGTTGTTTGTTTTTATTATATTTATTATTACAAAATACCGTCCATTTGTTCGCCTTTATAATCATCAGCGAGCTGTGAAATGATTTATGTTATTAGAATTCCAGAAAAGTAAACAAATTTCCAAAAAATCTTACAAGGATGTGTGTACATGGATTTTAGGGAAATAATTTACACCTTTTAAACCCCCAACAGTATAAATATCTTTACCAAGAAATATGTTTTCGAATTCGATATATTGTTGCTATTTTTATGTTCTACTATATGAATTCGATATATTGTTGCTATTTTATGTTGCCTTATTTTAATTTCCTAATACTTATCTTTAGTTCTAAACCGCTTTCTTTAACTTTCTTCTTTCCCATCTCGAATTCCCTACCATAATGAATTTTCAATATCCCTTTTTATGTAATTGAGGTAGAACCAGTATTTAATGTGAAGTTTCGATCGCTTCGGTAGAAGAGTTCAGAAGTTCTCAGTAGAGCGTTTTCCCTCCATATTACACTTAAATGCCAATTATTTAATTATATTAATTATTAAATAAATATTTTTTGCCAATTAGCCACGTCGCTTCCAATTCTTACTAAGTTCGGCCGTATTGTTAAGTGCCTGTTAGTATTTGCCGGTGAGGTGTAAATAAGGACCAATTTGGTTCATTATTTCTGTACAATTTCGTCTAAATTTTAGTTTAGTAGCATTAGTTTAATTTCTTTTTTTCTATCTTAAGTTCAAGCCCAAGTACAAATATTGAGTTAAAATAAAAGGTAGATTTCACGCTTCCTTGATTTTGTTTTTGTAGTTTCAAAAAGTAAGAGAAGAGTTGCTACACACTTCCTTAAGTATTTTAGTTGCCAAGGACACTCAGTTCAATTAGAATCTTAAACTGATAATTTATAAACACACATATGGCTGAAACCAATGATTCTATCAATCATATTCTCACATCGAATAACACTGGTCTGGAAGTTATACAATCGAATCCTGAACTACTATCATGCTTCATAAATATGAACGGTATAATATAAAAATAATTGCACAATAAATTCTGGCATAATAATTTTTGAAACGCTTTACAAATTTGTGATTACTATTATTTAGTATGCGTTTATTTGACCCATGAACATTTTTAAGCAATTAGATCCTTTTATGTGATATTTGTAAATAAAGGATATATTTGTGCTTTTTCCTGATTTTTGCTTACTATTTTGTGGCTTCAATTCAGTACTTTTTTCCTGAAAATACTAATCAGCTAATGAATATTAAATACGACGGAATAAGTGCTAAAAATTTGAAGCTGTAGAAGCGTATAAAGAGTTTAAGGGCTAGTTTTCAACCAGGAGCATATGATTGAAAATGCTAAACGCTAGCAGTTCACCGTTGGATTCGTTTCCCAATGGATTGGATGTTTCTTGTGTAGCTTCGAACTTTGGATTGAAAGATCTCAGCTCAGTACAGTCTTATTTGTAACAAATACCTTCTCATAACAAGACTCAGACATTCCAATATATTAGGAAAATCAAATTCCATGTTTTTATCTACTTACACAAAAATGCAAAATACTAGTGCAACGATCTTCAAAACATCAACTTTATTATATTTACGTAATCCAATACTGTTGTAGAAACATTAGGGTATTTTTATAGTAGGAGTGATGAAAAATGAGCAACGCCCTCGCCGGGATTCGAATCACAGACATCTGGAATAGGAGCCCAGCGTGCAGACCACTACACTACGAAGGCATGCTAAGAAGACGAGAGAAATACCTTATAGACAACCCCTTTTAAAGAGCGACTAGCGTTTAGGGGACCCAATAGCCAAATTCTGGGTGTGGAGAATCGTCATCCACCACCCTTTTATTTCGAGCGCCACTGTAGAGACATTGGGATATTTTTATAGCAGGAGTAATGAAAAATTAGCAACGCCCTCGTGGGAATCGAACCACGGATCTCTGGAATACGCCCCCAGCGTGCAGACAACTACACTACGAAGGCATGCTAAGAAGGCGGGAGAAGTACTATACTCTAATGCGAATACTCAACAGTTTGTGCTATGTAATGTAACTTTGCCTAATTTTATGTTATTTTCATCTAATGTTTAATGGAACAACACCGATATATGGTTTCAATGCTCTTTAGGGGAAAATCATACAGTCAACTTCTAGTTTTTCAGATTTTAGTTAATGTATTGGGACAATATTTTTTCGTTACTGTTGTAAAGTTTTTGGTGCCCATGCACTTTTACCTGTTTACTTTGTGCAGGTTTTGTATCGTGTATGATGAATACAAGCGTATTTTCCTCAAGAATGGCTTCCACAAAGTCATCTCTTTCTCAGCAGTCAGCTTTAGCATGCTTTCCCAGAAACAATGAATGGACTAATTCTCTGAATTTGTTATCTGATGCTGGAAAGAGTTAAAAATGTTCATTTTGAATTATAATCCTGAATATCCTCTGGATTAGGGGTCTTCAACCTTTTTCGCCCGAGAGTCACATCAATAAATTTGCAAAAATCCGAGGGCCACTTTAAAAAAATAGTGTAGTCAGAAAATATACATGAAAAAGGAGGTTTGTTTTGCAAGACTACAGTTGATTCCAAGCGAGGAGATAGTGTTACACATTTATATATATATATATATATATATATATATATATATATAATTGGTTCCAAAAAGTCAAATGGAAATCGAATTAAAATTGATTGCAACATCTTTAACTATGAAAAAAAAATATAAACATGATTGTACTGAACGATGTTACAAAATGCATTTGCAATAAAACATAACTTACATTATTGGAGCGCTATATTTACTTTAGTTTTAATGTGAAATATGACATTGTTTCTGCTTGATTAAAGCTTCAATATCCGGTTTAATATGTGTTGTTGCAATTCGTAAAGTTTCCTCTAAATGTATGTCTGTCAGCCGTGTTCTTGTTTTTCATTTTAAGATTTTAATTTTACTAAAACGTTGTTCACATATGTAAGTACTGCCAAAGTTAGAAAACATGAAGAGTGCATGTTTACGAATTCCTGGATGCTTATCTTCGGTAAAGTACTTCGAATAAAAATTAATTAATGTAGGATTTTCAAGGAACTTGCATTTTACTGCAGAGTCACACTGAACATCTATAAATTCTAATTGAAGTTCACGTGGAACACTTCCAACGTCTACTGAAAATGGCGACATTCTCTTGAACATTTCATGTTCATGAAAATCGGAAAATCCGATTAAATCACTTCAGAAATATTGAGATTGCCTGTGTTTAAGTCCTTTAGATAGAGTGAAATTAACCACTTTGACAACAGAGATAAGAATCTACCCGTTTTATGGAATTGAGATTTTATGCGCAGTTAAAATTTTAATTTTCAAAATTACATAAGATAAAGTAAAATTTTTTGAAAACTCGTTATTTTTAGAAAGTTTTATCTCAAATAATATCAGGCATGTCAATAAAATGTTTTAAATATCAAAAATAAGAGAAAATTAATTTTTATTACGACAAAAATCTGCCAATGCAATTTTTCTTGAAATCATTTTTTTTTAATTTCTTCAATTTTTCTTTAAATTGAAATGGGGGCCAGTAAAATGCCTTCAGCAGGCCACTGGTTGAAGACCCCCTACCTTGGATGATAATGGTCAATAAATACATGAAGCAGTCGTAAGATTTGGGTTGAGTACTTTGTGAATGAGCAGCCTTTAACGCAACGGGGATTAGATCGCTGAATACTAATAGTTAGCGGATTTCAACTCAGATGAACGGTCCCACGTGATGGGTGGTTTTTCATGGTTTTACCTACGTATAACGAAAACATGATGACTCATCCCTTACACGGATTGTTTTCTTTCGTTTTACAATGTTCATACAATCAAGGCTAGCTTCTAAGACCTTATTGGTGATTTTTATTATTACTCTCTCCCAATAATTTAATTACTCTACAGTCTAATTTTTGACAACTTCAGGAATATTAACTAGCCAATAATTTAAATGAAAATAAAATAGAAGGCAAATCATTGTTCGAAAAAAGCATCAAACATCTACAGAGAAATGTTTTTAGAAACAAGAGGTTCAAAAAATAATTTACGGAGAAAATCTATAGCTGTGAAGGGAAGCTCTGGCATTTTCATTCCAAATTCCTTTTCGGCTATGGCTACGGAGGTTGGTTGGAAAGACTACAAATAGACTTGTTTTGAAATTCCCTCTCTCTCTTTCCTCTAAGTGCTACGCTCGCACGAATAAGTAAGGGCTGCAAGAGTTCTTTTTTATGCAGCGCATATATAGCATTTTATAAGCTCATTTATTAATAAACCAAAATTTCTTTCATATCGCAGTGGAATTTTGTTTTATTTGAATGAACTCATAATTTTAAATTGAAAGGAAATATTATTGGAATGAAAGTCATTAATTTCACAAAACACTCTTTCTTAACGTGTAAGGATCCTAAGTTTTACTAACGTTTATTTTATTTTAAATCTTTACTATCACTTCTTATTTTCTACTTCCGGCCAGAATTAAAAGCTTTAACATATTTATGCAAATTGTCTTGCTAACGCCAGGTACTTAAGTTGTGGCTTTTTGCCGAGCAAACGAGAGGAAGGAGTTATTGGAAGCAAGCCGATTGTCATAGTAGTTTTACGAGTTTTCACTCGGTTGCTGGTTGCCTTCAAGGCCAGAGGTTTAGTGCTCTTGATAATTTCAAACGTATCGTAGTTTTAGCAGCTCGGCGTACTACATACGGACCTTTGTTAAATAACGGCCAATCTTAATGCTAGGCACTTGTATACTAATTCAAAGTTAGTTTTAATTAGAGTTTTAGTTAGTAGTATTATATTCTTACGTTCAGACCACAAGTGGTTGGTCTCTGTATTCCGAAGTTCGGAATTACCTGTAAAGATAGAAAAATAAAGGGTTTCGTATACCCTTCCTGTTTGTATTGTCTAATTCACAATTTATTGAACATAGCTTGAGTAAGCTCCCTGTTCCGAGTCAGGACAATTCATGTTTCCAAAGCAAGTCAAGAGGAATACAAGACCTGATACACGGAATGCTATTTTTTTTTTCAAATTTCTCAAATGCATAAATCCTATATTCTAATGAAATGCGTTTTCCCATACTTTCTTTTCGAATATGACAAATTTTTGGTCAGAAAATTACACGAATTTATATAATATTCATTCCCTCGCATATCTTTCCATAAATTGATATCTCCTTTGCTTATGCTTCTACTTTTCCCCATTATCAATATGATGGCATAAATACAAAATTTAATAAAACGTTTCAATAGCTTAATCCACAAACTACAGAAAGTGTTTTTATTTATTTATGAATTTGTTATTTTTAAGCGACATTTTAAAGTTGGTTTTATTGATATTTTGATTCATGTCAGGAATACGTATGAATTTCGATGCTTTGTTGTCATTATTTTATTTATATTTTATCAGAGAAGAATTATATTAGATTTTATCGAATTTAATTTTCCTCTAGTTCTCTTCTACATTTTTCATGTCTCTTACTTCTACACCATTTATGAAACAATCACAGCATATGAACTCGAAAAATACTCTGGTAATGCAATATAAATCGTTGATGTTAGTTTCTTAGTGTAAGTATATTTTACTTTTTAAACCTGATCTGATCAAATTTCAGACCTAGTATCTCAGACACTGAAAATGGTCATTTGTTTAACACAGAAATTTCTGAAAATTTATCCCTATTTAAATTTTACAGGTTTTTTTTTCAGACGTACATTATTTTTATTAATAAATTTACAATGAATGCTTTTCAGAAAAAAAAAATGTCTAATAAACACTTTTCCTTCGGAAAAAACTCCTATTTGAGCCATCATCTTAAAAATTCAAAGTTTAAGCTTTATTTAAAAAATAACGTTATAGAAAGTATTAATAATTAGTCAACTACTTAAAGGATTCAAATTAATTAGCTCTGTAGTTTACTCAAAATATTTTGATGTTCCTGTTGAAAAGCACGGATGTGAAAACTTCAGCTCTTTATTAACAAGAGATGAATTTATTTATAAATAACGAATTTGAACGACCAACTTTCTATAGAAAAAAAGAGTAGTTACTTTTATTGTCATTCTGTGAAAGAACATTCATTTTTTCATTATACCTAAATTCCATAATTATGTACTACTACAGCTGACAAATACGTCTTTCAATGAATCTTACATATCTTTATCTACAGATGATCAATACTTTTTTATTACATACAGCTTGTAGAGTAATTAGGTTACTTTTAATACTGAAGACATGAAAAATGTGAGACGCCCTCTCCGGGACGCGTACCTGGACTTCTCGTATACCCGCGGAATATGTTACCGTTACACCACGAAGGCATGCAGAAAGGAAGGGGGAAATCCTTTATATACACCTCCTTTTAAAGAGTGACAGGGTTAGGGGACCCAATCGTCAAATCGTGAGGGTGAAGAATCATCGTCCACCACCTTAAAGACAGGAAAAATGTGCAATGCCTTCCTCGGCACCGGAACCTTGATCTCTCGAATACGATCCGAGTTTGCTACAGTTACACCATGAAGGCATGCAGAAAGGAGGGAGAAAATGCCTTATAAATCATGGTACTTTGCAGTTTTCAAAAATGTCTGATTACTAACTTCATTGAAAATTGTCAAAAAATATCCTATTGAAAGCAGCTGAAAATGAGATGTGGTAAAGTTATTGCTATAATAAGTGAAGTAGAAAATTAAATGTTTTGCTTCTTGGTTCGGCTTCTGCACTGCTGCCAAGCAAGCCAATCCCCATGCCATTTTTCGTTTTCGAATTTCCCGATCCCGATTTTTTTTAATATAATCAAGATCAGTAGTTAGAAATATATTTGTAAGTGTTAATTTGAAATCCCAGAATAAAGTTTCCATGCGAAAATTTCTAGTAAATTTTACAGTTCATGGGTCGCAATTTTTTATCTTGAATGTGTAAAATTTCTTGAAAAAATTATTGCTTAATCAACGCATATAATAATTAATTAATATTATAATAATATTTTCAAGATAGTCATCTTATATAATCATGCGAATCAAATTTTCAAGATACATACATAATGGAAATCTTCGATAATTGTCTACCAAACTGAAGGGGCGTTAGTAAATATAAATGTATCATTATCTGCCTTGACTCTATAGGATAGACAAGGATGAAACTACAGTTTACCCTCTATAAATGATTCCTATTTAACGCAGATTGTATTAGGAAAATTCGATCTTAATATTTTGATTACTTTGGATCGTCTAATTCGACTGAGACTGTCTCTATAGAAAATGTTTAATTAATATACTATTAATTAAAATAATAAAAAGTCTTTTAGAAGGATTGCTTAATTTAGTTCGCTCGAAACGCACACAGCATTTCTTTTGCTATTATTCAAAAACTGAATTTTGGTTAGAACCTTTGAGTGTGTATATTTCTTTATATTCAGCTCTGTTTGAGTAATATATTAACTCAAAAATAGCTGAATATAAATAAACCTGTATAAGTAGAAAAAGTGGTATCTAAGGGAAGAGATAATCAAAAATATATTTGCTTCTTTCTAATTTATAGTTTTAAACATTTTAAAAATGTAGTGAAGTTATTGCTCAGAATTTAATTCCTAATAATTGCTAAAAGGACTTCCCTCGCGCTCTTGTTCACAAAAACATACCTAAATAAACCACTAATTTATCGAAAGCACTTAGAAAATAATAAATGTGACTTATTGAACTCGTTTCATAAGAACATCGCGAAATTTAAAGATGTGGAAATATCTTGCAATTACATTAATTAAAATGATCATTTTACTAAATGTTTTAACTATGAGAATCGGCCTTTTCCGTCGATCTTGGAAAATGCTTCAAACAACGGTATTGAAAGGTTTTAACCTTGCTTTGATCCTGTACCTTACTTTGAGACGTTTTCGATCAATATAACATGCAGAAAGTCAGTATTTACGAAAATAAGGTCTGTATAGTTAATAACCCGTATATTATGTAGAGAGAGTGAAAAACTAGCTAATTTGTTGAATGTTGCAAAACGAAAGAGGAGTCAGTAAATAAATTGTGAATAAAAGAATCCTTTCGACTTCTGTGATGAGAAAAAATGTTGTCGGTTGTTGTTCGAAAAAGCAATTAAAATAAATTTTTAGAACAGCCATTTTTTTTACAATAATCAGGGTAGAGCAAAAACTGGTAATGATGGCAACGCTTTGCGACTGCGCAGATATTTTCGCAGACGAGAGAATAGTACTATATGAGCATATACTGTACTTAATGGCATTTGTTACGAGTAAGACGATATTAAATTATATATATTAAGTTATTTCAAGTGTATAAATTAACTGGATTGATCTTTTATATTGCTCGTTGCAATAAACTGCCACGTTATTTCATGTACTACAGCAACAAAATTTTTTAATCCGAATTAGCCAAATTTTGGGATAAAACCTTTCAAAATATTGTCTGTGGTCAAAGGTCTAAGCATTATCAGAAATAATGACCTTACAATTTCCCCTTTTTAATAAAAAACGTCTTATAGACAAAATAAAAATTTTCGTCGACATATCAGTAATTAATTCGATATGAAGTGCTCAAGTAACTCCACATGTGAATAAGTCTATGTATGATCTTTGTCCTTTTTCAATTCTAAATCCTCAGTGAGATTCCTAATTTTAATCATACCAAGCCAAAACTCATAAGGTTGACTCAACCAAGGTGGTCCATGCTACCACAAAGGATCTCCAGCTACGTTTGAGGCTGAAATACCCCTAGAAAGGATATCTTCAGGAATTTCCTTTCCAGTGCAATGAGACTATTGTTAAGATTTGTCAGGTATTGATTTTTTTGTACTTTATTCATCATAAAGGGTATGTATTACAGGCAAAACAGACATATTTTGGAATCAGTCCAGAAATAACAATTTACATCAAATTAAAAAAATTTCCTGATTTGTTTAGCAACCGTAGAAGATAAAAAACATCTGCATCTGAAAAAGAATGAATATCAAATGAAACAAAATCACATAAATTGAATTCATAAAGGCAATATCTAGGAATTGCGACGTTACTCAAATGTTCAACTTCGCTGCATCATAACTGTCACTTGTAGTCGAGTAAAGACGAGAGTTCATGACCCAAATCCACAGCTCTTGAAATAATAGCCTAAGTCGAATTATGAAAGGTCCGATGAATCCAATTGAGTCAAAGATACAACCCAATATTTGCAAGACGAAGCGTTTGTATTGGATTTTTTGGAAAGAACATTCATCAAAAATGTTATGTTGAAAAACATCGTTGCCTTCTGGGAGACTTTGATAAAGATTATATTATTATATCTATATATATTCCAGGAAGTCTTTGATAAAGATTATATTATTATATCTATATAATTGTCGCGAAAAATTAATGAATTCCTTTTGGTCCAGGTGGGAAAAAGAGTATTTGTTGAATTAAAGATCTGACCATTTGAGCTTGGCAAGAATAATGTTCTCGAATTTAAAGTTAATGATAGAGTTTTAGTTAAGGAGGATCATTTACACCGAAATTTGTGGAGATTGGAGAGAATCCTTGAGTTATTTCTTGGAAAAGATGGTAAGGTGAGGATAATGCAAGATAAAAACAGAGTCATGTGTTATCAGACGTTCTGTACAACTTTGTCCAATTTCAAACTTCAGAACTAAAGTTTTATCTTCAGTGTTAATTTACAAATATATATTGTGAGTATACCTACTTATGGTTGTTTATTATTTTAAATTATTCTGTTAAAATTTGTAGTTTTAGTAACTTCCATGCACAAATTTAATAATTTAAAATGTGTTTAAGTTCACAGAGTCATGATAGGCCATTGAATAATCTTCTGAAAAAGGTGAGCATATTTTTTTTCAATTTGAATAATGTTATATTTAAATTGCCTAATGATCTATTTAAACTTTAAGTTATTTAGATGAGATATATTTTTTTCTTGTGTCTGGAACTCGAGTGTTTTTTTTTTTTTTTGTAGTATGAATGTATACTGTTTATATACAAGTTTGATGAACCCCTGTGGGTCACGGTAACTTGTTAAAAATAAAATCATCATGTGATCAAACGACGTGATTTGCGGTCCTCTGAACTCTTTCCCGGCAGGCCTTGTGGTAAATGTTTATGAAAACAAATCTTGAAAATTCTATGTAACGGATATTTTTGCTTACTAGGCTAGCTTTTTATTTTCCTGTTTCTCGGATTTATTACTTTTGGATTTTCAGTCTAATATGTTTTTGTATGTGATATGAATAAAAATAAGAAAAAACTGGACAACATGTTATGCAAGAATCTCGTTTACTTATGCAAGAATCTCGTTTACTTTTCTAGTCATATTAATATTTTTTCAGATCACATATGAAATTGCATAACCTTTCTGAGACTATTAATAAACATACTGTGTGTCACTTCTGTAAGACGACCTACACAGAAGAACCACAACATCTGGAGGCATGAGTGACCGTTACACAGAGGATTCGCTATATGTAGCCAAATATCACATTTTTTATTTATCTGCAACCAAAGTTCTTCTGTTTGAGAGTTTAATTTTCTATAACAATTACATGCTTTTAAAATTCTTGTACATTTCTAGTTAATGATTCAAATTCTAATTCATCCAGATCCCCAGCCTTTTAAGGAAATTATTTTATAGTTTTCTTTTTTTAATTTGCTTCAATAGATGTTGCAGTAGCTACTTTACATTATCGTGATTATTTAGAATCCGTTAACATCTTTAAAAAAAAAAAAGAAAAAAAAAACTCGGAACCATTGAAAAAATTACGAATCGTTGATCTGTCTTAATTGAAGCAAATTGCACAAATGCTACCTGATGGATTTTTTGAAGGAAACTGGTTTGTATTTCATTATACTTGGGGAAATGATGAAAACGCCAATGCGGTCAGACCATTATCAGAATTCAAAATTATTAAAAAAAGAATTATAATAATACTTTTGTACTTTGGTAATCTTCACCAAATGCTATTGCATAATCAACTCTTTTATACAATACAAAACAGAATGTAAAAAACTGCTTTTAATGTTTAATTTAAGTTGTGGAAATAAAGAAGGAAGAATTTGTATGCATCATGAATCACGTTTCAAGCCAAGTTTCCAAGGAAATAGAAATCTTCTAAAAATGTGCATTTTCTGTGTAACATAGCGTTTTCAGCGGATGATACTGCGGTTAGCGGGGATGACTGCTAGCACAAACATCAACGCACAATTCGGATTCAATATAAAGCATAGTTTTTGTGCATCGTTCTCCATTTTCCCAGTGGAGTATAATTATGTGAGCCATTAACCCATTTTCGGTTAATGGCTAAATGGCTTATGAGTCCTAATACTTTTTCCACCTGCTTGAAAAGCAATTGTTGAACGTTTCACGAAAAAAAGCATGTACATACAAGTTTCTGATATTAAAATTATTATGAAGACAGCTGAGTGAGTGCATCAGATTATCATATGAATAGCTAACAGATTTCATCACACTCATGACAGGATTCCTTGCCAAAATGTTTATTGTAATCTGACTAAGCGATTTCATCAGACATGGACTCAATTCAGTTGAGTTCATCTGATAAGCAAATTGGAATTTTTAATTGTTTGTTCTTCTCACTGTGGACCTTTATCTTGGCTGAGGTGCTTAAATGCCTGTTTAAATTTACTAGCATATAAAAGGCGGGAACTTGTGAGCTTAATGGAGCGCACCCCATCACAATTAGATGCGTGATTATGGCAGATACATTGGAGGTGACTATAGGGAGCTGTGGTAAATTTTATGACTAATCAGGGGCTTGAGATGCCAAATTTGTGACGTACACTCTTGTCTTATTTTTGCCAAGTGGCTTGAGAGTAGCTTTCCACCCAGCGCTGACCACGTGCAGACAAGGTTACAGAATGAGACCAGGTACTTGATACGATAGATACCCATAGGAAACTTTCATCTAAGAAGCAGTCGATCTCCCGTCCGATCACATCTTTCATTCATTTCGATGCTGTAAAAAAAGGAATTTACATAGGATAAGGTTATTAATAAAGCAAAAGTGAATTTCATCCTCTTGTCTTTTCGCATGAATTTCTTCACGGCAAGGCATCGACCAGGGTCCTTCCTAGGGTGCAATTATTCACCTTTGGTTATAATCGTTCTGATGCCAATCACGCCAAAACCAATTCACCACATAAAAATCATGGACTTATACACATAAACCAAACACTACGATAAAAGTATAAATGTGTATGTTGTCCATTTCATGAATTTGTCTGTAAAACATACCTGAAAAAACTAATAAATTTGAAATGAAACCCAAACACTGCCTGGAAAAGAAATGACCATGCAATTTCTTAATTTAATTTGATATATCTATATAAAATCAACTTTCAATGAATCATTGGGACTTGAACTTTGGAGTCCACTGTTTCGCTTGTTCCGAAGAAACTATCTTAGAAAAGAGGGAAAAATTCAACCAAGGGTAACTGTAAAGGGCATGAGGAAAATCAGAGGGAAAAGTTAAACTAGGAAAGGGTGCTGAGGGCAAGATAGCACAGTCAACCCGGAATCAATAAAATCCCTCAAAAGTTCAATTAAATACTGCTATAATGAAAAATTTAGAGTTCCCAGTAGTGCAGGTGTTACTAAATAATATCCCTACAGAAGCATTGTTACCCGAGTTTAATGTCGTTTTATTTCCGAAGTTTTCTTTCTGAAATATTTTGGCAATTATTGACCTTTCAACCTAGGAAAATGGTAAAGAAAGTTATTAGTTAACCGTTCGCGACAGGCACCTCTGTTACCGAAGCGTTTGGGACGGCGCGTTAGCCGGATGTGTCGTCCTGCGGGGACGGGCAATTTACGCTGCTAAGCCTAACTTTGAAAAAAAAAAATTCGTATAAATGAAATTTTCATCCAATGTTTCTAATTTTGGGTACATTATGAGAAGAATATTCAGGTAGTCGTCAGAATTAATTTTAAGCTTTTATTATTATATTTTCCTTAAAAAAATTATAAAATACTCATTCTAGAATAATATAATTTTCCCCTTATCCCAGAAATAAATATATATGGAAAAATATCCAAACAATCGCAGGTTTGATTTAACACAGCACACAATTAAAATTTAAAAAACATTAAAACTATCGTTCATAAAAATTCAACGAGCAAACAACGAAAAGTAAGCAATGTTCCAAAATGAGATAGTGTATGATATTCTTTGAAACATAGATGTACGCAAAGTCCAACGTTGCATTAGTCACAGGAATATAATATCTGCTGCCATTTCACTCAGCAAATTTGACTCATTTAGCATTTTTGTACGTTCTACGGTCAAAAAAAAAAAAAAAAAAAAAAAAAAAAAACTTTCGCTAAGCATGCCGGAAAACACAAAGAGTAATAAAAAGTCTCTAATGATAGAACATCTACTCCACTATAACCCATAAAAAATAAAATAAAAATAAGAGCATCGAGAACATGTTCATTTGTTTATATAAAATGACCCAGTAAGAGCCGTTACATTACTCACCACTAACGAATTAGTGTATATTATACGTTTAGATATGCCATTAAAAAAGGATGCGTTTCGCTGACGATTAAAAATATTCATCTCAAAGCACGAAAAATATAGGAGTAATTAAAAAAAAGAAAAATTATAAGAGTAATAAAAAAAATCTCTAGTGATAGAACGTCTATCCCACTATATCGCAAAAATAAAAATAAAAAGTACCTGAAAGCAGTGAGAGCACGTGCATTTGCTTATATCAAATGACCAGTTAAAGAGACATTACATTGCTCAATACCCACCCACGAATCTTACTCTCATTCCGAAACAAAATACCAAAACTAAAAATCATTGCATAGGAATGAAGGTAAACATACTTAACTTTCAATATATTCCCCATAACAGGCATTCAGCTACATCTAGCGGCAACAAAAATATTAATTAAACGTTCTATCTAAAAAGTCAAATGTGGTACGCACGGCCGGTAGAGTGAATTAAATAGCGATTCAAATATGACACACCCGGCCGTGAGGTAATGTTTCGCTGCTGATGCACATATGACACACCCGTACTGATCGGGTAAAAAGAAGTTAAAGGGAAAAGGTTATTATCGTACATGTATTGGTAAGATATTATTGCACGAAGGAAAAGATACTGAAAGTTATTTTCTTTGCAATGCGAAATCTTCAATAAGCTTTAATTTTAGGAGTGGAATTTTTAGAAGAGGTAGAGGCTCATCTTATCCAAGGTTTTATTTTGCTGCTACAGATGAATAAAACAGAAGAAAGATACCAGAAATCGCCATCGACCACGTAAGGCCGGAAGAAAAAGGAAAACTAAAAGGACTGGTAAAGGAATTTTCAAATCTTTTTGATGATAGTCCTGCTACACACATATAGTTACCCAACAGATTGATGCAAAAACTGCGGCCGCAGTGCGATCTAACTCTAAGGCTGACAAAATTAAGGAAAAAAATCATCGAGGAGCATATCCAGCAAAACCTAAAATCTTAACGTCAATTAGCAGGTCTTATGTGGTGCCATGTAGAACGAAAAACAATCTTCCACCTACAGCTACAAAGCACGTCCATTCGCCGTTGATTACAGAAACCTTAATAGCATAAACAAGTATGCTGTCTATCCCTTACTCATAGTTGAAGAAATCGTCCGAAAAATTAAATCTACGAAATCTATGTCAACGTTAGGCTCAGCAACCGGTTATTTGCAGACTGGCGTGCAGCCTGAAGATGTCCCTAAACTTGCGTTTATTACTCAGTCAGACATTAAGCTTTTAAGAATACCGTTTGAATTATGAAGAGCACTTGCAACTTTCCAGTGTGCAATAGATACAATTTTGCGACCAGTCCTTGGAAAGATTACATTTATCTATTTAGATGATATAACAATCACGAACCCAAAAGTCGATGAGCATATTAAAGACTTACGTGAAGTATTTTCACTTATAAATAAAGCTGGACTGAAATTAAATGCCGCAAATATATGTTCACAGCTCCTGAACTTTGTTACATAGGATACAAAATATCCAAAAAATGAATTGAGACGGAAAATTCTAAAACAATAGCGATTTAAAACTACTCTCCGCCAAATAATGCAAAGCAACTATCATTATTCTTCGGCGTGTGCTCATATTATAAAAGTTTCATAAAAATTTCGGTAGATGCCTCTGGCTATGCAGCATGAGCTGTTTTCATGCAGAATGGTCTACCAATGGCATATTATAGCAAAACGCATAATCCCACGCATACATACAAGTCATAAGGGGCGAGAAGAGCTCGCAGTCTTACTTAGCAGTATAAATATCCCTACTTACTTAGGATAGTTACTGATTACAATTTATTCGGATCATGCGGTCGCAGGGCGTTTATATTCAGGAAAGAATTTATCGCAAAGACTGATTCGACGGGCTCTTGAACTTCAAGATTAAAATATTATTACCTGAAGAATCCGGAACATTTTAAACACACAGCCATTGCAGATATGAAAAACAAATTTAATTTAATTAGCAGTTATTTTATACTGAAGGTGCCTTTCTGTTGCCTTTGCTTTCAACCCACATTTTCTTGCCAGAATGCAAATAAACTAGCGCGCTTGTTTTCATATGACGTTTGAAGGGTTTCGAAAGGTGAAATCAGAGCGTGTTCTGCCTGTCTGAAGGTTACGTTGCTATCTTTGATTTTCTAACGATTAAATTTCTGTGACGTTGAACTGTTTCTGCCCTTAAGCTTGTTTACGCCGACTTTTCGAGTCAGAGTCAACTTGCGAGATAGTTAACCTGTGAAGCCGTTAGGCTATATTTAACTTAATTTTAAGTTATTTATTATTTGAGTTAAGCCAAAAGTGTTCGCTTTTGTAAGCACGTGTTAGAGCTATATGCGAAACTTTATTTGACTTACTTTAAAGGGTTCTTACACTCTTCTTTCGACATTTTAGTACTTTAAGATTTAGTTATTAACTAACAGTCTGCTAACTTGAACTCTCTTTATGATAGCCAAGCATATAAAAAGCTATAGTCCATTTCCTGAAAAATAATAATTTAAAAAATATAAAGTACAGAAATATATTATATTTATATCATATTCTTCATGGAAGGTACTTTTTATGGCTTAGTTATAAAGCCCTTATAACATTTTTACGTTTTTTATTTAGTAGCTCATAACACAGCAATTTTGTTCATATTATTAATACTGCTATAATAAATATGTTTTTCTCCACTTAACTGCATCTTACCTAAATTCAAATACTGTTAATTAATAAATTACAGTAATATTCAATTAAATTTACAGATTTCTAAATATTATTATTGGTCATGTGTTAGAATGAAAATAAATCACCTAAATTTCATTAATGATGCATAATGTTCCCTTGCTGGGAGTGAAATTTAACAAACAAAACATTTTCTACCAAATGAAAATACTCAGGCAAAACTTTACGAATACTCCGTTTCGCTTTATACAGTTAGCACGCTTGCTATATCGGAGACAGGAATATTAAACCGTCTACATTTCAGGAAAGCTGAATTCGAGATATTGTCGAAAAACAAACAAATACTAATTCAATAATGGATGAATACCTTCGGTCATACATAACAATTAGTCCTTCTATCGTTTAGTCGGTACAAGGAAATTTTGATCCTTGTTTCACCTTTACCACCCGCGGCGGGGGGTTTATAATGAAGACTAAGATGTCGTATTTTCCTCCTCCCCTCTCTCCTTCCCTGACAGAAAGTCAAGAACAAGAACGGATAGCTACAGCATCGACATTCATTTAAGGAGACCTGCAAGTGTCTTTTCGGCAATTAGGATCGGTAATGCTTTCCTCGAACATAAAACTGAAGTTTTACTGCAAGTTTCGCTCTGCATCAGAGCAAATAGTGAGCTCCTGTCATCGGTGATGTATAGAGTTGGATGACGGGACTTTCTCATCCACTTTCGAACAAAGGAATGGGTATATTCATGGTTCTGAACTATGAAGTACACCGTGTTCTCTTAATGGAAGTCAAGGCTAAAATGCATGTAACACAGAATACATTAAAAGTGCAGTTGAAGCATATATTTTCTTAAGAATATGTATTTTAAGTGGAAGAGACATTTAAAAGTGCAAAGGAAGTAGAAAGTTCAGGATAATGCTCTGTTATGTTCAGTTTATTAACTAAAGCACTCTAGTGTAAACTCAGGTAGTCTATTTCAAATTCATATTTAAATGAAATTTACAGCAATGCTTCAAATAATATAGAAACCTGGAAATCTGAGTAAGAGTGTGTGAAAGAGATATCTTTCACATCAGAAATGACATTTGAAACTTATAAATTTCTCTTTGCAACTGAATAAATTGCTAGTTTCTTCGAAAAAAGTAAAACACAATTTTTGCTTATTCTACGCATTATTCTACCTATTCTCTATTCTTTGCCAATTTAGACGAAATTTTTAAAGAAATAAATACTTTTACTATTTCAGAGGAGTTCCAAACTAAACATAATAATTAAGTAATAGCTAAAATATTGTAAGTGTTCTTGAAGCATATATACACGCATAAAATTATCAGAGCGAAACATATAATAATGCAATAGACAGAAGTTATTCAGCGAAGGCAGAAAATTAGTAATAATAGTTGTAATCGTTACTCGTTATTATACTAGCAATTACTGCAAAACCTGTATAAAGTACTGTTATATGAGAGAAAAAATTAGATTTTATTTGCAATTTGTATTCTAGAAATTTACCTTAAATAAAAAAAATAATTCTGTGATTAAATTGTAACAAATTTGATATTTGGGATCAATTATGCTTTATCAATTTAGGTGTTTATCAATTTATTTAAGGTTTTATCAGTTTTTATCTAGGTTTTCTGTCAGGGAGATTAAAATAAAATTCGATAAATATACGTGTGACGTGAGATCAACGAGGCGCAACTGACTCTCTGTAGTGCGTGAGGACAACATAGCGAATTGCTAGTGTTTTCATACGCCATTTATTGTAATCATATTATTTAAAGAAATACAGTGATAATACCCACATATACTGAATATATACAGAGACATACAGAGTGATTCGGAATTGGTTTTACAAATTAAGAGGGGTGATAGTATCCATCCAGACGAGCAATAATTACCGTAGAAAATAGGGTCGCATTCCACTCTGAGAGGCATTAAAGAGAAATATTCGAATTACAACCTGAACTTATTACACTGTTGGAAAAGTGAATGAGCGAGACCAAAGACTGGGCTATCATATTTATTGTTTGATGAAAAGCTCACAGAAAATGCTCAAAATGACGACCACGCGTGTCGTTGCACAGTTGACATCGGCGAATTTGCTTTCGCTACGTGGAAACGATTACCTTTCTGAAATATGAGTAATTATTATTCGGTCAACCATCACATTTGCTAAACAATACGTACTGCCCATCAACATGCTATGAATAAATATGTCTAAAATAAGCATCAAATTAGTTTAATTAAGATAAGTTTTCAAGACCTGGAATGTAATCATAAAGTAAAATGATAGCATTTGCTGAATGCTTTGGAAATTTATTGTTCGTGAAGATAATTGCACCTGAATGTAAATTACATATGATTAACAGTAAAATATTTAATAACACGATGTCTCATGTATTCAAGGCAAATTAGAATTTTTATTATAACACATTCTAATAAAATTTCCAGAGAAAACGACCGAAAGGAATTTGCGGAAATTAAGGCAACTCCATATTTAAAGAACTAATTATTAAATAAATTTAAATTTATTATTCATAAAATGCTTAGAAATGTCATCCGATATTTCATCTGTTCTCCTTCCCATGTTATTGACCTGCATTAACCGAAACTGAAACTGCGATACAAAGTCTTTTAATAAGCACAAAGGCTTTAAGCATTGTCCGTAAACTTTAAATAAACGGTTTTCTGTATCATTAAGGACTGTTTTTCTTCTTACGTGACAGCGCACAAGTTTCTTTTCTTGCATAAAATTTACTTTGCTTAAATAAATAACCCAGGTAGATAATTTTAAATATTCATGCAAGTTTTGCCTCACCACAAAGAATGTATTTATTACCATGTTTTCAGCTATCTCACAGAAGCATGTAAATGAGTATTAGTGCTTGTTTTTAGTACATTTAAAGAACCTTTTTAGCGAATTGGGGTTAAAACTCTTAGTTTAAGTAGCAGGAGTGTTATTAGCATTATTAAACACGTTGAATCATTCTTTGCTATTATTTAATTAAATCTCTGTGGGTATTGAGGTCACACGCAATATTTCTATTAATTAATGTGAGTTAGGTATTTTTTTCCTTCCTAATCAAACTCGAAGCAAATCCTTTGAAAAATGTTAAATAATATTAATTTCCTAGAGAATAATTAGTGAATTATACGTAATCATGCTAGAACGTTTCAGAAAACAGAATATGTTATAAATCCAAATATAATGCTTTGTAATAACTGAGAAATCTGTTTTATGTATTATTTTTTACAATTGAAAATGAACTTAAAACCGTTTAAAAATAACATTTGCATAAATACGACAAAACAAACATAAAACTTATGCAAACTAAAAATGTTTAAATTTACAGTGATGAATTCTATGCATTATGCATAAAGGCTTTGCGTATCATAAATTATGACAGCTATAAATGGGGAAAATTGATTGTATAATACAGAATTTCATAAAAGGAACTTCGAAATTTTTTAACACTGTTCTAATATAATATGTGATTTCGTGTTAGATATAGTAGCTTTATAACTGCTTATAAAATTTTCGTATATTAACTGCTATTTTAATGAATCATTAGGACCATTCTTAATAAATCAAAATGTATATAATAAATATAATTTTGATTTATTCTCTAGCATTGTCATCTTTTAAAGCTTTCACGCCGAGATTCAGTTTAAACTAATTCGAAAAACAGTTCTTCTTTTAACAATCAAAGATCACACCAGTATTGTATTTGGTACTCATACATTTCTAAATTTTTCTAAAAGTTCAAAATTATGTTTCAAAACATTTACTTTTTAAGAAGTTCTGTTGTATGGGTTTTCCTAAGTTTTTAGCAGTTATTTTTAGTTAAAGCTACTTTCCTGTCCCTTCTAGTTTCAGTTTAAAATTTCCTGCCAGAATGCATTTTTAGAATCGCGGCTAATACAAATGATTACGAGCCATACTTAATTCGAAGTTCCGCTAACTTTGTAAGAGAGCCAGATATTCTGACTAGGGCGCGTTTGCCTTTGGCTACACTCTCTCTACGCTATTACTACTCTCGGCCGTATTTCAGGCCCTTGATAGCTTCGCCATTTAGAGTTGAAGCCCGAGTGGAGGCATTGCTGTACGTCCTGAGAAAGGGAGCATCTGTTAAATTCTCATTTTGAGAAATAAAGAATAATTAACCCTTCTTGAGTTCACGTTTCTGTTTCCTGAGCTAAAGCAATTATTCGCTTCCCAGTTCTCGAGGTTCCACCCACATAACTACAAGAGAAAGAGTTGGAACCTAGTGTATGAGGACAGGTCATGTTATTTTTTTTCACAACTATTACATATTTGTTATATTTATCTTAATACTCTTTCGCCAAACATTTCTGCATCTTAAAAATATATTCAAATATTCCGTAAAACTTTAGAAGCTCTGAAGAGTTTTATATGATACATTCAGAGAATAGTATCTTTTCTAAATCTGT
Organism: Stegodyphus dumicola; assembly: GCF_044657685.1. Lineage (NCBI taxonomy): Eukaryota > Metazoa > Arthropoda > Arachnida > Araneae > Eresidae > Stegodyphus > Stegodyphus dumicola. The sequence goes on along the minus strand of NC_140770.1, from coordinate 104,270,031 downwards.
CAATTTTTGACATAGATACAGAATAAAGAAGACTGTTATGTCTCTTCATTAATATTCAATCAGAAGCTCAAACACTGATAATGTAAGTTAATTTCATTCTAGAGAAATGCTTCTGAAGAATATGAATTTCTTGCCCCGTTCAGAAGCTGAGTGTTAATTCCTGAACCTAATTTCTAAACTCGAGTCCTAGGTGGGAAGTTCTGAAATTGCATATAATTGTATTATGTAATATCTGTAGAATTTTTGATTGACCTGAGGCACTATTTTTATTTTTCAGACTGCGCTTCCCAGGTGAGCATTTCATCAAGTAAGTCGAAAAAATAACCTCTTTGGAGAGTTGGAGATGAATAAGGCATTTCAAAGGCTTTGAATTACGTACAGCATAATGTATTTTCATATGTTTAATGATTTTCTATATTCACTTGAGATCTTTATTCAGCAGAAAATAAGCGGGTGATTCCCACGTATAATTTTGCGGACCCCAGATATTGATTTTAGATATTCTGAAAGCCTTCTGAAGGCCTTCTGAAGGCCATCAGCATCCAAAGTAATTAAATTCGGTACAGGCTTTAATGAATAAATCAGGTTATTAGACACATGAATGATACGACAAAAGCTTTCCCATTATATTTCGTGTCAGCTGGTCCAGCTATATCACTTCCAAATATTTCGAAAGAATAGCTTATCCGGTTCTGTTGGATGGCAGAGTAATAGCTTCAGCAGAAAAGAACGTCATTTTAAATTTCTGCAAACTTGCTCATAAAATATTCTTATTCCGTTGCCTTCTTCTGGTAGACATTTGTCTTGTCTGAACCAAGGATTTTGAAATTTCTGTGTGACTTAAACTTTATGTTGTCGTTTAAATTTATAAAAAAATAAAAATGTTTTCTTTTCTTTCTCGTAGAAAAACTGGAAGTTCAAGGGCAAATACTTCACCTTTTTAATCTGTTTCTTAGTCAGAAAATGCAATCTTTGTCTAAAAAAGATTTCAAGCAAGTTAGTTTAAAAGCTGTAACACCAAAGAATTGATTGCTCTTCAAAATAATTTTCCTCCAAAATAATCCTCGTTTTAGAAATCAAATAGTCACTTTCAGTTCTAAGTATTAATCCGATTCTATATATACAGGGTGCTTCTAAATTACGTTTACAAATTAAGAGGGGTGATAGTACTTATTCAGATGAGCAATAATTACTATAGAACATAGGGTCGCATTCCACTCTGAGAGGCAGAAAAGAAAAATATTAGAATTCCAATCTAAACTTACAACAGTATTGAGAGAGTGTGTGAACGAGACCAAATGTTGCACAGTCAGTTTAGTGACAAACTCAAAAAGAGTGTACAAAACGTATAAAACCGAAAACTTGGCGTTCGAGTGATAATTAGAGCTGAGACTCTGATGATTCTCACTCAAATGCACATCTTTGGTTGGCAAGGTCGCAAATAATTGCAACTTCGCAAATGAGTTTATCAAAGAGTACTAAACTGATTGTGCAACATTTGGACGCTCTCCCAACACTCTTGTAAGTTCAGATTGGAATTCTAAAATTCTTCTTTTCAGCCTCTCAGAGTGGAATGGAACCTTATGTTGCATGGTAATTATTGCTCATATGGGTGAGTACTATCACCCCTCTTAATTTGGACAAGTAATTTAGAATCACCCTGTATATATATAACAACATTCTGAATGATTGGTATCATTGTTACGCTCATTCACTGCAACGTTAATCTGCATTTTCTTCATGTTAATGATTTTATTTCGCCTAATATTTTATGATGTTCCATACATTTTTGTGGCTTCATTTTTCGTCTGTCCTGGTAACTGGGTCAGCAACCTAAAGATTTTTCTGAATACTGTATGCTTTAAAATAGTGTTCGCTATTTAACAGGAAAAGAAAGACTTAAATTGTATATTCAAAATTAGACTAAAGCTCCATTTTAGTGCGGCGTTTAGATAACGGTTAGCGTTTGTTCAAAAATCTGCACCAGTCTAAGACAGGTGTTTTGGCCAGTTTTAGTAGTATACTTTATATATTACTTACAAATTACCTACTTGATAGTTGTAGTTAACTTGAAATAACTTTGATCATTAAATTCAGTTTAAATTCATAATTATTTATTCATTTTTTATTTGACCAGATATACTTACTTCGAAAGCCTTCATTTGAAGTACCCTGTAGAAATATCTGATATATATCAGCTGCAAAAGTTATTTACTCCTTGCTTTGGAAATCTAAAGAGCAAATCTAGAGTTTCGTAGTAGGAGCTAGGACTCAAATCCAAGCAAACATTTAATGATCCGCAGGCTTGGGATGCGGTGATACGTTGTAAGTAATAACGATTTAAGTGATATCATTATTTTTCTTATTACTTCTTGTTTGGATAAAAGTATACTATAAGCCTCAGATGGAAAACCGTTTATTTTCTACAGTTCCTTTTCCATTTTCAAACTTTTATCGATTTACAAGTCTTCCCTGAATTTTCTAATTAGGCATTAGGAGTCTTTACGAATTAGGTTTTGATTTTTGTCTGATTAATTTGTCAGATTAATATAATTTCAATAATATCATGTCGTTTATCGTGAAAGAGAGAAAGAGCAGAAATTTTTCACGTACCAGAACTTCATAGCATTTTTATTTTTAGATTACATTTAATATCTCTCGTACCTTATTTCTATTAATCATCGTTTTTCTTATGATTAGAATCTGAATCAAAAGATACTCCCGTTCGTTGAGACTGAATCCTACATAAAGGGGTCGATGAATGTCGTTGAATTATAACCTTTAATAAACAAACAAAGACTATGATTGAAAATACGAAATCTTTAAATATTCTATGAATTTTATTCTTTACTCATAGCGAATTATAATCCATTCTAATTAAATATAAAATCCTAGAGAATGATTCTTATCATGAAAGTGCGTAACCATTAATCATATCATATTTCCAAATTATGCATTTTTAGTTTGTTATACTGTTATTGCGAATTCACTTACTCGTCTAATAACATCTGGTACATGATCAAATACGCAAAATTATCATGGCCAAAAGCACAGAAGTTTCTCTAGTCATTGCTTTGAGCATTGGGTACCGTTTTTAAATGAACTTCTCCCAGGAAACTGTTCTGAGGATCTCTAATGACTTTTTGCGTTTCACTTGCCTTTCGTGAGGACTATCAATTCGACAGTATATTAAGTGCCTAAGTGTTGCGAAGATTCTAAAGATTTACAAAGTATATGTCTTCTCCCAGATCTTAACCTGAGGCAAAGGCTATGTTAGGCGGAATTACTACCATCATGGCAAAAGGGTGGAACGGTTATGGTTTTATTTTTTTATCCATAACAATTTTATTTTGCTAATAAATTCTGCATTGATCTTTTAAATTCCGACTTCTGTCACAAAATAATTTCTAAGAATATTTTCATATATTTCACTCTTCTTTGACCAACAAAGAAAAGCAAAAGGAGGTGCATTTTTGTTTTCTTTCTTAAACTTACAATCTCAGATTTCGTGTTAAGATTATTTAAAATAAAACAGTGTTAGCAGATAAAATAGAATGAATTAAAGTTAATTCATTTCGCCTAACCATTCATTCCTAATAATTCATTCCTACATAAACTTAAAAATTTATCTTATCCAGTGGACAAATTATTTATGTTTTATGAACTAGTTAAAGAAATTAGCAATAATGTATCAGCATAATCAGAATATGTCACTTACAATCACCACATGGAAAATGAGTTACTCACGAAAGCTTACGAGCTCAAGGAGTTTTACATGAATTTTCCCCTGATATTTTACTCATACAGGCCTGCCAGGCTCTCAAAATTATTTCAGGTCTTGCAACTACATCACTCATCGTTGGGACACACCAACAGACGGAAGATATGCCCCCCAGAGGCAACGCACGAGGAGGATTGCTAATTTTAATTAATCGCTCCGTTTCTCATTATGTCACTCCATTACCAGAGATTTTAGCTACTGCACTCACGCCAAATACTTCACTACCAATCATCATTATCTCCACCTATATTCCTATACACAGACCTGTAAATTCTGTGAAAACAGATTTACAAATTTTTTAAGCACTAACAATCGAGTCATTATAAGTGGAGACTTTAACGCACACCACCTCGAATGGAATTTCTTGGATATTAATTCACACGGACGCATTTTACACAACTTCGCCCAAGCGGCCAATATTAACCTAGAATTCCCAGTTAAACCAACACACTGTGGGATTGGTATACCTTCTACTACGGATTTCTTTATCCTAAAAATCATAAACTTTTTGAGTTATGTTGAGAGTATGACGGAAATATCATCGGATGATAACACAGTTATGATGAAATTAACTACCATTATCTACAGTACACCATGCAAAAGCGCCATTATCATGAACTGGGCAGGATATTCCAAAGCTCTAAGCAACACCCAGTACTCAACCATTACAATGCAGTCGAGAAATGAGTTAGACGAATTTACTGATGAATTCACTGAGGAACTTCACGATGCCCTGATGTAAAATTGCCAAGCAGGAGGAAAGATACAAAAATAGTGTTATTCGTCAATTGATCAAAAAAAGGAATCATGCATTTGAATGCATGATTCCTTTTTTGGAGTTGCCAGGGATTCCAGTGGCAGCGTTTTAGATGTCATACAGATACAATTATGATGAATCAACTTAATCAGCAAGTCAAGACTCTATTAAGACAACACGCACAACCTGACTGGGCCAGACATTTAGAATCGTTCTCTACGAATGATAATTCGCTCTGTAGTGGGGTTTCTAAATTTAAAGGACGCTATACTAATATTCTGCCCATTAACGGCCCCAACGCGATCTCTTACACAGATTTTGAGAAAGCTGAGTCTATTGCAGATCACTACGCTTCTCAATTTCGTACACACAACATTTCACACTCCCAAAGAGAACACTTAGTTATCATCCCTCATTACCCAATTTCAATCAAGAACACAAACAGAACACCCTTAATTATGCCTTCAGAAGTTATTAGTTATATCGAGAAGAGAAAAAAACGGAAAAGCCCCCCATCGGATAAAATTATTAAAGAAATGGGAACCAAGATGATATGCAAATTCACCAAGCTCATAAACACAATGTTCAGACTGCAGTATTTCCCAGCCAATTCGAAGACAGCAATTATTTCTCCTATTCTGAAGCCGGGTAAGGATCCAACCTTTGCCGCATCGTGCAGACCGATAAGCCTCTTATCAACACTTAGCAAAATAACCGAAGCAGTCATTCTAAAAAGAATTCAAGTCTTTCTGCAGGACAACAATATCTTTATTCCTGAGCAATATGGCTTTAGACAGAAACATTCTACCACCCACCAACTGTATCGAGTGATGGAGATGATCGTCGAAGGATTAAAGAAGAAACTCATAACTGGAGCTCTCTTTTTTGATATTTCGAAAGCTTTTGACTGAGTATGGTTACAGGATCTCACATACACATTAATCTCTCTGGGTTTCCCAGATTGCATCATAAACCTCATTTATTCCAGTCTGTACGATAGAACATTTGTTGTTCGTTATAACAATATTCACTCTACACGAAAAGTAACTCTTACTGGTTTACCACAAGAAAGTTTACTTTCACGCACCTTTTTTTCAATTTATATGAACGATATTCCTCACACCCCGCTCATTACACTAGCATTATATGCAGACGACACTGCGATCCTCCATAAAAAAGCATTGATGGCCGCAGTCGTACAAATATTACAACAACACATCTCTGCATTAGAGTCCTGGTTGACTAAATGGAAAACAAAAACTAACTTCGACAAATCTGAAGCTGTCTATTTCACACAAAAAAGGAACATCGACTTGAACATCACACTCAAGATGTATGATGTCAGCATTCCCTGGGCAAAGCAAGTAAAGTACCTTGATGTCATTTTAGACTAAAGACTCACTTGGGTCCCCCACATAACATATATTTTAAATAATTTGCGGGGTACTAAAGCTTTACTCAACCCCTTAATTGCCCGAAACTCCGTTCTATCTCTCGAGAAAAAAATTCATCATTTTACCGATCCATGTTACGCCCCATCATAACTTACGCCTGTCCTCTCTGGGGTTTTATATGTGATACTAAAATGAAAAAGCTTCAGCAAAGTCAAAATATTACACTCAGAAGAATGGCAAATTGCCCTTGGTATATTAGAAATGACGCAATTCATAACGACCGGAATGTTAACAAAATCAATGTTTATATCGCTAAGATAGAGAAAAGATTCATCAGGAATGTTGACAAGGTGAATAACAGCTCAATCCCAAATTTGAATTATTACTATGCATTCAGCGAAAATAGAAAATACCAGACGCAGTACTCCTGCACTTAAGTTGAGCTATTTTGAATGTAGCAGAAATAATAACTAATTTATTTACCCCTTTAACCTCTTAATTTTTCCAGTAAATTTGCTTAATTTCATGGAACTACTCTGATATGCGCCCTCAAGTCGCCAAATATTTTTGGCGAGAAACTTTACGCTACCATATTACTATCTAAATGTTTTGTCTACATTTCGAACTTTAAGCCTAAAATGTCTCCAAAAACACGGTTTTCGCACATGCAAAAACTACGTTTTGAACATACGATTTAAGCTAAAAATCCGAAACAAAAACAAAAAATTTAGATAGCAAAAACGTAAAGTTTCTAACCAAAAATATTTGACAAGAATCCATGTACACAGCGATATGTTTTAACTTAAAAAACATCTACGAATGGCACACTGTAGGCAACGAACGAATCTACGAACTACGCACACCTCGCTTTAATAAATTAACATAACAACAATAAATTTCAAAGAATACCATGTACACAGAGTTCTGTTTTAACTTTAAAAAACATTTACGAATTGCACAATCTACACTAAAAACAAATCAAGAATATAAACTAAAATAAATTTCAGACAATTCAACAAACAACAATAAAAACGGAAATTCATACCAAAAACAATGAATATAACATTCTACAAAATAAAAACAATAAAATAAAATGCACTTACCATAATGAAAGCTTCTTTTAAAAGCAGAAATATCTTTCCCCCTTATCTTCTCAGATACAGAGCATGCAAAGTCCAAAATACATTCGTTAATAAAATTTCGCCAGTCACACAACGTCTGTGAAGAAAACTTCCATGATTTTGCTATATCACATGCCTTCTTACGATTCAAAATTTCGAAAGTAACAATAAAAAGTTCCTCCAACGTTAACTTGCTACACGAAAACCAAGATCCAAACCTTAAACTCCGCTGACACCCACATACTTTATTAGCAACAATTTTACTGCAAACCCACACAAGTCTATCAGAAACACCATTTTTCGTCCGAGTTCCCATATCAGCTCCGCATTTCGGACACGTCAAACTCCGTTTTAAAAGTCCCGATTCCCACAGAAATTCTAAAAATACACTACGATCCCCATAAATACATCTGTGAACAAAAGACTCGTTAACAACTACAACATCGTACCTTTTCATACTAAATTTACTCTGCACATAATCTAAAATTCGCAGCTGAAACCTTCCCACCACGTCTGTCTTTCATCGCAACACAGGCCATTTCAAAAACACACGCGACACGAACCAACTAGCAATTAAGAAACTACTCCACCAAAAGACTTTTCAACGTCGACATGGTTGCCACACAACACGCAATCGCGCCAAAAACCAGCGCAAAACACATATCGTCACATTTGGTGAAATTAGGGCGTTTATCAGAGTTGTACCAATTTCATCTATATATATGCAGTTTTCATAGCACACTTAAGTGTCGCCATCTATGATTAATGTACGTAATTACTTCTAGCCTTGCGCCACAGCTGTGTCGCCATCTAGTTTCAGAAAATTCAACTTTGCCCCAGTACGACTCATTTGTTTCACTTAAGTCGGCCACATGTTTTTCTAAATTATAACTCGATTCTGATACTGCAGGTATTTCAAATTACTAACTAATTCTATATTGATACCTGAAAATTGAATTTAGCCCCGCTCCCTGACCAATGCCTTATTAGCAAGGTTACGCAATTACTTTCCAGGTACACCACCATTAGATCACGTGACCCAGTAGCTCCACCCCGAACACCAAAGGCTATCATTCTCCACCATTCTTCGTCCATTTGAGCTCCAACCGCCAAGACAACGTTGATGGAACGAGACGGCTTGCTTCCTAATGCGACCTAATAGGCGCCTATCGGAATTAAGTGCCACCCTGCCCTTAGTCAATCAGCCATGTTGCGACCCCACAGAACAAGGGCAGACAAGGCAGTACCAGTACGGTCCCTACTGAACCTTACTCTGTCCTGAGAGCCCTCAGGCCTTCTGTGAAGTCGAGACTGCCTAACCTGTACTTCCCAGGCATTCGCCTGAGTCAATCCCCGGGCGGGGCAACCGCCAAGGCAGTAGCATGCCACAGCGTATATGCCAAATTCCGTTATAATTGCTGTTTCAGTAGCTAAATTGCAATTACACCACCAGATATCGACTGCCGAGTAACTGATGTGACGTTTCGATGTAGATGCGCAAGGCCCATCACTGCAACTCACGAGATTTATTCTCAACTTAAGAACTATGTAATGGTATGGTTGAGAAGTTATGCCATTATAAACGATGTTATACACAGGATGTGGCTTATGCCCACGGCCTGTTTTCACGTGCTTCGCACCTGAGCCTCTGATGTTCGATATAGTTCATAAGAAGAAGTTCATAAGTTTCCTGTGTCTGTATCCTATTTGTCTGCATTGAACAGGAACTCTTTTCTCTGGTACATCACCTGAAGGTCTGCACCCGCATCATCACAACCTCAACCAGGAACAAAGTACAGCAGGAATCTGTGGAATGAAGCGCTTTATATTTGTGTCTGCCAATTTCTCCTAGATCCCATTCTGTTTGTTTCTGTTGTATTGCTTTTCTAGAACTTGTTTTAGATGAGAATAAGATGTAAAAATGCTTAGCTCTTCTGCCTCATAATTACTGCTTGCTTCTTTAACTGGTCTACATGCTGCTTCATTTTGTAAAAGACCTACATGAGCTTTTTTCTATATAAGTTGTATGTTAGTATTATATTGTAAAAGATGTTGAATATTTACTATTAAGAAGGAAGCATATTTACTAATAAGAGAAGGCATCGTCAAAAGAAATGTTCTTTCTCCATCACATCCCGTGCACATTTTCCAGCCAGTTATTCTCTCGCTATTAGTAAATTGTAGGAATTTTTTTTTTAATCTGGAAACAGGAACACTTCATCTTCCTCTAAAATCTAAATCATTTCTCGCAATGGCAGCAAACTGAAAGAAAATGATGATTCTCTCGTCCTTCCAAGACATATCCGCTAACATATATTCTTTCTCCTTCACACCTTGTGCACGCCTTTCAGAGAATGAGCTCTCATTGTACTTAACTTATAAGAATCATTTATTAAAATTTGGGAAAAGGAATACATCACTTTCGTCTAAAAACTGAAGTCACTTCAAGAATGCAACAAGCCAGGAAAATATATTGTTTCATTTTTTCCCTTTTTCTTCATATCTCGGAGACACGAAGCCGCAACAAGTTTCAAATCCCCTTGAAACCTCTCCTCTCCTTTTTCAAATCTTCTCGTTTAGACGTTAACCTAATTAAGTAACTACTGATAAGCGAATAATCGCTTGAGTTCGTGTCAACAAGATAGAAGGGTAAAATAACTCTTTATTATTCAAAATAAGATTTAACAGAACGCTGTCTTGGAGTTGTACAATAAAGCCGACACTCGGGTACGCGTGCAACCAGAACATCTGGTATCTCTCTCACTAAGGCAGAAGAATTTCGCGGTTCAATACCGCTCTCCCTCGTTAGCATTCAGACGTGAATCTAAAACTACGTTCTGGCCGGAAGTGGTAAGTTGAAATTAAAAACGATAGGAAAGGAAGTTTAACTCAACTTTTAATAAAATTAACACAATTCTTACAAATTTAAGAACGATTTATTTACACTCTTGGTTTAAAATACGCTTTAGAATAAGCGAATTACGATAATGTTATTGCGGGTTCTCTCAAATGTCCCCGTTCTTTTATTAATTTATCGTCCGGAAATTCAGAGTATTAAATTATGCGAAAGATTTAATTTGAATGAACATGGTTATAGTCAGAACATAACAAATGAAATGATTTCCATAGATAAACCGCAGGTAACTGTTACAATATTATTTCTTTAAAAGAAACCTACATCCTAGTAAGAATGGGGAATAATATTAACATTACAGTATCTAATAAAATATATTCATTTCTATTCCCTATAACTAGAATCTCGACTATTATTAATTTTGCCTCTGCAGCCCCGAACGCCTTATGCCATCCGTTAAATCAGGGTTTCTTAAACTGTGGGTCGCGACTTCCAAGGGGTCGCCAAAACGTTTAGCAGTTTTGATATTTCTTTAACTTATTATAATAATTTTACAATTACCAAATAGTTTTACATAATGTATTTGAAAATAGATAAAGATAAGACAATACAGAAAAATTAAAAATCGAAAACATTTCGACGCATTTTTTTTATAATATAAACGTTCATTTTCCTTGCCTTGCACGTTACGCTGTCATTTCGTATGTTACTTATTTACAAATTTCACATGTCTTAAAATTAGCAATTAAAGTTAATGACATAAAACTGCAATAGTATATTACAGTATAAGTGAAAAAATTGACAGTTTCACTCACGCGTGTGTCGGATTTGCGCAATGCTTATGGGGTCCCACAAAATTTTTGTAAATATTATGAGGTACTAGGGGTTGAAAAAAATATAAGTGATAAAAGGGGGTAGCGAAAAGACGAAGTTTAAGAAACCCTGAGTTAAATAATTACAGAAGATTGATTTGCAACTGTCCGAATAGTGATATAGATTGAACGACAGTTCATACTTTTTTCGCTGTGGTTCTTGTACTATGCTGGCATGGATTTCAAGAGTTAGGAGGAAAATATTCAGAATGACTTTCGCAGGCAGATTGAGAAGTTTGACTCTGCTAATAAAATGAAATTACTAAATATATTGACGAATCCATTTAAAAGTTTAAATAACTCATTATCTGAACACACTAGTGAAGGAAAAAATTACACGGATATGTTTAAAATTTCAAGAGCCCCGCAATAAAAACTTGAGGGGGGAAGACCGAGGTAATACGTTATTCAAAAACAAATTTCTCTCACTCATATACGAATATATTCTAAATTATTTCAATTAATGTAATTTGATTAATAAAATTAGTTATACAGGATCAAAAAGTATTTCGTTAATTTTCTTCAAAAGATATTGCTTAAAAAAATTTAAATCTAAAAAAAAGGAAAAAAAATTAAGGTCTGAGAAAGATATCCTTTTAGAACCTACTAAAACAGATTTATAATAATTTACCAGTTTAATTTAATTAATATGAACCTTCAGGATTGTTTCAGAACTTAAACAGAATGAATGAAACCGTATGTTTTAATTCAAAAGCACATAAAACCTCTGACTTAGAAGTGTAGAAGAAATTACAGTTTTAAGTTTAATTCTAACTTTCGCTGAGATTCTTCCAGAGCTGGTTACGAAAACTACAAATAAAAACCAGAACGAGAAGTACTTTTCCTCTTGAATCTTCTTAATGTTTTATTGATCTAAGCGAAATTCTATTTTCCTTTTATGACATGTATTGCGGGACTTTCTCTTTATTTACCTTTTCTCTTCAAGAGAACTTAGAAGTTTCAAACTTCCACGTATTGAAGGAATGATAGAATTTGTTATTTTTATAGCTTGACGTATCGATCGTTTCAACGAACGAGAGCATTCCGTAGAAAATGAAAATAAAATTAAAAAGGAGTGAAAACATGATTATGTCTGATCTCAGAAATCGGGAAACAACGCAAGGAATTCTTACGTACGTTTGGAAATATTAGGCTTAGCGCTTGATTTTTGAATATATACTTTAGATGATTAGACGCGTGCATATTAAAACTGGGAGTATATTGGGTATATTCCCAGTTTTAAAATGCACGCGTCTATTTAATAAACACGTGTCTATTCATCGAAAGTTTGATATAAAGAATTTGTATATGATAAAAGCTGTATATTTTATACCACACTCATAAAACTTCTTATAATGTGCTTATAACAACGCCTTTTAGCCCAAAGTGTCAATTTACCCAGAGGGGCTATTAATTTCATTTTGGCATTTTGCACCGTCCACTGTAAAAAAGCGTTTCACTTTTCAAATTATTGCCACCAAGTATTAGAGCCCTGCATTGTATTTAAAGAAACTGAATAATGATGAATATGTATAAATGTATGTATGCTTCTCGCATTGTGAAAAAATAGTTTAGGGATATAAAATTTTGAATAACGTAGTCTTCCACTCGAATATGGGCATCCGAAATCTAAAATTTGGAATTTGGAAATTGTTTTATTATCTATTTCATCTTTTGTAAAGGATTTGAGTTTTTGATTAAGAAACTCGACTATTTCAATGGAAAAGTAAAGCAAGCAAGGGCAATAGTTTACGAAAAAATAATTATCTCAGCGCGCGAGACTGTGTATCTGGAGTTCTAAATATATGCTCTTTTTAAGCATTTATGATATTGCTGTTGAATTGAATTTCGCGGTTTAAGTACGAAGAACATGATATTTAATAAATAAAGGTAGCACACAAAAACGTTAAAAAACTTCCTTTAGGGTGTAATATTCAATCTAAAATCTTTCAGATTTTTTTTTTTTAAATTTTGTCGGGGGTTTTTAGATTTTTACATTTTAGTAAGCCAAAAACCTACTAAACTATCTGCTGGATTCATATAAATTGTCACCCGACTTATTGGGTCAAATTAATCAAACAAAATTAACTCAGAGAAAAATTTAAATAAACATTTTTATCTAAACTTTAAACATAAAATGCACAGCTCGTGCTTTACTAAATTAATAATCTTTATTTGCTCGACTGGAGTTACCACAAATTGGTTAGAGTAAAATTTTAAGTGAGTAAAGCCGAAAGTTCGAGGCGCGGTGGCTAGCGCGCCGCTTTGCAGCACCACAGGTCCGGGGTTCGATCCGCGAGCTGGGCAAGGTTGGTTCAGCCTTTCCTCCCTGGAGCGGGCCATAAAATGAGTTCCACGTTCGCTTGGGAACTAATAACCTTCGACAGGCTGACCACACGTCCAGGCAAAGATGCACAAGCACCCCGGAGAACACGGTCTAGAAAGCAGATATCAGGGCCATGCCTCTTTAAGGGCTGTTTGTGCCGCCGAATTTAGTTTTAATGCTAAAGGTTCATAAGACGAAGTCATAAAATAAGCTTTGCCGTAGGATTCTACACCAAGACGACTAGCAAAATGATAAAGCCGTTTTAGGTAATTATAAAAGTTGGGCGAGAAATAACACGAATATAAACGCCGCTAATAAAAGCTCGTTCTCTAGTTCAATTACAGTATCCTTATATATACTCCTTAACTAAATTTCATACTGGTGAGTTTGGTTTATTTGATTACGACAAAGCCTCGAGGCCTAGCTGCCTAAGGGAAGGGATGCCCTCGTGGAAGACATTGTAAGGGAAACTATTTCGTATAGATGTACACATGGGTACAACCACAAAAACGCCCATGCAGCCATCTTGTTCGCGGGATTCGAAACTTTGACCGAACGACCAATGTTCTGCGACTTTACCATTCGACCCTGGTGCGCGCTTCATACTGTTGAGAAACGACGAAAGTGGTAGTAAATATAAAAGCAGTAAGATAATGCATTAAGTAACAAAAGACTTTACATTATTAATAGATATATTAGAAAGTATTATAAATGTAATAAATTAAACCTATTATATTTTAAGACACAATAACACGCCGAATAAATACTAATTCAGAAGTCAAACAACAAAAGTCTTGTTCATTTGCGGTTTTGCAGCTGTGGATGGTGGTTCGGTAAAACCATCGAAACTAGTCCTGTGAAAATTTTGTAAATATAACGCTGATTTTTGTTGTTGGACTTCTGAATTACTATTATATTTTATTGGCGAAATTAAATTTTTGATTCTCATACATATACAGTCGATTCCGGTTAATCGGACCACATTGGGAAGCGATCGTTTTGATCCTAATAACCGGCTGGTCCGATTACACGAACATGTTTGCTGTAAGACGAGATGTGCTATATGTAGCAAACAGTAAATGTACATATAAATCATGTACTAAAATGTAATTATGACCTTTATTGTGCGGTACACACGTATGGCGAACATACATGTAAAACAAGAACTACAGTAAACCTTTTGAGAAACTCATTGAGAAAATTAATTTAGAAACAAATTCTAAGAAAGTATCTCCACAATACTCAGCATGCGAAGCACAATAAAAACGAGTTCTTACCAAGTTCCAGTCAACATTTGAAGAACTTAACCAATGTGATCTGACTTTTCTCGACAGGAATTGTGTTCTTTTGACGAATTGCACGTGAACGAAATAGCCACAAACATCTAATGCAACAATGGAACTGTCTTTATTTCCCTCTTGCAGGAAATACCGACGCAAAGTTTCAATGCATTTCCTCGCATCCTGTGTTGTCACTTGCACCACCTTATTCGCGGTATCATCATCATCACTTTCTTGGCCTTCCCATGCTGTCGTGTGTTTTGCTGACACTCGAGGAATAATTGAAGCGTCGTAACTTCATTTTCATCGTGGCATTGAAGCTCGTTGTCGATGGATAAAAATTATTCGCAATTTTGTAACTGTTGAAGTTCCATATGTCCGTCATCATTTTCACTTGCAATAATCATGTCCACATCAATCTCCAAAACCAAGTGCTTAAAGCCACAGTGAGAAAAACAAATCTGAATTGTCTTACTTTTCGTCAGCTGTCGGCCACAAATGTAACCAGCTTGTAAGATGTTGACCTTTACACTGACTTCGCTGGCTTTTGACGACGAGGTCAACAAACTTTCCTCAGTTGCTTAAAGGATGTAATTAACCACCCTTGCACGATAAGGGGTATTCAAATTTTTGATGATGCCCATGCTCATTGGCTGAACCAAAGCTGTGGTCCTGGGAGGTAGAAATTTTAGTTGTATATTCTTCAAGCAATCTAAATGAGGAGGTACTGCACAATTGTCAAGAAGAAGAAGCACTTTTCTCGACAGGCATTGTAGCTCTCTGTCCCAATCCTTCAGGCTTCTTTAAAAAGTTCAGAGGTCATCCACGCATTTCTGTTCGAACGATACACAACTGATAAATTGTTCATCCTAAGTCCTTTAAAGTAGTGAGGCTTAGTGCTTTCTCCTATAACCAACAGCTTCCTTTTGTCCGTTCCTGACATGTTATAGCAGCGCAAGGCTACGCGAGTTACGCGACCCATCGGTTTTTCGGAGCGAGAGAGGGCAACATATTTGTAACTTAACGAGCCGTCCGGTGTAGCACGATAATATAATACAGCCCAGTTTCATCAGCATTGTAGATGTCATCTGCTGAAAAATTTTCAATAAGCTCGGGCAGTTTTGTTGATTTCCATTAGCGAGATCTTCTGCTTTGAATTTTAACATTGGACCGCTTACTCGCACTGCTCGTCCAGTAACAATGGCAAACCATTCATAAGGGCCCCTTTGACGTTCGGATCCTTGCCTTCACGCATCCGTTTTTTGGAAGTTTCTTCTCGATCTTCACATTGTGCCCATTCTTCTCGCAGCTCATTCTCTTATTTTTTCTAGGGCGACATTGTAGTCTTTTCCAATTAGGTAATTTCCACCAACCGATGCTGACTACTAATGCTTGATATTATCCAGGAAGCCAATTTTTTCAGTTAACGTCAATTCCCGTCGTGGCGTTTTGGCCGAGGCGACAAGACACAGTTCACTAACATAAGTGGTCTGAAGCAGCCTTGGTGCTTCGGGGTCAAGATATTGAGGAAAAGAGGGAGATAAAATGCTTGCCATTCAAAGCTTTGGCACTAAAATCATCCCAAAAGGGTTGTGAAATGATGGCGTTCTCGTGTAAACTTTAATCATTATTGGCAGGCGGGAATTCCTTTCAGGTGGAGCCGGGGCACTCTATTGTTCATTTCCTCGAAAATCGGAGACGCAGTGGGACCAATAACCACGCTGGCGGCTACTGGTGGCTCTGTTTTAAGAAAGGTCAAAGAAAATGGTGCGCGTGTTCACTTCCCGCTGGTTTTGCTCTCGTCATCCACTTTAAGGAATTCCTGACCTTTGATAAAGCAATCTCCTGGAGAGCGCATCTACAGATCCTCCCATATGTTGCGAACCACCTCTACATCCGCTATACGCCGCCGAGTTGTGGCTGCTGTTTCTTATTACTTCTCACATTTTTGGTCCTATTAAGCGGAATTTTGGTCCAAATAAGAGAATAATATTAGGCTTATGTACATAGGATTTGTTTGGGTTCTTTAGGATTCGGTCCGAAAACTTGCTGGTCCAATTATCCGGTGGTCCAATTAACAAGATTCGACTGTATTTATTTTCAAAAAAGTGATTAGATTATTATTGTTCAATGAAATATTTGAGTTTATTTTGCACTTGCCAGAAGCATCACATTTTGCGCGGAATTCCTGAAAAAAACTTCCGCTTTTCCTCTATATACAATGATAGTCATTAGATACTAGCATGCAAGAAAAAATGAAATCATTATAAGCAAACAGCATTGATTACATTTTAAGATATTTCCTTCTACATGCCTTCGTAATGTAATTGAAGCATACTCGACGCCTATTCGAGAGGTCCAGGTTCGAGTCCCGGCGAAGGCACTGAGCATTTTTCACATCTCCCGCTTCAAAAAAGCATAATGTCCGTATAAGTGCTCCTTCGTGCATTTTTCACGTCTCCTGCTTTTATTTATTAAATATCACGTTCTTCGCACTTAAACCATAAAATTCAGTTCAATAGCAATATTGCAAAACAGTTTTAAATAAAGCATATCTTTAGAATTTCCGATACACAGTTCCACGCGCTGGAGATAAAAATGTTTTTTTTTTCCCTGCAGAAGGTTGCCATTGCTCGCTTTGAAATCCTTGAGTTCGTTAATGAAAAATTCGTTAAAGTTTTACAAAGTATGAATTCGATAATAAAACAATTTCCAAATTTCAAATTTGGGCTTTCAGATGCCCATATTCGCTGGAGAATTACATTCTTCAATATTGGATGGCTCTAGGTTGTTTTATCACAGTGCGAGAAATATACATACATTTATACAAATTTTTCATTATTGAATTTCTTCAAATATAATGCAGGACTTTTAACATTTGGTGGCAACAGTTTCAAAAGTGAAACGGATATTTATAATGAGCCAACCAATCGCAAAGCGAAAACAATAGTTCCTAAGGGACGAAGCTTCTTTGCACTACAAAAGGAAAAAAAAAAACCCTAAAGATTCAATACTGGCGAACGATGTTAAAGGGGGGTGGATGATAGTTAGTAGCCTTCAGGATTTATAGATTGGATTCCCTTATCTCCAGTCGCCATTTAAAAGAGGGAGTTTATAAGGTATTTCTTTCTTCTCTACGTGCCTACGTGGCGTTATTACAAGCATCCTCGACGCGTTCTAGGGTTCGAGTCTCAGCATATCCTATTTTTTACGGCTCCTGATCCAAAAGAATTAATGACTGTACAATACTGCTAAAGATTAGCTCAATAAATTTCCTAATAGATTTAATTTCTAAAATCGACTTAAATGTTAAAACTGTTTCACATTTTATTTCTGTTTTGCAGAAATACTGTATGAAATAATTGACATATATTATTACTGTGAATTTGAAGTTAAAATTGAAACAAATAAGGCTATAGTGTATATTAATTATGATTTTCGGACTGACGAAAATTTAAGCAATTTGTTTTTCCCTCATAAAAATTTTTTGTAAAATTCCCTTATACTTCAGTTACACATATGAAAAAAGCGTTAATCTTTGTTTATAATACTTACAATACTATCAAGTTGTAAGGATCCTAAGTTTTACTAACGTTTATTTTATTTTAAATCTTTACTATCACTTCTTATTTTCTACTTCCGGCCAGAATTAAAAGCTTTTAACTTATTTATGCAAATTTGTCTTGCTAACGCCAAGTACTTAAGTTGTGGCTTTTTGCCAAGCAAGAGAGAGGAAGGAGTTATTAGAAGCAGGCCGCTTGCCATAGTAGTTTTACTAGTTTGCTGGTTGCCTTCAAGGCCAGAGGTTTAATCCTCTTGATAATTTTAAACGTATCGTAGTTTTAGCAGCTCTCTGTACTACATACGGCTTTTTGTCAATTAACGGCCAATCTTAAAGTAGGCATCCAAAGTTAGTTTAGAGTTTTAGTTAATATTTTTATATTCTTACGTTCAGACCACAAGTAGTTGGTCTCTGTATTCCGAAGTCCGGAAATCTCTGTAGTAAAGGTAGAAAAATAAAGGGTTTCGTATACCCTTCCTGTGTGTATTGTCTACTTCACAATTTATTGAACATAGCTTTAGTAAGCTCCCTGTTTCGAGTCAGGACAGTTCATGTTTCCAAGGCAAGTAAAGAGGAATACCAGTCCTGATAAAGTTAATTAACTAGATATTTATAAACGTAGACGTTATCTAGGATGCTCAGCAAAAACATTATTTTCGTTTTACATTCACTTGTCTTTTGTTTTGAAGATTTTCCTTATCTTTCTGTAGATTAAATGAATTCTTTGTAACGTTTTGTCTGGATGTCTGTCTCAGTATCTTGTCTGGATGACTTAGTGTGCATATTTGCAACTCTTCAGAATTTCTTTATCTTTCTGTCTTTTATGTACTAAATGTATTATTTGTAACGTTTTGTCTGGATGTCTCTCCTAATATTTTGTCTGGATGACTCAGTGTGCACATTGGCAACTCTGCACAAACTTTCTCATGCTCAGGAAATGGTAAATCAATGTCTATTTCTGAGAAAATTTTCTACATCCTTATTAAAAATTCAGGTTTTTAGACTAATATTGTGGAAAAAATTTTATCTCTGTGTATTTAAAAACTATTCTTCTATGTATAATCCGATGCTGTGTTGTGCTGTGACTTATCTCACTTGTCTCTCAGTATTATCAAACCAAGCTGACGAAATTCATCAGAGTAAGGGGTGCAAATTTGCGTCTGTCGTTGGCAAGAGCCTTGAGCATCGTACAAGTTCGACTTCACCCTAGTTTCGTTCCCCGAATTTTGATAGAGAGCACCCAGGGGAGGGGAAGGTTCCGAGGGTCTCACACCCTTCTTTCCCTACCAAGGACCTGTCAAGACGACTTTCGGATTGGCACATATATAGATTGCCCCCAAGCCGCAAAGACACTATACATTTACGAACATCCATACCTTCTTCGAGATTCGAACCCGAGCCCTTAGGTACCGCAGTAGGCTTCCCTAACCACTAATCAAACCTCTCCTAAATAACTATACCGTCTGGGAGTCATAAAAAAATTATGCTAACCTTTGCATTTAATTTCTTTACTTTACTTCTATTAATACTTCACATTCCACATTCTCCAGTGAAATAATACATAATAATAATTTTATAAGTTTGATCTCAAACTTACATAATAATGGATCAAGGTAAAAAGGAGGGGAACAAACACATTTTAAGCTGCATTAATTTAAAGTTTTGCAAAATAGATTCATTTTAAGCTGCAAGATGGAAAATCAGTCATAATGAATATAGGTTTTAATCTGCAAGATGGAATATAAAGCTGATTTAGCTAATGGAAAAGAGTAATAAAGTCTGAAGTATTCTAAAGGCTTTTGCTCTCCTTGGTTATGCAGTCAGACAGTCATTAACCTCTCAAATACTAATACCACATTTATTTGCCGAGCATTTCGAGTTAAGGAGCACTTTCAATTTAAGTTCCCATGAGGATTTAAAATGAGGACATGAACGATTAAAGGAAACAATAACCTTTAGCAATAAGAATGAGTGAAAAATTGCATGAAAAGGTTAACAGCATTATCAAAGTAGTTATTTAACACACAGAAACGACTTTTACGAATACAGTAAAAACAGAATAAGTAATACAAAATATTAAAAAAATCTGAAATGTTTCAGATTTTACATTACGCCCAAAGAGGCGTTTTTTATCGTTACGTGTGTTACCTTTATTTATTAAATACCATGTTCTTCGCATTTAAACCATAATATTCAATTCAACAGCGCTATCGCAAAATAATTTTAAAATGAGTGTATCTGAAATTTCCGATACACAGATGCGCGCGCTGGAGACAAAAATGTCTTTCTTTAAAATAGGTGAGTTTTCTAATCCAAAATTCGTTAAAGTATAACAAAATATGAAATCCATAATAAAACAAATACCAAATTTCAAATTAATCCTTCCAGATCCCCATATTCAGTGGAAGATTACGTTATTCAAAATTAGATGGCTCTAGGTACCGCTATTTTATAACAATGCGAGAAACGTAGATACATTTATGCAGATTCTTCATTATTTAATTCCTTTAAATATAATACAGGGAAATAATATTTGGTGGCAACAATTTGATAAGTGATTCTTCGTTTCTAGTGATTCAAAGCAACATGCCAAATCGAAATTAATAGCCCTTCTGGGCTAATTCCCTTTGGGCTAATAATAATAAAGATGGTGTCAGAATGTTTTAAAAAGAGCATAGTATCCTACAAATATGAAACAGAAATATTAGATGTTGTCTAATTGTTAAATAATATACAAACAGAATATTAAGACTTCCGAAATCAAAACCTCAACTACGAGGGTCAGTCAAAAAGTTAGTTGCACTGCTTTAGAAAACAAAACAGGAGAGAAATTTTACAATAAATTTATTTGTATCTTAAAGTCCCATTCAAAATCTCTTTTTCAAAGTAATTACCTCAGTTATTTAATCGTTTTTCGAGGCGTGGTACAAGTTTGCCGATCCCTTCTGCAAATAAATCCCGTCCAATGCCCGATAACCATTCTTGGGTTGCCGTTTTCACCTTGTCATCCCAGTGATATCATTGCTTTGAAAGTTCTGCTACTATGAGATCAAAAACAAATCACGTTGCAAGGTGTGAACTATAAGGAGGGTGATTCTATACTTCACAAATAAACTTTTTCAGAAGGTCTCACGTTTGTTTTGCTGCATGCGGTCTTGCATTGTCATGCAGGAGCCCAATGCCTTTCGACATTTTACCTGGGCGTCGATTTTTAAGTGATTTTCGTAATCGTTTTAGTGTTTCACAATAAGAAGATGCATTAATTGTGGCATCCTTCGGCATGAACTCTGTATGTAGCAAACCTTCTCTGCCAAAAACAGTTTCAGCATCACGTTTCCCGCAGGTGTAACAATTCGACACTTTTTTTTGTGTCTGGGAAGTAGAATGTTTCCACTTGAGCGAGATGAGTTTCGTTTCAGGTGAGAAGTGGGGAATCCGAGATTCATCTACGGTCACAATTTTGTCCAAAACCTGATATTCTTCCTTTTGGTAACATTGCAGAAATTTCAACGCAATTTCAAAATTCTTGCCTTTATGTTCCTCCGTCAGTAAACGAGGCACCCAACGAGCACAAACTTTATAAAATTCAAGTTGATCGGCAGTAATTTTATGCACACTTTCATGAGACTTATCCAGTTCATTAGAGATATCGGCTATTGTCATGCGTCTGTTTGCAAGAATGCATTCATCCACGCCAGCAGACATTTCAGAATTTGTGGCAGTTCATGGTCTTCCATCGCGCTCAGTGTCGTAAATATCTCTAAGTCCGTTCTTAAACATGTCGCACCACTTCGCAATAGCTTGACGTTACATTGCATTTTCACCGTGAACTTCATGCAACTGCCCATAAATTTCGCAGCCGTTCCACGTTTCCGCATACAAAAAATTTGAATCGAAGCACGCATTTCCAATTTGGACGCCACTTGCAGTTGTCTAGACATACTTACGACTAATTATCAGACAAACTAAAATTGTCTCGTAAAAGCCACTACTCCACACGATACAGCTAAATGTCTGAAGTATCGCCAGAGAGTTTCATCGAAATAGCCTATAAAAGAAAGTTTCTACAAAGCGGTGCAACTAACTTTCTGACTGACCTACGTAACATCAGATAATCAGAGGATAGTATGAAGCACATAACTAAATATTACGAAACCGAGTTGCTATGTACATGAGTTATGAATGATCAGATGTTATGAATTATGAAATGAGTTATGAATGTTATAAATTGAGCGGGTAATGAATTATCAAATGATCCAGCGTATTAAATTATGCTTTTAAAATCTCACAGGTTATATATTTGATAACATAAAGAATTAACCCCTCTTAAAGTTGTAGAGACATTGGGTTATTTCGAAGCAGGAGACCAGAAAAATGAGCAATGCTCTCGCCGGGACTCGAACCACGGACCTCTCAAATACGCGCCGAGTCTCAGCATGTTTTCGTGGTGTTGACCAGCACACCACGAAGACATGCTGAGAAGGCGGGAGAAATGCCTTATATATACTGTCCTTTTTAAAGGGGCTCAATTGCCAAATCCTGGTGGTAGAGAATCATCATCCACCATCATTTTTAGTTCGGGTGACACTGCAGATGCATTATGTTATTTCGAAGCGGGAGACATGAAAAATGAGCTGTAACATCTCCAAGACTCGAACCACGGACCTCTGAAATACGCGTCGAGTGTGCTGACCACTACATTACGAAGCAGGGTAAGAAAGCGGGAGAAATACCTTATAAAGTAAAAGGATTCTAATATTTACATTTAATGTGTGTACATTGAACATAAAAGATTTAATGCAATTTTTTGAAAGCGCGAAATACTTACTTCAAGGAAACATGCAGTCCCTCATTGTATGTTATTATTACTATTATTATTTACGTATTTCGTCTTAAGGTACTACACGAAATGGGAGGATGCCTTCGTGGAGGACTTTCTACGAGAAACTGGCTCGTATTAACTCGTTACCACATGGTGAAAATTAGAAAACGCCCATGCAACCAGCCCGTTCGCGGAATTTGAACATCGGACCGAACTACGAGTGTTCAGGGACTTTCCCGCTCGACCGCTGGTGTGCCGACTTTGTATGTGGACGTAAATAATATATCTTGCAAATATGGATATGTTTGCGTTGCTGACTAAGATATTACTTAGGTTTCATGTATTTCTCTGTATCCAAATGACTAACAACTTTCAAAAAAGATTTAAATATGTGCAGTTAAATTATATGCAGTAAAAAGTGAAGCATTCACATATCATTTCTTTGCAAATGAAATAACTCGAAAACATTATATTAGCCACATCATGGAAGAAAATAACTTGATGTTTTATATTCGCTTCTGACTAGAAATTTAACATTTCAAAAGAAATTGCAAAAATAAATTTTATCATATTATTAGAAATATTACCAGCCCAGTTCATCGCTGTGAGTACTAAGTAGATTTTGAAGGAAAATTGCCATACGATTATTAATATAAATGTGGAGAATATCTTACATTTATTCCCTTGTAAATTTCAATAAATTTGATGTTACTTACAAAAATTCAATTAGAGAAGTTAAAGAGTTTAAACTAGTTAAACAGAAATCTAAAACTATTTTATACCTTAGCGTAATAATAAGAAATATACTATCTTAAAATTCGGAAGTAAAAGTTATAACTTAAAACTTTTTTATACTGTTATTTGTAAGCATTCTTGAAGAATATAAAAGTTTTTCATTCTTTAAGCATCTCCCTTTTACGAGTATTGTTATTTCATTATACATTTATTACCATTAAACTTAATTATGAATTTATTATTACTAAATTTAATTATGAATAATATTTTTAGTTTTTATATTAAAAATTGGTATTGGAATCTCCAGATAGTTATTATAATAAATCTATGGTCATCACTTCCCTATGCAAAATAATGTGTTGAGGGGCATTTTGCGACATTTGTGTTGAGGGGCATTTTATGAGAACACATAAAAGCAACTTAAATGATAAAATTATATATTACAGTTACGCTATAAAATAGCTACTGATTCATTTGTACATACATATTTTTCTTATTCGTTGAAATGAAAAGAATGAAAACGAAATTAGTTCTTTGCATTTTATTCTTTGAATACTTGGTTAACAATCTGTTAGCTATTTTTGCAGAATTATGGATAATATTTCGATTAAAGTTCTCTGTTCTTGTATGTTTCAAAAATCCATTAAAATTCAAATTAAATTTCAAAAATCATTAATTCTCTATCTGCTTGATTTGAAAACAAGATGAGTGTACATCGTCCCGCGAAGGCGGAAATATGAAGACGAAAGTTCATGAGGTTATAAAGTAACATAAAAGTAACACACTAAGTTAAAATAACAATAATACAGCAAAATACGCGAAAACACATTGAAGTTGAAAAAATAAAAATAACTCGATGAACGATGCATTACGTCGTGGAGGTAGATTACGGACGAGCACATGAGAGTTCGTGATTGGGCGGTGATCGAGTTGGCAGGAAAAGACAGAAAATGAGTAATTAAACAAAAATAAGCTTGACTAAGTTACATTTTTAGTATTTACCATTAAAACATAGTCCAAGGCGATGTAGAGAATACTAAATGACTTGTACACATGAAAAAAAGCTCATGAAAAATGAAAAACGAACTTGTAAGAACGACTTGGTGAAGACCAATACGATGAAAGCTTTGTCTTAAATACATAAGTTCAAAATAGTAGTAAATAAACAAAGTCCATATCTTTGCAAAATAAAGTTAAAAAGTCATAAAATGAGTGAATTAAATACGTTCTTGATTAAATATAGTAAAAATATGTACAATAAGCTGTATACAAGTTCCGACTAGTATATATACGGTATAAAGTGGGGTGAGTAGTTGAGAAAACTTTTTTAATTTGCTTTTCTGGAATTTTACTAAAACTAGAATTCCAAGTCGAGATTCGAAAAATAATCGAATGACACTATTACGACTTCGAGTGTGTTCATAATGGACATTGCAGTTTTAAATTTAATGAAAGGTTCTTTGGCTTTTCAAGCGTTTCTTGTGTTACACTGAACAATCTTCGGAGAGAAATTCTTAGCGGAAGATATAGGTAATTTAATAATTAATATAATGTTTTATATATCTGTATTCTGAGTATCTTAATTATAATTTTTTAAATCTAGTCTTTTAAAGATATTCATTTTTCTATTATGTATGATTATTTTAACACTGTTTGAATAGTTATATGTTTATCTCTTAACACGAAAACATTCTCTTCAATTGTAAGGATGACAATGCATTTACGACAAAATTATATACAACTTCGAAATTAATTATTACATTCACTTATTGATAATTATTTAATCTTAACCAATAAATTATTTTTTTAAATTTTCAATACGATGATAAACTAATCATGAATGTTCATAGATGTTCTATCTAGACATTTTACTGAAACACATTATTTAAAAGATTATTTATTAATAATATGTTATTTAAATGCAAATTTTATGAATCCTTTAATTTTTTGAGTTATATATCTCTTTGCATCGTGAGTCATATTTTTACCTGATATACAATAATCATAAAAAATATTTTCAACTGGCTTGCATTGTTATTTGTATCATATATTTATTATGCCTTTTTAGCTTTCAAATATTAATGCGTATGAGTTCAGCGTTATACGTTTTTTTGGCAGAACAAATGTTTCCCTTAAGTATGAAGAATCTATTGTCTTCCTCTGTAATTAGTATCGTGAGTATTGACATGTGTATATAGATCCAAAAATCCGGCATCACTTATTAAAAAATATAATAAATTCTTCTCGTAGATATACAGTGACAATATTTAATTAAATATATTTAAAATTTTTATTAGAGAAAATTGTAGGTGTTCTTTGCATTAATTTGTTAGTATCATTCTGCAGTTAGATTATTAAGTAAAATATATCTTATGCCCAAAGAAATAATACAAAACTTGAATCATGTATAGATTCTTCCTTTTTCTCTTCTGTAGTAAAAGAATATGTAAAACAATTTTACATAATCTGAGAATCTGTAGAAATTCAAATGTAAGTAAAGATGATCAACCCCTTTTAGAACTAATTCAAGGATGTATTCGCCTTACTGAGAAAGCGAACAGTCATTTGCCAAAACAGAGCGATAGCTCTATTAGGGTTAATTCACAAAGAGCTTTTGTTGGAATCGAGACAGGGAAGTTCGGTTCCCATTTTAAGGAAAAAACGTACCCCATAGTTTTCTAATCCAATGTTGACACTGAGTTTATTTTTTATCATTCCCCTACTTTTTGAAAAAATGTTAACGCAGAATTTTATTGCCGGTTCTGTGAAAAAAGAAGGTCTTTAAAGAATCTCAAAATTACAGCTGAATGAAATCAGTCTAGAGGGTTAGTGGTTCTATTTAAGTCCGGTTTTTCCATTGCCACTGCTTGTTCGATTCTTTCCGCTCTTTGGCCAATCACTGCATAACCCTCTTAATTTACTTCCTGTTCCCGATCTTATTCACCAAGCGTTTTGTTTATGAGATGTGAGTAGTAAAAATAAATCCATTTATTTTAGTAAGACAATGATTTTGATCTGAATAAAATAAAACAGCTATTTCATTTACCTCTGGTATTCTTACTTCTTTCAGCGATTCAAGATCAGCAACATATCAGTTCATTTCATAAGTAGAATTGTGAGATAAGGTGTTTGAAGCGCTGTCCAATAACCTACATTTTGCTTCGATATCTCACTATCTCTTTTATCAAACTAAAGTATGACCTACTTAAAGACAGATTTGGTGATGACTGCGTGAAAAGAGCAGTTATTGAATATTTTGAGGGCAAATGCTAACATCCTATTTTCAGGAGCAGAAAAGTTCCCATTAAATGATGAGAAAATATAACGAAGTACAATGAAATCATAATTAAAGAGAAACTAATATATATATTAAATACTATTGATTATATTATCTCCTATATCCTCCTCCTCCTCTATCCCTTGAAAAGTCAACTAATTTCCGATCAATGGCAATGATTACTTGCATTTAATTTAATTACTTGCTTTTAATTTATTCCTTTTGCAATTGAAATTTTGTTATTCATGATTTAATTCAAATCCCCATTAAACATTTTTAACAATTTACATTCAAGTTACTTCAAAACATCTTTCGAAATAGAACTTACTAAATATAGATTCCCTCTTTTCAGATGATTCTATTATCATTAATCTTAGGAGATAATATAATCAATATTATTTAACAAATAAATTATCATTAACTTACTTAGCAGCAATTGAGCAAGTAGTAGTACTAGATTTCGCAATAAGTGAATTTAAGATCGTACAATATATATATATATATATATATATATATATATATATATATATAATAGGGAAACGATATAATAATTTTATATGTATACGAGACTATTTCTTATATTGTCTGATACATGATAAAATTTCATAAGTTGGTTATGAAATTCAAGAAATTAAAATGAATGTCAAGATGCCTTGAATTTTCGATCACGTTCAAGAAACAAAGCGTTATATAAGATACAGTATCTCAAATATAGTGCTTGTATTACTTTTCAGTTTGAAACTAAACGAAAAAGATTTATAGTAAATCTTTCATACATAATAGCCTTGTCACTCGTATGAAAGAGAATATATTTAGAAATAAACTTCGTGACATATTACTTTAAAAATTGCTTCTCTTGTACACTACGTCCATGTCATACATCTCACAGAAAATCACCTAAGATATTCAAGATATAATAATCTATCACCTCACATATCACAAAAGGCTTCCACTGTGTCAGAATCTATGTCTAAAGAATTTGCTTTCTCTATATTGTATCGAGGATCTTCAACAGTCACAGCTGGAGTTCTCATCTTAGCCAAGTTCCCATTCAACAGCTGGTCTTCCTTTCGTTTTGAGACGTTTCCAGCTATAGTTTTTTGAATAATGAATGGTTCAAACGATAAATATACATGAAGTTGAATGTTATACATTATGAATTCGAAAATGTTCTTTACTTCTGTAACTTCTAAAAAAACTGCGAATGTAGTTGTTTTTCATATTTGATATATAATTAGTACAGTCTCGATCTAAAAGTTTGGAAGCGAATATCTTCATTTAATTGATTTCATTACATTTCAGATAATCGGAGTAAAAAATATGATAAATTATATTCAAGATACTACAGTAATATAGTGTTTATAATAGCCTTAAGTATGTGGTCATATTTATTTTTACTCCAAAACGGTAATTTCCTCAGAGGGACTATTAACTTCGTTTTGGCATTTTGCGCTGAAAACTATAAAAGGCGAATCACTTTTCAAATTGTTGCCCCCAAGTATAATCTCTCTGTATTATATTTAAAGAAATTAAATAATGAAGAATTTGCATAAATGTATGTACGTTTCACGCATTGTGATAAAACAACGGTACCTAGAGCCATCCAATATTGAAGGACGTAATCCTCCTGCGAATGTGGGCATATGAAAGCCCAAATCTGACATATGGAATCTGTTTTATTATCGATTTCATATTTTGTAAAACTTTAAAGAATTTTTGTTTAACAAACTCAAAGATCTAAAAGCGAGCTCTACCGGAGAAGGGGAAACCTTTTTATCTCTAGCGCGCGGAAATGTGTATCGGAAATTCTATAGATATGCTCATTTTAATATTGCTTTACGCTATTGCTCTTGAACTAAATTTTATGGTTCAAGTGCGAAGAAAATGATATTTAATAAATAAAGGTAGCACACAAAATTTTAAATAAACGCCCCTTTGGACGTAATTAAAAAAATTGAAATTTTCAGATTTTTTAATGTGTTTTTGCCTTCAAATTATAAACAGTACATATAATATTTAAAATACAGTTCATTAAAACTTGTTTAATTGTACACTGATAGTAAATAATTAAATTAACAGGGAAGAAATCATATTTGATTTAAAAAAAAATTTATGACTATTATTGTTGGGATGATCTTTGCCGAATTCATTAGTCAATAAAACTAGAGTGGGAATTCCGCAAGTATTTCAACGTTAATAAACTTCATAACATGTAAGTATTGTGAGAAAAACTGATAATCAATGCCATATTTAATTTTCCAAAATCTAAGATTTTTAGCTTTAGTAAAGTATGTGCAGTTAATTTTAATTTAAATTTTTGTTACATTTGAAAGGAAGGAGGGTCCACTTAGTATCCGTAGACTACAGATTGGGAAACTTGCTATAAGGAAATTAGGAACATTTTAAATGTTAATGACTGTTGAAGCATTAATGACCGTCGAAATATCTTAGGCGACACATATTATCAAATAGAAAGCGCTTTCAATATTCGATATTTCTGCATAAAATCAAACCGAATGAATAAAGGGAAACAGTTAACTTGCAGATACTAGGAAGTTACAGGTACTAAGAACTATTGGTTTGGGATTTACTGGTTCAATTTTATTATTTTCGCACTTGTGAAGGTGTATTATTTATATACTGTCTGTTAGAACAATAGAGAAATGATAACTTTGTTAATTTTTAAAGATCAAAAATATAAATAATTTTAAAGGAAGCACGAACTTAGTTATTTGGTGAAATTTCGGTATAAACATGACATATTCCATGTGCACCAAACCTTCGGTTTTTATATTATTCCATAGAAAAATAAAGTATAAAAGTCAGCCTGTGTTAAAAATGTGCATTTAAATATACTGCAAAATGCATTATTACCTTACGTGAAGTACATTTACCTTATAAGATATTTCTCCTGCCTTCGTAGAGTGTTGGTCTGCTCCCTGGGCGCGTATTCCAGAGGTTCCTGGTTCGATTTCCGGCGAAGGCGTTGCTCATTTTTTCACCTCTCTTGCTAGAAATAATGTAATGTCTCTACAACCTTAACAATGAAAATGATAAATGTATTAAAAATATTTAAGGAATGTTATTATCACTATTTTAAATTCACAACTAGTGATCTCGGATTGTACGAGAGTTGTTCAGAACGATCAGAAGATACGCAAAAATTAAAGTACATTATATTCTAAAAATTGAAATTTCTCATTTAAAAGGAAAAAGAGAATTGTTTATTTGAAACTAAAATGACAAGTGAAAAACGAAGCATAAATTTGCCTATGGAAGATGAAATATTTTTACATTCCGATACCTACAAACTACAAAAGACCAAGATATAGGCAAGAAGAATATTCTCATTAGCTCAGAAGAACGACTAAAATAAGCCCCAAATAAGCTCTGAAATTTTAAAAATTACTTTTCAAAAGGAAATTATGTTAGTTTAAATTTTTGAAAGAGTTTCAGATTGATATATATTTTTTGTGAGCAAGTGATATATAATCGAGTACGTGGCTTTCATTAATTAGCTTTTTTAGCATTTACGCCTCCAACCTAACAGAAAAAAGTTTTCAGTTGATTCGGTTGAGTATCGACATAAAAACACCAAAATTGTTTAAATGCTATGATATAAATAATTTATGTTCTTGTATTTCCTTTTGTATTTTTTATACAACTGCAGTTAGATGTCTTTAATACAAACTTTTAAATCTTCCTTTAGTTATAAGACACACAGGTATTTTTTTTTATAAATAGTCCATCTGAATGGATAACAATTAAGTTATAAATAACAGTTTGTAGAGTCTCACGTGTTTTGGTAACATACACTATGTCAAGATTCCTACTTAAGATACTAATCGCTATGTCTAAATAAGAAAACAGAACCGTGCGATGTGTGTAACACTAACTATTTAACTTATTAAGTTTACTTTAATGAAAACTTAATAAGTTGAACAGAAGGCGCACCTAGTCAGTCAACAAATCAGTCAGCATTTATGGCATGAACTCAAAGTTAGAATTTTAAATTGAACTAAATCTAAGTAGCTATTAGTGAAAGGCTATGTAGAGATATTTAAACGCTGAAGTTGGCCATCCTATACCAGCGTGACGGCCCTATCCTCCAGAATAAAGCAACACCGTAGACAGAAATGCTTACCTTAGGAAAACAACTAGTGACGTGGCCTTCAGCAGGCAGAACACGCTTTGACTAAAACAAAAACTGTCTCAAACCCTCATTTAAATACACGCGATCTAACTTTCATGCTAATTATTGGAAATGGAAAGATAAAAATGACAGTGCAGATTCGTAAAATAAAATAAATCGTTTGAAAATTTGTTGTTGGGATTTTTTGGCAGGGTTTTGTTTTCCCTGCCAAAAACTTCCACTTCCCTATTATCCGCAATCTTCGGTTATTCGACGTCCAGGTTGCTACTTTATGTCGGAGAAGCAAGACTGTAATTTATAGCACCCGGGGAATGTGTAAAAGGTTAAATTTCGTATTTTATACAATTTTATTTTTTAAATTTAAAAATGAAGATTGAGATGAAAAATGAAGGAAAATAGGAATAAATCTTTTCATCATGTAATACATTATTTTGGTTATTTAAAGTGTATTTCTAATACCAAGAATTTCAAAAATAAAGGCAGGGTAAAAGACTTTATGGACGCACGTTATATACTAAATTTCATTTATGTCTTGATAAATATAATTCCATTAAAAAAAAAAAAAAAAAAAAACTGCATTCTTGAATTTATTTTTCATTAAATGTAGATTTCAAATTTGATTTAATAAAAAATTTTAAAATTAAGGAAACCTTTTCCTTTATTATTGTATTTCTTGTTATTATATAAAATATTCGAGGTATTTGGCTGTCTTAAGAATTTAAGTTGAGATTCAGGAAAATTTAGATTTTTCTATTTAAATTTGCAGCATTTGATTGAATCTTTCACTGGATAGATAGACTAGGCACTTCCAACATAAACAAAATCTTAGATAATGCATTTCTTTATTAAGTTCTTGATTCCTTTCAATAACATCACGTTTTTCAACCATCTTCTCTGCCAGTTTAAACAATGAAAGATATTTTTGTCTTCAAATATTGAGGATTGAAATTTGTAATTTTTATAAGATACACTGAATCATAGCCTTTCTTATAGTTTAAAATAACAACCTACTAATAATGACAAACGAAAAAGTTTTTAATAACATATTTCTTTCCCTTCTCTGTAGCTTTCGTTTTTAAGGTAAATAAAATGCCATTAAATAAAGCAACAGGCTCATTAGGAAAACATGATCTATATATTTTTTTCGCTTTTAACTGTCAGAAACTGGGGAAAGATCATTCATTGAGCACCTGTAGCTGCCACATGAATTTTTTTATATCGTAACAAAGTGATGTTTCTTAATTTTCCATAAAAGGGAGAAAGCAGCTCAGTGGCGTAATAGATTGTGAATAATATCTTCCGGTAACATAAAAATAAGAAGAAAAAGAAAGCAAAAACAATCGTTTTTAGCATTGCTATCTTTTAATTAAATACTTATGTGCTAAAATAATCATCAGAAGCTCAGATATGAAATAAATTTCTCTCGCAAAAATATTTTAGCTAACTTTTTAACTAATGCATTTCAGCCATTTTGTTACAGTTAATTCCGGATAGGATAGCCATGCTATTAAAACATAGCATTATGCACCTTAATCGAAGCACACATGTATAAATTAAATACTAAATTTTACATATACAGTGTAAACGTGATGACGAATTTAATTCGTTCCTGAAGATAATTCGTCATCCGAAATATTCGTAAACAGAAACAATATTTTCGTAGGGAAGTAACGCAAAATAAATTAATGTAATACTGAATTCCAAATCATTGCTTAGGAAAGCCTGCTTTGAATGTAAGTTCGAAATACTAAAACAGTGGAATTAATTCACACACATGCGCGATATTAATATACACACAATATTTAAAGCAGTATTGAACCCTTTAAAAATATAAAAACCTGAACGAAGTTTTATCTCATAAGAAAAAAGATTTACCGTGTAAATTAGAAAACGGTGAAGAAGCCAAAGGTGTAAAATGCTGTTGCTTTAAAAAGTAATCATTCTCCGTAAAAATATCAGGTATTTACAGTGTCTTTCTGTTTTTATTTTGCGTTGAATCAATCTAAATGTTCGTTTCACTTTTCAAACTGTTGTCACCAAATATTAGAGTCCTGCATTATATTTGAAGAAATTAAATAATGAAGAATCTGCATAAATGTATGTATGTTTCTCGCATTGTGATAAAACAACGGTACTTAGAGCCATCCAGTTTTGCATAACGTAATCCTACTGCGAATTTGGGCATCTAGAAGGAAAAATTCGAAATTTGGAATTCGTTTTATTATCTATTTTATGTTTTGTAGAACGTTAACGAATTTTTATTAACAAACTCAAGGATTTCAAAGCGAGCAATGGCAACGTTGCAAAAAAAAAAAAAAAAAAAAATATCTCCAGCGCGTGAGACTGCGTCTCGAAAATTCTAAAGATATGCTCAATTTAAAACAATTTTTTGATATTGCTCTTGAACTCAATTTTATGGTTTAAGTGCAAAAAACGTGATATTTATTAAATTAAGGTAACAGACAAAATGTTAAAAAAGCACCCTTTTGGACGCAATTTAAAATCTGAAACCTTTCAGCCTTTTTTTTTAAGTTGTTTTTGTTTTTTTTCTTTTCCTTTCTAACGTCGCTCACCTCTACTCGAGAATCACGGAACCTCTTTGTCTTATTAAGTATTTTTCCATTGTGATTTGTTTCAGTCTATGCTTTAAAATGTTCCTAAAGCAAGGCAGTGACACTGTCATTGAAAATATTTATGTTATGGGCTTGTTACTGTTTTGGGCTATTGTTTACTGTTTCTACAGGTATGCGAAGTGCTAAAGATTAAGTAGGCAGCATCCTATTTAAATTGTAAATGATGTATATAGCTTTAACTAACCTATAGCCAAGACTTAACACTGAACCATTTACAACCGATAAAATCGCTAATGATATTGACAACTCATCTCGATGTTATAAGTTTAATAAATATGTAATGAAAGGTTTTAAATTTAATAAAGGACAGTTGTCCACGATAGCAGCATACGGGGCAACCTAACTGCCTTGATTACTGGCGCAAAGATTAGAATTATTTCAAGCCCTGTAGTGCCTTCTCCTTGAATGGCGAAATAGGTTGGTGTCAGAAACACTAGTTACTACTGCTTTATCAAGATGATAATGTTCTATAAAATTTTGCACCTCACCGCAACTTTTACAAATTTTGCGGATTAAATAACTAGGAAAATCTGCAGCAGGGGGTAGCCAAAAATTTTAGCAGTTTTTATATTTCATTAACGTATTATAATAATTTTACAATTACCAAATATTTTTACACAATGTATCTGAAAATAGTAGATAAAGAAAGAAACAAAAACAAAAACAAAAAATCTGAAACGTTTCAGATTTTGAATTACGTCCAAAGGGGCGTTTTTTTAACGTTTTGTGTGTTACCTTACATGTCATGTTCTTTGCACTTAAACTATAAAATTCAGTTCAACAGCAATATCGCAAAATAATTTTAAAATGAGCGTATCTTTAGAATTCCCGTTCCCCCTCCTTCCGTAGACAGTTACCATTGGTCGCTTTGAAGTATTTGAGTTTGTTAATAAAAAAATACTTATTTACAAAATATGAAATATATACTAAAACAAATTTCAAATTTAGTCTTCCACATGCCCATATTCGTAGGAGGATTACGTCATTCAAAATTCCATAGCTCTAGGTACCGTTGTTTTATCACAATGCCAGAAACATATATACATTTATGCGGATTCTTATTTACTTATTTTCTTCAAATATTTTGCAGGACTCTAACATTTGGTGGCAAGTGTTTGAAAAGTAAAACGGACATTTATAATGATTCAACGCAAAATCGCAAAACGAAAACAATAGTCCTTAGAAAAATACGAAAATGTTAGACGCATTCTTTTTATAATATAAAAGTTCATTTTCCTTGCTTTCCACGTGACTGTGTCATTTCGTCTGGTATATATTTAAAATTTTTACATTGTTTTATGTCTCAAAATTAGAAATTAAATTTAATATCCTAAACCTGCAATAATATATTACAGTACAAATGAAAAAATTGACAGTTTCACTCACGCGTGTGTCGGATTTGCGCAATGGGGCTCCACAAAAATTTCGTAAATACGAGTATTATGGGGTCCTGGGGTCGCGATGAAATCTCAGTGATAAAAAGGGGTCGCAACTGAAAAGAGTTTAAGAAGCTCTGATCTGGAAGATCTTAAAAGATAATTCAGTGGGGATTTTTTCGATAATGATATTGCATTCGCAGAAGGAGTGAGCACTCATGCAACAAAAATGCGTGCGTAACATAAATGCATGTAGGGGCTAAACACAAGCGCCGTATTCATCATAGCAACCAGGATGACCTAATGTGATCACAAACACAGCAATCAAAATAATTAAAAAAATTAAAACAGAAATTCGGATTTTTTTTGCTTCTGGAAACGCAATTATTTAACGCCTGGTACGTATTATATGGCGTTAAAAGCAGTTTTTGTTAGCTAATAATGATATTCCAAAGACTGATTAAAATTTATGTATTGGATAAGGTAGTGTACTTTAATTAGGAAAGTCTTTAGTTTTTTTAAGTACAAAGGGACAATTTTTGCAGAAGGACTAATAATTTTCTTTTGCCATTTTGCGTTGATTCACTATAAACGGCAAATCATATTTTAAATTGTTGCCACCAAATATTACAGCTCTGCATTATATTTAAAGAAATTAAATAATAAAGAATCTGCTTAAATGTATGTATATTTCTCGCATTGTGATAAAACAACGGTACCTAGAGAGCCATCAAATTTCAAATAACGTACATCTCCACCCGAATATGGGCATCTGAAAATCAAATTTGGAATTTGGAATTTGTTGAATATTTTATGGTTTAAGTGAGATGAATATGTTAGTTAATAAATAAAGGTAACACACAAAACATTAAGAAAACGCTCCTTTGGGCGTAATATAGAATCTGAAGGCTTTAATTTTTTTTTTAGTCCAAAGGAACAATTTCCATAGAAGGACTATTAATTTCGTTTTGGCATTTTGCGTCGATTTACCATAGGTGTTGTTTCACTTTTCACATTGTTCTACCAACTATTATCGCCCTGTATTATATTTAAAGAAATTAATAATGAAGAGGAGACTCTTCATCGGAAATTCTCAAGATATGCTCATTTTAAAATTATTTTGCGATATTACTGTTCAACATATTTTTTATAGTTTAAGCGCCAAGAACATGATATTTAATAAATAAAGGTAACACCTAATTTAAATTCTAAAAAACTCTGGGATTTTTTTCCTTTTTATTTTTGGATAAATTCATTATGCAGCAAGGGAATGTTAATGAAAACGTGAATACAATTACAACAATATCACGTTTATAATATTTTTTTAAAGACAGGAGACGTGAAAAACGTGCGATGCCCTCGCCGGGACTGGAACAATGGACCTCTCGATTACGTGTCCAGTATGCTTCCATTTACGCCACGGAGGCACACGGGAAGGAGGAAGAAAATAACTTATACATTCTCCTTTTGAAAGGCGACTGGAAATTATGGGACCCAATCGCAAAATCCTGGTCGTGACAAAATTATAGTCCACCATCTTTTAGCTCAAGCTCAACATGCTGGGTAATTAGCTTTTTGTAAAGCCTCGAGACGTTAAAAATGTGCAATGCGCTCGTCGGGACTCGAACTCCTGACTTCTTGAATATGCGTCGAGTATGCTTACAATCATACCACGAAGGCATGCGGAAAGGATGGAGTAAACACCTTGAAAATCCAAATAAATTACACATGTTATTAAAGAGGAAAAGAAAACAATTCGGTATTAGGTTCATAACATGCGACGTTCGAAAGATTTATTAATTATAATGAAGTCAAAAGCGTTCAGTTCTCAACGAAAGAATTTCAAACAGGATGGCAACTTTAACGATGCATAATTAAACAACTTCATGTAAGAAAAAGTCATTTTAAGTATTAATATGTTCTTTAATAACTTATTCTTTAATGTTAGCTATAAAAAAAATCTTACTTTTTCTTTTATATGTAATTAAAAAATTTTTTATGCGTTGGAAAAGAACTGGATAGCTTAATTTAGCGCCATAAAATAAAAATAAATATACTTTCTAATTAAAGATATTTATTACTTCTATGAATTAAATATTTAATTGTATTAATTTTAAAATTTCGAACAAGACAGTTTTGAATGAGCCAGTCAAGACTCTAAAGAATTTTAGCACTTTCATTTATCATTGATCATCATTGGTTTTTATTAATATTACTTCATAATATTTTAAGTTGAAATCTCCTCTATAGACTTTGACATTTTTTGATCACACGAACTGACCATGATAATATTTAATTCCTGGGATTGGAAGTTATTGCATTCGAATAGCAGAAGCCGACATCCTCTTTGTGCATAAATCTAGTGTAATCTTTCGTCAAAAGAAATGATCAAAAACGAAACAAAGTTTTTTAAATTAGTGAAACATTTTAGTTTATTTTAACTTTAAAAATATCTTTAGCGGATTCTGCTCAAATGTTCGGGCAATATGTCACTTTACGTTAAGTTATGTTATTAGGGCATTTATCATCCGCCTTACTTGGAACGTTATACCTATATAAATATACTTTAAATGTGTCTTCCACATCACTTGACAGTCCTTCTGCAAAATGGTTTTAGCTCTTAGGGAAAATATCACCTGTGTTTGATCCT
The DNA here is from genome assembly GCF_044657685.1 of Stegodyphus dumicola. Classification (NCBI taxonomy): domain Eukaryota; kingdom Metazoa; phylum Arthropoda; class Arachnida; order Araneae; family Eresidae; genus Stegodyphus; species Stegodyphus dumicola. The sequence goes on along the minus strand of NC_140770.1, from coordinate 104,232,438 downwards.
CCTCAAAGTCGATGCAGTTTTAAGATCTACGCCAAGCTGTTTGTTTAGCATCAAAGGTACTATTATTCTCGATTCTCTCCTTTTTGTTCGTATCACTTTTCAAACAAAAGGATGCTGCTACCTTATTGCCGTTTATTAATATTTATTTTCTGAAAGAAATAATGTAGCAAACATAGAAAAGGATCGCAACACTTAATATAGAATTTTGAAGAGATGCTGATAGTAATTAATTTGTGATTTAACTGCTTAGTTTTGTGTAGCGTAAAAGAGAAAAAGTTTAATGTTTAATAAATACAGTTTAAAAGACAAATAAAGAAATATGTAAGTTGTAGAGTTATTAGGTTATTTTGAAGCAGGAGACATGAAAAATGTTCAATGTCACCGCCGGAACTCGAACCGGCTATCAAGAATACGCGCCAAGTCATGGAGGTAGGAAAGGGAGGAGGGGCCATTCCGCGCTAGAAGTGAAGCACTGCTTTGAAGCTTGGGTCACCAGACGGGGCGTTCTTTGTTTACATTCAGAAGCTCGCTTGACAAGATTCTGATAGTATTTCGACACACGACAGTTCCATAGAAATCGAAAAAGGGACACTCTCGCATGAAAGAAACATTCATAGTGTGATGGATAATAGCAATTTGTATAGTTTACTGACATTTACGCAAAAATCACATCTTGGTTATTTTTCGATAACTAACAACAGCGATTTTGATTATGAATTTGTTTTATAAAATTCTAAGCTCTTGTACTACAAAAATATAGATTTTAAGAAAATTGCTAAAAGAGATCTGCCAAAATTTATTTTCTAGAAGATTTGAAAAGTTTGAAACTTGATGGCTAAATGTAAATATAAAATTATGTATGTTAAAATATTTGTAATTAGGCACATAGGTCAGATTAAGTTTTTATTAAATAGAGTAACGCATGCAAGGGCTATCTGCCTAAAGAGAGAGATGCCATCGTGGAGGAATTTTGAAGAAAAACTGACTTTTGAGTGGGTATTAAAAATAATACTTATAAGTTTCATTCAAAATATATTCATATATATTTTTTATGTAAAACTTTCGGGTGTATGCTAAATTAGTGTAAATTACTTTACACGAAAAATATAGTGAATGCACAGAAATTAAAGATTTGCACATGCCGGAAATGATAAATAGGAAATATGTATGGGTATTTATGCATGTGCTTGCAAAAAGCATGTATCTGCCTTTGACAAAATACTTAAATATTAATTAAATTATTTATAAATGTATTTGAAATGAAGAATTTATTCACTTATAAACAACTGTGAAAGTACTGTGAAGAAATCTACTGATTAAATGTATCTAATTTATAATGATTATAAATGTTATCTAAATATGTAATAACCTTAATATTGAATTGTAAACATAAATTGAAATCCTGTTGACAAATACGTTATAAAACTATTTAAGCAAGAATTGTTCGTATTGGAAAGCAATCTGTTAAAAGGTATTGTAAAGCAAATGCTATGAGATGCGCACTTAAGAACGTAATAAAGAGTTTTGGAATATGTATTGTTGAAATGAAGAGTAAAAAAAAATCTGATAAGTATAATTAAAAGAATTATTCCCTTCACATTTTATAATAACTCAGTCACAAGTTTTAAATAATACTTAAAAAAAACTTATTTTATTCCCTTTCAGAAATGTTCAGAGAAAGTCAAATACTATTTAATACCCATTTAATTATTAGGAATTAGCGAAATACTTATTTAAAGTATTTCGCTAATTCATAATAATTCTCTAATTTAAAATGAACCGAATAGAGCATTAATTATAAATTGACTTACATTTTTCGATTTAAAAGAAGCCAAAAAATCATGTCGTATTTAAGAAAGTATTTTAGGAAGAAGCTCTATAAATAGAAAAGAAATAATGCATAATTTTAATATTAATAATACAATAAACTTTGATCTTAATTTTTGTACCTTAACCGAATAAAATCGAATTACCTTAATTTTTTTTTCTAATGTAATTAACGAAAACTTGTGAAAATATTTCATTCAAATTAAACCATTCTGAGAAAACTGTCCTGTGAAAAGTATAGCATTTAATTCCGTTCAGAATGAAATGTTGTTTAAAAATATGTTGTTTTCACATACTTAGGACTCTGAAGTGCTGTAGAAAAAGAAAATATGTACATTTATATGTATATTTGCGACGTAATTAGAAAATATTTACACCCGAACGCGTCAAATCCCATAGAACTCAATGGTAAATGACCCAATGTTTTGGTCACCACGTAGGGATCGCCGGTGCTTCAGAGCAGGGTACGGAGAAACTTGTTTAGGGCGACTCCTTCTTACTTCCTACCTCCATGCGCCAAGTATGCTACCGTTACACTATAAAGGCATGTGGATAGGACATAGAAAAAAACTTTATGTCCGCCCCCTTTTAAAGAGCGGCTGAGATTAAGGGATCCAATCGTCAAATCTTGATGGTGAACAATCATCATCCATCACCTTTTAGTTCTGGCGCCACTGTACAGTCATTAGGTTATTTTGAAACTGGAGACATGAAAAATGTGCAGTGCACTCACCGGACTCGAACTTGGACCTCTTGAATATGCGCTGAGTGTGCTACCCATTACACCACGAAGACATGCAGAAAGGAGGAAGAAAATACATTATAGGTCATTACATAAGAAAGCTGAACCTTGAAATGAATTTAAGAAAGCCTGAATTCATTTTTTTTTTTAAATCTGAAAGCATTCAGATTTTAAATTACGTCCGAAGGGGCGTTTTTTTAACGTTTTGTGTGCTACCTTTATTTATTAAATATCATTTTCTTTGCATTTAAACCATAAAATTCAGTTCAACAGCAATGTCGCAAAATAATTTTAGACTGAGCATATCTTTAGAATTTTTGATACACAATTCCACGCGCTGGAAATAAAAGGTTCCTTCCCCGGTAGAGTGTTGTCATTGCTCACTTCTAAATTGTTGAGTTTGTTAATCATAAAATCGTTTAAGTCTTACAAAATATGCAATCTATAATAAAACAAATTCCAAATTTCAAATTTGTGCTTTTAGATACCCATATTCGCAGTAGAATTACTTCCTTCAAAACTGGATGACTCTAAGCAGAGCCGTGCCCACATTTTTTTTTTCGCCTGAGGCAAAGCGGTAAATGTGCTCTGCTGTATACGATGCAAGATTATTTATTTATCTATTTGTGGCGGGGAGGGGAAGAATAAATAAATGATGCTAAATGATGTTTGAAAACATAATATTATACAAACATAAGCAATATATATATATATATATATATATATATATGTATAAGTAGAAGAAAAATTCGAATATTTGTTTTTAAACCCGTCCTGCGCCATATCTGCAGGATTTATATATATGCATATAATCATACATATAAACCAAATTAACTATATTTATATATATTTTATGCTCATTAAAAGTAACTATTTCAAGTGAAAATACAACTCTTATAATAACATTTAATTACAACTTTGTATGTTCCACAAAATGAAACATATATAATGATTAAAATTTTTAAATGGGAAATATTAAAAATACGGTTTTTGAAAATGACAAATAATATTAAGTAATAAAACTAAAACATCTGCTCAAAAATGCATGTTTAAAAAAAAAAAACTTTTTTATTCTTCGGATACTGTTCCAGAAGGAATTTACGAAATTTCAAAAATTAGCAGTTATGTCGCCGTTCAATGTTCAGTTAGTGGACTTTGGAAAGTTTGCTATGGCAAAGTAAAGGGCTTAAGTCAAACTAATGAGATACAGCTAAGAACAACTAATGTCGGCAATATAATATTTTCTATGAACGTTTAGTCTATAAAATGCATTACACAAATTGTAATTAGTTCCTTAAAACTACACTCATGTTCATAAATTAAGGATAATGCAAAATCAGGCAAATGAAGAGTTAGAAGCAAAACAAATTTGACTTATTTATAAAGCTTATTTATTAAACAAAAGGTAAAGAGCAAAAAAAGATGCTATATGTTTGATATTATTAAAAAAATAGCGATTTTTTTCACCCTGGAGCAAATTACAAAAAAAAAAAAAAAAAAAAAAAAAAAAAACTATTTACAAAAAACCAATATTGCATGGTTGCTATGATTGTTAATACATTGTATGTCTCCCAGACGATGCAATACAGTCCGTACAATGCCTAGGCATGCTGAGTATCAAATTATCGATCTGATCATGGAGGATATTACACCACTCAAAAAGCAATGCTCTCCGAAGTTCCGGTAGACATGCAGAAGGAGGTTGGCGGGCTGCAACTCGTCGGCAAAGCATGTCTCACACGTGCTCTACTGGATTCAAGTCCGGTGAGAATGCTGGCCAGATCATGCGGGGGATAGATTGAAGGCATTCGCTGACGATGTTTGCACGGGAGGACGGGCGTTGTCATCCATAAACACAAATTGTGCACCCATGGCACCCCGAAACAAACGTACATGTGGTTCCAGAATGAAGTCCCTATAGATTTGGCTTGTCATGGTTCTAATTTGAAAATACAGGTCATTTCTGGAACCCAGAATAATTCCATCCCAAACGAGCACTCCTACACCACCGTAACGGTGTCGTTCAATGATGTATTCTTGGTGGTAACCGGTACCTGGAACTCTCCATATGAAAGTCCGACGAGAATCAGACTGCAAGCTAAACCTGGACTCGTCGGAAAACATCACACAAGTTTACTGTTGCGGTATCCACAATGCATGCTCTCTACTCCAGGCTAACCACAGGCGACAATGAGTTGCAGTAAGTGGAACGCGTCTGACAGGTCTACGAGCATATAGACCAATCTGCCCTAAGCGTCTGTACACGGTCTGCCTTGAAATTGTCGTACCAGTGGCTGAAGAGAGCTGACGAGGCAGGTCTGAGGCTGTGCTCCGCCTGTTTCTTTTGGGAGTAACTGCCAAATACTGGTCCTCATTCGACGTTGTAACTCTGGGGCGACCTGTGCTGTAACGTCTACTCACATTACCATCATCTTGGAATCGTTTTCAAAGCCTGGAGATGACACTCTGGGCAATTCCAAGTTCGTCTGATACTTCCAGTTGGGTACGTTCACATTTCAGATGGCCGATAATTCTACCACGTAAAAAATCATCCAAATGCGTCCTTTGTGTCATAACTATTTCGTTATTGCGCTGAAATGCTTATAAAGCGCCTGCGAATAATTTTACTTCTTTGCCTGTATTCCTTATATATCACTCTCTTACACTGTCGTCATTGTCACGTACCATCGGTGTCATCTGGTTACTTACTGAAATTTGCATATGATTCTTGAAGATGTGTGTAGTGATTTTACAGGTGATATATTTATTTTAGAGATCGATTTCCGCGTGACTTCGAATTATCCTTAATTTATGGACATGAGTGTACTTTCAATAACAAATTTTATGTTAGTAAATGTTATATACACTACTGTGAAAGCTCATGTCTTTTGAGAATAAATTAATGCTATTAGTTTTTCTTTTTCTTGTTTAGCTGAATTGTTTATAACACAAAATTCTTTTAATATTCACTGTTGTATTCCGAAAATTAAAATTAAAAATCATAAGTTTTAAAAATAAATTTCTCAATTTTTGATTGAACAGCTAATTTGGCACCCCCCCTTTTTTTGTTCACCTGAGGCAAGGGCCTCACCTGCCTCACACCTGACTCTAGGTGCCATTGTTTTATCACAGTGCGAGAAATATACATACATTTATTATTTAATTTTTTTCATTATTTAATTTCTTCAAATATAATAAAGGACTAACATTTGGTGGCAACAATTTGAAAAGTGATACGCCGTTTATAGTAATTCGACGCAAAATCGCAAAACGAAAACGATAGCCCTTCGGGGACAGAGCCCCTTGAACTAAAAATAGAAAAATATATGCCAACACTTAACAATATAAGGAATTCTACACTTACATTATGCTATTGAATTTTATGTGGCGTTTGTGTTCAGAAAACTATGTTTATTAATAAAGTTTAAAAAAAAGGATGTGTGGATCACTTTGTGTGGATGTCTTTGAAGCTATTTTATTTTATAAGGTGAAACTCAGTTTGATGTAAGCTAAATACTAGTTTAATCTTTCGGAATACGGTGCCGAATTCTCAATGCACCTATATTATCAGTTCAAAAATTTTAAATAAATATAACGGAATAAGACTCAACATTTCAAATGTTTCAGTGCTATAAATTCAATAATATATTCGCAAAATTTTTAAAAACAGCCTATGTTTAGAATTTTCTATGCAGTGTTAAATCTTGCTATATATATTTATATTTTTGTGTAATTATTCATTTCATCATATCAGTTTTCTAAGTGGAAAAGAAACGTGTTATTATAATATTTAAAATTAGTTGAAAAAACTAAATTTATCGTAATATGTAGTTTAAGCTCCATCCTCAGACTAGCGTAAATTTTATTTACAGTTTGCAATAATTTAATTTTTTCCCGTACTACAATTTATATTTTGGATTTAAATCTTTTATGTACGCTATAAAACAATGCATTTACACACACAATTTTACAGATAAATGAAAAGCCTTACACTACTTGCAATGGCAACGCCTCTGAAAATTGAAGATTTAAGTGGGATGTGTATTAACAAGTGTTAGTTCGCAATTTAATGTGACGAGAAAAAGGGAATGCCTAAATTAAAAACGTTTATATTGTTAAAATATAACAATAATGGCCGTGCGAAGAGCAGCTTCGAAATTTTTGTTAGAAATATTAAAAAGTAAATATTTTTTATCTTCTGTTCATATTAAATTAACATTCATTTAAAATTAGAATTAAGATTTAATTATAAGTAGCAATTATTTTTCTCCAGCTATTACTGACATTTGTTTTTAAACAAAATTTACTTTTCTCTTGCTTTAATTCACCTTTTTATTTGTAAAAAACGTGAATGAAGATATTAAGCACTTTTGAAAAAATTCTTCGAGCTATAAAGAAACATTAAAATTATGTAAAAGAAAGAGTGTTTAATCTTAATATGTGATTTGCTTAAAGTCATGTTTTTTTAATATTAAGAAAGCGTTAATTTCGTGACAATATGCAGAAAATGACCATGGTTTCTAAAGTCTTCAGTTAGGAAATTATTCTCAGGAAGAAAAATTATAATGGTTTAAAATAAAACCTACGAAGTAAATACTATAAAAGAAAAGTGTCCTAAGTAATTTATTCAAAGATTGCATCTTATATATAATCTATATAATATATTTATATATAATCTATATAATATATATATATTTATATATATAATCTATATAATATATTTCGTGGATATAAGATTGCATCTTATATCCACGAAAAAAACTTCTAACTCTTCCGTTTAAGAAAACAGAACCAACACAATTTCTCTTTCGTAACTTTAACAGTGATGTGAAGTATAAAAGATGATTTAAGAAAGATATAAATGTAATATATCTATCTTTCCTGCAGTTTGTCATTCAAATTAACTCTTCGTTTATATATATTTTTTCCTTCTGTAGGTCGGCAATAAAATATATCCTTTTTAATATAAAATTGATAACACTGTTTGTTATTTTATATCGTGAACAAAACAAGATAATTATGTATCTCCCTTCATGTAATATGCATAGTTTTTAAAAGTATATACATTGCTTGATATTTTAAAATGCACAGTTTTGCGAATTGTTAGGTGATTTTTAATGCGTGCCTATCATTTACGAATGTATTTTAAAATTGCTCATTTATTCGAGCTAATAAAAGTAGAGTTATTTCGGGAATAACTATTTTTGGGTATCTACAGGCAATATCTTTTCTTAAAGGTAGAAAATGTCAGACTTTTGACACATTGTTATCTATAAAATATTACCTAGGATATATTTTGCCGTGTGAAAAGTTCAAACGTTTGCTGTAAAATTTTTATTTATATTACGAAAAATGAATAACACACATCAATCATAGTATATATTAATTAACCGCACAAGCGCTCTTAAAATGCAACTTACAAACAAACATTATACAAAAATATCATAATATTTCACAAATAACTGTAATTGTCCAGTATTTAAATATTCTGTTCGAGAATATTTTCAACATAGTGGCAATGCACTAATATTTTTTTTTTCAAAAAGAATGTTTCTCTCTGTGTAATGTAATAAAGAAATATATAAATAAATAATAAAAAAGTTGAATAACTCTATTAAAAATTAATAAGACATCCAAAGAGTAAAGAAAAAAAATTATCCTATACAACTATTTCTAAAGCAATTTATCCCGTTTTTATTAATGTTTAATACAATCCTGCTGTATAGAATTTTCTAACAATGTAGATTATGGGTAACATATTTCAGGTATAATATTGTTCCAAATTTCGTACATACATCGATGATCTTAGAGCAGTTTTATGTGAAATTATTTTATTTTTCTGTGAAATGTGACATAAGAAAAGTTTAAAACAGATAAGCTGAGTCAGAAAAGTAGTAATACAGGGCCAAGTCAAATTTAACATTGATTAAATGGATATCTCGGTAATTTGGTGAGATTTCGCCAAGCTGAAAACTGTTTTCGCAACTTTTGTCGCCAAATTTATCGATAAATCGCCAAATAACGCAAACCCTGCAGACCATTTGATGACATTTTAGTCCTCTCTCTACATCATGGAGGTAGGAAGTAAGATGGAGTCGCCCTAAACAAGTTTCTCCGTACCCTGCTCTGAAGCACCGGCGATCCCTACGTGGTGACCAAAACATTAGGTCATTTACCATTGAGTTCTATGGGATTTGACGCGTTCGGGTGTAAATATTTTGTAATTACGTCGCAAATATACATATAAATGTATATATTTTCTTTTTCTACAACACTTCAGAGTCCTAAGTATGTGAAAACAACATATTTTTAAACAACATTTCATTCTGAACGGAATTAAATGCTATACTTTTCACAGGACAGTTTTCTCAGAATGGTTTAATTTGAATGAAATATTTTCACAAGTTTTCGTTAATTACATTAGAAAAAAAATAAGGTAATTCGATTTTATTCGGTTAAGGTACAAAAATTAAGATCAAAGTTTGTTGTATTATTAATCTTAAAATTATGCATTATTTCTTTTCTATTTATAGAGCTTCTTCCTAAAATACTTTCTTAAATATTACATGATTTTCTTGGCTTCTTTTAAATCGAAAAATGTAAGTCAATTTATAATTAATGCTCTATTCGGTTCATTTTAAATTAGAGAATTATTAGGAATTAGCGAAATACTTTAAATAAGTATTTCGCTAATTCCTAATAATTAAATAGGTATTAAATAGTATTTGACTTTCTCTGAACATTTCTGAAAGGGAATAAAATAAGTTTTTTTTTAAAGTAATTTTTAAAACTTGTAACTGAGTTATTATAAAATGTAAAGGGGATAATTCTTTTAATTATACTTATCAGATTTTTTTTTATTCTTCATTTCAACAATACATATTCCAAAACTCTTTATTACGTTCTTAAGTGCGCATCTCATAGCATTTGCTTTACAATACCTTTTAACAGATTGCTTTCCAATATGAACAATTCTTGCTTAAATAGTTTTATAACGTATTTGTCAACAGGATTTCAATTTACTCGTATGTTTACAATTCAATATTAAGGTTATTATATATTTAGATAACATTTATAATCATTATAAATTAGATACATTTAATCATTAGATTTCTTCACAGTACTTTCACAGTTGTTTATAAGCGAATAAATTCTTCATTTCAAATACATTTATAAAAAATTTAATGAATATTTAAGTATTTTGTCAAAGGCAGATACATGCTTTTTGCAAGCACATGCATAAATACCCATACATATTTCCTTTTTATCATTTCTGGCATGTGCAAATCTTTAATACCTGTGCATTCACTACATTTTTCGTGTAAAGTAATTTACACTAATTTAGCATACACCCGAAAGTTTTACATAAAAAATATATATGAATATAATTTGAATGAAAATTATAAGTATTATTTTTAATACCCACTCAAAGGTCAGTTTTTCTTCAAAATTCCTCCACGATGGCATCTCTCTCTTTAGGCAGATAGCCCTTGCATGCGTTACTCTATTTAATAAAAATTTAATCTGAAATGTGTGCCTAATTACAAATATTTTAACATATATAATTTTATATTTACATTTAGCCATCAAGTTTCAAACTTTTCAAATTTCTAGAAAATAAATTTGGCAGATCTCTTTTAACAATTTTCTTAAAATCTATATTTTTGTAGTGCAACAGCTTAGAATTTTATAAAACAAATTCATAATCAAAATCGCTGTTGTTAGTTATCGAAAAATAACCAAGATGTGATTTTTGCGTAAATGTCAGTAAACTATACAAATTGCTATTATCCATCACACTATGAATGTTTCTTTCATGCGAGAGTGTCCCTTTTTCGATTTCTATGGAATTGTCGTGTGTCGAAATACTATTAGAATCTTGTCAAGCGAGCTTCTGAATGTAAACAAAGAACACCCCGTCTGGTGACCCAAGCTTCAAAGCAGTTCACTTCTAGCACGGAATGATCCCTCCTCCCTTTCCTACCTCCATGCTCTACATCGCCTGAATAATTGATCACTATATTAGCTCTAACCGTAATTCAACACTCGTATTGCTGTACAATAATTTCGAGAAGCAGAAAGTACTGGAAATAACTCGGCTGCGGGTTGAAAACTATAAAAAGCCGGAGACAGCATCTGCTCTCAGTTAGTAGATATTGTTGTTGCGAATAGTTAGTTTATCAGGACTAGTGTTCCTCCTTATCTGTCTTGCGAACATGACGTGTCCTGAGTAGACAGTGAGTTTTACTAAGAACTATGTCCTATGGACTGGATAAGAGATAACAAGATGAGAAGGGTTTAATTACCATTTATTTTCCACGATCGTACACTTCAGGATACAAAGACCAACCACCTGTGGTATGAACGTAAGAAAATAAGAACTACTAGCTAACTAAATTTAAATAAGAGCTAACTTCGAATACTTTACACAGATGAATAACACCAAGGGTTTGACTTTCAGATTATTACGAATACAGAACGCAAACTGCGGAAAACTGCAATACGTCTTAAATTATCAAGAGGACTAAACCTCTTAAGGGCGGACAGCAACTGAGTGAAAGCACGCGTGAAATAAAGTGGCAAGAAGGTTCACTCTCTCCACTACTAACTGTTCTTGGCGAAAAGTCACAACTTAAATACTTAAGCGTTAGCAAGCACAATTTGCATAAACAGATTAACGCGTTTATTATGGCCGGAAGTGGAAAATAAGAGAAGACAGTAAAGTTTTAAAATTAATTAAACGTGAGTAAAACTTAAGATCCTTATAAGTTCAGTTTAAGATCGGAGATATTTCCGGGTTAGCTTTCTCTTTAGATGTGATTTGCATTACGTTGTGTTTAACGGTCTTAATAGTTTGAAGCGTAACTGCTAATTCTACTCTGTGATACTGTGGACATTTGTAAGAGTATTTCTGCGGAAAATTCCATGATTCTGAAGTGTTTATTTTGATAAACTAAATTTGATTAACCTATCATCGGAACTGAGGACATTCAATCTATTTTTATCCCGCCAGTATATATAATATCTCTAATTTTGCAAATCTATTGTCGCATTTATTACCAAAGTGGCTGGAGTAATTGCATTCAGTAGTACAATCACTAGTGCATTCAATAGTGACGTAAGGTGAGAGGCATCTACAGAAAATTGACAATTGTTTTCGCCCTGAGAATACCAGATTCTTTGGATTAAAACGAATTTTAGTGCAATTTACTATTTGGAACTGATATCATGGTCATAAATTTCGGTAAGTAAGTACTATGTTAGAATTTCGGTGTACACTGTAAGCTCAAAAGGTTCGTTAGTTAATACGTAACGACTGGCATTTAATAGCTGCTTTGGATCAAAATAGAATCACGAGTGAATCACTTCTTAAAATTTCACTTTTTCGGCATTGGAAAAAGGGGTCAATTATTTTCATTCGTCCATCTGAATAATGAAATGTGCCACTCGATCTTGCGTGAAGTAACATATTTAAACGAGTTAAAATAGTTTTGTTGCCCACCAGCGGTAAAGTCTCTGAACATTGGTAGTTTAGTCCGAGAGCTAGTTTATTTTAGAAAATCCTCCACGAAGACATCCCTCCATCCTTGTAGTGGAACACGTAAATAATAGTAATAATAATAATAATAATAATAATAATAATAATAATGAAAGGGATTTTGATTTTGTTCATCCTATGCAGAATGAAATTAGTGTATTGTGAACTGTTGTTTGGCAGTTTCAGAATTTCTATGATTTGGCGCTCTTTAGTATCAGAAATACGATTTTACATTTATTGTTTATTTTTCCGTTTCAGGAAAGGATTGAGTAGCAAATTTGTAATATACATCCGCATTTTTTGTGCTATAAGTAGATGGAATTTAGATTTGTAATATGTACAATGCTATGAAAGTATATAGTATTAGCAGTCATAAATTAAAATTTTAAAGCAGAAAAAAGGTAATTTATTGCTGTTTGGATTTCTTTTCTTGAATTGACTACAGCAAGTTTAAGCTTATGTATGACTTTATAATGTAAATATGCATTCTTAATTGTATCATATATTTGTTATTGCATATATGATATGCTGAATTTTTAAAAAAAAATATTTTCCAATTTTCATTACAAAATTTATGATTTGTTAAGTAGCGGTACAACAAAGATTAAAGACCTTCCCTAAATAAGTGTAAACATTTTAATCTCATACACTCATTTTAAAGACGATTCAAAATATTTTCTAGGGCATATTAATAACTGAAAAAATGTGACGATAGATCTAATTTTCTCCTTTATATGAGATCTGTTAAGAGATTGCGTTTATATTCTTCAATCTCATGTACTCATTTTAAAGACGATTGGAAATATTATATAGCGCATATTATTTGCAAAATTTAGCCTAAGTTTTAACAGTTATCTTTAGTTAAAGCTACATTCCTGTCCCTCCTAATTTCAGCTTACAATTTCTTACCAGAATGTGTTTTAAGAATCGCGGTTAATACAAATGTGTAAGAGCTGTATTTAAATCGAAGTTCCACTGACTTAAATACCGCTCTTACACATTTGTTACCGTTAGAGAGCCATAGATTCTGACTAGCACGCGTTCGCCTTTTGGCTACACTCTTTCTAAGGTATTACTACCCTCGACTGTATCTCAGGCCTTTGATAGCTTCGCCAGTAATAATAATAGTAATAATAATAATAATAATAATAATAATAATAATAATAATAATAATTTGTTGAAATTTAGGAGCTAACTACTTAGAAATCTTGATAGCTTCGTCTATATCTTTTAGTTAAGCTTTAGTTGAGATTCATTTCTTATTACTTTGAGTTCAGTTCCAAGTAGAGTCTTTGCTGAACGTCCTGAGAAAGGGACCATGTGTTATATTATTCTTTTGGCAAATAAAGGGTAATTAATCCTTCTTGAGTTTTACGTATCTGTTTCTGACATACAACGATTATTCGCTTAAATCCCAAGGCTCCTACGCACTTAGCTGTTAGATAAAAGGTTGGAGGAACCCCTAATATTAATTGATAAAATGTGACAGTAGCTCTAATTTTCCCCTTTAACTGAGATCTGTTAAGAGATCGCTTTAACATTTTTTAATTTTTTTCAGCTTTATTTGGTCCGTTCTGGTTACAAAATGAAACCTATATTAACGAATAATGATTTTTTTAAAACATCTTTTAAACAGGATTTGTATTAGTTACACAAGATTACTGATTTTCATTATTCGCATAGAACTTATTTTGAATTTATGATTACCATGGAAAACGAAATGCAGACGTCAGGGATGTTTGGAAGAAAGAGTAATTCATAATTATAAAAATTGTTTAAATTGTAGAAGTTTTTTTTTTTTTTTTTTGGTTTTATTTGTCCACTCGACGACCTAAGCTTTCTGAGCACAGTTCTTTAATATAATCTTTGTGTAGCTTCCGTGTTATTCTAACAAGTTTAACAGTAGTGTTTTTTCATCTACTGTTGTATATACATCTCTTTTGAAAGCAAATTGCAAGTTTTCTGCAAATAGACTTACTGATGTGTGAATGTAGGAATATCACTGACAAAACCCGTTAAAGTGTTTTCTTATTACCAATATGTAATTGTGATTACGCATGTGAGAATTCAATATATTTTTCAGAACTTTTACACGTGTGTCTGTACTTTTAGTGCTATTCTTGTGTCTGGTGTAAATTATTCAATTATATTTCATGCACCATTATGCGTTTTATTCTAAATATCTCCAAATCTCATTAGATATATAAAATATAGATATAAATATAATAAAAACAACCAGCTGCAAGATATAATCTTATGAATATTCTAAACGTTTGGATGCAAAATAGTTATTTTTTACATAAATATTGAGCTTCGGTGTAAATTATATAGATGCTTTTAAAATCCTTATAAATTCAATAATGAGACTGATTATCGATAAAGAAACTTCAGAGCACGCAAATACAGAATTGCATGCAATACTTGGTAATTTTGGGTAATATACAGAAACATAGAATTCACATCTACATACAGAATGTAAAACGCAGGGCTACATGAAAAGGCACATATAAATTCCTGAAAAAATGCATAAACCAGAAAAAATAATATAGTTCATATATAATGCTAACATTATGATTACATATTATATTACATTTATATGCTATCAACATAGCACCTATATTACAGGTAAATTACTACATCATTTTCTCTATTTTATGCATTTAATCAAGAATTCATTTGAAGCCTTTCATGCATCTTTCATCTATATGTAACGTTTATGTATATGGAATGATTTGTCTACATGTTTGGGTTTATTGTATATCCAAATAAAAATCATCAAATCACCTCTATTCTTATTAAACATATTTCGATTATTGGGCTATGTATACCAGCACTTTTGGCATTTCTGTGTGTATGTTTTTATAATCAATATAGCATTACCGATAAAAAAAATCCGAATGAGATATTTATAAATTAAAGCATTTAAAAATTTCAAATTAAAATATTTAACGACAAAAATGAATAATATGAGATAGGTAGATAATCGTTTTATATGCAACATGAATAGCATATACTTTTAAAATGCATACTAGAAACGTTCCAAAAAATTATTATTGTTGCACACACAATGACACATCCTAAAGATATTGTTACATTCTGCGGTTTGTGGAGTAACGATAACGCTTGGTGAAAACTTAAAACACAATTAACTTACCAGTATTACATAGGACAGTTCCAAAGACACGTTTACAGTCGTCGCAAACTATGATAAATAAGCTAAATCAATCAGCTATACCGATAAAGACCTTTAAGCTATACAGATTAAGACCGGTTCACAGCAAAGCACTAAATGACAGCTCCCAACACAAGCTAATCTCTGAACTTCAAACACTACTCAGCTAAACATACTGTTATCTGCGCGTACAAGCAGAGTATATACAGCTTTAATCTATCTTCGAGAACATTCCCGATGAAACCCACTAAGAATTTGTTGTAGAAGTTTTCGCTCCATCTATGACATATCGCCAATTGTGCCGCCAAATGGGAGATTTCGCGCCAATTCTAGCAATCCTACCTTTTTTGCCACTCTTTATCAACTCTAAGCCTGCTTCGCGGAAACTATCTTACCGCAGCTGGGCATTTCGCAACAATATGATTAAAATATCGCGTTCCTTCTTCAAGTTGTTAGGAAACTCTAAATGCACATAACTCTTCCCACAGGAAGAGACGCACACGAAGAAATATTAACCATCAGTCTTGTGTAATATTTGTAATGCCAGCAATCATTATGTTAACTCAAGCGTAAACTATGTGATTCTTAACGTATATTGTTGGCAATATCAAAGGGATGATCATTGAAAACTGGTATTCCTTTCTCTCTCGTTTCAAATTTTTATACTTCCTCCTTCATTTTTATACCTTAGAGCTCACACCTACACAATAGTTCAAGATATACTTACAGAGTTTATATAAATTATTTATCAATATTCCCCACCTTACATATTTACAACGCTGAAAAGCATTAGGCTTATCACGGACCAGGTGTTAATATGTCCATTTAAATCTGGTAATTTATCTCACTTTTCCCAATTCCGATTACAGCGATTGATCGAGCTAAAGTTATTTGCTGTTATGTTACATTTAATGTACTTTTTTAAACAAACAAACGTAAAAATATTTCCTTTTCTATAAATTACTGGCTTAAATTCTCTCTATTATTCGGGTCAAGTATGGTCATTAAGTTTTTCTGATTTTCTAAGCAAAAAATTTAATTTTGAGTGCTAACTATCCCGGACACATGTATTCCTGGATATTGATTTCTACTAAATGATAAAATGCCCAATCCATTTTATCTGTCTCTCGAACTGCTGTAACACGTTTCCAGTTTATAGGGTTCTCTATCTCTTCAGATGATTCCTCGGATTCCAAACCAACTGAAGCAGCACAAGTTCAAAACTTATTCGAGCGTGGGGAACTTGGAATCAAATGACACAATAGGATATTTCTTTTGAAGACCTTTCTTTTCACTTTTTTTTTTTTTTGATAAAAAGACAATTTTCTTTTTTCAGTGTGATCTCTTTTGCCAATTGGGTTCTACCTGCAGGTAATTTTGAGGTTCACTTAGCGTTGCTCAAGAATACTGCTACTTTAGGGCTTTGACTATAGACCGACCATGTAATTGATGCTACCTGACAGAACTAAGTCATGTTCACTCTAAAGGGCATATGAACAAAGGCGTTTCCTCGTTGCATTTTACGCAAATCCAAAATTTCTTTTTATGAGAATGGAAAAACAAAGCACAGTAAAAAATGATCTAGGACGAATTTCAAATCATAGTTTGCTTTAGAAGCATTATTATAAAATTAATTTTATCAATGACTCTGAAGAGGTAATTTTTGTGAAATAGTTGTATTAATCCCCGACTTTTATGAATATCAAAATTCACTCTAAAATTTTGTTTTAAGTCATTACTTTCTGACATGTAAATCAAAAAAATATCTTTTTGTGATTAAACACTTATTATTACTTTGTGATAGTTATTATTTGTATTTTCCTTTATTTTCATACTTATCCATCTATTATTCCGTAATATGAAAAACAAGAAGAAACATACTATTCTCAGTCGCTGATTTTCTGAATATTTAAATTGATGCATCATTTCATTTTTGGATAATTTTCTATTATTTAATATATCACTTCAATTTTCCCATCTTTCCAAATATTTTATGACCTTTTTTTCTTTAGCTAATTTGGAAGAATATACTAGATTTAAATAAGGAAAAATCTTTATATTGTTTGGTTCTTATATATTAATCGCGCTGTTCGACAGATTGCATTGTTCTGAATTTAAATCTTTCTCCTATTTTATTTGCGTTGGGTGTTTCTTATTGATGTTTACATTGCTCAATCCTATTATGATATTTATGTTTTACTATATCGCACCAGGCTTACGGAGGTCAACAAAATACATGATTTTAAAACGCTATGTAAAATTTGCTTTGCTTTCCAGGATCAAAACTCTTCATAGAAAGTTTTGTATCTTAAAGCTGAAAACTTCATTTTTCATAAATACTGCATTAAGAAATTAATTATTTAAATAAGTCAACTTTCGATATTTGGAATTTCAACATCTCATATTCTTGAAAGAATAAAGACCTGAGCTTCCATCATGACTCACCCCAGAGATTGTGGTTACAATACCACTGCGCTGATGAAGCTGGGTTTGGTTCGGTAGACTATGGAAAAGCACACTAGAGCTATATGCCAAAGGAAACGGATGCCTTCGTGGAGGGCAATCAAAGAAAAACTGGCTCGTATGCACGTTACACATGGAAGAAAAACACGGAAACGTCCATGCAGCCAAACCGTTTGTCTGGAATCAAACCTATCTCGGAACTATCAGTCTTCAGCGATTTGACCGCACTGTCGCTGCTGGGCACTGCTGAAGCTGGGAATTATATTTTGATAATTTGTGCATGATGATTGTATCCGGCAGATTGTTGATAAAAATGTCATTTGTGATTAAATTGGATTTATGATTTTTCCCAAATATATCAATTTAAATTGTTGTAAACTGGCTGTCCATTAATCTAGAATATGTTCAGTTTCTTACTGAGGAATTATATGCTAAAGCGCAGTAAAATCCTTCAGGAAATGTTCTGGATTTTACATTCATGGAGGCGGTAATTAATTTTCTGTCCTGTTGACATTTGGTAGTTTAATTTAAAACGATTATTGCTTAATATTGATTCTCTCTACACCTCAGACTTTGTTGTAGCTATTGAACATAGATAATAATAATCTGTGTTGAAAATGTTGATTAATTTATTAAATAAATCTCCATGCGTATATCGCATAACAGACTATAGTTTCAGATGCAGCATTATTGACATATTCTCCTTTAGCCAAAAGAGTTTGGTCATATTGGCATGTAAATATAGGCAGGTTTTGTAATTCAATGAACAATTTATACATATTTTACATTGAATCAGTAAAAAATTATTCCTACATGGGTAAACAATAAAACAGTATAAATATAAAATGAAGAGAAATACAAAATAAATCAAATCATTATTATAAGAGCAATTTCCTTGGCTTGAAATGTTTAGATCTAGAGAAGATCCTTGGCTTGAAATGTCTAGATCTAGAGAAAATCCCTGGCTAGAAATATCAGATTACTGCAATAAAATTATGAAATTATGCGTCTTTATCATATTGAAGATATTCTCATCTGTGGGTGGTTATTGATAGCAGTATCACTAAAGTTAAATTAGAAGAACCACAGATATAATCTTTAGGATTCTTTCTTAGAATGATGTGATTAAACACACAAAAGTTATTTATAAATAAACCATAGCATTACCCATGTAGCAATGGTTGCACTGTTAATTTTGTTTTAATATTATAATTTAAAGAATAATTTGATGTACACTGCGGGAAAAAAATGGGACAGTTCTATATTCCCGTTCTACTGAGCCGATTAACGAAATTCAACTTGGGTTTTTCCTGTCTCGAAAGCTCGACTTAGGATATGTATTAGGTTTACATATAGAATTGTTCTAATAGAGGTAGTTTGAGATATAATGGGACTTTCTATGAAATAACATGCCATTTTTTTTCCATATTTGGATTCTACGACTCAAATTATGCCAAACTGCGAAGCTTTGCAAAAATCGCACGAGTAGATTTTAGAAAAATTAGCTCTGAAAATTTTAGCACTTCAGTATTAATTGAATTTAATATACATTTATTAATATCTCTTTTTTTATTAAACTTACTTGATTCCTTCTTTCACATTTTGAAATTTAGGTTCATTCCAAATAAAATTCGCTCATGATTTACGTTTTAAATTTATATTTTTAAATAATTTTTATAGATTTTAAGAAAAAAATTGAATTATAATCTATAAAATTTTTAACATCATCTTAAAGTAGATGCATTTCTAGGCATATCTGCAAAACATTAGAGTTTTTTATTCAAAATTTAATACGATATGTGTGAATTTATATATTGGCGCATTTCGAAATTTGGCATATTTTTTATAAGCGACAATATTGGCAAATGCGGTTTGCGCACTCTGTTAAAATTATTTGAAAGAATGAACGATTACTTTCTTCCCGCTCGTGCACAATAAAAAAATTGAAAAATAGGTTGCTTTAAATTAAAAAGTTCGCCAAGTGAATTATTCTTGGAGCAAACTAAAAACAAAAAAGGGCCAAGATAAATTTTTGAATTTCTTCGTAAAGTGCGCACCAAATTTTACGAAATTTAATATTTAATCATAATGCTGTGAGTCGTAGAATCGAAATATGTAAAACAATTGGCATGTCTTTTCAGAAAAAGTCCGATTTTAAAAGGTCCGTGTCAAAATACCTATATTAGATAAGCGCTATCTGTAAATCTAATAGATATCCTAAATCGGGCTTTCGAGACATGAAAAACGCGGTTTGAATTTCGTCAATGGGCTAAGTAGAACGGGAGATACATAACTCTCCTTTTTTTAGTCCAAAGGGGCTTTCTCCCTGGAGGACTATTGTTTCCGTTTTGCGATTTTACGTTGAATCAATATAAATGTCCGTGTCACTTTTCATACTGTTGCCACCAAATGTTAAAGTCCTGCATTATATTTGAAGAAATTAAATGATGAAAAATCTGAATAAAATGTATATATATTTCTAGCATTGTTGTAAAACAACGGTACATATAACCATCGAATTTTGAATGACGTAAACCTCCTAAGAATATGGGCATGTGGAAGACCAACTTTGAAATCTGGAATTCGTTTTTTATTATCGAGTTCATATTTTGTAAAACTTTAACGAATTTTTGATTAAAAAACTCAAGGATTTCAAAGCGAGCCATGGAGACATTGTACAGAAGAAACATTTTTATCTCCAGCGTGTGAGTCTCTGTATTGGAAACTCTAAACATAGGCTCATTTTAAAAATATTTTGCGATATTGCTATTGAAGTGAATTTTATGGTTTAAGGGTGAAGAACGTGATATTTAATAAATAAATGTAACACACAAAATGTCAAAAAACGCTCCTTTGAACGTAATTTAAAATTTGAAACCTTTCAGATTTTTTTTCCGCGGTGTACCATTTATTATAAATTCTGAAACCTTTCAGATTTTTTTTCCGCGGTGTACCACTCATTATATGCACTGAAGTCTCCAAATTTCTTATGAACTACATGGAATCTACACAAGTTTTCTTGAAGTCGTGTTCGCGGAAATATTTAATTATGGTTTTAAAGAATCTGATGAAAACTCTTTTACTACAATTAGTTGTCATTCACTAACTCTAAACTATTTTCTTGCCTAGGCTTAAGTATGAAGTCTCTTAGATAAAATTCGGAGCCTCCATTGGATTTACCATGAAATCGTTCAATTTCGAATGTTGTTGTAGGGTATTAATACTGTGTTTGAAGCCCAGGAACATATGAAATCCGATAAAAGTAAGAGGGATATTTCAGGTAGCTTTCAGGGTATTTCGTTTCATTTTGTTTCATTTTCCACTGGGTAAGTATTAAATCATGACGGATGGAAGAAAACTGACAACAAGGGGATATATCCCTTTACAAAGGTTACAAAATGCCAAACAGCGCATGGAAGTAATGGCGTTTTACATTGTTTACATTGCGCACATTGACATATACATTAAATTTTTAAACTCTTTGAGGGGCAGGAAAAGGCAAGTAACTTTTCAGCAAAACTCTCGTTTTATTTATCAGGTGTTACAATGAAATTATTTGCCACAATTAAGCATATTTTGTTTAAGACGCGTGAGAAAAAATGACCACTTCTGGTGGTTAGTGTCAGTGACCACTGCCCACAGAACACATCCTTACAAATCAGTCTCTATGGTACTAATGAAAAGCGTTTTTCCTTTTCAATCAGAGTGCAACTTTGCATTAGCTGCATTGCCACACTGTTCTTACAGGTTTTTTTTTTTTTTTTAGTGCTGCAAAGTGCACATAGTCGTGATGTTGTCTTCGATGGCTGATGCTTATTTTCTTGAAGACGAATTGCTGCATCAACTACTGGATTATGTTTCTTGATTGGAATGTGCTGCAAGGGGATAGTGATCACTAATGAGCTACAAATGAACTTCAGAAACGGTCAGTCTTAAAACCTACTCACAAGAGTGAGTAAGACGTGCAATAGAAAAGTTACTGTAGTAACCAATGCCCTTTAATGAGTTAAAATCATATTCCTGTTGACTAAACACAATACTAAGAACTCGTGAATTGCAAAATCCATTATTTCCCTATTCTTAGATATGTAGGTGTTCAGGTGAATGAGTTGACAGACTAGATAAATATGTCATTTTTTTAGTTTGGATATCAGAACCTTTCACCATAAAATACCAAGAACAATAGAATTTAAAAAGCTCAAACGTAATTGCCTCCTCTCCTGTTTCTCCTCAAAACATTGTATGGTGGTATTCTTCTTAGTGCTTATCCGCAGTTCTTCATATAAGAAAACTTATTTTTTCGTTTTTATTTTGCTTTATTGGAAAGATCCGTGTCTAGATATTTGTTCCTCTAGAAAAATGTAAGTCTGCCGCCATGTGCAATGTATATTAAGTACATTTGTGTACTTATGCATTCATCAAGTGTACCCGTTTTAACTCATAATGCATAACTGTTGTAGAAATTTTGGAACGCAAATGTTTATATCCATGAAGATTACTGGTTTAGAAATAAATGCATTAAAATTTCTCTTCTGCGCTTGAAATAAATTATCTAAATAGCATACAATTAACAATGAGGCTAATCTTTGGAATATGGTAACAGGTAGTTTGGCGACATTTTGGTAAGGCGATAAATGTTACTAGCTAGGACTTTAGCAGCGTACATGGATAAAGTCGAGAGTGTGCGCAATGCCATTTTTGTGCAATTCTGGGATGTTTTTTTAAGTAAAAATACGTCGACGTGTACATGGATGATACCGTATATGTGCAATTCTTAAAAACGCGGCAAGCAATGGGCGATTCTGCATTTTCGTCCAATTTCGCACTCAATCTTTGTCATGATTAAGCACTTTTGTTCCATAAAAGTTCTAGCATAAGCGTAATTCGGTTAGAAGATTGTTAGAAAAAATTTTGAGTAAAAAAAAAAAAAAAAAAAAAAATGCCTTTACATCGTGAAAACAAATGGCATCAAAAAAAAAAAAAAAAAAAAAAACTAGCAGGTTGCTGTAGCAGGGTTAGTCACCAAATGTTCGCCAAAAAACCGCCAAGTTACCATAATCCGAAGATTAACCAATAAGGATATTAATACAAATATTTATTTCATTGATTTTAATATATAGCCTCCTTTTTCTTGCTTTCAGGAAAAAATAAATTTGCTGTATACACATACGCGCTCACATACGGAACACACATAGGAAATATTATCTTCGCAAGTCATAAACAAGTAGCCGTAGAACATTTGCAATTTTGTATATGGGACTTTTATAGTATCTAGTTGTGCACTGCCTTTCCCGTTGCACTTCGCCGCAGCAGACGTATATGTTCGTATGTACGGGGTGATTCTAGATTGTTTTTACAAAATAAGAGGAGTTATAGTACTTACCAGATGAGCAATAATTACCATTGAACACAGGGTCGCATTCCACTCTGAGAGGCAGAAAAGAAGAATATTAGCATTCCAACCTGAACTTACAATAGTGTTGGGAGAGCAAATGAACGAGACTAAAAGTTGCACAATCATTTTAGTGAAAAACTGATAAAGAGTGCACAAAACGTATTAAACCAAAAACTTGGCGTTCGAGTGTTAATTTCAGCTCAGAATTTGATGACAAACGCTCAAATGCACATCTTTGGTTGGCAAGGTCTAAACCTCGCAAACGATTGCAACAAGTTAATTGCCTAAATTGGTACGGGAAACAACTGCTACCTTGATATCAAGTATCAAGATAGCAGTTTTTTTTTTTTTTTTCAATTCGCCATCTTCTATCCTGTCCTCCTAGACTTACTGTACTGTACACATTCTACTTGAAGCGCCCTTTGATTTGACACGAAGTTCTGACAGCCGGAACACAGCATGAAATTGTCATGCTAATCTCGTCATACAGCAGAAGTTGAAGGTAATTGATAATAATCAGCCTTAGATTAGATAATTAACTTGTTGCAATCGTTTGCGAGTTTGAGACCTTGCCAACCAATGATGTGTATCTGAGTGTTTGCCATCAAAGTCTGAGCTCGAATTTTAACACTCAAACGCCAAGCTTTCATTTTTATCCGTTTTGTGCACTCTCTGTGAGTTTTTCACTAAACTGATTGTGCGACTTTTGGTCTCGTTCATTCGCTCTCGCAACACTGTTGTATTTTCAGGTTGGAATTCTAATATTTCTCTTTTCTGTCTCTCAGAGTGGAATGCGACCCTATGTTCTATGGTAATTTTTGCTCATCTGAATGAGTACTTACCATCAAGCTTCTTAATTTGTAAAAGCAATTTAGAGTCTCCCTGTATATATATATGTGTTTGTGTGTGTGTATAGTGGGTGAGATCCTTAGTTCAGTAGTAGAAACTAATTTCTGTATTATCAAAGAAATGTTTTCCATACTTTTAGGAAGATTATTATTTCAGTTATAGAATTGTCCCTGCATATAAATCACCTGTATATAAAAACAATACAATTTTTTCAAACGTGATATAATCATGCATAGCATTTTTGCGCATTAAGCTGCTGAAAAATTATAATATATATATATATTAAAAATACCGCGTTGAACTATTTCATGGAGCCACAGCTCCTGGTAACTTTTTAGCAAGCTCACTATAATATTTCTTCCTATTATTTCATATTTTTGCAGCACTTTGCGCAAAAACATTTTTAAGACCAAATAGGTCTTACGTCACATTACTTGTTAGCTTTTCAATTTCTATTTCAATATATATATATTCCCACTGTGTAAATTCTTACCAGCTCGGTGAGCTCAGTCTTTTATTCTTATATGTTGATAAATTGCATATTTTTTGCTTTCAAAGTGACTGAATTTTGTTGTTTTTTCTTGGGTTAAGGATATAGGGCCTCTAGTTAATCTGCATGCAATAATTGTCTAATTATCAAAAATGAAAAAGTGGCTCTAGGCCTTACGAAGCCGTCATTTATTTATATGTGAAATTATTAATAGAACAGTGAATTAAGTCAATTTGTGTATCAACTTCAGGGCCTTTTTGCACACTGGCACCAAAAATTAACTTTCAAATTTGGGCACCGAACGTTTTTTGTTCCTCTCGCTGGCCAAATTGTTTGTTTTGGCGTAGAAACTCTTATTTTAATTGCAACAAAGTTTTTTAACTGTATTTGGTGTTTTAGGTTGTCTGAATTTTGCAATTTTTTATGAAATGCTTTGAGCTTTTATGTATTTTTGCTGTGCCGCGAAGTGAGAATTGAACTGATTGAGTGAGAAATATATATGTCTAAATAAATTCGAAGAAACGTGTTTAAATGAAGTGCAACAAAAAATGTGTATAATTTAATAGGCTGTACAACGAAGTCATATGATGTCCACTTTATTGTTTTGATTTAACAGAAATTTCTTTCACACCTATCGCAATAGGATAGGTATTCTTAATAATATAAAGCACATTAAGACTATAAATGAATAAATAAATAAAAATAAAACACAAAAGTTTCTGTCCCGTACTATAAAATGTGGCTGAGCAATTTAATTCCAAAATGTGCGACATCGTACGCCATTTTGCGTTGAAAAGTCGGTTAATAAACAAATTATAATAATTCAACGTGCAAGTTTCCCCGTTAAATACCATTCAATCATATTTATTTGGGATTTATTAGTATCTTTATTCTATATTTTTATTACATATTCCATACCAAAAGAGTTTTCACGCAAGTGTTATATAAATTTTTAAAGTCTCAAAATATGTTATTAATAGTCTCATGAAATTTTGCTGCTTTAGAATCATAATCTGGTAATCATAATAAATTCACTAAATTATAAATATTTTTCATTAATGCAAATAATACTAAGAGATGGCTTGTGTCGGCCCAACGATGATTTTTAAAACACTAATACTATTAAGATCATATGGTTTGGTTTACTAGATTACGGCAAAGCATTCGAAGGCTATCTGCCTTAAGGGTGGAATGCCTTCGTGGAGGAAGTTTTAAGGGAAACTGGCTCGTATACACGTTACACATAGGGAAAACCGCGAAACCACCCATGCAGCCAGCCCGTTCGCGGGATTCGAACCTCCAAGATCATATGAATAATGTGCGTTGATTCGATAGTAGGAATAAGAACCTCCTTATTAGATTATAATATTATGCATATATGAATTATTTGTAGCACTATATCAAAGAAATGCCAATGTAACAAACCTTGCTACTGTATCATTCTTACTAGCTTATCGTATTATATGAGTTATTTGTAGCACTGCGTGCAAAGATATCAGTGTAAGAAATCTTGCTATTGCTATTTCTTTCTGCTAGGGAACAATATAGATTTTCCATCCGCTGATCGGGCGTTATTCCATTTAGTCACTACCTTAAGTCGGAAGCCGCTCAACAGTTAAAATAAATAAGTAAATAAATAAATACTTACACACAACCTTTCTGGAAATAATCTATAATAGATATAATCCAATAGAAGAACTTATGTTACTGACACTTGAAAACCCTGTTTGACATCTTTACCCTGAAGATGCCAGTACTGAACTGATTAAAATTTGGAGAGTAAAATGAATCAGTTATCTGCAATATGCCAAAGGCCAAGGTTGTGAAAATAATAGACCATTTCAGGTATTTTTGGACACTTATGTATATATAAATTTACAACAATCTTTACATTATAATTCCAATTTTCATAAAAATAAAGTGCTGTTATTTGAAATAAGGTTAAATAACAAAAAATCTTTCGATAAGTATTTTCAGTATGCGGGACCTTTTTTTTTGACTGCCTTTAAAATGCTTGATACATTTTCAGTGTTTGTTTCTCTTAATGCTTACTGCATTTTAAACGTACATTTTCATAACCGCAACTCTGATATAACCGCTACACCTGTTCCTTAAAAGGAAAACACGCCACCAATCAATGAAACTCAAAGTTACTAAAAATTTAGATAATGATGCAAATCGACTACGATGAGTGTTGCGAAAAAAATGCAACTTGACATGCTTAAAGCATTTGCTCGTTAGTAGAAAATCATTTATAAATATTTCGTTTCTAAATTAAACGGGAATTTCAGCGAAGTACCTTGACAACATAAATGAGCAGATAATTTAATACTCTGTTCGAAATTGCTGTTAATGGGTAAACAACCTAAAGTGCAAAAATGAAAATTAAAAATAATATGTTTCTAAACGTGAGCTTAGTTTACTGCAATTTAAACATACAAAGTGACACATTTCCAGTCAAAAATTTTTAATTATAATATGCTAGAAAGGTAATATGCCACAAAGAACATGGAAATCTGTCCTACTGACATTTAAATTCATAACATTTTCTTTCACCTAGATATATACAGTCAACGTCAAAAGCATTCACATAGAATAAAAATGTCAAAAAATAGTTTCTGTTTTTCAAAAAATGCATTTAAAATACTTTTAATTATTATTTTCATTTATTATGGAATATAATTTAACTAAACTGAAGATCCTCAGAATTTATATTTTGCGTAAAATATGCAAAATTATGTTAACTTGTTCAACGTAGTCATACGGCCTCTTTTGTCATATAAAAACAACTTGAAGCGATATTTGATTTCACTCTACTATTGCAATTTAAAAAAAAAATTAAGGATTTAACAGCGTTTAAAAACACACGAACCGCTGTGAAATATGGTGGTGGCAGTATAGCTGTTAAGGTTTGGTTTAGTTGATTATGGCAAAGCACACTAAGGCTATCTGCCTAAGGAGAGGCATGTCTTCATGAACTTTGTAGGAAAAATTGGCTCGTATACATTTTACGCATGAGGGAAAACGACGAAACCGCCTTTGCAGTCAGCTCGTTTGCCAGGAATCGAAACCAGGTAGGAACTACCAGTGTTCAGCGATTTTGCCGGTTGAGGTGGAGGTATGCTTGTTTGGAGGTATATGTCTGTTTATGGAGTAGAAAATCAACACTTATCGAAGAAAAACGGGTAGATTTCAATACATAGGCTTACTTAAAAGGAATCTTAAGCAGACTGCGCAGGAAATGAGATTCGGGTATGATTTTGCATTTCGGCAGGATAATGATCCAAAGTATACTACTGTGAATACCAGGTTGTCACTTTTATATAATGCGTGCAGACAATTAAGTACATATGCTCAGTCAACAGTTATAAATCTTATAGAGCCCGTACAAGCATATTTGTAAGAAAAAAATTAAAAAAAAAAATTAACGAAATTCTAAAACAGTGCTTTTGAAAAATGCTTTACAAGAAGAATAACACAAAATTAGAGTAGAACGCAGAATATTCAGGAAAACTAAAAGTTGTACGACCAAATATGAATTAAATTATAAGTCAAGATAAATTATGAATATTTAATTTTTTTGAAACTAAGGTATTAATATTTTAAATACGTTCAATTAGAATCGAAATATGTATTTGTTTTCACGTGGAAATAAAACGAATTGAAGATTTTTATATTTTCCTTCATAATGTAATAATTGCTGTAACTGAAATTTATATTAAATACCCATTAAATAATTTTCCTTGCAAATTAGAAAGGTTTTTGACATTTTTTACTAGTGTATGAATACTTTTGACGATGATTGGATGTATAATAAAGTTTTCTCGGTTAATTGCTCAATGCGCCAGCTATACTGTATTTGGCTATGTATACTGCTATAACTATAACTATTTATAACTATACAGCTTTTATTTACAACAGAAATTGATGAAACCTTAACATGTAGTAATTGAACCGAAGTGAAAATATTGTTTTTAAATGGTTAATGTTATTTTACAAAATATTAGTTAAAACAACTTTAGTTAAGGCAATTGCCTTAAATGGTTTATCTAAGATCGAAATAATAATAATAATAAGCCAAAAGATAAGTCTTACATTTAACGGGCAAACGAAAATTGCTTTTTTTCAAATGACATTTAAAATATTTTAAGTCATTTTACTTTGAAGGTTATTTTTAAAATTAAAATATTTAAAAAACAAATCAATCAAAGAAATATGCTGGAAAGTGTCCTAAATAGTCAATTTAAGACAGTAAGACAAAAGAAAATTGTGAAAGGAAAGACTTCCGAACGTCATGACTTTAGCTTTAGAAAATGATATTAATTATTTGCAGGGATGATTCTGAGATGGCCTTTTATTGAATCAACAACAACCGCTTGAAACGGCCGAGATTACGATGTTGTTTTCTTCCTAAGGTATGGCAGTAGCAGATGCAGTTTCACCAAATGCATTGAGTCTGTTTATTGCTGGCAGCTTGTCCTAAAAGCCCAATGAAAGCTTCTTTGTTAAGAAGTAGAAAACATTCATTTGAAATATTTAAACCGCTTTGTGCGTTGATAGGGAGGTGAGAAACGGACGGGACGGGTACTGGACGAGGACGAGCATGTCGGTATTTTAAGCATAGAGATTAGCGAAGGATTGCGATTTCTAAGGGTTGAATTCATCAGCGTATTTGGGTTTACGACCCAATTTCTATCGAAAACGATTGTAAAATTTATATTTATTCAGATATCCTAGTTTAGGTATAAAATACAAAATTCCAAGATTAGTTCCTTATTATGATCGTTCATTAGCATGTTTAAGAGGTCAAATATTCGAACACTTTAACAGTGAATAACATGACACAGAAATAATGTGCACATAAGGTAAATTGGATCAGACTAGGCAGACTAGTAGAAAGAAAAACGTCGAATAGTTACATAGATGACATTGCATCTACATTAGGTTATAAACGATAGCCGTTGCTCTCTTGACATTTCTGAAGAGCAGTAGTTATAGTTGTATGGCATAAAATGACAGTAAACTTAAAGCTGAGTAATTCCCAATTCCTCGTAAATTTTATTATTTCTGACGTACCATGAGCATCCAGATATTTGTCTCAAGATGCAGTTTTGAGCAGTTTGTAACTGTTTGCGTTTCGTGTGTCAACTATATTCCCAAACTGGGCAGGCGTAACAAAGCATGGGACGCAAAAGAAATTTGCATATAAGTAATTTGCTGTCAATTGATAAAACATTGTTCTGGGTAACTAGGGGATACAGGATCGTTTTACTTGCCGAGAAGTTTTGAACAAAATAGTTTTAAGGTCTTTAGATTATGTTCATGCAGGAACGTGAAAACATGCCATGCCCTCGCCGACATTTGAGCTCTGGACCTCCCGAATATACGTTGAGCGGGCTTCCAGTTATACCACGAAAGTATGCGTAAAAGGAGGGAGAAAATACATTATATACTCCCCCTTTTAAGGAGCTACTGAGGTTTAGAAGACACAATTGCCAAATCCTGGTGGTGTGATTTCAAAATTTACCTTTATCACGTTATTCGTACGTAATTATATTTAAAAATGTCATAGATGTTAACAATTACACCCAATTCATGAAAAAATTAATTGATGTAATATCTGAAAACAAAATTTTATTCTTGAAAAATATCTTTGATAGAAGAGTAACTGAAATGTTGGGGAAAAAAAAAAAAAAAAAAAACGTGTTTTTATGTGAATAGTTGCACTAATATTTTTAACTTAATTAAAGATATTTAAAGAAAAAAGGCGCCGCAGACTTACAAGAGAGAGACGCCGTGAACGAATGCATCCTTTCCAAACGAAGCTTCGGTTTTACCTCCTTTGGATTGGTAGGCCACGAGCTTCTGAGCGGTAAAGTCGCTGAACCCTGGCAGCTCAGTCCGAGGGTCGAATCTCCCGAAAGGACTGGTTGCGTGGGTCTCTTGACGTATTACGTGTATACCAGCCAATTTCCCTTAGAATGTCTTCCAGGAATGCATACCTCGCCTTAGGTGGATAGTCCTCGCGTGTATTGCCATAATCAAATAAACGAAACTAAACCTTTGTATTACTTGGTTTGAGTTTTAATTTAGAAATCTGAAATTTATTATTGATTAAAGCTCTAGCATCATTATCGTTATTAAAGAATTATGTGAGAAGAACGATAAGGTTTAGAGAGATTTATTTTAAACAGCTACTACTTTTAGAAAAGGGAAAAATTCATACAAAGAAGAAGTAAAGAAGACAGAAGTGTACATTAGTACGTTAGCACAATATTTTATTTAAATTTTATCTAGCTGTCCATCTAACTATCTTGCTATGTACCTATATAAGTTTATGTAAGATAAAAATATGTCAATAAAAATTATAATTAAAATTAACAATAGCCTCGTAATTTTACATTTTAATTTGTGTATCTCCCCCTTTTATTTCAAAGTTAGGAATTGTTTATATAACTTTATTGGATTGCGTCTTTTCAAAATGACTATGTTTTATGCTTGCTTATGTAATAATGCTATGCAACAGGTCTTATCCAATCAAATTAAAGTTACTTATGATTCTCAGACGCCTTTTCTGGATGCGCACTTACTTGCTCCTTTTCTACTTTATCTTGTTGCTGCTAACACGCATCGTTTTGCAGCTCTGCTTTGTCCAATGTCTGAAAATTAAAGCTATATAATATTGGTGGGTGTATATGGTATTCATAATGATGATATGTGAATAATGTGTATCGTAAGAATTATGTGTCGAGAAATAAGTTACATCTTGTTGTATTCAGGCACATCTGCAAGTTTTTGTTATCGACTGTGCGTCTATGAACCTGCCAGCTCTAGCTATATTAATAAATCGTGCATCAGTTGTTACCGTTTGTTAAAAGATTAGAACAAAACATTCTGGAACATGCATTCAGTTTAAAATCTTGCCTCAAAAATGAAGTATTTAAAAAAGGGTGTGAGATTCAAAAAATTGTTTCTTCTTTTGAATCCCAGCGAACGTGTTATCTGCAGAGTGGTTTTTTTCTAGGGTATCGTGTATTCGAGCCAGTTTTCCTTGGAAAGATTTCCACGAAGGCGTACCTTCAATCGGAGGGGGGATAACCCTCGAGTGCTTTGCCGTAATTAAGTAAACCAAACTGTAATACACAAACTGATTTCTGCTACTACTCTGAGTCTTTCCTCCAATCTATATTATCCTACGGTACAATAAGTAGATATTTATATGATTGTATATATATATATATATATATATATATATATATAGTAACGTTCTTAGTGTAACTGGATTATTATTAAAACATATAAATATCTCAGAGTGAGATAGTATTTTTTAACGGATTTAATATATAAATATTATTAATAGTCGTCCGTTTTCAGATTTATTGCATTGTCTGTGGTCTTCCAACAGCATTATTTTGTAAATGATGATGTTTTTCTACATATTTCAGAGCTTCCATTTCTGGGCAAGTATTTGTGAATACATTGAAATTCCTTATTTTCATACTGATATGAACGATCATCAGGTGGTCGACAAGAAATCTACTTGTGAACTGCAACTAAATGGCCTTTTAGAAACAGGACGTGCGGGGTCTTCTAACGAGGAAAAGAAAAATAATCCTTCGCAATTACAGTTCACCTAAGTGAAAGATCAGTGGAAACAGTTGAAGTCACCGATACAGATGAAGATAAATTTGATAAATGTATTAAAGATATCGATTCCGAGCTTCCAGCATCTGCAGATAAAAAAAAAAATTTCATCATACGAGGAAAATGAAATATCTTCACAAGTAAAAAATTCTTTCAAAACTCTATCAAAACAAATGAGGACTATGTCTTACATCCAGATGTAAACGATCACCTGAAGTTTCCAGATTTAAAGACTTTATTTGAGAAAAGTTTAAAAAATAAAATCGAGAACAAGTTAATTCCAGATGTAAAAAAGCAACAGGCGTATTCGTTAGCAGATATCAAAGTTCCAATTTATGAAAAAACATGGTAAACTATGAAGAATACTTGGAATCCTCTCCTAATAATAACAACTACGCCTTAGAAACGATTGCTGCTGCAGGGGTTAATTTTGTGTAAAAAAGTGTTTCAGAAATCATAGATCGAATTCTACATCTTCTACAATTTTGCACAGCCGATGAGTTTAATACACTAAACGCAATACTTCTAAGACTCGTGGACTTTGAACCATGTCTTAAGGAGATAAAACCTACGAAGTCTATATTCCTACACATTAACACGGCTGTAAATTATCTACAGCTTTTCCTCATTCTATTTTCGAAATTAAGTCACTACTATGATGCGGACCAATTAAAGACTATCAGAACCGGTTATTCAAAACCTCCAGTTCCAATAATGTCAACCCCGCAACAGAATTGTAATTACACAATCAATGAAATAAATTTGAGCTTTACGCAAGTTCTTAAAGATGCAACAGAGAAGTTACATTGCATTATAGAGGCCGCAAGTAAATCTTTTAGCGAAGTATCAGCTCAACGTTTTGAGCGACGATACTTGCTTTCTTGAGTATTCTTTTATACATGATGAAACTGAAGACTATTCCAAACCAGTAATAGTACCGCGATGTTCTTACCTTCCTGAAAATTTCAAAGGTACTAGAAATCCTGCCAAAGCTGAAAATTCAAACACATCTGCTATGATAGCATCTTCTGATTTGCACATAGCTTCTACTTCCAAGCAAGAATTTTGCAAAAGTACAGGAAACAAACCGGATCCAAATCAGAAATTAGATCCTTCTAAAGCAAAGAAGGACCATAGATTCCAAAAAATGTTATATAAAAAAATTATGAATTGGAAAAATGGATAGAAACTAGAAAAGAAAATCTAAATGCTTCTGACTGTAATGTGCTTCAAATAATGTCTAGCTGTTTTCCCTCCAGTAACATTCAAACAGCGTTGGGAAGTTCTTCATCCAGTTATACTTCAGCTTTTCCTTCATTGCCAGTTACCTTAAAATCTGATGTCACAAACGCATCAGAAATATTATCCTCATTAAAAGAAAGTGATCAGAAATCTGGTAAACAATTATATCAAGTAGGTCTTGGTTCTGCTCAGGACGCTAATGTTGAGGAAGACTTACACATGGACGAAGCTGAAATGGAAAAAACAGACGTTAAAGATAGCGACTGAGTTGATAATATCTTCAAAATCGGTTACCATTTTGTGATGATCCCATTTTCAGAAACTGTTAAAATACCAAGACTCCATGACATTTTAGGAGTATTCTTCAGAGACTCATTCAAGAAGTTTTAACGATAACATTTTCTGTAAATTAAAAAAAAAAATACTGGTTTCAAGATTTTCCACAAAATCTCATCCTAAATGATAATTAATAACTCAACTAGATGAGATCATATAAATGAATGAAATGTGTAAGAAAGAGTGATGTTTTCAAGAAAAGTTTTAAGACAGTTATACAGACTTTTACTTTGGTATTAATCAACGGTCAGTATAATAGATTTGAATTAGATTGTTTGTAATAATTGTGTACCTCATTTAAAATTCTAAATGTTATATAAGCAATTAAAATAATGTCGAGTAAATTTTCAGTATTTTGCTATCCTAAATTAGCTTATAAAATTATAATTTAAACCGAGTTTATATAATTATGATTGAATTGATGTTAAAGTTTTTATAGTATACGTTGGTCTGTATTTTGTTGTGTAAAATTTTACCCAATGCTATGCTTTTATTTTAGAAGATGATGCATCCCTATATATTGGACTACGTGCAAGGTTTACTGTTTTATGCAATGCAAAATTATAGATGAAACGTTGCTTGCATTTATCTTTCAAATAATAAATGATATTAATTTACTTTGTTTATTTTTGATATTGTTGCGTGCGTACGGGTTCGTTATGAAATGAATGCACAAGTCCGATGAAAAATGAACAAAAATTTATTATTATCACAACAAAAATGCTTAAATTTTCTCAAATTATCATGCAGTATTACAATATCTCACAGTAGTTTTCTTTTAACTACTCAAATGTCAATAGAACGTAATTCAAAACAGCTAAAGAACGCTAATCCGCGAATTCGCTACAATCAACAACAGTAGTTTTCTAAACAACAACAAACTAAGCAACTACTAACTACAAACTGAGATGTTTTCCTCCTTTTATAAGATTTTAAAATCACGCGCTAGAATTTTCCAGTACTTTCTCGAAATAAAAAAAAGATATTTATTTATTTAATGCACGCGCTCTTGTATTTTTAATTTTTCCGGCTTAGCTTTCTTTTAATATTCGTCACGCGCTGCACTGCGCGAGAAATAAAACCATTTAATTTATAATTGAACTAACATTAGCTTTTTAAATAGCAAATTCGTAACACTGCCCCCTTCCCAAGGACTGCACGTCCCGGGCAGTACAATCCCTGGACAGGAAGCTAAACTTACAACTGTGGCATAATTGCAACTGAGGCATAAACATTACATTACAATATCAAACAACATAAACAATAAATGCAATAACTAACTTAAACAAATCAAATGCTATCAAATACTAAATACAAAACAAATACTAAATACAAATAAAATACTAAATGCAAATCAAATACTAAATACAAATCAAATCAAATACACATTTAAAAACAAAAAGGACCATGGTCTGATACTATTTACAATTATTCACATTACGTACTATGGCCATAGTAATGAGCTAACCTGTCGTAAGAGTTCGAAGACTCACGGATCCGAACCATGACGTCATTTAGCCTGTTTAGGATTGTGTGCGAACCATCCCAAGGTGACTGTAAATCAGGCCTGACTCCTTTTCGTCGAATCGGGTTCCACAACCACACCTTGTCTCCTTCGTTGGATCTATGTCCAGCAGCTCTCGTGTTGTATCTCGTCTCCACTTTCTCCGTCGCCAAGTTCACTCGCTTTCGTGCGGAACGGTGCATCACTTCAAAACGGGCCTTGACATCTTGGATGTGTTCCTCAGGCGATGAAGGCGCATCCGTACGGCGATGAAACAGGCGGTCACAAGGCAGACGAAGGTCTCGACCGAAGAGCATCTGAGATGGCGAATAGCTGGTAGTCTGGTGTTTCTTTTCGACCCTAGCATGATTTCGGCTGTTTCTTGAGCTGGTTCTTTCGGACAAAGCGTCGGCATTTCCAGGTGAGGATCCCTTCTTAGGATGGATAGTCATGTCTTTAGATCCTGAAAGCAATTTGTTGTTTTTCAAGTCTAAGGAAAAATTGTATTTCCTTAAAAAGTCCAATCCGAGTATGCATGGATCTGTAATATCCGCCACATATGCCGTGTGATGGTAGGCGGCACTTCCAAACGTGATGTTTACGTTTAACTTCCCAGTTATGTCGATCTTGTCACCAGACGCAGTCTGAAGGGTAACACAGGATGGCGTCCAAATAAGTTTATCTTTAAACTGTTCAGCTAAATCTTTCCTAATGATGGTAACATTAGCTCCTGTGTCAATGATCATACTGCAAGGAACTCCATCGATATTCCCATTGATGGACAGTCCGTTATTGTTGCCACTCACTGTATAAATTTTAAGAGCTTTAAAACAAGGTTTTTCACTATCTGGCAACCTCCGTTCCTCGATATGGTCACTAATTTGTTTGCTGCGTTGTTGCTGGGAAATGGTCTTATTTTCCGTACCTCGGGGTGTTCTGCAGTTTCTGCGTATGTGGCCTTCAACTCCGCAGTTCCAGCACTTTAGAATTAGTTTCTTTTCACTTCTGTTCCGTCTCAAGCCACTGACTTGTCTGGTAAAATCATCTGCTTTATATTCCGTACCCTGGGGTGTTCTGCAATTCCGCCTTAGGTGACCTTCACTACCACATCTCCAACACCTTAGAGCCACTTTCTTCTCGCTCCTACTCCGTATCAAATCTTCGACTTGTCTGGCTAAATCATCTAAACGAGCCATCAGTTGATCCACTGGCTCATGGACTCGCACAGCTCTAACTGGGTAGCGATCTCTACTAGTTGCTTGCTGGGCTGCCTCGAACTTCATGGCGTACAACAGAGCGCTTTTTATGTCCTTTACATCTGCCATTCGAAGAGCTTTCTGTATTTCAGTATCTCGGATGCCGTCGATAAAGTATTGCAAGGACAGGATTTTCCTTGTTTCTGTCGGGCATTCCGAAAAGGCGAGATGGGACAGCCTTTCAACATCCGCGGCGAGCTCCTGAAGTGTTTCGGTAGGCTTCTGTTGACGAGATTTTAATTGGAGCCTGCTGTAGTCTTTTAAACACTTCTCCCCAAAGCGCAACTCCAAGGCGCCGGACAGAGCTTCGAAATCTAACCTTTTGTTTTCGGGAAGAGTCTGAAGGATATCCGCTGCGTCGGCTCTTAGAGAAGCGGCGAGATGACAGGTCTTAGCTTGGGAATCCCATCCATTCGCATCCGCCACGATAGAAAATTGTGTCTTATACACCTGCCAGGAGGTCTTCCCATCATATGTGGATAGCTTCAGAGGTGGACGAGCAGGCATTGGTAAGAATTTAAAATCATCACTCCTGCTCCCTGCCGACGCTACGAATTTCTTTAAAGTATCCATTTCTTTGGCAACTGCAGAAACTCTCTCATCAATTTGTTCTTTTACAGAAGAAACTCTTTCTTCTATTTCTTCTTTCACCGAAGAAACTCTTTCTTCAATATGTCCAACTTTATTTTCAACTGCGTCAATTCTGCCTTCCATAGCTTCAAATTTATTTTCTATTATGCAAGTAATTTCTCTTTTCATTCCTTCTTGACCAGCTTGAACGGCTTTCATTTCGTCCTTAACGGATTCCTGGCCCAATTTCATTTCTTCCTTAACGGATTCCTGGCCCAATTTCATTTCTTCCTTAAATGATGCTTGGCCAGCTTCCATTTTTTCTTGGAATGCAGCAAAAGCACTAATGAGCTGTCTCAATTGTTCTTCCATCGCTCTTGTTATTGGCATTCAAATCCCACTTCTGACACCAAAAATTGTTGCGTGCGTACGGGTTCGTTATGAAATGAATGCACAAGTCCGATGAAAAATGAACAAAAATTTATTATTATCACAACAAAAATGCTTAAATTTTCTCAAATTATCATGCAGTATTACAATATCTCACAGTAGTTTTCTTTTAACTACTCAAATGTCAATAGAACGTAATTCAAAACAGCTAAAGAACGCTAATCCGCGAATTCGCTACAATCAACAACAGTAGTTTTCTAAACAACAACAAACTAAGCAACTACTAACTACAAACTGAGATGTTTTCCTCCTTTTATAAGATTTTAAAATCACGCGCTAGAATTTTCCAGTACTTTCTCGAAATAAAAAAAGATATTTATTTATTTAATGCACGCGCTCTTGTATTTTTAATTTTTCCGGCTTAGCTTTCTTTTAATATTCGTCACGCGCTGCACTGCGCGAGAAATAAAACCATTTAATTTATAATTGAACTAACATTAGCTTTTTAAATAGCAAATTCGTAACAATATTTACAGAAAAAAAAACTCTCTTAAATGCCTATTTAATTAGAAATTTAATAAAATAGATGTTTTAATGCTTTCGAATTTCAACTGTTATTCATTTAGTTACTAATCTAATCGGACGTCAGTTGATGGACATTCTGCATTCTGGATTAAGACTAGTCTTAAACTTCCAGGCACTCAAAGTTAAACACCAGTGTCCCTCCATTTAAAGTTGATATCCTACGCGTTCTTTGAATGTGTATTTATTCAAAATTTGATAGCTTCCTCAAATTATTTGAAGGGAAGTGTAAATTTCACATAAATTTATTTCGGTGAATAAATTTCAAAGTAATTACAATAACATTATAAAATTTAGGTAAAAATGTAGCTCCCGCACTGCTATAATTATTAGCGTAATTAAGATAATAGTGCTGTAAATGTATGAAAACGCCAAAAACTATATTTTGGTCCATTGGTTGTTTCTAGATAAAAATTACTTTCTGTTGCATGAAGGTTTCAGATTACCCATTAGAAAGAAGTCCATATTAAACAGAAGCAGATTTCGAATTATTGTAAAATTCCTGATATAAATTTCGCCTACAGAATTTGCTGCGAGTATGTGTCACATTTATCGCAATTTATTTTAATAGGAAAGCTACTATTTCTTAATGAACGTGGAGTGTCACTTATACTGGTAAATTATGATTTTGCATAATCGGATTACTTAATCTCAAGCTTGTAAAGAAGTCTTTGGATACTGCATTTAATTCATGTCACTAATGTTCCAGAAACATGCGATAAATAGAAATTGCAAAAACGTGCGATAAAACACTCTTCACGATGTTTCGTACATATAAGTTTTTTTTTTTTAATTGTAAGTTTCAAGTGTTTTAAACTGATTACTACATAAGTATTGTTTCATTGCCAATGAAAAAGACGAAAATTTCAGGAAATTCATATTTTAGTCACATCAGAGGATATGCTAATGTTGATTCTTCGCTACTTATTTTTTGAATAATACATTGAGATTAAATTTAGCGGCAACAGTTTGGAAAGTGATTCGGACTCAAAAATGATACGGACAAAAAGTACGATTGCAGACTTTTGATACTTTATGATGCTAAAAAATGATTCAAATCTAGTCAACAAAAAGTCCTCAGTCTTTTCTAGAAAATAATTAAATAAGGGAATTTGGCACAAGCAGACATGTTCTTATCACTGAAAAGCTACTGCGTAAGTATTCTAAAGATATCATAGATTGACATGTTTAGAATATTTATGCTTTCTGTAAGTTTACAGATGCAGATTTTGTGCGTTGTCCGATGGGAATTTCTGAGTTAATTTAATCAATAAAAACAATTGCAGTCGAACCTGTGTTTTGCGGCCAGCTGTAGAACGGGCGACTGCATATATATATAGTATATGTTTGTGGTGATTTGCTTCATACGGAATTTTATTGAAGAATATTTTTCGTTAGAAGGTAACGCTCAAAGGAATTTCCTTCTGCAACAAGAGAGCCCTCCTGTTTTTGCCACATTCGCACAACTTTTAGTACATCCCGGGTTCCAATCCCGTGAAATGACGACTTGCATGGATTCTATGCATGGATTCTACGTAAAATATAAAAATCTGTGATTTTGCATATTTAATTATCATTTCAAATTATGCATCGGAAAAATGCTTTAAAATTGCTCATCGCATAAAAGAAATGCAAATTTACAAAATATCATTCATAGATATTTTCGTAGCTGATATTCTAGCCGCTTTTAAAAATGTATCTACTAAGTAGAATCTAATACCTGGAAAAATTCTTTTGAATAACAAAAATGAATTTAATAATGAAATTTCAAGAAAAAAACTGGAAATATATATATCATTTTTTTCGTTTTAGGTTAAATTAAATAAATACTGCTCTAAATTGCAAATATATGCAGTACAGGATAGAAATTATTTCAGTCTAGCTAACAAATCGACATGTATATTCAAAACGGAACGTTAATTTTCAGATTTACTAATCGGGATATAGAAAATGAAAATTATGAAGTGTAAAATGGAGTTTTCGGGTAGTATTTTTCTTATTGGAATTGATACTAAATATTTATGTTATTTGTGGAAAAGAAGCAAAACTGCATATATACTACTACTACTGTCGAAATGGTACTACTGTCGAAATTTATTTAAAGTTCAATATAGAAATTTTATTAGCACATTACCAAATCCATTTGTTTTAAATTCTTTTCCAAAATGAATCTGCAAAATTTTAATGTAAGGGTGGGAATCAGAAAATTTCTAATTTAAAAGTAATTTTAAGTATTTACTGATTTACACATGAAACTGGTGAAACGACTATTTGAAAAGTTATCAGAATCAACACTAATATCCTCTTCCTTTGTCAACAACACAAATCCCGCTTTCACCTTGTGCTACTTCTCGCAAGCAAATTGTGGAAAAAATGGGATCCAGATGCTTTCAACAGCTATCCTCAAACACAACTGAACACGCAAAACTAATCACTCTTTAATGTTTACAAGTTTATTATTAGTAAATATCTTCGAAAATTATGAAAAATGGTTATCAGTTTGCAAGATAATGATTTTTAGTAAAATAAAATTGCTCGCACAAAAATTAATTCACATATTACAAATAAATGAAAAATCATATTTATAATAAATGGAAGTGAGATTAATATAACTGTTCGGATGCGTACATTAATTGTATTTTAATTAGTAGTGTAAGTTATTCAACAAAAATTCATATTTAGCGTAGCCACAAAAATTCTGGTGGACTTTTATGATGAACAGCTTAACCTAATTCGGAAGAGTAAGTACTGATATTATGTCGGAATAGTACTGAAAAGTACTGAAGCTAAGTCGGAGTCATTCATTTTTGTTAGAAACCACTGCACTGAACTACATTCGTTTTAGCAAAGTGAAAATTCAGCCTTGCCGTTGGCAGCGCCTATTTGGTTCTTAATTTGATTTGAGAAGTTTATTGCTAAAAGGTTCTACGAGAGAATTCTGAAGACCATACCATAAATAAAGTTGTTTCATCTTAGGAAAAAAATGAGCCGCAAATGGGCTTAACCCATTAGCCGCTGGTGTTGCTTTGACGCAACGGTCAAAATAAATGCGTATATAAGTATAACTACCTAAGATATTTTATACCAGCAGATGATTTTGTGTAGGGAATATTATGAAGATTATTTTTGTAAAAAAATATTTGCCTTCAACAATCATTTTGTTTATAATAATTAATCTTATACTTTTACCAAAATTTAAGCAAATTTTCGACCGGTATTTTTGCTGAAAATATTTAACGAAAGAATCACCGTCTTTATGAGTGATCTAATTTAGTCAAGGTCACCGTTTATCAGAACATTACATCAGTCAGATGTTTATATTTGTGTTGGGGAGGGAGGGAAAACAGGTGTTGCGTTGACGCAACGTCAGCAGGAAACAGGTAGTCAATCTCCTTTTTCACTCATTCCTTTCGATGTTCTGGTTCATGTTCTGGTTGTTTAAAAATGCCTAGAACGAGGTATCTTACATTAGAAGAAGACCTTCAAAGATTTTTTGATAAAGAAACAGATGATGATAATGTTAATAATTACTAGAATGAAACTGATATTGTTGTTGTTCCCCCAGAAATGGCAGAGGCTAGTGACGAAGAAGAAAGGAGTGGTAATGTTTTAAATAAGGATAATGATATTTTACCAAATGATACTGCTGGGAAAGTTGAAATTCACGTAAGAAGTAAGTTTCAGCCTTCTAAAAGCAGTTATAGTTATACTAAAAAGTTTACAAAGCAGAAGACTGAAATCTTGAAGTGGATAAAAAAGGAACTCTTAGTTATGTCTCAGGAAAAACATGAAGTAAGAGATAGAAGAATTAAAAAAATACAAAAACAAGGTAGAACTGGTGCACAGATTTTCTATTTTCTTTTTGGTTTAGACATTTACTCTTTTCTCGTTAAACTGACAAATATATATGCTCAAAAAAAAAAAAAAAAAAAAAAAAGTCCAGAATTTAGTGCACCTGAAGCCTATATGAGAAGATTTATTGGAATATTATTGCTTACAGGATATCATTCTTTACCTAAAAAATGTATTGGTCTTTTGATAGGGACACTTCTGTTCCTGTTGTACGAGAATTGATATCACGTTTGCAGTACAGGAATATGAAGTAGAATTTGCATTTGACAATAGTCATATTCACAATACTGATAAATTATATGAGATGAGGCCGTATCTAAACTTACTAAGTATCACCACTTTTTACTACTGGAAATATAAAGTCTCCTTTAGATTTCAGACGCGAGAATGCATTATTACTTTTGCAAACTCCTATTGAGAGTGTAGAATTAGCCAGAAATAGATCAGCAACAGGAAGACCTAGTAAACTGAGCATTCAAAAACCATTTCATGGAGATGGTAGACATTTTATCGTAAAAGTCCGTTGATAACAAAAGACTTTGTTGTAAAGAGTACCATAGCCAGACTGTTTATAGTTACAAAGTATGTAATGTAGCTTTACATCATGATCGTAATCAAGCTTTTTATGCTTGAATCTTTCAAATGAAATAATCTGTATTTGCAAAAGAAATACAATGTATATTTTAATATTAAATTAATTACAAGTAAAGTGATTTGTAGATTTATAAAACGTTACACAGCTAAAACGTAATCCTGCGCTCCACTCAAAAGAAACATCACACGAGTACAATCCTACTCGCTAAACATCTATAGTCTTATTCCGCTGACGTTGCGCAAACGCAACACTCGCTTTTTCCACAAGTAAAAGCATTTTTTTTTTATTTTCAATGTAAATTTATGTTATAAATGCTTAATTTAATATTTGTTATTATTTTCATGAGAAAAGAAACATTCCTTGTAGTTTTGGCGGTTAATGGGTTAAGGAGTGTGATGGATTGTAGACTTACGCAAACGTATCAGAGAAATAAAAATCAGTTTGCATTACGCGTAATTCATTTCTACCCCGTATATAATGGGTGCTGCCGAGATAGTGGTTAGCCACCCTGACTGGCGTACTGAACGACTTGGGTTCGAATCCCGGAAGAGACATGGATGTTTGCAAATGTGCGGTGCCTGTGACGCATGGGGGACACTCGAAATATGTGGCGAGCGGAAAGTTCTCTCGAGGTTGATTGCAGGGGACGAGGGGTGGGCAGAGCCCCAGTCCCGTCCCCACCGCTTTAATTGGGGGAGGAAATGAGCAAAGTCTTGTCACCTGTATGGTGTTCAAAGCTCTTGCCAATGACAGGGGTAATCTTGCACTCCTTGCAACAATGGATTTCGTGGCCTTGTTCTGGTCTTTCTCTCAGACAAGGTAGCTAAGTAACAGCAACATGTTTAATAATAAGGTTGTAGATCTCCTGCCAACTACAGTTCTAATCTGCACCTAGGATTCGCCTTAATGAAGCACTGATCATAGCGTAATATGCATATCTCCATTAACTTTCAGCTTGTTCTGATTTTGAATAAATTTGTGTTCTCAATGTACCCCCTAATTAGAAAACTCTTTCCTTTTGCCTTTCATATTTTACTTAAACTATATGTCTCGACAATTACCCAATATAATGAAAATAATTATTTCTCTTTCTGGTATATATTTCTGGCAAATGGAAACGGGAAACGTCTTGCCATTGCCATGTCTGCATTTCTGTCGAATAAATTCCGTCATATTATTATATTAGAATTATAAAATTAATTCTTAGAGTAAAGGATCAGAAAGATTTTGTAGAAGAATAAACTAAAAATAATAATACTCATTACACATATATTTTTAAAGGAAGATATAATTTCCTTTCTTTTTATTTCATAAACATAAAATATGAATATGTGTAAATATTCCCCACTTTAGCAGTTCAGTTAGAAACTCTCAAGAATTTTTAATGCATGGCAACACTTCCTCTTTCAGAAGTGAAGCGGCGAAATATAAAGAAACGCTTTCCGTGCAAGAAAGTTTTACTAAGCTGAAATTGTGTGATGTTCCCATGCGTTTTTAAGTCATTTTAGCTGCCCTCGGAAACATATTAACAATAAAATTCCAATTTTAATTTTAACTGTTTTAAATTGTGTATTTTAATTATACTCTTTGGAGGTGTTAAAAGAATTTTAATAACGCAGTTTTAAATCTTTAAAGGACATATTACTTGATTTTTGAGAAGCGTAAAGGTAACGCTTTTTATGCATCTGTACCTTAAAGTCACTTAATCCTTGAACATTTTCTTAAAAGACATATGTAACTTCATTGTGTATTGTGTGTATATAATATACATATACTTTTATCGTTTGTTC
This sequence comes from Stegodyphus dumicola, assembly GCF_044657685.1. NCBI lineage: Eukaryota > Metazoa > Arthropoda > Arachnida > Araneae > Eresidae > Stegodyphus > Stegodyphus dumicola. The sequence continues at coordinate 104,188,201 of NC_140770.1, read as the reverse complement.
TTTGTTTGATGTGATATTCAATACTTCTCTTTGCATTTTAATGGACTTCGGTCTGAAACTGCTTTTATGTGTACAAATTATTTAGGTTTGAATAAATTAATCTGAACCAGTATAAAATCAAAACTAATGTCTTTTTATAATTAAATTTTTTAATATATTAAACGTTAACATTATTCATAAAACTTCTATACAGTAACGTGTTTCTAAGTAAGACATGTTTTCTATGTTTTAAGTACATTTATGTAACTATTTTAGTCTGCAATTTAATGGTAACCAATGGAGTTTTATTATTAGTACTTGCATAATAAAATTCTTTTAGCAAACAAATAAAAGGATTTCTTTACAAAGAGTTAAAAACAACAGATTTTTATTACTTGAAGGACTTATCTTGCAAATTTTGAGCATAAAACTAAAATTAGAAATAACTCTAAATAAAAGAAAACTAATTCATTTAAATCAGTTGAGAATACGAAAAAATCCTAAATATTAACTATACATGAATCAATAAACTGAAAAATCTATTCATAATTTTGGAGCCAAAATGATTATTTTTGTGTACAGCTACAGTGTTATAGCATTATTCGGCATTATTCTGTGTTATTAAGAACATGTTACGGTTCAATATGTAAGAACGTTCTTCAGATTTGTGCATAATTTTATTTGTAGTTAACAGAAATTTTAGTAATTTCAGTTAACGGGTGCTAATCATAACTATGGTTTGTTTTATGTGAAAGTCTCGTGAGCTGTGTTCCTAAGGGGAGGAATGCCATCGTTGAGGACGTTCTAAAAGGAACTGGCTCGTTATGCATGGGGAAACCACGAAAACGTCCATGTATTCAACCCGTTAGCGGGAATCAGACCTAGGACCGAACTACCAGTGTTCAGTGACCTTATGACAAAACATCATAAGTGGTAACCTGTTTATTCCATAATACGATTATCTTTGTTATTCGGTCATTATGAAAAAACGGGAAAGGTAACATTGTAATTTTCCCCTTGACATTTTCAATTGCATTTTGTTAACGGCTAATTTACTTTGTTTTATGTTTATCATTTAATTTGAGGAAAGTTTCAATACAGATTACGCAATTCTGTAATGCAGAAAGGCGAAGTTAATGTTAGTTTACCGCTGCTCACTCTTATCTGGTTTTGCCCTCAATTGGCGTCAATTAAATGGGAAAACTCAAACGCTTGCGGAAACGTTGAATGTGAAATCATTTGCTCAATCCAACTTTGCCATCTTGAGTTACTGTTTTATACATTTTCATTTACAATTTGGGTATTATTTCGAAGTCATAATTATTATTTTCATTAAACATAAGTTTTCGTAACATTTGGCTTTTTTGTTTTTACAAGATACTTGGATTTCGGTTTGCCATTTACCATTGCTCTCTGTTAGCAAAAGCATACTGAAATTCTTTTCTTTCTTCAGCCGCTCGTGGCGAAACATTAGTTGCTAGATCCGAGTGAGAGTTCCCGTGAACATCCTATTATCCTAAGCGAAAATAATTACTTTAGAAAAGCCCTGATAGCCATCCTTCACATAAACAGTCTTACTGCCGTCATTGTACAATTTTATGTTCTGTCTCTCAATTTTTAACAAAATATTGCATATACATTTTCCAAATGCATTAGAGTCATGCAGGTTTTAAAGTGTAACAGATAAAACTACGATTTTACGTAATAATAATAAAAAGTGCAAAATATTTAAAAGAATAGTTTATAGAACATTCAATTAAATTCCGAAAATGAAAAATTTATATTAGCCGTTACTCGATTTTTAAAATCATAGTTGGAGCATTTTAGCAGTTCAAGTTATTGCTTTTAATGTAAATACTTCGTTCTCGGACACTATTAGTATACGTCTTCAAGGTTTTTTATTCGATATTTTTCATGCAAAAAAAAAAAATTACTGTTATACTGCTTATATTATGTTATGTAATATACACTCTAGCAGAACTGAAAAGTTATAAATGAGAGATACTGAATATTCATAATATCAACTAGAAATGAATTCCAGTAATAACTGTTTATAAAGTAGCAACATTAACGTCAGTAACATTGCAGTATACAATGTCTATGCAATGACTGGTTTGGTTTATTTGATCATAGCAAAGCACCCTAGGGCTATTTATCTAAAGGGAGGGATACTTTGGTGAAGGTGCTCTAAGCGAAAGTGGCTGGTTGCACATGGGAATACCACGAAAACGCCCATGCAGCTAGTCCTTCCCAAGAAATGAAGTCGAACCCTCGGTGTTCAGCAAATTTATCACTCTGCCTCCTCTGCTTAGCTCCACGCAATGAAGTTGCAATCAGTGCCTTGGGTGACATTTATTATTATGCAAATCGAACTGAAGTAATGGTATGCATGACTTAGTTTAAAACTCATTATGATACGTTGCGTAAAAGCAAAATTTTGCACTGAATCCAAAATAAATTCTAAATTCTGTTTCCATGTGAGGCGTTTACTTTCAAACGACCCACCAGTGGTGAAGTTGCTGCAGACTGGTTGTTCTATCCGTAATTTAAATCCCGCGAAGAGGCTGGATGCAAGGGCGTTTTCGGGATTTTCCCCATGTGTAACGTGTATACGAGCCAGTTTCCCTTAGAAATTCCTCCACAAATTCATCCTTCCCCTTAGGCTGGTAGCTCTCAAGGCTTTGCCGTGATCACATAAACTAAATTTCGAGACAAAAATAACTACAGGGCTCTTAGCAAAACTTGGAAACGTCTTTAGCATCTCCATGACGTTTCTCAATTTCTAAGTGCAACAAGACAAATTTTCTACAAATGCATGAATACCAATTCGGTTTATAGCGTGGAGGATTTTAAGTAATTAAGAGCGTATTTATGACTGAGTAAAAAGCTGTTGAACAGAATTTATTCAATATCATTTAAAATCCCTGTGAACGAGCGTTCTGGCTGTTATGAGATTTTAGCAATTTCTAATTTAGCAATTTCTAATTTTAGCGTAGGCATTCCTTACCTTAAAAATAAATCCGAGTATGTTTCCTTCTGATCAATTAAAATATAAAATAATGGTTTTCAATTTGAAAGGTTAGATTCATGCATATTATAATCGATATTCTTAAATCTGAACTCCACAAATCTGAAAATAAATATTCTAATTTTATACAGATTTAGGATTTGGAATGAATCTCAAAGAAATCTGTATATTAGTTCAAAACTAAACCTTTCATAAAAAAATGTATATATGAATGGAATTGTTGAATATATTTAAAAAGGTTAATACTAACAAAAAAGTCTTTTTTGATTGCGCGACGAAAAAATGTATTTTCATTCTTGCCGAAATGAAAAACGAATTGAATGAAATTTGCTTTTACATTTCTATTAACCGAAATACGTTTTTTTAGTTCTCATTCGGCTAAAGGCAGGCCACATATGTGAAAAATACCTGGAGTGCTTTGCTAATCGGCTTTCTTTAAGTGCTCTATTATTATCCTAATTTTATACAGGCAAGGAAGAATCTAAAAGAATATAATAATTTTCTGCCGTAATCATGCTATGTTTTAAAATTTAAATTCAATATGTTGAGAATCGGCATAAAATAAAAATGAGACACCACTTCCTTGAAAATTAATTTTTGCCAGAAATATTCCGTACTTTTCGAGTTTTCATATAGGATTGAAACTAGTCTTCTGCGCTTTAAATCAACTGAGTTGAAAATTTCCGCAAGTGCCTGTGTTGATCTGCAAGTGCCCTAGAGCTTCATAATGTTTCGGTCTGAGTGTACGATTAACATGAACAAATATGCGCATTAAATTTTATATCAAATGTGACGTATATCTTCAGTATTTTTAATATATGAAAAGAAATATTGAAAGTTCGTATTCAAAATTTAACTAAAAATTCTGATCCGAACTTCAACTAAAGTGTACCACTAGTAAACGTTTTCATTAAATATGTAAAACTCTTGTAAAACGTAAATTTGTTTTAAAATATAACCGGAAATCCAAATGCAGTTCTAGCAATATATCGGAAACACTTCGCTATTCGGAATAAACTCGGGGTTCGAATCCCGACGAACGGGCTGGCTGCATTGGCGTTTTCGTGTTTTCACAAAGTGTAATCTGTATAAGGAGGCACTTTCCTTAGAAAATCTACCACGAAGGCATCCCTTCCTTTTAAAAAGATTACTTTCCTCTAAGCTTCTGATTTGATTCCTACCAATGTTTTCTTCCCATGCAAAATTTAAGAAAGTTCCACAATTACAGTGTTGACGTTTTCCTTTCTATCGTACGACTTCAGTTTAGCGATATTTTTTACAGATCTTAAACGGGATATACAAATGGAAGTCATTAATTTCATGTTAGTCAATTTTCTGTTATAATTTCTTAAACGTTGTTTTAACTTTTGAATTCCTAGCTTTTCCTTAGACTAATCATTCTACAACATTAAATTCCTTAGATTTTCAATGCACACTGAGGTCAGTTTTTCCTTTCGTAAGCTTAAGATCTACTATTTCTTCAGGGCATACCTAAGCTTATACTTTCATTGATTAACCCTTTCCTAATCATTCTTAACTGATTCCATATAGCAATTTGGTTAACACTACTCACTCTAGATTTTCGAAATTCTAAATTTTTGATCAAAGGGAAAAAATGAATTAATGATTATACACTAAAATTTTCTTAAAATTAGAAAAATCCAGTTTTTTTTTTTCCATCTGTTCTTCTTTCACTCTCATTTTTCAACTAATCGTGCTTTTCTGGATGAATAAACGGTTTAGAAGAAAATTTCCTGAATGCTGCCACTTCAACTCTGGTTCCAACCCCAACAAACGGACTGGCTGACGGGGATTTTCGCGGTTTTCTACATTTGTTACATAAAATGCGAGCAAATTCTCTTAAACTGTCTTTCACGAAGATATTATTTACCTTAGACCAGGGATACTAACTAACATATCTGTACCTGCCTCGCTAACATATTAGCACTACAAGGACTGAAATATCAGTCAAAAGTCACCCTATGGATAGTCATCAACACTCTTGCTGAGCCCAGGGTACTGAGACACTAACAGTTTTCTAGGCTCCTACTTTCCCACCACTAACCATGGGCCAGTCAGAACCACCTTCCCGGCCGGACCGAGACCACTGTGGGGTGGGCTTTGAGAACTTGGCACGATGACTGGCTGTTCAAAATGGCTACCTGCAAGGAATACGCGGGATGCCCTTCGCGTTAGGCTTTACATGGATTACCAAGGACAGCAATGATCGGACGCTCAATGGCCCAGGTGCTATTTGGCTACCAATACCCTGGTGGAGGAGACTGACACCTCCCGGCCTATGAACAGTTAGGACCATGGACCATCGGGAACCGCCAAGTTTAAAAATTTTATACCCTAGTGGCCGATACTGCCGAGGTACAGATCCTAGTCAGTATTGCACAGAGCGCTCTGCGTCAACCTCCGGGGTGGTTAAACCAGGAATAGGCAAACTCCGGCCCGCCGAAGGTTCTATCCGAGCCGCGGTATTAAGTTTTAAATTGACGATCGGAGGCAAATTAAAAGAAATATAATATATATCCGTCTCCTTTTCTACTCTGTATAAATATTATTTTTTTCTCCCTTTTTCCCAAAGAACTGATGGTCTTTTTACTTTCTCTATTTTTGTTCTACAAAACATGAACTGGCGGAAATAGCAAGCACAGACAGCTTTCAATCGGTAAAGTGTTAAAAGCGGAAGTTCTTTGTTAGTTATAGCTGTAGATATGTGGCATCAAGCGTTATGTCTTTCTCGGGGAGCAAACATATGGGAATCGAATATACAAAAAACGTAACTTTAACTTAATTATCTTAACTTAAAACTTAATCTGTTTGCTGGACAGCTAGCTAAGAACGACCTGAGGTTAAATTCAATACTCTCGGTAAATGAAGAGAAGCTTCAGAATTATGAAGATGGCTTGAAAAACCTGCATTTTGAGTTCGAACGAAGATTTCAAGATTTAAGTGCCATTCAAACAGAATTTGATATTATTACCATGCCTTTCAACGTAAAATTGTGAAGCATGAAGGTCAGATTTGCAACTTGAATTAATTGAATTGCAATCTAACAATATCTCAAGCAGTTGCTTCTAAACGTGACAGTTATTTTACAAATCGTTATCGAGATAAATTTCAAAAATTTAATATCTCACGCCCAGAAAAGCAGTGCTAGGCTTACTTCATCTTATGTATGTAAAGTGTTTCCAACTATGAACCTTAGAAAGAATTATTTCAGAAGTAGACTGACAGATGAACATTTAGCCTTGTTCCTTAGATCTGTATATTTCGCTTCGAACCTCAATATAAGGAACTTATGAAAATGAAATCGCAATTTCATTCATCTCGCTAACATATTTAAACAGTAATACTTGTATATTTTTAAAATTTTACAAAAAAACATATTGGCCCGCCAAACATTTTTTCGATTTTTGGGTCCGCGACCGAAAAACGTTGCCCATCCCTGGCTTGGACTAACAGATCTCAAGTGCTTTGCTCTCAAGATCTCAAGGATTCAAATAATCCTGCAGCTCGTGTTTCCTATATATTATGATCATTATTATTGATTATAATTGTACAACCGAAGATAAGATCTCTGCCTTAAATTTAATGATCAAGAATGTACTTTTCAGGACAGTAATTTGAGTCACTGAAAGCAATTTTTATTTTCTGTATTTTTTCCTCGGTGTTTTTTTGCGAAGTTTATTAAGTATTCATCAAAAAATGAGCTAAACGTAACATAGCTTCTTTATATCTACATTAATTTTGCAAATCCAGGACACAAATCTCTCATTTATACTACGTGCGCAGTCTTTAATCTGAATTATGTAAATTATTAGCTTCGTACAATCGCTAAAGCAATGACAATGTACCATAAAACGGTCAACATATCCCCACTGCTGGCAAATATACTTTTTTGCCGACGTTTCCTTTCATTAGCCTGTGCTTTGTTTTCCTGGTAAAATTTATTTAAAATTTCCATTTCATAATTTCAGACTGTCCTTTCTTATCTAGTGATTTTTTCCATGTGTAACGTTTGTCCGAGCCAGTTTCCCTTAGAAAGACCTCCAAGAAGGCATGATTCCACTTAGCATGGAGCCAGTGAGTGCTTTACTATAGTCAAATAAACTAAACCAGGCTTTTCCATCTCACTTGTGAATTTTTAATTCATGATATATTCGTTCGATGTTATGCAAAATATATATTTGGAGAATACAAATATGCTTTTTGATGCATAACATGTAATGTTTTGAACATGTAATGTTTTGTTCAATATGCGTTTAATAAACGTTATGATTTTAATTTCATTCTTTTACCAAAGACTAGTGATACTCCACATTTAAACTTCTTATTCCATGCACGTTTGTCCTCAGATGTATATATGTGATCAATTTTGCCTTCAATAATCTTTTAATAGCTTACATCTATAAAATTGCCCCATACCGATACATTTTTCCTCCTTATCCATATTTACCTACTCCATGTAATGTTTTGGTCAACATGGTCTCATTTAGATCATAGAAATTGTAACCTTTTGATGAAAATTGAAAACTTTATAATTTAGTCGATAAAAATGATTTTGTTTTCCGAGCTCCTGTATTCATATTCAGTCTCCGACCCACTAGCAGCCGAGCGAAAGAGTCGCTAAACACTGTCCGAGGTTTGAATCCCGCTAACGGGCTGGATGCATGGGCGTTTTCGGGATATTCCACATGAGTAAACGTGTATACGAGCCAGTTTTCCTCAGAATATTCTCCATAAAGGCATTCTTCTCCTTATGACAGATCCTCGAGTTCTTTACCAGGATCTAATAAACTAAAACCAAACCTTCTCAATCTCAAAGCTTGTTTTCATGTTTTAGCTGTTCTAGATGGAAGTCTTGATAATACTGAGTGATATTGGATTTTATTAATGTTATAGCATGTTTTCTAAGCAAACATAATTCGATTTGATAAGTGTAAGATTTATTTTTATGAAGACTACGATTGAGGGATTATGAAAAAACCTCAACCGATTCATTTTATAGTAGTAAACGAAACCTCAGAAGGCCTCCGTCCTTTAAAAATGAGTCCATTAACCATAATATATTCTCAACCTCATAGCTTTATAAATTATTTCAGGATTTCGCAGTGTTATTGTAATTAGAAATAATTGATTACCATAAAAGCTCAGCAACGTTATTCCCTCAGATTACTTTAAAGCTTTGGTCCATTTTTTGCAAAAGTAAGTAATTTGCACATCAGGATGACTTGTATATTTTATTGCAGACAGGATTGACATGCGTTATATTTTCTGAGCGCTTATTTATGACAAATCATAATGCTGGCATACTGAGTAAGCTCATTGTACTCACGATTGACAGACAAAAAAACTAAAGCAATAAAAATCGACAATTCTACAGCTGATATTATAATCTTCCTCAAAGTATGGAAAGCATTTTTTTGATAATCCAGAAATTAGTTTCTACTATCGAACTAAGGATCTCGCCCACTATATATCTATATATATATATATATAATATAAGGTGTTTCAGGAAACTGGTTACAAACTTTTAGGATAGAGTACACCTACGCTATGGAAAAGCACATAGCAATGCGTGCTCGGAAACGCTTTCCTGACACGGTAGTGGCGACACAAAACACAAGAATGTAAGAACACGAACAGGGTGCGAATAATGCTTATTATGTTAAGTGCAACGGAAACCAAGAAATAAAAACAAAACCTAACTATCTTCTTCAAAGAACGCGTTCTAAATAACGATTCGGGAGCGCGATGCGGGAACAGTTCATTATGCATCTTCCATGCGAATGTAGATCTTGTGAGACATAACATCACAGTTTTGGCTCTTAATTTCGAAATCCTTCTTTAATGAAGATCGTTATCTGTTTTTGTTCTTATTTTTTGGTTTCTCATTTGTTGGTTTATATTTGTTTGTTTCTCTTCCACTAAATGAAATATATTTTGTCACACTGTTCATGTCCTTTCTTTTTTGTATTTTGTGTCGTCACTACAGCGCAAAGAAAGCGCTTCAGACTATGCATTGTTATTTGATTTTCCATCATCTAGGCAATTTCTTTTAACGTACTAAACTAATTTTTCCCTTTGTTTGGCGCAAGCATCCACAAGGTTTTGGGCCAGAAATTACGATAAATCAAAATTCATCATCTAGGTGAGCTCTATTTGTCCTGGAAGTTTCTAACAGATTTTCTGAATCTGTATCTATCTATATATCTATACCATCTATATATATAAATCTCAAATGTGCAGTGATATGCAACAGTTACGTAAAACATTTTACTGTGCATTGTTATATTTTTATTTTCTTTAGCGATTATGGTATATTTTTTACGTGCAATGATGTTTTACGATGGAATCTATATACAAGTATTGATCAATATTTTCTGTTTCCAGATTTTTAATTTGACAGACAAAAGTGATTTTTGATGGAATATATGCAGAAAATAAAGTGGGTTTTCGATATATTACGGAGCTTCTACCTCTGGGCAAAGCTTTATGAATGCATAGAATTGATTCTTTTTTATACTAATACGATCGATTTACAATGTATCGACAAGAAAGTTTCGGAAATATGCTTTCAGTTGAAATTATTATTATTATATGGTATGAAATGTATTATAAAATGTTTCAAAGGCAATGTAAAGTACATTCTGTCGAAGCTGAAGCAGGCCGAAGGTTCAATTAATTGTATAGGTGTTTCTATAAATTGGAAAAAAGATGTTTTATCTTACAAGCATTTCATTTTGAAGAGGCATTTATTTAAACCATTCCGTATATACGCAGTATATTACTTTGAAATGCAACATAATTCTCCCGAAACATGTCATGGAGATTCTTCAGATGAGGAACAAGAAATCCAACCATCACTAGGATCTCAGTTCAACGCGAGTCAAAGATCACTTGAAGTAGATAAAATGATAGATAGAGACGAGGTTAGCGCTGATAAAATCATTACAGAACCGAATGCGGAGGCTTCAGCAGCTGATGCAAGACGAGTTACGTCTTACCAAGAAAAAATATCCTCATCAGTACAAAAATTCTTTCAGAACTTCACAGAAACTAATAAAGACTATAAACCACTTTCAAAGTCAAAAGGTAATGAGTGTCTTCAATTACCAGATCTAACGGACTTCTTTAAAAAAAATCTGAAAAGGAAAACTGAGGAAGAATTAACTCCAGATGCAAGTAAAGAAACAATATTTAAATTACCAGATATCAACTTATATCGAAACGCGACAAGAAGATTAACCAGAAAATCATTAAAACAAATACCCTTAGGCCCCTCATCTAACACAAAAATGTTCCTTCCACGTAGGGTTAAAAAAAAATTTGACAATCGTGTTATTGAAAAACTCATTTCAGAAATTAGAAAGCATGCCTTATATCTTCTTAAACTCAGTACAAATGATGAGCACAATGTACTAAATATAATAATTGCCAGACTAGAAGAATTTCGACCTCATCTCAAGGAAGTAAACCAAACCGAAATACTAATAATAAAAAATCTTAAACTAATTGCAAAATGTGTAAGCATGTTGTCTTTTGCGTTTTCAAGAATGAATGCCAACTACGACGCGAATGAATTTAACACTATCATATACAATATTTTCCATACTCGATATAAAATAACAACAATAGTAGGAGATGCTAATGATTCAAATGATAATCCAAATGTGATCTTTACCCGGATTCTTTCCGAGATCGTACCAGTGTTAACATGCATCATGCAAGTCGCAAGACCTTACTTTAATGAAACGGTATCTGAGATATTAGGCGAAAACCCTCATTTACCGAAGGGTTCTGGAAATGAAGATAATGAAGATTCTAAATCACACTTTGAACGTCGATGTGTTTTAGAGCCTAATATTTATAAATCTGCAAGAAATCCTGGCGAAGTGAAAGATTCACACTCTTCTCTCGAGCCTTCATCGTCGGACTTCAACAGTGCTCCTATTTCCAAAGAAGAATCCTGCAAAACTGCAACAAAGGAACAGTATATAAATCAGAATGTGGACCCTACTAAAGTAAAAAAGGACCATAGGTTTCAAAAAAAATTCTATAGAAAAATGCGTGAATTGAGAGAAAATGCAGGAAAGAAAGATAATGATATAAATGTTAGTAACTCTAAATGCGAAAAACCTCATTTACCGAAGGGTTCTGGATTAAATGAAAATTCTAATCCAGACTTTGAACATCGAGGTATTTTACAGCCTAAAATACATGAATGTGCAAGAAATACTGGCGAAGTGAGAGATTCACACTCTTCTCTCGAGCCTTTATCGTCGGACTTCAACAGTGCTCCTATTTCCAAAGAAGAATCCTGCAAAGCTGCAGCAAAGGAACATTATATAAATCAGAATGTGGACCCTACTAAAGTAAAAAAGGACCATAGGTTTCAAAAACAATTATATAAAAAAATGCCTGAATTGAGAGAAAATGCAGAAACGAAAGATAATATAAATGCTAGTGACTCTAAAGAACTTGAAGCAACCCCTAGCAGTTCTTCCGCCAATGAGACGTCTGTTTCGTTATCGCCAGATAGCATAAAATCTGGTATTTTGCATATAGCAGGAACACCACGTTCCTTGAAAGAAGATTATCCTTAAAGTGGGTTACAAGCAGATCAGCCCGAACCTGAGTTTCCTGAGACAGGTAATGATGAGGATGCGAATGAAAAGTAGCAGACAGATAAAGATAATGAATGATTATTATCTTCCGGAATAATATAACACTTCAAATTATTCCTCGAATAATAATTCAGGTAGTTTTAATATCAGAAATTTTCTAGACATTTCCTTAAATAATATTTTTTGGTATTACAGAGAAGCGTGGTCAAAATCTTTCATCTAGTCTTTTTTAATTATCTGAATACATAAATGAAATGAGCTGGAAGAGTGTTATTTCTAAAAGCATTTGAATACTTGGTATACGAATAAGTAAGATAGTAGCAACAGTTCGCAAAATATACAACAAAAGAGAAAACTAAATCAATGAAACCTTTCGGTTAAACATTGTTTATTATCCTGAAACAATGCTACCTGTACAAGGAAAATAAAGAATAATATATCTGTTAGAAAATTTAGCCCATAACAGTAATTTTGAAATATTTCTATGCAGGAAAAAATGTTTCCCGATATTAAATTGTATGTAAAATAAACTAGATTCTTAAGATACTTTTAATTTCAAAATAATTAAGCCACCTCAAATTGAATATAGATCTTTTCAAAACTTAAATTGAACGAATAATGAAAGCAATGATGATGAATTAATAATGGAAATAATGAAAATTTTAAAAACCTTCATATATATTTTTCAATTATTTAGAACTTATTGATATGTGCAACTAGTTTAATGGCCAATTGCAACTTAACAATATATCTATACTAAAGCTAAATATCTAGAATTTGAAACGATCATCAACTAAAATTTATAAGCTCATATATTAAGATGTTAGCAAAAATATTAATGCCATATAAATATCCAAATATATATTGATTTCAGAAGATGACATGGAAATTAGAATGTAAACCTAATCATGCACAATTATGATGAAATTACTGTTAATGATATTTACAGTAATTTGATTCAGTTGTGAAAAATCTTTCGAAGAACTTCAGCCATGTAAAACAAAACTGGTAACCTAGCAAAATACCTTCACCTACAAACTTGAGTAATTTTCTTACAGCAAATGAAGCAGGTTATATTTCATCATTTACTAGTATCTAGAAAACTAGTAGAAACTGGAACAAATTTCAGCTGGAGTAAATATTCATAATTGTCAAAACCTACGCTTTAACTTGAAAGCTTTCTATACACTATTAGAGAAATGTAAATCACATTTTCCAGTGAACAGTTTTTAAATGCCTTTAAAATTATACCGAACGGTTTGATTTCATTATATAGTATACCTCGTTTCTTATTGGGTTTATGTAGAAATTTAATATTTTTATTCATTGAAGCTTTGTTGCTATATGACTGTATTTATTTTCAAATACTAAAGAATTTTTATTTATTTGAATGTTGTTCTATCTTTATAAAAAAATAACACTTTATAGACTTGTTAGAGTTCTCAATTTAAACACCAAATTTCTTATAATAATATTTTAAACATTATTCATTACATTTTCATGCTAGTCCAATCGTGTTTAATGAACATATTCGCTTAAAGATATGTTCCCAAATTTCGAGCCGCTCGAGGTTAGGACACAAATGCATTTCCATTTAGCTGAGAGCGCGTGCTTTAATGATTTCATGAACATCTATTAATGCTCATCTCTGCAAGTAAATAGTTGGGACGAGAACTATATTTTGCATGATTTTATTGCAAAGCCACGATTTTAAAATTACAATAATACTGACCTAAATATGTAAGATGCAACATACACTACATTTTGGCATTTTGAAAAATTTTTAATGAAAATGAATTTTGAAAAATTTCTAATTTCTGGCAAATTTTGATTTTAGCTAATGAATACTGTAACTAAGTTTTTAAAGAAGTAATCAGTGAATTTGATATGGAATTCAAATTAACCTGTTCCGCAAAATTGCAATAAATATGAACTCTTGTATGCACTTTTCCGAATAGGCTTTTAGTTATTGTAAAACTCTTCTTGGCATTACATTTCGTTCATGCCTTTAATAACGACATCTACGTATGTTTTTACTTTTCAAAAATTACTATATAAAACTAGAAAAATCTTCTTTAAGCAATGCTATTCTTATCACTACACAAATCTCTTCTAGGAAAGAACAGGAATAAAATGGTTTCGCATTTTGAAAAATTAGATTCAGATTTTATATATAACTTGATGGCGATACTATAATTGCTATAAATGTAGCGGGATAGAGGGCAGTTTGTCTTGTATTTTTCATTCCTTGTCATTCCAACGGGTTTCCTGCTTTCAACTGTGCTGAGTGTAATTGCGGATTATCTGCTGTTCGAAGTTAGTCCACGGAGGCATTCTTTCTTACAGCTAATTCAATGAAATTTCAATTAATACATTACGCTACTAGCCTATATATTTAAGCACTAAATTTCTGATTATATTCATATCAAATGCTATGCACATTAAAGTGTAATGTTCATAAAGAAACAAAAGTCTCACCAGCGACCGATCGGTTAAACTCTGAACACTGAGTTCAGGATTCAAATCCCAGCGAACGCGCTGACTGTATGAGCCGTTTCGCGGATTTTTAATGTGTAACGTGTATACGATCCAGTTTCCCTTGGTTAAGTTCTTCACGAAGTCATCCCTTCTTTTAGGGAGACAGATCTCGATTACTTTGTCAAGATCAAATAAACCAAACCAATCATAACAAAATAAAATCAGTAAGAGCACTGATACCGTCGATTCATTATACATTTATTACGAATCGCATAACATCCGAATATTCAATAAAACTAAAATTTCTCGTATTTCCGTTCATTGCAATCTAAATGCAATTTAAAACTCTGGGATCGGAATTAGCCCACCTGGGGTGTTTTGTCGCAGACCTTAATCTAAGTTTTTTGAAGCCCATCCGATTGAGAATTTTCAGTAGCGATGAAAAAAGAAGTCTGGCTAATGTGTGCCACCAGTGGTTGAGATCATACAATAGTGATAACTTAAAGTGTGTCCAAATCGCGAAGAGTGAGCTGAATGTATGAAGTTTTCGGGAATTTTACCATTCAACTTTAGTATAAATAGGTTTTCCTTCGAAAGAATCTTAAAAATTGTTTTACAATTTTATCCACTCAGCCATTTGTACGCCTCAGGATAAAAGAGCAATAGAAAAGGGGTGCATGCCACGTGTCTGATTTCAAGCATTTTACGAAATTGGGCAGAAAACAACGTGAGTTAAATTTAAGTACACAAAATCTTATTCCTATTCTTGCAAGAAAGATTATTTTTTTCTGGATAATTACATGCTAATGCTAAGTTTCGTAATTATGGTAAAATGCTTAAAATGGGCTCATTGTTCTGTGAAAGAATGCAAAATTGCAACGGTTATTTCAAAACTATCCTATTGATAGTCTACACTGAAGCATGCTCATGAAAAGTGCGACAATATTAACATATTTAAAAGGTTAAAGAAAGAAAATGTCATTTCACGGATTTCGAAATATGGAACGATATGAGAATTCTTGTTTCTCGAGACCGAATAAAGGAATACCGTAAACTATGGCCGTAATTGCAGTAATGCATCTCTCGTGGTGTATCGCACAGTAAGAACTCAAACGGCCAACCACTGAAGTCACGTGAACAAAGTCACTATTTCCTGTAGCACCGTGGGTTATTTCATATCAGTCACACTTAAAGATGCCTATTATAGTCCGAATGCTGTCTGAGACTAAGTGAATAAGCATAATACTACCACTTGGTAAACAAGGCCTCCATGCATACACTTCATTTCACTTGTTCGCTTAACTGAAATCGGAAGTTTATTAAGTCTGAGGAGCTACACGGAGATCGTTGATAATAAGTGGCATATAGCTTTGCATTCAAGCAACTGGAAATAATGTCATTGAATTTTATGTCGAATACATCTGAGGAACGTTACATTCCGAAACAATCAAAGCCTTTTTTTCTGTATCCATTTCAATACGCCATAGATCTCCTCTGATGCAGTCACTGTATCTACTCTACATTGCTGAGCTTAAACCTGTAGAAACTGTTTTTAATATAGAATTTTACATCGGTTTTTTAAAAGACAAATTTATTTGCTTAATATTATTCTGTGATGATTAAAAGCATGAAATGCATGATATTAAATTACTAGTTAATCCCTTCTCTACATAAAGCTATTTTGTAGAGTATTAAACCTGAAATTTCTTGCAAATTAACATTTCTGAAGATGTGTCCATTTCCTCTCCAAATACCTCTGTGTATTTTTCTTATAGCTTACTTTAATTTTGTTTCTCTCCTCCCGGACAGTATAGTCGTTCGGGAAGCCGACTGCGATACCGAAGGGCCTGGGTTCGAATCCCAGAGCAGGCATGGATGTAATTTGTCTGTCCCCTCATAGGAGGTAATGGTGGCCACATATTAGATGCCTTCATAACAACATGACCACCATTTCTGGCCTTAGTAGTTATGAAAACCTAAAAATAACTAGTTCCCGTCATTTCACTTGTACTTTCCAAATATTACTTTGAAAACAATACAGATAATAATAGTTCTCGTAATTTTAAACTCTTATGTTTTATGACCTATTTCGTGTTTACAGACTGGTGAGAAAACTGTTTTTGTTTTTCCAGTTATCAGTTTTAGACATACATAAGAAATCGATATACAAATGTATTACATGATCCGTCTTTGAAAACAATATCTATACATTTTCAAAGCTACTTTCGCATATTTCGGGTCTTGGCAAAATAATGTCTTCTGCCACCTGCAAGAAATATTTATTGATAGTTCCGGAATAAAAGATCCTGTAAAAATTATGCTCTTGTGTTCTAGAATAAGCGTCTACTTTCAACAAGCAAAATAATTCTCTATGTGGCTATAATTCAGTTTGAAATAATATACCAAATATACTTACTAAAACTTGAGTTTTCAGTTTTGTGCAGATCATTTTAAAATATAGTTTCATGCCCTCTTTAAATTCTCCAGAATTTAATCTTAAACTCTTGAGCCAATTCATAAAATTTCATAAAATAAATTCATGTATAAAATTGAAGTTTCTATACCAAGATAAGATTGTCATTTTTTTAATCTTATAATTTCAATATTTTCTATTATTTAAGCATCTCCTTTTAGTTTGCTGAAAATGAATAGCAGTATTATCATGGCGTTAGTTCGTAATCCGGAGTTTTTCTCGATTACAACTTGATTTATCCTATTTGGTGGATTACATCTTTCAAATTTCCTCCGCATGCATTTAACATCTCAGTTTAGCTATTTAATATATATGATGTTTCGAAAAGAATCACCCAGTCTCAAATGCATATATTATGAAAAATATTATACAAAAAATGTGTGGTTAAATTTGTGAATATTACTTTTATGACAAGTATTATTTATTTTACATGAATAATTATAAAGTTCCTTTGCAAACTAAATTAAAGGTGCTCAGTTCAGTGTACTACATGCAAAATTCTATCATATGCACACCAGATTTTCGTCCTATACCGGGTGTATCAGTACAGCGGTGACAAACGTTCAGGAGTGGTAGAGTACGCCTAGACGAATGAAAATTACATAGCAATTCATGGTCGCAAACGTTTTCCTGGCGCGGAAGTGACGACACAAAACGCAAAAAGAGAAGAACACAGTCAGAAAAACTTGTTTTATTATGTTTAGTACAGCAGAAATCTGCAAATAAGAACAAGCAACGATTGTGATTAAAGAAGGAGTTCGAAATTATGACCTCGGACCGTGTTGCAGACCTCACTTGTCTGGCGCAGGGAAGATTTGAATCACGAATAGAATATTGCATGGAAGATGCATGACGCACGGTTCCTGCTTCACGACCCATGTCGTAATTTCGAACTCCTTCTCTCTACTGTAGAACGGTGTTTGAGACACCAAGGTGCCTGAGCCAAGGCTCTACATGTTGAGAACCAAATTACATATACAATAACCAAAAAATAAATCGAATAGTTTATATATAAATATATATAAATAATTTTGTAAAGTTCAGATGGGAATACTCATTAGCGCATTAATAACAATGGAATTCCTGTCTAAATTAGTGCGAGCAGAAAAGTCAACGAACTGGTGACTGTGACAATAACGAGGTAGTGCAAACATGGGCAAATTGAATCCATTAAGAATGATCAAATACAGAATTTCAAATAATAAGACATGAACCTGGAATAATTATATACATATACTTATAACATACATAAAAGTGAGAATGCAGACAGAAAATTCGAAGAGTAGCAGATAAGAGGAATGAAAATAAATACATAAATAAGCACATCTCAAATTATTAGAGTTGCATATTTACATGATCCATACTTCATATTACTATTATTTATTACCTATTTACATAAATATTTTCCAAATTGTTAGTCGTAATCACAGATTTTAATACTGGGATTATTAATACATAGCTGCTTCCAATCGAGAAATCGAAATTAGAAAAAAAAATGGTATGTTCCGATGGGGAAATAAAATCCCATTTTATGTCAAGACCGATATTTGAATAATGCTATATGTGAATTTAGTATATGTCCTAAGTCGCGCTTTCGAGGCCTGAAAAACGAGTTAAATTTCGTCAATCGCTCTAGTCGAACGGGAGATTAAACACTGTTCCATGTTACTTCTGTTCTGTAATGTAACTTGTTTCACGTTATGTCTATGAACAATACTGAGTGTATGCAAAATATACTGCATTTAATAAAAGATGCTTTTAAAGCAATAAATTACTGCCTTTGATATTGACTTATTGTCTTACTCGTTATTGACTCGTAATATCCGATTCTGGTATTAAGTAAACGTCGAGGTCATTATTATTGTTTACTATGTGAAAATTTTTTTCTTTGGGTAATACTTATATCATTAGAAACTTCAGTCTGTGTTCATTAGCTGATATTATGATGGTGGGTTTTTGTCTAGCAAAAGACTCTAGTAGTGTTGTTGCACATTTTTTCGAAGTGATGTTTGAAAGAGAAGATTCCGATTCCGGTATTATCAAGCAATAGGCCCACCAGCGGCCGAGCGGTAAAGTCGCTGAACACTGGTAGTTCAGTCCGAGGACCGAATCCCTCGAGCGGGCTGGCTGCATGGGCGTTTTTGTGGTTTCCCCATGTGTAACGTGTATACGAGTCAGTTTCCCTTAGAAAGTCCTCCACGAAGGCATTCCCCCCTTAGGCAGATAGCCCTAGTGTGCTTTGCCATAATTAAATACACCACCAATTATCAAGTAATATCCGAGGTTATTACTATTTTTCAATATGTGGAAAATTTTGTTTTATTTGGGTAATACTTATGACATTAGAAACTTCAGCCTGTGTTCATTAGCTGATATTATGATAGTGGTTTTTTGTCTAGCAAAAGACGCTAGTAGTGTTGTTGCACATTTCGATTACTGAAAGAGGAAAAATTGAGAACTAGAAAGGAGTATATCAGATATATCCTTTATACGGGTCTTTGTAGGAAGTATGATCTGATATAATGCTGAACAGTCTTTCGGACATTAGTGCCCACTGCATGCGCAAATAAAAATTCCGGGGGCCACTAATATAATTTTTAAAAGCTGCGGATTATTTACAAACATTGAGTATAATATGTTTATATTCATTTATACATTAATAGTTTAAATTTATTTGACGGTAAAACAAAAAATGTAATAAATAATAGTAATATGAATTAAAGATTAGAGCCATACTATCTGCAATTGGTTTAAAAGTATTTTATTGTTTATGGCTCCAATGATATCATCGCAACACGTAAAAGGGTTTCTGTGTGATGCTGAGAGTTGTTTTTAATAGCTGTTAAATTTGAGAATGTTGTTTTCACGTAAGTGGGTCATTATATATAATTATAGTAAAAAAATTAAGGCTTTTTTTCAAGTCAATATTTGACATTCGCTTTTTACCAAAAGCCTAAAAATTATTTCTTGAAGATTAGTTCTATTGAAGTTTGCGACTATCATCCGACGATAGTTTGATTAAACTTTCTTTTTATTTCCCATTTAAATTGCTTTCCTCAATATTTAAAAAACATGGATTTACTATGCACATAATTCATTTCTGGGAACCCCGTTTTTGCATAATAATATTCAAATGGTTCTTTACGTGATTGCAGGTGCTCTTGAAGAAGATCTGTTATCTGTTTGGTTAACACCTTTTCTTTCAGGTATTCTTACAGCTTTCGGAATACTTGCATATCTTCGTAGATTAGTAGCGTTTTCTAGGTAATATTTCCTTCTGAAACACACCCATTTTACTTCACAAAATAAAAACATCTGAAAGTTGTCCTTGAATAGATGGGTTCAGTTTATTTCACAAAGAAGAAATGTCTGCAAAAAGCAAGCTTTGATACCCAGTCATGATCAGAGAAGACATTTTGGTCTTGTAGATCTGTTGAAAGAATAATTTTACTTCTTGTCTCATGTTAAAAAATTATGTTAAAACTTTAACACTGGACAGGCAACTCAACGCCCATCATCACAAAGAAGTTTTTTTTGTGAGTCCAATGAATCACAGTGATTGAAATAATCGAGAGTTGAGAGTTCTGTGAAAAACTTTCATTTATAATTTTAATTATATCAGACAGCAATTTATGTAACGTTGGAGATAATCTTCTCTCGGCAAGTTGTTCATGGTGTAAGATACCATGAGTTAAAATTATATCTAGTTCAAAATCTTTTATTTTATCACCAACTACAGTCGATGCTCAATCATAGTTCGAGAATCGTCTGTATATATTTCTACACACCTATCATTCAATTCCATATTTCAGAAAATAATCATGCAATAAATTGGAACTTTTAGATTTAGGCATTCTACCTACTGAAAGGAACTACCATATTCTTTTCTTAGACATATTTAGAAATTAAATCTTACAAATCAATGTTTGATATTTCGATTTGATATTTCGGCTGATTCATCAAACTAAATTGTGCGCACAACCGCTATAGTGGTTAGCATCGCTGATTGCCGTGCCGAAGGACGCGGCTTCGAATCGCGGAGATTGCATGGATGTTTGTAAATGTACAGCGACGATGCAGCATGGCGGCACTCTAAATATGTGACGAGCCGAAAGTACTCTCGAGATGTTGGGAGTAGGGGAAGAGCGATGGGAGACCCTCGGACCTGTCCCCACGGGATGCTCTCCATCAAAATTGGGGAGGGCGGAACTGATCTAAATCGTGATTAAGGCTGTTGCCAACGGCAGGCGTATTCTAGCGCTTCTTGCCACTTTCGTGGGCTTGGTCTGACTACGTCAGACAAGTGAGCATAAGCAACAACAGCAGCTGAATTGTATAAGAGCATTGCACTTTTGACCATCACAATCACTTCAACATCTTTAGCCAATTACTTAGTTCTACTCTCATGTTTTGGGCGGCTTGATTTCCTATAACCTGCTCTTAAACTTCTAATAAGTAAGAAATTAGTTTCTCTTTAACTTTATAAGGCTTTTTTTGGTTCGCTTTTAGAAATGCCATTCAAAAGAGGCTTTGCTGACTTACCACTTTAGCAGAGTTGTCAGAATTTTATCAGAAATGTCAGTTTTATTGACGAATTTATTTCGTTTTGTAAATTATCACGCAATCTTTGAAGATACTTGACTGGCTTATTAGTTAAAGCTAATATTTAAATAGCAAATGTCTGGCAAGTTTCGATGGTTTCTTGATGGCACTTGATAAACTCACAGAGCATGCGAGACAAACCGGTCAACAGGTTTTTTTTTTTCATGATTGCTGCTCGAAAAAAACCTAACGTCTCTACCAGTTGAAAAGAAAGAATTATTTTCCTTACTGTATGTTCTATGCAGACGAGGAAATCCCGGAAATGATGAATCCTCGAAACTAAGTATGGACTTCAGCCAAGTCGAATATGATACATTTGAATAGTTGGTTCCATGAAGCTACCCCTCACGTCATAAAAGCAGTATATGCTGTCTCATATATTGTTTGAATATCAATAACAGTTTATAGTAATATTTGTATAACTTCAGTGATATAATTAATGAAAATAAAATTATTTAATTTATCTATAATTCACAAAGCCCAACAAATATTTCTTTATAAAGACTTAACATTTTTATCTTTCATCTCTAGTTAGTATCATTACAGCAGGCTGAGAAACGCTCGCTGAAGATCTACATGGAAAATACTAGACACAAACGAAGTGTGAAAAGGAAAACAAAATACTTGAAGATTTAAAAAAAATTGGATTTGATCTTTTTTCCTAAGCCATTTTAAAACTATTTGTCACCAAGTTAACGCAGACACAAAGTTATTAATGACGAAAAGAACTGTGAAAGCTCATTTGCCGGAAGCTATAATTTTAACCTTTTTCATGTTTTTTCCTGAACTCATAGATTTTTTTGAACTCCAATGAGTTATTTTCGTGTTTTCTACCATTAACCATATTCGTTGGCTCATTTATTGTAAAGAAAGAAGTAGAGGGCGCTGCTTGGCAGTAGCGCAATGCATGTAAGTACAAACGAAATATCGTTTGATTAGGCAACATGATTTCTGTGAAGGTTGTCCGCCTAACAATAGGACAGTTGTAAATATAACTAATAATAAATAGCATTAGAAAAACTGAACCATCGGATGCTTTGCGAAGGTTCTTCGGGCCGCCATGGATAAATGTACGTTCGTCACAATGGTGCATCTTACGGAAATGTTTGGATTTGTTAAAGTGAACTTCACGAGGAAGTATGTGTCCAGACCATGCTTTAAGTAAGAGCATGATTATTATTAAACTTTGAACGTGTTTGATTTGAATTTTGATAATTTGCAGTCTTAAGTGCATTTGTGTATTAACGCGAAATAATGGCAGAACTAGATAGATTAAAACGAAGGAGAACCGCATTGAGAACGGTAGTATCTAAACTACTAAAGAAAGTCTAGGATAGCATAGCAAAGAAAGATACAGATGAATTATGCGAAGTGCATGAATTATTAATAGAAAAGAAACGTAATTTGAAAGAATTAGACGAGGCAATTCATTCCGTAATTGAGATAGATTCTCTAGAAGCGGATGTAGTTAGTTCTGAGGAATATCAGGAAAAATATTCTCGAGCTATTAAACGAATTAATCGAATGTTGGAAGAGGATAAAATAAGTATTAAAGATCCTGAACAAAACTTGGTTAGACTGCAAAATGTACAAAGTACGGTAAAACTTCCAAAACTAGTTTTAGAAACATATTCAGGTGATCCTGAAAAATTTACGGAGTTTTGGAACAGTTACGAAAGCACTATAGACAAAAACGAAAGTCTTAGTAAGATAGAAAAATTCGCATACTTGAAAACATTACTTACAGGTGCCGCGAGTAATGTAGTATCTTCATTAGAATTAAATGCAAAAAATTACGATGCGAGTATAAAAACTTTGAAGGATAGATTCGGGAAAAAAGAAATAATTAGTCAATTCATGAACAAACTGCTAAATTTAGAACCAGTAAGGAATTCAAATAATATTAAAGCTTTACGTAGGTTATATGATGAAATCGAAATTGCAGTTCGGAATTTAGAAGCGCAAGGAGTTACGAAAGGTTCATTTGGTCAGTTATTAATACCTGTGTTGTTAAAAGCTATTCCAGAAGAATTCGTTCTGGAATTTAATCGACGGAAAAACAAACCCAAATGAAGAAATTAATGTATCTGGCTTGTTGGACTTCATAAAGCGGGAAACTGAATGTCGTGAAACGTCGAGTTTATTGACGCGAGATAAAAGAAATACCTTGCCTCCACGTTTCGAATATGCTAAGTCTGATTATAAAAAAATACACAGAAATGTACCTACGGCTGCCAGTTTCAATGCTGTTGATAATCGTGCATGCATCTTCTGCGAAAAGTCCCATAATTCATTTTCTTGTGATAAAAGCATTAAAGAAAAATTGTGTAAGTTACGTACTGAAAATAGATGCTTTATTTGTTTTCGAAAATATCACATTTGGAAATCGTGCAGAAATAAAACTAATTGCTTAAAATGCGGGTTTAAGTCGCATCATGAGTCACTTTGTACGAGTAGTTCAAATCGTAACAAAGCGCGAATGGCATAAAAGAATTGTGCGAAAGCTCGCGAGACAATTCAGTAGATGAAACACAAAAATCCCCAAAAGAACACACGCTTTCTGTTGTTCCTTGTGATAAATCATTGAATAAAAATGCTTTATTGCAAACCTGTTCAGTGTTAGTTCATTGTGACGGAAAGTCAGAGTTAACTAATTTAATTTTCGATTGTGGAATGAAATACGCAGTACCTAAAATATATAAGGTTGTCGAATTCTGTGTTTCGGATGCGAAGCAAAAGAACAAAATAAAAATCAGCTGTCTCGTCACTGACGCCATAACGGCTGCGCATATGACCACGCCGTCAAAACAAACACTAAAAATGAAGAATGAGTGCGGATTGCGAATCGCTTGTTTATGTAAAAGAAGCGTTGGAATAGGTGTGGATTATTACTGGAAGATGGTAAGGGAGGAAAAGATTAAATTAGGAAGGAAATTTATGCGATTTCTACTATGTTTGGATGGGTCCCAGTTGGCCTTCAAGATAAAGAGAGCGAAATAGTATCTCAAAACACGGCAATAGTAAACATTTCTTCTTGCGTAACTGATTCATTACGATCGTTATGGACTTTAGATTTGATGGGCCTTACCGATGACTCAGCGATTTCTAACGAGGCGAGAGAAATGATTCGGAGCTTTGAAAAGGAAATACGGGTAGAAGGTAATAGATACTATGTCAGTTTATTATGGAAATCGGAAGCAGGGCAATTATAAAATAATTTCGGAGTAGCATTAAGACGATTTGAAAGTCTTAAAAATAGACTTATTAGAAATCCTGAGATTTATCAGCAGTATAAATCCGTAATTGAAGAGCAAATGAAGGAGGGTATAGTTGAGAAGTGTTCACAGGAAATAACGGAGGCATCGTATTTCATGCCGCACAGGGAAATAATAAAACCTAAGGAAACCACAAGTTGTAGGATTGTTTACGTCGCGAGCTCTTCTAGAGCTAAAGGTGTAAAGTCTTTAAATGATTTTTTAGACATTGGACCTAGTTTGATCCCCGTGGTTTTGGACATAATTTTAAAATTTCGGAAATATGAAATTGCTTTCAGAGGAGATTTAGCTAAGGCCTATTTAATGATAGGAATCTTAGAAAAGGATAGGGAATATTTAAAATTTCTTTGGTTCGAGAGTAGTGAGAAAAATATAAAGTTTTAAGGTTTAAACGTCTTCGATTCGGACTTTGCTGTAGTCCAGCAATTTTAGCGATGACAATAAAATTCCACATTAAAAAATATAAAAGCACAAATCCAGAAAGTTATGAAATGTTAGATTCCTCGTTATATGTAGATGATTTATACTACGGTGTAGACACTGTTGAAGATGCATGTCGATTATCCTCAGACGCGGTTAAGATTTTTAAAGACGCCGAGATGAATTTCAGAATATTAAGGTCAAATTCCGAGGAACTTAATTCCTGGTGGATTGGAAAAAGTTATAACATAGAACTAGCTAAAGAGTCAAAATTTTTGGGCACGATCTGGAACTCTGAAGCAGATAAGATCAAGTTGAATTGCGAATTTTTAGGAAATTTATCCCATGACAGTGCTGAGGCCACAAAAAGGACTATTCTCCAAAGGGTGGCCAAAGTTTACGATCCAATTGATGTGTTTCAACCCTTTGTGATGAAAATGAAAATTCTGTTACAAAAAATTTGGACATTAGGTGTGGACTGGTATGATACCCTTCCATTAGAAATAATTAAGGACTGAAGTCGCTGGCAAGCTGAATTAAAGATGTTGGAGGATTTTTCTCTTCCCAGAAAATATTTTGGTAGTAGTGAAAAATCTCATGTTAGCCTTCATGTTTTTGCTGACGCTAGCCCCAAAGCGTACGGCGCAGTAGCATACTTTAGATACCTTGATTCAAAAAATATTATTTGCATCAGTTTCATTACCGCGAAGAGTCGCGTAGCTCCACATAAGACTATGACTCTACCTCGTTTGGAGTTGATGGCTGCTTTAGTAGCCGCCAAATTGTCTATGCATTTGACAAAGCTGTTTCCTGAACTGTGTCATCAAATGTTTCTTTGGAGTGATAGCCAAATAACTATCTACTGGATAAAGGGATGTGCATGAAACTGGAAACCCTTTGTATCAAACAGAGTTTCTGATATTCAGTCACTCACGGATCCTGAATGCTGGTTTCACTGCAGTGGGAGTGAAAACCCTGCTGACCTTTTATCTCGAGGAGAAAATGCCTGTAATCTTGTGAGAAGTTCCCTTTGGTTACAGGGACCTAGCTGGCTTTCTCAACCTGAAAGTGTTTGGCCAGTAAATCAACAGACCGACATCGACGAGGACGAAGCAAGGATGAAGCAAGGATGCAAACATCTCTTCATGTTTCTGTTCAAGACGTAGAATTTTCGGCATTACTAGAGTTAACGCGATGCAGCAGGCTGCTGAAGGTGTATCGAATTGCGGCTTATGTTATGCGGTTTACGAACAATATAAAACGAAATTCAGTGAAAGTCAAAGGTCCATTAAGCTCTGTTGAGATTTCGAGAGCTGAATTCTATTGGGTAAACGTTACACAGCGAAAATACTTTGCGAAAGAGATTCTAGATCTATCAAGTGGAAAATGCTTAGAAAAGACATCGTCGATTTATTCACTTAACCCAGAATTGGATACCCATGGTCTTTTACGTTTAAAGGGCAGACTTCAATTCTCAGACTTTGCTTTCGAAGAAAAACACCCATGGCTGTTACCTTATAAAGATAGATACAGTGAACTAGTAATTTTTGAGTCTCATAACAAATTGTTTCAAGCTGGAGTCGAAGCTACCTTAGCCGATATTAGAGAAAAGTTTTGGATCATAAAAGGACGCCAATTCGTCAAGTCCACGTTAAGTAAGTGCTTTTTGTGTAAACGATACAAGGTGCGTGCCGGTACACAGAAAACCGCTCCTTTACCACCTGATCGTGTTCTTCAATCATCTCCATTTTCTGTAACAGGGCTGGATTATGCTGGTCCCTTCTTTACAAAGGACAGCAAGAATAAACATTATCTGCTTCTGTTTACATGTGCTACAACTCGAGCTTTACATCTAGAACTTGTCCCTTCTATGAGCGTGGAGAATTTCATGCTTGCGTTTCGCAGGTTTATTTCTCGTCGTGGATTATGCTCAACGTTATATTCAGACAATGCCAAGACATTCAAATGTGCTGATCTCGAGTTGCGAAAAATTTGGAAGTGTATTCAACATCCATCTGTACAAAATTTGTTTTCTTCCCACGATATAACATGGAAGTTTATTGTGGAAAAGGGAGCATGGTGGGGAGGGTTCTGGGAAAGGCATTTTAGAACCATCAAAACTTGTTTAAGGAAAATAGTTGGACGTTCTAGTCTCTCTTTGAATGAGCTAGAAACAGCCTTCGTAGAAATCGAAGCCATAATTAATTCAAGTCCCATAACGTATGTCTACAATGACCCTTCAGAACCCTCACCGCTAACTCCTGCTCATTTTTTAATTGGTAAACGTTTACTTTCTCATCCAGTTACAAGAGTGTGCAGAGAAGACTTCATTGGGTCTAGACATTCCTTGATCAAAATGTATAAACATCAACAAACCTTGTTAAACCACTTTTGGAATAGGTGGAGGAAGGATTACTTGCTTTCTTTAAGATCTGTGAATTTATGTCCACCTACTAAAGTGTCTGGTAAGTTTAATGTTAATGACGTAGTTCTTGTACATGACGACCGTTTACCTAGGAATTTGTGGACACTAGGTAAGATAATAGAAACTTATCCTGGCAGAGATGGTCAGGTTCGTTCTTGTCTCATTAAAACTCAAACAGGTAATCTAAAGAGACCAGTGCAACTGCTGTACAACCTTGAAGTGTATAATTAGTAGTAAAGACTTAGTGTAATAATCTAATTTGTTGTTTGCACATATGTCATCTTCTGAATATCTTTATTGATTGTTGCTAAATGTAGTTTAGTTTATATAATTCTTGCGAATTTTGATTTAGCATAATGTTTCTTATTTAGTAATTACTTTATAAGTTGATTTAACGTGTTTAAACATTACTTAATTGTTATTTGTAATTTGATGTAGTTTATAGAGTATTCAAATGTTGTGTTTGATTTAGAAATACTGGTTTATTTTGTATTCGGTTTGTGTGAAATTGAGGTGACAGGAACCTTGAGGTTTGAGTTCACGGGTGAGGAGTGTTGTAAAGAAAGAAGTAGAGGGCGCTGCTTGGCAGTAGTGCAATGCATGTAAGTACAAACGAAATATCGTTTGATTAGGCAACATGATTTCTGTGAAGGTTGTCCGCCTAACAATAGGACATTTGTAAATATGTAAATATAACGAATAATAAATAGCATTAGAAAAACTGAACCATCGGATGCTTTGTGACAAACCGTTACAATCGTTACTTTCCGGAAAAACCGTTACAATCGTTACTTTCCGGACAAACCCTGTATTTCATTCATTGGCTTTCCTATATTCATATACATGTGCTAAGATCATAGACATTGAAAACTAACACTGGGTCATTGATCCCCGCAAGTCAAGATGAACAGGATGATTGAAGAGAGGCTAACGGTGCTGTTGAATTTCACTGTCACTGATGAATGAAGGTGTATCGTCATGGATGGCAAAGCCATTCCTCTTTAATTTTATAACGGTTCAAATGCACACACTCGTATCTATAAAATGTAGGGAAAGGATAAGTATCACAAACTATTCGTAATAAGGGTTCTTCCCACTGTTTGTTTGTATGAGGCCTTGTGATTGTTCTGACAGCCATTCAGTAATAAATAATTCAATAAAATGCTGAAGGATATCTACAGCTGTTAATTTGCTTTCCTGTGATGTATGCATATTTTTAAGGAAGGGCAGTTCTTCCCCTACCTTTTGGCTCTCACCAAGCCTTTTAAATGAAAATTCAATTTGTTGCGACATGGAGGTAAGCTCTTAATCACCACTTAACGTTTCGAAGCCGGTACATAATACTGTTACGAATTTTGCATGTATGTAAATAATTTTGGTGAAATTGTAGTACCTTTTGTTTATATCATGAAAAGTCTGAAGAGATGTAGCTTTGCCGGAAAACTACGATTACAGAGGAAGTCCAATAACATTGAAGTAAATGGCTATCTCTCTAAATTGGCGAGATATCGCCAAGTTGGGAATAATTTTGGTGACTAATTATTGCCGACAAATTTAGCTACCATTTGAGTCCGCTCCCTGTATAACTGTGATTGAATTGTTGGCTGTATGTTACTGTAACTGTATCGGACTATTATATGTAACTTTAATCGTATATGCCTTCCAGAAATTTCGAGAAATGGAAGGTACTAGAGATTTTTCAGTGGCCGTGGGAAATCTATGTAATCCCGGAGAGAGCATCAGCTCTCAGTTCTTCAAACCATCGTTAAGTTCGGAGTATTGAGAGATTTCCTTGAGAGTTTCTTGGGTGATATTGAGAACAAAGTGTACAAATATTTTTGTGGAATGTTCCAGAACTGTAAAGTGCTTCTTTTGATAAATTAAATTTTATCATGTTATTATATGTTCTGTTTGCCGTCAATCCATTACCAACCCGTCCGCACGCAGCAGTACCTATATTCATACGTTTTCTGTCTATTAATCTCTAGTAAAAAATATTTTTATACTGCTATATAAAATACTGCGGTATTGAATGTGGTTAGCCGTGAATTTGCACTGGGTTAGAATCGGTATTTGATTATGGGAAATGTTTTAGGACTATGTATGTGAGAAGCGTTAAATTTCTAAAATTTTTTTTAAATTAGGCATGGAAATATGTTCATAACAGCCAATCCAACCACCAATCATAACTGCTGTTTGAGGTAAAACTGTATGGCTTATTAAAAAAGGTCTCTGCAGCGTGTTATTTTATTTTTGTTTCTAAGAGGGTTTCAAATAGCTTTCGTTAGCGTCTAACAGGGAACCAAAATTTAATACTCTGATGATATTATAAACATATTAAATTACCTGTGCGATATTTTATACAAAGATTTTCCATCTAACTAAGATATTTACATGGATATGTAAAACGAAATAAGTGAATTCGAATATTTACTTCCAATAGAGCCAACTAGGATAGGCATTTGTAGAAGGTTCTTCCGTGTAGATTTTCTTTACGAAAAGATCTATCTCACTTTTGGGTTACTCACGAAGAAGAAACAAAACTCCCATCAGTCATTATTAAATGAAGCAGAATCGAACCCACGGCATTAAATTAATAGTTAGTCATGTTCGCTAAATTAAAGTAATTTAGAAATAAATTAATTTAAATATGAAAATTAAATAAAAGTTTTCTCAAATTTCAAGCAAAACGTGAGGGAGATCCCCGGAGTGCTCTCCCCATCAAAATCGGGAGTGGAACTGAGTGAAGACGTACTATCATTTGTATGGTGCTCAAGGCTCTTGCCAGCAGGCGCAATCTTGCTCTCCTTGAATTTCGTGGGCTTGTTCTGATGCAGGCAAGTAAGATAAGTCACAACACAGCAGTTACACTAAAGCAAAGCTGGCGTCGTTCATTATCGTTATCATATCCTTAGCTGGATATATTCTTCCCAGTAAAGTGAAAATCTTTCATTGAGATTGACAGCGCCCTTTCAATTCTTATTTAAAATAGAGAAAGGATTTGACACAAAAGACCTAAATTCTGAAACGAATACTTTCAATAAATTCCTTCATTTTAGGACTCAGATCGATGTCACAAGAGCTTATTTTCCACGAATAACAAACAAAGACTCTTTAAAATTTATCAACCAAACAAAAGTCAGCTGGAACTAAACACGCGGAGCAGTAGTAATATGACTAACAGCAGATAAAATGTTTGGCTATGATAAGCATTAGGGCAGCGACATAACTGTAGGAAGTGTAAGCTTTCAATTTGCTGTGATTTTAATGAAATGGTGTCCATCATCGTCACCTGTAAATCATCGTGACCCGTACTATTCATTCTTTGCCAAGTCGCTTCCAGTGTTCAACAATAATGCGTAAGTAAATGTCTTCTTGTTCGTATATCTCAAAATAGGTGAGAATAACATCGGTCACTTAACTTTTCTGAATTTTCTCCAATATATTTCGCCATATATATGAAGTTACAAGACTGATACACAAACTAAAGGCTCAACGAAATTTTGTACAGGTATAAACTTCAAGTAGAAATGCGGCATACCTACAGTTATAGCCAAAACATATAACTTTTTATCATATTTCAAAACAATAGAACTGTGAATTTATGACTGGAGTGCATACCTAACGTATTCATTACCTTCAAACTTCTGGTTTCAGCGAGAAATATTCTAATAAATTTTTACTGGGTGACAACGCTTCTGTGTTTAGATGAAGAACAGGGGAAGTACAAAGAAACGTTTTAAAAGCACTAAGAGAGTAAGCTGAAATTTTGCGACGTTTCTGCACTTTTTCAGGGCATTTTTGAACTATATGGGGAGATGTCTGCCAATGTTCAAACTGTAATTTTAATCGGCGGTTTTAAATTATGTATTTTAATTATTCTCTTTGAATAATTGTTCGTTGAATTTTAGAAGCTTCGTTAAAAGTTTTTGAGGAAAGTATTACTTGATTTTTCGAGGAACGTAAAAGTAATTTTTTGCATATTTATATTTATTAAGCTTATTTAACTATTATAGAATAATCTTCAGAAAATTGATTATATTTAATTCACTGTGTATTCTGAATTCGATTTTCAGTTTTCTCCCTCCTATTCGGTTTCAAGCTTTGTTTAATACGAAATGGGACTATTCACCGATTCCGTTTCCCCGTTAGGACGTTTCGTCGTTAAGACATATTTTTTTTTTTTTTTTTTACATGACTGCGTTATATCTTGCTGTATCATATTAAGTTGATTTAGAATTTTCTACGCACAGTTTTATACAAATACATCGTTACGCATGACATATCAGTTTTTAAAAGTGTTATGTGCTGAGACGATTCAGAAGTAATTTCGTTTTCAATTCAGATTTCATAAAAATTTCAATTTCCTGTTTGCAGAGTGATTTCTCTGAACTAGCCAATTAAAAGTGCAAGAAATTTTGACGGATCCTGTAAACATTCTACCAGCATAATTTTAAAATCGATAATATAACTTCTGTTATATCAGAGGTTTTGCCCCAGTTTTCTTTGATACTGACATAATTTTCTAACTAACTATGTGTAATTTCTTTATATCTCATAAACAACTATATATATTACAAGCACCTTTATTAAGTAGGCAAAATGTAAACAGAATTATTAAACTAAATAAATTTAATACGAGTATAATACGGCAAGATATAATACAGTCATGTAAAGAAAAATGTGTCTTGACGGCGAAATGTTCCGACCGCAAAACGGCCACGTTGAAATGGCGAAGGCGAAAGGTCCTAAATCCGTTTAATATGCAGCAATATTCTTATATGGACGTTAATAAAGTTTAGCATGTAAACATATTAAAGTCTTTTTAACCGCGCAGTAATTTTGCATTTAAAAGTGAATTATCACTTAATAAAATCAAGTACTTTGAGATTTCCCTTTCGAATTTTTTTCCGATATAACTTACTCCAATTTAATACATTAAACTATGGAAAATGTCGTTGAATATTGTTTCTTCTAAGGGTTTGGTTTGGCTTGGCTTGTCTGGTTATGGCAGAGGACTCGATGGCGTGGAGGACTTCCTAAGGGAAACTGGCTGTATTTCCAGCCCTAAGTTCCTAAAGTTGCAGAAAGCAGAATGCAAAATCTCGAGTAAGAGAAAAGAATCTGAAAGGAAAGACAAGAAATAATAGGCTATGAGAAATTGCGGTTAGAAAATTTGGTTACAGTGTTCTAGTTCGTTCCTATTTGAATTTTCAGCCCTGGACAAATTATGCAATTTGTTTAATCTGCGATGAAAATGATGATACAGCGATGTTTTCACAAATGCACATTTAAACATAAGAAACTATCTTAAAACAATCCGTTTTGTCAAATTAGATTTTGGAGGGAATCGAAATTCATAAGATTCAAAAAATAAAATATAATACACTGGTGAAATAAATTAAGAGAATTTGCATATTTGATCTACGATCTCTAGAACTACTGCACAGATTTTAATAAAATTTGGTGTGAACATAGATTGATATAATACAAATAAAATAAACATTTAACA
This sequence comes from Stegodyphus dumicola, assembly GCF_044657685.1. Taxonomy (NCBI): domain Eukaryota; kingdom Metazoa; phylum Arthropoda; class Arachnida; order Araneae; family Eresidae; genus Stegodyphus; species Stegodyphus dumicola. Next base: position 104,155,370 of record NC_140770.1, on the reverse strand, counting down.
GTTATAATAGATACACATGGTCATGTATAACAATCATGGGAGTCTGAAGGTCCAAAACAGCGGTTGCAGAAGACACGAAAGAAATGGGTTAATGGGGGTGCGGTCCCCTCTTACAGCCATACAGGCCTTGCAGCGTGATGTCATACTGGAAATAAGGCAGTTATCAGCGCCTGTGGCAATTGGTCCGACTCATTTAGCAATACTGTTTTCAGTTCCTGGATGGTTTTCGGAGGTGGTGTTGTGAGTTGCAATTGCCCTCTACAGAGAGTTCCAGATATGCTCTATAGGGCTGAAGTCTGGAAACATGGCTAGTCAATCCAACCGGCGAATATCCTCACTCTCGATAAATTCGTCGACCAGGAAAGCTCTATGTGGCCTCACATTATCGTCCTGTAAGATGAACTTGGGGCCAACTGCACCCCGGAAAAGGCAAACATAGGGCTCCAAGACCTCTTCCTTATACCTCACACCGGTGACAGAGCCTCTGTCAAAGACGTGGAGAGGTGTGCGGAGATCCAACATGATGCCTGCCCAGGTCCGTTACACCACCACAGCCATAATTGCTGACTTCGAGGACATTGGAGAGTAGGTAGCGGGTCCCTGGCTCTCTCCATATGAAAGTACGGCGAGAATCGGTGTTTAGGCTGAAATGGGACTCGTCGGTGAACAGAACGGTCGCCCATTGCTTCGTACTCCAATCACTATGCTGCCTGCACCATGCAAATCAGACTCTCTTGTACGTAGACGTGAGCAGGACGCAAACAGCTGGTCTTCTGGCAAACAATCCGCTCTCATTCAGTCTTTTGGAAAAAATCACCCTTGTTACACGGGTTCCTGTGGCTGCATACAGGTCTCGAGAGAGCTGAGAACCTGTAGCCCCTCTGTTACGCCGCTTATTCACAAAGCCTACAGACCGTTTCTTTTGCTGTTTGCTCCGATTGGTTAAAAGAGGTAAGGTTAACGAATCTAGTGCTTGGGGACTTTTGGTTCATCGCCTTTACAATTTGTATCTGAGCGTCGTGTACCAAAAAGGGAGCATAACCCACCGGAGAAACCGCAGCCCAGTGGTAAGGAGCGCGGGAATAATTCTCAGGCTTCTAGGTCGCCGGTTTTATCCCCGCTCGTAGCTTTCATAAACTCTGCTCTATACAGATTTATTTTTATTTTGACTTTATTGAATGACTTATTTGTCTTTTCGCTTTCGGGTACGGTGTTAAAAATTAAACGCCTTTATTTTCTCTATTTTTGTTAATGTTAATTTTTCTTTGGTTTGTACTCTTTGTAGTAGGTACCAGTAAGCAAGATTACAATTCAAGATCCCGAAAGGCGTTTCAATAGAAATAGCGCATAATGGAATAAAATATAATTGTAGTAGTTATACTTACTCGTAAAAAGAACAGGTATCCGACGCCCTAAAATGTTTACTGAATGTTTTCATTTGGTTAATTTTTTTAATATTCCTTTATTTGTATAAATTAATGCGCTATGAAAATTTACACAATAGGCTCTTCCTAAGTGAAATAACGAAAAAGTGCATATGCTGTCTCCATATAAACACCTTTTCTTGTAAACCAATTACATGCTTTTAAAAGTTTAAATTCAAATACAAATAAACTATTAATAAGATCAGTAAGTTATTTAAGATATATTCCACACATTTCCTCTAAGCTTTCATTCATAAACTAAAAAAATATTGAATGAAATAAACGCTGTTTCCGTTTGTTTGGCGTTAATTAATCATTCTACAACAAAATTACGTAAATCAAAAACGTCGAAAGCTATGTATATTAGAGCTTTACTGAGAGACTAATTGTAAATTCCTCTTTTTTTTATCAGTAGTTAAATATTGAAATTTTAATATTCTCTTGAAATTAAATGCTAATATCAATTTGTAATATAAATATGAACACATAAAATCATTTTCCAATACCTAACTTTTGATGCACACTGTAAAACAGAATCCACTCGTGATTCTCTAAATCTTGCAAGGAGAAATTAAAAGTATATTGAAATACTTCATCTTCTTTCTTATTTTACCAAGTATATATTCAAATGTAAATACAGGAGCAACTGAATAAAATGTCATCTCTATAGTTTTATTTTTACCAATTTCATTGGTCTGAATCATAGCAAGTCTACGAATTATTATCGTGACAAGAAGTACTAGATTGCATCTGTCTTTGGCCAGAGTCTTGATCACCATGCAGGTGAAAGTCCGACTTTGTGAGGTTCTGCACCAAATTTGAAGGATAGCACCCCGAGGGACAGGTCCAAGTGTCTCCCACACCTCTTCCCTTATCGCCAACTTCTCGAGAGGACTTTCGGCTCGCCGCATATTTTGTGTGCCCATGCCGCAGAGACACTATATGTTTAAAATATCTATGCCTTTAAGGGATTCGAGCCCGGTCCCTTCGTTAAGGTAGTCAGCTTCGCTAACCACTTTCTCATATGGGCAGCGTCTGTAAACATAAATACACGGCAAAGTGTGTTGTTTTAGTAACACTAAGCATTTTAAGAGTAGCTTTATAATGCGTAGTTTGAAGGGGCTACATTAGTACTTACATAAATGTATAATTAATTTAAAATTTGAAATTAAGTTTGAAATTATTGTCACGTTTACCATCATTTTAACTACTGACATGTTAACGAAAAGTAACGTCCTTTTATTATGAATATAAAAATTGTCAACATTGGATGTTTCGAGACTTTTTTGTCATTTTCGCAGATTTGTCTTGAAATGTAATTTCTATTGAACATTTCCGGCGCGCCAGCGGCCGAGCGTTGAAGTTCCTGAACACTGGTAGTTCAGTCCGAGTTTCGAATCCCGCGGTTTGGTGATTTTACCCACGTTTAACGTGGGAATACGAGCTGGTTTCCGTTAGAAAGTCCTACACAAAGACATCCCTCCCTTCCGTTTAGTGACTTATGATGGAGACTTAAATAATAGTAATAATATTGAACATTTCTAGGAAAATGCAATATAAACGTACCTTGACTATTTTTCACGATAAGGCAGAAGCCAAATTCTCCATTAAAATCCTGCAAGTACGAAGAGGACTTTTTTTTAAATGAAAAGTCTTTAATGATAATTAATGACAAATCATCATTTATAATCTTTGGTTAACTTGCGCTCTGTATTAAATAGAAAATGTGATTGAAAAATCAACAATACTCATTTTTAGAATGAAAATGTAATAATTCCTCTGCTTTCAAGTTCCCATGCTTTGCAAATCAATACAAGATAAACTACTCTCTTCTAGCAACAAAGTTCCCTACATTGTGTTTGGAAAACTCCATAAAGATCATCTTAGCAAAAGCGATTAGAACTTTCAATGAAAAAAGAAATTCAAAATTTTCATAAATGTCCATTTTGACGACAAAGGTTCAAAATTATATTGATTATAAAAATGTTAATTAAATTATTTCATTCCAAAACAATCTTTAGCTTTGCACACAAAAGTAATATATTCTCTGAGCATTCGAGTTTTACAACGTAATTGAAGTCGGCATTAAGTTTAATGGCCAATTAGCTATTAGAAAAGGCAGAACGTTTAAATGCTAAAGTATGTTGATATTCATATTTGTAATTTCTGCTTAAATTTATTCCGAGATTTATGGAAACATAGTTGATAATATGCAGATCAGAACGATCTAAGTCAATAACAGTTTTCGAATACCGCCACAAATTTTGCAACGCAAGATGGGTTATATGTAATATCTCACATATAACGCATTTTTAAGTAGAATCTCAAAATCACTGGGGGCAGATCTTTCGTCTTTTAAAGCACTTTAAATGAAATAGGAAAAAAATAAATAATATCTCTTATATGGAACAACTTTGATTCATTTTACCTTAATTAATTTTCTCTAAAACTGTTTTGATTTAAATCAGTGTTTACGTGTCTGAAAAAAAAAATAATTTTTCATTTTGTTGCAGTTTTGGATTTCATTTCCCTTTCAACTAGCATGAGGCTTAAATTTTAGAATACTTCTTGTAATATTACACAGAATATATATTTACGATTTCTGTGCGTTTTAAATTGTTAGCTTTCTGAATAAATAATGAAACCTCATACTTGGAAAATCATTAATTATTCATTCTCCAAGTCTTAGTTTCAATAACATTTCCGTGCACTTTCTCTTTCAAAATATATGCACATATCTATTTTGCTTTTAATGAACAGCAAATTCCTTACTCTTACAGTTTTCACTTATACCAATATCTTCAAGACTGCCGCATGCATTCTATTCTTTATTTTTTGAAATTCGATATAAACTTTTCTCAACGTGCTCCAATTTCGATTTAGGAAATTATAAATTTTTCATCAGAATTAAAGTATTCATTCGTTCGAAACGGACTTCTAGAATTTCCAGTTGTTTACGTATGCCTTTTAAATCTCAAGACTTTTTTAATGTTTATTTGGCTTAAAACACTGCCGAAGTTCTTGATAAAATTTTAAATCACTTAAGCTTAGTTTTCGTACCGTGTGCATGAATGTTTTCATTTTCTGGTATTTCTCAGAACATCGCGTGTGGATGCAACTATTGAGACACTTTGGAATGGTTTATATAGCGGAACCAATCTACAGTAATATAAGAAACATTAGTTTCTTTCTCCAATACTCTTATTTATTCCTTAATCCCAAAACTTAAAATTATTCTCAATGCTTGCGAAATATTTAAAGAATTTCCACTTTTCCCACTCAAAAATAAATCCTTTGCATAGCAGCTCACTAATTTTATCGCAATTTCCTTCAACTTGGCGCGTTATTTGGCAACAGTAAAGATTTAACTGCGTATTAAGATCATTTAAAATTATTGTCATATGCAGGTAGTAATTGTACGCTATCAGCCTTTTATTTCGAAATGGCAGATATTAGTACTAAAATATTTCCTTTAGATATAATCAATGGAAACAAAAACATTAACATAGCTTTGTATGCAAATAAGATCGTAAATAAGCTTGTATGCAAATAAGCTTTGTATGCAAATAAGATTTTAAATGCGTAAATTGATTTCTGCTACAGGACAAGCAATATTTTACCCATTCTCTATATTACTTTTGTTCATTAAATATATATTGATATATAATAAAATATATGTTATGTTCTTATAGTACTTGAGTTATATTTCTGTTTTCCTTAAGAGAAACAAGCTAGGTTAAATTTTAAGTTTGGTAAATCAGGAACTTTAGTTTGGCGTAGATTTTAAATGAAACATTATTGATTTCGAGGGCAAACAGGTATAGATTCCTTTTCCTCAGAACCAAAACTGTCCTACTAATTATATTAACTGAGAATTGGTTTTCTTTCTGACGAAGAAGAACCTGTATCTGTCCACACTCGAAATGGATAGAATTTAATTTTAAATATACGCCAAACACAAGGTTGTTGTTTTGCCTAATTTTAAGATTTATGCTACTCTTTTACAAAGGTTTTACAATTTATTTAATATATAAATAATAGTTTTTTAATTTTCAGATTATTTTTGTAGTCTGTTGCGGATTGTATACAGCAAATGACGGGTATGTTTTACATGTTATGGAGCTTCCGTCTCTGGGAAACCATTTATCAATACCTAGAATCAATTTATTTACGTGCTAACATGAACGATAATAAAGAATTGATAAGAAGCGGACGAATGATTCAAAAATACACCTTTGAATGCAATCATAGTCATCATGTTTTGCGGAATACATCAGAGAATGCTTAAGAAAAATATTAACTACATAGTTCCAAAGACGAAAGATGCTACAGATAAATCCAAATATTTAGAATCTCTTACAAAAGTGGGCGTAGGGTTTTTAGTTACCAAAATTTTCACTTTCAAGAACATCTTAAACTGGGTTTTTCGAACTTTCACTGGAAATATATCGAAATAAATCTGTAAAGGCATATATGTAACATACCTAACATTTACGAAATATGTTATTTCAAAATTCATCATAATGTTCCAATAGCAAATCATAGGGCTTCCTCAGATGGAGAAAAAGGAAACATTCCAGTTCCACTTTAACACGAGAGAAAGATCAATAAAAGATACTTAAATGACCGATCTGGCAGAAGATGCTTTTGATAAAAGCATTAGAGAAATCAATTTCAAGATTCAAGCAACGAGAAAGAAGTCTAATTATCTCTTATCAGGAAGAGGATATTTCTTCAAAAGTACTTAAAGTCTCTAAAAACTCCACAGTAATATGCATGGTGTCATGGTGGACTACGAATTATTTTCAGAAGCAAAAGATCATAGCAGTTTTCAGTTACAGAAAATGAAAGAAATCTATCAAAAAAGTTAAAAAGTTATACCTAGTGTGAATTTAAACTCGATGGAAAATGGCAAATCTAAAATATCAAGTCTAAATGACTCGAAACAAAGCATCACTCAAACATCAGAGTGTTTAATCACACAAGAATTGGATAGAATATCTTTGGGATCATCTTCTAACGATTAACATGTTATTTTCCCGCGAAGTGTTACAGAAAGAGATTATCAGACTGAAAGACGCATTTTGGTAATCAGTCATTCAGGTACTAAACGCATGCTTCTTAGACTTGAACACGTTATGCTAAATCTGAGGAAAGTAAAGACTATTGGAATCATTACAACAACCTAATAATATTGCTCATTTTATATTATAGTCATTAGAGCGCTGGTTATATCGACTGCAAGAAATATCGATGCTGGATATATCGTTAGGATATATGGATGCTGGAACTCGAAAAATGTACAATGCCCTCGTCAGGACTCGAACACTGGACCACTCCAATAACGCTCGAGTGTGCTTCCAGTCTCACCACAAAGACATGCGAAAAGATATGTTGATACTAGTGTTCAGCAGAGATGATTTTTCCTACTCTTAACAGTTCACTGAAAGAGTCCCCTAAATTGTCTGAATTTTGCTAAAAACCTGAAGGAAATTCTCCATCTGAGGAGAAACTTAGTCGGAGTAAGAAGAAAATAAAGAACTTTGCTTTCGGTGAGACGAAATGAAAGTCCTTGCGAGAGCGTAGGCGAGTTGACAGAATCTGAGCTGCGAAGAAAGAGGCTATGATGAAAGGGGGGTGAAAATACCTTACATACCATTTAAAGGGCAACATTATTCATAGGACTGCAAATCTCCCTATTTCAACGGAGTAAAATTTTGTTGAATTTGTTTGGTTGATGTTTATTACTTACAAAAAAGTTAAACTCTCTTATAATAGAGTAGAATCTTGAACCATGAACACCTATCATGCCGAATAAACCGGATCACGAACAATCGTACTCACCAGTCACTACATACTTGTTGTTCGACCTAGGTTCGATTTCAAGCGAACGGGCTGGCTGCATCAAGGTTTTCGTGGATTTCCTTATGTGCAATGCAGGTACAAGCGACTAGAGGGGCTACGTAGGTGTGTTCGTGGTTTCCCTCATATGTAATGAGTACATGAACCAGTTTTCCTTAAACCGGCCTTCAAGAAGGCATCCCTGCCCATAGGCAGATAGCTCTCACATGCTGTTCCAAAATCAGATAAAACCAAATCACACTAAAGCGAGCAAATAATCTGAAAATGAATGTCGAATGGAAAAACGAAGCCTTAAATCGGCAACAAATAATATTTAAAACTGTTTTAAGATAGCCGCTAATACAGAACCTACTCTCAGGGATTTTTTAAACATTATCTTAGCAGTTTGCGCAGCTTAAGTGTTTTTAATAATGCATAGCAACAAGTGTCTTACAAGATCATAAATTCGGCTTGCAGAAAATTTGAGGGGTTGAATACTTTTCGCTACCTATGATATTATCTAAGACAAATTAATGATAAAAATTAATGATAAGACAAATTATGATATTATCTAAGACCGGTTAAAAATAAAAATCGTGAAAGTCTTTATAGAGAGCCATAAATATTAAATCAACAAGAGCGAATTAAAATATTTTCAGAAGCAGCAAGAAATGAAGAAAAGCAGAATCTGTAGAAGTGCTTTCTGAAAAAGAGATTTCTGAAAAAGAGATTGGACAAGTTTGAGTGCAAAAGGGATTTGGAAGTCGAGTGGTGAAAAGGTAAAAGAAGAATCTAAAAGAGCTACCTGATATTTTCTGTTGAAGGGACCCTTCATTGGAACAATGTTTCTTCGTCATTTTATGTTAATTCAATTCACTTTGTTTCGTACAATTAAATTAAGTTTTCATCTGTTTTATCAGTTTAACAGTTAGTATATCTATTTTGTCTTAAGATCTAACGATTTGTATTGGTTTCTTCCTGATAACCTGCACAAAATAAAGATTTTATAAATTTTAAATAAGCGATGATTTGTAGTCCGGGAATAAATTCAACTATTTTAAGTAATTACTATTAAAAATGCAGGTTTGGTTTGCAAACATTGCGAATCACGAACTGACTTCAGGAACGCATCAAATCCGTGAACCAGATTTCATTCTAATTGTTATAATTCTCTATACAAAACATTTCTCAATTTAGTCAGTTCTCAAATGATATACGTTAATTTCCCAAGGTTCCGTTGCTTAATAAGCAAACATGGTTAAAGAGCTGTTCCCGAATCTCTAAACTCACGATGTAAGAACTCTAATGCATTCCAATTTAGAAGACACTGGGTGATAACAGTAGACATCTACCAGTGTTTTCTAATGATAAGAGACTACCAGGAGCTCCTTCTAACTCTCTGATCGGTAAAGCCGTAAATATACGGTATAATATTTTTTGTTATGTCTGTAACAACGTATATATACGTGCATCTTAAAATATGTTCAAAAAATCAAGGCAATGTATTGAAAGTACATAAATCTAGGTATAAAGTACCAAGGAGGTTGTAGCATTAAAATCATGAAAATATTCTAGGTAAGAATTTTTGATTTTATGATTTTGATCTTATTGTAGGTTTGGGAAATTTGTGCTACCTTAGCGAAAGCCTAGGCCTCTCAGAGGACTAGAGTCTATGCGTCTTCTAACTACAGGAGTTTACCAGAATCTTCTCTTCTAATTAACTGATTCAACATTATATGCAAATAATATTTAGAAAGTGAGGTAGCTTTTATATAATTTTATTGGATACATATATTGCGCAGCCATGATTTAAAAAAAAAGGATAACTTTACAGCTATGTAAGAAATGCTATTTCTTTCCGTGATCGTAAATTATAGTCTCTACTTACAAAATTTTCTATGCATTTATGTTAAATTTTAGTGATCGAAATATCTAAAGATTTCTTAATTAAAATCCAAATTTTCGTTAACTAGTAAACTGTGATATTAACTAAAGGATTTTCTAAATTTATAAAATTTCCAAATAGATTGTTTAAGATATGTTGGTTATGCTATGGAATTTAAGTTATTCCTTTCCATAAATCTGTGGTAAATATTACCATTCTTTTAAGATGTTTCCAGAAATTACACTTTTTTGAATCCAAAATTGCGTCTTCATATAACATTTCATTGTTACATATTTCATTGATCTCCAGATATTCCTTAGTACCTTTCGCAAGCAAATGACATAAATTTCTTCATAGAAACTTCATTAATTACTACTGAACAGCAACTGTAAACAAAATTGTACAAGCGATTTGTTCTTACAGACGCAGATTTTTCATAGACATGCCACTATGAAATTCTAAGAAGTCATAGGTTTATTATGATATTAAAGACGCTGTTAAGATTACAAATTACAAACTAATTGTATATGTAAATGGATTGTGATTAGCTAAGTGGCTTAACCAACGAATAACTGTAGTCCACTTTTGTTTTATTCTCGGTTATAAAATGGGAATAAAGCGTTTTGAACTATAGTATGCTGTAGTAATTTTCTTCATGTGAAATGTAACTCAGAGACTTTCGCATAGCATAATAGCTCATCTGTGTTTTTTACATAATCGAGCAAGTGACTCGCGTCTACAAGGTTTTAAAGTCTCCCTTGAATAATAGATTATGAATACTGAAGCAGAAACTTTCTTATTCTTTATATGCCAATCAAAGACTAAGATAAGTGGAGCACTGTCAGCTCATCCCGAGTTCAAATTTCAGAAAACGAGCTAATTGTATGAGCATTTTATGGATTTCCTACATGTACATTGATTATAAGCATAGGTTCATTGGAGATTCGTCTAAAAACTATTGCTTGGTCTGGACCTGGATCTGGATCTTTACGTTACTTGCTCACCTGTTTACGTGTTAACTACGAGAGGTTTATAACAGTATGTTAAGGTTCGAACTCATAACTCTTGCTTGGTTTTGAAAATCAAAGACACATGATAACATGAGTCGCGCACGCGGTGGGAAAACAAATAAATGAAAGTTCATTTTACAGTTGAAAAATAATTATCATTAAACAAGAAAATTCTTCCTTGACAAGACGTAGAGTATGAGCTTGAAGTCACTTAAATAATTTATGTACAAGCTATTTACATTAAATACAATGGTAACTTATTTAGTTTCTCTTACTGTGCAGTTCGCAAGATTTAAAATTCCAAATCAATATTGGAAATGTAATTTAAGGCAGCTGCGCCCACTTCTAACTTCTCTAGCATCGTTTGCGCTTCCTTAAATTTGGTGAGGAGTTCTTTAGGTTTTTTTGAATGGTTTTTCATCCATTCAAAAAATGAAAGGTTTGTAGTCTTCTTCTTCCATGTAGGAACTTCTTGTGTTTCCGGATGGTCGTCATTAAGAGCATTGCTTGTTATTACACGCTTGGTCACTTTTATACCTGAAAATAAAGGATATAATTGGAACTGGTTGCATGCTACAGATGTTTGATTTGAAACTTAATTTGCATGATGAGTCAGGAAATGATATATCTTATTTCAGAATTCATTAATTTGTTACTCTCTAAAAATAAATATAATTCTTTTATTTATGTAACGTAATGAAAAGTTAAGAATCATGATCGCGCTAAAATGCTTCCAAAAATCTTTTCACAGTACAACAGAGAAGAAAACTGAAAGATGTCTTTCATAAAAAGTATTATCTTTGTAACTAATAAACAAAAGTCTCAGAAAAATGTAATATTGCTCGCTGGCGTATTCCATATGTTATTTCGATTATTTCCGTACATTGTTTTGTTCAGAAGAAGGGTCATCAGGGACTTGTGTCTTCTTTTCCGACTGGGCAAATAAAGGGGCACCATGATATTGTTCTCGCACTGTAATATCTTCTCATGTATCTCATAGTAAGGCTCAAATCGTTAACCACGGAAACCACGTGAGTGATGCTATATCACTGGATTTAAATGTACCTGTCGCATTCCCCGATACCTATCGTTTATTCAAAAGTTAAATGAATGAAATAACGAGTTGCCTATGGTGTTCAAGAACTCTCCGTGTACATGACGTCACGTGGCAGCATAAGAGGGATTTTATGCCTTTTAAGTCTGGTGAGTTACAGACACAGAATGTGTTAGAATGTTATGTGTAGCCCAAATTAAAGTCGGCTTTACTAAACCATACAGTATTACGACCGCATTTCCAAAAACTGTCGTTTATCTACGTTTCGCGACACGATGAATTTCATAATCACCAATTACTTAAGTCTTGCAAACGGTTTTGTATCAGTGGGTTTTGGCATATCTCGCATATTCAAAGATACATATCGGTATCCGATTTCTTCCGAAGGTTAAATGAATGGACATACTGAGTTCTTCTATAGAAATCAAGGGCCAATGAATGATACAAAGTTTATTTCATATGGCCGCATAATCTAAAATCAATGGGACTTACGTCCGACAGTCTGCAAACAGATTATCATCAAAAATTAATCATATATTGCCATTCATGCTGCCAAAATGAACTGACATCAAGGAATTTCAAATTCGCATATTTTCTAAACAGACCTATATTTCAAAACTGTTAGAATTGCATTTTGTTTCCCCAAACCTGCTAAGTATTCCTTATAACCTAGCTACATTTTTTATGGAACAGTCAATAAATGGCCTCCGTTGTGATCTAGTTAAAAACATTGCCATTCCTTCGCATTGTATTATATTTAAGCATTTAGCTAAACAAAATGACAAGAAAAGTGCATAAAGGAAATATTTGTTGAGAAGACTCTGCGTAAGAAATCTAACAAAATAAATGCTCAATTGTGCCTTGAATATATCTATTCTTTATTAAATAATCCATGTGGTGTTAATTAGTGATGGAATATTATCACAGCAACCTTGGTTTCTACCATCTGGCTTTCCTATTTAAAAGAAAAATTAACATGCAATCTTATATTCTATGACTTTAATTTCTCGGGGGCTACTTTTTTAAATTAAAACGTCTAGGCAAACTGTTTAGTTTAAATCATTTCAGGTATCTACATGGATCCGTGAAGCAAGATCATATACCATAGATTTAATAGATTCTAGTTCTTGAAATACTTATTTTAAAAATTGTCAGCTTTAATGATATAACTTATTAATGGATTAACCCCAAACCTGATATTTTAAAAATCACAGTTTAACTGATATTGGTTGTAGATTATATTTTTCAACATTCATGTTTTAAATTTGTATGTTTTAGTATTGCACTTTATTTACTTATTCTGTAAATCTGATTGCTAGTTTTAGATTTAATTGATCGTAGTTTATAGCATTATCGAGAAAATATCCATGAAACCTCTGCAACAAGCGGTAATAAAATACAGGGAACCAGTGTGAAAGTCTGTTTACAAATCTCACTTTCAACACTTTGTATGCTTTAATGAAAGACACACACACACAAAAAAAAAAAAAAAAAAGAGTAAAATTCCCAATCGGGGATATTTTCTAGGGGATAATTTTCTAATCTTCCTTCCCCTTTCCGAAAAATGAATTTTCTATTCAAGACTCATTAGTTTAAAGAATGGTATACATGTCAATCTGGCAACAAGTCATAAAATGTTCATCTTGAAATCTTGGTGGGTTTTCAGTATCTAAGCGAAGAAAATTCAACAAAACTCTTAAAGAATTCAATACGTTGCAGCTTATTTTAACTGACGCTTCTAATACTATTCTGTGTACTGAGAGTACTATTAATTTTCTTCAATGTAACTTACAACGTTCTCGAGTTGCAACTTCTCTAAATTTTCAGACACTTAAAGAACTCAATATACACGTTGCGTTTTTACAAGAACCTTACATAGCTCATGATTCAATTCCGGGTCTACCATCCTTCTTTCAAACTCATTATTCTCATTCTAGGTCTTCGGTACTTGTTACAACGGGTACAATTCAATTGACTTCTTTTATGGTTTCACAGCATGTGGTCTCTGCTTTTTTCTGCTTTGCAAATGAACCACAACTCGTCTCCTCGACTTATTTCTCACCATCTGAAGATATGGATAGTAATCTACATGAACTTGATTTCATACGATCAACTTCCTTTCAACATATAATTGTTGCAGGAGATTTTAATGCTAGTAATAATTTATGGGGTTCGCCCAACGATAATGTGAGAGTAACAGCTGTTATCGAATTTTCGTATTTTCATCATTTACATATTCTTTATAATACTGACAGTCCACCCATTTTTCGTACTACAAGAGCACAGGGTTGGATTGACCTGACCTTATGCAACAACTATTCGGCTCAGTACTTTCAAAATTGGTGTGTTCGAGATGATTTAATGAGCTCTAGTGATCATGAAACAATAACATTTACGTTTAATAAACAAGTCTCTCGCTTTTCAAAGTGTAGATTCAAGACAATTTCAGGGAATATTAACAAATTTATAAACCAGTTGGCTCCTTCGGTTGAAACTCTTTGCCATCAATTCGACTCAGCTTTCACTAAAGGTGACTTGGATAAAGTGTACAATAGTCTCATACCTGGTATTACCACTGCTTGTAAGTGCAGTTTTAAATTTAAACACCTCAAACCACATCAACAGGTCGCATGGTGGACACCAGAGCTACAACAACTTTGACGAAATTTAAGACGCCTAAGACGACAAGCTCAGGGGGCGACGCAACTTCACCTCTGCGGCAACAGCTTTTTCTTAAATATAAAAAAGAACAAGCTCACTTTAAACGTAAAACACTGCAGGCAAAACGAGACTCTTGGAGGAAAGTTTGTCTCAACCTATCAGTGCGTTTTGGCAAAATCTGTAAAATTGCGACTGATGGAGTTTTTCATCCTCACTCAATTCCAGCTTCAGATCTGCCAGCAGCCTCCACTCAACAAGAAATTACAAAATATATCTTAGCCAAAATCTTTGAAGAGTATTCTATAGACGATGATACATCACAGCAAGCAGACATCCGACGTAATTTTGAGAATTATAATTTTGCATCAAAGCAGACAGATTCACCTCTACCAACAGAAAGTGAAATTAGTCTCATAGTTAAAAATCTGAATATTCGAAAAGCACCTGGACCTCATGGTGTAGATAATCAAATCATTAGAATCATCTTCAATAATTTTCCAGCTCTGTTAATAGCTATTTTTCATGCCTGTTGGCGTCTCAAGCATTTTCCTCAAGGTACTAAGATAGCTGAGGTATCACTGTTTTTGAAAAAAGAAAAAGATCCTACATTACCAACATCTTATAGATCTATTTGTCTGTTACCAGCTCTTGGAAAAGTACTAGAGAAGGCAATTTTAATACGGCTACAGTACTTCCTCGCTAAACGCAACCTAACTATCGAACAAACAATATGGCTTCACCAGGAATAAATCTACGGAACATGCCTTACATGATCTTCTAACAACAATTCAAACAAACAGGCAATTTAATAATCATAGATTAATCATTTCGCTTGACATACAGGCTGCCATTGATAGACATTGGTGGCCTGATGTTATTCAGGCACTGAAGAACTTAAATTGTCCAGTTTACTTGATTGACTTTCTTCGGGACTATCTCTCTGACAGAGCAGTTCAAATTACATATGCAGCAGGTATTATAACCCATAGGGTTACTAAGGGATGCCCGCAGGGCTCCTGTTTGCGGCCCCTGCTCTGGCTGCTTGAAGCCGACTTACAGATTTTATGGACCATACATACATAAAGCTTATTGCCTATGCTGATGACTTCTTAATCATTGTTAACGGTAGACACAATATTGAAAAAAGAGCACAGATTGGACTAAATATTTTTCAGGAGTGTGCGAAAAGACACAAGATTACCAATTCACCAACCAAAACCAAGGCAATTTTAATTGGAAGACGACATCGACTTCGACATAATCCAATAATGGTTATTCTTTACATTCATGAAAAATCTGCCTTTTCTGGGTGTTATCATTAATAATCGACTATCTTGAATTCCCCACATTAAATATTCAAGGGGTAAAGTAATGCGCATTCTTAATTCTATGCATAAAGTAACAGGACCAACATGGGGAGTACCACCCCATTTCCTTAAACTTTGGTATCAAGTAGTTACGCAACGCATCATATTGTATGCAGCATCAGCATGGGGCACGAATCTTAATAAAGGATCCAAGTGGCAGTTGGATTCCTTACAGAGATCACATCTTCTTCTGATAAGCAAGGCTTATCGTACAACATCAACTGCAGCACTTCAGATTTTGGCAGGCATTCCTTCCTACTTGTAGAGAGAGAGGCACTTATAGCCAGTATTATACGTCTCCGTACACAGCAAAATCTCTGGGGCTTTACATTTTACCCGGACAATTTTGAATTGCGGGTTACAAGCTTTATTTGCAAGCCCTCTGACTTTAACTTACGACATTCAATTCATGTTAAAAATACTCCTCAAAGTCAAGCAGAAATTTCTATATTCACAGATTGTTCAGGGATGGCCTCTGGCACTGGTCTTTGTGTTCTAAATCAGCAGTTGACTTTTCACTGGAACAGACGACTGTCTAAATTTAACACGATCTACCAAGCTGAACTTTTGGCTATTCGAAAAGCGCTTCAACTTGCACACCATATGGTCCTAATTACAAATCAAAAGATTGCAATTTATTCTGAGTCAGCTTCCAGCTTAGAGGCTATCTTAGACTACACCAGCAAAACTTCTCTTGTTCAAGATCTACAGCACTTACTGTTACAATTTCCGTCCTCTCTTCGACCCAATCTCATATGGGTCAAATCACACCAAGGTCTCTTCGGAAACGAATTAGCAGACCGTTTGGCAAAAGAGGCTGCTCTTGCACAGGACCGCATAGAACAAGCTCTTCGATTACCACAATCATACCTGAAATCTTTAACATGGAATTTACTGCAGAGTAAATGGCAAGAGCAATGGTCTACTGGCTTGACTGGAACACGAGTTTTTAAATTCATACCTAAAATTTCGACAAAACTATATGCTGTTAATTCGGCTTTAACGTGGTTTCTCTCGGGACATGGTCCCTTTAAGAGCTATCTTCGAAGATTTAGAATTAGCTCAGACGATTGCTGTAACTGCGGTGGATTAGCTGATCCAGAACATTATATCTTTGATTGTCCAGTATTCAAGCAAACTCTTTTACGCAAACCGCTGGAGCAATAGTGGCCTCAGTGGCTAGAAAAACTTTTGACTAACCGCGCAGGTATGCTTCAGCTGCAGAGAGTACTGATACAATGCAGTGTACAGGTACAGAATTCTTCGTCAGCTAGAAGAATAATAATACTTTAGTGTAAGAGCTGGGGTGGGGTTCCTAGTTTCTTAGGAGTTATTGTCAGTTGTTTTTTGAGAATTGTTTACAGCTTTAGTTGTTCTCCAATTATAAGTAATTGCTATAATGTGTAATTAGTAATCATTTTGTCACACGTTTAATTAATAATCATCATTTATAACATGAAATATTATCAAGTAATATGTTTTACTGTGTTGTTTGATTTATAATAAGTCTTGATATGTTTTAATATGTAAATATTTTTTGAGTAATTATAAGTTTAAAGTATTTTTTTTTACGTTACAAGTAATAATGTGTTGTTTTATGTTGTGTTGAATGCTGTTTTTCTTTTATCTTGAAAATTGTTACAGCATTTACTATGGCATGAGTTAGTTTTGTTTGTATTTTTGGTATGACTTTTTATTTAAAATAGGATAATTGTTTCCCCATCGCTCATGGTAACTGCTTCTTCTAACATGTCAAATGCTTAGTTTCAGTTTTTATGTACTTATTAGTAACTGTACTTTGTGATTGGTATATGCTCTGATTTGTAGACAAATTCATCTGTAATCGGTTTGCCTCTCTTACAATCTGTATTCACATGGTCATACCATTTTTTTTTAATGGTGGAAAATTATTATAGCACATTTATCGTACTACTGAATGTTGTTTACGTAACGAGAAGTTTAACAAAATGCATACATGTTCTCGTTCTTATTTAGTTTTATTTGACTTCACCAGAGTTTCTGTGCGTAACGTAATTGTTCGAATCTTCTCTTATATATTGTTTATTTCAATAATTTTAACATTGTTTGGCTAGAATTATGATTATCTATGAATATCTGGTGTACTCCTGGTGTCTGATACTGCAACTTTTTATACTGTGTATTGATTTGTAACAAGTATTGTGTTTTAAAAATGTATTAGGTTATGATCTGTCTTTTGTATTTACAATGATAATATGTAACATGTAATTATATTAAGCATTATGTAACAATATGTAATATGTTTTATGTAATTTAATGTATTTAGTAAGTTTTATATAAAATAAGTAGTAGTGTATGTATTTGAATCTATATATAGTATATCTATATATATATATTAATGATAGTGAATGTATTGAATCAGTATAGTATATCTTTGTGTATATCTCTTACCTGCATTAATATCTAGGTTTGAATACAAATGTAATAATGTGTAATAATATGTAGTGTTGACTACTGCGCTTAGAATTACTTTAATTTAGCGATCGACTTTCTTCGTTTATCTCTTCATATATCTGGCGCGAAATTTCCATATTTACACTATGTTCTATCTTACTGCTAAATATTCTTGTCTGAATCTCTGCATAATCAAATTTTGTTTTGGCTTATATGAACCAGTGAATATCTGGAATGACTTACCTACGAAATAATACAATTGTACTTTTAGTAATTGTAACATCTGATTTCTTATAAGCGTTATGACATTTTTTTTTTTCATTCAAAAGCAACAGCATAAAACTGTACAGCACGTGCTTAGTTGTATCTGAAGTAATCTTTTGTTCAACGTTATGAATGCATGTCTCTCAATATTATGCTATCTGTTCTTGCGTAGATTAACATATAATTGTACTCATAGTTTTTCTCCTGGCACATTTATGACCAAGTATGGAAGCATAATGTTTGTTCTATATTGTGTATATCTGGTATGATCTTCTTTAACTCATTGTTACAATTATATGACAATTGTTAATTGTACTGGAATCAACAAACATCTTGATTGAACTTTTGAATTTTATTACTATAATTTAGTACAAATTCCAGTACCTCTGAGTTATATGACTTGAATGTTGCATGAACTGCACAATACTTTGCTTTGGACAAAACATTTAGTACTGGATTATGGAACATAAAATATGTTTATTTACACTTAAATTTGGACTCTGGAGATCAGACTTGATTCTTTCATGACTATATACTCGTACTTCATTTCAATAGCGTGCAGATTCTGAACGGGTTGTTGATACTTACTGTTCATTTACTTGTATTTTTCTATTATATATGACTGGCATTTATCTATGATCTTCTACTTTAAACGTTTTGCATTTATTGTTACCATGTTTGTTACTGTAGGCGGCTGTCAATTCCTGTCTTAACTATTCTGGAAAATCTTAATATAATAACTTCAGATGTATTTCTTCAACGTACGCAATACATCCAAATAACTCTGCATATTGTACAAATGTAAACTTTGAAATTTGACTTTGACATTTTAGTGACCGACTGATCTGTTTTGGCCCGACCTAAGGTTGCAGCCAGTAGATAGTACATGGTTTTTACCTCTGAGTAACATATTCCGTTTTTTGCCTTTACGCTAATTTAGGTCGGAAGTTGCTCAGTAGGTCAGTGTTGTATGAATTTAGCTTAATGTTTTCAAATTTTTCCATAATTCAGTTTGGAAACTGAAAACACTGCTTGTAAAATTTGTAGAAAATGATTCATAATACTGTGAATTAATCAATAAATTTTTTACAAATTGCGTAACGTCATGGTAAAATAATACATGTCACTATTGAGGAAACTGGCAAAACGCAGTTTTCAAAAGAAGAAGAAATGATTGACTAATGCATTTAATTAATACAAATTAAAATACATTTTATTTGTGTAGTATGGAATCCATAATTTTTGTAAAATTTTGTAAAATTTTGCAACATTCATTCGGTTAATATACGTAGATATTTCTAAAATCATATGTTACGTATTTCCCCATGTATTTGCTATAGATTTTTGATATCCGATTTCAGACCTTATCAAATATAATCTGAGGGAATTTCTTTTCATTGGATATATGAAAATGATTTTGCATTTCCTTCAGTAACACCTTTCGAACTTGGAAATTTTTTAACTTTGTTCTTTAGATTCTGGGAGGTTATTTTGGAATGCCAAAGTTATATTTATTAAGGGAAGGAACGATAAAATTTTATTTTGTTTTATCCGTAACAAATGAAGGCACCATTGAAAAAGATTACGATACTTGCACAGAAATAATATCCTTTTTATTATACTTTTTATAACCTAAAATATGGATCTATTAATGGACAGAATATTAATGTCATGGCCAAATTAAGAAATTTAGAGACTTTATGCACTTAAAAGAATTTGTTGCCTTGACGTATATTTAAGGCAGTTCTTTTCCCTTTTGACTCTCTCTGGGTCTTGCTACGCCATTCTATATGTGGTAAGCCGTCCAACCGGGATGGTCGTTAGTGACTCTGACTACCTCACCGAAGGGCTCCGATTCGAATCCTGGAGAAGGCATGGATATTTGTAAATGTATAGTGTCTCTTTGGCATGAGGGACACTTAAAAAATGTGGAGAGCCGTAAAGTCCTCTCTAGAGGTTGTTGTAAGGGGGTAAGAGACCCTCGGTCACCTGTACGGTACCTGTACTGCAACTGTCACCTGTACGGAAACCGAGGCTCTTGCTAGCGCAAGCGCAATCTTGATTCCTCCACCACGACGAATTTGGTGGGCTTACTCTGATTGAGAAAAGCGGAATTATTAACAACAATATTATTCGGTGGAAAAACTAGCAAAAAGAAATTTTGGTGGTGCACTTTTTCCTGAGTCTAAAATTAACATTTCTGTGCTCCTTTTTCTTCATGTCCTAAATACGGGATTGTTTTTCTTAATGTTTAATACAACCCTCCTTAACCTACAATAAGTTCCGTAACCTATCAAAACACTTTGAGATTTATAATTTCAGTATGTAAGTTTGCATCTTATTTTAACTGTATGGCAACCGACACCAGACCAGTGAATTATAAAGAAACATTTCCGAGTACGGAAATGCTTCCTTATACTTCACTGGTGCGCGAAACAGTTTGCTAAGCGGATTTTAAAAACCTTGTTTTACGTAAAGGTAATTTATTATACATATTTATTTATTAAATTTATTTTATCCTCATAAAATTCAGTATATTTTATGAGGATGAAAATTTATTGTGTATTGCATACTTATGTTTCAGTTTTCTTTTGTGAAGCTTGCATTTAACATGTAAACATGGTAAAGTGTCAGTTTTCATTAACTTCACATTTATTTGCATTTAGGAAAGAAAATGCAATTAATAAAATCACGATGTTCGGATTTTATTTCATGTTTTGTTTATATATAAACTGGCAAGTAGTTTAATACCTTAAATTAAGACTACGGAACAATTGGAATTGCTTTCTTCAATACTTCGATTTCAATTTAACATGTGTAAAACTAGACACTGTTGAAATAGAAATTGCTCGTTATGTAAAATATAATTATTTGTGATGTAAGGTATGTGCGCGATAGGTAGAAAAAATTAATATTAAGCATAAATGTTTTACAAGCTTAAAATATTTTTTACGTTAGCTTAAAATTAATTTAACCTCTAAAATAAAATATTTGTTAAGGTTAGACCTCCGAAATAAAACTCGCCCTCGAGTGCCAGTTTATTTCATAAGTAATTATCTGAAACTAAATTTAAATTTGAAAAACGCTTGTAAATGCTCATTTAATAATTATTTAAGATAATTGCTTCTGAAATAAAATGACCCTCGAGTGCTTTGTGAGTACGCAGTTTGCACTTTGACTGCGTTAATTGACCGACTTAATCTAGACTAGTATGAAGTAAACGTTAATTATCTTTTACAACTTAATACATTTTTGTGGTGTATAATATTGATATTCCAAAACCATTCATAAATATTTTTATAAAAAAACTTCTAGGTGTGACGTCTTTATCCAAAAAAGATTAAGTGAAACAAATACTTAATTGTGCAAGCGCTTATCGTCTGAAAATCCCTCGAACTTGTCCCGAAAGTCGTCAACTGTGCCCTGGGGAAATAGCAAAAACTAAAGAAAACAAACCAAAAAAAAAAAAAAAAAAAAAAAAAAAAAAATCGAGATATAATTAAGAACAGGGTAAAATTCTAGTATACGGTGCAGCCTTGGCGCGACTTTGAACATTATCGCCAACACCAAAAATGATCCAAAGAACGTATATATATATATATATATATATATATATATATACTATACACACATAGTATATATACTATGTTTAACTGTATATTTTCTTTGAATGACCCGTCAACTACTCATCGTATATGTCCCGTTTTTACTGCTCATCATAAAGTCGCCAAAAGTAGTCTGCTTAATTTAATTCGTGTAGGTTTGATTGTATGGAAAAACGTAAATGTTTTCGGCAGTGTGTCCAACTAGGATTGGCCCAAAAATTCTGAAACCATTACAAATATATCAGTTATTTGTGTTGCTTACAAGACTGTTTGGTAAAATGAAATAAATAGGTGATAATCCCATTATCAACGCATAGTTTTTTCTTTTTTCTTTTACTGAGTTAAAAATGCATTAAAATTTCGGGATTACTAGATGTGTTCCTATAAACATATTTATCAATATTTTACTTTTATTTTTTCGGTAATATTTTATGGCATACGGAAGTAACTGAGCTGAAATCTAACTAATAAAGTAAAATGTCTATTAAGCATATCTGCTTGTGTAATTACACTAGTTATTTTTCGAGAAATATTTCTATTCATTTACAAAACACCACAAAAAAATTAAATATGTACATAAACATTTTAGTTCATTTAATAGTTGCGGAGTGCTTCATAAAATTACTATATTAAAATTTAATGTTACTGTTTCTTTTCGTACAGAAAAACTGGAGTTTTAAATAAAGTTTAAACATTATTTTTGGAAAATGTGTTCGAAAGTCAGTTACTACATTGCTACAATTACCTTGTTTTGCAAGTTACGATTTCTTTCAACTTTATTTTAGATTATTTTATTCAACACATTAACTCTCACTGGAGTTTGTAAGAAAATCTATAGGCCACGTGCACTGGTATATCGTGCATCAGTTGTTACCGATTGTTAAAACATTAGAACAAAACATTCTGGAACATGCATTCAGTTAAATCTTGCCTCAAAAATGAAGTATTTAAAAAAGGGTGTGAGATTTAAAAAACTGTTTTTTCTTTTTCAAATATTTTTATGAGTAGTGAAAAAGGTTTAATTTTTTTTTAGTCCAAAGGGGCTTTGTCCCTGAAAGACTAGATTTTTCAGTTTTGCGATTTTGTGTTGAATCACTATAAATGCCCGTTTCACTTTTCAAACTGTTGCCACCGAATGTTAGAGTTCTGCATTATATTTGAAGAAATTAACTAATGAAAAATATGTATAAATGTATGCATATTTCTCGCATTGTGATAAAACAACGATACCTAGAGCCATCGAATTTTGAATGACATAATCCTTCTACGAATATGGGCATGTGGAAGACCAAATTTAAAATTTGGAATATGTTTTTTTATCGATTTCATATTTTGTAAATCTTTAAAGAATTTTTGAGTAACGAACGCAACGATTTAAAAGCAAACAATGGCAACACTCTACGGAGGAAGAAACGTTTTACCTCCAGCGCGCGAAACTGTGTATTGGAAATTCTTTAAGATATGCTCTTTTTAAAATTATTTGGCGATATTGATATTGAACTGGATTTTATGGTTTAAGTGCAAAGAAAATATTTAATAAATAAAGGTAACACACAAAACGTTAAAAAACGCCCCTTTGGACGTCATTTAAAATCTGAAATCTTTCAGAATTTTTTTCCAATGCAGCACATTTCTGAAATATGCAACAACTGTTAACTCCTTTCGCACAGTTTCCATGCATTGACAATAATTTCAAAGATTAGCAGTTAAATACCTGAAGCAGTAGCAGACTGCATATTTTGCAAAAGAAATTATTTTTCATCAAAATGTTCTTTTAATAAAGCAAAAACAATTATAATGACAATGCTAAAGGTCCAGAATCTAAACACAAACATGATTTAAAAACTGTTTCCGAGTAGGAAACTTAAACTCCGAAAATCTTGTTCCCGAGTACTTGATAATAAACAACGTTTCAAAATTATATTATAATTAAAATTATCTGGCTTAAAGAAATTCTAGTGATTTCACTGAAAATTCATTCCTTGCCTTAGCCGAATCTATTTTCCTTAGATCGATTAATGGTACATTTCTGTTACCAGGACTGGATTCAGAAATGTATGCATGGATGTATGTGTACATGTTATGTGTACATGTATGTGTGTATATATGAAAGCGCAGATGTGTGTATGTATACTATACACATATATGCGCATACATACACATGTGCGTACTTTCTTTTCACAATCGACAAAACAGCTGGCCCACTGGGTTAGGTGCTTTTCAGCCTATTGGATCCCGTGACTGGTGGGGACTGCTGAGACAAAGCGGAACACTTTTCACTATTATCGTACATGTTAGACATACAGTTATATTAAGGATGTGCTATAAAAATCAGGTACAGATGTAAAGATGACCAAATACATTACAAATTGTAGAATACATTAAATGAGTTCTGGAGTAATCATAATATTAAGTATAATTAAAAACAACAAAAACAAAAAAACACAAGACATTAAGTAAATTAATATATGTACAGAGCAGGCTGCTGACGGCACTGTGTCCAAGGAAAGTAGTCACTTCATGCTGTCAGCAATGCTTTTAGCAATGTTAGTGCAGTCTCTAATGCGGCTAAGCGTATATTTATTGTTAATTGTGTTCTTGAACCATGCCGGCATATTGATTGCTGTTGGTCATTTTAAATGTGAATTCGATGTGTGCGGGCAACCAAACAGATAGTGATCTGAATCACCACTACTGCCGAAAATACATTGGTCACAGTCTTAGGCGAAATACAGCGGTTGTTTTTCCCGTTTTTAGATGCTTTTCATTGTAATTACAGAAATATTTTCCCTAAACGTTTTGTCTTAAATGTTTTATTTGATAATACTTATTCTCCACTATCTCTTCAGACACTAATTTCCAATACATAAAGTTTTTATAGCATCGGAAGAGGTAGTTTATCCCATTGCTCTCAAACAGCTTTCCAAAGTCGTAGGAGGTTGTATCTCCACGTTTGCATAACCCGTTTTTTAAATGTCCAAAAGCACAAAGTACATTAATAGGTCATTAATTTAGTAGGGATGTGTGATGGTTACAGCCTTGATTACCTATTTCTTGTTCCGTTTTTCTAGGAAATTAACAGTAGATTTTGACGTGACGCTGCTAGCTTTATATTGATGCAGTTCTATTGATTAATCGCACAGTGTATAAAGAGAAGGTATTTCATTTCTGAAAATTAGGTATAAGTTATGTTTTTGATAATAATTGGAGTTTATTTTAATACTTTTCTCCAATCTCTTTATCTTTAATTTGCAGTTATATGAAAAACCAGCAACAATCATGAATCCTCTAGAAAAATGTTTGGTACTATTCGGTTTTGAGGGCGTAAAAATTCGCCAAACTATTGATGATGCCAGTACTGCCAAAAATAATTGCGGCAACCCTAATGCAAGAAAGGAAGTATAATAGTAAGTAACTATCTAAGATTGATATTTTAATTTAGATGAAAGTTTAATTTCATATAATACTTATTAGTAATATATTTTATATAAAAAAGGCTAAGCATGAATGAATGGAAGCATAAGAGTAAATAGCTATTTCAGATCATTATTATAATTTATATAAAAATTGCTAAACGTACCTGAATGGATGCCTGCATCGCTGTTTCGCAACCGAGTTATCTCTAAAGCATACTTTCATCTCGTTGGTTGTTCAAGTATAATTTTCTATAATGAATGATGCTTTTTCTTTAAAAAATTTCTCGGTAAACTGCAGAATCGTCCACTTGTTTGTTTCCCGCTTTTTACAATGATAAAAACAATTTAATTTTTGTCAATTTTCTTTTACTTTTTAAGTGAAAATGGGTCAATGTGTACATGGATACCGAGTATGTGGAATTGTTAAAAACGAGTCAAGCAGTGGGTGATTCTGCACTTCACCCAAAATTCTATTGCGCCAGGGGTAATTCCCAAATTGTTAAATCCCATAGGATATCAAAAAAGGATTTAAAATCCCAAAAGGATTTAAAAATTAAACTAGTATTTCACTGGCATCTTAAGAAATATAGAACTATATAAACTTACGCAATCTGCAATCATCGCGTACGCTAGATTTGGCGCGCTGTTAAATGAGCGCGTTTGCTAGATTTGGCGCTTTTGCGCATACATTTTCGCTGCATTTTTTTTACGATCCTCAAAACGGAATAGTACCAAACGTTTTTTAGATTCCCTGAACCATGTTTAAGATTTTTTTCTCCTCTTTCATGACAATAAACAAAACGCCTTTTACTGCCTTCATTTAGTACACAAGATCCGCCTAATGATTATTTTTTTTTCCCATTTTTATTCGGATAAATATTTCTCATTAATAATTCTGGAGCTCGTTCGGCGATACTATGTCATGAAGAAAGACGATGCACATTATGATTTTTCTCCTTTTCAAGATTTAAATCATCATTAATCACTTACAGTTCCCATTGAGCATTTTAATGATTTTGCAACTGTTTCTTTGACTTGGTGGAGTTAACACTAAAGATCTTACTTCTGGAATATTCGAAATGCTCTATTTCTTCCTTGGATACGTATTTGGAACAAAGTTTCCTCTTGAAGCTAAATTTTAACGTTTTTTGACTTTATTGTTGACAACATTACATACCGTAACTTTAGATATCGAAACACCAAAGCCTCCACTAATTTTGTTAATAACTAGATAACGAATAAATTTCTTTAGAAAGAACACATAGTCTTCCAGCCACTGTATTTTTAAAAGCGCCATTTTGCATGAAAACAAAACTGTCAAGTTGCAGACGATAATTTATTCTTACAAAAATATAGTGGCAGTCAAAACAAAATCCTAACATATTTTTATAGCAAAGCAAAATCATCTAAAAGCACCCATAGGAATTCATAGGCTTCGCTGTAATTCATATAACAATAATTCTTACATTTATTTCGCTGATTATAAAAGCGACATTCTTGTTATTACTTTACTAGCGGAATTAGCTGAAGCCAGTTAAGTTAGATTGAGAGTAAACATCAAAGAGACCGATACCGTTGTAATCCTTCTCCAATGACGACGCAGAAATTACGATTCATACTCCTACATTTCTTCAAGCTGATGCGATTTGGAACCCACATAAAAGATTTCGATAGAAAAATAAACTAATTCTCTCTCATTATATAAACAACAATGGCACGCAGTTTTTAATGCTTTTAGTCTGTCTAATCAAGTGGTCGTAAAAGCTCAGGTTCAATTCAATATTTCACCTATATTCAATTTTAGTTGATTAAATCACCTATATTCAATTTTAGTTGAAATTAATTGTGATTTTAAATAATTTTAATGATTCAAAAAATTTATCATGACTGATCAGAAATCAATAACTCGAACAAACGTACACACAGGCATTCTTCGTTTTATATATAGCTTTTGTAAAACTTACAAATTTTCGATTAACAAATTCTACGATATGGAATCGAACATTAGCAACACTTTTCGAAATAAAGCATTTTAGTCTCCAATACGCGAAACTTTTGCCACTCGGAAAAATGATTGCGAAAATTAGTGGTTTGGAGTTTTTAATATCTCGGCTTATTAAAGTCTTACGAAGCTGGGAGTAGTCGAAATGTCTTCCCCGTGATTTTTAGAGTCGGGAATAATGTATTTAATGTTTGGCAATGCTACTTTTATGTCATTGGAAAATTTAGAAATTGTTTATTAACAATCTCTACAATTTGAAAGAGAGCAGTGGCATCACTTCTCGAAATGAAGCAGATTTTTATCTCCAGCGTTGACTGTTGCCACTCGGAAAAATGTGGGCGAAAATGATCGTTTTTCCGAGTTTTGAATTAATATCCCTGATTTTAGCTATTTTTTCTTCTTGAAAAATGGGGACGTCGAACTTTTCCAGGACTCAGAAAAGACTTGCAGAAATGTTGGTCACGATAGCTCTAGTAGTGACTGAGATAATCGCGAACAAACACATTCTTCTTTATATTTATAGATAATAGTTTAAAAGCGATTTTATGTAGTAGTTTTATTTAGTATCTTTGTGCATATCCAATGGACTAATTTTAGGATATCGATGATTCTTAGAAAAAGTACTCTGAGGACAGGTTTTTGAGGTCTGTACAACGGCTATAACTTACAGTATTGTATGAAACGGTAACCTTTAATAGTTTCCGATAGTTTTTAATCGGAAACCTGTAATTCATTCTAGCTTTAAGAATTTTAGAATAGTTTTAGGAATATCTAACGTTAATTCATGAAACATATTTTACTAATAGTTCTATTGAATTCTCTTTATATATGGGCTTTAATTTTTAGCAGTGGCATATGATTTTTTTTAACTTCATAAAATGATTTGAATATTTATATACTGACAGTAACTTCACCAGCATTAAGCCATCTGAGTAGATGCGATGGAGAGTTATTATTTACTAAACCACAGAATATATTTACTTTAGACACGACAAAGCAAACAAATTAAAGGAAATAATATGCACATATAAAATGAAACATGCACAACTGGTACTTCGTCTCGGGATTCGAATCCCAGCGAACGTGTTATCTGCAGGTTGGTTTTTCCCTAGGGTATCGTGTATTCGAGCCAGTTTTCCTTGGAAAGATTTCCACGAAGGCGTACCTTCAATCGGGGTGGGATAACCCTCGAGTGCTTTGCTGTAATTAAGTAAACCAAACTGTAATACACAAATTGATTTCTGCTAATACTCTGAGTCTTTCCTCCAATCTATATTATCCTACGGTACAATAAGTAGATATTTATATGATTGTATATATATATATATATATATATAGTAACGTTCTTAGTGTAACTGGATTATTATTAAAACATATAAATATCTCAGAGTGAGATAGTATTTTTTAACGGATTTAATATATAAATATTATTAATAGTCGTCCGTTTTCAGATTTATTGCATTGTCTGTGGTCTTCCAACAGCATTATTTTGTAAATGATGATGTTTTTCTACATATTTCAGAGCTTCCATTTCTGGGCAAGTATTTGTGAATACATTGAAATTCCTTATTTTCATACTGATATGAACGATCATCAGGAGGTCGACAAGAAATCTACTTGTGAACTGCAACTAAATGGCCTTTTAGAAACAGGACGTGCGGGGTCTTCTAACGAGGAAAAGAAAAATAATTCTTCGCAATTACAGTTCACCTAAGTGAAAGATCAGTGGAAACAGTTGAAGTCACCGATACAGATGAAGATAAATTTGATAAATGTATTAAAGATATCGATTCCGAGCTTCCAGCATCTGCAGATAAAAAAAAAAATTTCATCATACGAGGAAAATGAAATATCTTCACAAGTAAAAAATTCTTTCAAAACTCTATCAAAACAAATGAGGACTATGTCTTACATCCAGATGTAAACGATCACCTGAAGTTTCCAGATTTAAAGACTTTATTTGAGAAAAGTTTAAAAAATAAAATCGAGAACAAGTTAATTCCAGATGTAAAAAAGCAACAGGCGTATTCGTTAGCAGATATCAAAGTTCCAATTTATGAAGAAACATGGTAAACTATGAAGAATACTTGGAATCCTCTCCTAATAATAACAACTACGCCTTAGAAACGATTGCTGCTGCAGGGGTTAATTTTGTGTAAAAAAGTGTTTCAGAAATCATAGATCGAATTCTACATCTTCTACAATTTTGCACAGCCGATGAGTTTAATACACTAAACGCAATACTTCTAAGACTCGTGGACTTTGAACCATGTCTTAAGGAGATAAAACCTACGAAGTCTATATTCCTACACATTAACACGGCTGTAAATTATCTACAGCTTTTCCTCATTCTATTTTCGAAATTAAGTCACTACTATGATGCGGACCAATTAAAGACTATCAGAACCGGTTATTCAAAACCTCCAGTTCCAATAATGTCAACCCCGCAACAGAATTGTAATTACACAATCAATGAAATAAATTTGAGCTTTACGAAAGTTCTTTAAGATGCAACAGAGAAGTTACATTGCATTATAGAGGCCGCAAGTAAATCTTTTAGCGAAGTATCAGCTCAATGTTTGAGCGACGATACTTGCTTTCCTGAGTATCCTTTTGTACATGATGAAACTGAAGACTATTACAAATTCCAAACTAGGAATAGTACCGCGATGTTCTTATCTTCATGGAAATTTCAAAGGTACTAGAAATCCTGCCAAAGCTGAAAATTCAAACTCATCTGCTATGGTAGCATTTTCTGATTTGCACATATCTTCTACTTACAAGCAAGAATTTTGCAAAAGTACAGGAAACAAACCGGATCGAAATCAGAAATTAGATCCTTCTAAAGCAAAGAAGGACCATAGATTCCAAAAAATGTTATATAAAAAAATTATGAATTGTAAAAATGGATAGAAACTAGAAAAGAAAATCTAAATGCTTCTGACTGTAATGTGCTTCAAATAATGTCTAGCAGTTTTCCCTCCAGTAACATTCAAACAGCGTTGGGAAGTTCTTCATCCAGTTATACTTCAGATTTTCCTTCATTGCCAGTTACCTTAAAATCTGATGTCACAATCGCATCAGAAATATTATCCTCATTAAAAGAAAGTGATCAGAAAACTGGTAAACAATTATATCAAGTAGGTCTAGATTCTGCTCAGGACGCTAATGTTGAGGAAGACTTACACATGGACGAAGCTGAAATGGAAAAAACAGACGTTAAATATAGCGACTGAGTTGATAATATCTTCAAAATCGGTTACCATTTTGTGATGATCCCGTTTTCAGAAACTGTTAAAATACCAAGACTCCATGACATTTTAGGAGTATACTTCAGAGACTTATTCAAGAAGTTTTAACGATAACATTTTCTATAAATTAAAAAAAAAAAAAATTACTGATTTCAAGATCTTCCACAAAATCTCATCCTAAATGATAATTAATAACTCATATAGATGAGATCATATAAATGAATGAAATGTGTAAGAAAGAGTGACGTTTTCAAGAAAATTAATAAGACAGTTTTATAGACTTTATCTTTGGTATTAATCAACGGTCAGCATAATAGATTTGAATTAGATTCTTTGTAATAATTGTGTAACTCATTTAAAATTCGAAATGTTATGTAAGCAATTAAAATAATGTCGACTAAATTTTCAGTATTTTGCTATTCTAAATTAGCTTATAAAATTATAATTTAATCCGAGTTTATATAATTATGATTGAATTTATTATGATTGAAGTTTTTATAATATACATTGGTCTGTATTTTGTTGTGTAAAATTTTACCCAATGCTATGCTTTTATTTTAGATGATGCATCCTTATATATTGGACTACGTGCAAGGTTTACTGTTTTTATGCAATGCGTGTATTTATCTTTCAAATAATAAATGATATTAATTTACTTTGTTGATGTTTGATATTTACAGAAAACTAAACTCTCTTAAATACCTATTTCATTTGCAAATTTAATAAAATAGATGATTTAATGCATTCGACTTTCAACTGTTATTCATTTATTTACTAAACTAATCGAACGTCAGTTGATGGACATTTTGGATTAAGACTAGTCTTAAACTTCCAGGCACTTAAAGTTAAACACCAGTGTCCCTCCATTTAAAGTTGATATCCTACGCGTTCTTTGAATGTGTATTTATTCAAAATTTGATAGTTTCTTCAAATTATTTAGAGGGAAGTGTAAATTTCACATAAATTTATTTCGATGAATAAATTTCAAAGTAATTACAATAACATTTTAAAATTTAGGTAAAAATGTAGCTCCCGCACTGCTATAATTATTAGCGTAATTAAGATAATAGTGCTGTAAATGTATGAAAACGCCGAAAACTATATTTTGGTCTATTGATTGTTTCTAGATAAAAATTACTTTCTGTTGCATGAAGGTTTCAGATGAAGTCCTTATGAACAAGAAGCAGATTTCGAATTATTGTAAAATTCCTGATATAAATTTCGTCTACAGAATTTTCTGCGAGTATGTGTCACATTTATCGCAATTTATTTTAATAGGAAAGCTACTATTTCTTAATTAACGTGCAGTGTCACGTAAACTGGTAAATTATGATTTTTATAATCGGATTACTTAATCTCAAGCTTGTAAAGAAGTCTTTGGATACTGCATTTAATTCATGTCACTAGTGTTCCAGAAACATGCGATAAATAGAAATTGCAAAAACGTGCGATAAAACACTCTTCACGATGTTTCCTAAATATAAGTTTTTTTATTTTTTATTTATTTTTTTTAATTGTAAGTTTCAAGTGTTTTAAACTAATCACTACATAAGTATTGTTTCATTGCCAGGGAAAAAGACGAAAATTTCAGGAAATTCATATTTTAGTCACATCAGAGGATATGCTAATGTTGATTCTTCGCTACTTATTTTTTTAATAATACATTGAGATTACATTTAGCGGCAACAGTTTGGAAAGTGATTCGGACACAAAAATGATGCTGACAAAAAGTACGATTGCAGACTTTTCACACTTTATGATGCTAAAAAATGATACAAATCTAGTCAACGAAAAGTCCTCAGTCTTTTCTAGAAATAAATTAAATAAGGGAATTTGGCACAAGCAGACATGTTCTTAACACTGAAAAGCTACTGCGTAAGTATTCTAAAGATATCATTAGATTGACATGTTTAGAATATTTATGCTTTCTGTAAGTTTACACATGCAGCTTTTGTGCGTTGTCCGATGGGAATTTCTGAGTTAATCAATAAAAACAATTGCAGTCTAACCTGTGTTTTACGGCCAGCTGTAGAACGGGCGAGTGCACATGTGTGTGGTGATTTGCTTCATACGGAATTTAATTGCAGAATATTTTTCATTAGAAGGTAATCCTCAAAGGAATTTCCTTCTGCTACAAGAGAGCCCTCCTGTTTTTGCCAGATTCGCACAACTTATATTACATCCCGGGTTCCAATTCCGTGATATGACGACATGCATGGATTCTACGTGAAATATAAAACTCTGTGATTTTGCATATTTAATTATCATTTTAAATTATGCATCGGAAAAATGCTTTAAAATTTCTCATCGCATAAAAGAAATGCAAGTTGCGAAATGCAAAATTACAAAATATCATTCATAGATATTTTCTTAGCTGATATTCTAGCCGCTTTTAAAAATGTATCTACTAAGTAGAATCAAATACCTGGAAAAATTCTTTTGAATAACAAAAATGAATTTAATAATGAAATTTCAAGAAAAAACTGGAAATATATATATCATTTTTTTTCGTTTTAGGTTAAATTAAATAAATACTGCTCTAAATTGCAAAATTATGCAGTACAGGATAGAAATTATTTCTGTCTAGCTAACAAATCGACATGTATATTCAAAACGGAACGTTAATTTTCAGATTTACTAATCGGGATATAGAAAATGAAAATTATGAAGTGTAAAATGGAGTCTTCGGGTAGTATTTTTCTTATTGGAATTAATACTAAATATTTATGTTATTTGTGGAAAAGAAGCAAAACTATCATGGTACTACTGTCGAAATTTATTTAAAGTTCAATATAGAAATTTTATTGGCACAGTACCAAATCCATTTGTTTTAAATTCTTTTCCAAATTGAAGCTGCAAATTTTTAATGTAAGGGTGGGAATCAGAAAATTTCTAATTTAAAAGTAATTTTAAATATTTACTCATTTACACATGAAACTGGAGAAACGATTATTTCAAAATTTATCAGAATCAA
The DNA here is from genome assembly GCF_044657685.1 of Stegodyphus dumicola. NCBI lineage: Eukaryota > Metazoa > Arthropoda > Arachnida > Araneae > Eresidae > Stegodyphus > Stegodyphus dumicola. The sequence continues at coordinate 104,122,183 of NC_140770.1, read as the reverse complement.
CACTAATATCCTCTCCCTTTGTCAAAGGGGCCCACCAGCGGCCGAGCGGTAAAGTCGCTGAACACTGGTAGTTCGATCCGAGGTTCGAATCCCGCGAACGGGCTGGCTGCATGGGCGTTTTCGTGGTTTTCCCCATGTGTAACGTGTATACGAGCCAGTTTCCATTAGAAAGTCCTCCACGAAGGCATCCCTCCTCTTAGGCAGATAGCCCTCGAGGCTTTGTCATAATCACACACACACACACACACCCTTTGTCAAAGACACAAATGCCGCTTTCACCTTGTTGCTACTTCTCGCAAGCAAATTGTGGGAAAAAGGGGATCCAAGTGCTTTCAACAGCTATCCTCAAACACAACTGAACACACAAAACTAAACACTATTTAATGTTTACAACAAGTTTATCATTAGTAAATATTTCGAAAATTATGAAAAATGTTATCAGTTTGCAAGATAATGATTTTTTAGTAAAAAAAATTAGCTAGCACAAAAATTAATTCAAATATTATAAATAAATGAAAAATCATATTATTTATAATAAATGGAAGAGAGATTAAAATAACTGTTCGGATGCGAACAGTCATTGTATTTTAATTAGTAGTGTAAGTTATTCAACGAAAATTCATAATTAGAGTAGCCACAAAAATTCTAGTGGACTTTACTGATGTACAGCTGAACCTAATTCGAAAGAATAAGTACTGATACTATGTAGGAATAGTACTGAAAAGTACTGAAGCTAACTCGGAGTTTTTCATTTTTATTAGAAACCACTGCACTAAAATGCATTCGTTTTAGCAAAGTGAAAATTCAGCCTTGCCGTTGGCAGCGCCTATTTGGTTCTTACTTTGATTTGAGAAGTTTATTGCTAAAAGGTTCTACGGGAGAAGACCATACCATAAATAAAGTTGTTTCATCTTAGGAAAAAAATGAGCCGCAAATGGGCTTAAGGAGTGTGATGGATTGTAGACTTACTCAAACGTATCAGAGAAATAAAAATCAGTTTGCATTACGCGCAATTCAATTCTACCCCGTATATAATTGGTGCCGCCGAGATAGTGGTTAGTGACCCTGACTGGCGTACTAAACGACTTGGGTTCGAATCCCGGAAGAGGCATGGATGTTTGCAAATGTGCGGTGTCTATCAGGCATGGGGGGCACTCGAAATATGTGGTGAGCGGAAAGTTATTTCGAGAGGTTGATTGTAGGGGACGAGGAGTGGGCAGAGCAACAGTCCCGTCCCCACCCCTTGAATTTGGAGAGGAAATGAGAAAAAGTCTTGTCACCTGTATGGTGTTCAAAGCTCTTGCAAGGACAGGGGTTATCTTGCACTCCTTGCAACAATGGATTTCGTGGCCTTGTTCTGGTGTTTCTCTCAGACAAGGAAGCTAAGTAACAGCAACATGTTTAATGATAAGGTTGTAGATCTTCTGCCAACTACAGTTTTAATCTGCTGCTAGGATTCGCCTTAATAAAGCACTGATCATAGCGTAATTTGCATATCTCCATTAACTTTCAGCTTGTTCTGATTTTGAATAAATTTTGTTCTCAATGTACCCCATAATTACAAAACTCCTTCCTCTTGCCTTTCATATTTTATTTAAACTGTATGTCTCGACAATTACACAATATAATGAAAATAATTATTTCTCTTTCTCGTATATATTTCTGGCAAATGGAAACGGGAAACGTCTTGCCATTGCTATGTCTGCATTTCTGTCGAATAAATTCCGTCATATTATTATATTAGGATTATAAAATTAATTCTTAGAGTAAAGGATGCGAAAGATTTTGCAGAAGAATGAACTAAAATTAATAATACTCATTACACATATATTTTTAAAGGAAGATATAATTTCCTTTCTTTTTATTTCATAAACATAAAATATGAATATGTGTAAGTATTCCCCACTTTGGCAGTTCAGTTAGAAACTCTCAAGAATTTTTAATGCATGGCAACACTTCCTCTTTCAGAAGCGAACCGACGAAATATAAAGAAACGCTTTCCGTGCGAAAAAGTTTTACTAAGCTGAAATTGAGTGATGTTCCCATGCGTTTTTAAGTCATTTTAACTACCCTCGGAAACATATTAACAATAAAATTGCATTTTGAATTTTAACTGTTTTAAATTGTGTATTTTAATTATACTCTTTGGAGTTGTTAAAAGAATTTTAAGAACGCCGTTTTAAATATCTTTAAAGGACATATTACTTGATTTTTGAGAAACGTAAAGGTAACTCATTCTATGCATCTGTACCTTAAAGTCACTTAATCTTTGAACATTTTCTTAAAAGACATATGTAACTTCATTGTGTATTGTGTGTATATAATATACATATACTTTTATCGTTTGTTCTTTGTTTGATGTGATATTCAATACTTCTCTTTGCATTTTAATGGACTTCGGTCTGAAACTGCTTTTATGTGTACAAATTATTTAGGTTTGAATAAATTAATATGAACCAGTATAAAATCAAAATTAATGTCTTTTTATAATTAAATTTTTTAATATATTAAACGTTAACATTATTCATAAAACTTCTAAACAGTAAAGTGTTTCTAAGTAAGGCATGTTTTGTATGTTTTAAGAACTTTTTTGGAACTATTTTAGTCTGCAGTTTAATGGTAACGAATGGACATTACTATTAGTACTTGCATAACAAAATTCTTTTAGGAAACAAATGAAAGCCTTTCTTTACAATGAGTTAAAAACAACAGATTTTTTATGACTTGAAGGACTTATCTTGCAAATTTTGAGCATAAAACTAAAATTAAATATAACTTTGGTTAATCTTTGGATTATAGTAACTTGGTGATTTTTTGGCGAAAATTTGGCGACCAACCCTGCTACAGCAACCCGCTAGTTTTTGTTTGGATGCCATTTTGTTTTCACGAAGTAAAGGCATTTTTTTTTTTTTTAACTCAACATTTCCCACCTTTTTTTTTCAACAATCTGCTAGCCGAATTACGCTTATGCTAGAACTTTTATGGAACAAAAGTGCTTAATCATGACGAAGATTAGGTGCGAAATTGGGACAAAGTGCAGAATCGCCTACTGCTTGCCGCGTTTTTAAGAATTGCACATACACGGTATCATCCATGTACACGTCGACCTATTTTCACTTAAAAACATCCCAGAATTGCACAAAAATGGCATTGCGCTCACTCTTGAATTTATCCATGTACACTGCTAAAGTCCTAGCTAGTAACCTTTAACGCCTAACCGAAATGTCGCCAAACTACCTGTTACCATATTCCAAAGATTAGCCATTACTTTAAATAAAAGAAAACCAATTCATTTAAATCAGTTGAGAATACGAAAAAATCCTAAATATTAACTATACATGAATCAATACACTGAGAGATCTATTTATAAATTTGGAACCAAAATGATTATTTTTGTGTACTGCTACAGTGTTATAGCATTGTTCAGCATTATTCTGTGTTATTAAGAACATGTTACGGTTCAATATTTAAGAACGTTCTTCAGATTTGTGCATAATTTTATTTGTAGTTAACAGAAATTTTAGTAATTTCAGTTAACGGGTGCTAATCATAACTATGGTTTGTTTTATGTGAAAGTCTCGTGAGCTGTGTTCCTAAGGGGAGGAATGCCATCGTTGAGGACGTTCTAAAAGGAACTGGCTCGTTATGCATGGGGAAACCACGAAAACGTCCATGTATTCAACCCGTTAGCGGGAATCAGACCTAGGACCGAACTACCAGTGTTCAGTGACCTTATGACAAAACATCATAAGTGGTAACCTGTTTATTCCATAATACGATTATCTTTGTTATTCGGTCATTATGAAAAAACGGGAAAGTTAACATTGTAATTTTCCCCTTGACATTTTCAATTGCATTTTGTTAACGGCTAATTTACTTTGTTTTATGTTTATCATTTAATTTGAGGAAAGTTTCAATACAGATTACGCAATTCTGTAATGCAGAAAGGCGAAGTTAATGTTAGTTTACCGCTGCTCACTCTTATCTGGTTTTGCCCTCAATTGGCGTCAATTAAATGGGAAAACTCAAACGCTTGCGGAAACGTTGAATGTGAAATCATTTGCTCAATCCAACTTTGCCATCTTGAGTTACTGTTTTATACATTTTCATTTACAAATTTGGGTATTATTTCGAAGTCATAATTATTATTTTCATTGAACATAAGTTTTCGTAACATTTGGCTTTCTTGTTTTTACAAGATACTTGGATTTCGGTTTGCCATTTACCATTGCTCTCTGTTAGCAAAAGCATACTGAAATTCTTTTCTTTCTTCAGCCGCTCGTGGCGAAACATTAGTTGCTAGATCCGAGTGAGAGTTCCCGTGAACATCCTATTATCCTAAGCGAAAATAATTACTTTAGAAAAGCCCTGATAGCCATCCTTCACATAAACAGTCTTACTGCCGTCATTGTACAATTTTATGTTCTGTCCCTCACTTTTTAACAAAATATATCTTCGAATTCATAAGGTAGTTGGAATGCTTTCAAATCTTGGAGAAGTCTGGTTGCGCAGATGTATTCTCAGGATTTTCAAAAGCGTGATGCATACGCATAAGTTTCCCTTAAATGTTCTGTGGAGGAATTTCTGTATCTAGGAAAACAAAGTTCTTAACCTTTCCCGTATACGATAAGAATTTTAATCCTTACTGGGTTTCCTGCTGTCTAAAATTTGAGATTAGTACTATCATTTTTCACAAGAAAATGAAAGTTTAAAAGTTTCGCAGCTTATAAAATTAATTGCATATACATTTTCCAAATGTATTAGAGTCATGCTGGTTTTAAAATGTAACAGGTAAAACTACGATTTTACGTAATACTAATAAAAAGTGCAAAATATTTAAAAGAATAGTTTATAGAACATTCAATTAAATTCTGAAAATGAAAAATTTATATTGCGCATTTCTCGATTTTTAAAATCATACTTGGAGCATTTTAGCAGTTCAAGTTATTGCTTTTAATGTAAATACTTCGCTCTCGGATACTATTAGTATACGTCTTCAAGGTTCTTTATTCGATATTTTTCATGCAAAAAATATTACTGTTATACTGCTTATATTATGTTATGTAATATATACTCTAGCAGAACTGAAAAGTTATTAATGAGAGATACTGAATATTCATAATTTCAACTGGAAATGAATTCCAGTAATAATTGTTTATAAAGTAGCCACATTAACGTCAGTAACATTGCAGTATACAATGTCTATGCAATGACTGGTTTGGTTTATTTGATCATAGCAAAGCACCCTAGGGCTATTTATCTAAAGGGAGGGATACTTTGGTGAAGGTGCTCTAAGCGAAAGTGGCTGGTTGCACATGGGAATACCACGAAAACTCCCATGCAACTAGTCCTTCCCAAGAAATGAAGTCGAACCCTCGGTGTTCAGCAAATTTATCACTCTGCCTCCTCTGCTTAGCTCCACGCAATGAAGTTGCAATCAGTGCCTTGGGTGACATTTATTATTATGCAAATCGAACTGAAGTAATGGTATGCATGAATTAGTTTAAAACTCATTATGATACGTTGCGTAAAAGCAAAATTTTGCACTGAATCCAAAATAACTTCTAAATTCTGTTTTCATATGAGGTGTTTACTTTTAAACGACCCACCAGTGGTGAAGTTGCTGCAGACTGGTAGTTTGGTTCGTAATTTGAATCCCGCGAAGAGGCTGGGTGCAAGGGCGTTTTAGGGACTTTCCCCACGTGTAACGTGTATACGAGACAGTTTCCCTTAGAAATTCTTCCACAACTTCATCCTTCCCCTTAGGCTGATAGCCCTCAAGGCTTTGCCGTAATCACATAAACCAAATTTCGAAACAAAAATAACTACAGGGCTCTAAGCAAAACTTGGACACCTCTTTAGCATATCCATGACGTTTCTCAATTTCTAAGTGCAACAAGACAAATTTTCTACAAATGCATGAATACCAATTCGGTTTATAGCGTGGAGGATTTTAAGTAAGAGAGTATTTATGACCGAGTAAAAATCTGTTAAAGAGTTTATTCAATATCATTTAAAATCTCTGTGAACGGACGATCTGGCTGTTTTGAGATTTTAGCAATTTCTAATTTTAGCGTAGGCATTCCTTACCACAGGAGTAAATCCGAGTATGTTTCCTTCTGATCAATTAAAATATAAAATAATGGTTTCCAATTTAAAAGGTTAGATTCATTCATATTATAATCGATATTTTTAAATCTGAACTCCACAAATCTGAAAATAAATATAACTTTATACACATTTAGGATTTGGAATGAACCTCAAAGAAATCTATTTTAGTTCAAAGTTAAACCTTTTATCAAAAACAAATTTATATATGAATTGAATTTTTAATAAATTTAAAATGGTTAATACTAACAAAAATGTCTTTTTTGATTGCGCGACGAAAAAATGTCTATCATTCTTGCCGAAATGAAAAACTAATTGAATGAAATTTGCTTTTAAATTTCTGTTAAGCGAAATACGAATAGGTTTTTTTAGTTCTCATTCGGCAAAAGGCAGGACACATATGTGAAAAATACCTGGAGTGCTTTGCTAATCGTCTTTGTTCAAGTGCTCTATTATTATCCTAATTTAATACAGGCAAGAAAGGATCTAAAAGAATATAATAATTTTCTGCCGTATTTATGCAATGTTTTAAATTTTAAATTCAATTTGTTGAGCATCGGTATCAAATAAAAATTAGACGCCACTTACTTGAAAATTAATTTTTGCCAGAAATATTCCGTACTTTTCGAGTTTTCATATAGGATTGAAACTAGTCTTCTGCGCTTTAAATCAACTGAGTTGAAAATTTCCGCAAGTGCCTGTGTTGATCTGCAAGTGCCCTAGAGCTTCATAATTGTTTCGGTCTGAGTGTACGATTATCATGCACAAAAAATGCGCATTAAATTTAATATCAAATGTGACGTATATCTTCAGTATTTTTAATATATGAAAAGAAATATTGAAAGTTGGTATTCAAAATTTAACTAAAAATTCTGATCCGAACTTCAACTAAAGTCTACCACTGGTAAACGTTTTCATTAAATATGTAAAACTCTTGCCAAACGTAAATTTGTTTAAAAATATAAACGGAAAACCAAATGCAGTTCTAGCAATATGTCGGAAACACTTCGCTATTCGCAATAAACTCGGGGTTCGAATCCCGACGAACGGGCTGGCTGCATTGGCGTTTTCGTGTTTTCACAAAGTGTAATCTGTATAAGGAGGCACTTTCCTTAGAAAATCTACCACGAAGGCATCCCTTCCTTTTAAAAAGATTACTTTCCTCTAAGCTTCTGATTTGATTCCTACCAATGTTTTCTTCCCATGCAAAATTTAAGAAAGTTCCACAATTACAGCGTTGACGTTTTCCTTTCTATCGTACGACTTCAGTTTAGCGATATTTCTTACAGATCTTAAACGGGATATACAAATGGAAGTCATTAATTTCATGTTAGTCAATTTTCTGTTATAATTTCTTAAACGTTGTTTTAACTTTTGAATTCCTAGCTTTTCCTTAGACTAATCATTCTACAACATTAAATTCCTTAGATTTTCAATGCACACTGAGGTCAGTTTTTCCTTTCGTAAGCTTAAGATCTACTATTTCTTCAGGGCATACCTAAGCTTATACTTTCATTGATTAACCCTTTCCTAATCATTCTTAACTGATTCCATATAGCAATTTGGTTAACACTACTCACTCTAGATTTTCGAAATTCTAAATTTTTGATCAAAGGGAAAAAATGAATTAATGATTATACACTAAAATTTTCTTAAAATTAGAAAAATCCAGTTTTTTTTTCCATCTGTTCTTCTTTCACTCTCATTTTTCAACTAATCGTGCTTTTCTGGATGAATAAACGGTTTAGAAGAAAATTTCCTGAATGCTGCCACTTCAACTCTGGTTCCAACCCCAACAAACGGACTGGCTGACGGGGATTTTCGCGGTTTTCTACATTTGTTACATAAAATGCGAGCAAATTCTCTTAAACTGTCTTTCACGAAGATATTCTTTACCTTAGACCAGGGATACTAACTAACATATCTGTACCTGCCTCGCTAACATATTAGCACTACAAGGACTGAAATATCAGTCAAAAGTCACCCTATGGATAGTCATCAACACTCGTGCTGGGCCCAGGGTACCGAGACACTAGCAGTTTTCTAGGCTCCTACTTTCCCACCACTAACCATGGGCCAGTCAGAACCACCTTCCCGGCCGGACCGAGACCACGGTGGGGTGGGCTTTGAGAACTTGGAACGATGACTGGCCGTTCAAAATGGCTACCTGCAAGGAATATGCGGGATGCCCTTCGCGTTAGGCTTTACATGGATTACCAAGGACAGCAATGATCGGACGCTCAATGGCCCCGGCGCTATTTCGCTACCAATACTCAGGTGGAGGAGACTGACACCTCCCGGCCTATGAAGAGTTATTATAGTACCCACCCCAATGACCATCGGGAACCACCAAGTTCATAAATATTATACCCCCGCGGCCGATACTGTCGAGGTACAGTTCCTAGTCAGTATTGCACAGAGCGCTCTGCGTCGACCCCGGGTGGTTAAACCAGGGAGGGGCAAACTCCGGCCCCCCGAAAGGTTCTATCTGGCCCGCGGTATAGAATTTTAAATTGACGGTCGGAGGCAAATTAAAAGAAATATTATGTCCGTTTCCTTTTCTACTCTGTATAAATATTATTTTTTCTCCCTTTTTTCCAAAGAACTGATGGTCTTTGTACTTTCTCAATTTTTTTTCTACAGAACATAAACTGGCGGAAATAGCAAGCACAGACAGCTTTCAATCGGTAAAGTGTTAAAAGCGGAAGTTCTTTGTTAGTTATAGCTGTAGGTATGTGGCATCAAGCGTTATGTCTTTCTCGGGGAGCAAACATATGGGAATCGAATATACAAAAAACGTAACTTTAACTTAATTATCTTAACTTAAAACTTAATCTGTTTGATGGACAGCTAGCTAAGAACGACTTACTCATTTCCTGAGGTTAAATTCAATACTCTCGGTAAATGAAGAGAAGCTTCAGAATTATGAAGATGGCTTGAAAAAACTGCATTTTGAGTTCGAAAGAAGATTTCAAGTTTTCAGTGCTATTCAAACAGAATTGGATATTATTACCATGCCTTTCAACGTAAATTGTGAAGCATGAAGGTCAGATTTGCAACTTGAATTAATTGAGTAGCAATCTAACAATCATCTCAAGCAGTTGCTTCTGAACGTGACAAAGTTAGTTTTACAAATCATTATCGAAATTAAGTTTCCCAAATTTAATATCTCTCGCCCAGAAAAGCAGTGCTATGCTTACTTCATCTTATGTATGAGAAGAAGTGTTTCCAACTATGAACCTTAGAAAGAATTATTTCAGAAGTAGACTGACAGATGAACATTTAGCCTCGTTCCTTAGAATCTGTATATCTCACTTCGAACCTCAATATAAGGAAATTATGAAAATGAAATCGCAATTTCATTCATCTCGTTAAGATAGTTAAACTCTAATACTTGTATATTTTAAAATGTTAGAAAAAATTATCTTGGCAGCCAAACATTTTTTCGATTTTTGTGTCCCCGACCGAAAAACGTTGACCATCCCTGCCTTGGACTAACAGATCTCAAGTGCTTTGCCGGAATTCAAATAATCCTGCAGCTCGTGTTTCCTATATATTATGATCATTATTATTGATTATAATTGTACAACCGAAGATAAGATCTCTGCCTTAAATTTAATGATCAAGAATGTACTTTTCAGGACAGTAATTTGAATCACTGAAAGCAATTTTTATTTTCTGTATTTTTTCCTCGGTGTTTTTTTGCGAAGTTTATTAAGTATTCATCAAAAAATGAGCTAAACGTAACATAGCTTCTTTATATCTACATTAATTTTGCAAATCCAGGACACAAACCTCTTATTTATACTACGTGCGCAGCCTTTAATCTGAATTATGTATATTATTAGCATCGTACAATCTCTAAAGCAATAACAAAATATCATAAAACGGTCAACATATCCCCACTGCAGGCAAATATAATTTTTTGCCGACGTTTCCTTTTATTAGCCTGTGCTTTGTTTTGTATATTTTAGTTCCTGGTAAAATTTATTTAACCTTCCATTTCATAATTTCAGACTGTCCTTTCCATCTTGTGATTTTTTCCATGTGTAACGTGTGTCCAAGCCAGTTTTCCTTAGAAAGACCTCCAAGAAGGCATGATTCCACTTAGCATGGAGCCATTGAGTGCTTTACCATAATCAAATAAACTAAACCAGGCTTTTCCATCTCACTTGACTTGAATTTTTAATTCATGATATATTCGTTCGATGTTATGCAAAATATATATTTGGAGAATACAAATATGCGTTTTGATGTTAATAAACGTTATGCATTTTAATTTCATTCTTTTACCAAAGACTAGTGATACTCCACATTTAAACTTCTTATTCCATGCACGTTTTTCCTCAGATGTATATATGTGATCAATTTTACCTTCACTAATCTTTTAATAGCTTACATCTATAAAATTGCCCCACACCGATACATGGGCGTTTTCCTCCTTGTCCATATTTACCTACTCCATGTAATGTTTTGGTCAACATGGTCACATTTAGATCATAGAAATTGTAACCTTTTGATGAAAATTGAGAACGTTATTATTTAGTCGATAAAATTGATTTTGTTTTCCGAGCTCCTGTATTCATTTTCACTCTAGGACTCACTAGCAGCCGAGCGAAAGAGTCGCTAAACACTGTCCGAGGTTTGAATCCCGCTAACGGGCTGGATGCATGGGCGTTTTCGGGGTATTCCGCATGCGTAAACGTGTATACAAGCCAGTTTTCCTCCGAATATATTCCATAAAGGCATTCTTCTCCTTATGACAGATAGCCCTCGAGTTCTTTACCAGGATCTAATAAACCAAATCTTCTCAATATCAAAGCATGTTTTCGTGTTTTAGCTGGAACTCTTGATAATACTGAGTGATATCGGATTTTATTAATGTTACAGCATGTTTTCTAAGCAAACATAATTTGATTTGATAAGTGTAAGAGTTATTTTTATGAAGACTACCATTGAGGGATTATGGAACAACCTCAACCGTTTCATTTTATAGTAGTAAAGGAAACCTCAGAAGACCTCCGTCATTTAGAAATGAGTTCATTAACCATAATATATTCTTAACCTCTTAGCTTTATAAATTATTTCACGAATTTGCAGTGTTATTGTAATCAGAAATAATTGATTACCATAAAAGCTCAGCAACGTGATTCCCTCTGATTACTTTAAACTTTGGTCCAATTTTTTGCAGAAGTAAAGAGTAATTTGCACATCAGATTGACTTGTATATTTTATGTGCAGACAGGATTGACATGCGTTATATTTTCTGAGCGCTTATTTATGACAAATCATAATGCTGGCATACTGAGTAAGCTCATTGTACTCACGATTGACAGACAAAAGGACTAAAGCAATAAAAATCGACAATTCTACAGATGATATTATAATCTTCCTCAAAGTATGGAAAGCATTTTTTTGATAATCCAGAAATTAGTTTCTACTATCGAACTAAGGATCTCGCCCACTAATATATATATATATATATATATATATATATAAATATAAGGTGTTTCAGGAAACTGGTTACAAACTTTTAGGATAGAGTACACCTACGCTATGGAAAAGCACATAGCAATGCGTGCTCGGAAACGCTTTCCTGACACGGTAGTGGCGACACAAAACACAAGAATGTAAGAACACGAACAGGTTGCGAATAATACTTATTATGTTAAGTGCAACGGAAACCAAGAAATAAAAACAAAACCTAACTATCGTGTTCAAAGAACGCGTTCCAAATTACAACTCGGGAGCGCGATGCGGGAACAGTTCATTATGCATCTTCCATGCGCGATGTAGATCTTGTGAGACAACATCACAGTTTGGGCTCTTAATTTCGAAATCCTTCTTTAATGAACATCGTTCGTTATCTGTTTTTGTTCTTATTTTTTGGTTTCTCATTTGTTGGTTTATATTTGTTTGTTTCTCTTCCACTAAATGAAATATATTTTGTCACACTGTTCATGTCCTTTCTTTTTTGTATTTTGTGTCGTCACTACAGCGCAAAGAAAGCGCTTCAGACTATGCATTGTTATTTGATTTTCCATCATCTAAGCAATTTCTTTTAACGTACTTTGCAAAACTAATTTTTCCCTTTGGTTGGCACAAACATCCCTAAGGTTTGATGCCAGAAATTACGATAAATCAAAATTCATCATCTAGGTGATCTCTATTTCTCCTGGAAGTTTGTAACCGATTTGCTGAATCTATATCTATCTCTCTATATATATTCTCAAATGTGCAGTGATATGCAACAGTTACGTATAAAGTGTTTCTGTGCATTGTTATATTTTTTTCTTTAGCTATTATGGTATATTTTTTTACGTGCAATGATGTTTTACGATAGCATTTATATACAAGTATTGATTAATATTCTTCGGTTTCCAGATTTTTAATTGATCTTTGATGGAATATATGCAGAAAATGAAGTGGCTTTTCGATATATTACGGAGCTTCTACCTCTGGGAAAAGCTTTATGAATGCATAGAATTGATTCTTTTTTATACTAATACGATCGATTTACAATGTATCGACAAGAAAGTTTCGGAAATATGCTTTCAGTTGAAATTATTACTATATGGTATGAAATGTATTATAAAATGTTTCAAAGGCAATGTAAAGTACATTCTGTCGAAGCTGAAGCAGGCCGAAGGTGCAATTAATTGTATAGGTGTTTCTATAAATTGGAAAAAAGATGTATTATCTTACAAGCATTTCATCTTGAAGAGGCATTTATTTAAACCACTCCGTATATACGCAGTATATTACTTTGAAATGCAACATAATTCTCCTGAAACATGTGATGGAGATTCTTCAGATGAGGAACAAGAAAACCAACCATCACCAAGATCTCAGTTCAACGCGAGTCAAAGATCACTTGAAGTAGATAAAATGATAGATAGAGACGAGGTTAGCGCTGATAAAATCATTACAGAACCGAATGCGGAGGCTTCAGCAGCTGATACAAGACGAGTTACGTCTTACCAAGAAAAAATATCCTCATCAGTACAAAAATTCTTTCAGAACTTCACAGAAACTAATAAAGACTATAAACCACTTTCAAAGTCAAAAGGTAATGAGTGTCTTCAATTACCAGATCTAACGGACTTCTTTAAAAAAAATCTGAAAAGGAAAACTGAGGATGAATTAACTCCAGATGCAAGTAAAGAAACAATATTTAAATTACCAGATATCAGCTTATATCGAAACGCGACAAGAAGATTAACCAGAAAATCATTAAAAAAAATACCCTTAGGCTCCTCATCTAGCACAAAAACGTTCCTTCCAAGTAGGGTTAAAAAAAAGTTTGACAATCGTGTTATTGAAAAACTCATTTCAGAAATTAGAAAGCATGCCTTATATCTTCTTAAACTCGGTACAAATGATAAGCACAATGTACTAAATATAATAATTACCAGACTCGAAGTATTTAAACCTCGTCTCAAGGAAGTAAACCAAACCGAAATAATTTTAAATAATCTTAAACTAATTGATACATGTGTGAGCATGCTGTCTTTTGCGTTTTTAAAAATGAGTGCGAACTATGACGCGAATGAATTTAACACTATCATACACAATAGTTTCCATACTCGAGATAAAATACCAATAGTAGATGCTAATGATTCAAATGATAATGCAAATGTGATCTTTACCCGAATTCTTAGAGAGATCGTAGCAGTGTTAATGTGCATCATGCAAATCGCAAGACCTTACTTTGATGAAACGGTATCTCAGCTATTAGGCGAAAAACCCCATAAACCGAAGAGTTCTGGAAATGAAGATAATGAAGATTCTAAATCACACTTTGAACGTCGATGTGTTTTAGAGCCTAATATTTATAAATCTGCAAGAAATCCTGGCGAAGTGAAAGATTCACACTCTTCTCTCGAGCCTTCATCGTCGCACTTCAACAGTGCTCCTATTTCCAAAGAAGAATCCTGCAAAACTGCAACAAAGGAACATTATATAAATCAGAATGTGGACCCTACTAAAGTAAAAAAGGACCATAGGTTTCAAAAAAAATTCTATAGAAAAGTGCGTGAATTGAGAGAAAATGCAGAAAAGGAAGATATAAATGCTAGTAACCTTAAATGCGAAAAACCTCATTTACCGAAGGGTTCTGAAATAAATGGAAATTCTAATCCAGACTTTGAACATCGAGGTATTTTACAGCCTAAAATTTATGAATGTGCAAGAAATCCTGGCGAAGTGAAAGATTCACACTCTTCTCTCGAGCCTTCATCGTCGGACTTCAACAGTGCTCCTATTTCCAGAGAAGAATCCTGCACAACTGCAACAAAAGAACAGTATATAAATCAGAATGTGGACCCTGATAATATAGAAAAGGTCCATAGATTTCAAAAAAAATTCTATAGAAAAATGCGTGAATTGAGAGAAAATGCAGAAACGAAAGATAATATAAATGCAAGTAACTCTAAAGAACTTGAAGTAACCCCTAGCAGTTCTTCCGCCAATGAGACGTCTGCTTCGTTATCGCCAGATATCATAAAATCTGGTATTTGGCATATAGAAGGGACACCACGTTCCGTGAAAGATTATCCTTAAAGTGGGTTACAAGCAGATCAGCCCGAACCTGGATTTCCTGAGACAGGTAATGATGAGGATGCGAATGAAAAGCAGCAGACAGATAAAGATAATGAATGATTATTATCTGCCGAAATAATATGACACTACAAAATGTTCCTCGGGTAATAATTCAGGTAGTTTTAATATCAGAAATTTTCTAGACGTTTCCTTAAATAATTTGTTTGCTATTACAGAGAAGCATCGTCAAAATCTTTCATCTAGGCTTTTTTAATTATCTGAATACATAAATGAAATGAGCTGGAAGAGTGTTATTTCTAAAAGCATTTGAATACTTGGTAAAGGTATAAGTAAGATAGTAGCAACAGTTCGCAAAATATACAACAAAAGAGAAAACTAAATCAATGAAACCCTTCGGTTAAACATTGTTTATTTTCCTGAAGCAATTCTACTTGTACAAGGAAAATAAATAATAATGTAATTTAGAAAATTTAGCCCATAACATTACTTTTGATATATTTCTATGTAGGAGAAAATGTTTCTCGATATTAATTAAATTGTATGTAAAATAAACTAGATTCTTAAGATGCTTTTTTAATTGCAAATAATTAAGCCACCCCAATTGAATATAAATCTTTTCAAAACTTAAATTGAACGAATAATGATGATGAATTAATAATGGAAATAATGAAAATTTTAAAAACCTCTTATTTTTCAAACATTTAGAACTTATTGATATGTGCAACTAGTTTAATGGCCAATTGCAACTTTATAATATATCTAAAGCTAAATATCTAGAATTTGAAACGATCATCAACTAAAATTTATAAGCTCATATGTTAAGATGTTAGCAACAATATTAATGCCATATAAATATCCAAATATATATTGATTTCAGAAGATGACATGTAAAGTTTGAATGTAAACCTCATCATGCACAATTATGATGAAATTACTGTTAATGATATTTACAGTATGTTGATTCAGTTGTGAAAAATCTTTTGAAGAACTTCAGCCATGTAAAACAAAACTGGTAACCTAGCAAAATACCTTCACCTACAAACTTCAGCAATTTTCTTACAACAAATGAAGCAGGTTATATTTCATCATTTAGTAGTATCTAGAAAAACTAGTAGAAATTGGAACAAATTTCAGCTGGAGTAAATATTCATAATTGTCAAAACCTACAATTTAACTTGAAAGCTTTCTATACACTATTAGAGAAATGTAAATCACATTTTCCAGTGAACAGTTTTTAAATGCCTTTAAAATTATACTGAACGGTTTGATTTCATTATAAAGTATACCTCGTTTCTTATTGGGTTTATGTAGAAATTTAGTATTTTTATTCATTGAAGCTTTGTTGCTATATGACTGTATTTATTTTCAAATACTAAAGAATTTTTATTTATTTGAATGTTGTTCTATCTTTATAAAAAAATAACACTTTATAGACTTGTTAGAGTTCTCAATTTAAACACCAAATTTCTTATAATAATATTTCAAACATTATTCATTACATTTTCATGCTAGTCCAATCGTGTTTAATGAACATATTCGCTTAAAGATATGTTCCCAAATTTCGAGCCGCTCGAGGTTAGGACATAAATGCGTTTCCATTTAGCTGAGAGCGCGTGCTTTAATGGTTTCATGAACATCTATTAATGCTCATCTCTGCAAGTAAATAGTTGGGACAAGAACTATATTTTGCATGATTTTATTGAAAAACGTATTGAAAAGCCACGATTTTAAAATTACAATAATACTGATCTAAATATGTAAGATGCAACATACACTAGATTTTGGCATTTTGAAAAATTTTTAATGAAAATGAATTTTGAAAAATTTCTAATTTCTGGCAAATTTTGATTTTAGCTAATGAATACTGTAACTAAGTTTTTAAAGAAGTAATCAGAGGATTAGATATGGAATTCAAATTAATCTGTTCCGCAAAATTGCAATAAATATGAACTCTTGTATGCACTTTTCCGAATAGGCTTTTAGTTATTGTAAAACTCTTCTTGGCATTACATTTCGTTCATGTCTTTAATAACGACATCTACATATGTTTTTACTTTTCAAAAATTACTATATAAAACTAGAAAAATCTTCTTTAAGCAATGCTATTCTTATCACTACACAAATCTCTTCTAGGAAAGAACAGGAATAAAATGGTTTCGCATTTTGAAAAATTAGATTCAGATTTTATATATAACTTGATGGCGATACTATAATTGCTATAAATGTAGCGGGATAAAGGGCAGTTTGTCCTGTATTTTTTCATTCCTTGTAATTCCAACAGGTTGCCCGATTTCAACTGTCCTGAGTGTAATTTCGGATTATCTGCTGTTCGAAGGTAGTCCACGGAGGCATTCTTTCTTACAGCTAATTAAATGAAATTTCAATTAATACATTACGCTACTAGCCTATAAATTTAAGCACTAAACTGAGTTCAGGGTTCAAATCCCAGCGAACGGTCTAATTGTAAGAGCCGTTTCGCGGTTTTTCAATGTGTAACGTGTATACGATCCAGTTTCCCTTTGTTAAGACCTCCACTAAGTCATCCCTTATTTTAGGGAGACAGCTCTCGATTACTTGTCAAGATCAAATAAACCAAACCAATCGTAACAAAATAAAATCTGTAAGAATACCGATAGCCGATTCTGGATACAAACATTTATTACGAGTCGCATAATATCCGAACATTCGTTAAAACAAAAACTTCTCCTATTTCCGTTCATTACAATCTAAACTCAATTTAAAACTCGGGGGTCTGAAATAGCCCACCTGTGTTTTGTCGCAATCGAATAAATGACCTCCATCTAAGTTTTTTAGTAAATATAAGCCGATCAGATTGAGAATTTTCAGTAGCGATAAAAAAAGGCTGCGGTGGGCCACCAGTGTTTGAGATCATAGAATTAGTGATAACTTGATGTGTGTCCAAATCGCGAAGAATGAGCTGGATATATGAAAGTTTTCGGGTATTTTACCATTCAACTTTAGTAGAAATAAGTTTTCCTTCGAAAGAATCTTGAAAAGGGTTCTATGATTTTATCGACTGAGCCCTTTGTAGGCCTAAGGACAAATGAAGCAATAGAAAAGGAGCATGTCACGTGTCTTGATTTGAAGCAATTTTACGAAATTGGGCAGAAAACATGTTAAATTTAAGTACGCATAAACCTATGCATAATCCTTTTGCAAGAAAGATTATCTTTTCATGGATAATTACATGCTAAGTTTCGTAATTGTGGTAAAATGCTTGAAATGGGCTCATTGTTCTATAAAAGAATGCAAAATTGCAACGGTTATTTCATAACTATCCTATTGATAGTCTATATTGAAGCATGCTGATTAAAAGTGCGGCAATATTAGCATATTTAAAAGGTTAAAGAAAGTAAATGCCATTTCAGGGATTTTGGATACGCCACTCAGTTCGAAAGATGGAACGATATGAGAATTCTTGCTTCTCGAGACGCGAATAAAGAAACACCGTAAACTATGGCCATAATTGCAGTAATGCATCTCTCGTGGTGTATCGCACAGTAAGAATTCAAACGGCCAACCGCTGAAGTCACGTGAACAGTCACCATTTCCAGTGGCACCGATGGGTTATTTCATATCCGTCACACTTAACCCTTTCACGCTCGCGATATTATTTTTATAATTTCTTAACTAAAAACTCTAGAAATTGAATATTATGATCCTTGAGACAAATAATATATGAATTAAAAAAATCTACTCTTGCCCATTGTTGTTTAGGTAGTGGCACAATGTGAACAACCGCGCGTCTAGGACTTTAAAACTTACTGCCCTGCTGAAAATGCCCCGTAGAAACCCATAAAATTTTTTAAGTGGAATTGGCCTACGGGTACCCGTACAGCTCTGTGGGTACCTGTAGGCCAAATCCCCGTAAAAACCCACAGACAAAAACCCGTACAACTGTACGGGTACCCGTAGCCAAATCCCCGTAAAAACCCATAGAAAGAAACCCGTACGGTTGTACGGGTACCCGTAGGCCAAATCCCCGTAAAAACCCATAGAAAGAAACCCATGCGGTTGTATGGGTACCCGTAGGCCAAATACCCGTAAAAACCCATAAAAAGAAACCTGTACGTTTGTACGGCTACCCATAGGCCAAATACCCGTAAAAACCCATAGAAAGAAACCTGCACGGCTGTATAGGTACCTGTAGGCGAAATACCCGTAAAAAACCTGTAAACAGAAACCCGTACGACTGTACGGTTACGAGTAGGCCAAATCTCTGTAGAACTGTAGGCACTATAAACAAAATCCCAGTAAAAACCCATAGCCAAAAATCAAAACTTTATATGCATATCCATCCATTGGCCAAATTTCCATTAAAAAAATGGATATTCCGTAGGTCTATGCCTTGTAAAAACCAGTAAACAAAAGCATGTACACCTATACAGGCACCCATACGCCTGTAATCCTGTAAATCCTGTAAAAATCCTGTAAAAACCACTACACAAAAATCCACAGACCAATAAAGGTACCTCTTGGAAAAATCGCTGCACAAAACCCATAAACAGAACCAATAGCATTATACCATAGTGGAGTATCCATACATAGAATCGTACATAGAAGAGGGTATCCATATACAGAATCCCTATAAAAAACAATACACAAAAATAGAACTGTAAATCAAATTTCCATAAAAACATAAACCAGCAGAAGTACATAATTAGCACTGATGAAATGTACAGAACTAAAGAAAGCATGTAAAGTAATTTTAAATAAAACTCAATGCGAATAAATAAAAATTTTAAACTATCTAGAAGCCTACGAGCCCGTCCTTCTTAATGCACGTCAATATCTATAAACATATTACAAAATATTTGTATAAATTCTCTTTACAAAATTTTAAACTACCTTTATATAATTCTGAAAATAAAATGAATAGAAAGATAATAACCAAAGTCATGATTCACAACCATCGAATGATATATGTACATATATATATGTAAAAAAAATAAGGAATATGCAAAAGATTAAATTAGCAGCGTAAAATTAATTTTCCTTCTCTATTCTAAAAACACTAATCTTTCTGCACTGCATCATTCGGAGATTAATTAATGTCATATGACTCTTACATAATTTGATGTTGTAAAAGAAACTAAAACTCAAACAGCCAATAGTAATTTTACAGCAGAATTAACTATCAAAGACGAGTAAAAATGCATCGAGAACCAAAATTAACTCGGTCTGAATTAAGATTTCACCCTTAATGTAACGCATTTGCTTTTTGCGCTTTGTATTAGCTGGATTGCAGTTTGTCTGCTCCTTGTTTCTTACTACACATTTATCAAAAATGTTAATTTTTGGAATAGGCATAAATAATGTGCCAACTTGTTTGTGGCTGCAACATATTTGCTGACAGAAAAGTTGAATTAAATCTACCTCGACTGCCAAATTTCTTATTCATTGTGGATTGGAGTTTCAACATCTCTAAGCCATCAAAATTCTTGCTGTTCATTACGGATTCAGCTGCTTGTATTCGACTACAGAATCTATTACATATATATATATAATATCATTTCATTTCATGGTTGTGAATCATTACTTTGACTGTATATATATTATTGATTTCATTATAAATATATACATATAGTACTGTACCTCACTGCATATATTTGTATTTCAGTTCTTTAATTGGGAAATTAAACAATTGTATTTAATCACATCAGCTTGTTTAACAATTTGATACCTAATGAGAAATGTATTGCCAAAGGATGGTACTTTCTAGCATCTGCTTAAATTTTAAGTTACCTACAATGCACTAAACCAAATTAAAAAACAAAACTAGAAGAAACCCAAATTTTCAGGAAGAGAAACATTATTAACAAGCAAGCAAAAAGAATACGGGACTTGCAAATTAGAAACTTAACATAGAGTTCAAATTTAGCATACTTGCTATCCCCTTGAAGCTCGCTTACCAATGATAGTAACACCCTGCAACTTATTATGACATGCATACACATTGATGTTTTGCGTGGAAGAAAGGATGAATCCAAGAATATAATGTAGTGATGAAATAATAATATACAAACACTGTGTCGACCCCTTATTACAATACTTTGAATGTTACCTGTATCTCTCAAAAGATAAATGAAACATGAAGATAACATATAATAAACTTAATAGTACCCAAAATACAATAAATTATATTGTAACAAAATGAATTTAAAAAAAATTACAAGTTTCAACAAATACCAATTCTCAACGCACAGTTCGGGAATTAAGAAAATATAGCGTATAATGTTTTATTCCGTATCTCACTTTTAGTGCTATATAATCTTCCACAGATTTTATATAAATAAAATCTGTAACATAATGGGTATTTATAGTATATGTAGTTCTTGATGTAAAAAAGATAAACTTTCGTACTGTAAAAATTCCATCTATGTGAATAAGTATGAATATACTCATATACACATAATTATACTACATAATTAATTTAATGAAACTAAATTCCTATAGAAAAATGGGGAAAGTGTAGAATCGCCCACTGCTTGGCGTGTTTTTAAGAATTGCACATACTCGGTATCCATGTACACATTTACCTATTTTCACTTAAAGAAACATCTCAGAATTGCACAAAAATGCCATTGTGCACTCCTTTGACTTTATTCATGTACACATCAACCTATTTTCACTTTAAAAGTCAAAAGAAAATTGACAAAAATCCAATTCCTTTTACTTTTGTACAAAGTGCCAAATAAATAAGTGGGCGATTCTGCACTTTACCCGAAAAAATATATAAAAATACTATTTACCTATATATATTAATAATTTATTATTACACAAGGTTTTTCATATATCATCTCAAGGGAACATAAATTTAATTAAAGCGATGCATTATTGGAATAAATTTGATTCAGTGTTTTAGGTGCAAATTATTTAGATTTCTATTGTAGAAAGAATACTTGAAATAATGTATAGAAATATTATTTTGAACCATAAAAATTCTCAATAGTAAAATTTAAAGTACTGAAAAGGTAGCTATTGTTTTTGACCGTAGATTATATAATATAAAAATACCTCCTGCTGAGCATTTTCTGAAATTACAATGCTAAATGAAATTGATATAGTGCAGTATTTAGCAATAATAACTTTTTGTAAACAAATGTGGCTATATTCGGTTAATTGCAATAACAGTAATTTTAACTGCATTTGTATAAGGCTGTACAGAAGATTTATTTATATGAGTTTTCATCCGCAGACAACAACCGGATTCCCTGTGGAAGTGATTCCAAAAATAATGTTTAAATATTACTCTAACTATATTTGAAAGCAATGCTATAACAGTGCCCTTATAAGACTCATGATCCGAAAAGCTTTGGTTTTAAATGTCTCGTAAAAACTTTCAGTTACTTCTGCAAAATTCATACCCACGTAAAAATTACTACACCAAAGTCAATTGATTATACAGCAAAACGTTCCTAAAACAATCAACTCCACAATTCGAGATAATGCGAGTTTCCTGTAGCCTGACAAAACTATGAATGATTTTTAAGTCCTGTTATTTAATTATTGTCCTGACAAATGTGCCATTATCAGAGGTGGTCATTTAAGAAAATAACCACTATATGAGGTTTCAACTAAATGTAATTTTTTTCAAATAAATAATTCACTTTTTATACTCCCAAGACTAGTACATTTAATATTACATAACTCTTATTCACAAATCTATTTCTATTTCAAAAGCAATTTATGAAAAACACATTTGAAATTTTCTTCATCAAAGTAATAATAATGAAAATTTAAGTATGCATAAAAATGATTATATGTGTTTCAACAAAACAGCACAAAATATTTAATGTAAAAATGTGGTTCTAGTCTCATACTTGTAAAGAAAAATAGACCAAAAAGAAAAAACAATGTAAGCTACTGTGATCATCTAAATTTTAACATAATTTTAGTAGTGGAAAAAAGATTCCTTAAGCTTGTATGTCTTGTCTACCCCATTCAATAAGTAATAAACACATTAAATACTTCAATGTTTATTTCATTAATAAAACTTACCTTTTTTGCTCGCGAAATATAATTAGTACATTTTTAAAAACATAAAAAAACATTCTTTTTGCTCGGCCACATCACATTAGTCGAAAAATTCAAAATTGAATGATGCAAGATCATTTTTAAGTAAGGTATGCTCAAATTTATTAGTACATAATATTCAAATGATAAAGCATCTACATGAACAAGCTTTAAAAAAGTATTTCTAAACTGTAATCAAAAAAATAAATTTTCAAAATACAGTTTCAGTAGAATGCAAAAACTACATTTCTGCATCTGCACACTGAAACAAATTATCAAGCCTGAAAATATCACTTGTCTTTAAGCACATTGTTTTTCAGGATAAACGTAAAGATGGAAAATCAATTTCACAACTAGTCAGTTATCAGCAACGGTCTCTCAAACATTAGACACGATTACATGTGCATGGCTTTAGTGGTATATTCATGGTCAGTGCTGGTATTTTATTGTTTATTACTAATTTCTAAACAGTAAAACATAGTAAAATTTGTAATACAGTATATCCTAGTAAATAATATATTGCATTACTACAACCACGAAGAAAATAACACCACCATCACACAACAATAACTAGAACAGCGCCATATTGCTTGTTTGGGAAACTTTTGAGAGTGGGGGAGGGAGGGGAATTTTTTCCTC
Source organism: Stegodyphus dumicola (assembly GCF_044657685.1). Taxonomy (NCBI): domain Eukaryota; kingdom Metazoa; phylum Arthropoda; class Arachnida; order Araneae; family Eresidae; genus Stegodyphus; species Stegodyphus dumicola. Next base: position 104,098,837 of record NC_140770.1, on the reverse strand, counting down.
ACGTCAGCGTTAACAGGGAGAAAAGTTTTGCGATTGTGAATGAACTTGTTCGCGTTAAAGAGATGTTGGTTGATACCGGTGTTTATTTGTAATATCAGAAATGTAAGTGCTTATGTGTGTGTATTCAGAGAACCAACTCGTAGCAAAAACCACCTCCCTAAGACGACCGCCTCTGAAAGAGACCAGTATTTCTGAAAACATAAGTATACTTTGGTATTGAATATTCCCTCTGTAAGGCGACCATTCACAAAGAAAATTCTGCAAGTGTGTCTGGTCGCCTTAGAGAGATTCAATCCGTAGATGCAATCTCCCTAAGACGACCACCTCTAAAAGATAAACGTATCTCTGAGAACGTGAGTATCTATTGGTATTGAGCATCACCTTTCTAAGCTGTCACAGATGAATTTTTATTTGCGGCTGTTCGCCTTGGAGAGACCTCGTTGTGTGTGGTGTATATGATTACTGTTATTGTTTCGGAAAAAAAATTTAAATAAAAAAATAGCATATTTAGTAAAAACCCTCTCTAAAACGACCACCTGCGTTTACAGGTTACTCTGGTGGTCTTAAAGAGATCATATTTTCATTCTGTTAATTTTATTGTTTACAAGAAGTATATTAACGTCAGATAAAAAAATAGCACAAACCCATATAAACCAACAGAAGATTTATTATTATATTGATACCAGTAAGAAAACCACCAAAAGTCAATATAAACCTATACAAACCAGTACAAAGTTCTGCCATTGAATGTTGGTTGTATGGGTGTCAATTGATACCAGTAAGAAAAACCCACAGAGATCAATAGAAACCAGTAAAAGTCAATAGAGACCATCAAAAATTCTACAGGTACCAGTAGAAAGTTTTACTGGTTTCTATGGGTCATTTTGAAACCAGTAAAAAAAAACCCCACAGAGACCAACAGAAACCAGTAAAAGTCAATAAAAACCCATAAAAAGTTTTATTGGTTTCTATGGGGCATTTTTAGTAGGGTGATGTAGCAGGGAAAAAAAAAAAAAATACCAATTTCCACGCGCGTTTCCAATAAATGACGAAATTTACGGATTTAAAAAAAAATTAAGACAAGCTTCTTTTTATCTGGCACATGAAATTTGTGGTTTTTATGTTAATGGAGGGGGGGGGCTCTGTCTTTTTGGCTTTGTACGGATTGTTAGTTTCCCATTTATACTTATTTTATTCGTATTTCGTCCCAAAATATTCAGATAATATTTTTAATTTAAATAAAACTTTTACGCAATTTGTGTTTTTAATTATAGCAAAATATATTTACGTTAAATTTAAACCACAGGAAATAATTTATAAAATCACAATACTAGCTTGGGGAGCAAGTGTGTTGATGTCAGAGAAAAGTATTTGGAAAAGAAAGACCTTTTTACTGGGCAGGTGCATGTATTGTTTAGTAATAAAATAACATTGTGGTTTCAAACCCCTTTATCTATATCCAGGTAAAAATAGACATTCCTATTTGAAAAGCAAGCGAACGCCATTGAGAAGCAAACGCCAGTGGTTTCAAGGCGCGACCACCGAGACTCTAGAGGATTATAAGCATTGTGACACAATGCTCTAGTGGCGCAGTGGTCGCGCCCTGAAACCACATAGCAAATGCCATACATAGAGTTTTTTATATATGCAGCTTAATTACTGCAATGTTTTATTGTTTATAATAGAAATTATGATGTGCGATGAATAACTTTTGAAATTTAAAGTTTATATTAATAACACAAACTCTGAAGTGGCAGACGAAGGATCTATGTTAGTGCCGCTTTTTGCCAACTTGCATGAAACTCAAGATTTCCCACTTTCTACCTATACATTATTCGATCAAAACAGATCAAAAGATGAATATCTTTATTTTTAAATCAGATGATTCTTTTCGAAATATGTTGTATATGCTTTATATATAGGCTATTTTCTAGTTTAATTTTTGTTTGTTTACATTTGTTTTACAGTTAGATTACAAACATCAATCAAGATTTAAAGTAAATTTTGTGTCATCTGTTTAAATTGCTTTAGTGGTTATTTAACTTTCATTTATCATTTGAAGCGGTAACGCGAATTGAAAGAACACATGTACTAAAAATTAGTAGATATATTATGCATTAGAAAATCCTTTTTTCACGTGAAAATGGCTTCATGAATAAAAATAAAAACATTAATGATAGTGCGATAGGAATGAATCTTTAAATGCTTTAAAAACTCATAAGGTAACAGAAGTGGGCGCAGCCCGTATCACCTAACGAGTCAATTTGGTCTTATGGTCATAACAGGCCACGCCAAAATCTTATAAGGTATTTTCTCCCTCCTTCCAGCACTCCTTGATGGTGTAATCCTGACATACTCTAGGTGTATTCGAGAGGTCCTGGTTCGATTCCTGGCGACGATATTGCTAATTTTTCATAAACAACCTGAAAATTCTACAGTGGTGCCTCAACTAAAAGGAGGAGACCAATAATGCTTTATCACCGGGATCTGGCAATTTGGTCCCCTAATAGACCTTTCGCTCTTTAAAAGGGGAAGTACACAACGAAATTCTCTCCCTCCTTTCAGCAAGCATTCGTGGTGTAACAGTAGCACACTCGGCGCATATTCGAGAGGTCCAGGTTCGACTGCCCGCGAGGGCATTGCTCATTTTTCACGTACATCTCCTTCAAAAAAACTTAATTTCATAAAATCTTTGAAATAATAAACGAAGAAAATATGCACACCAGCTCATTAGTACTATTCCACATCTAAGTCTTTCTGCAAATGCTCTTAAAATAATGCGTTAAAGGAAATGTCTGAGAAACTGTAGAAAAATACAGGAATATCTTATGAAAAGCCAGGGCAATAATATGAGATTACTGTAAAATTAACGCTGTCCTACTGGCTATTTCATTTAACTAATAACATATGTGTTTTCTTTGCTCATCTTTTGCCACATACGATTAAAATAAATTAATTATGATGATGTGAACTCAGACGCTATTTAGTAGTGTAATCAAAAATGTCAATTATTCGTTTTTTTGTGAAACTATGTTAAATCTATTCTTCATTGATCGATGTTACTAAAGAGCATTTTAGTCATTCAAAATTTAATTTTATATCCTCTGAAGAGAGCAAATTGCGTTTATTGATAGATAAACGTAATTGTTTATGACGCATTTTCATTGTAATTTTAAATCATGATGAATCAGAAACGTTGCTAGAAGAGAATTCCATGTAAATGGAGAACTCATATTCTGGCGATGGCATCCATTTCCTGTAATAGGAAGAATTACAGCTTTTCCAACTTCCAGGTATTACGGACGTGTATAACGCCGAAGGGATTCACCGTAATCAAATTTTAATTCTTGAAATCCTATTCCAAACTTAATGTCTAATAATTAATTCGCGGTTATGGAATTCTCAGTTGATCCAATAAGAAATGTCCTTCCCTGAATCTCGCAGCTGACTATACTAATTTTAACCTCTCTCAAATATTTGTGATAAACATTACATTAATCGTCCACAGTATGAACTAAATTTTATGCAAATTATAATGCTTTTGCTTCTTAAATTTCTATAGATTTGTTTTTATGTTTTTCCTTCATAATTGTTTCCTTAAATGAAAAAAAAAAAAAATACTGCATATTTTTGCAATAATTTTGTTCCACAGTTAGTCTGATATCCAGTTAGAACATGAGATAACAACAGTTTCAAACATTAAACTAAAATCAGAATATTTTGTGAGAAGCAAAACTAATTAACCCGGCGGAAGTCACACCAAGAAAAGTTACAAGAGTGGGCGCGTGGGGTATCACATACCCCAATATTTAAAATACGATAAAAATAGTTTTATTTAGTTTTAAGCGGTTTTTCTTGTTCTCGTGTATTATAAATACGTGAATAATAATTGGGTTTCAAAAAATTAATTTCCAAACTAATCTTAGAGTTAAAATTAAGATAAATGAAAATAGTTAAAAAATAAACTTTATGCCTCTAAATTTCATTGCATCTCTAATAAACAATGCTTATTTTATTTCTTCACACTTTGAACGAAATACTACATTCATGTGTTCTTGGCACAGAATGTTTTCACATTTTAAACATTGCATTCACGTTCTTTTGTCTTTGTCACGAGGGCAATTTATCACATCTTTCATACTTAGTTGTTTCGAATTTTATGTATCCGTTTTAATTCTTCGTCGAAACTTTTCGTGCTTTTGTTTTGTATGCAGTACGTCAGTTTCTTGGTAAAGTATTAATCTCTGATCTTTGTTCAATACATTAGCATTACAATTTCATTAATTGTAATGCTAAGTTCTTCAAAAACAGACTTCTGTTTCTGGTTGGTGAATTAGCAGTTGAATGTAATATAATTCAAGCATTTATTACAGCAACATTCAGTGCAGGAAAGAAAATTATCATTGACCACCTCCTTGTTATACTGGCAATTGAATAATTGGCTGACCCCATATCCACTGCTCCTTTAGTCATATTATAAAAACATATAATTCCTGACGTTTTATTTTCTCCAATAGTATCATCTATAGTATGATCGTTATGTAATGTTGAAAGCATAAGAACAGTTTTTCATTTTTTAGGAACATTAGAAATTAATGTTTTATCTTTTTCGAAACGAAAAAACTGTAGAAAATATTCCTAGTTTCATCTTCAGTTTCCGAAATGCAATCTTCATCGCTTTCAAACATTTCTAATAAATATCACAGGCGTTGCATCTGCAATTCATAAGGAGTCATTCTTTTTACGATAATGTGGTTAGAAATTTTCAAGAATTTAATGTCAAGTACTTTAAATTCACTTGCGAGTATAAATATTTACTGTTACACTCCAGAAATAAATTTCTGAACTAAATATTCGGTCAGAAAAACACTTACGCGGACAGGTGCGTGGGGTGTGTCATACCCCAGTTCTACAAAATACCGATAAATCTGTTTCTGAAACACACAGGCAAAGAGAAAGCTGTTCTGAAAGTCAACCACAACTAGAAACTCAGCTACTGAATGCAGCACAGAATTTCAATTTCACAAGTTAGGAATATTCCACTTTTATGTAGGGGTGGGGTAGGTAGGTGGGTAGCTAGGTGACGGAAGACGAGGACGCCTGGTGGCTACCAGAGATAAACAGGCATATGTCCCTCGCCTTCTACTATCTAATGGCAACAACTCCCTGTGGCCTCAAGAGTCCACACCGGGAGCTTATTAAGGGTGCAGGAGTTTACATGGCCAAACAGGGACGACTTATTAACATTGCTTGACTAATTACATAATTACAGGTATGAGACTTTACAGGTGAGGGGCTCAGAGCTAGGTACTAAATGTATGAAAGCACAAAAACATGAAAATGTACAGAAAACACACACGCAGAGGGGAAAAAAGGGGGGGAGGGATACACTTCATTAACACTGAAGAATTATGACAAATAAAACACACTTAAAAAATAATAATACACATATACCACATGTCAGATACATATTTGGCCTCATTGATCACATATATTGTACATTGTGGGGTGTGTTTACAGACGAGGGGCCATAAGATGGGAATAACATGTGATTGCTGGACATTGATATGGGGGACACGTAGAGGTCCGGCGAATATATATTTGTGGAGCGCATAGGTTGCTGAGTGTATGAGCATGCCGAGCGCGGTTACATGTTAGCAGCACAGGGTGATGTTCATGTTGACTTCTGTTAGTGGCGGACGTTGTGGGATTATGCAGCGTCGAATGTATCTTGGCCCATAGCGGCGAGCTGGTCAATGACCTTACAGATTTTATTGATTGCAGGTTTGTTTTTAATAATGAACCGTTGAAAGGCGTCTGTAGGAGGAGTGGGATGCTTAATGTGGTTGTTTGCTGTGAGTGGGCAAGAGTAGATATAGTGTTCTGGTGATCCAAGTTGGCCGCACACGCAAGCATCTGTAGTGGAGATGTTGTGCCTATAATAATACGCTGGATAGGGGCCATGTCCCGTTATGAATAGGGTGAGTTGGGGTATAGCTATGCGGCGTGATAGAGAAACTTTGGGTAGGAGATTGTAGGTCCGCCGTACGGTGTCACACGCGTTCCATTCCTCTTGCCATATTTCAAGTAGGTCTTCTTTGAGAAGCCTCTTTAGATGCGATGGTGGTGCACGGATATACGGATTTGCTGAACTTCAGAACTGATGGCGGTTTCTTTGGCTAGGGTGCCTGCTGCCTCGTTTCCAACTAGACCAGCATGCGCCTTGACCCAGGTGAGGTGAATGCGTTGCTGGTGGTTTACAGAGAGTAGCTTTTGGATTTCGGACATAATTGGGGATGTGTGGCTTAAGTTTTGAATTGCCAGGAGTGAAGATTGGCTGTCTGTGCAGATGCATGCTTGGTGGTAGCCGTTATTTAGTATGTCGTTGGTGGCGTTGAGGATGGCCAAGGCTTCTGCCTGGAACACACTATTGAAGTGCCGCAGTGCTGCCTTCCAACTGGTATGTTCATTATTTTGGTGGTAGCAAATGTAGGCGCTACCAACTCCGTCTTCAATCTTGGATCCATCGGTGTAGTAGACGTACGGTAGCGTTGGGAATACTAGAATTGCTAGTGTTGTCTATGGTGATGCGGAATTTCTTCCTTGAATGCCTGGGTTTGGGCGTTGGGTGGGGCGAGGGTTTTCATATAAGGTTGGACTGTGGGTTGTATTGTGGAAGGTGGCGTCTTTGCGTAGTTGCAGGTCTCTGGTTATTGTAGCTTCTTGCTCGGCTCTAAGATATAGTCGCGCTATGCCTGCAAGGATGATGGCCGCAGACGTGGCTGTGGTGCGAAAACCTTTGCACATCATTAGTGCGAAAGGTCTTTGGATGGTCTGTAGTTGTTTACGTTTCCGGTTTTGCATCGACGTCGCCCATATTGCGGCAGCGTACAGGACTATGGGTTCAATCACTGTCGTGTACAAAATCTTGTTAATGTATGGGTTTCGTCCCCAATTTATGCCTTGAAATTGACGGGCCTTGCGTGCAATGGCTTGTGTCTTAATTTTGAGTTGCTGTAGATGTGGGATCCATGTAAGACCTTTGTCCCATATTAAGCCTATATACTTGAGCTCTTTGACGATTTTTAGATTTTTCTGTTGGAGTTTAATACATGGATTTCTGCTTGGGTTGGTGCCTGGCTTGGGAATGATAAGAGCGGTTGATTTGGCAGTGGAGATGGTTAATTTGAGTTCTTGACAGAGGAAGCTGAATATTTGTAATATTTGAGTGCTTCTGTGTTCCAATTCGTTTCTGGTGCGACCCTGGATTAGGAACGCAACGTCATCTGCATAGGCAACTAGTTGTGTATGCTGTGAGGGGTGGGGTATGACACCCCACGCGCCTTCCCGCGGGTTAAATAAATAAATAAATAAATTCTTAAACTATAAGCAAATTAATTATAGCAAATGACGGAGACAAATACAGAATAAACTATATGCTTTCTCTTTAGAAAATTATCTGAAATTTCACATAGTAAAACCTTACATTGTATGAGTTGGAAACAGATCAAAGTAGGTATTATTCAGTAAGAAACTCCTAGAACTGTAGGATAGGAATTAAACACATTTAAACTCAATAGTTTTTATTTTATTTTTATATATAATGAGATTTATATATTCTAATATAAATCTCATTTTCCCACCTTCATCTTTAACATTTCGAATATTTGGAAACACGTAGTACAGATAAATATAAAAAATATAGAATAGTGAAGGTATACAATGTTAGTTTTGATTAAGGACGTTTATGGAGTATTTCAGCCCTTTTAAATTTAATGTAATCTCCAATTCAGTATGTTGTTAAACTGGAAATATAATAGTATTATCAAAGAGCAAAATTGTTTTTTAGTTGCAATGGAAAAAATAATTGTGTGATAAAGTGTAAATATGTGTTATAGAAATAATGTAATAATATATGACAGTATTAGAAGAGATATTTAGGAATAATCACGTCAATATTCATATCTATGAAAATGTCAGAAAATTCTTATATCTCATTTAATATTTACGAAAAACCATGAAATCTGAAGTATGGATATGGGAAGAAAGACTCTTGATGAAATCAAACTGATTCGCAGTTCTAAATTTAGTATACCGAAGTAACTTTTGTGTTAAGCGAAGCAGAAAACTAGAAGACCATTCATACATATCGCGATTTATTCCGTATTTTAGGAAGTAGGAGGAAGTCTACGGATCCATCAGGATTTCCTTCAAGCGTAGGAATCCTCGAAGTTGCTATATATGCTTAGCCACCAGAAAGAGGTAGGCTGTTTATTATAATGAGAAAGGAATTCGTGATGAATGATATTTCGGTCAAATCCTAAACAAACATTAGGGACATTTATTTGGGATTGAAACGAGTGTAACATAAACTTATACAAATGAAGTTCATGTAATGTTTTCTATTGCTGTGAAATATGATGTTTCATATATTGAACATTCTGTATGTTTATCTGACTAATCTTACAGTATCATAAAATCCAGATCACGATTAACGAAGCTTTTAGATTAATGCATTTACATACAGTGAAAGCACTTTCGTGAATAACTGTCTGCTGTAATTGAACTTAGCAGATTTCTTAGTAATAAAATTTGCACGCAATGAAAGTCAGAAAAGTTTCTAAACTTAATGAATAAAAATAAACTACAAATGACTCCTTTTAGGCTAAATAAAATATTTTCTAAATGCTTAATATTTAATGGGCAAAATAATAATTAACTATTATTAATAACCGTTATTTAAATAGGAAAGAGTAAATCATATGAAGGTTGTACCAGAAAGTCGTGTACATGCTGTATTTCATCAAACACTAATACTTAGACCTGTACTTCCCATTAGTAAATCACGTTTTACACATCTATCTCAGACGCGTGCCTTTAGTTTCTCAAAAAAAGGAAGATAACTTTAGAAAATACTTTCAAAAAATAGTCGCGAATGATCTATAAAAACGTTAACAAAATTTAAAATAACCTAAAAGCTAAAGAGCCTAAAAGCTAAAAAGGGGCTTGTGCCCCGTTTTCAAGTCTCGGTTGTTATTTCAGATCTAGCAATAACTCGCTGTCAGTCTATCTGAAGTTGGGTTTTACTTCATAATACCTAAAAAAAAATTGAACTTTACAAAGTAACTGTTTATAACGGGAAAAAAATCATAAAACCAAATTTAATGAAAAGGTAAATCTTTAGGATCGATGAGCGAATACCAGTAAAGCTGAAATCATTCGAAACAAGTAGTTTGAGGCAACAAAGTGAAACTAATTAGTATTGTTGTGAACCGTATTATAAAAATCTGCTGCACACGACCTTCAAGTAATTAAAATTGGAGATTTTAATTTAAAAAATCCTAAGGTATATCACAAACACTGTTAAAATTGCTGTTCAGTGGCGCATATCACAAACAAACACACGTATGTTTCAAAACAAATCTCTCGTTTAATTTAATGGTAGAATAAGTAAGAACATAAAACTTTTAGAATAATTTATGTCTAAAATGAGTTTCTAATTGAAGTTAAAGTAGCTTTTCCTTTCTAACCGCTTTTAGAATTCCAACCATAACAGCATTAGAATTATACATGTTACCGTGAAAGACCGAAATTGGAGAACGTCGACTTTCACCGGAAAATATCAGCATTCACTAAATGCGTCGGTGAAAGATCGAGTATTGTACTACATTCTTGTATATTCGGACCCACACCGGTATATGTCGACAATCACAGATATGCTCTGGTGAAAGTCGAAAAGAGAGGTCATAAAGTGCCATAATAGTTTAAGTTGTTGCAATAAATAAGATTTGAATCACATAATTTAGCAAGTTTTTTATTACTGTTATTTTATTTTCTCATTTAGAACGTACTGTATAATTAAGTAAGTTTTTAACTTCTATTATTTTCCTTTCTCATATTGAATGTATTGAGTGTTTTAGGTTCTCATGTTCTTAAGTTCTTATTTCAAGTCTCAAGTACATTTATTCGCGACTGAATTACGAAGAAGAAAATATAATATTCTTATATGTTCAAAATTCACCATTAGTACATGGTGAATAAAAAATTTGGTTTTATGATTTTTTTCCCGTTATAAACAGTTACTTTGTAAAGTTCAATTTTTTTTAGGTATTATGAAGTAAAACCAAACTTCAGATAGACTGACAGCGAGTTATTGCTAGATCTGAAATAACAACCGAGACTTGAAAACGGGGCACAAGCCCCTTTTTAGCCTTTTAGGCTTAGCCGCACTTAAACAACTTTTAAGCTGTTGATAATTCTACAAATATTGCATGCAGATTTAATAAAGGCAAAAAATCTTAACCGAAAGATAAAAACAGCATAATTCAATCATTTTTAAAGCAAAAAAGGTACAATTGATAAACATATAAGAATAAAGAAACTGAGCTTACTGAGCCGAGTAACAGAGTGGATGCATATATTTATGTACTTTTGATGTGGCCGATTGCAACCAAAATAGGAGGTGCGCATCTGCATGTTATGGCAGTTCTATATACAAATTTTCAATGTTTTGAGGGTACTCGTTTTTGAATTATGGGAGATACATACATACTTACGTACGTACAGTTACCACGAAAAATTCTTCAGTTAGACCTCAGAAAAGGAATGCCAATTAACAAAATATTTATTATACTTTAAAGCATGAAATATATGTGATTAAGTTATTAAATTTAATCACACATATTTCATAATTTTAAGTGCGTGGAGATATTCAGAAACTTAATTACTCATCTACATAATTACCGCAAAACAGAATATGTTCCTTTTAATGAAAAGTGTTTCAATAATCGGTAAAATAGCATTTGTTATTAAATTCTTAACTAGACCTATAAAATTATTGAATACTAAAAATTCCTCGAATTTTTTATGTAAATAAACGAAAATGTTTCTTAACTCAAAAATTAAAAGCATTAAAGATCATCTAATAAGTTAAATTTCTATCTATAGAATCCTCTTTTCTCTAGTGCTGAAACAATTTCTATAAAGTTATGCATCTCATGCTGACAGAAAATGTAAAAATTCCCCACTTATATTGAGAAACCATCTAACTACGTGGGAAACATGTATTAACTCTCGGCGATTTAAATAAATAAAGGCAGTACCATCTCCTGTAAACACATTACGTAAAGTAGTTGACTACTTACTGACAATTTTATTATCATAATTAACATATTATATTATTATTAATCAAAAAAGAAGCGTTATAGTCTGTAGGGACATTAGGTACTTTTTAGAAGCAGGCAGGTTGAAAAATTAACAACCGCGAAACACTTGAATACCCCTGGAATAATAATTTTGTAATAAAAGATTTCTAATATCCAGAATATTCTAATATCTAGAATTTCTAGTGCGCTAGGGTACTAGAAATGACACTCGAAAAAGCAATTGAAAATAATAGTAACACATATTAACACATAACAGTGAGAGATAAACATGGTGATTTATATTACGTGCATGTTCTTCAGAGTTCATGAATAAATCAATTTATTTACCAACTACTGAAGAAGTAATTGCAACTTAATTAACGAAGATAGTTATCTCATTGCACCATTACTCCATGTTAATTTTATCTTAAAATTGATTCCTTTGTATCCCAGCTCAGCATTCTAAGTTAAATATTTTTTATGAAACTTACATGTATATGTTACGGTGAAACACCGAAATCTGGAGAATGTCGACTTTCACCGGTGAATGTCAACTTTCACATAGTCTTTTGGTGTATGTCCGAAATATTTTTCAAATAATCTTATTTCTGACTTACATCGGTCAATGTCGACATTCACCATGTACTAATGGTGAATTTTGAACATATAAGAATATTATATTTTCTTCTCCGTAATTCAGTCGCGAATAAATGTACTTGAGACTTGAAATAAGAACTTAAGAACATGAGAACCTAAAACACACAATACATTCAATATGAGAAAGGAAAATAATAGAAGTTAAAAACTGCCCTGCTAAAAATGCTCCGTAGAAACCCATAAAATTTTTTAAGTGGAATTGGCCTACGGGTACCCGTACAGCTCTGTGGGTACCTGTAGGCCAAATCCCCGTAAAAACCAACAGACAAAAACCCGTACAACTGTACGGGTACCCGTAGGCCAAATCCCCGTAAAAACCCATAGAAAGAAACCCGTACGGTTGTACGGGTACCCGTAGGCCAAATCCCCGTAAAAACCCATAGAAAGAAACCCATGCGGTTGTATGGGTACCCGTAGGCCAAATACCCGTAAAAACCCATAAAAAGAAACCTGTACGTTTGTACGGCTACCCATAGGCCAAATACCCGTAAAAACCCATAGAAAGAAACCTGCACGGCTGTATAGGTACCTGTAGGCGAAATACCCGTAAAAAACCTGTAAACAGAAACCCGTACGACTGTACGGTTACGAGTAGGCCAAATCTCTGTAGAACTGTAGGCACTATAAACAAAATCCCAGTAAAAACCCATAGCCAAAAATCAAAACTTTATATGCATATCCATCCATTGGCCAAATTTCCATTAAAAAAATGGATATTCCGTAGGTCTATGCCTTGTAAAAACCAGTAAACAAAAGCATGTACACCTATACAGGCACCCATACGCCTGTAATCCTGTAAATCCTGTAAAAATCCTGTAAAAACCACTACACAAAAATCCACAGACCAATAAAGGTACCTCTTGGAAAAATCGCTGCACAAAACCCATAAACAGAACCAATAGCATTATACCATAGTGGAGTATCCATACATAGAATCGTACATAGAAGAGGGTATCCATATACAGAATCCCTATAAAAAACAATACACAAAAATAGAACTGTAAATCAAATTTCCATAAAAACATAAACCAGCAGAAGTACATAATTAGCACTGATGAAATGTACAGAACTAAAGAAAGCATGTAAAGTAATTTTAAATAAAACTCAATGCGAATAAATAAAAATTTTAAACTATCTAGAAGCCTACGAGCCCGTCCTTCTTAATGCACGTCAATATCTATAAACATATTACAAAATATTTGTATAAATTCTCTTTACAAAATTTTAAACTACCTTTATATAATTCTGAAAATAAAATGAATAGAAAGATAATAACCAAAGTCATGATTCACAACCATCGAATGATATATGTACATATATATATGTAAAAAAAATAAGGAATATGCAAAAGATTAAATTAGCAGCGTAAAATTAATTTTCCTTCTCTATTCTAAAAACACTAATCTTTCTGCACTGCATCATTCGGAGATTAATTAATGTCATATGACTCTTACATAATTTGATGTTGTAAAAGAAACTAAAACTCAAACAGCCAATAGTAATTTTACAGCAGAATTAACTATCAAAGACGAGTAAAAATGCATCGAGAACCAAAATTAACTCGGTCTGAATTAAGATTTCACCCTTAATGTAACGCATTTGCTTTTTGCGCTTTGTATTAGCTGGATTGCAGTTTGTCTGCTCCTTGTTTCTTACTACACATTTATCAAAAATGTTAATTTTTGGAATAGACATAAATAATGTGCCAACTTGTTTGTGGCTGCAACATATTTGCTGACAGAAAAGTTGAATTAAATCTACCTCGACTGCCAAATTTCTTATTCATTGTGGATTGGAGTTTCAACATCTCTAAGCCATCAAAATTCTTGCTGTTCATTACGGATTCAGCTGCTTGTATTCGACTACAGAATCTATTACATATATATATATAATATCATTTCATTTCATGGTTGTGAATCATTACTTTGACTGTATATATATTATTGATTTCATTATAAATATATACATATAGTACTGTACCTCACTGCATATATTTGTATTTCAGTTCTTTAATTGGGAAATTAAACAATTGTATTTAATCACATCAGCTTGTTTAACAATTTGATACCTAATGAGAAATGTATTGCCAAAGGATGGTACTTTCTAGCATCTGCTTAAATTTTAAGTTACCTACAATGCACTAAACCAAATTAAAAAACAAAACTAGAAGAAACCCAAATTTTCAGGAAGAGAAACATTATTAACAAGCAAGCAAAAAGAATACGGGACTTGCAAATTAGAAACTTAACATAGAGTTCAAATTTAGCATACTTGCTATCCCCTTGAAGCTCGCTTACCAATGATAGTAACACCCTGCAACTTATTATGACATGCATACACATTGATGTTTTGCGTGGAAGAAAGGATGAATCCAAGAATATAATGTAGTGATGAAATAATAATATACAAACACTGTGTCGACCCCTTATTACAATACTTTGAATGTTACCTGTATCTCTCAAAAGATAAATGAAACATGAAGATAACATATAATAAACTTAATAGTACCCAAAATACAATAAATTATATTGTAACAAAATGAATTTAAAAAAAATTACAAGTTTCAACAAATACCAATTCTCAACGCACAGTTCGGGAATTAAGAAAATATAGCGTATAATGTTTTATTCCGTATCTCACTTTTAGTGCTATATAATCTTCCACAGATTTTATATAAATAAAATCTGTAACATAATGGGTATTTATAGTATATGTAGTTCTTGATGTAAAAAAGATAAACTTTCGTACTGTAAAAATTCCATCTATGTGAATAAGTATGAATATACTCATATACACATAATTATACTACATAATTAATTTAATGAAACTAAATTCCTATAGAAAAATGGGGAAAGTGTAGAATCGCCCACTGCTTGGCGTGTTTTTAAGAATTGCACATACTCGGTATCCATGTACACATTTATCTATTTTCACTTAAAGAAACATCTCAGAATTGCACAAAAATGCCATTGTGCACTCCTTTGACTTTATTCATGTACACATCAACCTATTTTCACTTTAAAAGTCAAAAGAAAATTGACAAAAATCCAATTCCTTTTACTTTTGTACAAAGTGCCAAATAAATAAGTGGGCGATTCTGCACTTTACCCGAAAAAATATATAAAAATACTATTTACCTATATATATTAATAATTTATTATTACACAAGGTTTTTCATATATCATCTCAAGGGAACATAAATTTAATTAAAGCGATGCATTATTGGAATAAATTTGATTCAGTGTTTTAGGTGCAAATTATTTAGATTTCTATTGTAGAAAGAATACTTGAAATAATGTATAGAAATATTATTTTGAACCATAAAAATTCTCAATAGTAAAATTTAAAGTACTGAAAAGGTAGCTATTGTTTTTGACCGTAGATTATATAATATAAAAATACCTCCTGCTGAGCATTTTCTGAAATTACAATGCTAAATGAAATTGATATAGTGCAGTATTTAGCAATAATAACTTTTTGTAAACAAATGTGGCTATATTCGGTTAATTGCAATAACAGTAATTTTAACTGCATTTGTATAAGGCTGTACAGAAGATTTATTTATATGAGTTTTCATCCGCAGACAACAACCGGATTCCCTGTGGAAGTGATTCCAAAAATAATGTTTAAATATTACTCTAACTATATTTGAAAGCAATGCTATAACAGTGCCCTTATAAGACTCATGATCCGAAAAGCTTTGGTTTTAAATGTCTCGTAAAAACTTTCAGTTACTTCTGCAAAATTCATACCCACGTAAAAATTACTACACCAAAGTCAATTGATTATACAGCAAAACGTTCCTAAAACAATCAACTCCACAATTCGAGATAATGCGAGTTTCCTGTAGCCTGACAAAACTATGAATGATTTTTAAGTCCTGTTATTTAATTATTGTCCTGACAAATGTGCCATTATCAGAGGTGGTCATTTAAGAAAATAACCACTATATGAGGTTTCAACTAAATGTAATTTTTTTCAAATAAATAATTCACTTTTTATACTCCCAAGACTAGTACATTTAATATTACATAACTCTTATTCACAAATCTATTTCTATTTCAAAAGATATTTATGAAAAACACATTTGAAATTTTCTTCATCAAAGTAATAATAATGAAAATTTAAGTATGCATAAAAATGATTATATGTGTTTTAACAAAACAGCACAAAATATTTAATGTAAAAATGTGGTTCTAGTCTCATACTTGTAAAGAAAAATAGACCAAAAAGAAAAAACAATGTAAGCTACTGTGATCATCTAAATTTTAACATAATTTTAGTAGTGGAAAAAAGATTCCTTAAGCTTGTATGTCTTGTCTACCCCATTCAATAAGTAATAAACACATTAAATACTTCAATGTTTATTTCATTAATAAAACTTACCTTTTTTGCTCGCGAAATATAATTAGTACATTTTTAAAAACATAAAAAAAAAACATTCTTTTTGCTCGGCCACATCACATTAGTCGAAAAATTCAAAATTGAATGATGCAAGATCATTTTTAAGTAAGGTATGCTGAAATTTATTAGTACATAATATTCAAATGATAAAGCATCTACATGAACAAGCTTTAAAAAAGTATTTCTAAACTGTAATCAAAAAAATAAATTTTCAAAATACAGTTTCAGTAGAATGCAAAAACTACATTTCTGCATCTGCACACTGAAACAAATTATCAAGCCTGAAAATATCACTTTTCAGTCTTTAACCACATTGTTTTTCAGGATAAAAGTAAAGATGGAAAATCAATTTCACAACTAGTCAGTTATCAGCAACGTTCTCTCAAACATTAGACACGATTACATGTGCATGGCTTTAGTGGTATATTCATGGTCAGTGCTGGTATTTTATTGTTTATTACTAATTTCTAACAGTAAAACATAGTAAAATTTGTAATACAGTATATCCTAGTAAATAATATATTGCATTACTACAACCACGAAGAAAATAACACCACCATCACACAACAATAACTAGAACGGCGCCATATTGCTTGTTTGGGAAACTTTTGAGAGTGGGGGAGGGAGGGGAATTTTTTCCTCACGTCAGCGTTAACAGGGAGAAAAGTTTTGCGATTGTGAATGAACTTGTTCGCGTTAAAGAGATGTTGGTTGATACCGGTGTTTATTTGTAATATCAGAAATGTAAGTGCTTATGTGTGTGTATTCAGAGAACCAACTCGTAGCAAAAACCACCTCCCTAAGACGACCGCCTCTGAAAGAGACCAGTATTTCTGAAAACATAAGTATACTTTGGTATTGAATATTCCCTCTGTAAGGCGACCATTCACAAAGAAAATTCTGCAAGTGTGTCTGGTCGCCTTAGAGAGATTCAATCCGTAGATGCAATCTCCCTAAGACGACCACCTCTAAAAGATAAACGTATCTCTGAGAACGTGAGTATCTATTGGTATTGAGCATCACCTTTCTAAGGCGACCACTGTCAAAGATGAATTTTTATTTGCGGCTGGTCGCCTTGGAGAGACCTCGTTGTGTGTGGTGTATATGATTACTGTTATTGTTTCGGAAAAAAATTAAATAAAAAAATAGCATATTTAGTAAAAACCCTCTCTAAAACGACCACCTGCGTTTACAGGTTACTCTGGTGGTCTTAAAGAGATCATATTTTCATTCTGTTAATTTTATTGTTTACAAGAAGTATATTAACGTCAGATAAAAAAATAGCACAAACCCATATAAACCAACAGAAGATTTATTATTATATTGATACCAGTAAGAAAACCACCAAAAGTCAATATAAACCTATACAAACCAGTACAAAGTTCTGCCATTGAATGTTGGTTGTATGGGTGTCAATTGATACCAGTAAGAAAAACCCACAGAGATCAATAGAAACCAGTAAAAGTCAATAGAGACCATCAAAAATTCTACAGGTACCAGTAGAAAGTTTTACTGGTTTCTATGGGTCATTTTGAAACCAGTAAAAAAAAACCCCACAGAGACCAACAGAAACCAGTAAAAGTCAATAAAAACCCATAAAAAGTTTTATTGGTTTCTATGGGGCATTTTTAGTAGGGTGATGTAGCAGGGAAAAAAAAAAAAAATACCAATTTCCACGCGCGTTTCCAATAAATGACGAAATTTACGGATTTAAAAAAAAATTAAGACAAGCTTCTTTTTATCTGGCACATGAAATTTGTGGTTTTTATGTTAATGGAGGGGGGGGGGCTCTGTCTTTTTGGCTTTGTACGGATTGTTAGTTTCCCATTTATACTTATTTTATTCGTATTTCGTCCCAAAATATTCAGATAATATTTTTAATTTAAATAAAACTTTTACGCAATTTGTGTTTTTAATTATAGCAAAATATATTTACGTTAAATTTAAACCACAGGAAATAATTTATAAAATCACAATACTAGCTTGGGGAGCAAGTGTGTTGATGTCAGAGAAAAGTATTTGGAAAAGAAAGACCTTTTTACTGGGCAGGTGCATGTATTGTTTAGTAATAAAATAACATTGTGGTTTCAAACCCCTTTATCTATATCCAGGTAAAAATAGACATTCCTATTTGAAAAGCAAGCGAACGCCATTGAGAAGCAAACGCCAGTGGTTTCAAGGCGCGACCACCGAGACTCTAGAGGATTATAAGCATTGTGACACAATGCTCTAGTGGCGCAGTGGTCGCGCCCTGAAACCACATAGCAAATGCCATACATAGAGTTTTTTATATATGCAGCTTAATTACTGCAATGTTTTATTGTTTATAATAGAAATTATGATGTGCGATGAATAACTTTTGAAATTTAAAGTTTATATTAATAACACAAACTCTGAAGTGGCAGACGAAGGATCTATGTTAGTGCCGCTTTTTGCCAACTTGCATGAAACTCAAGATTTCCCACTTTCTACCTATACATTATTCGATCAAAACAGATCAAAAGATGAATATCTTTATTTTTAAATCAGATGATTCTTTTCGAAATATGTTGTATATGCTTTATATATAGGCTATTTTCTAGTTTAATTTGCGGTTGCTTATTTCAGAAAGTATATCCCGATTTCATAGTATGTTAATTGCAAAGTTGAAGAAATTTAAAGAGAATTAGAGAAAGCGTATATAATATTATAAGGAGTTAAGGCTGTTATTGCAGAATGTAAATAAAATTGTGTAGAAAATGTATATAATATTTTCATTGTGGAAACGCAAAAATTTCAACGTAATAGGTCAGCAGAACTTTCAAGAATATACAGGAAATAGAGTAGGTAACTCTGAGATGTGAAAATTATCACTGATGTGAAAATGAGAATATATAAGGAAGTAGGACACACTTCCAAATCTAATTTGGCAAATCAAAACTCCAAATACTTTAGAAAGAGAAGAAGTATGAAATATTACTTCTACGTAGCAGTGCTGTGTAATGAATGATTTATTAATTTTTCATTAAAAATTAATTTCTAATTCAAATATTTATTGATTCAAATCTTTCGATGTGTTCAATAATGATAAATTTTATATTTATTTCAGATAAACTATTGAAACATTTTATCGTAAAATGGAACTTCTAATGAATTTTCCGAATAATTAGTAATCGATTTGAAATGTGTTACTATAACTTAAATTCTTTAATTTATATTATGATTGTTTAATTCGTGACCACACAAAACAGGAACAGTTTAAAAGATAAAAGCTCAGTATAAAAATAGTAGTCTAAATGGATATCTAATAATATCAGCTAGATATTAACTATATTTCTCTGATTTACTTTTATTATAGTTACATATATTTGCTATTGAATAGACGGAGAAATATAAATTTTGCGAAACTTGACTCTTTTCTTTAAAAATGGCACTGTGATAATTTATTATCGAATGATTTACAAGAAAATCTGCTAAAGCCCTACATTTAAAAAGTGAACAAATTAACTCATCTTCTGGCTCATAATTTATTTCAATTTAATACGTAAGGAGAAAATATATATTTCAGCTTTACAATACATGTAAGAGCAGTTCTTGAAAAATATACCTTTTCATTATAGATGCACACTAATTTAATGCAATCTCTTATTCATTAAAGCATATTTTACAAAGCAAAACTAGTCACAAATAACATAACATAAAAAGCCAGGGCCCTCCCCAGTGGCCTAGTGATAAATGTCCCGGAATACTTAAAGTACGACCTGAGATCTATCCCAGGTGAACGGACTGGATTTATTATGAATTTTTCGTGGTTTTTGCCATGTGTAACATGAATGCAAGCCAATCACCTTTAGAAAGTTCTACACGAAGGCATATTCCCCCAGAGACAGATACCAGTTGTATTATGTGCCTTATTTAAATATAACCTTACTGAAATGAGCCAAGCAAATACTGAAATCTTGCGTAATGCACGTTTACGTAAAAAAAAAAAAAAAAAAAAAAATTGTGCGTTATTAATAAGTGCTTTTATCCGCGGTGTCAGAATTAAAGACCTTTTTCGTGGAGTCTTCAGTTAGGTGAAGCCATTCCCAAGCCATTGTAAAAAGACATATCCTGAATTTTGCCAATCGATCTGATGTAAGATCTTTCACTTTCCTAATTAAAACTATATCCAGTAATAGCTTCAAATATCACTGTAGTAAGGTCGGCAACTACGACCATTTTGTACTCCACTGCATATTAATAGCCAATAATCATCATCAGTCACCGACAGAAGAGTATTCGCTACAATATGCGGATAAAATCATTCTAAATGGCAAAATTAAAAGGAAATTAAGTGAAATTATCAAATACTCTATGGTACAGAATCCTCTGTTAACAGGCACAATATAACAAAATGGAAAAGTTAATATAATGGACAACCGTAGAAAAGGATCTAAAATATATCAGGACTTACGATACAGGGCTACTGCAGGATTTATGTTTAAAATTTTTATATGATGATTATCGTGGATTTATAATTATCGACCTATGGATCATGGATATATCATGAACTTGCGTATCATGATTGCTCTGGACTTATATAACATGGTTAGAATCATGGAATTTTGTGCTAAGCAATTAATGTATGTATGATTTAAAATATATCACATTTGTAATACTCATTCTAACAATAAATGTATATAATTTCGAAAATGAAAAAAATGCCATTGGTCTGCTAACCCTTCTCTTGGAGAGAACCTAGCTAGTATCTACCAGGATAACTCAACACTGAAAGACCTTTTCCACGAAACATCAAGATATTAGTAATCCTTGGTGGTGTCAAATTCCCAAAAAAGTGTCAGAGATTTAAAACAGATGGTGTTTGGTGTATTTAATTATGGCAAAGCACACTAGGGCTATCTGCCTAAGGGGAGGGATGCCTTCGTGGAGGACTTTCTAAGGGAAACTGGCTCGTATACACGTTACGCATGGAAAAACCATGAAAACACCCATGCAGCCAGCCCGTTCGCGGGATTCGAACCTCGGACCGAACTACCAGTGTTCAGCGACTTTACCGCTCGGCCGCTGGTGGGCCTATTTAAAACAGGAAAGTCAACTTCCTTATAACTTTAAATATTTTATTTAAAAAATAAACTTACATTTAATTTCGAATAGTTTAATTTATGAAATGTACACTCAGCACAAAAAAGGTGGGCAGTTCTCTATGTGAGCTATTTACGAAATTTAATGTGCGTTTTTCGTGCCTCAAAAGCATGACTTAGGATATTAGATTTCTATGTAGCATTGTTCTAACATAGGCTGTTTAACTTTTCTGAAATGAACCGCCGATTGTTTTTTCATTTCTATTCTACAGCTCATATTATCTCTATATTATAAATTTTGCCAAATTTGGTGTGTTGCCTCGGATAGTTGCGGAACCTGGACTAGACCCGATAGTCTAAGTAAGCCGCACGGGTGTCCAGATTCTGCTCTCAACTGTCAACTGAGAAACTTAAAAATTTTTTTCAACGCTTTCTCCTTTAGTTTGCGCCAAGAATAATTCATTTGATGAAATTCTTAATTTACGCTAACCTGTTTTTCTTTCCCTTTCATTATGCACAAAGGGATTAGAAGGTGTATTGTTTCTTCTTTCAAACAATTTTAACAGTGCGTAAACCACATAATCATTATATGTCTTATAATAAATATGCCAAATTTCAAAACTCGTCAATATATAAATTATATATAATTTGTTAAATTTGGAATAAAAATATCTAATTTTTGCATGTATGCTTACTAGTTTAAGAATATGGTATTTACATATTCGTCACCTGAAACTAGATGTAGAACTACATCTAGTTTCAGGTGACGGCAAAATGTTAATAATTATAATTCAAATTCGTTTTCGAAAAATTTATAAATGCCACTAAAAATATAAATATTTAAAACTAGGCAAATATGTGAAAATTTACTTGGATTGAGTCTAAATTTAGAATTAAAATTAAATAATGAGCAATCAAATTTAACCAAAAAAAAAAGGAGATATTGATAAAATATACCAAATTCAATTCGCATTGGGAAGATAAAATTTTAAGAGCTAATTTTTAGAATCTACTCGTGCTATTTCTACAGAACTTGGCACTTTGGCATAATTCCAATCGAGAAATTGAAATGAGGAAAAAAATGGTATGTCATTCCAGAAAAATTCCGATTTTATGTCAAAAAACTATATTTGAATAACGCTATATGTAAATTTTGTATATGTCCTAAGTCGCGTTTTCGAGACCTGAAGAACGCGAGTTAAATTTCGTAAATCGCTCTAGTCGAACGGGAGATTAAAAACTCTTCCATGTTACTTCTGCTCTGTTATGTAACTTGTTTCACGTTATGTTTATGAACAATAATGAGTGTATGCAACATATTGCATTTAAGAAAAGATGCTTTTAAAGCTATAAATTACCTTCTTCGATATTGACTTTAATATCCGATTCCGGTATTATCAAGCAATAGGCCCGCCAGCGGTCGAGCGGTAAAGTCGCTGAACACTGGTAGTTCGGTCCGAGGTCCGAATCCCCCGAACGGGCTGGCTGCTTGGGCGTTTTCGTGGTTTTCCCCATGTGTAACGTGTATACGAGTCAGTTTACCTTAGAAAGCCCTCCACGAAGGCATCCCTCCCCTTAGGCAGATAGCCCTAGTGTGCTTTGCCATAATTAAATACGCCACCAGTTTTCAAGTAATAGCCAAGGTTATTATTATTTTTCAATATGTGGAAAATTTTGTTTTATTTGGGTAATACTTATTTCATTAGAAACTTCAGCCTGTGTTCATTAGCTGATATTATGATAGTGGGTTTTTGTCTAGCAAAAGACGCTAGTAGTGTTGTTGCACATTTCGATGACTGAAAGAGAAAATTGAGGATTAGAAAGGAGTATATCATATATATCCTTTATACGGGTCTTTGTAGGAAGTATGATCTGATATAATGCTAAACAGTCTTTCGGATATTGTTGCCCACTGCATGTCACATTAAAAATTCCGGGACGCATATAAGTAAAATGTACACTGCTAGGACAACAGCTTGAGTTTGGCCAATGACAATCCAGATGTGGGTAACCATTAACTCCGCCCACATGAGTGATGTCACATTTCTGACGCTTGTTTACATTCTGCTGTTCGGCGTTACGAAGTGCGTTTTTTGAATGAAATATTTTTACTCTGCAATGTAAATTTGCTCTAGTGATGCTATTTTTTAAATTTTTCTTTAAAGTATTATTTCCTTACTGTTCCAGAAGAAATATAAATTTATGTCTCGAACTTTACAAAATTTCTCTATATATGCGAGTGTGTATGTATATATATATATATATATATATATACGTGCATGTGTATATACACACATGCACACAGTATGCAGTATTTTAATTTCATAAGAACTAGTTGTTGATAAATGAATTTCCATTCCTTTCTTTATACATTTAGTTTAGAATTCAGTTTTCAGTGCATTTAATTATTCTCCTTCATGGCCCTCCAAGAGCGGCTGAGCGGTAAAGTTACTGGAATGCTGATATTTCAATCTGAGTTTGACTCCAGGTTGACAGGCTGGCTGCATGAGCAGTTACCTGGTTTTCCACATGTGTAACATGGATATGACAGTTTTTCCCATAGAAAATCCTCCACAAAGACATCCCTTCCACACAAGACCTTGCACGTCAATCCTTGCACCACAATCAAATAAACCAAACCAAACTAACCCTCCAATCAAAACAGCTCCTCAATAAAAATTCTTCATATCTGTCAAGCAAATTAATTACATTGACTAATGTAATTAATTGTCATGATACACTCTAAACCAAACTCCGAAGTTATTATTAATTATGCTTACACAAACAGAGCACTTAATACAAGATTTTGTTGATTAATTCGCATTTTTAGAAATCGTTGAATAAATTTCTTATCTTTAATAAATACAGTGAACCCTGTCTAAAATGACCACCAACAGTTTTACATGATTTTAATTTTGTGTAGAAAGTTTCATCTCAGATGTTCAGTACCAGAATTTATTTGTATATTGAGGAGAAATAGTCAGTTTCAGAGGTGATAACAAAGAAAAGGTTTACCATGTTAAAATAATAATCTGTTCCTAACTTTTTGCAGGGCTTAGTTTGATTTATGTGATTATGGCAATGCCTCGAGGGCTATCTGCCAAAGGAGAGGGATGCCTCTGTGGAGGACTTTCTAAGGGATATTTGTTTACACGTTGCACATGGGGAAAACCATTAAAAATTCCATGCAGCCAGCCTGTTCGCGGGATTCGAACCTCAGACCGAACTACCAGTGTTCAGCGGCTTTACTGCTCGCTGCTGATGGGCACCTTTTTTGCAGGGAAGGAAGTTTTTCTAAATGTAGAACATAACATACCAGTCTAAATAGTCCATGTTAAGATTTCATCTGAGAAATGAATAATGTTGAAGCTGAAATTAAAATTATATAAGTTTAAATGAAATGCATGCAATGTGAATCTCAAATTTAGTTTCCTGCGATGTGATTTTTTTAATGTAAAGATCAGGCTCTGGTATATTGATATATATATATACATACATAAATTTTAAATATAGCATGAAGTTTTATATTTGAGTATGATACTGAGCACCGCCTGAGATAATCACTGACCTGACTTTGCTGTAAAAGTCTTACAGTGTTAATAGTGAGCTATTTTTCTAGTCTATTTGAGTATGATACTGAAAAATGTTAGACATATGAGAAAATAAATATATGTTTTCTTCACATATTATGGAATATTCGTTTAAATTAAATCGTTATATACACATATATAAACATATATATATATAAACACTTTCATTCCGAAAAACTAAATACACATTCGAAAAACGCAGTTCGTAACGCCGAACAGCAGAATGTAAACAAACGTCAGAAATGTGACATCATTCATGTGGGGGGGGAGTTAATGGTGACCCTCATCTGGACTGTCATTGGCCAAATTCAAGCCGTTGTCCTAGCAGTGTACATTTTGCTTATATGCTTCCGGGACCACTAATATAATTTTTAAAAGGTGCGGATTATTTACGAACATTGAGTATAATATATGTTTATATTCATTTATACATTAATAATTTTATTTAAATCTATTTGACGGTAGCACAAAAAATGTAATAAATAATAGTAATATGAATAAAAGATGAGTCATACTATCTGCATTTGGTTTAAAAGTATTTTATTGTTTTTGGCTCCAATGATATCATCGTAACACGTAGTAAAGGGGTTTCTGTGTGACGCTGAGAGCGATAGTTGTTTTTAATAGCTGTTAAATTTGAGAATGTTGTTTTCACGTAAGTGAGTCATTATATATAATTATAGTAAAAAAATTAAGCCTTTTTTTCAAGTCAATATTTGACATTCGCTTTTTACCAAAAGCTAAAAAATGATTTCTTGAAGATTAGTTATATTGAAGTTTGCGACTATCATCCGACGATAGTTTGATTAAACTTTCTTTTTATTTCCCATTTAAATTGCTTTCATCAATATTTGAAAAACATGGATATACTATGCACATAATTCCTTTCTGAGAACTCCTTTTTTGGACAATAATGTTCAAATGGTTCTTTATGTGATTGCATGTGCATTTGAACAAGATCTGCTATCTGTTTGGTTAACACTTTTTCTTTCAGGTATTCTTACAGCTTTGGGAACATTTGTATATCTTCGTAGATTAGTAGCGTTTTCGAGGTAATATTTCCTTCTAAAATGCACCCATTTTACTTCACAAAATAAAAATATCTGAAAGTTGTCCTTGAATAGATAGGCTCAATTTATTTCCAAAGAAGTGTCTGCAAAAAAGCAAGCTTTGATACCCAGTCAGAGAAGACGTTTTGGACTTATGGGTTTGTTGAAAGAATAATTTTAGTTCTTGTCTCTTGTTAAATAATTGTGTTAAAACTTTAACACTTGACAGGCAACTCAACGCCCATCATCATAAAAAAAGTTTATGTTGTGAGACCATTGAATCACAAAGTGATTGAAATAATCGAGAGTTGAGAGTTTTGTGCCAAATTTCATTTATAATTTTAATAATATCAGACAGCAATTTATGTAACGTTGGAGATAATCTTTTCGCGGCAAGTTGTTCATGGTGTAAGGTACCATGATTTAAAATTATATCTATGTGTTCAAAATCTTTTATTTTATCACCAATTCGATGCTCATTCTGGCTTCGGGAATCCGTCTGTATATATTTCTGTACACCTATCATTCAATTCCATATTTCAGAAAACAATCATGCAATACACTGAAACTTTTAGATTTTGGCATTCTACCATAGGAGCTACCATATTCATTTCTTAAATATATTTAGAAATTAAATCTCACAAAGCAAAGAAGAATAGACTTGTTTGCTATTTTTGTTGATTCATCAAGCTAAATTTTGCGCGCAACCGGTATAGTGGTTAGCGTCGCTAACTGCCGTGCCGAATGACGTGAGTTCGAATCCCGGAGATTGCATAGATGTTTGTAAATGTACAGCGACGATGCAGCATAGCAGCACTCTAAATATGTGACGAGCCGAAAGTCCTCTCGAGATGTTGGCGGTAGGAGAAGAGCGATGGGAGATCCTCGGACCCGTCCCCTCGAGGTGCTCTCCATCAAATTTGGGGGGGGGGGCGGAACTGAGCTAAATCGTGCTGTCACCTGAAAGGTGATCAAGGCTGTTGCCAACGGCAGGCGTATTCTAGCGCTTCTTGCCACGAAGGATTTCGTGGGCTTGGTCTGAATACGTCAGACAAGTGAGCATAAGCAACAACACCAGCTGAATTGTATTAGAGTATTGCATTTTTGACCATCAATATCACTTCAACATCTTTGGACAACTCTTCAGTTCTGCTCTCATGTTTTGGGCGGCTTGATTTCCTATAACGTTTCTTAAACTTGTAATAAGCAATATTTAATTAATTTGCCTTTAACTGTATAAGGCTTTTTTGGTTTCGCTTTTAGAAATGTCAAACAAAAAGGCTTTTCTGACTTACTACTTTGGTAGAGTTGTCAGAATTGTATCGGAAATGCCAGTTTTATTAACGAATTTATTTCGTTTTGTAAATTATCACGCCATCTTTGAAGATACTTGACTGGCTTATTAGCTAAAGCTAAATGATTAAATAACAAATGTCTGGCAAGTTTCGGTGGTTTCTTGATGGCAGTTGATAAACTCACAGAGCATGCGAGACAAACCGGTCAGGAATTAAGTTCAATTCTAGGATTATGTATAAAATCATATTTTAAATAATCATGATCATATTGTCTTTAATGTTTTTCTTCTCGACTCTCCTCTGTCCTACTGGTGCTGGATGATGATGGAATCTGTGAGGAACTTATTGATTCTTCACAGAATCTTCTATTTGCATGGGCATAGTTGACTTAACACATTCCTGTAAGCCGTAGCATGTATATTTAGTTCTTGGAAGATACACGGCTGGAATTCTGGCTCGGTCACAGCAGGATTTTTTCATGATTCCTACTCGAAAAAAACTAACGTATTTACCAGTTGAAAAGAAAACATTAGTTTCCTTACTGTATGTTCTATGCAGACGAGGAAATCCCGGAAATGATGAATTCTCGAAACTAAGTATGGACTTCAGCCAAGTCGAATATGATACATTTGAATAGTTGGTTCCATGAAGCTACCCCTCACGTCATAAAAGCAGTATATGCTGTCTCATATATTGTTTGAATATCAATAATAGTTTATAGTAATATTTGTATAACTTCAGTGATATAATTAATGAAAATAAAATTATTTAATTTATCTATAATTCACAAAGCCCAACAAATATTTCTTTATAAAGACTTAACATTTTTATCTTTCATCTCTAGTTAGTATCATTACAGCAGGCTGAGAAACGCTCGCTGAAGATCTACATGGAAAATACTAGACACAAACGAAGTGTGAAAAGGAAAACAAAATACTTGAAGATTTAAAAAAATTGGATTTGATCTTTTTTCCTAAGCCATTTTAAAACTATTTGTCACCAAGTTAACGCAGACACAAAGTTATTAATGACGAAAAGAACTGTGAAAGCTCATTTGCCGGAAGCTATAATTTTAACCTTTTTCATGTTTTTTCCTGAACTCATAGATTTTTTTGAACTCCAATGAGTTATTTTCGTGCTTTCGACCATTAATCATATTCATTGACTCATTTATTAGAAGTTATTTTTAACATATTTAATTACTTGTTTAGTATTAAATTTCATAAAAGGTGAAAGATGCTAAAAATGGTAGATATATTTATTCATGCATAGCTGACAAGTAAATTCAGCTTCTCTTTCAATGTAAGTAGTTAGATAAGATCACACGTAATTACAAATTCAAAGCCAATATACATTTTATGAAGCTTCTAAACTGCAGCTATGCAGCGGAACGTTTCAAATGAAAACTCTTGATTTTGATTTAACAATAAAAGAAATGGTTTGTTCTAAATCAAAACTAACATAATGAGATGCAGTTTTATGTCATGTATTTACTATAAAAATTCACCAACAATATAATACTTATTAACAATGAAAAACAGAATACATATTCTTTTCATTCATATATACATATATATTGGTCTGCTCAAAACAATTTTTCTAAATTTAATTTTGTTTTTGATGCTATAATTTGCTGTTTTTTTTTACACTGCTGATTTCGGCTTGTAAGAGTTGGACTGATAAAGACAAAGACAATTTTAATTGTTTTTTCTGAGATTATTTTAAGTTTTTAATGTGTGCCTTAAATTGTTCAGAAAGCGACTGATTTATTTACTTCTGTTGTTGCACCAACACCATGATGACGATGCAGCAAAGAATGTACTGCTCAAAAAAAAAAAAAAAAAAAAAAAAAAAATGGGGGAGGACAGTGTTATATCTCCCGTTCTACTGGGCCGATTGACAAAATTCAAATTGCGTTCTTCATGTCTTGAAAGCGCGACTTAGGATATATATTAGATTTATATATAGCACTATTCTAACATACGTATTTTGACACAAAATCGGACTTTTTCTGAAATAACATACCAATGTTTTTATATATTTCGATTCTACAGCTCAAATTATATATGAAAATATGAAATTTTGTAAAATTTGGAGCTAAATTTACGGAGAAATTCACAAATTTATGTTGGCACTTTTTGTTCAGTTTGCACCAAGAATAGTTCACTTGGCGAACGTCTTAATATATGGCAACCTAGTTTCCTTTCCCCTGAGAGAAAAAAAAGTCACCATCATTCTTTTTTCCAAATAATATTCTTTATATATTTTTTATTATAACTGTTATTATTTTAAGTAATTTTTTCTTTTTCGAATTTCATTTTAATTGTTTAAGTTGCATGTTTTTCTTCGAATAACTGTTTTAAAAATTTCTATTTACCTATTCGCCCTGCGTAAATAAAGGTGCAACGCTTATTTTTTCAAATAGTTTTCTTTATATATATTTTTTGTCATAGTTATTATTTTAGGAAATTTTTAAATTTTTATATTTTTATTATAGTTTGTGTTTCATTGTCTCTTCAGATAATTGTTTTAAAATTGTCTATTTATTCCTTCGAACTCAGCATTTTAAATATATTTATTAATATAAATTTTCCAGAATTTGATTTTGTTTATTTGAATTGTGTTTCTTTCGGAAGAATACTTTGTAACCCAGACTATGATGCATTTGAAAACTGCATATATTAAAAGAGAAATTACAGTAAAGCACAGTTAACACGCCTTTCAATGTTCCGTTCAGAAAAGAAATATATAAATGAGACAGATGTATAACGGACATTTTAACACAGGATGACTTGCATACACTGCTTTAAACAGTTTTATCATTGTGTCCATTGCTTTACACAGTTTTATCCTACATTTGGTTTCTTAATGTTATTCATATTTTAGACAAATATTTTATTTTTGTAATCGTAAGAATCAAATATCATAAGATTAAAAAGTTTTATATTTAAAAAAAAACATATACTAAATTTTACTCAAAAATGGTTTATTCAAATTGGTTTATTTAATTATGACAAAGCACACTAGGGCTATCTGCCTAAGAGAAGGGATGCCTTCGTGGAGGACTTTCTATGGGAAACTGGCACGCATACACATTACATATGGGGAAAACCACGAAAACGCCCATGCAGACAGCCCGTTCGCGGGATTCGAACCTCGGACCGAACTACCAGTCTTCAGCGATTTACCACTCGGCCGCTGTTTCATCAGGAGGAAAAAAAAAGTTTTTAGGTGACATCCACATACATCACTGGATAAACTCCTGAATCTTCAAATAATTCGACTGAGAAAATCATGGGATTCTCCATTTATGATACGATTTGGTGTTGTATAACGTAATTTAAATTTATACAACCATATAGTCTACAACTAGTCGCTCCTCACTTTAATCTGTAATGGTATCGTTTTTCTCTTTTCTGTTAACACAAGCTTAATTGATGGTATTTGGTGGTGTAGACGTCCAAGTGTTTTCTCTTTGAACACCTAAATTCTTTGAAGTATCCTGAAGGTATATTCAAAAGCGTCCAACTTTTTGAAACATTTTGGTAAGTCTGTCAGTCAGATTTCCTTGCAAATTTTTGCTTAGTTTTCTCCCTAATTTTCTTCTTTCCTTCTAGAGTTATTTTCACTGTAGTGCACACACAAGAAAATTAAGATTTTTCGATTGCTAGACTTCCATAAATTTTGTATTCTTGTCAATTTTTTAAAATATCAATTACACGAATTGCGTTTCAGCTGAAGACAGCTTTTCATTTTCTAGTCATTTTAACTATAAATAAAGTTTAAAGCAAAGTTCAAAGGATAAATATTTTAATTAAAATATTTTTGCTAAATGATAAAGAAATAAAATAGTCCAGCAGGGTTTATTCTGTACCACCGAGTGACCCGATTCTTATATCGACTGAAACAATCTAAATCATATTAATAATCATGTTTTTTTATACAATCTATAACGCGAGAGAAAAATTAGCTTCTTAATACATTCTTTCTAAGAGGATTAATATAAAATAATTTATTTAAATATATATATTTTTAAAGCTGGGACTTGAACCAAACTGTCAGACTTTTAAAGTTTAATTTACATGGTGGTTATAATTAAAGTTCCAATTTGAAATGGTCATAAAAGGAAAACTACCGGACCAAATGTTATCAAACTTGGGAATCGTGTAAAGGAGGTTATGGGAATTTATTTTCCGCGAGAAAAAAAAAAAAAAAAAAAGTCAAAAACTCACCACCAGTGGAAAAATGGCGCTGTATACAATATTGGTAAATGAAATAAGACATGAAAACATCTGTTTAAAATGTGTTTAATAGTTTCCGAAACGTATTAGAAAGCATGTTCAATGTAGCGTGCAGCATTTTCCGAGAGCAATGCATTCTCAACAGCAGTTCTTAGCATATCAGGAGGAATGTTACGGACATTTTTCATTTCTGCCAAATTGTTTAGATTATCACCATAAACAGTGCTTTTGAGATAACCCCATAGCCAAAAGTCAAGAGATTGAGGTCTGGTGGGAAGACGGGAGTTATCGGCCTATAAGACGTTCATTCGTGAAATGTTGCCTAAGTAACTGTGCGACACACGTGAGGTGGGACCCAGCCCTGCTTAAAAATCGTAGTATCTAAAATATCATGTATCACGAAACATTTTAACATTGACTCTAAGTGAGCTGCAATCACAGTGGTCCAGCTGTCGACTGCTCTTCAGAGAAAAATGGTTCAGTTATAAAACTAGCTGTCATTCAGCTCTAAACGGTGTGGAATGACTGCTATGCAATCGAATGCAGTAGGAGAATGCAATGGAACTAGGTAGATTACATGAGTGATTGCTTTGGCCCAAATCGATTAAAAGCGTTTTGAATCAGTATCTTCATGTTTTAGTGCCGAATTCAGGCTTCAAAAATTACAAATTAGCGATCTGTAAGAAAACGATTTCCAGATTGTACGCACTTGTGCGAGTGATTTGCGATCTCACATTTACTAATCGATAATTCGTGGTTTTCACGGAGTTAGATTCCGACCCATATTTCGTTTAACAATATTGCATACAGCGCCATTTTCCCCCTGGTGGTGAGGTTTCCAACTTCCTTTTTTTCGCGGAAAATAAATTCCCATGACCTCCTTTACACGATTACCAAGTTTGATAACATTTGATCCGGTAGTTTTCCTTTTATGACCGTTTCAATGTGGAACTTTAATTATAACCACTCTGTATATTATTAAATTTTAATTTGAAGCTATGCGTTATATGTATACCAAGCGTAAATTTTTCGCTTTTATGGAAAAATAAAGAATCGAAGCAAATATACTTAGGATAATGGACCAAAACTGAAAAAATTCTCCTTCCATCCGAAAATAAAATATTGAAACTTCGAACTTGAATTTATTGGGTTATCGAAATATTTAATTTGACTCATCTTCTAAGCCCTAGTTCCGACAACAATTTCTGTCAAAAATTGCGAATTACTTAAGCTAAAGTAAAAGATTTAGTATATATTCACTGCATGTTAATAAAGTAATCAGAGTGGAATAAAAATAGATTATAAAATTTACGCTGATGCAACTTTTTGTCAGACTGCACAACAGGTAATGGAAGAGAAGGCTTGTAGAGACCTGCTTTGACATGCCTCTAAAAGTGGATGTCATACTACTTTTGTCTCTTCAATGTCAAAAAACTTTCCTTTGAGAGGCAACTTTAGTTTTTGGGAAAGAAAAAAATCACAAGAAGACAAATTACTCAACTACTCGGGCAATTGCAGAATCGTTTTGATCCTGAGCTTGTAAGAGAAACCTAATATCACTGGATTTAAACACTTCTTTAATCTTCCGAGAACGTTCCTTCTTTAGCTTATATTCCAAGAATATTAAGTGAATACAATTATTGCAAAAGAAATTGAATATTCATTTGCACTACGGCTTGGTAGTTTACTAAGGAGTTAACAAAACTTCAATTCTGCTTTTTGAGTCTAAGAATACAACAACATTTTATATATTTACAAATAAATTATTAAATTGGAGATTTAATTGGAGCCTCACCAGTTGCCTAGCATTTGAAGATTGTTAAATACTAATTGTTTGTTGCGAAGTCTAACTCAGGCTTGCATGGTTGGTTTTCGTAGTTTTCTAGGTTCTCTTTACAAAGGTTCTGTATGAAAGCATCTTAATCAAATAGCTCCCATGTTCTTTCTATGTTCAAATAACCAACTAACCTAGTTTAAGCGCGATTTCCAAGTGAAGTTACTAGCAAAACCCGAATACTCATTAAAAATCATGTAGCTTGCCAATCGGGAGTAACATGAAAGATACGGCGCCAATAATTGAATTGCTGCTACGGTACGCTGTTTTTAAACTTAGATGGTAGTTCTTTAATTTAATAGCTCACCAGCGGCCGAGCGGTAAAGACGGTGAACACTGATAGTTCGGTCCGAGGTTCGAATCCCGCGAACGGGCTGGCCGAATGGGTGTTTTCGTGGTTTTCCCCATGTGTGACGTGTATACGAGCCAGTTTCCCTTAGAACGTCCTCCCCGAAGGCATCCCTCCCCTTAGGCAGATAGCCCTAGTATGCTTTGCCATAATTAAATAAATACACCAACACACCTTGGCACCAACTTCCTGATGATGATGCAATGAAGGGCGAAAATTTCTTATATAACTTTTGGTTATGGAATATTTTAGCTCATTTGGTTTCTGCATACGTTTATGCATACATCCCAAATTGAATATATATATATATATATATATATATATTCTATACAGCTATATGACGAATTATGCATTGAACAACTGAAGTATTTTTACCGCCGGCTGGCCTGGAAATTTTATGCTAATATTGTAAATATCAAGAACCCGGTCATAAGGGTGTACGATTATGATATAAATGACCTAAATAATAATAAACGGCCTATGGAAATTCTCAGTAACCAAACTGAATAATATGTATTTAATGTTATTAAGCTGTGATCTGTGCTTCTTTTATATTGTGTGACTAGTTAAGTTTCTGGTTATTTATAAAATTTTAAAAGTGCACTAGGAGACTCACACTATATGCCTGTTTGTTTACGCACCTCGTATTACAATGGCGCCGACATGGATGACGCAGTTTCGACTTTGATTATACTTAATAAATTCAGTCACTCTCGGTCTATTTCAACCAAACTGAATACATTTAATAATATAACATTCACACGTAAACATTTAGTAATAATTCAGGAGTACAGATAAGCATAAAATAAGAATTACAACCGTTACAGGCCAGCTACGCTTTTAGCGACCGAATCCTACGAACGAAAAATCTCAAAAGCGTGTTGCCAACGCAGGGCAACGAAAAGGTAGAAATTAATTCGATAGGCGTGGCAGTAAACATACTCCCACCCTATCAGGTTTAGTCCTGATACACAGGCAACGGTGAAATTCCTCTTTTGAAAACACCAGTTTTAGTTTTGACAGTGGCTACGCGAGCCAAGCTGTCCTTGCCCGGATGGACATCGACGATCCATCCAATAGGCCAAGCTAGCGGTGGAGATCCATCTTCGATGATAAGAACCACCGTGTCGATTTTTAGATTGGGTCTGTTGTTCTGCCACTTGGATCTCTGCTGAAGCGAAGTCAAGTATTCCTTTTTCCATCGCTTCCAGAATCCCAGACGTGGATTCTGTACAAGTTCCACCTAGAACTCCTTGTGCGTAAATTCTGATGGCTCTCTGGAAAGGAAGTTAAAGTATCACCTGTAATGAAATGAGAAGGGGTTAAAACATTAATACAGTCAATATCAGTATCGTTCACGTAAGTAAGTGGACGTGAATTCAAGATAGCCTCGATCTGGGTAAGTAGCGTTGACAACTCTTCGTAGGTTAAAAGAGTCTCTTTCAATACTCTTCTCAGATGAAATTTCGCTGAGCGAATGCCGGCTTCCCATATTCCTCCGAAGTGGGGCGAAGCAGGCGGTATAAAATGCCATTCAACAGATGACTTAGTTAGTTCTCGGGAAACCGATTCCGTTGCATACAAGGAAGACCAAATATGATTTAGTTCTTGTAGTTTTTGGCATGCTTCCACAAAATTGGTACCGTTGTCACTGTAAATGTGCCATGGTGCACCGCGACGTGAAATGAAACGTCTAAGTGCAGCGATAAACGAGTCTGCCGTCAGGTCACTGACTGCTTCTATATGCACAGCTTTAGTCGACAAGTTAAACGAACAGAGCTTTCGTTGTTTTAGAGCCTTTCGTTGTTTTAGAGACACGACCCTTATTAAATTTCATGGTAATAGGACCAGCGTAATCCACACCAGATGCGTAAAAAGGTCGTTCCAAAGTCACACGATGTTCAGGTAAGTCACCCATCAATTGCGGATTTGAAGCAGCTTTAAATCGATGACATATTAAGCAATGGTTGACACAACTGCTTATCAGTTTCTTTCCTCCAATTATCCAGTAAGATTGTCTGATGAGGTGTGATAATAAAGAAGGACCAGCATGAAGGTAAGTAATATGAAGTTCTTTCACTAGTAATTCGCTAAATTTATGTCGAGAAGGAAGTATGACAGGATGTTTGATGTTAAATGCTAAAGATGAATTTCGAAGACGTCCTCCCACCCGTAAGAGACCATCTTTATCTACGAATGGATACAAAGAACGTAGTTGGCTCTTCTTGGGTAAAGGTTTCTCTTCTTTAATACATTGTAAATCCTCTTTGAAATGATGATTTTGAATCCAACGAATAATGAAATTTTCTGCTACTCGAATCTCTAGAAATGTTAGCGGCATAAGGTAGCTGGAGTTAATGCCACTACGTGAAATGTTCTGAGTAACATGATGCTTCTTGCAATTAGTAATAAATCTTTGGCATTAAGCCAGAATACGAACAATTTTACGACGCGAAGAATAATGCTCGAACAAATTAGCTAATAAATCATTCGATTCACGTATATGAGAAATAAAAATAGGATCATATCTTTGTTCGGCCTTTACTTCAGTATCATCTTCAGATTTTAATTCATATTTAGGCCATTTTTCCTCTTCCTGACGCAACCATGGTGGACCATTCCACCACAAAGTACAATTTGGTAGGAGTTGAGGTTCAATACCACGAGAAGCAATGTCTGTAGGATTCTGTTTACAGGGAACATGATTCCAGTGTTTTAATAGGTATCACTTCTATGATTTGAGATGTTCTGTTTGCCACAAAAGTTTTCCACTTACGTGGATGAGCTGATAGCCAAGACAGAACTACCTTGGAATCCGTCCACGCAAAGATTTCAAAATCAAACTTCTTTAAAATTTTCAATAGAGATCGCATTAATCTGGTCAACAAATACGCAGCACAGAGTTCTAATCGAGGAATGGATACTTGCTTTATAGGCGCGACTTTAGTCTTTGATACCAAAAGATTAACCTTAACCGTACCATTGCACCTTTGGCGACAGTAAATGGCTGCTGCATAAGCCTGCGAAGATGCATCAGAAAATCCATGTAGTTGGATAACACTGTCCGTTGTATGACACATCTCGGAATTTCACAATTATTGATTTGACTGAATGTCTCTTGAAATTTAAACCAATCATCTGAGATATGCTGGGGAACAACTAAATCCCAGTCGCCTTTTACTAACCATAGTTTTGGATAGAATATTTTAATCAATATAGTGCAAGGAGATAAGATACCTAAAGGATCGAAAATGCGAGCAGATTCTGCTAATATGCGTCTTTTTGTTATAAGTGCGTTGATGTGCAGTGTAGCTTTAAAACTGAAGGTATCAGTAGTTGAATTCCAAAAAAGTCCTAAGACTTTCGAACTCGAATTAGAAGATATGTCAAAATCAGAATTCAATGAACAATGTTCCTTAAATTCAGTTAGGAATTCTACAGAATTTGAATTCCACTTCCTCAAATCAAAACCACGTGCATGTAAAATTGAAGATATTTTCTTGCAGACAGATACTGCATCATCAACTGTATTTGCACCCGACAATAAGTCGTCCATATACATATCCTCTTGCAATATACGAGATACATCTGATTTTCCTCTTTAGACTCTAAAGCTACCTGCTTCAGACATCGAGTTGCTAAAAATGAAGCAGAGGAAAGATCATAAGTAACTGTTTTCAACTTGTACGTGCGCATTTTATCACTGGAATTGTATCGCCAAAGTATCAATTGATAATTCTGATCTTCAGGAGCTACCATCACCTGACGATACATCTTCTCCACATCGGCTGTGAAAACAATTTTAGGAAATCGAAAATTAATCAAAATCTCAAAAATATCTCTTTGTAATTTCGGACCTACCCCTAAAAGAGAATTCAATGATATACCATTTTCAGATTTGCAGGATGCATCAAAACTACTCTTAATTTTGTCGTTGTGCTAGAAGGTTTAATTACCGCATGATGAGGAAGATAAAACTTTTCTATATCCGATCTGTTAGATAAATCATCATTAATCACAGTCATATGTCCTAACTGTTCATATTCACGTATGAAATCTTTATACTGTTTTTCAAATTCTGGATTATCTTTGAATTTTCGTTTCATGGAACGCAACCTAGAAATTGCTGCCGGTTTTGAATCACCCAACTTCAAATGCGATTTATAAAATGGAAGTTTTACAACAAATCGCCCATCTGAATTAACAGCATGAGTGTTTTGAAAATGTGATTCACAAAATTGTTCCTCAGGTGTCAGAAATTCCTTCTTCCCAACATCGACAATATCCTCCATTTCCCAGAAACATTTAAGTTCGTAATCAATATTTATATTATCTTCTAAATTTATGAAGTGTGCATTTGCTGTTTTTGAGCCTTCCATATTATTTCCGACCTTCCCAGCAATCACCCAACCGAAAATCGTATTTTGAGCTACAGGCTCATTTTTCGAACCATATATTTGGCCACATCTTAAAACTGAGAAAAAATAATCAGCTCCTAAAACCAAATCAATTTCTTTGGGTTCAGCAAAATTCGAAACCGCTAACGGAATAGATTTAATGTATTATATATGCTTTACGTTAATCACTTGTTCCGGCAATGGCAAAGTTAACCTATCCAAAATGTATGCGTTAACATCAATTACTTGATTATTTATCTTTGACCGAACTTTAAAATCAACAGAACCACGAGTTGTGGAAGTTGGCACTCCGCCAATTCCACGCAAAAGTAACCTTTTATTTTTTCTTTTTAATCCTAATCTTCGAACAGCTCGTTCAGAAATAAACGAACTCTCATTTCCGGAATCCAATAATAATAATTTAATTTCGATAGTTTCGCCACTGGATGAAAATGCGAGTGCGAGAACTGTAGGCAAAATCGACGAGTTGCAATTTTGAATCGTATTACAGACAACTACCTGACCTTGACCCTCGCATGATTCATTCGAAATTCTCTCTGGAGTGCTTTCGTTTTCATTTGGCGCTTTTATAAGCTGTACGTTGTTAGCTTTAATATCTTCATGCAACAAACTATTATGCGTTTTTGAATTACACAAATTACACTTTAACTGTGAATTACAGTTTTTGATTAGATGGGAATTTAAACATAAAAAACACAATCATCGTTTCCGTGCAAAGTTCTTTTTAGCAGTAACATCCAAATTCTTAAATTTAACGCATTTATATAACGCATGAAGTCCGTTACATTTCGAACATTTAGTATTACTAAATTTAGAATTCTGTAATGTTTTAGAACTAACATTACTACTTTTATCAACAACTTTAGCTTCCGCTTCTTTATTTATGATAATTTCGAGAGAAGAACACCTTAAATTTAAAAATTCAAAAAAATGATTCCAATGTAGGAAAATCATCTTCCGCTGTTTTCTGTGCCCATAACTTTCGAGTTTTTGAATCTACCTTTTGAAGCAAAATAAATATTAACCATGGATCCCTAGAAGTTGCTTCGTCACCAACAGCTTTTAAACCTCTGATAACTTCATCGGAAGTATCAGCTAATTGCCGTAAATTAACATTATCAACCTGTGAAATACATTTTTGATCCATAAATGTTTTAATTAACGATTGTACGATTTGTTTCTTTTTATCGTACCTTGCGAGCAATTTTGCCCATGCTTCTTCATAAGAATTATTTGATAACGGAATATGTTTAATTATAGAAGCTGGTTCATCAGCAAGTGATCCGATTAAATACTGAAATTTCTGTATATTCGATAAAGAAGTATTATGCACTGTTGCAACAAACAAATCTTTAAAATTCATCCAGTCATTAAAGTTACCCGAAAAAATAGGAATATTCAACTTAGGTAACTTAAAGTTATTAATATTAGAATTTCCTGTAACATTTGGCACATTAGCCGCATTTAATACATCTAATGAATTTTGATACTGAAGTTTCAAACTAAAATACTTCGATTCAAAATCTTCAATTTCTGACTGTTCTGGTAATTGGGCATCAAATTTATCAAAATCTGAATAAATTCTTTCCAAGCGCTCCAGATGCAAAATTACTTCATTTTTAGATAAATCGGAAGAAATAGTATTCTGAAGCCTTGTAAAGGCCGCTTTTGCCCTACCACGCAGTCTAATGACAGTAGCTTGATCCATAATAAGTAATCGAAGTATTCAAGTTCAAAATCAAAATCAATACAAAATAGATATAAAACTTCAAGAATCAAATTTAGATGTAAATCGAACTAAAAAATCATCACTTATCTGTATTTGAACTGCTGACGAATTCTTGATATGATCTCGTCGGCGTGCCTCCAAATGATGTTTACGTACCTCGTATTAGAATGGCGCCTACATGGATGACGCAGTTTTGACTTTGATTATACTTAATAAATTCAATCACTCTCGATCTATTTCAACCAAACTGAATACATTTAATAATATAACATTCACACGTAAGCATTTAGTAATAATTCAGGAGTACAGATAAGCATAAAATAAGAATTACAACCGTTACAGGCCAGCTACGCTTTTAGCGACCGAATCCTACGAACGACAAATCTCAAAAGCGTGTTGCCAACGCAGGGCAACGAAAAGGTAGAAATTAATTTGATAGGCGTGGCAGTGAACAAACACTGTTGCTTGTTTACATGTTATTAAATGACTTTAAATAGGTTAAAGCTAGTTCAACTACCTTCTCAGCTCTTTCGGATGGCATTTCAGGTCTTTGATTATTCTCACACTTCATTTAACATTATTCCTATTTTTGAGACCCTTCTTACCTTAATATGCTTAGCAAAATACTTAAAAAAACTCTATAACTGTGTACATATTTTATTAATATTATGCTAGTTATTTACTGGCATCATTCGAAATAACTTACTTATTCAACAAGGGGTTACGTCTCTGATCCAGGCACCCTGGTGCTACATCGTTAATTCACCAGTGGGAATGAGAATAAAAAAAATTGTATGGAATATGTTTAGAAAATATGGCACTGAGAACTGAGCTGAAAAATTCAGTAGTTTAGCGTTAAAAGAAATATAATTACAACAAGAATTTTAACTAAATTTTAGATCTATATTGTTTGAAACAACAACAAAAGGAACAATGAAAAAGGAATATTATAATCAAAACCTAAGAACT
The DNA here is from genome assembly GCF_044657685.1 of Stegodyphus dumicola. NCBI lineage: Eukaryota > Metazoa > Arthropoda > Arachnida > Araneae > Eresidae > Stegodyphus > Stegodyphus dumicola. Next base: position 104,058,095 of record NC_140770.1, on the reverse strand, counting down.
ACAGAAAATTGAAAGGGCGATATTCAACCTTAGAAGTTAATAAAAATTCATAAACTCATAAGAAAACAGACATTCTACTATTCTTTTGACATCTTTATAAGAAATAAGGTATTGGTGCCCTGAGAAATGTAAAAGAACATAAGTTGTTTCTGAGCTAACTAATTTAGACTAGATTTTTATCATTAATTTTTCGATATATATGTAAAAAACAATAGTAATACAGACTTACTTTAAGTTCATGTTCTTTTGAAATAGCAAGGAAAGAAATTATAAAAGCAATGTTTTAGTCAAAACATAAAGCACTGTAGAAAACGTATTTCAAGAACAATTATTTTCTCTCATATTTTGACAGGAATGTTCTTTTATATTATTCATTTTGTTGTTGTTTCAGTAGAATAGAAATTGAAAATTAAGACTAGATTTTCATTAATCTTGTTTTCCTATTCTCGCAAAATTACTGAATAATTTTAATGCATTATTTTCTTAGCGGATTTTTCTGAATGCATATATATTGCAAACTGCAGGAAAGAAAAACGTATTTTCAAATATCAGTTTGAAAGATTTGCAAGATTTATAAAAGAGAATGAATAAAACAAATGCTCTTGGGATAGTTTTTATTCTGGTGGTATAGCTTGGGTATAGCTTGAAATAAATTTCTTCATCTTTCTTGGCAAAATATATTTGTAAATATTATTTAAAATGCATTTGGGTCGATAGTGTAAGAAAATATTTATGCGTATATGATTTTGGTTACTTGAACATTCTTGTGAAACTTTTGTTGGAATTTCAGTATCACTTTACAAAATGCTTAAATGCCATTATTTCTACTCTATATTTATACTATGTATCTACTCTATATTTATACTACTCTATATTTATACTATATTTCTATATATCTACTCACTATCACTATATATCTACTCTATATTTATACTATATTTATACTATTTATACTCTATATTTATACTATATATTTCTACTACTATATATTTATGCTTACCATGAATTTAAATGAAGCTCCATATTAAGCCCTAATAACAAAATAATTCTTGAAACAAATAATATAACTTCCCTCTATTACAAATTAAAAAGTATATTTTTTTTCGTTATGCTATGCTAAAATATGCATCGATATTTATTACAAGCTTACATCTATGAAAAATTACCTTCCCTCCTGCGCATATGCTTTCATTGTGTAAGTGGTTAGCAAGTTCAACTGGTAATCTAAAAAATGCATTTGTGGTAATTTGTATACCTGCAGGAGCACAGAATTTTCTTTTTAATATTTCTCACTCAAAAAACCTTAATAAAACTCTACAGAGGCGTCCGAAATAAAATGTATTGCGCAATAATATTCATCACCTGGATTCGGTTTACTGGCTCGCATGTTTCCTCCATGTTACTCTTCATGTGGAAGAGAATGTAAGGAATTATCGTTTACCTCTGTCCATGGTTTCGTATTAAAGAGGTTTACACATTCAGCTAGCAAATTGAGAAATACGTGGTTAGAATCCATGTAAATGAGCAGGTTTTTCAGGTTTCTCCCACGAAAAGTCATAACAGGATTTTGTTGTGTAGCGAATTTAATTATGTGATTCATGAAAATCAAAATTTTAATTTGTAATTATTCAAAATTTTGAGCTACACAAGTTTGGTTATATTCTTTTTGGGCCTATTGACTCTAGTGTAATATATTTTGGCTTTCCGTGTTTACGCGAACTGCGTCTTGAATCTTGTACACGCAAACAATGGATAAGTGATTTTTTTCACGTAATAAACTCAGTTTTTCATGTCAAAAATTAATTTGATTTCTTAGTATTTAATATCATTAGTTGCAGAAAAATTAGCTCTTTAATTTGGCATAACTTTCGTTTTTCTAACTTTAATTGCATTTCAGTTATGAGCTTTAATTAGTAGATATTTCTTCGTTTGCTTGTGATTTAGTTAAAGGGGGATGAAATGCCTTCCTTCCGGTTGAAAAGTCACTTTTTGCGAGTTTCAGCGTTCTTTCGTTGGGACCCATTGCAGGGTTGTTGAAATTCTTTATTTTCCCCTGTCACAGGTGGTGTTTATTTGGCGAGGGTTTGGCGACATAGATTTTCCGTTGAGGTTTCAAAGTAGTGGATTTGGCGAGTTTGATAACATGAGGGTATGCTGTTGTTGCAACTATTTTAACTTTCGGCGAATAATGGGTTGTGCCAACTTGGCAGTCCGGCGCTCTCCCTTTTAACGGGTTGTTTTGTGGGACGAGGTCACTTTTTGACACTTCTTTTGCTCTTTGAATTGCTTTCCGATGCTACCGAGGCGACAGCTGACTCCGACGAAGAAAATGAAGCTTCGCCCCTATAGACCTACCGGCCTCTTGGCTAAGCGCTTTGAGCGCGGACCGTAGGTATGGGCATCTATGTCTTCGCAAAAATTCGAAATTCTTTCATCAGTTTTTTTTTTTTTTTTTTTTTTGTTGTGTGTGTTTGTGTATCTCAAGAAAAATGTACAGAAGTAAATTTCTAAAAAAATGATGCGTGCTCCCAGCTCAACCACTTGAAGGTCGCTATACTCTGAAATGGAGCGTTAATTTACAACCGTTGCTTTTGGAACCTGTTAGAATTTGATTCGTCATTTCCCGCTGAAGATGTCCGGGAATTGGTTTGAAAATTAGTTCCTGTTAATCTCCTCGTATCTCCAAATCCGGGACTGTATTCAATTATTTGGCCTATTTAGATCCTCATTTGTTTATCATAATCTTCTCGTATCTCCACATCCGGAACTGTATTTCACTTATCTTACCGTATTGGAACCTCATTTGTTCATCCTAAAATCTACTAGAACTTCTAGGCTACCGTAATGACTCCATACAATTCGACGAACATTTTTTTTTTCCATTCAACAGGCTGCCAGCATTCCTCATGAGCTTCAATGGATTTTTTTATTGTTTGACTTTCCTTCTGCTCAGCGAACAGAGAAGTTCTTTTCTTTTTTTTTTTTTGGTTAATTCTTGGTTAGTTAAATATTATAGATTTCTGCAGTTAAAATGATTGAATTAACTTAATTTCTTGAACCTTAAATTTTTTGTAGTTGATAACTTTATCCTAACTCTATAGAAATCATTTTTCTTTGGTGTATCAATTAAGTAAAAGCATTAAATTGAATAAAGATTTATAACCTTATTAAAAATTATTGTAACTTAACTTAATGGTTGAGAAAATTAAGTTCTTCAGGAAATTATTTAATTGAATATTTTTTTTTGAATTACTCATTGGTGAGGATGATTTGTAATAGTGCTTGTATTAGAGTATTCTTGCTTCTCTCAGGACGAACTTGTTTGTAGAAGTGTAAATGTGTCAGTACTTATCTTTATCCGGTTAAACCATATTTAATTAATCAAAAGGAAAAAAAAATTAAATGATAAAAATTATTATGTGCAATAATAGTATTTAAATGATGGTATTGAGTGCAATATTAAGCAATATTTTTGTTGTATTGATGAATTCTGTGTGAAGTGGAAAGTGTAACTTGTTAAATTTATTTTTTTTTATTATTTTCTCCCCGGGGAGGGTAGTGTTCTTAAACTTATAGTTTATTTTGGTATGTTTTACCAGATTTGCAATATTAAATTTAATAGTAATTACAAGGATGTTAAAAAATAATTACTCAGAAATGTTGGATGTGTAAAACAATAGTACAAATTTTGTGGAATATATTTTGATTTTTTTTCAACTAATGGATATATATATAATTTGCATTAATAGTTAAATAAATAAGTTTTTCTAGATCATTCAATGGTTAAATTTATTTTGTGTGTTCATGATTTTTACCAGTCTTTACTCAAATGAATTTTAAGGGTTATTCCGAAATAAACACAACGCAATTAGAACAGGTTATTGATACTGGAATGTTATGGTAGGAAAGAGTATCCTGGTGTTATGGTAAATTAGTAGGTAAAATTTAAAAACTAAAAAAAACACCATAACATTTTTGGTGCCGTGACTCTAGCACCATAACAATTTTATATAGTTGCACCCCGGGCAAGGCTAGTGCTGTTGGATGTGAAACTTCAAAACCTTTATATGTGATTGTTGATAAAAAAATTATACACTGAAATTAGGACATCAAAAGTCAAGGAATCAGAAAATATAAAAGGCATTTTTTCTCATTATATTTTTCACAAAAGATTTAACGATTTTTATTTTGGATGAGAAATTCACGCCCGAATAAAATCAATGTATCAGAATTGCTATATAAAGTAATATATATGAATAAGAAAGACATTGTAAGGTCTATGAAATTTTGGCTCATTTACTTGGGTAACAAGATTACAAAACAAAGATATCACTACTTTATAATGCTGTTTCTAGTTAAATAGGTTTAGTATTAGAATCTACTTCGCAAAGTATAGATTCTTGACAAGTCAAATATAAGTCAACTCGCTGATCAATCCTCTGAAATGAATTCGTCCTAATGGAAGCCATATACTGTATCAAGCTTATGTTCGGTTGTAACGTTTATCCTACGTTTTCTAACAGTTAATTGTTAGTTAAAGTAGCTTTCCTGTCCATTCTTAATTTCAGCTTACAACTTCCTGCCAGAACGTATTTTCAGAATCGCGGTCAAATGCAAATGAGAAGGAGAAGTATTTACCTTTGAAGTTCTACTGACTTCGTTAGAGAGCCAGATATTTTCAGCAGCGCACGTTCGCCTTTTAGGCTACTCTTTCTCTTAGCTATTATTACGCTCGGCCGTACTTAATGACCTTGATAGTTTCGCCGTCAGTTAGCATTAAAGGGCCAACTCTGTTAGTATCTTGATAGCTTCGGCTATATCTTTTTAGTTAAGGTTTACTTCTTACTATAACTGAGTTCAAGCCTAAGTGGAGGCTTTATTGTAAACTCCAAGAAGGAGTCGTCTGTGAAATTTAATAATAAAGGATATTTAACCCTTCTTGAGTTCTGCTTCTCTGTTCACTGAACTAAACGATTTTTCGCTTACCAGTTCTTAAGGTTCCTCATTAGCAGCTTTAACTTAAAGGAAGGAATCTTACACGGTAATAGACCTAAATATGCGAAAATGTACAAATTATGGCGGAAACTTGAGAAAACCGTCCAGTTTGAGGTAGACATTTTCACGTTGAAAATCATGGTTTAGAGATGTTCATAAAAGAAAAGAAATAAAGCGCTTCAGAGAATGTTTCCTAAATACGATGCTTTGAAACGAGGCGTTGCAAGAACTGCAAAGGATTTCTGGCTGTGATAAAGTATTCTTTCCCCTTCTAACGTTTGTTCTAACGTTGATAAACGTTTTCCTATCGTTTCCTCTATCGTTAAGTACAGCAAGGTAACTACACAATGGTTAGCGCCGCAGCACTTCTTGACTTGCCGAAAGCACGAAGGCCTGGTACCGCTGGAAAACTTAACGTCTCTCCCACTTCTTTTCACAGGAGAGAAAATCTTTTGTCTGATGACTGCACCACTTGGAGTATTTGCATAAACAGGACCCTGGTTGCTCTAGCTCTTTTAGCATTGAATTGCTCTGCGGGGAGTTTAGTTACGGGAGAGAAAAATCGTCGGATAGGGAGATCGCCGTGATGAAGTTGCACCCCGGGCAAGGCTAGTGCTTTTCCCCCTTTCCATTAGCAGAGAGGAGGTTGAACCAACGGAGGGGCCTTCAAGGCCGCATGGTTGAACCGCGATAGTTGGCGTCTTCTGGTAGTTGGGAAACCCCTTCCGGTGAAGATTTCTCTGTTTGGGTTGCTGTGCTTTGCTTTCTTCCGATTACCATATTTCGCCAATTTTTTCAAGATCTCGACGAGTATAAAAGTTGTTGCGCAGATGGGACGAGAGGATTTCCCATGAATTTATCGCATATTAAGTAGATTTCATGTATTTCAAAAGACTTAGGTCTTTTATTCTCAACATATTTTGCTGTGTTTTATCATGTTTGTACTTTATTTATTTCTAAAAAAAACATCAATTTATAAACTCTAACAGAACGCTGATCATGTGATTTGCTCTTCTTGAGTCTCCCAAATGTCAATTCTTTCATTTCGCCTCTCGCCGCCATTGATATAGCTACGCTTCCCATGATACGCCATGATATGCATTTTAGCAAACTTAGGTTATGAGTTTTCTCATTTATTGATCTCGCCCTTGGGCGCAGTGTGCTTTTCAACACACCTTTTAATTTTACAACCTTAATGGCCTATGGTTTAAAGATTATTTATTGGTAAGAGTTCTTAGTAGTTGAAACCAGAAGTATAGAAATGATCCAAGACCCAAGCACGAGAGGAAGAAGAGAGCGAAAACAAGAGACATCGCAGCATGAGCGTCACAGGACCTATTTAGAAGACGAACAATTCCCTACGAATGGAAAGGCTGCTGAGTGTGAGAAGAAAGCATAACCTTGGAGGATAAAGCACTAGATCCGACTGCAAAAAAGACCCTTGCACCACTGAAGGTTTAATTTTTCGCCGAAATGAGAATGACGGTTTATGACCATCAGCCCGGGAGTTTCCCTGACGGAAATTGCAGATTGGCGGAGTTTCAGGCCGCCGCCTCAGGACCTGCATTTAAATAATATTCTCTTATTATTTCCCTTTTATTTTGAAGATTTTCCTTCCCGGTATTGTACCCTACATCTACAGTATGAAAATTTAGAATGTAAAGAATACCAGTGTACATTCGGAGGGGCCCTCTCCCATAATTTTAGAAAGTTAAAACATTATAAGGGATGTGCCTGTTTATTTTGATATGTCAGCCAACAGTGTTAACTTTGATGACTTCCACCACCAATTTAAAAATGTCACTTGTATTCTTATTCGTTTCACCATAAATAAACGTTAGTTTGATTGACTCACTTTTGTATTTTTTTTTTATTTTAGTTATTTTACACTGGACCTTAGTCATAGAATGCGTTTTAATTGGTTTCCACAATGCTACGTTGTTAAATTACTGAATTTATTGTTTATGTTGGCTTAAACATTCTCAGTGTTATAAATTTACAATTACACAGTGAGGATGTTTAGTAGTACCTATTGTAAATATCTACTATGTTTATAGTGTTCTATAAATAATATATGACAAAAATTAGGCATGGAAATATCTAACCAATCCAACCAACAACCATAATTGCTGTTTGGCAGTTGGTAAATTAATTCCATGGAGATAGCTAAAAATCCTGTTTAGTTCATATCGGCGATCAAGAGGTATTTTTCCCATCTCCCACCACCACTACTACTACTATTCGATAAGAGATTAACACCGCTTGACGTAAAATTGTATGGCTTATTAAAATAGGTTTCTGCAGCGTGTTATTTCATTCTTTTTCTATAGTTTGTGATACTTATCCTTTCCCTACATTTTATAGATACGAGTGTGTGCATTTGAACCGTTATAAAATTAAAGAGGAATGGCTTTGCCATCCATGACGATACACCTTCATTCATCAGTGACAGTGAAAATCAACAGCACCGTTTGCCTCTCTTCAATCATCCTGTTCATCTTGACTTGCGGGGATCAATGACCCAGTGTTAGTTTTCAATGTCTATGATCTTAGCACATGTATATGAATATAGGAAAGCCAATGAATGAAATACAGGGTTTGTCCGGAAAGTAACGATTGTAACGGTTTTTCCGGAAAGTAACGATTGTAACGGTTTGTCACAAAGCATCCGATGGTTCAGTTTTTCTAATGCTATTTATTATTCGTTATATTTACATATTTACAAATGTCCTATTGTTAGGCGGACAACCTTCACAGAAATCATGTTGCCTAATCAAACGATATTTCGTTTGTACTTACATGCATTGCACTACTGCCAAGCAGCGCCCTCTACTTCTTTCTTTACAACACTCCTCACCTGTGAACTCAAACCTCAGGGTTCCTGTCACCTCAATTTCACACAAACCGAATACAAAATAAACCAGTATTTCTAAATCAAACACAACATTTGAATACTCTATAAACTACATCAAATTACAAATAACAATTAAGTAATGTTTAAACACGTTAAATCAACTTATAAAGTAATTACTAAATAAGAAACATTATGCTAAATCAAAATTCGCAAGAATTATATAAACTAAACTACTTTAGCAACAATTAATAAAGATATTCAGAAGATGACATATGTGCAAACAACAAATTAGATTATTACACTGTAAGTCTTTACTACTAATTATACACTTCAAGGTTGTACAGCAATTGCACTGGTCTCTTTAGATTACCTGTTTGAGTTTTAATGAGACAAGAACGAACCTGACCATCTCTGCCAGGATAAGTTTCTAGGAATTTGTGGACACTAGTTTAGTGTCCACAAATTCCTAGGTAAACGGTCGTCATGTACAAGAACTACGTCATTAACATTAAACTTACCAGACACTTTAGTAGGTGGACATAAATTCACAGATCTTAAAGAAAGCAAATAATCCTTCCTCCACCTATTCCAAAAGTGGTTTAACAAGGTTTGTTGATGTTTATACATTTTGATCAAGGAATGTCTAGACCCAATGAAGTCTTCTCTGCACACTCTTGTAACTGGATGAGAAAGTAAACGTTTACCAATTAAAAAATGAGCAGGAGTTAGCGGTGAGGATTCTGAAGGGTCATTGTAGACATACGTTATGGGCCTTGAATTAATTATGGCTTCGATTTCTACGAAGGCTGTTTCTAGCTCATTCAAAGAGAGACTAGAACGTCCAACTATTTTCCTTAAACAAGTTTTGATGGTTCTAAAATGCCTTTCCCAGAACCCTCCCCACCATGCTCCCTTTTCCACAATAAACTTCCATGTTATATCGTGGGAAGAAAACAAATTTTGTACAGATGGATGTTGAATACACTTCCAAATTTTTCGCAACTCGAGATCAGCACATTTGAATGTCTTGGCATTGTCTGAATATAACGTTGAGCATAATCCACGACGAGAAATAAACCTGCGAAACGCAAGCATAAAATTCTCCACGCTCATAGAAGGGACAAGTTCTAGATGTAAAGCTCGAGTTGTAGCACATGTAAACAGAAGCAGATAATGTTTATTCTTGCTGTCCTTTGTAAAGAAGGGACCAGCATAATCCAGCCCTGTTACAGAAAATGGAGATGATTGAAGAACACGATCAGGTGGTAAAGGAGCGGTTTTCTGTGTACCGGCACGCACCTTGTATCGTTTACACAAAAAGCACTTACTTAACGTGGACTTGACGAATTGGCGTCCTTTTATGATCCAAAACTTTTCTCTAATATCGGCTAAGGTAGCTTCGACTCCAGCTTGAAACAATTTGTTATGAGACTCAAAAATTACTAGTTCACTGTATCTATCTTTATAAGGTAACAGCCATGGGTGTTTTTCTTCGAAAGCAAAGTCTGAGAATTGAAGTCTGCCCTTTAAACGTAGAAGACCATCGGTATCCAATTCTGGGTTAAGTGAATAAATCGACGATGTCTTTTCTAAGCATTTTCCACTTGATAGATCTAGAATCTCTTTCGCAAAGTATTTTCGCTGTGTAACGTTTACCCAATAGAATTCAGCTCTCGAAATCTCAACAGAGCTTAATGGACCTTTGACTTTCACTGAATTTCGTTTTATATTGTTCGTAAACCGCATAACATAAGCCGCAATTCGATACACCTTCAGCAGCCTGCTGCATCGCGTTAACTCTAGTAATGCCGAAAATTCTACGTCTTGAACAGAAACATGAAGAGATGTTTGCATCCTTGCTTCGTTCTGAACGCTCTCCTCGTCGATGTCGGTCTGTTGATTTACTGGCCAAACACTTTCAGGTTGAGAAAGCCAGCTAGGTCCCTGTAACCAAAGGGAACTTCTCACAAGATTACAGGCATTTTCTCCTCGAGATAAAAGGTCAGCAGGGTTTTCACTCCCACTGCAGTGAAACCAGCATTCAGGATCCGTGAGTGACTGAATATCAGAAACTCTGTTTGATACAAAGGGTTTCCAGTTTCATGCACATCCCTTTATCCAGTAGATAGTTATTTGGCTATCACTCCAAAGAAACATTTGATGACACAGTTCAGGAAACAGCTTTGTCAAATGCATAGACAATTTGGCGGCTACTAAAGCAGCCATCAACTCCAAACGAGGTAGAGTCATAGTCTTATGTGGAGCTACGCGACTCTTCGCGGTAATGAAACTGATGCAAATAATATTTTTTGAATCAAGGTATCTAAAGTATGCTACTGCGCCGTACGCTTTGGGGCTAGCGTCAGCAAAAACATGAAGGCTAACATGAGATTTTTCACTACTACCAAAATATTTTCTGGGAAGAGAAAAATCCTCCAACATCTTTAATTCAGCTTGCCAGCGACTTCAGTCCTTAATTATTTCTAATGGAAGGGTATCATACCAGTCCACACCTAATGTCCAAATTTTTTGTAACAGAATTTTCATTTTCATCACAAAGGGTTGAAACACATCAATTGGATCGTAAACTTTGGCCACCCTTTGGAGAATAGTCCTTTTTGTGGCCTCAGCACTGTCATGGGATAAATTTCCTAAAAATTCGCAATTCAACTTGATCTTATCTGCTTCAGAGTTCCAGATCGTGCCCAAAAATTTTGACTCTTTAGCTAGTTCTATGTTATAACTTTTTCCAATCCACCAGGAATTAAGTTCCTCGGAAATTGACCTTAATATTCTGAAATTCATCTCGGCGTCTTTAAAAATCTTAACCGCGTCTGAGGATAATCGACATGCATCTTCAACAGTGTCTACACCGTAGTATAAATTATCTACATATAACGAGGAATCTAACATTTCATAACTTTCTGGATTTGTGCTTTTATATTTTTTAATGTGGAATTTTATTGTCATCGCTAAAATTGCTGGACTACAGCAAAGTCCGAATCGAAGACGTTTAAACCTTAAAACTTTATATTTTTCTCACTACTCTCGAACCAAAGAAATTTTAAATATTCCCTATCCTTTTCTAAGATTCCTATCATTAAATAGGCCTTAGCTAAATCTCCGCTGAAAGCAATTTCATATTTCCGAAATTTTAAAATTATGTCCAAAACCACGGGGATCAAACTAGGTCCAATGTCTAAAAAATCATTTAAAGACTTTACACCTTTAGCTCTAGAAGAGCTCGCGACGTAAACAATCCTACAACTTGTGGTTTCCTTAGGTTTTATTATTTCCCTGTGCGGCATGAAATACGATGCCTCCGTTATTTCCTGTGAACACTTCTCAACTATACCCTCCTTCATTTGCTCTTCAATTACGGATTTATACTGCTGATAAATCTCAGGATTTCTAATAAGTCTATTTTTAAGACTTTCAAATCGTCTTAATGCTACTCCGAAATTATTTTCTAATTGCCCTGCTTCCGATTTCCATAATAAACTGACATAGTATCTATTACCTTCTACCCGTATTTCCTTTTCAAAGCTCCGAATCATTTCTCTCGCCTCGTTAGAAATCGCTGAGTCATCGGTAAGGCCCATCAAATCTAAAGTCCATAACGATCGTAATGAATCAGTTACGCAAGAAGAACTGTTTACTACTGCCGTGTTTTGAGATACTATTTCGCTCTCTTTATCCTGAAGGCCTACTGGGACCCATCCAAACATAGTAGAAATCGCATAAATTTCCTTCCTAATTGAATCTTTTCCTCCCTTACCATCTTCCAGTAATAATCCACACCTATTAGAATTCCAACGCTTCTTTTACATAAACAAGCGATTCGCAAGCCGCACTCATTCATCATTTTTAGTGTTTGTTTTGACGGCGTGGTCATATGCGCAGCCGTTATGGCGTCAGTGACGAGACAGCTGATTTTTATTTTGTTCTTTTGCTTCGCATCCGAAACACAGAATTCGACAACCTTATATATTTTAGGTACTGCGTATTTCATTCCAGAATAAATAGACAATGTTTCTTCTCCAACAAATTTTAAGTTTAATTTCTTAACTACACTAATATGGACAAAATTTCGTGTAGCACCACAATCGAAAATTAAATTAGTTAACTCTGACTTTCCGTCACAATGAGCTAACACTGAACAGGTTTGCAATAAAGCATTTTTATTCAATGATTTATCACAAGGAACAACAGAAAGCGTGTGTTCTTTTGGGGAGTTTTGTGTTTCATCTACTGAATTGTCTCGCGAGCTTTCGCACAATTCTTTTATGCCATTCGCGCTTTGTTACGATTTGAACTACTCGTACAAAGTGACTCATGATGCGACTTAAACCCGCATTTTAAGCAATTAGTTTTATTTCTGCACGATTTCCAAATGTGATATTTTCGAAAACAAATAAAGCATCTATTTTCAGTACGTACTTACACAATTTTTCTTTAATGCTTTTATCACAAGAAAATGAATTATGGGACTTTTCGCAGAAGATGCATGCACGATTATCAACAGCATTGAAACTGGCAGCCGTAGGTACATTTCTGTGTATTTTTTTATAATCAGACTTAGCATATTCGAAACGTGGAGGCAAGGTATTTCTTTTATCTCGCGTCAATAAACTCGACGTTTCACGACATTCAATTTCCCGCTTTATGAAGTCCAACAAGCCAGATACATTAATTTCTTCATTTGGGTTTGTTTTTCCGTCGATTAAATTCCAGAACGAATTCTTCTGGAATAGCTTTTAACAACACAGGTATTAATAACTGACCAAATGAACCTTTCGTAACTCCTTGCGCTTCTAAATTCCGAACTGCAATTTCGATTTCATCATATAACCTACGTAAAGCTTTAATATTATTTGAATTCCTTACTGGTTCTAAATTTAGCAGTTTGTTCATGAATTGACTAATTATTTCTTTTTTCCCGAATCTATCCTTCAAAGTTTTTATACTCTCATCGTAATTTTTTGCATTTAATTCTAATGAAGATACTACATTACTCGCGGCACCTGTAAGTAATGTTTTCAAGTATGCGAATTTTTCTATCTTACTAAGACTTTCGTTTTTGTCTATAGTGCTTTCGTAACTGTTCCAAAACTCCGTAAATTTTTCAGGATCACCTGAATATGTTTCTAAAACTAGTTTTGGAAGTTTTACCGTACTTTGTACATTTTGCAGTCTAACCAAGTTTTGTTCAGTATCTTTAATACTTATTTTATCCTCTTCCAACATTCGATTGATTCGTTTAATAGCTCGAGAATATTTTTCCTGATATTCCTCAGAACTAACTACATCCGCTTCTAGAGAATCTATCTCAATTACGGAATGAATTGCCTCGTCTAATTCTTTCAAATTACTTTTCTTTTCTATTAATAATTCATGCACTTTGCATAATTCATCTGTATCTTTCTTTGCTAAGCTATCCTCGACTTTCTTTAGTAGTTTAGATACTACCGTTCTCAATGCGGTTCTCCTTCGTTTTAATCTATCTAGTTCTGCCATTATTTCGCGTTAATACACAAATGCACCTAAGACTGCAAATTATCAAAATTCAAATCAAACACGTTCAAAGTTTAATAATAATCATGCTCTTACTTAAAGCATGGTCTGGACACATACTTCCTCGTGAAGTTCACTTTAACAAATCCAAACATTTCCGTAAGATGCACCATTGTGACGAACCTACATTTATCCATGGCGGCCCGAAGAACCTTCGCAAAGCATCCGATGGTTCAGTTTTTCTAATGCTATTTATTATTCGTTATATTTACAACTGTCCTATTGTTAGGCGGACAACCTTCACAGAAATCATGTTGCCTAATCAAACGATATTTCGTTTGTACTTACATGCATTGCGCTACTGCCAAGCAGCGCCCTCTACTTCTTTCTTTACAATAAATGAGCCAACGAATATGGTTAATGGTAGAAAGCACGAAAATAACTCATTGGAGTTCAAAAAAATCTATGAGTTCAGGAAAAAACATGAAAAAGGTTAAAATTATAGCTTCCGGCAAATGAGCTTTCACAGTTCTTTTCGTCATTAATAACTTTGTGTCTGCGTTAACTTGGTGACAAATAGTTTTAAAATGGCTTAGGAAAAAATATCAAATCCAATTTTTTTTAAATCTTCAAGTATTTTGTTTTCCTTTTCACACTTCGTTTGTGTCTAGTATTTTCCATGTAGATCTTCAGCGAACGTTTCTCAGCCTGCTGTAATGATACTAACTAGAGATGAAAGATAAAAATGTTAAGTCTTTATAAAGAAATATTTGTTGGGCTTTGTGAATTATAGATAAATTAAATTATTTTATTTTCATTAATTATATCACTGAAGTTATACAAATATTACTATAAACTGTTATTGATATTCAAACAATATATGAGACAGCATATACTGCTTTTATGACGTGAGGGGTAGCTTCATGGAACCAACTATTCAAATGTATCATATTCGACTTGGCTGAAGTCCATACTTAGTTTCGAGGATTCATCATTTCCGGGATTTCCTCGTCTGCATAGAACATACAGTAAGGAAAATAATTCTTTCTTTTCAACTGGTAGAGACGTTAGGTTTTTTTCGAGCAGCAATCATGAAAAAAAAAAAAAACCTGTTGACCGGTTTGTCTCGCATGCTCTGTGAGTTTATCAAGTGCCATCAAGAAACCATCGAAACTTGCCAGACATTTGCTATTTAAATATTAGCTTTAACTAATAAGCCAGTCAAGTATCTTCAAAGATTGCGTGATAATTCACAAAACGAAATAAATTCGTCAATAAAACTGACATTTCTGATAAAATTCTGACAACTCTGCTAAAGTGGTAAGTCAGCAAAGCCTCTTTTGAATGGCATTTCTAAAAGCGAACCAAAAAAAAGCCTTATAAAGTTAAAGAGAAACTAATTTCTTACTTATTAGAAGTTTAAGAGCAGGTTATAGGAAATCAAGCCGCCCAAAACATGAGAGTAGAACTAAGTAATTGGCTAAAGATGTTGAAGTGATTGTGATGGTCAAAAGTGCAATGCTCTTATACAATTCAGCTGCTGTTGTTGCTTATGCTCACTTGTCTGACGTAGTCAGACCAAGCCCACGAAAGTGGCAAGAAGCGCTAGAATACGCCTGCCGTTGGCAACAGCCTTAATCACATTTCAGGTGACAGTACGATTTAGATCAGTTCCGCCCTCCCCAATTTTGATGGAGAGCATCCCGTGGGGACAGGTCCGAGGGTCTCCCATCGCTCTTCCCCTACTCCCAACATCTCGAGAGTACTTTCGGCTCGTCACATATTTAGAGTGCCGCCATGCTGCATCGTCGCTGTACATTTACAAACATCCATGCAATCTCCGCGATTCGAAGCCGCGTCCTTCGGCACGGCAATCAGCGATGCTAACCACTATAGCGGTTGTGCGCACAATTTAGTTTGATGAATCAGCCGAAATATCAAACGAAATATCAAACATTGCTTTGTAAGATTTAATTTCTAAATATGTCTAAGAAAAGAATATGGTAGTTCCTTTCAGTAGGTAGAATGCCTAAATCTAAAAGTTCCAATTTATTGCATGATTATTTTCTGAAATATGGAATTGAATGGTATGTGTGTAGAAATATATACAGACGATTCTCGAACTATGATTGAGCATCGACTGTAGTTGGTGATAAAATAAAAGATTTTGAACTAGATATAATTTTAACTCATGGTATCTTACACCATGAACAACTTGCCGAGAGAAGATTATCTCCAACGTTACATAAATTGCTGTCTGATATAATTAAAATTATAAATGAAAGTTTTTCACAAAACTCTCAACTCTCGATTATTTCAATCACTGTGATTCATTGGACTCACAAAAAAACTTCTTTGTGATGATGGGCGTTGAGTTGCCTGTCCAGTGTTAAAGTTTTAACATAATTTTTTAACATGAGACAAGAAGTAAAATTATTCTTTCAACAGATCTACAAGACCAAAATGTCTTCTCTGATCATGACTGGGTATCAAAGCTTGCTTTTTGCAGACATTTCTTCTTTGTGAAATAAACTGAACCCATCTATTCAAGGACAACTTTCAGATGTTTTTATTTTGTGAAGTAAAATGGGTGTGTTTCAGAAGGAAATATTACCTAGAAAACGCTACTAATCTACGAAGATATGCAAGTATTCCGAAAGCTGTAAGAATACCTGAAAGAAAAGGTGTTAACCAAACAGATAACAGATCTTCTTCAAGAGCACCTGCAATCACGTAAAGAACCATTTGAATATTATTATGCAAAAACGGGGTTCCCAGAAATGAATTATGTGCATAGTAAATCCATGTTTTTTAAATATTGAGGAAAGCAATTTAAATGGGAAATAAAAAGAAAGTTTAATCAAACTATCGTCGGATGATAGTCGCAAACTTCAATAGAACTAATCTTCAAGAAATAATTTTTAGGCTTTTGGTAAAAAGCGAATGTCAAATATTGACTTGAAAAAAAGCCTTAATTTTTTTACTATAATTATATATAATGACCCACTTACGTGAAAACAACATTCTCAAATTTAACAGCTATTAAAAACAACTCTCAGCATCACACAGAAACCCTTTTACGTGTTGCGATGATATCATTGGAGCCATAAACAATAAAATACTTTTAAACCAATTGCAGATAGTATGGCTCTAATCTTTAATTCATATTACTATTATTTATTACATTTTTTGTTTTACCGTCAAATAAATTTAAATAAAACTATTAATGTATAAATGAATATAAACATATTATACTCAATGTTTGTAAATAATCCGCAGCTTTTAAAAATTATATTAGTGGTCCCCGGAATTTTTAATTGCGCATGCAGTGGGCACTAATGTCCGAAAGACTGTTCAGCATTATATCAGATCATACTTCCTACAAAGACCCGTATAAAGGATATATCTGATATACTTTTTTCTAGTTCTCAATTTTTCCTCTCTTTCAGTAATCGAAATGTGCAACAACACTACTAGCATCTTTTGCTAGACAAAAAACCACTATCATAATATCAGCTAATGAACACAGGCTGAAGTTTCTAATGTCATAAGTATTACCCAAATAAAACAAAATTTTCCACATATTGAAAAATAGTAATAACCTCGGATATTACTTGATAATTGGTGGTGTATTTAATTATGGCAAAGCACACTAGGGCTATCTGCCTAAGGGGGGAATGCCTTCGTGGAGGACTTTCTAAGGGAAACTGACTCGTATACACGTTACACATGGGGAAACCACAAAAACGCCCATGCAGCCAGCCCGCTCGAGGGATTCGGTCCTCGGACTGAACTACCAGTGTTCAGCGACTTTACCGCTCGGCCGCTGGTGGGCCTATTGCTTGATAATACCGGAATCGGAATCTTCTCTTTCAAACATCACTTCGAAAAAATGTGCAACAACACTACTAGAGTCTTTTGCTAGACAAAAACCCACCATCATAATATCAGCTAATGAACACAGACTGAAGTTTCTAATGATATAAGTATTACCCAAAGAAAAAAATTTTCACATAGTAAACAATAATAATGACCTCGACGTTTACTTAATACCAGAATCGGATATTACGAGTCAATAACGAGTAAGACAATAAGTCAATATCAAAGGCAGTAATTTATTGCTTTAAAAGCATCTTTTATTAAATGCAGTATATTTTGCATACACTCAGTATTGTTCATAGACATAACGTGAAACAAGTTACATTACAGAACAGAAGTAACATGGAACAGTGTTTAATCTCCCGTTCGACTAGAGCGATTGACGAAATTTAACTCGTTTTTCAGGCCTCGAAAGCGCGACTTAGGACATATACTAAATTCACATATAGCATTATTCAAATATCGGTCTTGACATAAAATGGGATTTTATTTCCCCATCGGAACATACCATTTTTTTTTCTAATTTCGATTTCTCGATTGGAAGCAGCTATGTATTAATAATCCCAGTATTAAAATCTGTTATTACGACTAACAATTTGGAAAATATTTATGTAAATAAGTAATAAATAATAGTAATATGAAGTATGGATCATGTAAATATGCAACTCTAATAATTTGAGATGTGCTTATTTATGTATTTATTTTCATTCCTCTTATCTGCTACTCTTCGAATTTTCTGTCTGCATTCTCACTTTTATGTATGTTATAAGTATATGTATATAATTATTCCAGGTTCATGTCTTATTATTTGAAATTCTGTATTTGATCATTCTTAATGGATTCAATTTGCCCATGTTTGCACTACCTCGTTATTGTCACAGTCACCAGTTCGTTGACTTTTCTGCTCGCACTAATTTAGACAGGAATTCCATTGTTATTAATGCGCTAATGAGTATTCCCATCTGAACTTTACAAAATTATTTATATATATTTATATATAAACTATTCGATTTATTTTTTGGTTATTGTATATGTAATTTGGTTCTCAACATGTAGAGCCTTGGCTCAGGCACCTTGGTGTCTCAAACACCGTTCTACAGTAGAGAGAAGGAGTTCGAAATTACGACATGGGTCGTGAAGCAGGAACCGTGCGTCATGCATCTTCCATGCAATATTCTATTCGTGATTCAAATCTTCCCTGCGCCAGACAAGTGAGGTCTGCAACACGGTCCGAGGTCATAATTTCGAACTCCTTCTTTAATCACAATCGTTACTTGTTCTTATTTGCAGATTTCTGCGGTACTAAACATAATAAAACAAGTTTTTCTGACTGTGTTCTTCTCTTTTTGCGTTTTGTGTCGTCACTTCCGCGCCAGGAAAGCGTTTGCGACCATGAATTGCTATGTAATTTTCATTCGTCTAGGCGTACTCTACCACTCCTGAACGTTTGTCACCGCTGTACTGATACACCCGGTATAGGACGAAAATCTGGTGTGCATATGATAGAATTTTGCATGTAGTACACTGAACTGAGCACCTTTAATTTAGTTTGCAAAGGAACTTTATAATTATTCATGTAAAATAAATAATACTTGTCATAAAAGTAATATTCACAAATTTAACCACACATTTTTTGTATAATATTTTTCATAATATATGCATTTGAGACTGGGTGATTCTTTTCGAAACATCATATATATTAAATAGCTAAACTGAGATGTTAAATGCATGCGGAAGAATTTTGAAAGATGTAATCCACCAAATAGGATAAATCAAGTTGTAATCGAGAAAAACTCCGGATTACGAACTAACGCCATGATAATACTGCTATTCATTTTCAGCAAACTAAAAGGAGATGCTTAAATAATAGAAAATATTGAAATTATAAGATTAAAAAAATGACAATATTATCTTGGTATAGAAACTTCAATTTTATACATGAATTTATTTTATGAAATTTTATGAATTGGCTCAAGAGTTTAAGATTAAATTCTGGAGAATTTAAAGAGGGCATGAAACTATATTTTAAAATGATCTGCACAAAACTGAAAACTCAAGTTTTAGTAAGTATATTTGGTATATTATTTCAAACTGAATTATAGCCACATAGAGAATTATTTTGCTTGTTGAAAGTAGACGCTTATTCTAGAATACAAGAGCATAATTTTTACAGGATCTTTTATTGCGGAACTATCAATAAATATTTCTTGCAGGTGGCAGAAGACATTATTTTGCCAAGACCCGAAATATGCGAAAGTAGCTTTGGAAATGTATAGATATTGTTTTCAAAGACGGATCATGTAATACATTTGTATATCGATTTCTTATGTATGTCTAAAACTGATAACTGGAAAAACAAAAACAGTTTTCTCACCAGTCTGTAAACACGAAATAGGTCATAAAACATAAGAGTTTAAAATTACGAGAAATATTATTATCTGTAATGTTTTCAAAGTAATATTTGGAAAGTACAAGTGAAATGACGGGAACTAGTTATTTTTAGGTTTTCATAACTACTAAGGCCAGAAATGGTGGTCATGTTGTTATGAAGGCATCTAATATGTGGCCACCATTACCTCCTATGAGGGGACAGACAAATTACATCCATGCCTGCTCTGGGATTCGAACCCAGGCCCTTCGGTATCGCAGTCGGCTTCCCGAACGACTATACTGTCCGGGAGGAGAGAAACAAAATTAAAGTAAGCTATAAGAAAAATACACAGAGGTATTTGGAGAGGAAATGGACACATCTTCAGAAATGTTAATTTGCAAGAAATTTCAGGTTTAATACTCTACAAAATAGCTTTATGTAGAGAAGGGATTAACTAGTAATTTAATATCATGCATTTCATGCTTTTAATCATCACAGAATAATATTAAGCAAATAAATTTGTCTTTTAAAAAACCGATGTAAAATTCTATATTAAAAACAGTTTCTACAGGTTTAAGCTCAGCAATGTAGAGTAGATACAGTGACTGCATCAGAGGAGATCTATGGCGTATTGAAATGGATACAGAAAAAAAGGCTTTGATTGTTTCGGAATGTAACGTTCCTCAGATGTATTCGACATAAAATTCAATGACATTATTTCCAGTTGCTTGAATGCAAAGCTATATGCCACTTATTATCAACGATCTCCGTGTAGCTCCTCAGACTTAATAAACTTCCGATTTCAGTTAAGCGAACAAGTGAAATGAAGTGTATGCATGGAGGCCTTGTTTACCAAGTGGTAGTATTATGCTTATTCACTTAGTCTCAGACAGCATTCGGACTATAATAGGCATCTTTAAGTGTGACTGATATGAAATAACCCACGGTGCTACAGGAAATAGTGACTTTGTTCACGTGACTTCAGTGGTTGGCCGTTTGAGTTCTTACTGTGCGATACACCACGAGAGATGCATTACTGCAATTACGGCCATCGTTTACGGTATTCCTTTATTCGGTCTCGAGAAACAAGAATTCTCATATCGTTCCATATTTCGAAATCCGTGAAATGACATTTTCTTTCTTTAACCTTTTAAATATGTTAATATTGTCGCACTTTTCATGAGCATGCTTCAGTGTAGACTATCAATAGGATAGTTTTGAAATAACCGTTGCAATTTTGCATTCTTTCACAGAACAATGAGCCCATTTTAAGCATTTTACCATAATTACGAAACTTAGCATTAGCATGTAATTATCCAGAAAAAAATAATCTTTCTTGCAAGAATAGGAATAAGATTTTGTGTACTTAAATTTAACTCACGTTGTTTTCTGCCCAATTTCGTAAAATGCTTGAAATCAGACACGTGGCATGCACCTCTTTTCTATTGCTCTTTTATCCTGAGGCGTACAAATGGCTGAGTGGATAAAATTGTAGAACAATTTTTAAGATTCTTTCGAAGGAAAACCTATTTATACTAAAGTTGAATGGTAAAATTCCCGAAAACTTCATACATTCAGCTCACTCTTCGCGATTTGGACACACTTTAAGTTATCACTATTGTATGATCTCAACCACTGGTGGCACACATTAGCCAGACTTCTTTTTTCATCGCTACTGAAAATTCTCAATCGGATGGGCTTCAAAAAACTTAGATTAAGGTCTGCGACAAAACACCCCAGGTGGGCTAATTCCGATCCCAGAGTTTTAAATTGCATTTAGATTGCAATGAACGGAAATAGGAGAAATTTTAGTTTTATTGAATATTCGGATGTTATGCGATTCGTAATAAATGTATAATGAATCGACGGTATCAGTGCTCTTACTGATTTTATTTTGTTATGATTGGTTTGGTTTATTTGATCTTGACAAAGTAATCGAGATCTGTCTCCCTAAAAGAAGGGATGACTTCGTGGAGAACTTAACCAAGGGAAACTGGATCGTATACACGTTACACATTAAAAATCCGCGAAACGGCTCATACAGTCAGCGCGTTCGCTGGGATTTGAATCCTGAACTCAGTGTTCAGAGTTTAACCGATCGGTCGCTGGTGGGACTTTTGTTTCTTTATGAACATTACACTTTAATGTGCATAGCATTTGATATGAATATAATCAGAAATTTAGTGCTTAAATATATAGGCTAGTAGCGTAATGTATTAATTGAAATTTCATTGAATTAGCTGTAAGAAAGAATGCCTCCGTGGACTACCTTCGAACAGCAGATAATCCGCAATTACACTCAGCACAGTTGAAAGCAGGAAACCCGTTGGAATGACAAGGAATGAAAAATACAAGACAAACTGCCCTCTATCCCGCTACATTTATAGCAATTATAGTATCGCCATCAAGTTATATATAAAATCTGAATCTAATTTTTCAAAATGTGAAACCATTTTATTCCTGTTCTTTCCTAGAAGAGATTTGTGTAGTGATAAGAATAGCATTGCTTAAAGAAGATTTTTCTAGTTTTATATAGTAATTTTTGAAAAGTAAAAACATACGTAGATGTCGTTATTAAAGGCATGAACGAAATGTAATGCCAAGAAGAGTTTTACAATAACTAAAAGCCTATTCGGAAAAGTGCATACAAGAGTTCATATTTATTGCAATTTTGCGGAACAGGTTAATTTGAATTCCATATCAAATTCACTGATTACTTCTTTAAAAACTTAGTTACAGTATTTATTAGCTAAAATCAAAATTTGCCAGAAATTAGAAATTTTTCAAAATTCATTTTCATTAAAAATTTTTCAAAATGCCAAAATGTAGTGTATGTTGCATCTTACATATTTAGGTCAGTATTATTGTAATTTTAAAATCGTGGCTTTGCAATACGTTTTGCAATAAAATCATGCAAAATATAGTTCTCGTCCGAACTATTTACTTGCAGAGATGAGCATTAATAGATGTTCATGAAACCATTAAAGCACGCGCTCTCAGCTAAATGGAAATGCATTTGTGTCCTAACCTCGAGCGGCTCGAAATTTGGGAACATATCTTTAAGCGAATATGTTCATTAAACACGATTGGACTAGCATGAAAATGTAATGAATAATGTTTAAAATATTATTATAAGAAATTTGGTGTTTAAATTGAGAACTCTAACAAGTCTATAAAGTGTTATTTTTTTATAAAGATAGAACAACATTCAAATAAATAAAAATTCTTTAGTATTTGAAAATAAATACAGTCATATAGCAACAAAGCTTCAATGAATAAAAATATTAAATTTCTACATAAACCCAATAAGAAACGAGGTATACTATATAATGAAATCAAACCGTTCGGTATAATTTTAAAGGCATTTAAAAACTGTTCACTGGAAAATGTGATTTACATTTCTCTAATAGTGTATAGAAAGCTTTCAAGTTAAAGTGTAGGTTTTGACAATTATGAATATTTACTCCAGCTGAAATTTGTTCCAATTTCTACTAGTTTTCCTAGATACTACTAAATGATGAAATATAACCTGCTTCATTTGTTGTAAGAAAATTGCTGAAGTTTGTAGGTGAAGGTATTTTGCTAGGTTACCAGTTTTGTTTTACATGGCTGAAGTTCTTCAAAAGATTTTTCACAACTGAATCAACATACTGTAAATATCATTAACAGTAATTTCATCATAATTGTGCATGATGAGGTTTACATTCAAACTTTACATGTCATCTTCTGAAATCAATATATATATTTGGATATTTATATGGCATTAATATTGTTGCTAACATCTTAACATATGAGCTTATAAATTTTAGTTGATGATCGTTTCAAATTCTAGATATTTAGCTTTAGATATATTGCAATTGGCCATTAAACTAGTTGCGCATATCAATAAGTTCTAAATGTTTGAAAAATAAGAGGTTTTTAAAATTTTCATTATTTCCATTATTAATTCATCATCATTGCTTTCATTATTCGTTCAATTTAAGTTTTGAAAAGATTTATATTCAATTGGGGTGGCTTAATTATTTGCAATTAAAAAAGCATCTTAAAAATCTAGTTTATTTTACATACAATTTAATTAATATCGAGAAACATTTTCTAAGAGGGTTTCAAATTGTTTGGGTTAGCGTCTAACAGGGAACCAAAATTTAATATTCTGATGATATTATTTAATTTAATATTCTGATGATATTATAAAGATATTAAATTACATGTGCGATATTATACATAAATATTTTCCATGCAACTAAGATATTTACATGGATATGTAAAAACAAATAAGTGAATTCGAATTTATTGGATATGTAAAACGGAATATAAAACATACTTATTGGATATGTAACACGGAATAAAAGGAATTTTTATACAAATTGTTTATTAAATTAAATTAAATTATTAAACTAAATCAACTTAATATAGTACAGCAAGATAATGCAGTCGTGTGAAGAAAACTAGGTGTCTTGACGACGAAACGTCCCGATGGGGAAACGGAATAAGCGAATAGCCCCATTCCCTATTAAACAACGCTTGAAACCAAATAGGAGGGAGAAAACTGAAAATCGAATTTAGAATACACCAGTGAATTAAATATAATCAATTTTCTGATGATCATTCTTTAATAGTTAAATAAACTTAATAAATAGAAATATGCAAAAAAAATTACCTTTATATTTCACGAAAAAGAAAGTAATACATTCTTCCACAATTTTTAACTAAGCTTCTAAAATTCATCTAACAAATATTCAAAGAGAATTATTAAAATACATAATTTAAAACCACCGACTAAAATTACAGTTTGAACTTTGACAGATGTTTCCACATATAGTTCAAGGATACCCTGTGGTGTAGTGGCCGAAACCGCTATGCAAACCCAGGGTTGTGACATCAGGTTGAAAACAAAACACAGCATAAAAAATTTATTGAATGCTAAAAAAATGGCTACATACAATTCTGAAGAGAAAAAACCTATCTTTTTTTTAAAAATTAAATTCTATATATCAATCGTGCGAGAGCCATACGTGGCTCTCGAGCCTGCGTTTTTAACATTGCCAGCAATTGAATATTATTTAAATAACAACTATTTTTTACAGCTTAATAATATTTTAATAGCAATTAAATAATTATATTTGGTCCCGTGATTTCATCACGTACATTGCACCCTGAATTTGCAATTTGAAATCATTCGTCGTAGATTTATGCAACCTTATCACAACTCCTCCCCTCATAAAGAATTTTTCTTGACTATGGAAGGAAAAATTCTAAATACTTTTCACTGCTTTCAAAACACAAGTGGTAACCATTTAAGTGATAATAGAAAAGCCAGTTACATTATCCTGCACTTATTTCTAGATAACATAAATGCAAAAATACAACAAAAAGATTTAAATTTTGAAACTACACAAAGTATCTTTTCAGTTTACTAAATGCTAATACTTAAACATTTGATTCTAACCATTTTGAAAATGAAACACACTATGCAAACAAATTTAAATCTACAAAAATATAATTTCAAAACGATACAAAAATCATTTTTCAAACAACAGTTTACAGAACAAAAAGGATTGGCTCCTCCATATACTTCATATGCTAAAGTTCCTGCTGTCCGTAGATCTGATCTCGAATAATCAGTCACTGAGATAGGACACTCTTCAACATTTACAACTATATTTGGATGAGGTCCCAATTTCTTTTTCCTGACTTTATGATTTGTCAGTTCATTCAAAGAAAACTCGCCAATGGCTGGTAATGTCTCCTTATGCACTGCACGCCATATAGCATATGCATTTGATTTGGCATTATAATTGAACATCATTTTTACAGGAAGGTTATTTGGATGAAATTTCGCAGAATAAAACGTCTTGATAGAAGTGGGTTTTTCGAATATCGAATTCTGCAGATCTTGTGTTCCTTCAGTATGCGATATAATACATTTTGTTTGGTGTTGAACATTATCATGAGTTTCTATTGCTTGTGCTTCCGAGAATTCTGCTGCCGAAACATCCGCAAGGATAGCCCTTTCCTCTAAACTGATGTCTGGAATTTTAATGTCCTCCTCCGTATTACTGGTTAACTTCTTTTCTTCCGAATGCTCATTATTGACGGCCCTTTCACTTTCTATCTCTTTCTTTTCTTCCGATCTGGAATTTAAGTCTTTTGCACTCGCTTTCTCTAAACTCCTGCGCGCATGCGCCTGACTGCGAGTCTCCACAGCGTTCAAGAGAACCGGTCGTTCCCTAATTTCCTCAATGAACTGTGCAGTTTTATTCCCTAACAAATAGTACTCGTTATCTAACTCAACCGGAGTAACCGCTGCCTTTGTGGTGACCACACCAAAATCACCTCCAATGTGGACTTTCGCCAAAGGTAAACATTTACATTCTTTGTCCAAAGGCAGTTTCACCCATACAGTTTCCCCTAATAAGTCACTAGTATTAACCCTTTAACTGCTTAAGACGTGTTTAAACGTTTTTGGAATTTCTTTAAAAATGCTTAAGACGTCTTTACACGAATTTCAAATCGCACGAAAAATGCTTAAGACGTGTATACACGAAGCCCGAATTTCGCGAAGATTGCTTAAGACGCGATCTGGTTTTCCTTCCCCTACCTTTCTGCAGGCGGCTGTCAGTTGACACAAAGCTCTTAATAGGGTGTGAAGTCTCTTTCAAAAGAGCACTTTAGGAAAAAGTCCTTAGAGTGAAGTATCTTTGTCAGACAGCAGGTATGTATTATCTGTGTGCCGACTAAAAGTTTGCGAAAGAAGATAAATCGTTTTACAACTGTTTGCCTTGTGGTACTTTATACAAATGAAAGTCAAACAGGATCCGACGTTGTTATAGCACATTGCCGAATTTTAGTAGAAACAAGAAAAAATAAGAATTGTAACGGAGGACGCCTTTATGCCTATATGTTATAGAATCAAATATTTTATTTTTGTATTGAAAAATGATTACAATTTCTGATTCGTCAGGAAACAATATAAAATGTTGCAACCAGCTTTCTTGTTTGCCTTCGTATTTCAAATGCGCGTTATTATAATGTTATATTCTTCTTTTTACATTCTTAAATGTTAAAACTGTGCTGTTTTTAAGTGTTAAAACTGTGCAGCATGCCTGAGTTTTGTACTCGTATGTGTGGCTCTATGCTCCGTAGAAATGGCGAACTGACATATAAAAATTATATGAATATTGAAAGGAAGATATTCTACTCGAAACTTCAACTAAATGGAATAAATAAATACGCCGAAAGAAATTTCTAGAAATATTTGTTTTAAAAATTTTATTATTAAGATTTTAAATACAAAATGTTTTGAAATCTAAAGAAAAAAAATATGTAATCCTTGAAACATTTTTGGAAAGAAATCTATCGATATAAAATCTCTTAAAATTAATGTAGTGTAAATTAATTAAAACAGTTAGTGTACGGAAGAGTTAGATATACTGCGCACAAAAAATTACAGTCAGAAGATCAATTATTTAAAGATATAAATTAATTACATTAAAAGAATTTAAAATAAATTAACATCTGTCCAAATGTCAATGCTAACAGCAATAGCACGAATGAAAGTTATTCTTTAAATTCCGAACTTAGTTCATCCGTCGGTACGCAATGATTGTGTCTTTGCGATTACTTTTCTTATAGATACTACAAAAGGCCGCCAACGAAGTAGCGGTAAAATCGTTGAATACTAATAGTTTGAAGCGGGTTCAAATCCTGATGAATGGATTGCCTGCATACCAGTTTTAGCGAATGTTTGTTGCGCATGTTTAATGTGAATATGAGACAATTTATTTAGCTTTTCATGATGACGTGCCTTGACTACGAGTCCTCGCTCGGGTTGTGTTTGGTTTGGCTTGTTAGATTATTAAGCACGTGAAGGCGATTTGTCTAAGGGGAGGTATGCTTTCGTGACAGATTTTCTAAGGGAAACAATCTCGCACTGCCAAAAGTTAAAACCATAAAAACGCCCATGCAATCAGCTTGTTCACGGGGGTTTGAATGCAGGTCAAACTACCAGTATGTTAAGAGAAGCGATTCCAAGAATGTTTAATTATTTTATTTAGTTTGTCATAAGCTAAATAAAATAATTAAACATTCTTGAAATCTCTTCACTTTACTGAAATGGCAATAGCTTCAAATTATACTATGCTACTACTTTTCCTCTAATATGAAATTTTGAACTTTTCCGTTATCGGACAGCCCACCAGGGACTGAGCGGAGTCTAACGGAACAACTGGTGGTTCTGTCCGGGGTTCGAATCCCGGGAAACGACCTGGTTGCCAGGATGATATTCTTAGTTTTCCATATGTGTAACATGTATGCAAGCTAATTTCCGTTAGGCAGTCTTCGAACGAAGGCATCCTTCACCTTAGGCAAATAACCATCGAGTACTTTGCCATAATCAAATAAACCTTTATCCATAACATGCTTCAAATATTTTTATGTTGAAAAGTTCATGCGCCAAAGTTGGCCCCCGTTGAATGAAATATGTTTTTTTTTTCTTTGTTTTTTATAACAACAATGTTCTTGTTTTCAGAATCTGAATTATCAATAAAATTCTTTTAATAATATGCGATTCTATTTTGTTTTTTTGTTTAATGAAAAATTAATTTAAGCGACAAATCTCTTACATTTAGAAAAATTTTCGATTTTCGAAACGAGTTGCTGTCAAAAGCGCATCTTCTCGTTGCTGCATATATTTATTTAAAGCAAACTGCTTGGCGCGTGTGCTTTTATATTTGAAAAGATTCAGAGAATTTTCAACATGGAAATAAAGTTATTAATTTTACTGAATTTTGTGGATTCTTTGTGTTTTGAGGTAAAAGTCAAACCATCAGATATGTGATAACCTTAAAATAAGGGTATATATAATCAGGATTTTGCGGCCACACATTCCCAGCGAAATAAATTACAAAAAATTATCTATGTAGAATTAATGTATATTCCGTTTAGTATTTTAATTTATCAGTGTTATTACACATCAGTTTATCAGTGTAAGTTATATCGAGTTTTAGTTGTGTTCGATATAAGAATTTTATTTGGTTTATATAAATCCGATTCGTTTAATAATATTATATTTATTAAATACTATTTATTAGGTTTTCAAATCTGTCAAACCCAATCAATGGCCTCCTGGCTAAGATATCTGATTATTGCTATTTCGACTCGTATTCGAACCAGAACAAACGAACTGGTTGAATTTTGTGATTTTCCCTATGTGTAACATGAACATGAGTACGTTTTACTTAGAAAGTCGCCCATGGAGACATTCATTGCCTTCGGCTGATAGATCTCGTTTCCTTTGCCATACTCAAAAAATCTAAAAATTTTTCAAAAACACTAACAGATGCATATAACAAAATAAAATTAAGTAAATGCATATAAGAAAATAAATTAAGTAAATGCATATAAAAAAACTGAAGTAAATGTATATAACGAAAAAAAAAAATTGAGGTAAAAACAAATTTTCAATAATTTTTCAATACAGTAGTTTTTAAATTGCTTGTTTTCAAATTTTATTTCATTTTTTAGTATATACTAATATACCTAATATACAGTGTATGTGTGCGAAAGTGTGCTTGTTCGGCATATCCATATATATTAATTAAATAAATCTGATTTGAAAATGCATGCACTAATGCGCTATTCTCGTAATTTGAAAAACACTAAAGTATTGTCTGAGAAAAATATTTATAAAGAAAATTAAATTTCGTCTCCTTACTCGGTGCTGTGTAAAAAATTTAAATAAGCTTATTAATTTTTTCTTCTTTATTAAAAACAAATTAGTTTCTTTTCATCTACATATGAAAAATAACAAAATCTTGCTGTCAGAATGGAAATTCTTCAAAATATGAAATTCGTTTTTTTTCGAACAAAAGTTTCTGAGAAATTTCTCTAGGTCAGCAGGTAGTAACAGGACCACTGACTGCTTTGTTTGAAAAACTCGATGAAGTGGATGATTTTACCCCCAAAAGGTTTTCTTTAACAAAGCAGATGCGGTCCAAATTTCTGAGAAGCGTTCGTATTTGAATAGCTTGAAGCTTGAAAGCTTGAGTTGGAAGATGTTCCCGAAGTCAGACAGCAATAAAATTTGTTATAGATATTTCTCTCTCTTTCTCTCTGTGAGTTCTGGAAATCTTGGAATGGGTGAAAATTTATTTTGTTTTACATATATAAGGAAATTGCATGTAAAGCAAAATAATTCAAGGCACATATTGTATGTTAATCATTGTACGTCCCCTCAGCTCTTCGGTTGGGTATTAAGAAAAGAAATTCCTATACTGCTTTTGTATTACTTGTATAGTGAAAGATTTGAAAAAAATAGCTTCATGTGAAAAGTTTTTCTCCGATGAACGAATATAGCTGAAACATGTTTCTGTCTTCAAGTATATCCACAAAACATGAAATAGTATTGTACTCTTTTGTATTCTATTGCATTTTTATATTACTTCGTGGTAATTTTTTTTTATTCTTAAATTTCTCTCTCTCTTTTCTTATAATACACAAGTACTCTTTCAAATATGGCTCATCTATGAACCTAAATTTTTATACTATAAAATTTTATATAAAAATTAGCCGTAATCATTAGACACAGCTTTGTGTATATTATATTCTTGAATACATGCCTGCAATTAATACTAAGAATACTATTGATAAAATTCGTGATATAATTAATAATGAAAATACTGTTTAAGCTAAAAACCGATTTGAATCTTTTTTTCATTATAGGGTAACATGAGCCAAACAATTTTCATTAGAAATATACAATTATGCTAACTTGACACATCAGATAGAAAATATTTTATCGTCATCATCGGCTATGATAAAAGATTTATACGCTTAAGATTTTGGATTATGATAAAGCACACAGGACCTATTTGTGTAAGGGAAAGGAAGTCTTCAGAGTAGATTTTTTTTTTTTTTTTTTTTTTTTTTTTTTTTTTTTTTTTGTGGGAAACAAACTGTTAATTCACAATCAATTGTACTTATGAAAAACCCCTAAGCCTCCCATGCAGCCGCTAGAATTTACCGGTGCTCAGCTATCTTACCGCTTGGAGACTAGTTGGCTTTCTGAACTTACGCAATATCTATCTGAATTTGAATATTTGCATAAAAAACGAGCAAAATAAAATGACACATTGTAAATAGTACATTTTACTGAAATCAAACTTTCTTTGAAAAAAGAAAATTAATTGTAAGGAATAAGATGGATGCATTTAATTAAACGGCGGGCAATAACAGCGCTGATCATATGTTTCGTATAGGAAATCATTTTCTTCGTGTTATCGTATAACGGAAAATATCCACAGATTATATTTTACAGTTTTTAAGAAGTCATGGGTTATCTGCTTTAAGAGAACACCTTCGCAATTTTCTAAATAAAATTGGCTTGAATTCACGTTACGCATCGAGAAAATCATAAATACCACAAGCAGCTAAACTGTTCGGTTGCCAGCAACAAAATACCAACATCCAGCAATCTTATTCACTCAACTATAGTGAACTTAAACTAATGTTTGTATATTATTAGTAGTATTAAAATAACGAAAATATTTATTCTAATAAAAATTTTTGTTTGAATATCCTCCCTAGTAAGGTATTTCCTTTGGTTGGAGATTTGTCAACAATAAATGCTATGTTTAAACAAGACATTTATTTAGAGCATAATGCTTCAAAAATGCTGGGATCCCTAGAAAAAAATATCTCCGGAAAATATATCTCCGAAAAAATATTTAATTATTCATATTCTTATGATTAATTATTAAATAATTAATAACTTTTATAATTATTAAATGAAATGCTTGTTTATACTTTACCAAATGTACAGCAACACTCTTTCTTTACAAAAATACCATATTGAATAAATTATATTATATTGTAAGCTAATAAGTAACAACATTGCTTTGTTTAATTAAGATACAATAACAAGCCGAACAAACATTAAATTGGAAGTCAAACAACAAAAATCAGCGTTAAATTTTCAAATTTTCACAATCTAATTTTCATTATATCTTATCTCGCTCATTTGCGCTTTTGCAGCTGAAGATGATGGTTCGGTAAAACCATCGAAACTAGTCCTGTGAAAATTTGAAAATATAACGCTGATTTTTGTTCTTTGACTTCCAAATTAATTGCTTTGTTTGTTATTAATATGTCTCATCCTTCCTATTTCAGATAAAATTTACTAGTGTTTCTTGGACAGGAAAGCAAGAATTTTTAATTTGAATCCATAAATTTATGATACACTGAAAACGGTTTCATGTTATAATTCCCTTTCTGAATATCTTGAATGTATATGAAAAAGTAAAATGCAAATTTAATATTAATATTACCACCCTTAAAAACACCCAAATATTTCGTTTATTACTCTCTTAAAACTACGTAATAATTAAGGAAAAAAGAAATTATTTAAAATAATTATTAGTTGCCTGCAGTTGAAGAATATAGGAAAATGCAGAAGGTTTTAAAGATTTTTAATTAATGACAAAAATACAGAAAATCGGAAATAATACGAAATGTTTCAGCAATATCTCAGAAGGAATGAAAATTGCACCAGATATTTGTCAGAATATAATTTTAGTGATAGCAGTTTAATCAGTCTGCATTGAAATTCCGGTGATAATCAGTGACATACAGATTTAGGTTACTTAGGTTAAAAATGCGTAATAATTTAAAATTTAACCGGGTAAATTTTAAAACCAATTTATTTGAAAACTATCAGCTTCGCTGCGAGCCTTCGTCTGGCTTTTAAATGTACCGGAAAAATGGCTGAAGGGAACAAACATTAAATTGGAAGTCAAACAACAAAAATCAGCGTTATATTTTCAAATTTTCACAATCTAATTTTCATTATATCTTATCTCGTTCATTTGCGCTTTTGCAGCTGAAGGTATTGTTAAATTTAAAAACTGCGTAGGATTTTACTCTGCAGAACAACTTCATAAAAAAAGTTATTACGTATAACAAAATTACAATGAAATAAGCAATGTCCCTTAATACAAATATTAATTATCCTAATAAATAAATTGACCAAATTCCCTTTGCAAAATCTTAAGAACTCAAATGGTATAAAGGAGGTTAATAACTTTGTTTCCTAAAAAAAAAATCAGTCAAAACTTTTCAATATCTTAAAAACAGTGAAATGAGCAATAAATAAAATAAAGGAATGCAAAAAACCAAAAATTCTGAAAAGCAAAGTATAATTAATGATTAATTTATCTTATGTTTTCAAGGGAAAAAATTACAATGAAATAAGCTATATATCTTAATACAAATATTAATTATCCTAATTAAAAAATTAACCAACTTTCCGTAGAAGAACAAAAATCATGTAAAACTTTTCAATATCTTATAAACAGTGAAATAAGCAAAAAAATGACATGAAAGCAACTCAAAAAACATAAAATTCCGTGCAGAATTTTACTCCACAGAACAACTTTATCAAAAAAAAAAAAAAAAAAAAAAAAAAAAAAAATCAATAAAAATATATTATATTTATATAAAAATGACAATGAAATATGCCAATCTCTTAAAAACAGTGACATAAGAAATACGATGGAAAATTGTTGCCAAACCCATATTTCTAAAAGAATGAAACTATTCAAAATGATGCGATTTCATCAAAAATCTATCAGCAACAATAAGACAGGAAAATTGTTGCCCAAATCACATTTTTTAAAGATGTGAGATGTGAGAAATGTACTCGGAAGCTTCATTTAAAAAATCTTTTAAAAATACAAAATATTATCATTTTTCCAAAATTTTTTTTTTGTAAAAGCATTCGCAAGGATGAAAGTTTAACGTGTCCAAAAATCAAAGAAAAATAATCTATACATTTTTAAAAATAAACTTTTTTAGAAAAAATCCCATTGAAAAAGTGTTAAGCTCCCTTTGTTAAATAAATTCATATTTAATCGATTTATTGAAACACGAAATTTATTTCAAGTTCGTAAAATAGCTAAGTGCCTACGTTTCATAACGATGTGAAAATGGAGTGTAAAATCACACTTTCCTATAGCCCATTATGTTTCAAAATGACACGATTTCGTTACAAAACATGAAATAAAAAAAATTCGAATTCGAATTTCGAAAAAATCGCTTCGAAGTGCACTGGCTCTTGTGTAGATGTACCTATATACCAAATTTCGTAGCCGTGGGTCTATTAGCTTACGCGCAGCGTGAACGAAAGGCGCGCACACACAGACAAACTCTTTCTTTTATTATATGTAGAGAAGATATGTAGAGATAATATTGTTTAAGGGAAGGAAACTTTCAAGCTTCGCAGCTATAGCCTGCGGCATTAAGACGGACATCACGGAGAGTCTAGCCTTTTGCAATTCTCTTGAGAGCTCACAGGTACTGAACAATATATGGCAATCAATCTCACTTAGCGGAATCATTGAAGTAAAATTCTGGGAGGGATGGGAAATAACAAAAGAACTGCTTGACAATTTTCAGAGGTTTAGGGTTATTTTCGCGACATTTTACGGGAAGTTCGATCCAAAACTAGCAACAGTTTTAAAGAGATTCGCAGATAATCACTCGACAGGCTAAGGGTTAATCCAAGTACTATTACACAGATCTACCAGCTCCAGTATCTATCAGACATTCTCTCTCTATACCATTAATTACTGCTTTCTTGAAATACGGCTCAAAACATTTTCCTAAACTCTCCGTTCCTAGATTATTCACCAGATTAGCCTTATTCTTTACCAGCGATGGACAGTTAGGTCGGATACGTCCTTCCTTTCCACATTGGTAACACCTTATTTTCCGCTGTTTCTCGAAACCTCCTTCATTGAAAACTTGCTTTTTTTTAGGAGCCTCCACTTTTCTATGCTCCTCTGATTTAATTCTTTGATGACCACTACTTTTCTGATTATAACTACAGTTAGAATTTATATACCGCTCTCTATCTTTCTCAAATGATTTCTTTAACCCCGCTCTCTGTTCTAACTTCCTCGTTTCTCTTCGCAAAGCCTCATACTTGTCGCATTTCTCTGCTGAAATGGAAGCTGTTTTAAATTCTTCCCAATTGTCTAAGTAGTGCTCTTTTATTTTTAGAAGGACTCGCCGCTTAATTTGCTCGGTGAGCAAAGGTTCCTTAAGACTTTCAAAATCTTGAACTTCTACTGAATCCAACCAATTCTCTAATTCTCAATTCATACACTAAATCCACCCATAACATTCCGTTTTTTCTAGAATGTCCTTCAAATTTTGTTTTTAGTGCCCAAGAACTAAGCTTGAATCTCTGCATGAGTAATTTCTTAACATGCCGATAATCATCCCCTTTATCCGCTGGTTCTTTCACTATTAACTGGGCTACAGCGTAAGGTAATAAAGGAATTAATTGCGAGACCCAATCAATCTCATTAACGTTCTCTTTTTGAGCTTGTTTCTCAAATAGCTTAAAGAATAATGAAATATCTATATTACTCGGTTCAAAACGCGGTACTAGATTTTTCAAATTAACCATTTTTTTCTCTAGATTGTTCAAATTTCGAAACCGTGGAAGCTAGGCTATTAGTCTGAACCACATTCATCAGTTTTAACCTTTCCAATTCAAAAACTCGCTCCCGTTCCCGTTCCGCTCTCTCTTGTTCACGTTCCCGTTCTGCTCTCTCTTGTTCACGTTCTCGTTCTGCTCTCTCTTGTTCACGTTCCCGTTCTGCTCTCTCTTGTTCACGTTCCCGTTCTGCTCTCTCTTGTTCACGTTCCCGTTCTGTTTTTCTCTGCTCAGCCGCAGACCAAATTCTTGCCGCGTATTCTTTCGCAGCTTCTTCTTCATAGTCCTCGGCATTTAGAATAGCCTGCCTAATTTCTCTTCCTTGTCCCAAAGAAAGGAAAATCTTTAAATCGACGACCGAGAATTACAATAAATGGTACCAGAATTGGTATTAAAAGGCAGCTCAAATTTCTCGGTATAGTCTTTGATGAGAAATTAAATTGGATTTTGCATCTGCAGGAATTGAAAAGAAGAACAACTATCATTGCAAATAATCTTCGCCGTATGTATGGACACAATTGGAGTATTAGTCCGTACATACAAAAAATATTATATCAAACTGTAATCGAGAAGATGGTTATATATGCAGCTGCAGTCTGGGCCGACCCTATGCAGGGTAAGGCCAGACTATTGCAAAGCTTACAACAACCCTTTGTATTACAGATTACCCGCGCTTTTTGTACAACTTCTTCTAATGCCTTGACTGTGCTTGCAGGCATTATTCCATTGCCTCTACGCACTCTACAGGAGGCAGCTTATCAAACAGTTCGCCAATTGCAGCAATCTGTAAATTTTCATGATGACATATTTCTTCCAACCAATTATGAAAAGCAAACACAGCATTTGGATAATCATCCTGCTCAACAAGGATATGAACTCAATGTCTTTTTGAAATGTGACAATTTGCCACAACTACCTCACTTACAGATATTCACTGATTGTTCGAAAATTGAGCAACAAACTGGTTGTGCCCTTGTGGCTTATCACAATGAAGACCAAATATTTAAATGGTTAGGACATCTTACTGCTGAAAACAGCGTTTTTCAAGCAGAAGCGATGGCTATTCTTAAAGCTGTTCAATATTTTAAACAAACCGGCGAGATGGAAGATATAATAATAACGGATAGCCTTTCATCTCTTTTTGCAATTAAAAATCCAAGGCATTCTTCGCCTATTATCTCTGCCATTCAGCAGGAATTGCACATGTCTGGAAATTCTAAAATATTGATGGCCTGGACAAAAGGTCATGCAGATAACATTGGCAATATCCAAGCAGACTTGTTTGCAAAAATAGCTGCCCAAAAAAGTATTGATCATATTGGTGAAATTGAAAACCTAATGGTAAAATGGCCAATTTCGTATTTTAAAAAGGAAATTTTACTCAAGACTATTTCTGCGTGGCAAACAAACTGGGATGACTCCGACACAGGTCGTCGTACTTATTTTCATATTTCATATGTTGATATACATAGACAGGTTACCAATCATCATTTGGTACGTTATATTACTGGGCATGGACCCTATCCAGTTTACTATTATCGACATGGGATTTCAAATACTGATATGTGTGTATGTGGTGAACTTGGAAATTCTGAACATTATGTGACTCAGTGTCCTATTACACAATATTATCACATTCCCATACCAAATATTAACACTTGTGCATTTTGTAAGTTTTTAATTAAACAAAAATACTTAGTTAAAAAACTGATCAAAATTATGGAAATACTTCATTCCTACGGTACTGACTTGTGCTTGGTAACATAATTTACAATTTTAGTATATTGTACGCATACATGTTAGTGTTAATCTACTATTCCCATATGTCAACTTATCACATGCTTGGATTGGTATTTGTCTCATTGAATCTTCGTTGAATTTTGTTCAATAAGAATGTTTATATATATATATATATATATATTATTTATCTTTGTTAGAAGTACCATTTGATATATGCATTTACGCATTTACTTTTCTATTAGTATCTGGATTATTTTAGTATTTGAATTTGTATTGTATAGATCTTATCGATTGTATTGGGTTGTTTTCTCGATATGTCTTTAACTTGTTATGCATTTATAATTATATCAGTATATATCTACTGACTGTATTTGAATATGCATTGCATAGATATTTTAAGAATAACATTTTGCTTTTGTATTGGTCATATGTTCGGATTTTTATTTGAGTTTATTATTATAATTATATTTTAATACTGTTGGTATTTAAATTGCAATACCATTCTCTTGTAAGAATATGACTTTCTTTTGTATAGTATATCTATATCTAACATTGTATACTACTCCTCTTTAACTTTATGTTTTGCATTGATATGCATAGTCCTTTAACTTAGTATTGTTTTGCACTGATGGTTCATGAAATATTAACATTTGTAATTACATACTCGTGTTTGCGTTATATTGTACTGTTGGACTTGTATTGTATTATACAGTCTATTTATATTTACAATCTCATTATGTACTAATTGATCATTGTATTATAATTGTCAGAGAATTTCAGTATTTTATCATATGTACTAATATTTGAAGCAGTAGTCCTTTAACTTACTATTATTTTGCACTTATGGTTCACGAAATATTTGCATTTGTAATTATATCTTACTTTTTACATTGATATTGTACTATTGGACTTGTATTATGCAGTATATTTATAATTGCAATTTCATTATGTACCAATTGCACATTGTATTATAATCGTCAGAGAATCTCAGTATTTGCTATCATATGTACTAATGCCTGGACGGTTGGGTGAGCATTGTGTGGAGGGCGCTTTTGGTCAGTTTGACTGCCCTCTGGATGGGCCTCGGCTTTTGGTGCTGGGCGCAAATGTGGCTCCTAGGCTCTAGACAGTGGTGTGCACGGTGCAATACCGATTAACCATTATGGTAAAGGGACAGTGCCCGTGCTCCCCGTTACCTATACCTATACCTACTCTATTTGCCTGAGACACATTTGTTTCAAACTCCTCCGCTAACTCCAATAGCAGAGCTTTAGTAAATTTCCTCATAAACACACCCATTATGGAAAATTAAAGAAAAATAACCTACCCCGAAATACAATAACACAAAAACAGCAATAGGTATATCTCTCCAAACCTGAATAATTCCCTAACAGTTCTGAACACAAATTGCCTTACAACACTTAATGATAATACCTATGCGTACATATAAAGCGTATATAAAAAAAAATGCTATTTAAGAGGCAACCTTTTCCTGCTCTATATCAACTATATATATATAGTTGATATAGAGCAGGAAAAGGTTATCTTCTAAATCTGGACTGATTTAAAAACTAAATTTTTCTAAAGCATACCGTTACAATACTTCATACAATTTAAACAGTTGCTAAAACAATAGAACAATCAATTCAATTTCAATTAGCAACAGTAACCACAAGCTTAACTTTCAAAAACCACCAGAAAACCTTTCATCACCAATAACAGAACTATATCCAAAATAAACCTAGTCTCGAATAACTGGCATAACTTCTCCAAAATCACAAAAATGGTACTCACCAATTTTGAAGACGCCTTCGATTGACTCGCCTGGCACTACTTGGATATTCTTCCGGGAAATTTCACTATTTTGCGGCACTAGATCACACTTCCTCCGGCGTTCCCTTCTGACACACTGTCACTTGTCACTGAAGAGGCTTCACCACGCGAACTGTCCTTGCACACAAAATTATATCGTTCTTGAAGAGAAGAAAGTCTTCACTGTTCACATAAAACTCAATGTTCACAGGCGAAAATGTCCGTTCCTAAATTTACTCTCAGGAGCAATCCCTAAAAGCTGCCACCAACTTTTAATATTTACTGATGTGGTGTAGTGTTAATGCTTCAACGCTGTGATGTTGAACTCCAATGAAAACGCTAATGACGGAACGCCCCATGAAAATTTTATTGAACGCCCAAAAAAATGGCTACATACAATTCAGAAGAGAAAAAACCTATCTTTTGTTTAAAAATCAAATTCTATATATCAATCGTGCGAGAGCCATACGTGGCTCTCGAGCCTGCGTTCTTAACATTGCCAGCAATTTAATATTATTTTAATAATAACTATTTTTTACAACTTAATATTACTTTAATAACAATTAAATAATTATATTTGGTCCCGTGATTTCATCACGTATATTGCACTCTGAATTTGCAATTTGAAAGCATTCGTCGTAGATTTATGCGACCTTATCACAGCCCATTTCAGCTTAACAAACTCTCCTAGCGCTTTAAAACGTTTCTTTCTACTTCCCCTGTTCGTTATCTAAACAAAGAAGCGTTGTCACACAGTAAATATTTATTATTCTCGCTGAAACCATAAGTTTCAAGGTAATAAATACGTTAGGTATGCACTCCAGTCATAACTTCACAGCTCAGTTGTTTTTAAAAACGATAAAAAAAGTTATATATTTTGGCTATAAATGTATGTATTCCGCATTTATATATGTAGTTTGTGCCTGTAAAAAATTTCACTGAGCATACCGTTACAATACTATACAATAGTTTGTGTATCAGTCTTGTAGTAGCTTCATATATATGGCGAAATATATTGGAGAAAAATTCAGAAAAGTTAAAAGACCGATGTTTATTCGTACCCTATTTTGAGATATACGAACAAGAGGACATTTACTTACGCATTATCGTTAAACACTGGAAGCGACTTGGCTAGAATAAATAGTATGGGTCACGATGATTCACAGGTCACGAAGATGGACAACACTGCATTAAAATCACAGCAGTTTGGAAGCTTACACTTCCTACAGTTATGTCGTTGCCCTAATGCTTATTATAGCTAAACACTATATCTGCTAATTCAGAAGTCAAACAACAAAAGTCAGCGTTATATTTTCAAATTTTCACAGCACTAGTTTCGATGGTTTTACCGAACCACCATCCACAGCTGCAAAAGTGCAAAATATTTTGCCATTTCGCGCTTTTGCAGCTGAGCATGGTGGTTCGGTAAAACCATCGAAACTAGTACTGTGAAAATTTGAAAATATAACGCTGATTTTTGTTGTTTGACTTCTGAATTACTATTTGTTCGGCGTGTTATTGTGTCTTAATTATACGTGTTAGTAATATTACTACTGATTTTTGGAACATAATCTGTTCGGAGTTTTGAAGGAACATGTATATATTAAACGAAATAAGTGAATTCGAATTTATTACTTCCAATAGAGCCAACTAGGTTTGGCATTTGTAGAAGGTTCTTTCGTGTAGATTTTCTTTACGAAAAGATCTATCTCATTTTTAGGTTACTCACGAAGAAGAAGCAAAACTCCCATCAGTCACCATTGAGTGAAGCAGAATCGAACACACGGCATTAAATGGATATTTAGTCCTTTTTGCTTAATTAAAGTAATTTAGAAATAAATTAATTTAAATACGAAAATTAAATAAATGTTTCTCAAATATCAAGCAAAAAGTGATAACATGATTATGTTTGTATGAGTACACGAGTTGTGTTTTAAATAGTAGTAACGAATTATTCATTGCACATTTTTAATTCAAGTGTCAAAGATGCACTGTCTTTTCCTTTTGTTGCAATTATTATAGCCATTAATTGCACTGAGCCGCCCAGATGGTATAGTGGTTAGAGGATCCTACCGTGGTACCGAAGGATCTGGGTTCGAATGCCGGAGAAGGCATGGAAGTTTGTAAATATATAGTGTCTTTGCGGCATGGGGGCAGTCAAAATATATGTCGAGCCGAAAGTCCTCTATAGAGGCTGATATTAGAGGAAGAGGCGTGGGAGATCCTCGGACCTGTTCTCTGGTGTGCTCTCCCCATCAAATTTGGGGGTGGAACTGAGCGAAGGCGTACTATGATTTATATGGTGCTCAAGGCTCTTGCCAACAGACGAAATCTTGCTCTTCTTGAATTTCGTGGGATTGCTCTAATATTACTGCCAGGCAAGTAAGATAAATCACAACACAGCAATTACACTAAAGCAAAGCTGGCGTCATTTATTATCGTTATCATATCCTTAGCTGGAATATATTCTCAGTGAAGTCAAAATCTTTCATTGAGTTTGTCAGCGCTCTTTCAATTCTTGTTCAAATGGAGAAAGGTTTTAACACAAAGACCTAAATTCTGAAGTGAACACTTTCGTTACATTTCTTCATTCAGGACTCAGATCGATGTCACAAGAGCTTAATTTCCATGAATATAGTGGATGATAAGACATTTCAAATCTATCAACCAAACAAAAGTCAGCTGGCACTAAACTCGAGGGGCAATACTTCGGTAAAGTAAGTAGGTGTTTTAAAATGGGAAGAAATGTTTCCTCAAAACTGTTAACAGATTATGTTTCAAAAATCAGTAGTAATATGACTAACAGCAGACAAAGTGTTTGGCTATGATAAGCATTAGGGCAACGACATAACTGTAGGAAGTGTAAGCTTTCAAATTGCTGTGATTTTAATGAAATGTTGTTCATCTTCGTGACCTGTAAATCATCGTGACCCGTACTATTTATTCTAGCCAAGTCGCTTCCAGTGTTTAACAATAATGCGTAAGTAAATGTCTGCTTGTTCGTATATCTCAAAATAGGTACGAATAACATCGGTCTCTTAACTTTTCTGAATATTCTCCAATATATTTCGCCATATGAAGCTACAAGACTGATACACAAACTAAAGGCTCAATGAATTTTTGTACAGGCATAACCTTCAAGTATAAATGCGGCATACATACATTTATAGCCAAAACATATAACTTTTTGTATCATATTTCAAAACAATGGAACTGTGAATTTATGACTAGAGTGCATACCTAACGTATTTATTACCTTGAAACTTATGGTTTCAGCGAGAAATTCTCTAATAAATTTTTACTGGGTGACAACACTTCTGTATTTAGATGACGAACAGGGGAAGTACAAAGAAACGTTTTACAGCGCTAAGAGAGTTTGCTAAGCTGAAGTTTTGTGACCTTTCCTCACTTTTCCAAGGCATTCTTGAACTATATGTGGAGACATCTGCCAAACTTCAAACTGTAATTTTAATTCGTTGTTTTAAATTATATATTTTAATTATTCTCTGTTTATATTTCTTAGATGAATTTTAGAAGCTTCTTTAAAAATTGTTGGAGAACGTATTACTTGATTTTTCCAGAAATGTAA
This sequence comes from Stegodyphus dumicola, assembly GCF_044657685.1. Taxonomy (NCBI): domain Eukaryota; kingdom Metazoa; phylum Arthropoda; class Arachnida; order Araneae; family Eresidae; genus Stegodyphus; species Stegodyphus dumicola. The sequence goes on along the minus strand of NC_140770.1, from coordinate 104,015,842 downwards.
AAGTAATTCTTTGCATATTTCAATTTATTATGTTTCTTTAACTATTATAGAATAATCTTCAGGAAATTGATTATATTTAATTCACTGCGTATTCTGAATTCCATTTTCAGTTTTCTCCCTCCTATTCGGTTTCAAGCGTTGTTTAATAGGAAATGGAACTATTCGCCGATTCCGTTTCCCTGTCCCCTTATTCGCCGATTCCGTTTCCCTGTCGGGACGTTTCGTCGTCAATGCATATTTTTTCACACGATTGTGTTTTATCTTGCTGTATCATATTAAGTTGATTTAGTTTAATAAGTTTCTTTAGTTTATTAATTTATTTTAATTTAATAAACATTTTATATAAAAATTTTCTATGCACAGTTTTATACAAATACATCGCATAACATATCAATATCTCACATATACATTGATAACGCATAACATATCAATTTTAAAAGAGTAATGTTCTCACAAGATTCAGAAGTAATTTCGTTTTCAATTCAGATCTCATAAAAATTTCAATTTTCTGTTTGCAGAATGATTTCTATGAACTAGCCGATTAATATAACTTCTGTTATATCAGAGTTTTTGCCCCAGTCCTCTTTGATACTGACATAATTTTCTAACTAACTATGTACAATTTCTTTATATCTCATACTTATAAACAACTATATATATATTACAAGCACCTTTATTATGTATGCAAAATGTAAACACAATTATTAAACTAAATAAATTTAATACGAGTGTAATATGGCAAGATATATTAGTCATGTAAAGAAAAATATATCTTGACGGAGAAACATTCCAACGGCGAAATGTCCCGACGGCGAAACGGCCCCATTGAAATGGCGACGGCGAAAAGTCCTACACCTGTTTAATATGCAGCATTATTCTTATTTGGGCGTTAATAAAGTTTAGCATGTTAACATATTAAAATCTTTTTAACTATGCTCAATTTTTTGTTTTAACAGAATTAGATTTCATACTTCTAAACGCAGTAATTTTGCATTTAGAAGTGAATTATCAGTTAATAAAATCAAGTACTTTGAGATTTCCTTCCGTATTTTCTTCCGATGTAACTTACTTCAATTTAATAAATTAAACTATTGAAAATGTCGTTGAATATTGTTTCTTCCAATGGTTTGGTTTGGCTTGTCTGGTTATAGCACTCGATGGTTATCTGCCTTAAAGGAAGGATAGCTTCGTGGAACACTTTCTAAGGGAAACTGGCTGATATTCCAGTCCGTTTCAGGGACTCAGAGCTCTGATCCAATTACCAGTGTTCAGCGACTTTACCGCTCGGCCGTTAGTGAACCATGTTTCTTCCTATGACTGTATTTCACCTTAGATGGTATGAAAGTAAACTCTGTTAAAACAAAAAATTGCGTGTAGTGTAAAATGGGATTATCTACGACGTTGAGAATGCCTACGGTATCTAGAACGGATGAAAATCAAATATTAAGCATATATTATTTAGAAAAGTAATATCATTTAAAGAGAATCATGTAGATTACCCAACGTGGGCCAGTTACCCTAGAAAGCCCTCCACGAAGGCATCCTTTCCCTTAGGCACATATCCCTAGTGTTGTTTGCTGTAATCTAACAAAGCAAAGAAGAATGACCTTTTTTAACATAACTATTTCTGTTATTTTTCCTTTTGTGATTAAGTATACTTTGAATGGTAAAGGTAATATTTCTAGATGTGACACTACTTCTAGATGTGACTGTGATGCATATTATTGTAAATGTTCATTAATGGTTTTAAAGAAACTATTAATGTTCAGAAAATAAAATCACTGAACATAATAATTCACTTAGAGTAAGTGAATTACGTTAGGTTTATTAGCAAAATAAAATCCAGTTTTACAAAGGTTTCATTATAAAAATTAATAAAAAAATAAAATTTTAAAATTATTTTAATTTTATTTAATTCCGTTAAATACATCCAGGTAACAGTTTACAGTTTTAAGTTCCAAGAATATTGCAACTGATATTTCAAAATCGGACCTTCACATTTCTTTTGAGATCAATATTCTAATTTTGCACCCCTTTAGCACTTTAAATAAATCTCCAAGAAATTTATTTTTAACATTAGTGTTACTATTCTTTTTTGATAAAAATCGAAATGATAATTTATTCATTTCGATAGTACAAGTAAGTCTTTTATACTTTTGTACATGTGCATGGAAGTTCAGAAAATATTTAGAAAGGTTAATTTTCCGACAAAAATCTTCTCTCTGAATGTACGACGGAAAGAAAAAAAGCCTTTTTCATTCCCGGTTCAATACTTATGGAAATAAGAAATCCGCATAACGAAATTCTTTCGCTTTTCTCTTATGCTAAATATGAATACATTTATCTGGTTCATTTTCATTTGAATACAGACCTTATAAAATCAATTGTCCTGGAGCGTCTTTTTAAAGCTCTGCTTTACTCTGCTCTGGTTTTTAGTACTTTATTATAGCTGTGTGTGTATTCAATTATGGCAAAGCACACTAGGGCTATCTGCCTAAGGGGAGGGATGCCTTCGTGGAGGACTTTCTAAGGGAAACTGGCTCGTATACACGTTACACATGGGGAAGACCACGAAAACACCCATGCAGCCAGCCCGTTTGCGGGATTCGAACCTCGGACCGAACTACCAGTGTTCAGCGACTTTACCGCTCGGCCGCTGGTGAGCACTTTATTATAGTCTTACATTATTATAAGAAAATAAGCATAGAAAATTCAATACTGTTTTGTTATAGCCGTGTTTTATTCTGAATTTAAAAATGCAGCTTTTAAAATAATAGTATAAAAATAATGCAGTTCTTCGCAGAAAGTAAATTTTACAAGGAATAACTTGCAATATACAATATTTCACATTGTTTCTAATTTAGTCACCTACAATCTGAATCTACTACTAAACAAAAAATTTCATAGATCAGGCGCCGCCGAGTGCAATTGCGGTGAACGTTATCATTCGGATATTGCGGCCGAGCGGTAAAGTCGCTGAACACTGGTAGTTCGGTCTGAGGTTCGAATCCCGCGAACGGGCTGGCTGCATGGGTGTTTTCGTGGTTTTCCCCATGTGTAACGTGTATATGAGCCATTTTCCCTTAGAAAGTCCTCCACGAAGGCATCCCTCCCCTTAGGCAGATAGCCCTAGTGTGCTTTGCCGTAATTAAATACACCACACACCATTCGGATATTGCTGTCGAATTTCCAAATTTCCACCCGTTCCTATATAAAAACATGGGAAAGATGGTACTTAGTATTAACGCAAGTAGAAGTAGTGAAAGTCGCCAAATTTTTAGAATGTGTCACACGCTGGCAACCATGCGCAAAACCATTCTTCCGGCAAACATACTCATAGCAAGGCCGTCATTTCATGCGTGGAATTTGACAGCGATGTAAAAAACTGAGGTAAAATTTGTACGGAAGTACAGAATTTTGCTGAAAAGGAACAACGAGGAAATGCGTTTCCTCGACAGTCGCTGCTGCCGATGTTTTTCGCAAAGCCTTGCCTCTTCAATTTTCGGACTTTTTTTTATGAAAAAAACAGATCGCTGTGTACTTCGGGAGAAGAATACCTCAGATAAATTTCAAGTAAGTCTTTTATTTCCTAATGTTTCACGTAATACATATTCAATAATTAAAACGTGCACTTTAAATTGCGAAACTGTGTTTTATTTTTATATATTTCTATACTATTAATATATTTATAATATTTATAGACTTACGATAAATATCCATAGTTTGGATATGTTTCATAGAAAAGGAGCGAAAACCATCAACTTGTACCCGATAAGTATCTCTTAACTTCCCGTCTGTAAAATGTCGCCAAATCGCACCAAGGTGGTTGCGTTAAGATGTAAGTACCGAAAATATATAGCTTTTGATTAGCAGTTTGGTTAATATGCTCAAAGTATTATAGAATGCATTTGTTTGAAACTGAATTATTTTCGATAAATAAGGTCAAAATAGATAGGAAAAACTGCCAAGTCATAGAGAAATGTCGCGAACTAAGGGACTATGCCACCAAATGACTTGCTTTAGATTTTAGTGTATACCACCCGAGATTATCCAAAAACGAAACGCTAATTTGACGTCGATTTTCAATAATTTTATCGATTTTGCGGACGATCGCTCCGAAGTCGTTCTTTTTCACTAACTAAAAACATTCTCCTGTAGATCCTCCTGTAAACTAAGGTTACCGTTTCACGTAATTTTAAATTTACGTTGGACTGCGGTGTTCCAATAAGGGATGCCCTCCGACCATTGAGATCAGGTCGGGGAAAAAACAGTCAATTAGGTGGCATTGGTCAATATTATAAAAGTAATGTATGAGAATATTGAGAAGATTAGAAGGGTAGTTGGCTTTATTAAGTGCATTTAATACTAAATGTGACTCACATGGTGAGTCGAAGGCACTTTTTAAATCAACAAAAATAAGTGCACTATGTTCACCTTTTGATTTATTCTTTGGATTTGATTCAGTATTATATCAATTGCATGAATAATGCTTGTGTTGGCTTTGAATCCGTGCTGGTTTTGACTGAATGTTTGATTTTTGATAATGTGATATCTCAACCGACCGGCAATAAGTCTTTTTAGAACTTTTCCTATGGCAGGCAGTAAATTTATTGTCCGAAATGCAGAAGGATCTTCGGGGTACCCAACCTTCTTGAAAAATATTATTTTTCCTTTCTTCGAAAGGTCAACAATTCTAAGCATTTATTGAAAAAAATAAGAATTCTTGGGTCATAATTGTGAATAACTGTTAGAATTCTGTTGATATGTTGTTTATTTTTTGTTTTTGAGTCGGGGTTGAAGCCTATATATCAAGAGCACGAAAAAATGTTAATTGTATCTGTTAAGGTGGATCTTCTTAATTTAAGAAAGGCGAGCTTATTTTCAAAATGTAGTGCTTTTAGTTCCATTAGATAAGATTTTATCTGGAAGAAAATAAATATATAATTTTCTTTAAGCAGAGCTATTTTACGTCCAGAAATGGAAGGTGGTAAGATGGTGAAACAAAAAAAAGCAAGCAGAAAGTTCTCAGTGTTTTAAGCTCACTTTCAGACATTTTAGTATATAAAGAAGAAAAAAGACTTAAAATACTAAAGTTGCAGAAAGCAAAATGCAAAATCTCGAATAAAAGAAAAAAAAAAAAAAAAAAAACTTGAAAGACAAGAAATAATAGGCGATGGAGAAATTGCGTTTAGAAAATTTGGTTACAGTGTTCTAGTTTGTTCTTATTTGAATTTTCAGCCCTGGACGAGTTAAGCAATTTCTTTAATCTCCGATGAAAATAATGATACAGCGATGTTTTCATAAATGCACATTTAAGCATAAGAAACTACCTTAAAACAATCCGATGTGCGTGAAAGTCAAATTTGATTTTGGATGGAATCGAAATTCATAAGATTCAAAAAACAAAATATAATACACTGGTGAAATAAATTAAAAGAATGTGCATATTTGATCTACGATCTCCAGAACTACTGTACAGATTTTAATAAAATTGGGTGTGAACATAGATTGATATAATACAAACAAAATAAACTTTCAGCAGTTATAATAGATACACATGGTCGTGTGTAACACTCATTTGCATTTGAGTCTGAAGGTCCGAAAGAGCGGTTGCAGAAGACACGAAAGAGATGGGTTGACGGGGGTGCGGTCCCCTCTCACAGCCATAAAGGCTTTGCAGCGTGACGTCATACTGTAAATAAGGCAGTTATCAGTGCCTGTGGCAATTGGCCCGACTCATTTAGCAACACTGTTTTCAGTTCCAGAATGGTTCTCGGAGGTGGTGTTGTGAGTTGCAATTGCCCTCCACAGAGAGTTCCAGACATGCTCTATAGGGCTGAGGTCTGGAGACCTGGCTAGCCAATCCATCCGGCGAATATCCTCACTCTCGATAAATTCGTCGACCAGGAAAGCTCTATGTGGCCTCACATTATCGTCCTGTAAGATGAACTTGGGGCCAACTGCACCCCGGAAAAGGCAAACATAGGGCTCCAAGACCTCTTCCTTATACCTCACACCGGTGACAGAGCCTCTGTCAAAGACGTGGAGAGGTGTGCGGAGATCCAACATGATGCCTGCCCAGGTCCGTTACACCACCACAGCCATAATTGCTGACTTCGAGGACATTGGAGAGTAGGTAGCGGGTCCCTGGCTCTCTCCATATGAAAGTACGGCGAGAATCGGTGTTTAGGCTGAAATGGGACTCGTCGGTGAACAGAACGGTCGCCCATTGCTTCGTACTCCAATCACTATGCTGCCTGCATCATGCTAAACGGACTCTGTTGTCCGTAGACATCAGCAGGACGTAAAAAGCCGGTCTTCTGGCAAACAACCCGCTCTCATTCAATCTTTTCGAAACAATCACCCGTGTTACACGGGTTCCTGTGGCTGCATACAGGTCCCAAGAGAGCTGAGAAGCTGTAGCTCCTCTGTTACGCCACGGTAAAATGGACAAATAGCGGTCTTCTTTAGACATCTTGGCTCTCGGACGATCTTGCCCAGGCTTTCTCTCGATAGATTCAGTAGCCTGGAGCTGTTTCCATAGGTTACGCACGACGCTGGGCGTTAAAGTAAACTCTCTGCTTATCTGGACTTGCGATTGTCCTGCATCTAGCGTCCCCACAATACGCCACCTCATTCTATCATCTAAACGTTGGTGGTTACTCATTTGTATTGTTCCGATATTAATTTAACCGATTGCCACAAGATAACAACAAGAAATTCGCCGAGGTGTTCTAGCGAACGCAATTTGTCTTATACTCCACGCGCTTATAAAGCCTTTTTTTCTGCTGGCTCCGCCTACACACACGTGTACACTTACGTATTTGCCGTACGAGATTTGCATTTTTTTCTAGGAGCAGTGCTTTTTTCTTCAGTTCAGTTCTTTTCATGCAATTCGATAAAATATGCAAATTCTCTTAATTTATTTCACCAGTATAATACATTGCCAAATATTGAAGTCGACCACAAACTGCACCTTTTCTTTTACATACCTTCAGCGTCGCATAAATCTGAATAAATTTAATTTAAATAGTTTTTCTAACAATTTGCGTCAATTTACATGTCATCATAAGGTCTAATGTGTTACAGACGGTATCTAATTAAATTTGAACTGTCAATTTGTATGTCATCGTAAAATCTAATGTGTTACAGTATGCATTTAATTAAATTTTCAGTTGCAACTTTCCATGCTTAATTGATCATAAGTTACATTCCTAAACATATCCAATATAATTTCCGTGTATGGGGTGAAAGAGAATAAATAGTATGTGTTGCCGGAGTAGAGAATTAAATGCGTTGTACGGATTATTTTAATTTTCTAATAGTTATTTTTAATTTTGAACTCCTTGCCTTTAAATTCTTGTTTCTCACCTACAACTCTCTCCCAGAATGGATTGTAAATTAGGTAGAACCAGTATTTAAGGGGAAGTTCAGTCCCTTCCATAGAAGATTTCAGAAGTTGTCAGTAAAATGTGTTCTTGCTTCAGGCCCCGTCGCTGCTTTAAGCCTATTTACTTAACATTCGGCAGTAGTTTTCCGTGCCTGCTAGTATTCGACGGTGAGGTTTAATTACGGGCCAACTCGGTTAGATTTTTCTGTACAGATGTGGCTAAATTTTAGGTAGTTAGAATCAGTGTGGTTCCTTATTTTCTATCTTAAGCTAAAGCCCAAGTGGAGGGTTTCCTGTAAGCCCTAGAAGAGTCATCTGTAAATATTTCTTTGAGTGAATAAAAGAGTATTTTGACCCTTTTCGGCTTTTGTCTTTATCATTGTAAGAACAGAGAATAGTCGCTAGACATTTCCCCAAGGGTTTAGTAGCCAAAGACACATAAATTAACTAGAACATTATTGCATAAAAGGAAATTCATAGTTAAAATAACAAGCTAACTACCTCTATTTTCCATATTTTATACATAGTGAATAACTTATGAGTAATTTTGTCTGTCATTTCCAATTCATAATCTGGCCCACCAGCGGGCGAGCGGTAAAGTCGCTGAACACTGGTAGTTCGGTCCGAGGTTCGAATCCCGCGAACGGGCTGGCTGCATAGGCGTCTTCGTGGTTTTCCCCATGTGCAACGTGTATACGAGCCAGTTTCCCTTAGAAAGTCCTCCACGTAGGCATCCCTCCCTTTAGGCAGATAGCCCTAGTGTGCTTTGCCGTAATTAAATACACCAAACACCACCAATTCATAATCTCATAAAATAGCAGCAGTCTTTCAGGCATATGCCCGGAGTTAAAGGCTTGCTTCTTGAAAAGACTTTCTTCCAATAATTGTTTCAATCACTTTTTTCATAATTCCACTTCTATGAGAGCACTTCCTCAGCAAAGTGGAATATGTATGTAACTCCTATAAAATATGCAAAATGCAAAAACAATTTTAAAGAAAATCTTTTTTTTTTATTATTTATTAATTTTTTATTTTCTTGCTAACCGGTTCGTTTAGTTAATTGTATGTAAGTTCAACCAACATCTTGATACATTTCTTAAATGCAATCTAAATGCAATTTGATACACATCCAATCCTATAGAGTAAATACTTAAGACTGATACCTACAACCTTTCAGTGAAAATATTTTTGGTATAATTAAGCTTTTATTTAAATGGATACTTTCTGAGATCACATTACCATGAATGTAGGTTTTAATATAATTAACGTGGTTAGGAGTTCAGAAAAAATACACTTTTACCCAAGTAAATTGTCATTATATTAGAGGAGTAAAAATTGTTTGCTCAGTTTTTGAATCCATAATATCCAAATAAAGTGCAAAAAATTAAAATTAAATCTGGTTTTAACTTCATTCCTTAAAAAGGGATGAAATACAGTGCGGCAGAAATTTATATTGCCATGCAAATTTTTAAGTGCAATAGTAATGTCTATCTGTATTGTGTTAATGGAATTTACATTTAATAAATAAAAACAATTTTAAAAAATTCTGAAAGCTTTCAGGTTTTATATTACACCAGAAAGCGCGTTTCTCTCGTTTACATACACATACACGTTTCGAAAGCATTTAGGCTAATGTTTCGAGCTTTGAGCTTAAAGAACAGCCTAACTTTAGAATTTTTGATAGACAGTCTCGCTTGTTAGAGATAAAAGTGTTCTTTATTCCGTACTTTGATGCCATTGCACTCTTGGAAATTTATTTTATTAAGTTGAGTTTGTTAATAAAAATTTATAAAATTTTACGAATTCTGAATTATACAACAAATAGGTAAAAACAGCATATCTTTAGAATTTTTGACAGACAGTCTAGCGCGCTGGAGATAAAAATATTTTTCCCGTACAGTTTTGTCGTTACTCGCTTTGAAATCATTGTGCTTGCTAATCGGAAATTCGTGAAAGTTTTACAAAATAAGAAATACACAATAAAACAAATTCTAAATTCAAAATCTGGGCTTCCAAGTATCCATGTTCGAGTGGAGTACTACATTATTCAAAATTTGATGGCCGTAGGTATCGTCGTTTTTTCACAGTGCAAAAAACATGCATACATTCGTGCAAATTCTTCATTATTTACTTTCTATAAATATAATACAGGGCGATAATATTTAATAACGAGTTAAAAAAAGTCATTCGACGCAAAATCCTGTTTTGAGACTAATAGCCCTCCTGGGATAACGCTCCTTTTTGCTAATAATTATAATACGATAGCTTTCTATAATTATATTGAAAATTACATTAAAATTCGAGAAACAGAGCACGGATGCTCGTTTTTAAAGTAGTGTAGTTCTGTAAAAAAGCGATGAAGTTATTTCTTCGACGCCAGACGAATTTCAGCCGAATCCTCTGTTACAACGAATAACTTAATTTGGAAAAAAAATTCCATTGATTAAACTGGCATCTTTCTATTAGCCCACCTACAAAAAGCGAACATAAAGAAAATATAGCACCTGATATTATCTAATGCATAAATACTTAATAGTAACTTACCGAATGTCTCTCCAACTCCAAAAAAGGACGGTTCTAAACAAACGACGCCATCTGTTGGCAAGTCTAAAAATATTTATTTCAAAATCTAATTCAATAAAACTATTAGGATGATTTTAGCCTAATGATCAAAGTTAGAAATTTTACTGTAAAGAAAATCCTTTTACAGAAATGTATCTTTATATCTGATATTTTAAAATAAACTATCTGTTTCTTTAATAAATTTCTAAACAAAATGAGAAAATAAAGTTTCATTTCCTATGGATAAGTACTTTATGCAGTTAAAATTTATATGAATTATAAAATTCTTAATTAACGAAGACTGAAAATGATTAATTATCAAGAGATTAAATATAAAATAGCCAAATTTCAACCAGCCCAACTGCATGTTAATGTATACTGAGAAAAATTTAAAATTTTTTAACTAAATGCCAACATCTGTTAATTTCCCCCAGTGTAGTTTTCTGATGTGTAACGTAAATACAAGACAATTTCCCTTAGAAAGGCTTCCACTAAATCACCTCTCCTCTTAGACAGATAGCCCTCGTTTGCTTTTCAGTAATCAAGTAAATCTAAATTCATTCCGTTCACTATAACCGCAATAACTTCTGCAATCTTCATTTTTTTTCCTTTAACAAAAGATCCCTTCGTGTCTTTCTTTTCCTAGTTTCGCTATAGATAGTTAATGCTGAAATATTGTCGCCCAACCAGGATAGTGGTTAGTGACTCTAACTACCGTATCGAAGGGCCCAGGTTCGAATATCTGGGAAGGCATGGATATTTGTAAACGTATAGTGTCCGTGCGGCATGGGGGCACTGTAAATATGCGGAGAGCCGAATGTCCTCTCGAGAGGTTTTATTTATTACATAAATATTACACAATTATTTAACGACAAATGTTATGGAAAGATTAACCATTTAATTAGACTGGTTTATTTTGAAGAGCATTGCAAGGCTACCTGAAATGTGGAGGGAAAATCTTTTATGTGGAACATCGGATGAAAACTAAACTCTCATTCACATTACACTCGCGCAAAATTTTAAAAGCACTCGTGCAGGAAACAGTTTATCAGGTTTTAGGCACGATTCGAAAAGCAAGCATTTACTACTCGACCACTGATAGACGATGGCTAATTGAGAATATGAGACTTAAATTTTAATAAACCAATTCAATACATATACCTTGCAACACTTTGTTCTGCTACCTACAGACACTCAAACGAATGCTCAAAGCCAAGAATAACCCATAAGTTTTTGATAGTATCGTGTTACCAAATATCCAGGCCCTGTAAGATAGCTTCCCCGCAAAGCAGGTTTAGGGTTGCCATAAATGGCAAGGGAAATCAGGGTTGACACATTTGGCGAGAAATCCTCCATTTGGCGGCAAAATTGAACATATGCCATAGACGGATGGAGAGCCTTCTGGAACAAATTCTTACTGGTTTAGCCCAGAATGTTCTAGAATGCAAGCCAAAAGCTATGTAAACCCTGCTTGGACGAGGAGAGTGAGTTGATAGTCAGTTAAAGCCTGCCCAGTCAAGTCAATTATGAGTCAGTGAGCGAGTGTCTCGTAGTCTTGTGCCGAGTTGGTCGTCGAGTGTATTGAGAAGAGTCTCTTAGTGTAGCGCGAGTTAGTGCATCGTCGAGTTTGATCTTGGAGTGTGTTGAGCTCCGAGAACGACCGAACCAAGTCGTGAGTTGTACTCTAGTGTATCGTCGAGTGCATCGCGAGATGCAGCATGGAGAGTCTCGAGAGTAAGCAGAGTCCGAGAACGACCGAGCAAAGTCGGGAGCTGTACGCAGGTGCTTTGCCGTGAAGCTGTCTTTACTGTCATAGTCTGAAGGCTGTGTTGCTGATTGTTTCAGCGTATTTATAGTAGTTCTTTGACGGCTGTAAACATGATTTTGGAGCTGTCCTGAGAATACTGGCTAATAAATTGTGTTTCTTTACATCATCAAGTGTCGTCGTAATTCACTCTAAATCCACGAACCCGTACGTAACGTAAGAAGAAAATCGTAACAATAGTGACATCGTAAATACGATTAGAGTTATCTGTCTGAATGATGTAAATATCACAAGTGATAAAAATAGAATTTCATTCTTATACAAAGATATGACATATGCTGTAAATACCGCAACTGATTAAAACAGAATTTCATTCTTAGGCAGGAATATTATATTAAAATACAATTCTATTTCAGCTAAGAGCTCCGTATATTCAATTTTCACTCACGACACGGCTCAGCTTAAATTCATGGTAAACGATCAATCACAGAATAGCAAGACTTCATTTTCCCAGTGAATACATCCTCGGTCCCTTTACGCCTAAAATTCCTATTTAATTGTGAAAGGGAAATGATGAAAGTTTGGACGCTTTATTATGCTCTCTTTATTTTCAGCGTGAAATATGGAACAGTATAATATTCTACTGTAATCAAAGTTTATTGTCTGCAAACAATCGCTTTAAATAAACAGAAAAGTTTTAGGATTCATGAAAGATGTCAGTGGTAGATTTACAAGCAAATCGAGTATGCGGAAGAGAATGCTTGCGTGACTGGCTGTGGCGAAAACAATGACCCCCAAAGCTTTTGCTAATGCAAATTCTTCTTTGGATGTTGAGGACACAACGACTGTGATGGAAAATGATATAGAGAATGCATCCATATTATATACACATTATGTTTATAAATGAACTTATGTGTGTGTGTGTTTATAAATGCCCACTTGTGTATTTATTCCCAGTGTTCCTTGATTTTAGATTAAATAAAAATTTAGAATTCCTTGGAATCTAAAATTTTCTTCTTTGAATGAAATTAGCACTCAAAGCGAAGAATAAAACGATGTGCCTCTAATACCATAATGACGTTGTAAATACGCTGCAAGTTATCTCTGTGAATGTTATATATTCTAAAAACTGTTATTAAACGCTTCAAGTGTAATACTTAAACATTCAGATCGGTGAAATTTATTTGTACCTAGAACCGCGACAGCATTCGTCTGGATCGTCTTGAAAAAGTATGTATTTTTTATTATTAAAAATGAAGAAAACCATTTTCAAGATATATATGAATAAGCTAAAAATTTAAATATTAATTATTTAGATATCAAAATATCTCAGTAATAAAAATAATTCCCAAAATATATAAACTGTTTTACAGAAGTACACATGCAGACATCTGTAATACATAAAGAATGAACATAAACTGAACATTAATAAATATTATAAAACGTAATTTCCCCGTTTTAAACATTTTTTAAACTTCTTCATATAAAATATGAAGTGGCATTTTCTGTGGAAACTATGCAATATTATTTAGAAAAAGAACAGAGTACCTTCAAGGGAAAAACAAGGCACTTGGTTATTTTTAATAAATGCTGGTGGCAAAAAAAAAGCATATTTTTGACGTCATTTCAAAATTTTATAGCATTCTCTTACCACGTGTGCATAATTTCATTGTATAAAATTTACTATACTAAAATTATGACTTTTTGTTTATAAATTTTAATTCGCATTTTCTGTTGGGTTAACATTTATTTTCATTCTTGTCTTTCTCTTACACTAAATAATCCTTAATCTACAAACATTTTACAAGAAGAGAATGCAAGAGAGTGGATATCTCGTCTGTTTAAAATATGACAAAATTCTTTCTCTGAGTTATGAAACTGTTGTTGCTGAAATAAACTGAAAACCTTTTTGCTCATTGTTAGTTTATATACCGTCTCGTAACAGTTCTCAACTTTGTAAGTTACAAATGTCACATAAAATTGTTAATATTAATTCATATCTATTATATATATTTTAAGCAGATTCAGCCTTTTTTGTTTATAAGTTTCTTCAAAAATAAGCAAAACGTGGTCTATGTTTGATTATGATTTCCAATTAAAAGCGTTGGTGCATTTCACGAGATAATTTAGTAAGCATATCTCTTCTTCATGAGAAAGTTATACTATTATTTTTTTTATTTTAAAGTGCTAAATCACCTCAATTACCATAAATAATCTCAGAAGACTTATCAGTCCATCGGCCTACTATATAAAGATATCACAAATTCAAAGATTCGCCGTTTGTTAATATGCCTATCTGATGATTATACAGACTGAGAGATTACACAAAAACAAAACTCTACTAATTACGGGTAATCAAAAAAGCTAAAAGTCAGCGGAATGCAAAAATGAATATTAGCATACCTACTAAAAATATCAGCATGCCCCTCGGCTCAGCCTTAAAACTTTGCAAATCAAAAGCAGCTATCAGTAACATAAGTTGGTAAGTAAAGTTAAAGCAACAGGGGATCTGAACAGATTGACGGTCAGTGTTCTGATATCAAAAGCGCTTTCTACCTAAATTCTGTCTATGCGTTTTGCACTTTTTAGTTTTTAAGCTCATCCACATTATGTAGCAGTCGACGAGGGGAAGTGAAATTAAAGTTAAAATAATAAGGTGACTGCAATTAACATAAAATTTTACATAATTACTTTTTCAAACATTCTCCAATTAATCATTTTATATATAACGGACACATAAAGTCAGCTACTGAGCTTGAAAAAAAATAAGAAATAAAAAAAAAAAAAAAAAAAAAAAAATCTGAAAGCTTTCATAATTTATATTGCGCCATATTCTTAATGCTTTGTGTGTTACCTTTATGTATAATTTATCATATCTTTTGCACTTAAACCAGGAAATTCAATTCAACAGCAATTATAAAAAAATAATTTAAAAAGAGCAAATCTCTAGAATTCCCTATACAGAGTCTCGCGCGTTGGAGATTAAAATGCTTTATACCGTACAATGGTGCCATTGCTTGTTTTTTTACCCTTAAGTTTGTTAATCAAAAATTCGTTATCTCTTACAAAATGTGAAATGGATACTAAATTAATTCTAAATCCAAAATTTGGACATCCAGGTGACCATGTTCGGATAGAGGATTACGTTATTCAAAATTTGATGGCTCTAGGCACCGTCGTTTTTTCACAATGCGAAAAAACATACCTACATCCATGTACATTCTCCTTAATTTCTTTTAAAATAATATAGTGCGATAATACTTGGTAGCAATAATCTGAAAAGCGATTCAGGTTTTTAAAATGACTCAACGCAATATCCAGTTTCGAGACTAACAGCCCTTCTGAACTGAATCTTCTTTGGGGGTGTTTGAAATTTTCTCGTTTCTAGAATTTATGTTGACATATATTTCCTTCCAAGTACACTGCGCAAAAAAAGGGAACGGTCTATATCTCCCTTTCTACTGGGCCGATGACGAAATTCAACTTGCATTTCTCATGCCTCGAAAGCGCAACTTAGGACATATATTAGATTTATATGCAGTAATGTTCTAATATAGGAATTTTGAAACAAATCGTACTTTATCTGAAATGACAATGAAATGAAACATTTTTTTTTCCATATTACGATTCTACGACACAAATTATGGCAAACTGTCAAGTTTTGTAAAAATCGCACGAGTAGTTTTTAAAAAATTAGCTCCCGAAAATTTAGCTCCTCAATGTTAATTGAATTTGATATACTATATTTACCAATATCTCTTTTTTTTTATTAAACTTACTCGATTCCTTCTTCCAGTATTCGAAATTTAGGCATTATCCAGATAAAATTCGCGCATTTTTTATGATTCATTTTTAAATAATTTTTATAAATTTTTCGAAAATGATTTTGAATTACAACCAATAAAGGTTTTACCATCAGGTTAAAGTAGATGTATTTCTAAGCATACCTTCAAAAAATTACAGTTTTCTTATTCAAAATTTCCTAAGATATATGTACTTGAATTTACATATTGGCGCGTTTTAGAATTTGACATATTCGTTATAAGCGACAGAAGCGCCAAATGGGGTTTGCACACTTTCTTATATTATTTAAAAGTATGAACGATGACCATTTTTCCTCCCGTGTATAATGAAAAATGGAAAGCAAAATAGGTTGCTATAAATTAAGAATTTCGTCAATTGAATTATTCTTGGCGTAAAATGGAAAAAAGTTTGTCAAAATAAATTTTTCATTTCTTTGTGAGTTTGGTACCAAATTTTAGAAAATTTAATAATATTTAGGCATACTTTGAGTCGTACAATCGGAATATTGATGGAAAAAGTGGCATATCATTTCAGAAAAAGTGCGATTTTGTGTCAAAATGCCTGTATTAGGACAATGCTATATATAAATCTATTATATATCCCAAGTCTCGCTTTTGAGACACGGAAAACGCAATTTGAATTTCATCAATCCGCCCAGTAAGACGGGAGATACAGAACTGTCCCTTTTTTTTCTGGAGAAGAAGTGTACCTAAGTGATTTTAATATTTTTTGAATAGCAAATAACTTTTAGGCATATAAAATATCAGTTATTTTATATATTAAAAATATCCTGTGCTTCTTAATGTTAGACATATGGTTTCATAGAAACGCCATCAGAAGAGCCAACCATTTATCTCTCTCTCGGAGCGAAGTAAGAAAAGCCAATCACCTAGTTTGTTTTATTAGTAGTTGAAATATAAATAGTGAACGCATTAAACCAGAGGCTTTCTCATCTTTTTCGAATTATACTAGTGCCTCGAAATATGATGGGTATTAAATGAAAAATGTATTTGCTAAACCTGAAAAAGAATCCCAATTATATTTTTAAAATACTTGAATTTAAGTAAAAAGAGCAATTCAGGAAGCAGCTAGTGTCTCTTGAATTCCCTCACTAAGTGGAATAAAATGAATGTTGGAATGCAGAATTAGAAGATAATTATTCAAAAATGAAGGGAAACAAGAATCTACACAGGAAATATTTATTATCCCAGATTTTAATGGAGATGCACATGTGTTATTCGTAGCATTCATGCAAGAATATTAATTATTGGTATAGTCCTGGAATGTTTGTTTTATAAGTGGAGATTCTGCAGGAAACTGGTGTTCAAGATTATTTTAGTATTCAGATAATAAAGAGATTCTGTAGAAACATGGAAAAGCTAATTGTTCTTTAAATATTTAATTTTCCATTTCTTTACATCTCCTTAAATATAGATTTGGAAATGTAAATTTCCCTTTGATTATTTTCATGAATCTGACATTTCGACTGTTCGAAATATTTTAGATATGTTTGGAGTAGAAAAGCTGCATACAATAAAGTGTCTAAAGTCATTCAGAAAATTTACTTCCGCAATCATTGTTGATAAAAATCAGTAAATTATGAGTAATATTCACATCTTAAAACCTCCTGAAAATGTTAATACTTTTATTAAGAAACAAATAATTAAACCAATAACTGCAAGTTTATTAGATTTGTTGCGAGTAAGAAATTTGAAATATGATCTACGAATGAGCCGGAACTCAAACCCGAAACCTTCCTGAAACTGACAGTATGTTTGAATTTTTCAAGTGAAGAGCGTATGGAAGGATAACATTGAATTCCTAATTTAAAAGAATGGTGCGTTCTTACATAATCGTATGAATTACTAATAAATAGCGAATTACCAATTTTCATATAAAATGATTATATTAAAATTCAAAAAGTGCTTCTAACTTAATAATTAAAGTTTAATTAATTACGCTATGAATAATTAATTGTAAACTGTATTTAAGCCCTGTGCTGTATTTTACTTTCAGCCGATTCAGATTATACATCCAAAAATTAATGACTTTGGTAATCCACGTTATATGATATTTGTCATTTATATTATTGGTGGCTAACTGCTGTATATGGGAAAGCGAATTTAAAATATACGCTAACGCCCTGAGCTAAACGTGATGCTTTGTTTAAACACATTTTTAGCACATTTCTTACAGTAGTAATAAAGAGTTCTTCAAAAAGTGTGTTTTTATGGAACGCACAATATTAAGCCCACACTTCCATGGTATGGGTCGCATTCAGACCATATTAGGCACCAAGAAAGAATTTCATCCAAGTCATCTATATATTACATAAATACCGGGTGGCCATAATTAAACTGATAGTGCTCACAGTGTTCTGTAGCGCGATCTATTTGCGAGAATGACGCCACATTTTGTAGGAAGATTAAACAAGACGGGGGACGAAGGATTCCGCGAAAAAAAAATTAGTTCCAAAAGTCTCCGCTAGGGGAATATTCGGCGCTGTGTAATAGAAAATAGAGTGTCAACAAATGCAAATTAATACGGAATAAAATTACCTTTTATTATGGATATGCCTTACAGTACGGTATGGAAAATCTTACGAAAGTTTATCAACTTCTATCCAGCCGTATACAGGAGTTACTGTACCCCGACCATGATAAGCGATTGACTTTTGCTCACACCTTTCTTGCCAGAATGGAGGTGGATGATGCTTGGCCGTGGATAATCTTATGGGGAAACGAGGCCCACTTTTACCTGAATGGAACTGTGAATACCCAGAACTGCCGAATTTGGGATGACAAATCACCACATGCAGTCACAGCAATTCCCTTACATTCACCAAAGGTAACTGTTTGGTGTGGATTCAGAACGGAATTTATCGTTGGTCCATTCTTCTATGAGAACATTACCCCGACAGGACCGGAAACGTGTTCTGTTACCGGAGAGAAATATCGCCACATGTTGAACAGCTTTGTCATTCCGGCACTTCAGCAAAGATAATACCTGGGAGAAATCATTTTCATGCAAGATGGAGCCCCTCCACACGTTGCTGTACGGGTGCAAAAGGTGCTACGACAGAAATTCACAACAGAAAGAGTCATTAGCCGCTACTTTTCAACTGCATGGCCCCCTCGGTCGCCTGACCTTACCCCATACGACTTCTGGCTATGGGTTTACCTTAAGTCCAAGGTCTATAAAGGAGTAGTCCAGCACCTGGCTACGTTGAAAGATAACATATCACGGACTGTACAGGAGATTTCTGTAGACGTGTTACTTTCTGCTGTTGTGCATACTGTGCACAGAATGCAATGTGTGGTTTACAACAACGGCAGCCACATTGAACCTCATTTGAATGCAAAATAAAAGGTAATTTCCGTATTGATTTGAATTTGTTAACACTCTATTTTCTATTACACAGCGCCAAATATTCCCCTCGCGGTGACTTTTGGAACTAATTTTTTTTCGCGGAATTCTTCGTCCCCCATCTTATTTAATCATCCTACAAAATGTGGCGTCATTCTCGCAAATAGATCCCGTTACAGAACACTGTGATCACTGTCAGTTTAATTATGGCCACCCGTTATGTACGTGCCTAATGTATCTAGCCTTTGTGTATTGTCAAAAAATATGAAAATATAAGCTCATCGAGAAGTCCGTTGTCAATAACGTTGCTATCTGTTCTTCCTTCACTCTTGCTGCAAGGCTATAAAAATAATTTTAAAATTCGCAGTCTCCCTTCGGACTATCAACGATCCAAACCTTTTGCGCAGCTTACGGATGGTCACTTGGATAATGATCAATGGAGTGTAGTCGTGAGTCTTTGGCACCACTGGTGCAGTTACTCAACTTTATACTAGTTTTGTTAAATAACACTATCAGATATAAATTTGAAAGCATTCCTTTCCTTTGATTTGCAACTCTTCAAGTGGGATTTAATGTCTTATACACCATCATTTCGAAAAGATTCTAAAAACACAAATGTCTTTTAAAGGACTGGAACTCTCTTCCATCTTGGTTGTAACATGTGCACGCCATGAAAGGATACTTATTTCCAAATGCCAGCATGTTCTATTTTTTATCCTAACTTGAGATTTAATGTGTCCTTCCTTCATGGTGTAGCGATGTTAACGACTGACAGTGTATGATTTATGTCTTAAAAAAGAAGAACCTTGGTACTTTACGACTTTGAAACATATATATATATGCCTGATGGTAGTATTAAAGTTCCTTTTGAATATAAAGGAAACATTTCCAAACTAGGCTTCTTAAAGTGACTAAGAGCGATAAATATTATTACATGGTAAGTATAAGTAAGCGTCTCTTTGTGGTCGCCGCAAGAATAATCCATCATGGAGGAACTTCGCATACCTTAATTTGACAGTTCAAATTGTTCTGCTTCTCATTTTGTACATAAGACTTCTCTGCAAATAAAGATGAGGATTTGAAGCTGCTGAAAACTTCTCAAATATTTGATTCATTTTGAATGTACTCATGCTTTGGTAGCGAAATAAGAAATGTTTAGATACTGAGCCTCACAGTGCCAGATCAAAACTGGCCACAAATAGGTGTTGTGCTGCAATAATTGTAATGTGCTTCGTAATAACCTATCCTGGTGAAGTAGGCTTCAATCTGTGAAAGAGGGAAGTCGGAAAAAAGAGAACCTCAACTCTTCTCTACAGATACCATTGCGCGAAAGCACCCATTTGAGGACAAATCAAGCTTTAGTGGCTAAACGATCTTCTCATGGTATGGGTGAAGAGTCTTTCGGGCGGATGCTTGAGAATGACCAAAACAAACGGCAATTGCTCATGTATTGGCAAGTTGAAGGTCTTTTTCAAGATCAAAAAGGCATTGAAGGTAAAGAAACTGACTTAATTCACTATTCTACTGAGTTTCAAATGTAAACAAATGGCGGTTCATTAGGTTTAACTCACCACTTAAACGTTCACATTGTTGATAATTCTACAATTATTGCATGCAGATTAACTAAAGACATAAAAACCTTAACGGAAACATAAAAACTACATAACGCAATCCCTTTCAAACCAAAAGACGCACAATTTACCAACTTATAAAAATAAAATTTAAGCTAACCGAACCAAGTAACAAAAGGGGAATATACACACACAAATATATATATATATATATATATATATATATATATCGTTATACCAATCGTACGTGTATATACGATTGATGCAGCCGATTGCAAAGAAAAAGGGAGGTGCATAACTACATATTATAGCAGTTCCATATACAAAATTTCAACTTCCTACTCATTCTTGCTTTATGAGAGATACTTACGTACATACAGACGTCAAGAAAACATCTCTTCTAAATCCAATTTTAATCCATTTTAGAAGGCTTTTGGGGAAAAAGCGTTCCTTTATTCGTCCCGTATGTGCAGATTTCACGCAAAAATATCCTTAAAAAGGTTTTGAGACCAATTGAAATGGATATTTCGTTGAAATATGATATCCAAAATTTTTCGCGAGTGTAATTCTTCCTTTATTTCGCAGAAGGAAGTCAAACTGTGAAATTGTTAGCACGAGTGCACTTAATGCGCCAATTTATTTGTGTTAGTTTAAAAATGTGTACCAACCGAAATAAAACAGAATTTTTAATTCGGGAGTTACTGCAAACTTCTTCTTTGCGCATGTGCTATACTACCAACCACAGCGAAGTATATAGAATATACATATATTTAAATAACTAAAATAAAATAGAATAAAAATGAAGGTTACATTTTCTTGAAGCCGTGTATATATATTTCAAACTGATTTACTTCGGATGTTTAAAATTATAAACGGCGAATTTCAAACGGTTAAATATTACAATTAATGTCTATTTTTATTGAAATAATTGTTAGTGTTATATTGCCATGATGATTAAGCATTTCATAGTAAATAAATTACTGTAGCATTTTATGAGTTTTTCCAGCAACATGTCGCCCAGAAAAAGCAACTTGTTCACTTTGAATTCAACATTTACTTTTATATCAAATGTTTGCTCTCAAATATGATGTGAATAGTTCTATTGTAATTTTTGTTCTTCAGACTCGGAAATTGGCATTTCGAAAATCACTCAAAAAGGAACTATATTTGTTGTATTTTTGTCATAAAGTTTTTGACTAATTTTCTTACGTAGCTTAGAAGAAATAAATTACTGTTTGCGAAATTCCAAATATGATTACTTAGAAAGTAGATTCAGTTTTCCTTTTGTAATTAATTTCAGGCAAACAGAATCCATTTTCATTTTCTTCTATATCTTTATTAAAATACTTCTATTCAATCTTTTCAAATAAGCTTAGGCTTCGTATTTTTTACATTGCTTTTTAAATTGTAAAACAAATGAATTTGTATATTAAAATTTCCATTTATATGAAGCATTAAGAAGCAATTTTCAAACGAACTTCAATCTATTAAGAAATGGGAAATGTACTTTATTACAATAAAACAAATCTTGATATGAGTTATTCTGAATGTAAGTATTCCACATGTGAGTGTAAAGGAAAATAAAAATATCGTCTCTAAATAGTCACATAGTTTCCAACGTTTGTATTAAATATAATTTGGATAGAATTCTTTTGTCATTGCTGTTTCATTACCAGATCGGTATTTCCTTTTTAACAAATTAGTTTTAAGTTGCAGAATGCATGCTTTTGGACAAACATTTTAAACTTCAACAACTATTGAATATTTTTGGAAGTAAATCCTGTATATCACAGTATGGAAGAGTTCTGGTGTGTCAGTTACAAAATACTTCGATTGTTAATTTTTTAAAATTATTTTATTGAAAACTGTAATAAACTGTAATATAGATTTTAATTTTAAATTAAATGAGTTTATCTAAAGTCCCATTTCATCTTAAGATTAATTTAGAAGAAAGGCTCAGAAGAGTGTATTTGAGCAGAATTTGCATAAAATACCATTAAAACTTTTACTGGTCTACCAGCTTTTACCATGTATACATTTGTATTATAATTATCATTTACATATTTTCATGTACCTGTATTCTATTAAATGTGAACAGTTTTAAGCACTCCTGCCGAATTTTCTATATTCTAAGTAGAAATAAATTTTGTTAAGTATTAAAGTTAGAACGGGAGACTTCTATGATGAAGAAATGTTCTATGATGTATGACTAATTAACACGCGGGCAACAGCGATCAGAATGTAAACAAAACCAATCAAAAATTCGCCCACGGCAGCGGTCATGATAAGTCGTGACGTGTCATGGCTTCATTTTCATTGCGCGGGACATATGAAGAAGGCTTTCTCTGTTTATTCTAATCTCATTGATTAACAGGCATTAGTTCATTTGAGAGTACCTTTCAGCAGATTTTATCTTCCAAATACAGTCAAGGAAACTGAGTAAAAAACATTAACTCTTTGAAGACCATAACGGCCCAGACGGTCTTTCATTCAAACGTCCACAACCGCCCGAAACTGCCGAAATTCCGATGTTCTTTTCTTCTCTCCCCTAAGGTAACCATTAGCAGGTGCAGTTTTCCCCAAATGCATTTTGTCAGTTTATTGCAGACAGTTTGTCCTAAAAGGATTTATTTGTGGTTTCTTATCTTTATTTGTTAGGAACTAGAAAGCGCTAATGGATGGGGAGGGGGAGGAAATCGCTGTGACTCTCGAAAACCATTTTGGCGGTTCGGCATGTTAAGCGTACAGGTTAGCGAACGCTTCGGTTTTGAAAGAGTTTAGTGTGTTTTAATCAACGACTTCATATAACAGGTAGACGGCTCACCCACAGAGAATTCGTCTGCTAGGGTGTCTCCAACATATACCACGTGACTAATGCTCTTGGTGCTCTTGGGGAGTGATAGCTTAGGCTGTTCATCGCCAGTTTGGCCCGCTTTTGATATGGCAGGTAGTGCTTTTTATTTCCGTCTGCTAGCAGTCAGCAGACAACGGCCTCGAATTAGGTTGTTCGATTTTTTACAATTATATTTAGATATAACTTAACCCCTTTTTTCCTGAATATTTTATCTATATTTTTAATAATCGCTTTAAATTATTTGCACCATTGTTTAAGATGTTTAGGTTAAATAATTTTAGGAAGAAAATCTAAAATAAATAATAAAAAATTGAGATCGAAACTTTAATTTTGAACAACGTTAAAAAATTAATTGCACTACTCTTATAATATTTGAGGAGGTAAAAAAAATCTCGTTTAATTTTAATGCATTGCATCCTAAAGAGAAAAAGAAAATCACATTGTATTATATGTATTTATACCATTGATTGCCTCTCTTTTCTTGAGATTATATTACTGGAACAAAATAATGCACTCTCTTTTCTTGAGATTATATTACTGGGACAAAATAATGCAATCTTAATTACTGATTTCCACACTCATGTGTATGTCATGGCGGGGATCAATACATCTTATTAACTATAACAAATATTTTATATTGAATATGTATCAAATGGTAACAAACTTCAACTCAGTATTTATTATTAGAATCAATTAAAAATTCTCTCACTCTCCTTTTTTTTTTTTTTTTTTTTTTTAAATACTATTTAAAATATGGTAAGTTTTTCACATCACATTTTTTCAATTATAATAAATTTCTAACATCGTAGATGAGACAGCATTATAATCCAGATTATTTTTATTTTAATTGATTTTATAGAAAATAATGATAAAGCATTGAGCTTTATAAAAGTAATCTGATTTTTAAAATAATGCTGTTTAACTGTTTATGTTCAATGTTGCATGAATCAAGATCTTCAGCTTTTTTTTTTTTTTTTAACAAAGTAAACATATCGCACAATCTTTTCTCAATAATTTAATGCTAATAATAGCATTTTTCTTTTTTTATCGCAGGCAGCAATTGTTTATGAAATCAAAACGTGTACGACTTGGCGAAAAAAGGTTAACGCCAATTGGCGCAGCTTTCTATTTCAACGGAATACACGGAAAAAACATATAAAATTCAATTATTTGTAAAGGGTGATTCCAGTAAATAGTGTCACAGTATTTAATACATTTTGATGCTAATACATGCTGAAAATGTCATATACAGCGGCAATTTTCTTATACAATATAATATGGCTGAAACTTTCCAACCAATTCAACAGAGATAGTAAAATGACAAAAATACTGAAAATAAAATAATAAATCATGCAGTTTTAACTTACCTATGGAAGGTTACAAGTCCTCCTTTCACGAAACTTTCTTTACACCCGTAGGCGCTGCAGCGAATAACCATTTTTACTTAAATTTTATGTGATCAAGCAAAGCAGCAGTTTTTCGTCCCATAGAGATCAATGTAAAGTATTTCCGGACTTTCGGAATTCGCGCAGCAGTCACGTGACACTAATGTTGGAACCGGTTGAAGGTTGCAATACGCTCTCTATCAGTATACTATCTCGTTGGTTTTAATAGCTTAATTTTGTTTGATAACGTACTTAGTTGATACAAATTAAAACACAGGTAAATTTTTAAATATTTAACTGATAATTTTTATTGAACCTTTGCAACTTTATTGCGATAAATAAAGAATTTTTCTAAGATCGAAAAAATGTAATCTGAAATGTTTCTTTTCTTTTTAATATATTCTGTTTCACATTTTTTTCGGTATCACTCACTAAAGAGATACGAAGATTTATCGTATGTGAAAACGAAAAGCCTATTTAGCGATATAATACGGTTGATAGAGTAGCTAGTAACTGTAAACTGCATCAACGGTTGCATTCGTCTTATCACGTCTCTCAGATGTGTGATTTGGAAATTATTTAAGTTAAACATTTTGCTTCGAATATTGACGGCGGTTAATGCTCTCGCTTTATCTTTTCAGGTTAGATATTTAGAGTTTTTGATATTACACATATTTTTATTAATTACTGCAAGTTACAAATAAATTCCAGTAAGTAAGAATAACTATTTTAGTTACCTCATTTACTTAAAGTGATAACTATTTTAAATTTCTCTAACAGCGTTTGTTCGTTTGATGCAAGAGTAAGCCAAAATATTTAAAGAATCTGATTTTAAAAATAAACTTCGCAATATGATATTAAAGCAGGCTCTAATTTAAAAGTATTAAATAGTTATATTAATAATCTCTACATATAATAAAAGAAAGAGTCTGTCTGTCTTTCGTTCGTGCTGCGCGTAAGTTAATAGACCCAGGGCCACGAAATTTCGTACATAGATGCATATAGACCAGCGCCAGGTGCACATCGAAGCGAGATTTTCAAAATTCGAATCTTTTTTTAATTTTTGTTTTCTTTTTTGCTGAAATTGCATCATTCTGAATAGATTAATTTTGACAACAGTTTTTCATTCAATGCTATGTATACTGGACTGTTTACTGTTGAATAGAGATAAAATGCTCTTATTTCCTTTTAATTTGTGGACACGCAACAGCCATATCGCAATCTTCTTATTCTGACGCGCATGTGTCTCGCGAGGCACAACAGAAAGAATTTGCTTTCTCTCTCTCTCTCTTTATTAGCTCAAGGCAAAGAGGTTTGTATATTTTGAATTATGTGTGCGGCCCAGACGGTATAGTGGTTAGGGTCGCCTGACTGCGATACCAAAGAGCCCGGGTACAGATCCCGGAGAAGTCATGGATGTAAAATTGTCCATCCCTTCGTAGGAGGTAACGATGGCTGCCTATTTGGTGCCTCCATAATAAAATGGCTACCGCGTCTGGCCTTAGTAGTGGCCAGGAATTATGTCATCCACAAAGCACAATTTTGATTGGTTATTGTTTTCTGATGATAGTTTCATTCTTTTAGAAATGTTGTTTTGGCAACAGATTTTCAATCATTGCTTT
Organism: Stegodyphus dumicola; assembly: GCF_044657685.1. Taxonomy (NCBI): domain Eukaryota; kingdom Metazoa; phylum Arthropoda; class Arachnida; order Araneae; family Eresidae; genus Stegodyphus; species Stegodyphus dumicola. Next base: position 103,989,523 of record NC_140770.1, on the reverse strand, counting down.
GGATACTGGACTCTTGACTGTTTTCTCATGAAAATATGAGATTTATTGCTTATTTCATTGTAATTTTTTATATTATGTTTCAATAATATATAATTTTAATTATATAAAAAGTTTTGCATGAGTTCTTTGGGGGGAAAATTGTTCTTAATTTCCCTTATACCATTTTAATTCTTAAGATTTTGCAACGAGAAGTTGGTTAATTTATTTATTAGGATAATTAATATTTGTATTAAGGGATATTGCTTATTTCAATGTATTTTTTTAATATGTGATACATTTGTATTGATTTTTTTTGAAAAATTTGTTCTGCAGAGTAAAATTCTGTGCAGGTTTTAAATTTAATATTTGGTGTTCCCTTTAGGCATTTTTACAGTACATTTAAAAGCCAGACGAAGGCTGGCCGCGTAGCGGCTAGTAACAAAATAACGCAAGCGGCACTAGTTTTGAGTATTCTTAAGTGGGGACATACGTTTGTTAAGAGGAAAAATACAATAGCTTGCACATATCTTCATATTCATAGCTAATATATTAAATAGCACACAATTTGGGTGCCTATATTAATTTATTCAAAAAATTCCTAATTTTTTTTTTGGACTTGATTAAAAAATAATTGATTTGCAGTCGGTACAAAAGTTATGATCGAAGAATACAGTACACATGATTAGTTCAAGTGCAGGATGTTTATAAACGAATGGAGCGATTTTAAAAATTTATAATAAATCGATATATTTCTTTACCAGTGTAACACATAAACCGTAAGCATTGGCATCTGTAAAATTTTCTCATGTGGGTTCTTGCCGTTTGCTTGTCATACTTACTGCGCAGCCGCAGCGTCAGTTTCCGCGATGGTGGCGCAACAGGAAAAGGCTTTCCGCGTCTGCGTGCTCTTTTCTAAAGTGTACAGATCTGTGGTTTCCGTGTAGCGTGAGTTTCTTGTATATTTTCTGTGCAATGTTCCGAAAAGATATGCACTCCCCATTTTTCTTCGAACAAGAAACTGTGATCGGTGACTCATTACTAGACATAGTGGAAACCTAGTTATTACTACAAATGAACACCAGTTATGATAATTACATTTTGTAACTGGATGATGTTCCGCTCCACTTTCACAGAAATGTAAGAAAGCTTCTTAATCGTGTTTTTCACCAACACTGAATTAGACGTGCTGCAACAGCAGGCAACAACCTTCTTCCATGGCCTCCCCGTTCGCCGGATTTAACGTCATGCGATTTCTTCCTTTAGGGGTTTGTTAAAGATCGCGTTAATGTACCGCTAATGTCCGTTTCACTTGAGGAAGTTTGTGGTAGGATAAAGCATACACTGCAGACCGTCAAGGCAGATATGCTACACCGATGTGTGATATGTAACCAAATGTTCATATATTGGAGGACTTGATTAATGCATTAATCTTAAACAGTTGCGGCTGCTTATGCTGTAAGGTTTGCACATATAAATTAATAATACAACGGTCTATTATTAATTTTACAACATCACCAACAATTTATAAACACCCTATAAGGTATTTATATTTAGTATAACTAGAAACGGTTAGCTGTTCAAGTAGTCTCTTTTCTTTGTTTGCTCTATAGCTTGAAGAAGTTAGCTGTTTATTTCAAAGGCAACAAATAATATATTATCATAGTTACTCCTAATTATAATAAACTATTATGGCAGGCAAAAGGTAATTAAACCATCTCATATCATCTGACATGTTGGCAGTCTAAAGTTATTATTTTTTGCCGTGTATCTTCACTCCTTTCTTTTCTATTTCTAAAGTGGTTTCAATAATATTACTCTTTCAAGAACGTGTGATATCTCCTCAACAACGGACTTGGAATTTTGCCAAACGCTGAAAAGGGTCCATGAAAAATCTGACTATATATCCTGAATTTACGATGTCGCATAGAAACAGGCACAGAAATTCATAAATTTAGGGAACCGGAATTATAAAACATTTTATAAATTTATAAAGTGGGTGCCTTCGGGAGAGATAAAACAAAATTCCCTCACTTAAAACAATTTTTTAACCTCCTCTCATAGCTACTAAGTATTGATTTAAAATACAGAAATACTTCAAGTATTTCATTCTTTAAAAGGACTATATTCTTGTTGCCAATAGCTTATATTTCATAAAAAATTGCTCGATAATTACCCAAAGCTACTTCATTAAAATTTTTCTTTTCTTACCTTCAAAACTAAAATTGCTCTATTCCCCGGCCCACCGTATAAGGTGAGTGAGTGCGTGAGTGACTGCACCGCTATGATGGCTTCCGACCACGGACATGAACCAAACGGAATTATATACCATCACGGCGGGGAAGACTCCAGAGTAAGAAGGTTGAATATTATATACTAATAACAGTTTTTACATATTGTTAACTGCAAGGCACTAAGCGTTATTCTGGTTATCTGCTTTAAGTTCTGAACATTTGAAACATTATAATATTATCCACGGTTGTTTCTCCTTAGGAAGTGTCCTGAGATTTTCTCTATTTTATCAAGGGCTATTCTGTTTTTGAGTGTGTTAGTCATCCACATTGCCCAGGCACAGTCCGCTGGTTTCTTCAAGTGCCAGGTTCTTGTATGTACATAGTGGAAGTAATAATGGTCCGTGTCGCCTTCCTCTCCGCATTCGCAGAAAGGAGTATCCCTAAGTCTGAATCTGTTCAGGTATACTGGGAATGGTCCATGACCTGTCAAGAACTGTGTTAGGCTAGCACAGTGGGTCTTTATTTCCATGTTCACTTTTGGCAGTAAGCGAAATGTCCTTCGTCCTATCTCTGCGTCTGTCCATCTTCTTTGCCAATTTTGTAGCAGACTTGTCAAAGTTGTTCGCTTAATATGAAACCAAGGAAGTTTAGTTGGTCTTTCTAATATATCCGTACAGTTGGCTGCCTGCTTGGCCAGTAGGTCAGCTGCTTCATTGCCTTGAATGCATGTATGATCGGGATCCCATTTTAAAGTGGGTCTTTGCGAAATAGGCATTGTCAGAAACTGTTTCTGAATTCTGTATACCAAAGGACTCCTGCTGTTTTGACTTGCGATAGCCGCCAGACTTGATGCCGAATCACTGAGTATGGAGAATTTCTCCTGTTGACATGTGTTCGCATATCGAATTGCAGCACTAATAGCTAGAAGCTCTGCTTGGTATACCGAGTTGTTCGAGCCTAATTTCCTTTTCCACTCGAATGTTACAACTCCATTTTCTAGTCTACAGAAGGCGCTGTCCGTGCCGTTCGTATTTTTGGAGCCATCTGTGAAAAGTTATTACTGTATCTCTGAATTGGTTGGTCGTTTATACTGATACAGTCGGAGAGATTAAAAGCTGCTAGATGAAAGTTATTGCAGTTGTTTTGCTCCTCGTAGTCCGAGTGGTGATAAGTATGACCTCAGAGTGTTGAAGTTTGACCCAGCCTGGTAACCCTTACGATAGCTGCCCCCCTTTCTACTATTAAATCTAGAGGAGGAATTCCTGCTAGTTGTTGTAGGGCTAGTGTTGACGTGGTACGGTAGGCCCTGCATACTTGAAGTAGCTGCTGTCTCTGAATAGAGAGCAGGGATCTTTTCATATGAGAGGTAATTTCGCCATTTCTCCCGCCTTCTTAGCATGCTTTCATAGTGTACCAGTCTGCACGCTGGGCGCGTATTTCAAAGGTCCCTCGTTAGATTCCCGGCGAGGACGTTGCTCATTTTTTATTTCTTCTGTTTCCAAAAATTGCCCAATGTCTGTACACCCTTATCCCACACAATTTACAGTTTTTGCATAAGATTTAAAAAAGCCTTACTACAAATATTAGAAACTTCTTCATTCTTTTCAAATACAGATGCTTTTGTCAATTTTAACGACGAAACATGGTTAAGGATTAGAATTCGGGAATGCAATAATATATTTTGTGTTAACCTTTAGGATTTCAAGATTTATTTGCATAAATATTTATTTACCTTGCAGAAAATCAAGTCTTTGCTTCCATATGCACCTGTAGTATAAAAACTATTCCTCTGGACCGAAGAACGGCCCACCAGCGGCCGAGCGGTGAAGTCGCTGAACACTGGTAGTTCGGTCCGAGGTTCGAATCCCGCGAACGGGCTGACTGCGTGGGCGTTTTCGTGGTTTTCCCCATGTGTAACCAGTATACAAGCCAGTTTCCCTTAGAAAGTCCTCCACGAAGGCATCCCTTCCCTTAGGCAGAAAGCCCTCGTGTGCTTTGCCATAATTAAATACACCAACACCAATCTCTGGACCGAAGTAGATCAGTAAGATGCAACCGGAAATTCAGAATTCGAGTTCGATAAAAAGCATGTGTTATTTTTCAGGGAGCAATTTTCCAATGAGATCCTCATACTGGGGCTTCAACTCAAATTACTGAATGAGAAATCGCTAATGATTTAGACCAGGATTGATTGATTGAGGTTTTTCAAAGTCATTCCCGATCGTATTTAAATGAAGCCCTGAAAATTATGGTGAATGTCACTTATTTCATTACGGGTTCATTATGGGTAGCGCAGAAGTCGGCATAAAGATAGCTAGGTATCGAAACTTAGATCAGATTCTAATTTTCTAACAATAATTCTTCGAACAAATCTTCAGAATAGACTCGCTAATTTTTGTCTACACCATCAGCGATACAGACCTACTCTAATTATCTTTATCAGAATAATTAATAAAAGCAACATTATTTCAGAACACATGAGCGATGCGCATAATGTTCGTCTATACAAGCGAAGTAGCAAATATGATTGATAGCACCATATACGAAAGCTTCAACGAAATACTAATGAAGCTGGGTATTTTTTTTTAATTTAGATATTTTGATTTGATGTATAATGTAAATAAAATTGTATAAATTAATAAAGGGGGTAGCGGGGATTTTGCAAACCTTACAAACTTATTTTTTACAGGAATACAAAATGGATTTGAATTAAAAATGTTTCCTTCCATGCTAATTAAAAAAATGTTCTTTGTCACCGTTTGAATTAACAAAGTTTATTTACAGTTTATATTAAATTTAGCAGTTGTGCTATTATAATTTCGTAGAATATAACAGCAGAGATAATTGTTTAAAATTTCTATTTTCCAAAATCGGAGTTGGTTATGCATTTAGGTTTCAAGAAAATAAATTGTATACAAAGTTATTTGAGGTATCTTCCTTTTTTCCCCTTTTTAAACATAATAATTTAACTTCTTTTCTAAAAATAATCATCTTATAATTACATGCATAGAATATCACTCGTTTGTTATAGAAAGGAATATTTTATATGCATCTAACATAGTCATTCACAGTGCTAAAGATGAATGGAAACATCGAGTTCTTGCTTAATAAAGCAGAAGAATGTTTTATGATTGTTAAGAAGTTGTTTTATGATTGTTAAGATTTTAAGAAGTAAAAGAAATATGGTAATCACAAAAAAATTCGCTTATCAAATTTCAAAGGAAGTATCCATTTTGACATCTCTCAAATTTATTTCGATAAATCTTTTCATATTTGTAAGTGCGGATAGAATAAAGGAACTCTAAATTCCAAAACAGATTGTAAAAGGGATTCGAAATAGATTCTTTTTTGACGTATCTACGTAACTCCAAAACAATTAGCCGTAGAAAGTTGATTTAGATTTCTCTTGTAAATGGCAACACCAAATATATGTATATAACGTAAGAAGCTTAGAACCAAATTTTCACAAAGACCAAAAATTGAAATTCATAATTAATTAATCCAAATAATCCCACAAATGCAACAAAGAATTAAAATATGTTAAAACCAAAACCTCCAAACAAGCACCACACCAACTCAAAAAAAATTAATGAAATGTAATGAAAAAAGAACATAACAGAAGAGGAACCCAATCAGCTTCAGTGTCATTGCGTCAGGGGGCGGAACACTGAAATCAATTGAAATCTCTCTTCTAAAATAATCCTTGCTTTTCTGTATCCAAAATTAGCCGATGAACCATTTCAATATATTTTAATTATAATAGTTCAACCGAAAATTCTGGCCCTTCCCTAAAGCAAGGGAAAAAACAAAGTAAATTCTAATTAGAATCCTGCAATTTATATAGAAGTGAAACGAAAGTGAAAAACTAAAAAATTCGTTCTAAATTTCTTACTTTATGTCTTTGCTGATAATTGTTCAGCAGCTTAATGCGCGAAAATACTAGGCATGTTTATATATATATATTAATTGAAAAAGAAAATGTAAAGCTAACTGGTAATTAGACGTAAGACCTATCTGGTCTCAAAAACTTTTGCGCATAATGCTGCAAAAAGATTTGAAAGAATAGTAGTAGGTAGGAACATTGCAACAAACGTGCTAAAAAGTTACCAGGAGCTGTAGCTCCACGAAATGTTGTAACATAGTACTATATAAACAATAAGAAATTTGTCTGGTAAAACTGAAAAAAACTGTATAAGCGCGATAAAACTGCCAAATTTTAGTGCTGAAAGACTTGCTAATGCACGAAAAAAATTAATGAATCTGACCGTTGTGAAATGTGAAAAGTTAACTCACATGAAAAATAGATGGACAGAATATATATATATATATATATATATATATAAGGAAGTTACAAAAAACATGGATTATAAATGTCAATATATAAAATGACTATACATAAAAAATTAAAATTAAAAATTGCCAATATATAATATGCCTATACATAAAAATTAAAATCAAAATTAACAAAAATATAATAAAGACACAAAAAGCATCAAAAACTAGCTACAAAAACAATAATTAAATAGCGGAAAAATGGTAAATTAGCCCACTCGTACTCTCAGTTGGCTTTTCAAGGGAAAAAAACTGTTCTACGAAATAGGCCAAATACCATTACGCGTTTCGCCGAAACAGACCATTGAAGCTCTTGTTTAATGCGAAAAAAATTTTTTATAAAAGAATATTAGTATTTCCGAAAAAATGTTTACTGGAATAAATCCTTTTTTGTAGCTCCACTGCTCTGTCTCTTTTTCCCGACGCGTCCGCTGAAAAACACATTAAGGTGTCAAAGGCTATTATTATTCCGAGCTATGTAAAATAAAAATAAAAATCAAAGTAGAAAAATAATAAAATAAAATAAATAGCGGTCTGCTATTAGTCAAAATACACATCAACGTACGGGCTGGTCCTTTAGACCTTAAAGACTTTGTAACTTTTATTAGAAGAAAGTTGCTGTAAACAGATAAAAATGTAATCAACATTGTAAGTGAAAAAATGTATTCAATTTAGTAAGTAAAAACGTCGCAGGGTCTTATTAGGACCAAAAACTTATACAAAAGAAACGAAAAAACTGACCTGAGAGGTTCCTTCCTCAGCTTTCGAAAAATTTTTGGAAAAGGGCGCAAAATCCCTTCTTGTCCAAACCAATCTTCCTTATCGTAAAATGACGTCATCGTGCGAAGCTATTAAAACTGAAGAGGCCAATGGGCTGAGAGAGAAAGTTGGCGGGAAGTCTTGTCCCCCTCTTTTTTACAGAAGGGGGTGACAGATGAGAAAAGACACGGAAGGTACTCAAAATGGCGTCTGTCAAGTTGTAGGAAGAACAAAACTGTTAAATATATATATATATATATACTAGGTTTAGTCTCTAGCTGATAACACTCAAATTTCGCAGTTTGTTACGTTTGAAAAATCTTGAAATCAAAATTATCTGAAAGTTCTACTTTCTACGGTAATGGAGAGGGAACATACATGGAAAAGCAATGGAAAGGATGTTTCTGGTTTCCAGTCTTATTCAAAGCTCAGGTATCACCGAACAGAAGTCGAATTCACCATGACATTCATGATTCAAAATAATACTCGAATGTTTGTCTAAAATTGATGTAATCAAGAATAAACATATTTGACTGGCGAGCAATGTGTATACTTAATTTTAGAAGGAAAACTCTTAGAAAGGTGCTAAAATGATGGTGTACCCTCACCTTAATTTTCAACACATAAAAAAAGATAAATCAGGTACAAAAGACAATTCATTTTTAACCTTTTTTTTTTAAAAGTAAAATGTGAAAAAATATTTTCAGGAAATATAAAGAATGTTAAGAGAAAATTAGGAAAAAATAATTAGCTGAGTAATTTAAAAAATATTTCACAAAAGCCTGAAAAAAAATTAAGTCGTTTAAGAAAGAAAGCCTGAAGTTTTCCTAACTATTGATCGCTGCCTTGGTTTTTGCTAATACATTTAAAGCTATGTAGCTTTCATTTTTTATCATTAGTATAGGTATACTCGTAGAAGACTGTAAGATTCTCACTAGATTATTTCTCAGTTACTGTAGAAAGTGACGAATCTTAAGAACTAGTTAGCGAATAATCGCTTAAGTTCGTGAAACAAGAAACAACAAGATGGAAGGGTAACTAACCTTTTATTATTCTAATAAGATTTACCAAAACTCCGTCTTGGAGTGTTCAATCAAAGCCGACACTTGGACTTGAACTTAAGAGACTAAAATTTAAACTAAAACTAAGATTAACTAAGAGATATAGCCGGAGCTATCAAGATTCTAATCGAGTTGGCCCCTTAACTTTATTTGATTACGAAGCTTATTAAGGGCATGAGTACGGCCGAGCGTAATAACAGCTTTCAGAGAGAGAGTAGCCAAAAGGCAGACGCTCGTAAGTCAGAAATTCTGATTCTCTTTAACTCTGTAAGTAGACTTCTCGGTTTAAATACCACGCCCGCTCATTAAGTATTCAGAAAGATTTCAAAACTACGTTCTGACCGGAAGTAGTAAGTTAAGAATTTGACAGGAAAGGAACTTAAAATTTAACTGTTAATAAAATTAACATAGTCCTTACAAGACTAATGAATAATTTATATCATAGAAATGTGTTTATATGAGGCCTTTTAAATTCTAAATTATTGTTTATGTTTTTGCATCTAATGATCTAAATGGAAATGAAACTCTATAGTCCAAAAAAAAAAAAAAAAAAGTTGGAGAAAATTACTGAATATTTCTAGTGTTTCTTAACATTACTTTTCCAGAAGACGAGTTTTGATGTGTGAGAGATTTTGTAGTTTTTTTCACGTAAGCAGTAATGAATCTTTTTTCATTAAACCTCTTACCCTAGAAGTCGCCTTTTCAGGCAGAAGAATGTGATATTGTCTACAGAAAAGATCTTAGTTCTCCCAGTTGTGTGGGATATTTTTTATGCAATGGTACCAACGTCTTTTTCAATCCACTAGCCTTATAAATAATGCCATTTCACAAGGTTACAGAATCGCTAATTTATCTATTGCGTTGTGAGCCGATTTAAAGTTCTCAAACCCATCGCCATTCGGAATTCCATGGGAACTTCAGCTTTTTTTTCAAATTGAAATTTTACTCTTTAACTAATTGAGAAATTAAGACACAATAAAACGCTGAATAAATACTAATTCAGAAGTCAAACAACAAAAATCAGCGTTCTATTTTCAAAATTTTCACAGGACTAGTTTCGATTGTTTCACCGAACCACCATCCTCAGCTTCAAAGCCGCAAATGAACAAGATAGGAAATAATGATTAGATAAGATAAGAAAGCCTGGACAAGAATAAGCAAGTGGCGCCATCTGTTGGTGAAACCAGAACTAAAACATAATTTCTTTAAAGGCCAAAGGCAAAGATGGATTGGAATTAGGATCGTTAACTAGAACAGAAATATTTTTTTGAATGTGAGATGCCTCTAGAAAATCCAGTTCTCCAATGGAAGATGTTTTTTGAATAGTTTTGGCAGCAGAAAAATTGAAAGTGTGATTTTTGGACCAACAATGTTGAGCAACAGAACACTTCTGTGTTTCCTTTTTCAAACATATTCCTCATGTTCCTTGACGCGAAAGTTTAAGACTCTCTTAGTTTGGCCAATGTAAATTGAACCACACTGGCAAGGAATCCCATAAATACCCCAACAATTCATAGCCGGAATGGTGTCCTTGAGTATGGAACTCGGAATTTTATTGATGGGAGAATACACAACCCGACAGTTAAATTTCTGCAAAATATGTGCAACTTTATAGCTAATTAATTGATGGAAAGAAGGTAATGACAACAGAACTTTTATAATCTTTTAAAACAAGAGTTTGCCTTTTAGTGTGTTGAGATGAGAATTTTTTAACTGCTTGATTAATAATGTTGGGTGAAAAGCCCCTGTCGATAGTTATTGCTTTTAAATAATTTAGTTCTTCATCAAGGGCTAGTTTGGAGGAGCAAACTAGAAGAGCATGGAAAACATAGGAATAAAATGAAGCTAACTTTTGTTTAGTCGGATGACATGATTTAAAGTGTGGTGGAAGGCAAAGCGATGAAGGCTTACGGTTAACCGTAGTACTGAAGTTGGATGTGTTATATGTGACCAGAATGTCGAGAAACGGAAGAAAATTGCAAGTCTCAAGTTCAAAAGTGAACTGAATAGCAGGATCAGTAGAATTCATTGTTGAAAGAACTTTATTTAAATCATCTTTATTACCTTCAAACAGGGTAAAAGTATCGTCTACGTAGCGGAACCATGCCGAGAAGTTTAAAGTTTCAAACAATTCTGATTCATAATAATGCATGTAGATATCAGCCAGGATGGGACTGAAGGGGCTTCCCATGGCTAATCCCTCAGTTTGCTTGTAATATTTATTTTGGAAAACAAAATATGTTTGTTTCAAACAGAGTTGAGTGAGAGAAATTAGTTCATCAATTTCGATGCAAAAGAAATGAAATTCACGAAGTCTGGTTTCTAGACATCTTAATGCACCCTCCACTGGAACATTGGTGAATAATGATTTTACGTCAAAAGAAACCATTAGTAAATTTCTAGGAGAAATGTTTCTAACCTTTTTTATAAACTGTATTTAATTTTTTATGGTGTAAATGTTATTGTCTAATAGAGTTGAAAATCTAGAAACTAAATATTTAGCTAAGGGTTACGAGGCGGTACCTAAATTGGATACAATAGGGCGGAAAGGAATACCACTTTTATTAATTTTGGGAAGAGCATATATAATCTGGCAAAATTCGAAACAGATGGGATAAGCGGATGTTTTAAGTTGCTTGAAATGATTTTTGAAGATTTGAAATTTGTTCATTTGCGGCTTTGCAAATGAACAAATTTCAAATCTTTTTACAAATTCAATTTATGATTTGTTCATTTGTGGCTTTGCAGCTGAGGATGGTGTTTCGGTGAAACCATCGAAACTAGTCCTGCGAAAATTTTGAAAATATAACGCTGATTTTTGTTGTTTGACTTCTGAATTAGTAATTGAGAAATCTGAAAACATCGGGATATACTTGTTAAATATTTTTCTGCCATTGCTTGACACATGAAATATTAAATATGTTATTAATGCATTGAGTTTCCAAAGCATTAATAACATATTTAATATTTCATACTTTTCCGTTTGCTAATTGTTTTTTTAAATGGATGTGTCTTCATTAGGTTTTTTTTTTTTTTTTGTTAAGCTCATTCATTTCTTTCTAAATCCGTTGGTTTTTAACTTCCTACCTTTGAAAATATTGTTTATTTTTGAAGAAAATTAATCTGTGTCAAGTCGCCTTGAATTATGAATTTTATGAAATAATCTGTTTCTTTTTATTTTTTATTTACTTAAATTTTTCTCAGGTAAGGAAAGTAAATACTAAATTTCTTTCACTATGTGTAAAAACTAAATTTCATTAATATATACATATATAGGTACTTATGTTGCAATTTAAATTAGAGTTTCTGAGACTTGCTGATTGTAAATCATTGCTGGTTTCGTGATTTGCTCAAAATGTCGAAACTAACATCACAATTATGTTAACGAAGATGAGAGTAATTAAATAATTAAGTTAAATAACCTTTACTTTGAAAAGGCCTTCTCAAATGCAAGTTTTCCGAATGCTTAAGAAATGGCAATGTTTTCAAAATACTTGTGCACAAATTATCACATTATTATAAAAAATATAACAGATTTTTCTTACTCTTGATTATTAAGAATTACGTGCGATCAGAATAGTCAAGATGTTTGTTGCAGTGCTGAGTTCCACTGAAGGAATTGTGACTGTGTTTATTTACTTTAATACTACCGTCATTATATAATTTTTTCTTGAAATATTTTAACCCTTCAAGAGTACAAATCGCATAGAAGTTTCAGAAGTTTAATTATCTCAGGAAGTGCTCTCTCTGAATATTTCCATTTTAAATTATTGCAAAAAAAAATGTTCGTTTTTGAAATTTTATAATCATCCTTTTTCCTTTAAGAAAGTAACTTAGATCTTAAGAAATCACCTCAATAGAAATTTTAATTGCTTTGCGTTTTCATTTTTTTTCCTGAGGAAAGGATAAAAGTGCTTAAAATTGCATAAAATTATACAATTTCTTAAAGATAAGAAAAAAAGGATAAAAGTGCTTAATTCCATAAAATTATACAATTTCATCCTTTTAGGTCAATTTGCTTTATAATTTCTAAAAGCAATAAATATGAGTTGAAATTCAAAGATAAAAGAAAGAATTCATTTTTTTAATTGACTTTGATGATAATATTTCATAAACGAATTTTCAATTGAAGCAGTAGATGGAGAATATGTTTCATGAAATCTGGGTTATAGTTCTCTTCAGACATTTAGCTGAGAAAACCCATATTTCATTATGTTTTAATTCAAAAAAATGATTGCATGAAATATTATTAAATATGAGAGCTGGAAGATATCAGCGAATGCTAAAATTTTGATATTAAATGAAAGATTTTAATAAAGCTCAATTTAAATGCCGTGTTTTTCGCAGAACGATTTCAATAACATATTCAGGAAACAGAGAATTAGGGCGAGAATGTTTTCTTCAAGATTGCAACATTCAAGTAAATTATTATTTATCTTATGGAATCATTAGGATATTTTTAAAGCAAGACATGTGAGAAATGTGCAATGCCTTCTCCGGAGCTGGTACCCTGGACTTCTCGAATACATGTCGAGTATGCTTTTAATTACACCACGGAGGTACGTATAAAGGAGGGAGAAAATTCCTTATATATGGCCTCTCTAAAGGGCGACTGGGGAGGAGGTGACCCAATAGCCAAATCTGATGGTGACGAATTATCATCTACCAGCTTTTAGTTCGGGCGTCACTTGTAGAGTCATTATGTTAATATTTAAGCATTTCTAAAAACAATTATTGTCGACGCTATTGTTAATGTAATTTAAAATTTTTAAGAAAAATGGACTTAAATATCAGAACTCAAGAATAAGAAAATGATATGCAAATATTTATAAATACAATTATAGCTAACACTTTGATCGGACAAACTACAGGAATCGGAAAATTCTGCATTGGCAGGGAGAAATTTTTAAAGAATTTACATTTTTAATGAATGTGCTCAAGAATAATAAAATAGCCCTCGTGTGCTTTGCCATAATTAAATACACACACACACACACACAAGAATAATAAAATTTCTCACAATTTCATGAAAAAATGACTTGCAAAACTGTCCTTGTAAGTCTAACTAACATTCATTTATACGATTTATTTATATAATGGGTTACATATGAACAGTCGCCTCACAGAGGGATCGCATTCTAACTGAACTCATTTCTTCAAGCGTTGTACACATCTAAAAATAATAATGAACAAAATGTTTAAGGTCATCTTCTTTCGCTAACTAATGAACTTCTTTTACTAACTTGTTCGTTTTGACCTGTATTTTCTTATTTCGACTTCCGAATCAGTCTCTTTTCGAACATAAACTTGAACTAACTGCAGCCATATTATCCGCCAAGGTCAATAGCAACAGCGGTGAATAATAGTCTTTTGCGCCACGAGGAAAACATTTAATGACGGTTGCATATGAGATAAATATTTTTTGTAATGCTTAAAAGTTTTATCCTAATACATATCTGATTTATAAATTTTGTTTATTAGGTATTTCAGATATATTTAGTAGCAGGCGAGAGCTCCATAGTGTTTTACCCTTCGACGGCACCTATCTGTGAATTAAACACTCACGGTTCAGTGCTTCTGTAACATTACTCCCTGAGCAGATTTGTGAGAATGAATTCGTAGTACATGAGAGGTCCTTCATTATGTGATGATTGCGGTGCTTGCTTTTATCAGTGCTGGCTTTTATGTATAACGGTGCCCACCAGCGGCCGAGCGGTAAAGACGCTGAACACTGGTAGTTCGGTCCGAGGTTCGAATCCCGCGAACGGGCTGACTGCATGGGCGTTTTCATGGTTTTCCCCATGTGTAACGTGTATACGAGCCAGTTTCCCTTAGAAAGTCCTCCACGAAAGGCATCCCTTCCCTTAGGCAGATAGCCCTAGTGTGCTTTGCCATAATTAAATACACCACCACCTTTATGTATAACGGAAGCTAATGATGCTGTTCTTGCGTACAAAAGACCTGAGGTCAAAGGACAAAAAAATCTGCTGAGGTATTGGAACTTTTCTTCAGGGAAGAATTCTTAAATAAAGGCGGATGATATGAATCTGTGTCTATGTTTCCCATCACTTTCATTAGTTCGATAATGTTACTTCAAGTCTTCTTTCTTTTTTATGAGAAAGGCTATGAATTTTGAAGTTATATGTGACAGATGACAAATGCGGAAGTATTTGGCATTAGAATAGATAACACGGATAATTCGTCGTGGATGGTGGTATCTGTTGATGAAATGCATCTACAGTAAAAATAGGTAGGAAATACTCCATGGCCAGATATAATATTTCCAAATTCATTTAATACATTGTAGAGCCTTTTTTTTTTTTTTTAGGCTGGAAACGGGAAAGGGCTATGCCCTTGCCGGGAGTCGAACCGACTTCTCAAATACGCTCCGAGTGTACTATACCGTTACACCATGGATACATGCCGGGAAGGGGAAAAATACCTTATATTCTACTTACTAGTAGGTATTATGGGGCCCAATCGCTAAATCCTGGTGGCGAAGAATTATCGTTCACCACCTTTTCGTTCTGGCTCCACTTGTAGAGTTGTTAATTTATTAGAAGCAGGAGCTATGAAAAATGTGCAATGCCCTCTCCTGGACTCGAACCTGGATCTCTTGAATACGCGTCGAGTGTGCTACCGTTGTACCACGAAGGCATGCGCAAAGGAGGGATAAAATGCTTTATAAGATTTATTTTAAAATTTACTTTTATTATTTTTGTTGCTTAGGCGTCTGTTGGTCTCATCTAAATAAATCATCTCACCTTGTTTTGTTACTCCCTGAAACATTTGCTTTTGCTACTTTTTCTGTTTAATAATTTTTGCCTTCTATCACTTCTTCACAAAAAATTCACATTTCATTATTCCCAAGAACTACTAACCATATTCTGAACTATCTTGTCTGTCCCTTCATACAAGGCAACGATGGGCCATCTTTTAAGTGCCTGAATAATAAAGAGACCATTACATCTGGCCTTAGGAGAGGCCGATGCCCGCATAGGCCCGCCATTGGGAAAAAACGTTTTGCATAAATATGCTCGTACACTTGTATTTTAATCATAACTTTGTCCTTTAGCTGAGTATTATTATTATTACAATTATTTTGAAAATTATGTGCATTTCATCATGTACCTGTGAGTTTTTATTCCAGTCTTAAAATTGTAAGTTTGTTGTTAATTCCCAAAAATTATATGATAAATTTTGAAACATTTTGAACGTAAAAAATAAGTATATTGGAATTACTTTAACAAGTTTCAGAAATCTGAACACGTGCATGACCGTTACTGGTACCGCATAATTTTGTTTGGTTTCATGCTTTTATAGCAAATATTTTCTTATAAACGTTTTATGCTTTTATTATGTATTTCTATTATAAATATGTTATACTTTTATTACAAATGCATATTTATTAATACCTTTATGTAATCAGTTATATTTGTATTTAATATTTTTCTATGCTTACGATGGTTAATTTTTTCTATGTTTTCTTTGTTTACGATTCATATTTTTCCATGTTTACGTTCTTTTATATGGTGAAATTTAGCCAAATGCTACGTTTTTTTAGTCGTTTAAGAATTTTTTTATTTCCAATACCATTAATTTTCTCAATTTATTATATATTATTTTCATATTTATTTTTCTTTAGCCTGTTTAGTTTTAACTTAATATATATTTATAATGTTACATATATATAGTATATAAACATAGAAACCGAAAATGAATCGGAAAATAAAACGAAAACAAACTTTTTAATTAAGCAATTTGTCGTTTCAATAAATACTGTTCAGTCTGAACTCACACTATTTATTATTGGAATTATTAATTTAATTATCAGTTTTATTAAGAGAGAATAAAAGGCAATTAAAATAAACGCAATTGTAAAACATAACTGTCTTTAAAACGTAAAGTTACTTATTCTAAAATACATTAAAATATTTGAAAAAGTAGTTTCATTAGAATAATTTAGTCTTTTAATTATTGAGGGAAAATTTGAGGAAAAAATAAATTTGAATTTTGCAAAATTTATTTCTCATAGTTAACCTTTTTTGAAACAGAAAATATTTACATCAATAAAACTATAAATAAAAAAATCTGATGTGTACACCGCATGACTTCCTTTTACGGAATATTAAATTATACGCCTTTTCCCCCATTTTATTTAAACGTATTTGAATTGAATTTAATCTACTTAGTCAATAGCGAATAAACCACAATATAATAAATGCACTCTTTAAAATTAACTATATTTATTTAGCATTAAGACACTCTGGCGCTGGGTTCAACTAACAGCGTTACATCTCATTTATTTTCTAACTCAAATAGTAAAAAAAATATATCATTTGAAAGATTACCACAAGTTGTATTCTAATACGATAGTAAATCTAAAACGATGCATGAAATAAATTGAACAAATAAAAAAGAAACAGATTTTCGCAGACGATTCAGCGACGCGACAATATTTGCTGCTAATACGAAACACTTATTTCCTCGAATTTCCTTAGAACACCAAGTACAGTTAAAACAATTTTTACAATTAAAATTACAGTTAATACGCAAAAACAAGCTATTCGGCCAGCAATCAAAATGGCAGATTTGTCGATACTCAAGACTGAAAGTTTACTTTTGATCTTACTTTTTATCATATAAGAATAAAAAAGAGCTCACTGAGTCGAGTAAGGGTTTGAGTATATACGTATACTTTTGGTGTGGCGGATTAAAACCAAAAAGGAAGGTGCACATCCACATGTTATAACAGTCCTATATACAAAATTTCAACGATCTGAGGTTACGTTTCAACGTTCTGAGGAGTTACATACAGATATCACGAAAAAAATCCCTTCTGAATTCATTTTAAATCAGTTTTATAATTCGTTTGGAGAAACAGATTCTTTTATTCTGCCCTTACGTACAGATGTTACGTAAAAACATCTTTAAATTGCATTCGATAGCGGTCAAAATTTATATTTTCGTTGAAATATGGTACCCGGAATTTTTCGTGATTGCAATACTTCCTTTACTTCGTACAAGGAAGTAAAAAGTCGATGTAATTTAATTTCAGAATTTTTACTGAGCTTATCGGAAGAAAATGAGTGACTTTGGCCGAGATATGTATTGCATAGTACACAAATTATATTTTAGCTACTGCAGTAACACTGCAAATTCGAATAATTATCAATTGGATTCATTGAAAACTTCCTGTGTTTCAATGTACTTGAAATCAAATAGTAAAATAAAATTGTTAAAGAAGTTAGCTAACTACTTTCACTCTCTCAATTTTTTCATATCCGAGATACAGTTAAGGTTATAGGAATGTGGAAAAGCATGCGGGGTTTGTCTGTGTAAGGCGAAGTACGCCTTCGGGGAACAGTTAAGTGACACTGGTTTATATTCACGTTAGCCATGGGGATAGCTGCGAAGACTTGCCCGTGTGCCTGGGTTCGAACCCAGGTCGAACTACTACTATTTAGTTGTCTTAACCGTTTGGCCACTAGGGGCCCATAACAAAATTAAAGAATTACTGTTTCGTTCGAATGCCAGTACTTAGGCATATGACCATTGCTAAGCCGAATGAATGGCGAATGCCTAGTAGACTAACTTAAAAGGTTTAAAAATTTTAAGAAGATTAACTTAAAGTCTATTCAACATCAACAGTAATTACCAACTTAGTAAACTGTACAAATATATATTAAAAGACACCTTATATAGTTTGATCTTATAATGCAGATAATTCTGTGAAGTTCATTTCTAAATCACGTATAGGGCAGTACCGAGTTTAACATTCTGAAACTTTGTCAAGCTTCCATGATGTCTTCGTACTATCCGGAGCAAATTAAGGCAACCGCCACACTCGAGTTCATGCAATTACAAACCGGACTTGCTCCGTTGTCTGTGTCGGCGCAGGCCCTCTGTGCGGCCTGGAAATTATTAATGTCCCCACTTCTCACGGTTTGCCTAAGATACGCTGAGTCTCTCATTAAGGATTAAGTTTGCGTTTAGTTAGCAGCAACCAGATAATCTGCAAAACTGGGGAAGGAAGTTCTATCGCAGCAGTTTGTTTGGCTAATTTGGGAGGAAGCTCATTTGTCGTTGTTGTTGTCTGCTTCCAGTTCACTTTAAAGATCTCCAGATGCAAATACGAATGCACTAGTTGTGTCGTGCTTGCATTTTTGGATGAAATACAGATAAATAGTTCTTTCGAGATAATAGTTTGTAATGAAGAAGTGTCAAATTTATGCCATACCGAGCAAAATTTAGGCCCGTTAATTTTCATAATAATTACTTATATATATATATATATACAATTATTTACACAATAAAATTTTTATTAAAAAATTAATTCTTTCGCAAAATTAATAAATGTTTCACAGAATTTGCAAACAGGTATTTGTTTTATAAATATTGTATAATATAAGGTATTCTAATTGTTCTTGTATAATATAAAACGTTGTCTAATTAAACGTTGTATAAGCGTCCCATTTCAATAAACTAACTGCAACGAACTTTCTTTAAAACAACTGTGTACGGTTCTAGAGGACTTAGATTTTCTAACAAAATGGTTGCCCTAGAGAGCTGACATTTTTGTTCTAAGAAAGTAACTGCCATTTTCATGGGCCATCATCTTAGAGTATTGCTCATTTCGAGAATGTTCCCTGTATTTTAAAATTAAGCGATTGCTGACAACGTACATTAATTAACGAGATTTTAATGTGTTTCGTATATATGCAATGAAACCACCATACCAGTTCTAGGAATGATATCAACCACACTACGATTAAAACTAATTTTAGACCACCCACTTGTACTACGTCTGAAGAAGGGTAAAGGCAATGAATCTATTAACGCCATAATTGCCGCATGACCTACCGGTGGTATTATGATAGATTTGTTTTGTGGCCTCGTGATCCAATGATGGGTCACAGAGACGTTCATGCTTGTGGTTACGTGTATCAAAGTTGGGGCATGTATTTTGCAGTTTAGTACGGAAGTATATTTTTCTTCGGTCTTCAAATCACTCTGCTGAAATTGATCCCAAATGACAAATGCATTGTTACGTGCGTACGGGTTCGTAATAAATTGAATGCAAACAAGTCTGATGATAGGTTAATAAAATTTATTTTAATTAAAATAAACAGTTGAAAGATTCTGGAATTTTCCGCAGAAATACTCGTATAGGAGCTCAGTGTATCACAAAGTACAATAAGTAGCTATGCATCAAGCTACTAAGAACGTTAAACACAGAGCAATGCAAAGCTCACTAAAAAGAAAGCTAACTCGAATGTGTCAGTTCACTCGGAACTAACGACTCACACCAAAAATAACTAAGCAAGTGACAGCAGGTACTCTGTCTTCGGCCTTAAATAGTTTTAATAGTTTAAATAGTTTGGTGACTTTTGGAGATTTATCGCCAGTGTACTGAGATACCCATTTACTCAAAGTTAAATGCACTTGTCCCTGCATTCTTACTTTTCCGGAATAGCTTCTCCTTAGATTTTTGGTATTACAAAGGAAATATAAGAGTTTCACTTATAATTCTACTAAAATTACATACCTAAGTACAAATTTTGTGACAGTATATAATTTCATAAATATATTTCTTTATTACGCTTAAAAATAATTCTAGTTCTAAAATTTCAAAAAGTTCTAAAAGTTTTAAAACATAATAAATATTGGAATAATATTGTTTTTTTTTTACAAAATGTTGTACCAAATATGTAAATGTGGGTTTTAATATACTGTAATGCACGAAGTATTGTTCAAAAATAAATAAAATTGCTATAAAATATCATGTTGGGTTCTATACATAATAAATAACTTTTTTTTTCAGATATATCTTATGAATTAAAAATATACTTAGGTCATGCAATAATCCTGCTCATGCGATTCACACTTACAGTTGTTGTGTGTAATCTCATGCGTTTTGACAGTTAACTAGTTAATAGTTAGTCATTGTCAGAAATAGGGAACGATTTCGGCTGCTACTCAATTATTGAAAGCGATACTGGCTAGAATACGGAGCCATGTTTACGCTCAGTATCTACACTCTCCTTGCGAATAAACACAACGAACGTCTACAAATGTAGATGAGGAATAATTAATTTTAATGAAACAGTTCCAAGAGCTAACAAAGTAACGTACTTAGAGTTTCGTTTTAATACCACCTTAATTTCGGAAGGATATATCTCTGTTGCAATTGGAAAATCCATAGGAGTTTCCTGAATATTCTACTGTCTCCTAGAAAGCTCATCAAAATTGCAACTTGCGAGGAAATAGGTGAATATGTATAGCAACATTATGGCCAATTATCACATATGTATCACTCACCGGAATGGCGCACGGCATCCAAAACTGACTTTAATAAGCACCAAACCTTCCAGAAAAATATTTTAAGCGAAGTAGTTGGAGCCCTCTGATTAGTTTGCAATAAACAATTTCAAGTGATCCTAAACTTGATAACTTTCAAGTATTGATCTACAAGCTCAAAAAAAATTGTTGTTCCAAAGCCATAAATATATTACACCTACCAAAAGTAAATTGTGTTCGTAAATTATGTCGACAGCTTCAAAAATGAATTTTTCTTCAAATATGAATTTTTCTTTAAATAGGAATTTCTAAAGAAAAATAAGTCTAAAGAGTCTAGGATACTGGTCTTTGACCTATAACATGCATCAGCTTAGTACGTAATTATATCCGTAAATTAGAATCGACTGCTTCAAATATGAATTGATATAGACGATAACCTTAGATATGATATAGACCGCATCAGCTTAGAAACCTTGTATTAAGCAATTAACCTTATTAGCAATTAACCTTATTAATAATATATTCCATTGAACTTAAACTATTATTCTACGCTTGCTCGTAAGAACAGTGCGGCTTAACAGAATAAGCCTCGGATCTTGCAGTTCATCAAAATTGGTGTCTTCCATGTAAAGATACATGTACGAAAGCCCCTTACTCGGGTTATTTGAGATACCATGGAGCAGGATAAAATTCATATTAAAATTATATAAAAGATGTATTAAAATATAAAAGGACCAAGGCACTCTACTCCTTGGCCCATGTCTAATGAGTATAAAGCTCCATTGGCTATCTCAATAAATGAGAGATTTGCTCGAAGGCTGTGATGACGTGGGCAGTTCCAAGAAATTTATTTAGGCATTTAAATCAACTAATTGCAAATCAATAAACCTGGTTGAAAAAATCAGTTAAAATTTTTTAGTTATCACCATAAACAGCAAATTTTTCAAAGTACAACTTTATAATGAAGATTCATTTATTACACCATAAGACCGCAAAAGAAATAATATTTACTGTATTGTAATTTTAAATCAGCAAATTTAAATTTATATGAAATAAAATTTCAACAATATTACAAAACAATTATACACATATTTGTCCTCCTAAGGAAAACTGCTTAATTTTTTTGTTTTTAACTTTTAATTAAATATTTTCTGTAATACTTTCACATTTGTTTGACATTGCTAATATAATTCATGGTGATAATATTTGGTGGCAACAAGTTGAAAAGTGATTCGCCGTTAAGTGATTCGCCACTTTATTTTCAGAAAAAAGGTCAAGTAATGTAGGTATTGCATGAACAAAATGTAATTTGCATAATCGAAAGCATTTACAGCGAAATAAGAATATGTACATTAACATTTACATGTTGGATATCTATTCTGGGGATGCAAAATGTGCCTTGAGATACATTGATGTCAACAAATTTCAAAAGAATTCTTTTACTTGTCTTTTTAATGCTCATTTTTTTAATATTTCTCATGTTTCAAGTTAAAAGCTTTTAAACTCTGGGCTTAAAAGCTCTAAGTGTACATAGTCTGTTACATATCTGTTATTTTGCTATTAAACTGTTGTTATCCTTTTAAGGTGTAGCGTTTTCAAGAAGAAAGGAAACACTTTACTTTCGGATTTTTATGTGCATCTGTTATATATTTAGCCCCGTTCCTTCCCTTTTTCTTCACTTTTTATCAACGCAGAGATAGGAAGGCAGTAAAAATTCACTTAAGGCAGAAGATGCGTCAATAGCCAGTCAGTCATTCCCAAAAGCTTCCATTTTGATTTAAACACATTACATGACAAAAATGCAGAGATTTTATATAACGTAAGTTGACTGAAAGAGTGGTTCCATTTTTTTTTCCTTGGATAACGTTTTACGTATTTTGAGAAATGCTTTCATACTGTTCGAGTGTGTAATGAAGGTTTACTGAAACAGAAACTGAACTGTAAGAATATACTTTTATATTCTGCAGCATAAGGGGTTTTAAATTGATTATGATAAGAAATTTTATTACGTAACATTACGGCATTTTTAGATTTCATGAAACTGCAATTGATTAAAAGATAAATTTAACGAATAAAAATAAACTTGGTTATACTTAATTAATCTTCAACTATATATTGAAAAGAATACAATAAATATTATAGTATTTTATAACTAATACTAGAAATTTATCTTTTGAGAAAACTTTCCTGTTCTGTATGACTGCTAACAGACGGTGGATGTTTCATCGGAATGAACTGAAATTTTAATACTTTAACGATAAATGTAAGGCTCATGTTTATGTTTTGTATGATGAGAACCCCCCAAAAAAGAAATATTTACTTTAACATATGTGGCACCAGCAGATCGTAATTTATTTTATTGTTAAAAAAAAGAATAAAATGTTATCGGTTCCTATAGTCTTCGTTTACGTTTTAATAAATGAATTCTGATCAATTTCATCTCTCAGCTCTATTATTATTGCAGAATTTATCTTCCTTTATATGGCGCAGTAAGTATCTTATACAAAAAATAGTTCCAATTATTTCGCGAAAACATCTAACACATCTGATAATTTGACTACACATCTGATAAATTTGAAGACGAATATTTATGAAGAAGTTTCTATCTTTTCCCCTCCCAGCTAATATATTATTTTCATAATAATTGTAATATTATTAGTTAAAAGGGCAAATTGCTCTAAAGGACTATCAATTTCATTTTGGCATTTTGCGTTGAAAACTATAAACGGCGAATCACTTTTCAAATTGTTGCCACCAAATATTATTCCCATATATTATATTTAAAGAAATTAAATAATGAAGAATCTGCATGAATGTATGTGTGTTTCTCGCATTGTGATAAAACAACGCTACCTAGAGCCAACAAAATTTGAATAACGTAATCATCCATAGAATATGGGCATGTGGATTTCAAT
This sequence comes from Stegodyphus dumicola, assembly GCF_044657685.1. Classification (NCBI taxonomy): domain Eukaryota; kingdom Metazoa; phylum Arthropoda; class Arachnida; order Araneae; family Eresidae; genus Stegodyphus; species Stegodyphus dumicola. Next base: position 103,965,946 of record NC_140770.1, on the reverse strand, counting down.
TTGAAATTTGTTTTAATATCAATTTCATATTTTGTAACACTTCAAGGATTTTTTATTAAAAAAAACTAAACAATTTCAAAAGAAGCAATGGCAACACTGTACAAAAAAAAATTCCTTCAACAAGCAAGGCTGTGTATCAAAAATTCTAAAGATATGCTCAATTTAAAATTATTTTGCGATATTGCTATTGAACTGAGTTTTATGGTTTGAGTACGTAGAACATGATATTTAATAAATGAAGGTAACACACAAAACGTTAAAAAAAAAGCCCCTTTGGACGTAATTTAAAATCTGAAACCTTTCGCATTTTTTATTGTGTTCTTATATATTTATTTGTTTTTGTTTGTAAAATTTTAAGAAGTAGCATTCTGTTGATAAATACTTTTTCGCTTCTTTTCTCGCTAAAAAGTTTCCCAAACATAATTCTTGCTTCTCTCCAGAAGCAGCTGTGAACAAACAAGCCAATGAAATGTCAGAAGACGCAAATACTATATTTCTTTAGAAGCGGAACGGCTTTGTTTTTAAGTGTCGAACAGTTGAACAGTTGAATAACATTTCAGAAAACTTCTTTTCGAAGAAATAAAAGTTATTCAATCTCGCGCGTTGTGGAGGGTAAGGTCAAATGAACTTGAAGCTGCAGCTTTAGATGAATTAAGTACTAATAATGGTGAGAATAATCCCGAAGAAACCCTTTCTGATAAAATAGAATTATTGAAGCAGATCGAATCATCAGCAAAACAAGTAGATCATTTAAGTAATCTTCTTCATCCATCTTCCCATACCTCTTGCTTCTCAAATAGATTCAAATATTATTGCGATGATCACTAAATTGATAAAAACCCAAACCTTGTTACAAAACAGATAAATATATCCCTCAAATGTTTTCTAAATTACATCCACCAACGATACTTCAAATTCAGTTCGGATTTTTAAGGGAAATGACATTAATAAGCTTTCGAATGGCTTAAGGAGGTTGAAAGGATTTTATTATCGGCTCACGGTCTCATGAAATAAAATTACTAATGCTATTTCTCGTCTAGGCAGATCTACAAAAACTGAAAGTTGACAGCAGGGAAAAATTTAATGATTGGATTGCAAGGAAAAGTGCTCTCACGTCAAGATAAAGCGATTTCATTTATGCAAAAGATACCCCTCTAAAAAGAGCTCTTTTTAGTATTCCACAACTTGACCGCATTTCTGTGATCATTGTTGACATCAAAAGTCAAATAATGGCAATTCTGATTCTTCTGTAATGGTAAAAATTCTATCACTGTCGAAGAATTAATTGACAGGGCAACGGTACTTGATACAATTCGAAGTGGGAAGCAAAGAATTCAACAACAAAATTAATATCTTGATTCCGCCATTCCATTCGAATAAGCGTGCATTAATACCTGTTATTATTAATAATGATATTAAAATAAAAGCTCTATGTGTTCCCTGTGCAGACATAACCATTATTCAACATTCTTAAGTCCAGGTCATACACTCGTGGATAGAAGGACAATTCTAAGCTGTTGCCTACGAAATAAAGCCCATCACTTGGATTTCTTTGAACATTAATGTTGGTTATACAGAACAAACACATAATGCTTAAAGTCGGAATCTGCATCCAGTTTTCATTCTAACTTATTTTGGGTCTTGATAGGCAGCGGCAAATCCAATCTTGATTCACTTACGGTCATAAAGCATCATTATGTATTTCTACTCTATCTGCAATTCACCTGTACGAATATATTAGTTCATCGAAACTTAGCACTAACTTTATCAATTCTAGAGAACTATTATTACCGCTATTAAATGGTGCTGTTTTACTAGAAGCAACGCCAAGTATACTTCCATCTCAAAACAAAACTCATCCGTGAATCTGTAAGTGTAGCTACGGTGCAACAAATTCAAATGAATGCTTTAACTGGAAAATTTGCTGACATATTTTATTCCGATAACGAGTGAGAAATCAAAATAGAATTGCGACACGACAAACTTATCAAATGTTTACCATATCACCTTTCGGATCCTGACCGCCAGTTTTTAAACGTTCACATTAACAAATGTTTAAAACATGGAATCTGTCTCCCTTCCAACTCGCATTATGCTGCTCCTGCTTTTAATTGTGGAGTAACCCTTCTATGAAAGCACCACAAGATGAATTGCAATGGATTTTTCAAGCACTGTTCCTTCCATCATATAGATTGATCAGCATTTAACTCATCAGATAAACGATATCATTAAATGCAGTGCAAGCAAACGTTGCATTTCTAAAATGGATGTAAAATCTGTATTTCACACGGTTCGCAAAGAAGAGACTGAAACCTACCAAACTAGTTTTGTCATGCCGATGGTCTTTATGAATTTTTCCATTTTGCCATTTGGCGTCATTTATGGCCCATCTACAACGACGAGAGCAATTAAAATAGCTTACAGTCATTTACCACCGCACAATATAAACGCATGCATTGAAGATCTTTTAACTTCACATGATGTCATTGCTTACAATTCGAAAGTGCTTTATACATTCCTTGAAACCACGCATAATACTGGATTCAAACTGGCACAAAAAAAATTACAGTTTGCGGTATCGGAAATCCCTCTTTGCGGTCGAATTCTATCCCAAGAAAGTGAACGTCACGATCCGGATTGTACAGCATCAGTTGGACATAACTTGACTTTGAAATTCATTGAAGAAGCTTTTAGTTTTCTAAGATTTGCTAATCAATTCAGAAAGTACATTCGTAAATATGCTATTATTGGTAAATCTCTCACAAAAGTTCTAAAAGTTTTGGGAAAGAAGGCCGGCAATGCTATTATTTTTTTAACAAATGACCAAAAGATTACATTCACAACCTTAGAAACTATAATTACTACAGTTACTATTCTTGAGTGCTTAAACAGGGGCTAGCAACTTTTGTAGAAGTTGACGCATCTTATTCTGGACTGGGTGCAGGTTTATCCCAAGGCTTGAAAGAATAATATGAAAAGCGTCGCACCATCATTCACTTTAAAAGATGTTGAAATACGCTATCAGTAATAAAATGGAGTGGACCGCTGTACACTAAACTGCGCACTTACTGAAAATTTCTACTTATATCTTCTCGGTCACAAGTTTATCACAGACAAATATACACCTGCATATGCTGTCTCGAAATCTTAATCAGTTGCAATTTTGAGCGGTATTTGGAACATTTTCCTCAGTTCAACTTTACAACTGTGTGCCGGCCCAGCCGTAATATCTCAGTGCTGATCATTTTTCACGTTTTCCAACACCATCGGTGTGTATAATGTTACTACACGCAATCTATCAAAATATTGCATAAATAAAAATCGGGGTGACTGTTGTCAGTATATTTTTTACTTTCTTAAAGAAAAATAACATTAGTAAAAAAATAATATCGGTAAACGCAATTACAATATCAATAACAAACCACTTGCGTGCGAATAAAGGGCAATGGGTCGATATCTATAGTAGTGATTCTGAAGGCAATTCAAGAATGAACTTTGTTTCTTCTGATGATGTCATATATATGGATGCAAAAACAAAAAAAAAATCTTCACAATTTAGAGGAAAGCTAAGAGGCTAACTATGCGAAATAACTGTAACATATGTGTCCGAAATTGTCACAATCGTCAAATTGTAAACTGCCGAGTTGCTAATGTCTACGGCTTATTGTAAAAACTGCTGATTCCAACAATATGTAAAATTGTATCAGCTGATCATATCATTAGCTTGGTATAAAGAAAGCCTGGAAACATTAATATGTATGTCCAAATTGATAACACCTCGTATGGTTTCAAAGCCTCATACTTCAGTATGAGGCTACGAATATGTATTTATCAGACAGAGGAACTCCATTCATGTCATACACAGCATTTTAAGTAAAAATATAGAATCACGCAGTCAATGCCTTATTTCATTCAGGATCATCGTAGAACGGGCTAATGACTTCATTGCGTAAACTTTGAACAACAGTGATTGGCAAAAACTCAAATAACTGGAATGTATTACTGCCAAAACGCAATAGTGGCTATTAATACCCCGAGAAAACGTTCTATCAAGAGATCCCCATTTTATGTGTTTCATAGACACGACGTTTTACCCTGAACTTTATATTTGGCAGTTTCATAGATGACACACCACACGAAGATCAACGTGTTCTTTCATATATGGCCAAGGCCGAAACAGCATATTCTTGACCACGGCCGAAACGCATAGTAAGATATAAAAATTTGACTTCAGAAATATTTCATGTACCCATTCGTATCATTTCCAACTATAAAATTCAGTACAGTGAAACCTCTAGATACGAGTTTAATACATTCCAGCATTGAGCCCGTATAGTGAATTTCTGGTATCTAGAAAGAAACTCTCCTATTGAAAATGATGGAAATCCAGATACTCTGTTCCGCACCCCCCCCCAAAATTATCAACATTTTTTTCTAATAAATAACGCTAGTAAATAATGTATCCATAGTTTACCTTTATGATAGCTTCTTTACCAAATATTTTTATAAAACAAAATATTAAATATTTCGATTCCTTGATTTCAGTTATGTTTAAACATTTTTTTATGTATCAAAATAATCATCACCATTATGTATCAAAAGATTTCGAATGTTTATTTGCTGGAATTGTGTTCGTGTTCTCTTCAGTTATGGCATGCAGAAGTCCGATTGTACTCGGTGTTTTGAATGCACTTTGTAATAAATTTATTAGCTGTGGTAATGGCAACATACTAGTGTTTTATTGAAAATGCACTTTTGAATTTTAGATGCATTTAAATTAATAATCAAGGAAACAAACTGACATTCAAACGATAAGAATAATTTTTATCCGTAAGCTGCTCGATCAAAACTACATTTCACTTTCATATGTCATTAATCATATAGACATGGAGTAATTTCAATTTATCGCATAAATTTTAATACTGCTTACATGGTTTAGTTCAACTTTGTTATTCTAATAATACGTACTGCTATAGTAATACTATATTACTATAGCAATATCATATATAATATTATACGTATTATATTCTAATTTTATATATACGGTTGATTACTACATTTTCACATGGAGTGCAGCAATATGTGGTCCGAAAGCATTTTTACCTAGGAATTCCCTACGTTTTCAAGATTTTTCTCCTTAAGACTATTTTTTTCAGCCCAAACTAAAATTTATACTAAAGGAAATTTTTGTTGAGTGTGTGTCTGTGTGTATACCTATTTTTTTACACTCATACCAAAATCAGGACGCTCTAAATATTTTGTATGTTATCTAATCCTACTAATGTTCGCCCTGGGACTTAAAGATCATATTGTTACAAATTTAGTATTTACAAAGCTAATGTTAGTTCAATTATAAATTAAATGGTTTTATTTCCCGCGCAGTGCAGCGCGTGACGAATATTAAAAGAAAGCTAAGCCGGAAAATTGAAAATATAAGAGCGCGTGCATGAAACATTTAATAAATATCTCTTTTTGATTTCGAGAAAGTACTAGAAAATTCTCGCGCGCGATTTTAAAATCTTATTAAAGGAGGAAAACCTCTCAGTTCGTAGTAGATTCTGACTTGTGACTCCGAGCTAGTAGGTTGTGCTGTGGTTACGCTTAAGATTTTTTGGATACTGACCCATTCCCGTAGGCGGTCGGTGATTATACCTTTGACTGATTAGTTACCTTAGGATAGAAAATGTCCTTTTATAGGACACCACTCGATAGTTCTGATGAAGAGGACTACCGAAGCGAGTGTTCGTCCAAATCCAACAAGACCTATCCATTGAAGAAAGAGGATTTCATTCTTATGGCCAAAGAAAAGAAAAGTAAAGCGAAAAAGGCGAAAACTATGTCAGATACGGAAAGCGAACAACCAAGTAAGAAGAAAGATGTTAAACCTGGTAAGGACGAAAAAGACATTCAAACACCGAATGGAGAAGCTACTGATGAACAGACACCAGAAGCTTTATCAATGGGAAATGATGAGGACATCCCAAAATTCAAGTCATGTTCTGAAGAAGAAATCCGGGACCAGATTGCGAAATTTGGATTTGACGTAATTTGCAATTACTTCCATAAATGATCTAAGCTTGAGATGGATGTAGAGACATTCACGAAAAAATTCTATCCAGGGCAGTTAACTGAAAGAGAAACAGACAGCAGGGAACAAGAATGGATTTATCCTAAGAAAACCGCGAAAGTATCAGAAAACGAAGCTCCAATGGAAAATCGGTTTGAGCAGCTATGTGAAGTAGAAGGTATGGAAGAAGAAGGAGGAGCCGAAAAAGAGGAAACTCCACCCCCAATAGTTTTCGAGCAAAGCGAAGTGGATTGGCCTAAAATTCATGAAATCCTTATCAATACCTGCAGTGAAGAATTCGAAGCCGATATGAAAATTAAACTACTATATGTTAATGTAAAGTCAGTAGACGATTACAGAAAAGCAACTCTGGTTTTGCAGAAAAGAACTATGCCATTTCATACTTTCCAGTTACTCAGCGAAAAACCTATTTAGATTGTTCTTAAGGGCCTCCCATCGACGATGAAGGAAGAAATAATCCAGGCAGATCTGGAGAGAAGGAAATTCCCGATAAGTAAAGTGAAGCAGTTTTCCAGACGAAGAGGAGACGCTATCGAGAAACTTCCGATTTTCCTTTTGGAGCTGAAGAAAACGAAGGAAGGACGTGCAATTCATGGACTCAACAATATGTTAAGTGTTAATGTCAGGATCGAGAATTTTGCCCCGAAAAAACGCGTAATTCAATGCTATAGATGTCAAGAATATGGACATTCGCAACATCTTTGCTCAAATCCTGAGCGATGCTTTAAGTGTGGACAGCACCATAGAAGTAAAGAATGCCCTCTAAAGCCAGAAGAAAAACCTAAGTGCATCTTCTGCTCACTACCGCATGTAAGTTCATACAGGGGTTGCCCCGTGTACAAGAAACGATATGAAGCAAAGAAGCAGCAGGCGAAGCCAGCAGCTAAGATCCCTACGCCGGCAGATTTTCCGAAATTCATCGAAACAGAGGAAGACAGCAGTAAAACCCAGATGAAACCTCTCTACAGTGATAGAGTAAAGAAAAAATTGGAAAACCCACCCACAGAGTACAAGGATATCATAAACTGGATCCAAGAATCTAAAATCAAAAAATTTCTGAACATTACGGTTGAGCACGTTGAGAAGATTCGCCCTGTCTGATGAGATTTGCTGAAAGTGAAGAGTAATCACCAGCTTAGAAGCATTTGAGGGAATTTCACCATGTTTACGATTTCTTTCACTTTTTCAACACACAGGTTCCCCTGTTTACAGCAGCAGAACTCGGGGTCAGTACTTGGGTGGGTGACCACCCACGTGACTGGCCTCGACGTATCATCTTTCTTCAACTAGTGAAGATACATCACAGCTTGTACGGCGGCCAGATGCTTGAACCCTCCTTCTGCAAAGTCTACTTGACCAACTCACGTGCATTAGCACATGTTCCTGCTTCACCTTTGTCGGTGCGGTATAAATCACCTTAATTTTTAATTCTTCCCAACGCCTTAGGGCATATCTCCAACAGAGACTGTTAAAGTAGAAGAGGCTACTAAATGCCGCCTAACCATTCACTCGATTTCGATTTCGATTTCAGTTCGTAGTAGTTACTTAGTTTGTTGTTGTTTAGAAAACTGCTCTTGTTGACTGTAGCTAATTCGCGGATTAGCTTTCTTTAGCTGTTTTGAATTAAGTTCTATTGAACGTTTGAGTAGTTAAAAGATAACTACTGTGAGATATTGTAATACTGCACGATAATTTGAGGAAATTTAAGCATACTTGTTGTAATAATAATAAATCTTGTTCATTTTTCATCAGACTTGTGCATTCATTTCGTAACGAACCCGTACGCACGCAACAGTTATTTAGAATAATATAATTAGTTTACGTTCTATGATAATTTCGATTTCAAACAAATACTGTTTGATAGCCACCCAAATTTAAATTGTTTATTATCTATGCGAACAATTGTAAAATGTGCAAGAAAAGAAATTCAGTTGCTTATGAATACAGTATAAAATATTTCTAAAGTATTTCAAAGTAGCTGCATTAAATCTTCATGAGAAACACAGCGAAGTTATATTTTGAAGCGTTGTACACTGATACTTTTAAAACAATATTCGCTGACAAATTATCATCAATATACTAACGCTGTGCCTCAAAGAGTTCAATGAAAGGTTAAGTGAAAACAACCGCTGTTACACATAACCAAAGGTATACTCAATGGTATATCTGCAGTGAACTTTATACCGTAAGAACATACATATTTAGAATTCACTGATTAAATTTTGAGTAACATGGCCCTTTAGAGTAAGTTCTGTTGCGGGGCAATAGTCATGCCACTAACAGACATCATTTATTTGAGAATGATGTGAATGTTTGTCAGGGTTATTGTCAGGAATGTACCTTTATTGAGAAAGAGCTAGCTATACATAGTTTTCAGATGCTGAGGAAGGCGCCACTATGAATTGTCAAAGTTTGGCAGAGAACAGTTTACTATAGTTGGCCGCATACAGGGTCAGAATCGATAACAGTGCTTTTCGTGATTCTAGTTATCATTTTGAAATCCTTTAACCTTTATTTTGCTTTTATGTGCTTAAAATTATATGCTTAATTATTTGAGGATGGTATAACGGTCTATGTCCCAACTACCCGAAGCAAAGTATAAGGATTTATTATCCCACAACTCGAAGCGTCAATTTCCTTATTCTCTCAAGATAGCATATGACATCCAACTGATTGGGCTAAATTGCATGTGGTGTTTTCCAACAGCCTAGCAAAGTGTAACATATAAAATAAAATAGCGCAGTGTCATTCTGACAATAACAGTTTCAATTTATACTTTTAGTTCAGCTTTTCTTAAATTATCTTGAACCCGTCCTATAAGTGCATCCTGACATTTAAAAATTATTGAAGTGTTATTGCCATTTACTTCTGGAATGCAGTGCTCATAAACACGTATATAATTAATACCAACCTAAGATGTATTATTTGAAACATTTAACTACTTAGCCTGTAGAATATCTTGACATATAAATGTGCATTTTAGGTACTCCCTTTTTATTCTTCTTACAAAATGCTTTTCAAAAGGTAGGTCCGTTTGATATGATACATCGTCTAATATTCGATCAACAAAATCAATTTAAATATAGTAGGGATGCAATTAATTACGGTTAAAAAGCGATGGATATTTATCAATACGGTGTTATTTATTAATTGAATAATCTATTTTGTTTTTATGTTTTCTCTACATCCATTGGATATATGACAATAGTATTTTTATACCGTGTACCTTGTATTTCTTATTATACCTTGTACGAAGTAAAGGAAGTACTGTAATCGCGAAAAGTTTCGGCTGTCATATTTCAACGAAAATATCCATTTCGATAGCGCTCTAAACTATTTAAACGATGTTTCTACGTGACATCTATACATACAGACAGAATAAATGACTGCGTTTGTCAAAACAATTTGTAAAATGGATTCAGAAGAAATTTGTTCCTTGATGTGCGTAACATATGAATATATCTCGCATAACTCAAGAATGAATAACCATAGAAAGTTGAAATGCTGTCTATGGGACTGATGTAACATGTAGTTGTGCACCTCCCTTTTTCTTTGTAATCGGCTGCACCAATCGTGTATATATATATCCAAACTGGCTGGTTGGGCTTAATTTTTTTATTCTTATATGTTGGTAAAGTGCGCATTTTTTAAAGTGATTGAATTTTATGCTTTTCATGTTCAGGTTAAGATTTTTACGCTTTTAGTTAAATTACGTTTCAATAGTTGAAGAATTATCAACAATTTAAAAGTTTAAGTGGCGAACTAATGAACCGCCATTTGTTTACATTTGAAACTCAGTAGAATAGTGAATTAAGTCAGTTTCTGCGCCTCCAGTGTCATTGGCGTTTTATGTTTCTATGTATATTACAATTTTTATTGAAGATTTTTGGCGTTTTTATTTATTTTTGCTTTTCTTCGAAATGAGAACTGTATTAATTGAATCAGACTTATATCTCTATTGAAATTCGAGTAAGTTGAAATGTAATTCAGCAAAATGTTGTATAGTTTAATGGACCGTACGAGAAAGTCATGTTGTGACCACATCAGATATATATATATATATATATATATATTTTTAACAGATAGTTTTCAAAACTCTAAGTATCTGCTCAGCGTAGTTAATGAAATGGTCTGATTTAACTGATTTCTTCAAAAAGTTCGCTGGATACTTTTTGGATATTTTAAAAAAAGCATTATGTGTCCTTACTTGACCTGAAGCATAATTATTAAACAAAAATTGCAATTTCCTTGAGACTCATGTTATTATTAAGTTTAACATCAACAGACAAGTTGTACATTATTACTACTACTTTAATTACTACTTTATTAACCAATGATGTATTCTGAGCAACATCCAACTACTTCGAATTAGTTGTAAACTCAAAAAGGAAATAAAAATATAAATCTGAAAAGTTTCAGATTTTAAGGGTCGCTCAAAAGGTTTGTTTTATGCTCTCGTTGTGCTCACAGACTACAGGTTTGCTATTACACTCGCTTCTATGTCCCCCCTTTTTTTCCTTTTTATTATATATTTTTGGTCTTTTTAACTTTATTATTAAGCACCATTTTGTTTGCATGTATAACTCAACAGCAAAATTTTAAAAGTTTTGAAAGCAGCATAGCAGTATACGTTTAGAATTCTCAATGCAGCATTAAGTTTTGGAATACATTTTTATAATTTTTTCAGTCTTTCTCAGTTTATCCCATCGATGTTGAGTTTTCTTACTAAAATGGCTTTACAAATTTTTTTCTCTTTTTATTTTTAACGCTCTGTATGTTCACTTTATTTATTAACATCACGTTCTTAGTGTTTATCCCATATAAAATTCGATTCAACAGTAAAATCCTAAAATGTGTAACAAGAGCATTTCTTTAGAATTTCCAGTCTGACGCTCTGGAGGTAAAAATGTTTTATTCCGTACAGTGTTACCACTGCTCATTTTGAAATTGTTGAGTTTGTTAATCAAAAATTCTTTAAAGTTTTGCAAGGTAAGAAATAGATAATAAATTAAATTCCAAATTCGGATTTCCAGCTGCGCATGCCAGTGTGGAGGAATACTTTATTCAAAATTAGATGGCTCTAGGTACCGTTGTGTTTTCAATAATGCGAAAAACATGCATACATTCGTACAGATTCTTCATTATTTAATTTCTTTAAATATAATACAAGACGATAAAATTTGGTGACAATAATTTGAAAAGTGATTCGTCGTATATAGCTTAAAATGGAAAATGCCCTTGCGAGACTAATATTTCAAGACTAACGTCTTTTTTGGGCTTAAAAATTAGGATTTACAAAATGTGTTTTGACTCTGACAGACAAAGATTGTTGCAAATCATGCATGCCAGGTGAAAAAGACATTTATGATAACAGGAAGGCCAGAAATTGTTAAAAAAAATTTGTATTTTGACTACATTTTTGCACGAGAAAAGAAAGCTGACTGCTTCTATGAAAGAGGAAAAACAAAAAGTGTTATAAATAACATTTTTGAACACATAATCCATTAACTCTGCATATTAAAATAATGTTTAATAACAGCTAAAATTCAAATCAAAAACTTTCATTTTTGTTTCTTTGTTGAAGAGCTTATAATGTATTTTGAAGCAATAATGTATTTGAGTTTCGTTCCTGCAAGGAAATGCTTTTTAAGTTTAATTTTTCAAGATAAAATTTTATTTAAAGTGCATTATGCCTGCAAGCAACCAAAATATTTCACTTGCGAGAAAACGTAAGAACCAGTTCTTTTCTTTATAGACGGACCTAATCAGTCCTTTCTCTTAGGCTAAAAGAAATTAAAGAACTATTTCATTTTTATCTTGAAACTGTATTAGGAACTCCTGCTATTTCTTTTATTACCAACGTATCACACAAAGTATCACAAAAAGTATGAATTTGGAGAGTCCACTGGATTCACTTTTGTGTGAAAACTAGAATAATAGTAGTTTCATTAAGTTTAATTTACATTAAGTTTATTTTTTTAACCCTTGAAAAAGGGTTAAAAATATCCTGTATTAACTCTTTAAAATTTACCATGCATAAAATCGACGTTAACAGATTACGCCTCTTCTTGGGCGGTAAATGAAATCAGATGATGAAAATAAAAATTTGAAAATATGAACAAGTGATAGAACTAAACGACAGGGGTCAGCTAACTCCCATTTCTTAAACCCTCGTCGAAACTAGTGGCTACAAATAAATGCAATACTTTAAATAATACGAATAAATGTATTATTCTCATGAACTATTGTATTTATTTGTATTATTTAAAGTATTGCATTTATTTTGCCTTTTTAATACAAATAAATACAATAGTCTCATGAACCAGCAATACTCTGGAAGCAAACGCTTAAACGGCAGAGGTCGGGGCCGTAGCCTGACTCTCCTTCTTTCCTACCGAAACTTGGTTTTTAAATTATTTATTCAACTTAGAATTTGTATTCCTTCATGCGCGCTACAAAATTTAAATATTCTGGCATTGACAGTTAGGGAAATGAAGGCTTATAGAAAAGAATAACAAATTAGGTAAAATTGCTTATTTAAAACAAATATAAATCCCTACCAATTGTATGCGAATTGTACTTTCTATAATGTTCTATATATTATTCTTTCTCTCTGTGTTTTGAGTCACTCTAAATGAAATGATGTAATGCCAAATATCTGTTGAAAAAGAATATACCAGCATATAACTTTTTCTTTGTTTTCTTATTCAAAACTAATAACTCGAACCGAACAAATCTTCCCAAAATACTGTAACCAACTGTTAATAAACGTGTCGTTTATTAATTTACGTAGTGTTTCTGTTTACGTTCTCATTCAATAAAGTCTATTTGAGCATAACTGAAGCTACCACAAGAGTGGTAGAATTAATAGGTAATTGGTACTAGAATTTTCTGTATACAGGATCCGTATAATAATTACATATTCTTTTACCAAAATATGTTGTTGACCGAATATTTCTACCAAATATATCACTGAGCGAATATTGTCATATTCTGGTTACGATATTTTATAACGATACCACTCGTCTTATTTCATTCAATATTTAAGCTAGAAATCATATGTATATGAACCAACTTACTAAAGGCATTTAACCTTCTTAAAATTCTCACAAACGTTTTCCTAAAATGTGTGAAATTATTCTAAAGAATGTTAAGTTATTTTTTTAAGTCCCAATTTTTCCTGAAATCCAAATAAATGCTAAATTATTCATTTACGATATTGATACTTGAAAACAATAATAGGTTAATCAACAGATGTTAAAGAAATTAAATATCTTTAGCGGTAGTACTGGAAAGTACTGGAAGAAAAAATTCAAGTTTACATTCTGATAATGAAGGATGAATATTATTATTGAGGAACGAAAGTAGACGTCTGAATTTACTTACATTATGTCTCAGATTTTACAAGCCAGTTTTTCATAAACTGTGGTCGTGTGCACTTGAGGTTTCCAGAGACTATTGCTGGGAGTCCACATACCATTTTTGGTCAAAACTAAATTAGATCAAAATTTTTGACTGAAAAAATTCACAATGGATTGTTTTATATTTGGCACAAATAAATCATAATTAAAATAATCATCATATTTTATCATTACCACAATAAAATAAATCATAAATAAATCTTATAAAATAAGCAAATATTGTCAAAGAAAATTACATTGTTTGTCAATTTGACAAGTAAAAATTACTCTTTATACGCAGGGCAAAATCAAGTCGCTACTTGCAATATCGACTTCAAGATGAGGGTTGACTTTCCCTAAATAAGGGAATAAAAGAAGAAATGATAGTCGCCCCTTTTAAATTCTACTCAATGTTGCATTCATTATTGCGAACATTCGAATATTATCTGTGTTATAACTGTGTAGTATACAATTCTGATTGACCTCAGAATAAAATTTTTAATGATCTATGTAAACTTTAATACTCTAATTTCAAGAAAGCAGCATCATCCTTCCCATAGAAAAAATAGTACTTGAAATTTAAGAAATGTAATAATAAATGTGAATAGGTTTTTCAACAATCATATTTAAGACATTGTTATTAGTTTTGTTAATTAATTTAAATCTGCGTTTTGTTAGTTTAGGAAATGTTACAACCCTTCGGTGTGAACATTTTCTAAACTAACAAAACTAAAACAACAAACTAGTTTAGGAACATTTAATAAACTAACTAATTTGTTGTCAAAGAAAGTATTTCATTACGATAAAATACTTTCTATGACAACAAATCAGAAAATTTACTTTAGTTAAATGTTTCATTTTTAAACAATAAATTTTAATCAGTATTGTAATTTGTAATCAGCACTTTTATTTAATTTGTGGGCCAAGTCGAAATTTTCTTTCTGTATGCACTTACAGCATTAGATATATGAACCCTCTGACCGGGCTTCACGAAGAAAGCCCAAGTTTCCTAAAGAGTATATCTCCTGATAAAGAAATATTTTCTTGATTTTAATGCAAAAGGTCCACTTTATACCAGGATTTGTGTACTTTTAATATAGTGCTTTAATTTCTTGAACATATTTCAAGATACGTATATATATATACATTCTTACAGACATCACAAAATTACTCTGGTCCGTACATATCCGGTTCTGCTGGCGACAGGGTTAGATTGCAAACGAACTGAGTGAATAATATAAGGTAATCTTATTCTGTGATATAAATATTTATGTAGCAGTTCCCAAAAAATAATTTTGCAATTTTGTTTACAAAATTAAATGGATATCCTTTAAATACTGTGTTTTCTGCCTCTACATCAAAGCTTTGAAAGTCAAAGTTTGCGAAAATAAAATGCGCTATTTATGATTGCTTGAAAAAACAGTAATAAATAGCAATAAATAAAGCTTCACCAACATTAGTTCCATTTGGTAAACCATTTACCTGTAGTAGCTGTTTCGTTTTCTTCTATACCACCAGAATTAGTTTAACCTCTTCGCCGTCTGCAACGCATCTAACGCGTTCAAATGAAACTTCTGCAGGGCGGCCGTAACGCTCTTCAATCGTTCTTCTATATTTTAAAACTTTTAAATCTTTTCTAAATATTTACCTGTTTGAGTTTTTATTTTTGTTTGTTCTAATACCTCCTAGAGGGCAGTACGAATCAGGCATTCTATTTCTAATTGAATTTCCCCCGGGTTTTATGAATATTGGCGCCATTTTACATAAGATACAAGACGGTGAGAGATGGCTTCAACGTCTACTTAGCAGAAAAAGAGGAAAATGAGGTTGTGAATTGGAAAGACAAGAAGGATATACGTGTGATGAGTACAGTCCATAATAACTCGATGATTATTGTTGGAACACTGAAAAGAACTGTAAAAAAACCAACAATTTTCAAAGATTTACAGCAACAAAATGGGAGGAGTGGATCGCTTGGATCAGGTGCTATCAAATTATCCTGCTGCTAGAAATAAGCACAAATATTTTTACTTTTCCATTGTGCTGTATTTCCTTATAATTTTACTTAATATTCATTGACATTCGTCCACTACAAAAGGTCAGAGGCGACGTGAGCGTACACGAAACGCGTGATGTCCACGCGCACAGCTCAACAGTAGAATAAAAGGTACGACGGAGACGCAATTCAACATATTCGCTGCAAGTGCCAGTGAGTCAGTTCGTGAAATATGGCTAGAAGAAATCACCTGGACGACTTCACACGTGGAAGAATGATCGAAAAGCTGGAGGAGGGGCGTACTGTCACCAGTGTAACTGCAGAGTTCAGAATCAACAAAAGCGTCGTTTCGCGCCCTTGGAAAGCGTTCCAAACCACAGGTACAGCTATTAGAAAAGTTGGTGGTGGACAACTGCAGGGGATGACCGATATATCGTCCAGCAGGCGAAAAGAGGCCGACAGCAGTCAGCAAGCGTCATTGCTCAGCAACTCTGTACAGCAACGGGGCAACAAGTGTCGCGGTTTACTGTGGCCAGACGCCTTCACAAAGGGGGCTTATTTGCCCGCCGTCCTGAACGCTGCCTCCTGTTGAAAGTTGGCCACCGACGCGACCGTCTACAGTGGTGCAGAGCTTACAAAAACTGGACAACTGATCAATGGAGTCGTGTCCTCTTTACGGATGACAGTCGGTTCAGTAGCAGAAGCGATTCTCAACGCGTTTTGATTTGGAGAGAGGTTGGGACCCGGTTTTATCCCAGTAACATCAAAGAAAGACACCATAACGGTGGTCCTGCATTTCTTGTCTGGGGAGACATTATGCTGAACGGGCGAACTGAGCTCCACGTTTTCGACAGAGGGTCTGTAACCGGGGATCGCTTTTGCGAGGAGGTACTGCTTCCCCATGTGCGTCTGTTCCGAGGTGCCATTGGCCCAGACTTAATTTTTATGGATGAAAATGCACGGCCACATCGGACTCTTGCTGTTGAGGAGCTACTGGAAAGTGAAGATATCACTCGAATGGATTGGCCAGCCTACTCCCCAGATTTAAATTCCATCGAATATGTGTGAGATGCTTAGGGAAGACGCATTGCAGCACGCTTACATCCTCCGAAGAACACCCAACAACTCAAACAGATGCTGATTGAGGAATGGGCCCTCCTACCACAATAAATTTTGCACGAGCTGGTTCTGAGTATGCGGAGACGGTGCGAAGCAACCATTGCAGTGAGGGGAGGGCATATCCCATATTAAGGAACATCTGCTTGCTGTTCTTCCTCTTGGATAGACAATCATGAGTCTCGATACTATGCGTTCAATAAAGCTTGTTTTTGTTTGATTCCATACCGTACGCATTCTATTCTTTTTTTAGCTCCGATGCTTTCGTTATCCTTTACGTACATAATACTCTACTTCGTTTCTGCATTTCATGTCTCTAAGTTGATTTCTCGTGGAGTTATGGCAATAATCCCTGCTGTTGCTTAAGTTTTGCACACCAGTGTAGACATGCAAAGCAGATGGACACAGAAAATACTAAAATATTAAAGACTGTCTTACTTCGTAAATGAAAAGAGCACTAAGAATAGAGATTCATTACTTCTTTGCGTAGTATGGGCATGTTGCCCGATTTATATACATCCTGGCGCTCATTTAGTTTCACGAAAAGTCTGCGTTTTCCATATCTACAAGACAAATGTTTTTACTTGTGAAAAGCTTCAGTCAAAATAATTTTTTCCTCATATTTCCTGAGAAAACAGTGAGAAGTAAAACGTACTTTATGTGTCAATATTAGACAAAGCTAGATCTATTAAGACCGCAAACAATGCTTTCTGCCATACAAATTATAAAGAACGTATCAGCTAATAATCATTAGGTTATACGCAGGTTCAACTTCGTATATCTATCTATTTGTCTCTCTGTTCGTCCGTCCACATATAATAAAGAAAACGATAAACTTACTAAGAGGAATGCACAAAGTAATGTAATTTAATCCTAAAACTTTTTAATTAGAATTGTGTTAAAATAAATTGTTACTATTAAAACAAAATTCATACAATATTAAATAACAAGTGATAATTCTTTTCTCTTTGTCAAGCAACAGAACAAAGAATTTTAGCGCACCTATAAAACCATTGGGTTTACTAAGTGGAGGAGCATGAAAGATGTGGAATGTTGTTGCTGTGATTAGAACACCAGACACCCTGATTGGTATCCGGACGTGCTCGCCAGTTACACCCCTCAGGCAAGCGGTAAGGAGAAAGAATTTAAAAAAAATCAATTTAAAAGAAATCTGAACAGTTTCAGATTTTAAATTACGTCCAAAGGGGCGTTTTTTAACATTCTGTGTGTTACCTTTATTTATTTAACATCATGTTCTTTGCACTTAATCCGTAAAATTCTGTTCAAGAGCCATATCGCAAAATAGTGAAAATTGAGCATATCGTTAGAATTTCCGATACACAGTCACACGCGCTGGGAATAAAAATGTTTTTTCTGTACAATCTTGCCATTGCTCGCTTTGAAATTCTTGAGTTTGTTAATCAAAAATTCGTTAACGTTTTACGAAATATGAAATCTATAAAAAAAAAGCAAATTCTAAATTTAAAATTTGGGTTTTCAGATGCCCATATATGCAATAGGATTAAGTCATTCAAAACTGGATAGCTCTAAGTACCGATGTTTTATCACAATGCGAGAAATATGCATACATTCATGTAAATTCTTCATTATTTAATTATAAAGAACGTATCAGGTAATAATCATTCCGTTATACGCTGGTTCAACTTCGTATATCTATCTATCTGTCTCTCTCTTCGTCCGTCCACATATAATAAAAAAAACGATAAATGATAAAAACGATAGAGGTCGATAATATTTGGCAACAGTTTGAAAAGTGAAACGGACATTCAGAGGGATTCGACGCAAAATTGCAGAACGAAAACAATAGTCCCTCAGGGAGAAAGCTCCTTTGGACTAGTAATTAAAAAGGATTAATTTAAAAAACAATTCAAAAAAAAAGGTTTTTAGAAACTAAAATTTTGTAATTAATGATAAAATTTATGATAATTTCCGTACATTCATAAAGACATAAACTACTCCGATGCGATTTGATATTAAATATGTCATAAAAACGTATACAAACTGTCAAAATGATTTTAGTAAGAGGATTTTTTTTTTTTTTTTTTAATTTCAGATTAGTAGTTTGGAAATTACAGAATTACAGAATACTCAAGCCATCAAAAAGGTATAGAACAATTATTACCACGTAAAAGAGAATGGCCCATGTTTTACACATATACATATAAAATTCGGGCCGTATATATTTATTATAAAAATAAAGAACACTTTCAGTATAATGTTTTATAATGAAGCATTCTAAATTAAAAATTAAAAAATCTGTTGTGTTCACCATATGAGTTCCTTGTACAGAATACTAAATTATACGCATTTTTCTTGCATTTCATTTAAACTTATTGGATTGAATTAAATTTACTTCCCCGACAGCGCATAAACCACAATAGAATAAATGCATTACTTAAAATTCACTCTAGTATTTGTTTACCATAGCGACACTCTGGCGTTAGATTCACTTAACAGTATTAATAATTATATAACAGTTAACTTATATAATAATTATATAACGGAAACTAAGTTAACTGTTATATAATCCAATACTCATATAACAGTTAACTTATATATTTCGTTCATATTATAACTCATAATGCACAAAATTTATATCATTTAAAGAATGGAATTATCTAATGGTTGCCACATGTTCTATTCAAATACTATAATAAAGCTAGAATGATGTATAAAAGAAATTAAGCAAACAAAACAAAAAACGAAGAGTTTTTCATAGACGATTGAGTATTTCTCATTTAATTAATTCAGTTCTCACTTCGCGACAAAACAAAAATACATAAAATCTCAAAATGTCTATATTGAATTTACGAAGTAAATCTTAAACACTTATTTCCTCGAAAACATTCCAGAAAGGTTTAAGCATGATTTAATTCTAGTCAAGCATGATTTAATTGGCAATAATAAATGAAGGCGTTATCTTTGTTGTTGCGAAGCTAAGTTTCTATAGATTGGCAACAAATCCACTAGTCTCCTGTTTAAAATCTAAACATCAATGGCCGCCATTAAAAAAAGGCTTAGCGGCACTTAGACAACTTTAAAATTGGTGATAATTCTAAAAATATTGCATACAGATTTACTAAAGGCATAAAAACCTTAACCGGAAGATAAAAACAACATAATACAATCATTTTTAAAGCAAAAAATGTACAATTTACAAACATATAAGAGTAAGGACACTGAGATCACTGAGCCGGGTAACAGAGTGGATATATATATAAATATTATATTTATATACGTTTGGGGCGGCCGATTGCAACCAAAATACGAGGTGCACATCTACATGTTATACCAGTCCTATATACAAAATTTCAACGCTCTGAGTCTACTCGTTTTTGAATTATGCGAGATACGTACGTACATACGTTCCTACAGACGCCAACGAAAAATTCTCTTCAGAATTAATTTTAAAGCAGTTTCATCATTTTTTTTTTTTTTTTTTTTTTTTTTTTTTTTTTTTTTTTTTTAAGGAAAAGAGTATTTTATTCTGTCCTTACCTACAGATATCACGCAAAAACATTGTTAAATTGCATTCGATAGCGGTCAAAATGGATATTTTCGTTGAAATATGCTGCCTGAAACTTTTCGCGATTACAATACTTCCTTTTTACTTCGTACAAGGAAGTAAAAATGGCCTAAAATAACAAGTATAATGCCGAATATAAGACACATATCAAGAAGAAAGACAGTAACATCAATTATACAGGCAATGATAGAAAATAGAATCTAATATGCACATGAGTTACTTGTACGGTCTATTAAATATTCTTTTTCTGAACAACAATAAACTGTCTTAAATATTGTTAGATATTTGAAACAATAAACTGATATCAAATAGTGTTAGATATTTGCAACTATAAACTGTTATTAAATATTGTTAGACAACAACATATATGAACTGTTGTTATATATGTAGAAAGATTTCGTAATTTGCCGAAAAGTATTATTTTTACTTCCTTGTACGAAGTAAAAAGGAAGTATTGTAATCGTCAAAAGTTTCAGGCAGCATATTTCAACGAAAATATCCGTTTTGACCGCTATCGAATGCAATTTAACGATGTTTTTGCGAGATATCTGTACGTGAGGACAGGATAAAAGACTCTTTTCCTCCAAAAATATTATAAAACTGCTTTAAAATTAATTCTGAAGAGAATTTTCGTGGCGTCTGTACGAACGTATGTACGTACGTAGCTCGCATAACGCAAAAACGAGTAGCCTCAGAACGTTGTAATTTTGTATATAGGACTACTATAACATGTAGATGTGCACCTCGTATTTTGGTTGCAATCGGCCGCACCAAACGTATATAAATATATTTATATATATATCCACTCTGTTACCCGGCTCAGTGATCTCAGTTTCTTTACTCTTATATGTTTGTAAATTGTACATTTTTTGCTTTAAAAATGATTGTATTATGTTGTTCTTATCTTCTGGTTAAGGTTTTTATGCCTTTTATTAAATCTGTATGCAATATTTTTAGAATTATCAACAATTTTAAAGTTCTTTAAGGGCCACTAAGCCTTTTTTTTTATGGCGGCTATTGATTCTTTACATTTGAAACAGCAGATTAGTGGATTTGTTGCCAATCTAGAGAAACTTAGCTTCGCAACAACAAAGATAACGCCTTCATTTATTATTGCCAATTAAATCATGCTTAATCCTTTCTGGAATGTTTTCGAGGAAATATGTGTTTAAGATTTACTTCGTAATTTTTAATATAGATTTCTTGAGTTTTTATGTATTTTTGTTTTGTCGCGAAGTGAGAACTGAATTAATTGAATGAGAATTACTCAATCGTCTGTGAAAAACTGTTTCTTTTTTGTTTTATTTGCTTAATTTCTTTTATACATCATTCTAGCTTTATTATATTATTTGAAAAGAACATGTGGCAACGATTAGATAATTCTATTCTTTAAATGATATAAATTTTGTGCATTATGAGTTATAATATGAACGAATATAATACTGTTAAGTGAATCTAGCGCCAGAGTGTCGCTATGATAAACAAATACTAGAGTGAATTTTAAAGAATGCATTTATTCTGTTGTGGTTTATGCGCTGTCGGCGAAGTAGATTTAATTCAATCCAATAAGTTTAAATGAAATGCAAGAAAAAATGCGTATAATTTAATATTCCGTACGAAGAAGTCATGTGGTGTACACATCAGATTTTTTAATTTGGCATTGCCATAATATGAATATTTCCGTTATTTTATTCTTTCACAGCGAAGTCATCCGAAATGCTCGTGCATTCAGATATCAATATATAGCCCAAACGTCCGAGTACCTTTTCTATCTGGTGGTTTCCTTCATAATGTTTTCACGTTAGTGCATGGTTCATTGGTTTCAGAAATTGTTAAATTCTCCTTTGTTCAGAGTCAACGTTTAGCTATTGATGTTCGAAGCGGTCCTAAGGGGAAAATGAACACAGAGGGTGAAATCGCACAAAGATCCTCAAAAGATAAGCAATCGCTTCATTTGAATAGGTTATTTTTGGAGCTGGGGGAATTTGAAGCTGGTATTTTCTACATGTGGGAGAGAAATCCATTCAAACAAAAATTCCTATACATGGCCGGTTCAGCTGTTTCAGGGGAACAGATTTTGGCTTTTATAAATGCGAGTAGAAAGCATTTTTGCAATTCGAAATATATGACTATGATCAATGACTGTAAAAACATTTCAGTCGGGTAAGGGTGTGGGTATATATATATATATATGCTTCGTATTGTTGATTGCAACACAAAAACAGGGTGCACAAGTAGATGCTAGAACAGTCCCATATACCAAATTTCAAATTGGCTTGGCTAACCATTCTTATTTTATTCAAAATACATACATAAATACGTAGAGACGTCACAAAATAACTCTTTTGAATCCATTTAAAACCGTCCCAATTGGAAAACTGGAAACTTTTATTATCTCCGTGCGTAGAGACATCATGAAAAAAATGGTCTAAATGGATTCCGAAACGGTGATAAAGGATACTTCTGTTGAAATATGACACCCGAAAAATTTCGCGATTACAATACTTCTTTTATATTGTACAAGAAAGTGAAGAAATGTGAAAAGATCTGTAAAAATGTCAATTCTTGTAAGGAAACATGGGGAAAAATTGATTGATTAATCATTATTGCAGAATGAAGTACCGTATGGAAAATGAAAGAGAACAACCCCTAGAATTTCAGAAATTGCATGGCAACTTGGATAATTAATATCCTACTAGTAAAAATAATAGCTTTTTTTGTCTACTTAAAGTAATAAATAATCCATCATTTATATTGGATAACAATCGCATATGGCAAAGAAACAAATAGCTGTAAAAATATGAAATTAAGCAATAGGAATTGTCTTGCATTAGCTTGTACCTCAAATTAAACTAGCAATTTCGAGGCGAACTTACACTGACCTTCCTTTTTTTTACAGCTAGAATGCCATACACTATATAGCGTTTACATTTATAGCTCCTACAGAACAAAGACTGATGTATAAAATCGACCTAAAATCAGTAGACTTATTTAACCGTTTGACTGCCACTGATCTCATTAAGAAAGTCCAAATTTTCGACAACTGCCACGAGAAAAAGGTATTTTCTTGATTTTAATAACAAAATTCTTCTCGTACTATTAATCTATTGCCTTAATTTCTTGGATATATTTCAAGATACTTATATAAATAATAAAATAACAAAAAAAAATATTCGTACTTGTTTTCAAAAACATTTTCACTTTTTACGTCCTTAATATTTTACATTCCTTAATAGTTTGCAACATTTTTTCACATAACGTTACAGTTTGCATTTTACAATATTTTTATACATTTTTACTACAGAACACACATTTTACATTACTTAAAAGTTTCCAGAATAGGTTTTTTAAATTGATCACAGATGTGCTTTACACTCAACCTTACATTAGCTCCCTCTATTTAAAGTTAGCAGAACACACTGCTTAACATCACTTAGTTTGGCAATGCTTTTCCACTACCCAAAAACAAATATAGTTTGTAAGTTAAATTAAAACTTACTATTTACTTGCCTTTTTAGTATTATTTAAGTATAATTTATTTTTTATAGATAATGTCTAGTTTCTTTTTGATTTACTATATGCATGATTCGTGTCGGGAAGTTTCTGTAGGCAAGAGTTTCTAAATTACTTTGCTTTTCTGAAAATTTGGTCTTGTACTCTTATTTATTATTATTTAATTTTAATTCTGGTTTTTTAATTGCTAATTTCTCAAAATTCCACTTGTTTAAATTTCTTTTTAGTAATTCACCACATTTGGTATTACTTTTGTTTTTGACTTTTACCATTGTCTACATGGATGACGAAACACGGATAGAATGATTGCACAGTTAGGTTTGGAGACAACTTCCCCTTGATAAGTCTGTCTCCTGTCTGCTCAACAATCATTCACTTATGCATTTTTATAAATAACATTTTTTATGATTAAATAATTTTTGGAATTTTATATTTATTAATGGATTTTGATACTTGCACTTGATTTGCACATGCTCTCAGAATTTAAATGATATTGTAGATAAGTTCGCAACAATAATTAATCATATATTTGTTTGCATTAAATTTCATTTAAATTTATGTATATATATTTGTAATAATAAAATTCCATAATCAAGGATACACTTAAAATTCTAACTGTATGTTCTTTTCATTTTTAATGGCGACGTTCTCTTATTTGAAAGTATGTGGAATTAAGTCCACAGCCCCGTAGTCAAGTTGTTTTTCCCGCTTTTTCTACACGTACAGTTATAGAATGTTCTGGAAATATTTAAAGCAAACTGGATTGGCTCACGAGGCTGACGTCATTTCTTGGAAGCTCCGCCTTTCCAGAGGCTATAAAAAGGACTCGCAAAAGGAATATCGAGGGCTTTTTCTTAAATGTCACGATGCAGTAAACTTCCTACAAAAAGTTATTAGTAATTCTTTTTATTTACTCCGGATATCTGATTTTGTAACTGCTATTTATCCTGAGTAATAATGAATGGATCCTGTTTTTTTTTTTTTTTTTTTTTTTTTTTTTAAACTTATCGTCTAATAATTTAAGTTACGACTAAAGCTGGTATATCACACACACACATATATATATATATATTCATTCATATATATAGCAAAACATGTTCTAGGCGGTGTATATTCTTTCTTATAACATCACAAAACATATTTTGATATATTTTAAGATACACGTAAATATACGTTTTTACCGACATTACAAAAATATCTTAAGCCGTATTCATTTTTTTATACTTTTATAGAATTAAGTAAAATGAATGCTCAAGATGAATTGCATATCAATTACAATATCGCATTTTACTAGAAATTTTAAGAAAGGACAGTGTTAGATGATTTATTCAAAGAATAAATAATTGCAAATAAACATTGCGAAGAATAAATAATTGCAAATAAACATTGCGAAGAATAAATAATTGCAAATAAACATTGCAAAGAATAAATATTCTAACAAGCAGTGTTAAATAAAATATTGAATAAATATTAAGGGTTGGTTTTTAAAAACACATTATGGGCATCGAGAGATTCAAAACATATCTAGACATTCAACACAAGTTGCACAAAATTTCTCCCGAATTATTCTGGAAATATTTTGATATATCACTGTTTACTGTAGCAAGCTCACGAAGAAGAATTCTTAAAATTAATAACCCCTAGCGATTTTGCTAAGTTCATCTGGAAACTTCAATCCTAAACTTTAACAAAACCCAATCAAACACCAGATTTTAGCGCTGAGTTGTCATTTATTCGATGTTATCAACCGCTTCCCCCTAATGAATTTTGTGAACTACTGGCGGATAACGATTATTTATAGCGAGAGGGAAGTCCAGAAAATTATTAAATTTAACATGTTAACATCCGGGTTATTTACCGCGAAAATAAGTTTCCGAACCTTAGTCTCAGGATGAAGGAAATATTAAAATTTTTAAGACTCCGCGGGACATTCATTTCTGTTAGAAGTCGTTACTGAACAGTGATTTCGGGAGTTGGTTTAATTTTTCTTTCATAAGTACTTTATTTATTTGATAGCATTTCTTTGAAAACCGCCGGATATTATCAAAGGGCACGTGTGGATAAATGGTCCATTTAATAATTTAAGGTTCAATTGAGCTGAAGATTTCAGGTGTAGGATGTGCCTTTTTGTAATTTTAAATTAAAAATTACTCTGTTTTCGCGTTCTAACTATATGTAAATCAACAGTACAGGAGTGAAATTTTGAAATAAATTATTTTATTTATAACTCAATCCAAATCATTTTATTGTTCTTTGTATACTCTACTACAATGTATACTGTATCAAATGCGATACAAATCCTTTTTCCCTCATTTTAATGCTGAACGGCAGTCATTATCTTCCGCTTTAACTTCTTGTACCAATTTGAAAAAGTCATTCTGGTTAGTTGAAACGTGTAACAATTCTCTTCTCGATAAGACCAGTGTAAATACAATTGTAAAATTTGTGAAAATCGTTTTACTTTTTTGTACGAATTAAAACAATATTGTAAAAGCAAAAAATGTGGGTGATCAGATTTCAACTTAAATATACATTTTGATCTTTCTGGAATCTATTTTGACTATTTTTTCCTTCATGCCTATACCTGCGGATAGAATAAAGGACGCTTTATTCCAAAATATATAGTAAAATGGATTCAAAATTCATTTTCTCGCTATATCTGTATATACTCTTGTACGTATGTACTTCGCATAGCTCAAAACCAATTAGGCTTAGAACATTTGCATTTTGTATATGGAACTTCTGTAACATCAAGTTGTGCACCTCTCTTTTTTTTTACTGCCGCAGTACAAAATATATATATACATATTTATCCCCTTGCCCAACTTAAAATTCCTTAGACAGAGTTTATTTTTGCAATCCATTAGTCCAATATACTATATGTAGTTCCAACTACAGATGTGTTTTAAGTGGCGAATGTATTCATATTTTGTCAATTTCAACTTCATAAAGGAATTCATTTTAGAGAAATAACGAAATCTGGCTTTTAAACAGAATTATCCGGTTCACGACATAGAGCAAGAACAGCATTAATTCTGCTTCTAATGACCGGTGAGACAAAGCAAAAGCAGTTTTAGGAAGCTTAATTTATCAGCTTTAAAATAAAGTAATAATTTTCTTTGGAAAATTTTATCAAAATTGATCATTAGAGCGAAGTCGGATACCTTAAGACAACCAAGCCAGGAATAAATAATGTTGCGTTCTACGGGTTCG
Organism: Stegodyphus dumicola; assembly: GCF_044657685.1. Lineage (NCBI taxonomy): Eukaryota > Metazoa > Arthropoda > Arachnida > Araneae > Eresidae > Stegodyphus > Stegodyphus dumicola. The sequence goes on along the minus strand of NC_140770.1, from coordinate 103,939,073 downwards.
TAGACTTGGAGTGACTGATGACAACACTTGATGAACACAATCTCTTCGTCGATATTACACAGGACAGTTCCAAAGATGGGTTACACTCGTCGAAAAACTACGATAAGCACGTTGAAACAATCAGCAACACAACCTTCAAGCTATCGGCTGTAACGGTGAAGACAGCTTAACGGCAAAGCGCTAAAGTACAGCTCCCGATTTGGTCGATAGCTCTCAGGATAGTCTCTGAACACAAAGCACTACTACTGAACTCAACACACTCATAATACTTTTCAAGATAAACTGCTACTCCGCATACAGACAGGATATTTATAACTTTTGACCTGCTTTCGAGAACAAACTCGGGAAAACCGATAAGAATTCGCTCTAGAATTCTCGCTCTGTCTATGGTATACTGCCAATTTTGTCGCCAAATGGGCGATTTCGCGCTAAATCTGGCAATCCTGCCTTTCCTTGCATTTTCTGGGAACCCTAAACCCACATTGTGGGGAGGCTATCTTACGGCAGCTATGCAGTTCGCAACAATCACAAAGGCCAATAAATTATTAAAAAAATTAATAAAAAAGTCTGAAATGCTTCAGATTTTAATTTACCTCCAAAGGACGTTTTTTTAACTTTTTGTTGTTACCTTTATTTATTAAATATCACGTTCTTCGCACTTAAACCATAAATTACAGTTCAAGAGTATGTTCAAGAGTTACAGTTCAAGAGTTTAAATGAGCATATCGTTAGAATTTCCGATGCAAAGTCTCGCGCGCTGGAGATATAAATGTTTCTTCTGTACAACACCGCCATTGCTCGTTTTGAAATCACTGAGCTTGCGACTCAAAAATTCGTTAAAGTTCTGCAAAATATAAAGTCGATAATAAACCAAATTCCAAATTTCAAATTTGGGCTTTCAGGTGCCCGTATTCGCAGGAGGATTACGTTATTCAAAATTGGATGGCTCTAGGTACCGCTTTATTATGCGAGAAACATAGATATACATTTATGCAGATTCTTCATTAGGTATAATATAGAGCAACAATTTGAAAAGTGAAATAACGCTTGTAGTGAATCAACGCAAAACGCCAAAACGTCCTGGACACGTTAATAGTCCTGAACGTTACGTAAAACGTTAATAGTCCTGGGCAAATTGCTCCTTTGGAATAAATATGTTTCTCATTTAATAAAATCAATGAGTTATTTATAATTCTGAATATAAATAAAATAATTATTCCATTATTATGGACAATAATTTTTTTATTGAAACCTGACATTGGCGCTATAAAGTTGTGTGAGCGAAACGGATGCAAATTTTAGGTGCTTGAAGTACCATCTGCGTCTTTTATAACATAAAAATTTCAATTATATATTTTTATAAATTTTTTCCTGCGGTATTTTGAAATAGAATTTAGCAACAGTTACATTTTACTTTAGATCTGAAGACGTATTGCTACTGTCTCGATTTTTCAAATGGAAAAAAATCTAAATCTTTATTAAAAAGTATTTTGTAAACTTAAAATTGTAACCTTAGTATTTATTATGTGTTTTTAGAAAGATGACACAACAGCGATCTGATCACAAAAGTTTAAGCAGAAAATAGTTCTGCTTGCGGAAGATTTATTTCTATTGTTCTCTGGAGAAGATAATAATTTACTACTGCTTATAAAGCTTTCTGCTTAATCCTTCAAGGACTTTAATGGCGAGCTTTTGTTAGTCAGATTGAAAAAGTACTGTCGGCACTCGTTTAGAGTGCATTTGGAGTGTTGCCAGTGTAGCAACAAAGAAATCGCCTATTAAATTAGCACGAAAGCTGTAGAGCGTGTGAGAAATGTATTTTCTGCAAGTCCGGGCAGAAATAGAGATGAAAATATATTTCGCTTTTGGCACGCATTTGAGAAATTTATTAAAACCTGAAAAGATGTGACGATAGGCCTCTGCCTATCGTCACATCTTTATAATGCTAATAACTGCTAAAATCATTTACAATTTTTTTTCTGTCTAAGAGTGCTGATATTAGTTGGACTGAAGACGTGTATTTATATTTGCTTTATAGGTAAGCAAGGAGCTAAACAATTATGTGGTCCCCAGTTTTGAAAAAAGTACTAATTTAGCTTTAAGGTTGAGATGATTTCATATTTGATATTGGTATCGCTAAAGTGCGAAAGTCGTTAATGTGCACAATAGCTTAGTATTTTCTTCCTCCTTTCTGCATGCCTTCGTGGCATAACGATAGCACACCCAGCGCGTATTTTAGGGGTCCAAGTTCGAGTCCCGGCAAGGATACTGCTCATCTTTCGTAATTCCTACTTGAAAAATAAGTAATGATCCAACAGTGGCGCCCGAACTAAAAAAAGGTTGCGGATGATGATTCTTCCCCACCATGATTTGGGGATTGCGTCCCCTTGTCCCCAGCCGCCCTTTAAAAGGAAGGTATTTTCTCCCTCCTTTCTGCATGCTTTCGTGGTGTAACGGTAGCACACTCGGCGCGTATTCGAGAGGTCCAGGTTCGAATCCCAGCGAGGGCATTGCATATTTTTCAATTCTCCAGCTTCAAAAGAAAATAAACTACAATAATAGCCTATTGACTAAAAATAATAAAATCATTCGAATAAACATAATAGTTGACCATTCTCTTTATTTCGTTAGATAATCAATAGATATAAGACACAGATATATCATGTAAAACTTAAATAGTTTGCATAAGTTTTCACGTTCTGTCGCTTTAGCTTAACAGTTTCCAAATGCAGTTTCGTATGTTGCCCATTAATGCTCATTTTTCTTGATCTTAAGTTGTCTTTAATTTTTAAATATTCTATTATATGCTGCTCTGTTTAACGCAGATTACAGATATTAATATTTTTCAAATCGAAGGAGAAACAGGTAAATAGAAGTTACATTACATCCTTCTTCACAAAAACTAAACCGGTAGTTAATTATGTTTATACAAAACTACAGTGAAGATCTTATTGCGAAGTTAAGATTATTCGTATCTAAAGCTAAATCGGACTGTTTAGAGACAGATTTTGTTGTTCGAGTCACTTAATTGAATTTCAAATAGTGGGGCTTTTACTTTATTGGTATCACTTCAATAAATGATGATTTATTAAAATTTAAAATACTTTTAGTCATAGTATGTAATTTTATGGTAATCATAATATATAATTTATCTTTTCAACATTATTTTATTTTAAAAGAAAAAATTATTCTAAAAAATATTCGTAGGATACACGTATAAAGAGTATTTACTAGAAAAGTTGCTTGAAAAATTGCTTTTCTATTCACTTTCATCTTACTTACTTAACTTTCGGAAAATTTATTTACTTATCGCAAAACTATTTTGAAAAGAGTAATATCGTGTTCATCGAATAACTGATGATTTGTGCCAATTTAATTTTTTTTTCATATTATATGTCTACTAAGCATAAAAATACAATAGCGAAAAATGGGAATGAACTTGATATATGTAAGTTAATGTATGGGATAGAATTTTTAAGATTAATGGAAACGGATTTTTTTCCTTGAAACTTTTCAGAAACATTGTTCTGGAAAAAAAAAATTTCTGTAATAAAACATTACTTTCAATGCGCCTGAAGTTAATATTTTATTCGTGGAAAATTTTATTATGAATGCTATCCATTAATAAACAGAGATAAACATCACTTTTATAGAAATTGTTATAGTGCTCCATTTATTGTATGTTAAGCACCTTAAAATATTTTTCGTGAATCAGGTTTCTTAATTTTTAAAATTAGTTGCATAAATAATTCATAAAACTAAAATATATCTCTACATATTTATCTCTCTCTCAATATATATCTATCTATATATAGAGTTCTGTGATATATATCTGTGATGCATCTATCTATCTATAAATCTATCTTCATATCAGGGATAGCCATTGATCAGCCCTCGCAGGTGAGTGTTGTGGCAATTAGGCAAATAAAATATATGCATGAAATATGGCAGACTAAACGTACTCGACGTCTAAAAATAGGTACTTCATTTTATTTCATTTCTTTATACAAAGTTGAGTAAACTTAAACTGATCAACTTCCAAACGTAATTAATTTATTTTTTTAGTTAAAAAGCATATTCAGAAACATATAAGGTTTTTAATAATGTATTGATTCTATCAACAATTTCTTAAGGAAAATATTTAAGAGATAGATTTGCTCATGGTAGCTTTACAGGAAGTCTGAAGAATTTCTGAATTATTAGTAGTGGTATAAACTAATTTGGGGTGGTGGTGTGAGCTAAACAGAAAACACATGTAATACATTAGAAACATTCAGTATCATACAGAATTCAATACAAGTAAAAGGTAATTTAAAAATTGATTCCGTGTCCGAATTGATGAGAAATTTATGGCAATTGGAAGCTTTGTCAAATGCTAACGGTTACAATTAAAAGATGATGTTACGTTTAAAAAACTTCGAGAATCCTTAGCAGTACAAATTACAGGCACAGATATGCGGCTTGTTTGCCATAGAACGAGCATGCACGTAATTACGAGATAGTTTTGAGATAGAAAAAACACTAATTCGCTATCGTGAAGATTTAAGAAGAGTCCGAAGTTCCTTTAGCGCTATAAATCTGTGATAGATTAACATATACAGTAACGTATCGCGGAAGAAACGAAATATTTAAAAAAAGAAAAAAGAGTTCTTTTTACAGCATCAAGTTGTAATTAGGGAAACCAAAGACGCCACAAGACTTTATTTATCCTTCACGCATTCAAAAAAAGTTGTTTTGCTTGCGTAAAGTAAACAATCATTGAATGATTTTTTAGAAGAAGAGATTTCTTTCCATTTGATATCTGCTTCATTACTTTCAAAATGATGTATATACTTGTGGACTTGCCGTTTCGGAAAATCTAGTTGCGGCTATCGAACTTTCGTAAATTCCAAAATGCGGCAGTTATTTGCATTTATGTTTTCAAGCATAGAAAAATTTAGCAGTAAACCACAAATATATAGCACGGAGCCTACAAAAGTAAGCTAACTAACTAGTAAGCATTAAATATTACATGCATAAATAAAAATAAGAAAAAGAGAGAACAACAGTCTAGACTTACACAGAAACAGATACGTTTACTGGCGAAGTCACGCCAAACATTTTCAAGTTGTTCTGCAAGTATAATCTACGGCCACCGAAAGGATGGCAGGAAAAAATTAAATGTTTCACTCCTTGAGGTACTTTTTTTGAACACTCGCATAAATTATTTGATCTTATAGTGAAACAAAACAGGATATGCAAATTTACCATGACCAGATAAAAACTGAGTTATTTTAAAATTAATAAAGAGGAAAGACTAGGACTGCAATTTATGGTAAATAGAAGGAAAGAACGTTTTGGTGCCCTCAGCATTACAAGATTAAATATTTTCTAATTCCACTTAGCTAAAAGCTTCTTATAATGAAAAGATTCCCAATAACTCTTTGAAATGATAATATTCATAGCTGTGGGTAAAGCTAAAGCATCTTCAGTTAAGAACACTCAGTTCTTTCATTTCCACAGAATCCATGATGACTACACACATAATCAAAATGGATATCAATTTCCCTGTTTCTAAGCGAATTGACTGTCAATGGAGTTTCGATGACTAATTTGTCGCTGCTGGTAATATTTTTCAAAATGTGAAGAGAAGAAAGAAAATCAGAACATATAAGGTACCTTGAGGATGATGTCCCACTATCTTTGATCCACTTGATGGCAATATAAATACAGTGTTCTACTTGAAAATTGTGCCTTCATATCGAAAACAGTGCTTTAAAACAACAAACCTGCGACTGGTCTTAAAAAAAATAACAAATGCAAGGCAAACCTTATTGTTCATTTTACTGACATCTGTGTAGCAAACTGTATGAAAAGGCTTTTCAATAGTCTCTTTTCAAACGCAGAAATTTATAGTCTCTCAAGTAGCTCGATGAAGAATATCGGGTAAAGGGACATTTCTAATGCAGTCGTCCAAAGTAACAGTTGTCAATGCGTCGAAAATATTATTCTTATATTCAATTTCGAAATCAATAGGCGGAACTGTTGCAGGAGTAAAGTAACCTCATAGCTTAAAAAGGTTCTACAACCTCTAGAGATACGAAAAGAATTCTCCTTGAATCTTTCACACAATTCTTTTGTTAGCCTTCTTTACAAGAGCATGTCCCCATCCGTGTACGTACGTGTCTACCTGCCTATCTATTTGTCTATCTATCTCTGATACCAAGTCTGTTCATTATGGATAAACATCTACTCTATCAAGATTTCTACATTATTACATATAAAAGATATAAAATCTGAAAAGAAATTACTAACTTATATTCTCAATAGCTCTTTTAATTCTCGATTTTATTTGCCTGCGTCTTCCTTCAAAGAATCTGAAATATCCGAGCTTGTCAGTACACGGTGCTTTTTCTCCTCTGGTGTAACTTCATAAGCACGAAATTAATCAGCTGCTGTTTTCATCTATTGTTTTAAAAATGTGATTTGCGTATATGAAATTGTGAAGAGCTATAGCATCTCTAGTGTTGTACCAATCAAGAAGATATATGCTGTGAAATTAGTTGTCCAGAAATAAATTGATGTTTTAACTATCAAGCTAGTTGTTCTTTCCGTAGTCATCTACAACGTAATCTGTATTTCAGCGATCTTTTAACTTTATTCCATTTACGATTGCAAAATGATTTGTGCCTACTCTAGTCAGTTCGCTTATCATACAACTAAACTATCATACGTATGTATATACATATACATATATATATACATATATACATATGTATGTGTATATATATATATATATATATATATATATATATATATACGTATGAAGCAAATAAAATTTAATTTAGAAATTTTAAGAGCAAAGAAATAAAAATAAAAATAATTATTATTGCTCCGAATTAATTTACAATATCATTTAAATTCTAAGAGCATATGTAAATTAATTGCACGTAACTAAAACCATGAAAAAATATGTAACTGAAAAAAAAATTCAATTTATTATTCCAAAAAATGCATACGTGAATAATTGTTGAGCAGACAGAAGACAGACTTATCAAGGGGAAGTTGCCCGCAAACCTAACTCTTCAATCACTATTCAAAGGAACTGCTAATTATTTTGGACATTATATCTTATATTTTTTCCTTTCTGACGAAGCTTCGAAACCTAACCATATGATATCTGAAGATTATGAGGCGATACTGTAACATGGATTATTGTCATATCATTTTCTTCCCAAGCCAGTTTAGTTAGTATCTTAAACATCTCTGGTGAAATATGTAACTCAGTAAAGTATTTAGTATTCCTGCAACCCATATTTGGGCCTACTGTAAAAGAATTAATTTACCAATTTTGTAACTGATTGTTTGTTTGTTGTCATGTCTATGAAGTCATTTTGATGGTACCAGACCACCGTAGCTAACTCAATGCAATTTTCTACATATAGGTCTTACTGGAGGCAATCACTAATTTGCTGCATTGCAACCAAGATGTAGTTTGGCCAAAGTTTGATTCCAGGGCAGTTTCAACAGAGGTTGTAGATTTCAACAGACAACAGAGTTTGTCTGGTATAATTTTTATCCTTCTGAAATGGCCAGTTTTAATTCCTGCCCTGTTAACGCCGAGTCCACATAGATGAAATTTCTGCCTGATGATCGAAATTCTTAGTCTTGACTTAGCAATAAAATTCATGTCATAAAGTAAGGTGAGATGATGAAATTCTTCATTTAGTTGTCTCGCTTCTTTGACCAGAGCGTCTGCAGTTTCATTGCCCTCTTTTATGACGTGTGAAGAATATTATCCCTTTGGCCTTCTCGGAATTTTTTAGCTTGCTATAGATGTTTAGAGTCTCTTGTATAGAGAGGAGCTTGCATGCTTAATTTGAAGCAACTATTCTTGCTGCAATTTTATTTTCTTTTATGCTGTCGTCTGGGAAAATGAAGATTATTCCAGCTCCGCCAGAGTCTCTTCTGAAGACCCATATGTGAAAATGCAAACATAGCCATTCCCTGAGTACGATTTTACAGTCCTGATCCCTTTAGCTTTCATGTTGATAGCTGGCTCTTTTTTCTGGAGCATTGCTAAAGAAGGTTAATAGCTGTTATAGTATTTTGAGGAAGCAAAGATGCTAATTTTGTTACTCATCCCGTTGTTTAATTAGAGATCAATCACGAAACTCTATAGCCTAAATATTTTTTCCAGGTTTAATATATTATATTTTAAATTCAAACTGCTCTTCACATTTTATCTAAGCGAATTTCTTTTCCTGCCATCAGCGTGGCTACTGGAAATAAAACGCAGCAGGATCAAAATGTGAGAAAATACTTTGCAAATATTTAAATTTTATAACTGTCAAGAAATCTAAATAATGTGAAAAAAATATCTGTCCAACTTCCTATTAATGTACGCCTCAAAAAGAACTGCAGAACAAAGTTAAAAAGAAAGACTGATTTTTTTTAAAAGTAAGTATTAGCCGCCACACATACTACGGACTTTATCTTTGTTCAAGTACGAAGCAGGATCAAATACAAGTGAAAGAATATCTCTTTCAAAGCAGCTTCCTTTTCAAAGTAAACGAAAAGCGGATAAAAGATCAGTTTCTGAAGTCAAAAAGCTGTTTCACTCCATCTGAATTTGAGAAGGCCTTCTTTTTGTTCTTTCAGGAAAATTTTACGATTTTTGTAGAGCTGCTTTGCTAGCTTATACTGGAACAGAAGTGTTATTCATACCCATTAAAAAATTAAAATTATATTTATTAATATCGTTATGAAATCCTTTGAAATACTAAACAAATTTATCTCTTAGGCGTTCGAGAACCGTGGTCTTATATCTTATGAAACGTGGTTTGCTAAAAAAAATTGTTTATTTTTCTCTTCTTGTATTTTCGTTTCACTATCACTAAAAATGAATAATAAAGCTTCCGGAAAATTGATTTATTATGCTCCTTATCGTACACCACCAACGTATAGACTCAAAATGCCTATTATAAACGAACGTCCTGCGTTATTTCGCTTTAAGAAACATAATCCTGGAATAAAGTTCCAACATAATTTCTTTCTGCTAGAAGATTCAATCATAAAATCTGGAAAAATGTTGTAATTTTAATAGTAAAAGGAAAAAAATTAATACCTAAAATATCTCTTCACAGGGCTGTAAATTTGTAACTGGCACATTGAGAGACTAACTGCTATTAGCATTATTTATATTACATAAGTCCATGTGGAGATTTATTTAATTTAAGTAACAGTTAATTTTGAGTTAAAGCAACTTTCCTGTGTCTCGTTTTTAACCACGCTTTCTTGGCAGAATGTCAGTAAGGTAGCGCGCCTGTTTTCAAAATGAGGTAGAAAGAAGTGGTATTTAGGAGGATTGTGAATGTAATTTTAGAGAGCGTGTTATGCCTGTTGAAAGCCACGTTGTTATCTTGAATTACTAGCGATTAGATTTTTGTGGTATTGATCGCTTCTAGACTTGTTTTGTTTACTACGTCTACAAGTCAGGACCTTCTTGCACCTTAATATATGCTGTGAGTTACTAACGTACTATATTTTATGTTCACCCCGTTATCTGTTTTGAGTTAAAGCAAGATGTTGTGACTTTTTGTACGCCCAAATAGGGCCATCTGTGGAATTGTATTGAGTGAATAAAAGGTTCTTTACACCCTCCATCTGAGTTCTTGTCGTCAATAAGACCTGAATATAATTCCTCATTCAGTCTTTTATAGCTCGTTAGTTTATGTTACCGACGAACGAGACTCTGTATCCAAACGAATAGTTTGCATTGAAATTGGTGTGACATTCACTTACAAGTGGGGGATACATCGGTTATATTTTTAAGTTTTTATGCAATCTAAAGGGGAACTGAACAATATTTTGTGAAAGTGTGCATATGTTGCAAACAAATTGTTTTCTGGTCCGCTATTTGCAGTGTAATGTTTCATCCGGCATTATTGTACATGTTTAACATTTATCGTCTTTCCTTATTCTGCTTCTTTAAAGCTGACAAGAGACGGAGCAGTTAATTTGCTAAACACTGATATTTCGACCTGGGTTCGATTTCAAGTAAACGGGCTGACTGCTTGTGTGTTTTCCAGATGTGCAACATTAAAACCTGGTTTCATTAGAACCTATAAACCACGTTTCCTTAGAAAGGTCCCACAAAGGTATCTCCCCCCCCCCGCTCTTAAGTACATAGCCCTCGCATGCTTTACCATAAGCCAATAAACCAAAACAGATATTTCTCCAAGTTTACACTTTCATGATGTTCGGTTTAATATAGCGCCCTCTGGGATCAGCGCCCTCTTGTGAGAGAAGCAAAATTTATTTGAGTTTGCTGTTGAAGAAGGTACGCAGCGGACCTATGGTGCGTTCGTTCGTTCCACTTTGTCTGTGCTAATGGAACACTTAACTTGTAACCTTGTACATTATGTAAATAATTAAATATTTATGTGGCTTAACTTAGTTTTATTTTGGAACCAGCGCCATTACCTCTCGTAACTCATCGCATTTTATATCAAACACATGATTTGTGAACTCTCTTGTAACAGAAACGTCTTTCCTTCTTTCTTGCCAACAAAATATAGTAAGAATGTTTATGCAAATTTATATCTTTTGCTCTTTTGTTCTAAACTAGTTATACTGAAACATAGCTTAAATAAGCTTCATCTATATTTCACCGATCAACTATTGGACTGAAACAAATTTAGAATTATCTCTTCCATACATTTTTGATTAAAATTTATCATTATAAAATGGGTAATACATAAAGAAATTTTCATTATAAAGACAAAACATCTTCCGACCGATATAAGAATAAATTTTGTCCCATCGGTGGTTAAGGGTTTTTAACAAGACACATATACATTGCCAATCACGTGAATTCCTTTGTAACGGATTAAATATTGCATAAATAAGGTGACAGAGTTACATTAAAATTATGCCTCTGACGATTATCCAAGATGGAACATATCATTTGTTTTTTACAGGTTTTCTTAAATGTACATAACAATCCGTATCTAATAAAATTAAATTACTCATTAAACTGAAATCATAAACATTTATATAGTGCTGGTACGTAAAATTTAATATAATCTTATTAGTAAGTTCTTCCAATCTTGAAGTCTAAATCTTTCTTGAAATATGTAATAGGATTATATTCATCTTGAAACGCATAAAAGTAAGAGAATTAATTTCTAATATTCTATAGCTAAACAATTAAAAATTGTAAAATATAGTAAAATATAGAGATACAGAGCAATTTGGAAATTTTCAAAATTTCGAAAATTCAGTTTTAAAAATTTTGAATAAGTTCTGGTTGATCAATTTAAGCAATGAACATATAGAATATTGAATGAGGATATAACAAACGAAAGATGCATTACTGTGCATTTTGGCCGTAAATACATAGCAGCTTAATGAAAGTTAAATAGAAATGACGGACGTTTAACTTTAAAATATTAGGTCAGAATTAAATAAATAGTGGAAATCGTTTTAATGTGAAAAATACCTTTTAATGTAGTTATTTTAGTACAGTTTAAACAATACAAGTAATAATAATTACATTTGTACATTTCTGCTATGTTTAAAATGCCAAAGTACTACTGCTGTCAAAATAATCTACATTTTATTGTTACATCTTCTAACTGCATCAACCACAAATTCTATGTGTTTAAAATAAACGCTATTTATTAATTTTTCAACCTGTCGGTTACGCAAATCTCAGAACTACCACAGAAATAAATCCTGACTACTTGTGGTAATGATGTACGTAATTTCCAGAATAACTGAATGTTGAAATACAAATTAGAGCGAACGAACTATAACTCTGCCTTATTAATTTGCTGTACAGTAATAATGGCAGCTTGGTAGTAGTTTTAGTAATAATATGAATAGGAAAGGATTGTAAGGTTTCGTAGACATAATATAAGCCTTATTTGCCTCAAGCGACTTTCGAATAGAAATTAGTATGCGGTGAAACAAACGCGCAGGGTCCTGGCGAAATTCATTCCACTTTAAATGTTAATGAAGTACAAAGCATAAATCTTCTATTTGAGAACTAGTTTTTATTGTTATTTATACTCAAAATTGTTATTCTGCAGTGCAATTTGCATATATATTTTTTTTCATTTTACAATTAATCATTTTCGTACTGAAATAGATGATAAATAGTTACTCTTATATTAATATTTCCAATGTAAGATTACATTAAATCAAGCTTTCATTTTAAATGTCTGTGTTAATACATTAATATTAATAAACTCATAGATGTAACATTTATTACTATTAAAAAAGAAAAAAAATAACAGCATAAAGCATGCACAGTGGTCACCCTCCCAAATACTGACTTCGTACTTAACTATTCAATTTTACGTGAATGACGCAGGAGCTGATTTTTATCTCTCAGCTGCTCGAGCATTGGGAATGTAGTCAAACTAAGACTTAAACAGAATTACAGCAAGTCGTTATAAATAAGAGATGTTAATTAGGATAATTTAGTGCTTCCGAAGATGCTTTCCATCTCTCTCTTTGAGAAAGAGAATCTTATAAAATTTTTATTGGGATTAGTGTTTTCAACCTTTTCGGATTAAGACTAAGGTTTTAAGATAGGAGTAAATTTGGAACTGCTTCTGTTAGATGCTATTTTGTTCTTTCAGAAGGAGGTTTTTAGGGATTGTGCATTTTGTGACTAGCATTGTGACCATGTTGAAAAATGATGGATTTGATGAAGTTTGATTTTTAGAAATTTTGGTCAGCCTATTTTAAAGGTAAGGCAGAGAATCTGCATTGAATAAGAAAATTTCATACTGAAATACTTTCATATTTTTCTGATTTCTTTGTTAGTCTGGGTTATAATTTTAAAATAAAATGTTCCAATGTGAGTACCATTCAATCTTTCATTACGTGCAATTTTTTAATTACTTTCTAAAGTCGTGAAATGGGTTTTTAACGAAATTAAGCCTGGTAACTTAAAAATATTACTAACATTAAAGAAATAAGTATTAACTTTTTATGTAAGGAATTAAAAGAAATGAAAGAAATTGTCACAATTAAACCTTCTCCCCTTTGATACCGGTTTGCCGGAAACCCATATATTTTCTGAAAGCTTATGTCACAAGAAGAAAAACTGCGAAGTCTTAGGGGCAGAGGAAGAAGCGTTTAGGAGCTATAGGACCCACAAAGTATTATTAAAGTGTGTATAGATGGACCTATTCCCGTAATGAAGTTTCTATTTCTTGTAAGTTCAGGAATTATCTGCTTCCGAAGTACCTATTGGTTTAAGTCCTACAAAAAGAGCTGGTACCTGAAGGATGTACGGAAAAGATCCAGACTCTAGGTATTCATTTCTTCAGACACTAAAAATCTATGGTTCGTTACATAATGGACACAATCATTATCGAGCTAAAGGAGCGGTTACAGCCGAAAACATCGCGGCAAAAACATCGCGGACGAAAACGTCGCGGAGAAAACAACGCAAAGCGAAAACGTCGTGCTACAAAACATCGTGGGAGAAAACATCGCAAAGAGAAAACATCGCAGTTCTAAAACATCGTCGTACAAAATATCGTCGTCGAAAATAAAGCGGTTCAAAAACTTCGCAGTTTAAAAACATCGTCGTCGAAAATATCGTGGTAAAAAATAAAGTATATACAAATCATCGCATGACGATAACATCGCAGATATGCTTTTTTCAAGTTTTAATAACTGTAAATGGATATTCCCGTAATGATTTTTGAGCGCAAGATAGAAAGAAGGATAATTTTTACTTTCATATTTTTTATTAACTAATAAATTTTAGCTGAAAAAGTAAGAAGGAGACTTAAGCATATAAAATTAATGCAACTTATAGCACTTAAACCGACATAGTTAACTAGCAATGGTCATTAATAAATCATTTTTATAAAGTTTTTACTGGTAATTTTTTATGAAAAGTATTATCTAAGAAAGATTAGAAAAAGGAAGGTAAGTAACTGCATGACCTTATTTATAAAAAATTGTTAAGTTAATTTTGAGATTATTTTCTTCACTTTTGTTAGTCTAATACTCTTATAGCGAAAATTATTTCTTGTTTTGTTTCAGTTTATTCTTAAAATGTCATTAAAATTTCCATGCACAGCGTGCAGTCAGTTACTTGAATGACAAGTTGTTAGTTATGAAGAAAGTCAGCTATGAATAATATTTCAGTAGGATTTGGATTTATTAGATTATGTCAAAGCACACTACGGTTATCTGCTTAAGAGGTGGGATTCCTTTGTGGAGTACATTCTCAGAAACTAGTTCACATGCACATTATACTTTAGGAAAATCACAAAAATCTTCATGCAGCTTTTTTTTTTTTTTTTTTTTTTTTTTAGAAATAATGTATACTTGCAGTGAACATTCTTGGTGACTATCTCCCTCTAAGACGAACAGTGTTTTTGAAAATAATAAACATTGGTTTTTAATCATTACGCAAGTTCACCACATTCACTCAAGATTAAAAAGATATGGAATTTTGAGTAGTCGCTTTAAATAGGATTGCTTACATTTACTTTTAGATTTAGACATTTCTTATTTAGCATTTTAAAAGTATTATTTAATATTTCATATACATTTTATTCGAAAATTTTGTAGTTACTTGTTGAACTTACAGTGGCCAACTTTCTAAGACAATTTTGAATGTTTTCTTCGGTATTTCTTAATTTTCAGAATATCTTAAATTATGCTCGCCAAAATTCTGTAGCGAAATTAAAATTAATATTTCTGAGTGAGATTCTATTTTGTAGCAATTCTTTGCCTAGCAACTTTGAAGCGACTAATTTTTCTTGTAGATTTTTAATTAAAGATAAAATTTAGTGAAATAAAAACTTAATCGAATTTCCTTTATATAGATTTCAAGGATAAAAACTGTACATATTTTATATTGTCTTTTCTTTTCACTGACTGAAACGTTTCAAGTACAATTTCTTTTTGTATTTATATGACAATTTTTTTGGAATAAAAAAATATAACATTTTTATGAATCATATGAATACATATTTATGAATCATATATGCTTTAGAAACATATGATTTTGAATATCAATCATAATTAAATTTTAAAATCCGGGTTCGCTTCGTGCATGATTATTTTTTAATTAAAGTATCCAGAAAGAAATTGTTTAAAAAAAAATGAAAGTATTTAGTGCGTCTAGGCATTAAACTATTGGAAAAAGATATCTTGAAAGAAGGCATGTTAATTTCCATGGTTTACGTTTTAAATGAAACAAAATTATCTTCTTGTTTTGATAATTTTACAAATCTTTTTTTTTTTTTTTCATCTGTAATTAACTGTAGTTTTAGTTTCTCAGTTCACAATAATAAGCAAAGATATACTGTGAAATAGCTAAGTCAATGAGCATACGTGTGTTATTAGGTAAATGTAGAATTTAGTTTATGTACACCACTATAAACAACAAATATACTAATTGCTTATCTGGATTTCTTTACCTCAACGTTAAACATTTTCTTCCTCTTACACTTCACAGGGAGGGAAAAAAAGCTTCTCTATCTCTTTTCCCAGTCATAAAAACTCTACTACGATGTTCATTATTGCATCTGCATGTAACAAAAAGAACAAAATGTTGCGTATAAGTTTATAACTTCATAGAGTTAGCCATTTTTTATACTTCGATATGTGTTCTTTTTAATATTCACGTAATTCTTAATTAGCATGTTGGCTATGATTCATACTAAATACTTGTATAAAATCGAATCACATGCTTTTTTGAGTGCTGGATTGCTCAAAAAAACTTTTTTTTTTCGTTTTATTGTTAAAATATGACTAATTTTTATATAAAGTGTAGTGGTGATGGTGTATGTTAAGAGGACTACATATAGTCCTTATTCGTTTTGTATATTGTCCGTATTTACTAGTCCTTATTATATTACATATTACAGTAATGCATTTTAGTAATATTTACGAATTCGCATTGATACTGTGACACAATCATTTTGCTTCTTGAAGGGAACTTTTGCAATAAACTTCGAATGTTTCAGTTTCATCATAAAATGAATTATTTTTTATGGATATTTAGCACTAGGATTTTGATACAAAAAATATGATTTAAATTTTGTGCTCTAATTTTGCATTAAACTGGACTAAAATTTTTGGGAAATCCTCGTTATTGAAAACTAATACATATATAAAAGTAGAAAATAGTAGTTTCTCTAAATTGTTTTGAATTTCTTTTAAATGAATGTCAAATGCTTCTAGCATTAATATGTTCCTAATTGTAATGGATAAGAATTGCAATAAAAATTATAGCTCATAGGAAATGTAGAATTATAAAACAATCAGATAATTATTAATTTTCTCAACTGTATTCAGAATTCTTGCATCTTTTTCTTTAGCATTGAGTCATCTATGATTGTTTCACTAATGACCTAGCTAACTACAGTGTTATCAAATGAGTCTTACAAAAATGCATATTATGATGCTTCAAATCATTAAAACAGTATAGATAATGGCTATCTGGTTATATCTTTGTGTAAGGTCTTTCTGATTTGTATATAAAAATATTTGAGTTATATTTATTTTATTGACAAATGTTTAGAAAGCAGACGTAAAACTCTGATTGAATGTAGGTCTTTACATTTATGACTTAAATGAATGTAGGTCTTTATACTGAAAGTAATGCTAGTTTCATAACTCCCTACAATTAAATATAATATGAATTTCTTTATCTATGAATTTGCAATTTGAAAGACACACAATTTGCATTTTTGATAGTCCAGTATCAATGAACACATAAATTCAGAAATTTTAATGAAGAAGATTTCTACTTTTTCTACAATATTCATTTAATTTATTTACACTTATGTATAGAGTTTGAGCTTAATTTCAGGAGAGGAGACTAGAAATGTTAAATTTTTGTTTACTCGTTTACCTGTTTTAAAAGTATCTGGAAGTAGCATTCGAAGGTAATTTGAAATTTTTACTTAACTTTAATATCTTCTACAATTTAAACAAAATGAAGTAATGTGGTATGCATTATAGAAGAAGATATGATTTTACTAAATAATTACAATATTATTTTTTTTTAAAAAAAACTGGTGTAAATATCTTATTTTTCTTTCATGTCTTTCTTTTTTCTTTTTTTTTTTTTCCATTAAATTACTAGACAAATTGCGTACTTTTGACCGATCTTACTAAAAAAGGTTTGGTTCCTGGAGTAATCATCCAAATAATTTTAAAAATCATATAAAATGTGAAAAAGGTTGGATAGGAGGTAGTCAGCTGAGGAGCATTTGATATTTTCGTTTGTAAAGTAAAAAAGAATATATATCTTTTCTCATTTTAGATCTTTTTTTTTTTTTTTTTTTTTTTTTTTTTTACACAAACCAACCTTATCTCATATAAAAAAAAAATAAAGCTTTGAAAACTACAGATCTCAATAAGTTCAATCTCAGTGCAGATTTCAAAAGTTCTTTTGATGCCCTTCAAGTTCCACAACAGACATAAAAATTCTTGTGAAAGGCATCTCTCGTGAATAAAAAATACATTTTTATTTTAATTAAAAGAATAAATATTTTAGTAAAATAATAGTTTTACTTTTAATAAACATTAAGTTAAATTAATTTTAAATAATTCTCTTGCGCACTGATTTACGTAATGAAATTTGAATTTAACAAACATTCTCTATTCATAAAAAGCAAATTTAAAGTTAATTAAATTTTAAATTATGAAATTTAATTGTAAACAAATGAATGATTAATTATAGCTGCGAACTAATCTACAATATCATTTAAATTCTGAATTCATGGATGACGAAACACGAATTGAATAATTGAAGAGTTAGGTTTGGAGGCAACTTCCCTTGATAAGTTTGTCTCCTGCCTGCTCAACAATTATTCACTTATACATTTTAAAAAAATTTTTAGGATTAAATTTTTTTTTTTGCAATTATATATTTATTCATGGATTTTGATACTTTCACGTAATTTATATATGCTCTCAGAATTTAAATGATGTTGTAGATTAGTTCGCAGCAATAATTAATCATTTATTTGTTTGCAATTAAATTTCATAATTTAAAATTTAATCAACTTTAAATTTGCTTTTTACGAATATAGAATGTTTGTTAAAGTTTTATTTTAATTAAATATGTTTACTTTTTGTTTATTTGCATTTTTTCTATTGATTAGTTCTTAAATGTTAATGTTTTTTAAAGAAATCGAAAGTTGATTAAAGAAATCGATATATTAATATATGAATATAATATATGAATCATATGCTGAAAAATTCTTTCCCTATGCTATTTACATACTAAAATGGGTTTTTTTATACTGAAATAAGTACTCGATATATACTGAAAAGTTTTTTTACATTCATATACTGAAAAAGTATTTCCTTATGCTATTTATATAGTGAAAAATGTTTCCTTATTGCGAAATAAATACTGAATGTATACTGAAATGTGTTTTATATTCTTCCCTAATGCTATTCATATGCTAACTTGTTAGTTTTGAAAGACTCTTTTTAACTTTCCCTCTATATTAATTTCCAAACTTGAGCTGAAACTTCGTTTGCAACATTAAACCACAGTATTTTATAAAAGAAGACTCCCATCATAAGTTATCTATTTTATGAAGCAGTATAGAGATTGTTTGTTGAATTATATAATCACCTTGTATTAATGTTTATTTCTCAGATCAAATTATATCCAAAAGTGCATCCTGAAAAATTCGTTTACAATAGATTGTGCTACTTTCAGATTTTGCAGTGCGTCAGGAAATAATATTTTGAATCTATATTTTAATCAAAAGTTGCCATTCTTAATATTATATTATTTTTATTAAACACAGTGCTTTATAATCCACTCTTTTACGATTTTTAAGTAATTATAAAAATTTATAGTTGTTATTGAATAATGAAAAATATTTATGGCACCATAATAAAATTTAGCGTAGATATGTCAGCCTTGTTCAAAATTTGTAGCTTAAGAATAAACAATAATTTTACTTTCCTTCATTTCGTAAAAAAAGTGATATCATGTCAAAACTTTGCAAATAATGTACCATCTATTAATGCAGTTATAAAAAATTAATTAAATAATAAATACTTCATTGTATACATTTAAAAAATTAGGAGCGCGAGAAAACTGTAAACATAGCAGAAATTTCCGTCTAAGTTAGAACTAATATTTAATATTGCTTCAAAAATATTTGCGAATAAGCTATACATGGAAAACCATAAGCATATTTTGAGAATGTATTTTTGTAGCAAAAGACCGATGTTTATAGTGTTACCCATTGCAAAAAAACATGAAACTCTCTAAAATACCTTTCATATTTATCAAATAAAACTTCCATTTATATATCATTCTATATTTAGCAAATGAAAAACTGCTTATAAGGATTTTTAACGTTAAATTTACATTACTGTCATATAATAAATTATTTTTAAAATTACGTTATATAATCAGTATTGATCAAAATTGAAATTACTAGGGATTTAAAAGCAAATCTCTTACCTCAGTTTTCAAATTTTCCCCTTTTTAAATATACAGAAATATGCAATAAAATACCGTATTGTCTCAAAACATAATGGTGTCATATATGAAAAAGTTTTGTCTTTTTAAGAATCTTTCAGAAAGACAAAAGGGGCTTACATATAAGATGTGCCCACGTATATAAGTTTGATATATCAACGTAAGTTACAAGAAAAGCCATTAAAAGTCTACTCTTATTATTTGAGATAAAATTAAGTAAATATAGTATCTCCCATTGCTTTACGAGTTAAAAAATACTCTTAAACGTATTCTTTAATATTAAGCTGCCTGATCAGGATGATTTCAGAAAGGAATAGAAATTGAAAATTTCGTCTTATATGCATCCACAATGGTATTAAATTTACTGAATTTTATTAAAATATAGATAGCTTATTAAGCTAAAAATTTATCCATTGTAAACAAGTAAAGTCATTTTCTCACACAAACATGAATTAATGAAAAATGAAACGAAATAAAATTTTAATTGATAAGAATTTTTCAAAAATATCGTTAATGTTAATACCAAATCTCCAATAAATTTTAGCTTCGCATACCGTTTCAGTTAATAAATGATATTTAAACGAACAAGGCATCATCATTTGTCGTTCATAATTTCCCTGATGAAATAAAATTTGATTTATACTACCAAAGAGTGTATACCAAAGAGGCTTAAATAAAACACATTATATGGAGTAAACTATCATTCACATATATTCATGAAAGCTAGTATAATTGTAAATATCAACTCTAAGAGCATAAAAATTCGCCTAATATTTTTCAGAAAATATAATGTAATT
Source organism: Stegodyphus dumicola (assembly GCF_044657685.1). Classification (NCBI taxonomy): domain Eukaryota; kingdom Metazoa; phylum Arthropoda; class Arachnida; order Araneae; family Eresidae; genus Stegodyphus; species Stegodyphus dumicola. The sequence goes on along the minus strand of NC_140770.1, from coordinate 103,918,793 downwards.
ACGACTCATGTTAAAGCTGTAGTAATAAAAACATGTATAATTATATCAGACATTAAACATTCTCATTAATTAATGTATAAAAAATTTACACCTGCAGTTGAAAATTGTAGGCTATTCCCCTTAAATAGTCTAAAATAGACCGATCATTATAATTATTTACAATCTTTTGAATTCTGAAAGATGTATCTCTGTAAACTTTTCTACTTACTGGTGGATGGTGACCTGCAATGTATTGTTCAATTTTTATAGAATTTAAATTTTGTTCCTTTTATAAGCAATCAATAAATTTCCAGATTGTTGGATGGCATCCGTTCATAAGTTCGTTGAATCTGCGATGCCATCCTTCAACCGCATTATTTGTCCTTGGAACTTTATCTTTTACAGCATCATAACAGTTCCAAAGAGAGATGTCAAACACTGGTCTGCGACGTTGTCCACGACGAGTAAATCTACCAATCCATGTGTCTTCAAAATAATTTATGATTGGCTGAATGATGTTCATATTATTTACAAAATAAGTTATGATTGGCTGAATGATGTTCATATTATTTACAAAATAAGTAGATGATATTAATTGTTCAAATGCTTCAATGACATCTGAAGTAGGAACGAAAGCCAAAGCTGCAAGTTGAGAGATTTCCAAAACGAAATTCGGATCATATTTACTTTGCAAACCTGCAGACTGCATCTTTCTATACACACACTGACTTAAATGAAAAAAAAAAACATCCTCTCTGAATGATATTCGGAAAGGAATTTTTAAAGGCATTTATGGCAGCCTTTTCAAAATCAGTCATTACAGTTTTGGGCTGCAGATTCGGTTTCTAAGATTTTATCACCATAAACACTCTATTGTATGTTTCTTCGCGTTTGTTTGGCATTAATACATACACTGAAGGTATCACATTATCATATTTAACACCATGGATTGTATAAATCTGACTGAAAAGTGGTGGTGTTGCTTTAAAAGTTCCATCAGCAAACCAGTTCGGACATTCAGCCATGAAGTCCAGATTTCTGAGGGTCGAAAAAATTAGAATTCTGTCTGTCTGCGCTCCACTGTCATACAGCAAAAATTTCTCTTCTTTTAGTGTTTTTGAAAACTGTTCTGGGATTACTAATTCTTCAAGACATCTAGGATTATGCAATGGCATTTCTCCGTGTCGAGCATATCTGATAATTTTTTTAATATTTTCCACTGGTGGTATATGCCCCGAAATAGCACAAGGAAGACCAATTGTACCAACTGCTGCTAAAGAATGTGTCGATTCTTGCGTTGTTACGGCACGCTTTTTAATTGAACTCATAATCTCTTTCGCTGTAATTTTGCCAGCATTTGGAGGATGCCCGTGAGATTTTTCAAGAATGATATTATCGTCTTGAATGTGAATTCGCTCTTTGCACTTACAAGTAAAATACCCTACACATTTCCAAATACTTTTCTCAGCACTAGCACGTTCAAAATTATAGATGTATCCTTTCACCATGAGTTGTTTACGGTTCTTCTGGCTGATGATATAGTGTAACGGCATGTTGCTTCTCTGACAGAAAATGCAGTTAAGTTTCCGAGTTTCAGGTACAACTAAGACTTGGAGCATCAGACATACATTGTTTACCTAATTGTCAAACAATGGTTTTCTCGTGGCAGGAGCCACCTGTTTCCCGTTCAGGTTCAAATGACGTTTTACAGTTTGTTAAGTGAAAATAAGCAGGTGTTCTATTATTGAACACAGTTAGTATATGTTTATTAGTAGTTGAACACCAGGAAAATTTCTGTGAACTGAAAAATGTCAGCTAAGCAATTTACAATTTGATTTATTTTCAGTGTAAATGGAATCATTATTGCTAGTTTAAAACTAATGAGCAGTTTTTGTATATAGTGCTGGAACAGATTAAAAATTTAATAAAAATTAAACTCGAGGTTCCTTTCAGGTAACGAATATTAGCATCTTTACTGAGAAAAGCTAGTAAACAGAGTTTTGAAATCGGAATAAATTATTTAATTATCTTAAAATGGTTCAGACCCAAAGAAAAAGATCTTTAAATCAAATATCAGATAGTAATTGAATCTTAAAATAATTAGACTGAAATTTTATGATAAACAATTAGAAGTAAAATGAAGATAGAAAAAGAGATGAGTCTAGTTAGAATAAAAATATCTGTGTAGAATTAAAAGAAAAAGAGTAAAAAATACAGCAATCCAACATCCAAGTTTTAGTTATAGAGATGTCTTATATAAGCATATTATACTCTAAGTAAAGTGGTAAAAAGCCTTCCGTGTCATATTTTTTTTTGTACAACTGGACTATTGTAATGATCTGAATGTTGAGTTTTATCAGAAAAACTTTATTAATTACGTATCTCGAGGTCTCTATCGATATTTATCCACGTATTGTCGAGCAGCGAGTACCAGATGCATGTAGATCACAGCCACTATCATACTATAAGACTATAAGAAAACCATTTACTTGAGAAACTTAAGATTGAGTCTAACAGGAAAATCAGAAATGAGCTATGAGCTTTAAATCTAAAAGTCACTCTGCACGTTTTTTTGACGCATTTTCATTTTTTATTGAATCTTTTTGTTCTTGTTTTACATTTAATTTTATATGAACAAACGTTTCGCAAAGCATTCGAATTTATAAATTATAATCTTTAATCTTACTATAATCATGACCCCTATTAGTGGCCGAATGGTTAAAATCGCTGAATGCTAGGAGTTTGAACGCAGTGCCATTTCAGGCAAAGAGGCTGGCTTCGTGGTTGGTATCGAGAAAGCCCTCATCGCAGGCATCCTTTCTCTAAGCTTGATAGCCTTTGTGTGCCTTGCCATACTTAAACAACCTAGCCTATTTTGTAAACATAGAAACATATGATAAGAGATTACACTCTTTATGGAAACGAAATGTACGTGTCGAAAGTGTGCAATTAAATTCTGGACATGTTGTTTACATATATATTTATATGTAAATGTAGTATGTAAATTGTGCAATGCATTTATTTGCTAACAATTTTTATTTTTAGTGCATTTTTATAAAAAATTTAATTAACAGGACCGAGACAATGATGAAGAGAAAGAAGTACTCAGCTGGAATAAATAACTCAGACGGGAATTGCACGGGAAAAAATAACATGGAAGACAGTGTTATTTAAACCTGAAAATTAATTAATATGCATTATTCTCTGTCCTGATAAATATTTTATGTAGGTTCTTTAGTAATTAAGTCTTTTAATTAAGTTTTGTTTAATTAGGTTTTCTTATCATATGTGTGGAGTTCAATCATTTAAGGTAATGTGGATTACCTCAGATAACAGGAAGTGCGGATAAATGGACAACTGTATTATTTCATAAAAAATTATCATTACGAAAATTTATTGCACACGGTACTGTTATTACGCACGGTGTTAAAAAAAGGTCCCTGAAAAAATATCCTGGAAAAAATGTTCCAATAAACATGTTTCCAGAAAAAATTAAATGTTTCTAGAAAATGTATGGCTATTTTCTTATTTTTCCAAATCTTATAGCAAACTATTTAGTGTCATATCATAAATATAACCACAAGTTTATATAACTTTTAAAATTAATTAACATTATTTAGCTTTTACATAAGAATTACATTTAATGAAATATGTTATACAAATGTACTAAATGTGAAATATTCTATAAAAGATACTTAAAGTGAATAGAATTAATCATACGATTGTGCTATGTGGATAATCACACATAAATTTAAACTAGGTCTTTGGAACATTGTGCATTATGGTTATCAATGTAGAGGTTACGTCGATTATTTTTTTAACAGTTTGTCGTAAAGGCCAAATCATATTCCCAATTCGTAAAGTCGTATATCATACTCCTAGTTAATAATAATCCGTAAAATAATATTCCCAGTCCGTAAAGCTGTAGATGCTGTTTCTAGGCCGTAGATGTGAAATATATGATATTTTATTCTTTAAGGGGCTCTGTACAATTCTAAATTTCATTTTGTATAATTTTTTTTAAAGATTACATTTTAATTTAGAATTAAGATTAATTAGATAATTAAGATTACATTTTAATTTAGAATTACTCGGTCCTGTTATTATGTAGATTTAATCGTACAGGAACAGACGTTGTGATCACGAGACATAAAGAAAGACAGTCGTGTGGGCGTTTGTTGAGCAATCGGAAGCAAAGGGGAATTAATGAAACATTTCGGAAAGCGGAACTGGAAAAAAAAAAAAAAAAAAACCACAGTACTTTTAAAAGCATTATACCCATTTCATTTACTTGTAAAGAAATGGGTATAATGCTTTTAAAAGTACTGTGTAAAGCACTTATATTTTTTCATTTCTTCGTATTTATATTATTCTCATTATTTACATAAACTAAAGTTTTATTCTTCAAGTACATTAAATCGTAAAAGGAAATTTTATAATTTTTGTGTTTAAAGACCGGACACCAAATTTTTAAAGTTGTTTTGACAGATTAAAACATATTTCGGGAAAATTTGTATATTTCTCTTATTGGTCTGAAGAAGTATTTAATAATAAAGAAATTAAAAAAAAATAAATAAATGCATAATGCACAGTTCTGAAAAGACACTGCTTAAAGTTTATATAATTAAAAAAATTATTTAATTTTGGAAAATCTTGTTCCTCAGATTTTAAATATTTTCCATTCTCAGCGACAAAGTTTGAATTTATGATGTTTTCATCATACGTATAATCGTAGAGTTTCGCCTCCTTAATTGAACTACGTAGATATGTAATTTTATCGGAAAAAGTTTAAAATTTTGGATTATTCATTATTCGTATCGTTGAACTTTGGCCAAAAAAGAAAGGAAAAATGTTAATTAAATCTATATTTTTAATATAATTCATTGATGAAATTATATATTAATTAAATAAATCTGTATGTATGAATACTTATATGCAAAAGAGGCAAAGGGCCTTTTTTCAAAAACAAACAAGGAAGGGCGATCTAAACACGTTTGAACTCTAAACTTTTCTGGGTTCTCTTTTTAAACTGCATGGTAGATGTAAAACACACAAATACTAAGAAGTTAAGAAATGCTATTTCTGTCTGTACATGGACCATCATCAGTAATGACCGAAATTTTCAGCTGTCTTTTATTAACCAAATAGCCTTCAGCGGCCAGAGGGGACAGAACCCTGGAGTAAGGCTTGAACGAAACACCCGTTCTCACGGATGTTAACTAATCTTTGACTCTCCCCAATAGTATAAATAGCTGTAATTCATCCGCCCTCCCCTGAGTTCAGCCACTTAGCTTGTTTTTCAATTCAATACTCAAAACTAAGACCTTCAAGCGTTAGTTTCCCGAAAAGTTCTTAATTGCTTTCATCTTGCATACAGATTGCTACAATTCCCAGGCAAATCCTAATTCTCACTTCTTTCGAAACAAATATATACTACCACTATTAATGAAAGAAAAATTTCCTTTTATGAATAACTGAATATGAAATGTAATCATTTATTAAAAAATGAACTTTTGTAAAAAACTCATAAATCAATATTCTGAAAATTTTAAGTGCGGTGAAATACAGCATTTAAGTCTCTCCCTTAACCCTTTCAGTCCCAATGGGTTAAGTCCCAGTAGATGTTTAAAGAAACCTAGAGAGAATTAAACGCATTAATTTACTACATAGTTGATGTCCCACTGGTAGCAGGCATCATTTTTAACATCCCCATTACAAAATTGTTGCGCGCATCTTCTTATAGAGGCTTAGTGACAGACTGTCAATTTCTGTTAGTGTGATTTGTGTCATTTGTCATAATTACCAAGAAGGTATTAAAAAAATCAAGTCAGTTGAAACAAATAAATTGGGATTGAAAGGGTTAAACAATTTAAGATGTTTTATAAATTTTCAGTATTTAGTTATTCAGATTTCAACCAGTAAAATCATCTTCTCCAAATGCCATTTGTTAAATGTATTTAAGTCCTCAAAAAAAGTATTTTTCCTTTCATTTAAAGATTTTATATTTTGACAACTTGCACATCCTTGTTTTTGATATTCTGCACTATATCACACGTAAAATTATAAATTTTTGCTCATAAAAACTCACAGATTCATGAGTCTATTTGAATTAATTGTGTTTCTTATATCCAAAACATGTTTAATATGTTGAAGACGTATATTAAGAGAGTTTTATAATATATGTTTAGTGGGAAATATGCACTAATATATAACATGCATTAAAATAATTGAGTCACAGGATCAGTAAGAAACCATGGTTATTACCAAAATAAATAAGGACAATATGCAACATAATAAAGACTACAGAAATGAATGAGAACAATATTTAAAATAAATAAGGACTATATACAGCTCCTCACACTCCCACATCATCACCATTACATAAGAATTAAACATGTTGCAACAATAAAATGAACAAAAAAGAGAGAGTCTGTGCAATCCATTACTGCAAAAAAAGCATATGTTTCGAGTATATACAAGTATTAATACATAGTATGAATCACAACCAACACACTAAAAGTTGTACTAAACTACAGCACACTAAAAAATACTATACTTCAAAGGTAAAGAATTCTTAGGACAAAGTAGACTCTGTGTCAGAAATATTAATTTTAATTTCGCTACAGATTTCTGGAGTGCATAAATTTAGATATTCTGAAAATTAAGAAACACAAAAGAAAAACATTAAAATTGTCTTAGGAAGTTTGTCACTGTAAGTTCAAGAAGTAATTACAAAATTTTCGAGTAAAATGTATATGAAAATTTAAATAAAATACTTTAAGTGCTTATAAGAAATGTCTTAATATAAAAGTTTTCTTCTACCAATGGCGGCCTTCAGCGGACTTCGGTTTTGGCCACTACTAAGTGATGGTCACTTTATTACGGAGGCACTTAATTATAAGTGGGCCACATTTGCCTCCTATGAAGGACAGTTACAATCCTGCCTTCTCCGAGGTTCGAACCCGGGACCTTTGGTATCGCAGCCCGGCGACTCAAACCACTATACCGTCTAGGCAGTCTAAATATAAATGTAAATGTAAGCATGCCTATTTAAAGAGACTACTCAAAATTCCATTCTTTTTAATCTTGAGTGAATGTGGTGAACTTGCGTAATGATTAAAATCAATGTTTATTGTTCTCAAAAACACTGTTCATCTTAGAGGGAGATAGTCACCAAGAAGGTTCACTGCAAGTATACATTATTTCTAAAAAAAAAAAAAAAAAAAAAAAAAAAAAAAAAAAAAAGCTGCACGAAGATTTTCGTGATTTTCCTAAAGTATAATGGGCATGTGAACCAGTTCCTGAGAATGTACTCCACAAAGGAATCCTACCCCTTAAGCAGATAGCCGTAGTGTGCTTTGGCATAATCTAATAAATATAAAACCTACTGAAATATTATACAGCTGACTTTCTTCATAACTAAAAAATCAGCATTCAAGTAACTGACTGCACGCTGTGCATGAAAATTTTAATGTCATGTTAAGAATAAAATGAAACAAAACAAGAAATAATTTTCTCTATAAGTGTATTAGATTATCAAAAATGAAGAAAATTATCTCAAAATTAACTTAGCAATTTTTTTAAAAATAAGTTTATGCAGTGACTTACCATTCTTTTTCTAATCTTTTTTAGATAATACTTTTCATGAAAAATTACCAGTAAAAACTTTATAAAAATGACTTATTAATGACCTTTGTTAGTTAACTATTAATATTACTTTGTTACTATATATATTACTTTGTTAGTTTGTTAGTTAAAATTCTATTAAGTGCTATAAGTTGCATTAATTTTCTATGCTTAAGTCTCCTTCTTACTTTTTCAGCAAAAATTTTTTAGCTAATAAAAAATATGAAAGTAAAAATTATCCTTCTTTCCATCTTGCGCTCATAAATCATTATGGGAATATCCATTTACAGTTATTAAAGCCTGAAAAAAGCATGTCTGCGATGTTATCGTCATGCGATGATTTGTATATACTTTATTTTTTACCACGATATTTTCGACGACGATGTTTTTAAACTGCGAAGTTTTTGAACCGCTTTATTTTCGACGACGATATTTTGTACGACGATGATTTAGAACTGCGATGTTTTCTCCCACGATGTTTTGTAGCACGACGTTTTCGCCTTGCGTTGTTTTCTCCGCGACGTTTTCGTCCGCGATGTATTTGCCGCGATGTTATCGGCGGACACCAAAGGAGCACATTCGGCATCGGAATAGTTTCCTGGCTCTTCAGTCTTTTTCACTATATCATTTCAGCTCTCCTCGTTTAAAGAACTTTATTAAGTATGCTTTTTATAAGGGTGGATACTTGGAGGACAAACCTGGAATGTTGATTGCGCCAATGCATAACTGCTTCGATTCACTGACAAATGATGAGTGTGCAAAGTGTGAGGTTATCGCTTTTGCAAAATGTTCCCAGAACCGTGTTTCTGCCCGTCTCACTGTTTATTTGATGAATTGACCACTGATTGTCTCTTGTAATAGATTTTGTTTGAAGTTAATAACAAGTCACATTTCCAACATCTCAACTTATATTGTTTCTTTTCAACGAGTTATTTCTTCCTTTATATTGAGATCTCTACCTTCTTACCATATTATTAGTTCATATAAATACATGAAACGAGCATTTTAGCGACTTTTGGCGTCCCGTTTCCTACACTTTACTGATGCTTTGTGAGTCCTATAGCTCCTAAACGCTTGTCCCTCTGCCCCTAAGATTTCACGGTTTTTCTACTTCTTTTCTACTAGTCTTCTGAAAACATTCCGGCAAAAACATCGTGGATGAAAATGTCGCGGAGAAAATAGCGCAAGCCGAAAACGTCACCGCTGTGGCAGAAAGGCGTCACCGTTGTAGCACCGTTCTGTCACCATTGTGGCAGAAAAGAAAGCAAAGAGAAAACATCGCAGTTTTAAAATATTGTGGTAAAAAATACCGCTGCCGCAAATAAAGCGGTTTAATAACATCGTCGTCGAAGATACCGTGGTATAAAATAAAGTACTTAAAAATCATCACATGACGATAACATTGCAGACATGCATTTTCCAGGCTTTAACATTTCTGAATGCATATTCACATAATGATTTGTAATATTCCATTTTCTGATCTTTCTTAGACTATATTTTTCATGAAAAAAAATAGTGGTAAAACTTTATAAAAAGATTAATATATTAATAACCTTTGTTAACTAACCATGTAAGTTTTAAATTAAGTGATGTAAGATACATTAACCTTTTGCACATTTTCAGTTTTTAAATTCAGTTTCCTTCCTTTTTCATCACAAAAATTTTTAATTCAAAAATGTAAAAGTGAAAATATTCCAATTTTCTACTTGCTCTCACAAATCATTATGAGAATACGAATTTACAGATTTTAAAGCCTGGATAGCGCGTGTCTGCGATGTTACCGTCATGCGATGATTTGTAGGTGCTTTATTTTTTTACTATGATATTTCTGACGGCGATGTTTTTAAACTGCGAAGTTTTTGAACTGATTTGTTTTCGCTGACGTTATTTTCTACCACGATGTTTTAGAGCTGCGATGTTTTCTCTTTGCTTTCTTTTCTCCGTTTTTGTTTCGTCCAAGGATGCTTTCGCCTAGCTTTGTTTTCTCCACGATATTTTCGTCTGCAATGTCCTTACTGTGGTGTTTTTGGATATAACCTTGCGATTTCTCTGCAGCGTCTGCACTGCTGTAAAATTTTGCCCATTTGCTATCCAGAACTAAAACAAAAATTTTGCAAGCATATAAATAGTACTGCAGTTAGATATGCCCTCTCTTTTGCTGCCTATGCTTGTTAAATAAAGTAGCTAAAGAACGTCTCTAGCTTGTCTGGTTAAAAAGGCATTGTTAAAAAGGTAGTGAGTCATTATCAATATTGTGGTGTGCAGATTTTTCCCATTGTGTAGGGCCATGCCATAGAGCAACCATTAAGTAATAAAGACATTACTTAATGGTTACTCTATGGCATGCTGGGATTATCAAGACATTTTTGGATTATAAAGCGGTTATGTAATTCTTCAAACATTCCCGACATCATCTACAACTTAAGAGACATGACTGCAGAGTAATTAATATCTTCACTAGTCAAGCACTGATCTAATATAAAAGTATCTCCAACGAACTATATTATCAAAGTATATGTAATAATGAAATTTAACATATATATACAGGGTGTGAGTCAGAAGTTTCAAGATTGGTTCATTTCTGAATAAGGGAGCGCGCTTGGACCGATTCCACCGAGTGGGGGAAGTAGTGGGGGCTGCCAGGGAACGAACCACTGCGGCAGTTGCCTCCGGAACCCTGGAGAGAGCGCATCGCGTGCAGCGTGAGTGCGTGTTATTGACCTCGGTCAATAAGTGGGAGCTCGCATGAGCAAGTCGCGTGTAAAGTGCATGCTGATTGTTTTATGGTAAACGAGGGATTCACAAGGAGTTTGTTGCTCGTAGACAGACTGTAACAAGTGACTTTTACGCTGGAGTGCTCCATAGCTTAAGGAATCGAGTCCGCTGTGTCCGCCCGGCGATTCAGGGCGATTGGATTCTCCATCACGACAACGCGCCCGCTCACAAGTCGCAAGCCGCCGCCGAAATTTTGGTCAAATTCAACGTGACAGCACTGCCACAGCCACCCTACAGCCCCGACGTGGCTCCAAGTGACTTTTCCCTCTTCCCCTAAATCAAGAAAGCCCTAAAAGGGAAGCGATTCGACACCATCCATCAGGCTTTGGCGAGAGCCCTTAACAGCATGACGCCCGAGGCCTTCCAGAAGGGCTACGAACAATGGAAGACGCGCTGGCAGGGCTGTATTGATGCTGGAGAATCATATTTTGAAGAATTTTAGTCCGTCGTACTTAAATGTCCAATAAATTTCTAGTTTTGAGGTAAGTCTTATAACTTTTAAATCACACCCTGTATATATATATATATATATATATATATATATATTTATATTTATATTGCGTCACCAAGCTTGTGCCAATATGATGATCATGCTGGGGATTATGGCAATACCCTAGCTGACACATTAGCTAAAACAACAGCCATCAATCTTGAGAATACAGCGGAAATATTGCAAGTAAAATGGCCCATCTCCCATTTAAAACTTGCCATACTCTTAAAAACTTTGTCACAATGGCAAACTGATTGGGATAATGGTGAAACTGGTCGGAGAACTTACGACCACATAACGTACGTTGATCACAACCGACAAATCACCAATCCTCAACTGGTCCACTTTATATCTGGTCATGGACCTTTTCCTCAATATTTATATAGACATGGCATCACAAATTCAGGTATATGCGTATGTGGCGCCTTAGGTGAGCCGGAACATTATTTACGAACTTGCCCTTTAACTGAAAGATACCATATACCTTTCGCTGCTGCTAATCAAAGGGCTTTCCTCAAATTTCTCATTAAGCAAAAACATCTTATTAAAAGAATCACTACCATCATGGACATTTTGCATAATTATGGCACGGATTGGTGCCAGGCCTCTTAGCATTTTTCAGTTGTCAATTATTTAACTATTAATTATGCCTATATTATTGCTTTCTCATGGTACTTTCTGTATTGCTTTATATATTCTATTTCTTATACATTATTATTCTTATAGTACGTACAAATGTATTGGTATAATTGTTTACTAGTCCATGTATCTCATCGTTCTTGTCATGTAATAATAATATATTGTACTATCTTGCAATCCTGAAAAGTGATGTCTTCGTATGGAATTCTGTATAGCATTCTGTTTAATTACCGTATTTACGCGAATCTAATGCGCATCGTTTTTGGCCAAATGTAGTATTCAAAATTGGGGTGCGCATTAGATTCGATGGCGCGTTAGATTCGAGTGCAAAGTTCGCCGATGACGTCAACCAAATTTCTCGACTACATTTACCGTTACATTTATCGTTGACACATTATTGCATAGAGGATACAAACTGCAGAGTACGCAGAGGGGACGAAATGGAGGGCAAACAGAGAAGAATGTCATATGACGCTACTTTCAAACGTAAAGTAATTCTTTATGCTGAAAAAAATGGCAATAGAAAGGCAGGGAGAGAGTTAAACGTAGCTGAGAGCAATGTTCGCTTGTGGCGGCAACAGAAATTGGCACTGTTTGCAACTAAAGCTAGTAGAAAGAAATTCACTGGCCCTCGCAAAAGAAGACACCCTAAAATTGAAGAAAAAGTTTTGGAATTTGTACGTGAAAGGAGGAAGAATCGACAACCTGTGACTAGTGACACCATAAGAAATAAAGCAAAAGAGGAGGCTGAAATTCTTGGAATACCGAAACAAGAGTTTAAGGCTAGCCGTGGATGGGTGGATCGGTTTATGAAGCGGATGGGTTTATCTCTAAGACGCCGTACAACAATATGCCAAAAGCTTCCTGCAGATTATGAGGGAAAACTACTAACATTTCAGCGGTATGTCATCACACTTCGGAAGGAAAATAATTTTTCAATGGGGCATATTGGCAACGCTGACGAGACGGCAATTTGATTTGATATGCCTCGTAACTACACCATTACGGAGAAGGGGACTAAGGAAGTTATCATCAAAACTTCGGGATGTGAAAAACAACGCGTAACAGTGATGCTGGCAATAACAGCAGATGGGTGCAAACTTCCCCCTTTCTTAATCTTCAAACGGAAAACATGCCCTAAAACCCCTAAGAATGAAAAGCTGTTCCCAGATGATGTCCTGATTCGAAACCAAGAGAAGGGGTGGATGACGGAATCATTAATGCTCGGATTGGCTCCGAAATGTATGGAAACGCCGTCCCGGTGGGCTCTCTAATCCACCATCAATGCTTTGTCTAGACGCATTTCGTGGTCATCTCACCGACGACGTAAAAAAGAAGATGCACAGCCTAGGCAGTGATCTTGTTATCATTCCTGGAGGGATGACGTCTGTGTTACAACCCCTGGACGTTAGTATAAATAAACCATTTAAGGGGTACGTTCAGGCGGAGTACGAAAAATGGTTTTGTGAGCCAAACCGTGTATTGACCCCGACAGGAAAGATTAAGCGTGCTGCACCGCACATTGTTGCACACTGGGTTTCTGCTGCCTGGAAAAGCATCGAAGCGCCAATGATTGTGAAATCTTTCAAGAAATGCTGCATTTCACATTCATTGAATGGCAGTGACGATGACGTGCTCTGTAGCGCCGAGGATGACGATGACGAGGAAAGAAGAAATTAATCTGCTTCTGACGAAGAGAGCGGCGAGGATTCCAGTGATGAAAACATTAGTGAATAAAGACGTTTACTATTAATCACTGATTGTAGAAACTGTTAGCTAGATAGAAATGTTACGATTTATTTCATGTTCATATTTTACTATAGGTACCGTATATACTGTAGTGCTAATTAACAATGATTGTTTCACATGACAATAGCCCACTAATAGGTTAATTCTATGTTCTGCTACTTTATGTATAAATCCATTGTTGTATAAAATATGGTATCTAAATTTAAATAAAATTATCATACCATTAATTGATAGTTTATATACAAATCCATTGTTGTATAAAATAAGATTCAATAAATTCCTCATATCATTGATGCGCATTACATTCGCCGACAAACAATTTTTTTATTATTTAAAGTTTTAAAATGGGGATGCGCATTAGATTCGATGGCGCATTAGATTCGCATAAATACGGTATTTGTCATAGTATTGTACAGCTTATTATTATACTGTAATTTTGTACTGGTACCTCTAAGTTTTGCATAGTATTATTTTATATTGTAATATTCCAACACTGAAGAGTCTTGTATAATAATGAACCTTACCTAGTTGCCTTTGCATTGTACGGTCCTATTTTTGCCGCAACCCATTAATTCATATTTTTACCTGCTCATTAGAATTTTTCTTGATATGTTTGAATGTATCATTTCATCTCAATAGTACAAGATTTTAATTAATATTTTAATTCTATATCTTTTAATTCTATATTGTAATACTATTTTAGTCTTATTCACTCCTGTAGTGCAATCAATGTCGTACTGCTAATATGGTATGGGTAGTATTTTCATATTTATATCATAATACATTCATACTTCTGCACTTTTAAATATGATTACCATGCATCTATTCTGTATATTGAAATACTTATATCATATTTATCGTAATATGTTGCCATCTTTATGTAAGTGTAAACGAAGGCATTCCTATTTATTGCGAATACAGCTATCTCTCTTAGCATATGTGCCATTGAACTGATCTAAATTGATTTCAACACAGTGAAACATTCTTGGGCATTGTGCAATGTTAGTCTTACCTACTTTATTGGACTATATACCTGTTGTAAATTACCATATGCCTTACCACATTGTATGTTAATTATTCTTGTCTTGCATGTAGTTTTGAATTATCAGTAATATATAACATATATTTTAGAATCTTGGCTAAAATACTGTATGTATTAATTTACAATTTAGTTTGCCCCATATTTAATTGTAATTGTACAATAGTTCTTAACTCCTGTGCAGTTATATTTACTGCATTATTCATATGCAATTTAACTTTATGTATAGTCTGCCTAATTTGGCAAAATAGTTTCTAATCATAGTCACACCTATGTATTATAATTCAGTTTGTATTTGCAACAATAATTATCTAATGTTTCCTATTGTATTTATTATATATTTTTCTTATTGATAAAAATTTATTATATTTCTGAGAGTGGGCACCAATTTTATCATGTTTTCTTGGTAATATTTAAACATATTCATAATGTTTGTGATATATTTGGTTGCAGCTGTTGTATACAATATTTATTTATGTACTAGTTAACCATTTGTTTAGAATAAGGATTGTTCAGTGAACTTGTGTGTAATTCTGTATTGTATCATTGTATTATATCGCATCATATTGTGTTATTTCGTATTATATTTTTAAAATGAATACTTGTGTATTATTGCATTATATTGCATCATATTGGGGCATATCGTATTATATTTATAGAATGAACTCTTGTACTTTTAGCCTGTAGAATTTTGGCCATCTTTAACTTCTGTATTGTAGGCACTGGCTGCAATGCTTATAGACCTTTTTGTTAAGTGTTAAATCCTATTGGCGTTATACTGAATATTATACACTACACCAACCCAACCATATATACTCCACTAGTTATTAGTTCTCATTTTTTTATTTCTGTATGCCTTAGATATCATTATACCGTATCGTAACTGTGTTATTAGTTATCTTATCTTTTATTGAATTATACCATTGTCACCGTCTCTTCTCACAAGATCTTAGTCATACATATTCTACTGGTACACCTGTGTTCGCATAGTGTATTTGTACTACTTCTACCGTTCTGTAATGCATATATCTTCGCTGATATACTGATATTGTCTGTTTATTTCCGTTAATACTATATATGTATTAATAGTTCTTTATGTTATATGTCTGCTATATATAATATTGTATTTTGATCTATATTTACCTTTAATATTGATAATTTTAAGTGTTTACTTTATATTTGTATTATTATGTACTCGTACCATTTATGTCATGTATCAAATTAACTCTTTGTTGTAACCTTATTATATGTATTTTGCCATTGTACGCCATGTATTTGTTGTTTTATCTTTCAATAAATACTGGGCCTGGGCGATTGGAGAGTTCAGCCCGCTGGGACCTTTTGGTCTGTGGACTGTCCCTCGGGTTGGATTAGGCGTTAGGCTTCGGCGTCGGGTTCGAGTCATTTTTGTGGCCTTAATGGCTCTAGATAAGGTGGACATGTTGCATATACCAATTAACCATTATGGTAAAGGGATGGTGCACACGTCCCCCGTCATCTATCTATCTCTCTCTATATATGTGTGTGTTAAGATAAACATAAGAAAGCGACATTTAGGTTTAATGACAACTGCCGCTCTTATTCTTCATTTACATTTGGGTACTCCCCTTTTCTGTCTTAAAAACAGTAAGTATTTATAAAAATAGCAATCCAAATTGCATCATTTCAAATTAGTTTCATGTATCTTTAAATAACGCTGCAATGCAGACCTCTTTTACTCAATCAGACTAGAGATTTCAATTGAGAACTGAAAATTCTGGTTCTCTCTAGCACGCTTTCGTCTGAATGTAAGAAATTCCTCTCTTGCCTGGCTCCTGGTAACACGTTGCAGCTAATTTTACTATATCATGCATTGCGTTGATGATTAATCCATTGTATAGATTTTTGTACATCATCCACTGCATAGATGATTACCCATTGTACAGATTTTTATATATCATCCATTATGTTGACCTTAAAATGTAAGCTGTTAAAAAATACTGGCACGTATTGCGCCCATTAATATGTGAATCAGATATTGCGTCTTCAGAATTGCTTTAAACAGTCCGTAAGTGTCATCATTCTTGTCTGCAAATGCCATCATTCAAAAATACACAATTAGTATGTAATATTCTACGTACAACCTAAAATAATATTAAAAATAAAATATTTAAAAAATCTATAAACATCTGAAATGTTTCAGGTTTTAGATTACGTCCAAAGGGGCATTTTTTAACATTTTGTATGTTACCTTTATTTATTAAATATCATGTTCTTTGCACTTAAACCATAAAATTAATTTCAACGGCGATATCGCAAAATAATTTTAAAATGAGCAACATATCTTTAGAATTTCCGATATACAGTTCCGCGCGTTGGAGATAAAAAGTTTTTTTTTTTTTTTCCATGTGTAGAGTGTCGTCATTACTCGCTTTTAAACCGTTGAGTTTGGATAGTCAAAAATTTATTATACGCAGTTCCACGCACTGGAGATAAAACGTTTTTTTTTTTTTTTTTTTTACCCCCGTAGAGTGTCGCCATTGCTCGCTTTTAAATCGTTGAGTTTGTTAATCAAAAATTTGTTCAAGGTTTACAAAATATGAAATTGACAATAAAACAAATTCCAAATTTTAAATTTGGTCTTTCAAATGCCCATATTCGCAGTAGAATTAAGTCATTCAAAATTGGATGGCTCTAGGTACCGTTGTTTTATCACAATGCGAAAAGCGAAAAACATACATACATTTATGCAGATTCTTCATTATTTAATTTCTTTAAATATAATATAGGGCGATAGTATTTGGTGGCAACGATTTGAAAAGTGAAACAACGCTTATCGTGAATCGACGCAAAATGTCAAAACGAAATTAATAGTCCTTCTGGTCAAATTGCCTCTTTGGAATAAAACTAAATTTTATCTTTCATATCGAAACAACTGATAGAATTCCGAAATTTTGTGAGAGTTCCAAAACAGTGCTAGAAAGCCAAATACAGCTAGATGTTTTAATTTTCAATTTAATGTTCCTATTGATTTAATTTTCAAATATTTTTAACAATACCGACTTTTAAATAACAAAATGGTTTCGCAGCTGTTTTGTGTATCCCTTTTTTTCCCAATAATTTCAATGCTTCATCCAAACGCTTCTTCAGATTATCAGTAGTACAACTGTAACCTGCACTTACGTGAACTTTAAACGATTTGAGAGGGAAAAAGTAGTAGATTCTATACAGTTAAAAAGAAAGCTATTGAATTAAAGTCAGCCGCTAAATTCCTTTAGAAAGAATAAAATAAACGTACAAACATTTCTAGATTCTCAACGCAAACTTTCTGTCAGGATTTTCCGCTTTTTAAGAATTCTTTTCTTCCGAAAACCTTAGATCGAAAAATATTTCCACAAACCTTAACCTTCCGAAATACTGCAATATTTTCTTTGTAGAAAATTATAATTACATATTTCAACTTTAATTATGTTATATGCATTTACTTTTTATTAAATGCTAACTGCAGTAATGTTTATTTTAAAGCTGCGAATATTTTTGATTTCAACTTGCGTCGACACAAGCCTTCGACTTCCGAAATACAGCGATCTCCTCTTTATAAAAAATTATAATTACATATTTGAGCTTTAATTATGTTACTTTATATAGATCTAAGTTTCATAGTTTCATAAGTTCATAAGTTCATAGATCTAAGTTAATGCTAACTGATATCGTTATCTTGTTTACTTTTTTCCAAGCTGCAAATAACTTTTATTTCAACTTATGTCTACACAGCTTGGATCAGACACAACTTGTCTAAATTTTGCCTTAAGTTACACTGCCTTAAGTATAAGTAAATATGCTGTGGTCTCTATAGTTTTTATAAATTATACAGCCAGATATTTGAAATTTGCTGACAAATTAAAGAGGTTATTAAGTAGAAAATTCCCATTTCGGAGATTTTAAAAGAATACGAATGTGTGAGGAAAATTTAGAGTAGACAAAATAGCTGAAAAATCCTTGCCTTTACAATTAAACAGACAGGTTTTGAAAATGATAGCTAACATATGAACATTCCGTCAAATTGTGAATCTGTGGGGGGAAAAAAGGAAAGAAACTCCGAAGTCTCCATGTTATGTTTATCATTACAAGGACAAATCGGTAAAGCTTCTTCCTTAATATAAGATGAATAAATATTACAAACCGCTCCTTGCAATAGAAATAAATTTATTCAGGTGACAAATTTGCAATAGTTTTATTATTGGGGGGAAAATTTCAAAAGTTTGCTAGCAGCAAATTTAAATTAAAAGAAACAGGACCATTTTTAAGGTAAATGGCTCGCTTTCACATGGACGCATGGGAAAAATCACGAAAACTCCCTTTCAGTTCATTCTTTTACTATTAATTTAAACCAGTGCCGAACTACCTGTTTTCATCTGTTTTACAGCTCGATCGAAAGTGTCCTTATATTTCTGAACATTGTAAATCCATACATTTCGCTAATTGCAGCTATTGTAAAACAGATTATTACTTTGATCATTAATTATGTACAAAATCTACAATCTGCTGACAGTGTATAATGTTTAATCTCTTAAAAATATTTAATCTAGTTATCCAGTTATTTTAATACTGTTGTCCAATTAGTTGGCCTATACCAGTGGTGGCGAACCTTTTTGGGGCCTCGTGCCCAAAATTCAACCAAAACCCACTTGTTTATAGCAAAGTGCCAACACTCCAATCAAACCTGAAAATGGGGGTTAGGCTTAGTAAAATAACACACACTTCTCTTAAGACTTAAATTGAATAAACAAGAAGAGAGTTTTCAACGATACAAACAACTTTAATCCGCGAAACCTTGGCTCATACTTCGTTAATTTAAGCGAAACTGCTGCACTCAGGTTATGTGTCAGTCTGTTCTTGTGTCACACTTGATATGATTCAAAGCTGAAAACTGCTGTTTGCACGCATGAGATGATCCAAACAATGTAAGAATAGCACCCTCAAGTCTTTTCATTGATTTAAAGATATATTTCGCAGAAAATTCCACCCTATAAGGATTTCGTCTTCATAACTATCAATCGTGCTGCCCGGTATGATCTCTTGACACTCCATCTTCTCAAGTGTTGCACGCAGATCAGATAATTTTCTTTTTTTTCACGGAGAGCTTTCTTGAAATTCCATTAGCTTCATTTCCAGATTTTCAAGGTCTAACAATTATAAGCAAGAAAGATCAAGTTCTTCAATTTTAGATTTATCTTTAGAACTAAGAAAACACATAGTTGTTTCCATCTGTCGGGAACTGTAGAAATCTGTCATTAAAATTCTCCTTTGAAGATGCTACGATGCTCGAAAATTGCTTGTAGATTTCTTCATGACTTGAAGGATTGTGTGCAAATTGTGCAGAATTTTTTAGACGCATCTTTAGATTTGGAACATATTTCAGCTGCCCACTAGCAAGATCTCTTTCAAAAACATGCAGATTTCTTTCATATGGTTTTATATTGCAAAACATCCTTTCTGCCATTTTCCCAAGCCTTGAAGTTGCTTGTTCAGTACATTCAAGTGTTGTGTAAAATCTTTAAAATACATAACATTGTTAAGCCAGACCATATCAGTTAGCTGTGGATAATCCTGCCCTTTTGCATTCAAAAATGGTCAGATTTCATCCAAGCAGCTTATAAATCTCTCTAAACCCCGTCCTCTGCTCAATCATCGGACACTATTGTACATAAGTAATGTGTTATACTGTGCTTGAAACTGTCGATAATTAAGAGCTGCCATGATGTAAGTCACCATTTTGGTGACATTTTTGAAAAAATAGTCTAATATTTTGCAGTTGTCCTTGGCACAATGTGCTTCTTGGTGAATGAGACAATGAATCTGAATAACTGGATGCTTTGCTTCTTTAGCAAAGAACTGTATGAAACCAGATGTTGTTCCCAACATGCAAGGCGCTCCATCAGTAGTAATTGAAACTACATTGGTGTACAAAACTTAAGCAATAATATAAGTTTTAATCAGATACCCATAAAATTGCAGAAAACGTTACTTGACGATCAGCACAATAAATACGCAATTCATTAGAAAGGTCATGCGTTTGTAAATGTCAGGAACAAAACCTCACAGGCTACGTAAGCGTACGCAAAACGCGTACGGTCGGCGCGCTCACATCAAGACTACAATAAAAGAAAGGATGGAGACGCAATTGCAGACATTCTCTGCAACTTCAAGTGAGTTATTTCGTGAAATATCACTAGACAAAATCATATGGATGACTTCACACGTGAAGGAATGATCGCAAAGCTGTAGGAGGAGCTTAGTGTGCCCAGTGTAGCTGAAGAGCGAGGAATCAACAAAATTGTCGTTTCGCGTGCTTGGGAAGACTTCCAAACCATAGGTACAGCTGTTAGAACATTTGGTGGTGGCCGGCTCATGAAACCAACTGCAGTGGATGACCGATATATCGTCTTGCAGGCGAAAAAGGGATCGAAAACAGTCAGCAAGCGCAACGCAACTCAGCAACTGTGTACTAAGTGCTCAGCAACTGTGTACAGCAAAGGGGCGACAAGTATCGCGGTTTGCTGTGTCCAAACGCCTTCACATAGGTAGCCTACTCGTCCGCTGTCCTGAACGCTGCATTCCTTTGAAAGTTGGCCATCGGGCGCCACCATTTATAGTGGTGCAAGGAGCCCCAAAACTGGGCATCTCATCAATGGAGTCATGTCCTCTTTACGGATGAGAGTCGTTTTAGTGCCATAAGCGATTCTCAACACCAGTTCACAGTGAAAATATCACTCGAATGGATTGGAGAGCGTACTCCCCTGATTTCAATCCCATAGAACATGTGTAGAATGCTTTGAGGAGACGTCTTGCGGCACGATTACATCCTCCGGGGAACAGCTAACAAATGGAACAGATACTGATTGAGAAATGGTCACTCCTACCTCAAGGACTGTTGAACAATCTAGGGCTGATTATGCAGAGATAGTGTAAAGCAACCATTCCAGTAAGGGAAGGGCATATCTCATGCTAACGAACATATACTTGTTGTTCTTTCTCTTGTACAGACAATCATGTGTAACGATACTATGATTTCAATAAAGCCTTTTTTTGCATACTATATGCATTATATTCATTTTTGCGCAACTATGCTTACGTCATCGTTTAAATACAAAATGTTTTCTCTCATTTCTGAATTTCATGTCTCTCAGACTATTTTTTATGGAATTATGGCAAAAAGAACACCTATTGCTTAAGTTTTGCACACCAGTGTATCTTTTCTGGTCTTATGCTGGTCTTATGTCTTCTTGCAAAAAAGCTTCTATCACAGCACTGTAAATATCTATTCCTAGTGTTCCTTCGGGTAAAGATGCCAATTTTACCAGTTCTTCTATCATCGTATCACCAACAGCATAATGCAAAATGATTGCTAGCCTTGCATTGTTATTTATATCTATGCTTTTATCCAAGCACATTCAGTAACAGCTGTCTTTTGTAAGTCAGTGGTGAGCTTCTGACAAATATCACTTGCCGTCCGCAGGACAGTATTTCTTCTAAATGGAATCTCAGCAATACGTTGTTTAATTTTGTCCTTATTTGGAAAGTCATGAAAAAGGGAATTACTTCCAGACAACATGACCTCTTTGAGTAATCTCCATCGGAGAGCACTTCACCGATGATACAGTGAAATTTGAAATCTGGCCGTTGTAGATTGTTTAGAAAGATAATTGCAGAAACCAAGTTTCTGGTAATTATAATTCCTCAATTTCCCTTCAATAAACACCTTCAGTTCAGCTTTATAAAATTTGGCAACAATCGTGTGGTTGGGGTAGTCGCGTCTGACACTAGATGTCCAACACACAACACGTTCCCTGCACAAAATGCATAATGCTTTCCTCTTGTGTTCAATAACTCTAAATGATTCTGTCCAAGTCTTTTGAAATGATCTTCCACTATGAATGATTAGTTTTGCTTTGTTTTGCTAGACTCAAACCAGAGTATACAAAAATCCAAACTAGAGTATACAAAAATCAAAACCAGAGTATAGAAAAGCACAACATTTAAAAATGAAGCATTACATATAAATCGGTCACTTATAAAGAGAGGTAACATTATTAGCCAATAGTAAGGAATTTGATTTTCATGAATCAACAATCTATGGTTGCAGTAATATTTTAGTCGCGTGCCGACTGATGAGGCTCTGCGTGCTGAATGTGGCACGCGTACCATAGGTTCGCCATCACTGGCCTATACCTACACTTCTACTTTAGCCAACACAAACCAGAAATAAGCACAGTGTCCGAAAGTTAGGAATGTATGGGCAGTTTCAAATGTGGACATATGCAACAAAATTTTAGAACTTAGTTTTGTAGCTTTGCTTAACGATTAACTAAACAAACGTACCAAAGAATTTGAATTGGGAGAAGAAGTAAAACTTCAACGGCACAACTCGAAAGCTACGGGAAAAACCTTAGTCGAAAGTGCATAAGGCGTCAACAAATTTTATAGGCGTAAAGACAGGCCTTGAAATTTATCTATGAATGCAATCCAAAATCGCCAGCAACAGCTGACCAGTAAACCTTCTCTTCTTTGTTACAAGTTTGCTGGAGACCCATATATTTTCTGAAAGCTTATGTCACAAGCAGAAAAACTGTGAAATCTTAGGGGCAGAGGAATAAGCGTTTAGGAGCTAGTTCAAATAGTAATATTTGTATTTGAAATTATAAATGTGATGACCAATACCAGAGGATCACAGCTGGCTGAAATGTGTCTATAATCGTAGCAGCTCCGTTTCAGGAAGACTATAAACCAATGACTCTGAAACGTTTCTAATATTTCTTCATACGTAATCAACAAAAGATTCTAAAATACAACAGAAAGCGAAAGGTCTGTGTTTAATTAAGTCTGTAAAATTTATCAGAAAAAACAGGCAGGCAGACAAACACTCTGAACCTCTCGTCTAGAGAAATTTTTTAAAAAGTTTTCTCTTGATAAAAACTAGTTACGTTTCCAACTCAATCTAAATATTTTACTTACCTTGAAATCTCCACCTTCTCTATATACCATAGTGGCAATGAAAATAATACTGATTGTGAATTTATCTAGATGATATATTTTTAAATCTATTATCAATTGATGAGTCAGCATAGATTTTTATTACACAGAATATGCAATCAGTATAGTACATGTAACCAATGTAACGCGCAATACTAATGTATAACTTTTTTGAGTTTATGAACTTAAAAAAGAACACAAAAATGTTTCAATAAATATTATTTGTTCTTTTGGGATCAGAAATATTTATTGTATAAGAAGTAAATATAAGAAACAAATTTAAATGAGAAGCTGGTCTGTCGCGCTCCTTAGTATAGCTGTTATATTAATGCGAATTATTTTCCCTGCAATAGTAGATCGCTAAAGTAGGGCAGGTGTATTTAAGTACATATCCTTTAGCTAACTCTTGAAGTTCATCATACCCAAAAGGCAACATAGAAATCCATTCTGATATTGTGAGCTAAGTCATGATCTGCCATATTTGTCACATCCATTCTAACATTAGTGCCACCAATCGCGTAGCCATGAAATCAAACTGAATCCTATTTGCATGTAAGAGGGGACCGTTGAGATGCCGTGTATAAATTTTCTCGGAAACGTGCAGTATTAGCACCGGTGACGTTAATGTGATCAACGCAGCCAATGAGGTGCCGAGAGGTTCACTTTGATTGACAGCCATTGCCACCTAGCTCCGCCTCGAGGGAAAAGCTGTGTTTGCAGAGATAATTCGTGGCAGTTTCTATTCAGGTACGCTCGACAATAAAGCAGTTAGAACTCTATCCGATGGCTTTGAGATCTTATTAAGAATGACGTATACTTGCTAGTTGAGAATGGTGTCTGTTTCAGACTGTCGGGAAATTTCTGTCGAATCCGTCTGATGAAATGATTTGTTGATTAATATTTAAAGTTGGAGGAGCAGTGAGACGATGAAATGAAATATATACTTCTATATATTTTAACTGATTGAATGTTCTTGTGCTGTTTTCATTGAATGATATAAATAGTATACTTTTTTATAAATAAGTGTCAGTCTTAAGATTTCCATAGATTTTCAAATTGTGATGCACATTATCTCATCTTTTATTCGATTTCAAACACAATAACATTATCATTACAAATATGACATTTTTACGTGGAGTGGTTAAAGTATAAAATATTAAATTGCGTATTATAAAAAAATATGCAATACATCAAACGCTGAGTATCAAAATATATATTTGTAAGAATTAAAAACTAACCAATATTTGTCTCTTATAGTTAGAAATTAAAGCTGAACAAAGAATCGGACTGTAAAGTTATAATAACTGTAAAGTAATACTTTTTTTTGTTTGGTGTTTTATCCCAGAGGGGTTATTAATTTCGATTTTGCATTTTGCGTTGGTTTACTATAAACGACGTTTCACTTTTCAGATTGATGCCACCAAATAATAGAACGCTGCATTATATTTAAAGAAATTAAATAATGAAGAATCTGCGTGAATGTATCTATGCTTTTCCCATTGTGAAAAAAACAACGGTGCCTAGAGACAACAGATTTTGAATAACGTAGTTCTCCATTCGAGTATGGGCATATGGAAGCCCAAATTTGGAATTTGTTTTGTTATCTATTTTATATTTTGTAAAACTTTAAGAAAAATTTTATTAACAATCTGAACGATTTCAAAGCGAGCAATGGTAAGACTGTAAGAGAAAAAAAAAAAAAAAAAAAAGAAAAGAAAAGAAAAATTTATCTCCAGCGTCCGAGACTTTGTATTAGAAATTCTAAAGATGTGCTCTTTTTAAATTTTTTTGTGATATTGCTGTTGAGTTGAGTGTTATGGTTTAAGGGAGAAGAATGGGATATTTAATAAGCAAAGGTAACGCACAAAACGTTAAAAAACGCCCCTTTGGGCGTAATGTAAAATCTGAAAGCTTTCATATTTTTTTTAAATAATTACAAAAGATAAATCGTGAATAGACGATTATGCTAAAATAGAAATGAGATTAAAAAATATGAATACAATATTAAGTTAGAGAAAATTGCTCGGCACTTTTCTGCATATGTTTAGAATTAAACTGCTAAAGTACTTTCACAGGTATAAGGACTTACGACTGTTCTTACTGTTACCAATATTTTTTTTTTTTTAATTTTTATATCATTTTTTGGACTTTTATAAGAAAATGAATATATATCTTGTAAACCCCTTCTATAAATATCTATCTCTTCTTTATTATCCTCTTTTAACATTTATTTCTTTTCTAAAATATGTTTTATGTTCTTATCTTGTCCTTGCTTTTGCTTATATATTTAAAATCAATACAAAAAAAAAAAAAAAAAAAAAAAAAAAAAAAAAAGAAAAAGATACATGAGTATAGCAAAGAGTTGAAAGCATTACTACTTGACTATACGAAAGAATTTATGAAGAATAAATATATCATTCAATTCAAAGTCGATTTTGAAAAGATTTCTATGATGAAAAACAAAATGCAAAAGGCTTTAGGAAATTACTCTTAAATCAGACTTCATATCTTAGCTTTCATGTTTAAGCAGCAAAATCTTCTTTTCTTCTAACGTAATTTTTAAAAGTAATACTTTCGCATTTCGCGAAAATATCTCTAATTTTGAGACTAAATTGAGCACAATAAAAAAGCAGCTTTGACAAAGCTTTTGAAGGCAGATATTTTTATTGATGTTGATAGGTTTCTACAACTGGATCGTTTAAAATGAAATACTTCTAAATCAAATTCTCTCAAAACAAAATATACCTTCACAGCATTTCTTCATTTTTATTAGGATAACTAATATTTGTATTAAGGGTATAGCTTACTTCATTGTAATTTTTTCCTCTTGAAAATATAAGATAAAATATCCTTAATTATACTTTGTTTTTCAGAATTTTTTATTTTTTGTGTTCTTTTATGTTATTTTATTGCTCATTTCACTGTTTTTAAGATATTGAAAAGTTTTGAGTGATTTTTTTAGGAAACAAAGTTCTTGGTTAATTTATTTATTAGGATAATTAATATTTTTATTAAGGGATATTGCTCATTTCATTGTAATTTTGTTATACGTAATAACTTTTTTTTATGAAGTTGTTCTGCAAAGTAAAATTCTACGCAGTTTTAAACTTTAACATTTGGTGTTACCTTCAGCCATTTTTCCTGTACATTTAAAAGTCAGACGAAGGCTGGCAGCGAAGCTGCGAGTAATTTATAAATAAGTGCATGAATCAAAAATGTTACAGATCTGAAATTTATTAAATGTATTAGTAAATCTCGAATAGTTCCCAAACTGGAACCGAATGTTAAGAACTTCCTTTGAAAGAACTCCCATTCGATCATTACCCCGAACAACGAATGACAACAAACACATCATGGTAATTACTAATTACTTTAGTAATTAGACTTCAGTGCCTATCTTCCTGACGAGTGATCTTCGCTTGTGGTAAAGATTCCTTAACGTAACTATAGTTTAAGCTTCCAGTTCCTCTTCTCATTCAGATGAGTGTTTGTTCAAATTTCTCTTCTGTCATTTTCAAACAAGAAAGTAATCCTCTCTAAATACAGAAGAAGCAAAATAAATTTTTGCTGCCACATTCGGTTTGATTTCCTATGAGCATTTTACGGTTGTTATTTCAGGCAGTTTGTAACTTTTAGCATATATACACAAACAAAGCAAAAAATGATCAGATTTCATTGTTTTTTCTGTTTAATTACAGAAGAGTTGTTAATATAAGTGCCTTATTTTCTGCAATATAAATGAAAGTGGATCAATATCTTTCGTCTACCATTCTACTCGTATATGTTACTTATCTGAAACGTAGTTGCATGTTCTTAACTTTAAAATTTTTTGCAGTAAACGCCGGCACATTTAGACTAGGTGACTTAAATAACGAAAAAAGGAATACTGCGGTGAAAACTCAATTAAACAAAAACAATATAATTTCAAAAGGAGATAATATATAGTATAAAATGGAAATGATATGAATTAAGTATTTGACCCCTTTTATATAGCTTAGTGAAGAATGTCATTGCCATGTTAAAAAATTCACCATGCAATTCAGACACAATTGAGTGCCGGTTTTAAAATCTTAATTCTACAAGAATTTTCATAATTAAATTTGCTTTTTCAAAATGTCATTGCGATGCAATGAGATAGTTTCTAATTAAACTAAGATTAAATACAAAGCACTAATTTATTGGAATTGCAGCGAACTGAGCGTGTAGGTGTCAAGAAGAACGGGCCGTTACGAAAATGCACGAAATACACTGGTGTGCAAATATTAAGGACGAAGTCGAAAAATTAGCATATCAGCTGAACGAAGAGGCAGAGCGGACAGAAAGACCAATCAGGAGATTAAGTAAGGTGATGTACGGTAGCACATGCGCAGATATGCAGGTAGACGTAATGGCGGAGTGTCTGAGTAGTATAAAGCATGTTGTCGATGTAAGATCAGTAGTGGGAACTAGCTGATAGTTGACATTTTGATTGTCCTTAGGGGATTAGATCAATATAGCTTATTAAAGCCCAACTGGGCTAATATAAGCATAAGCAATTTGCATTTAAGCAAAATTTAAGCATTTAAGATCAGTATTTCTGAAAAAGAGATTGCACGCCGTATAGCAGTTAAAATTACACCGAGTTGCTGCCTCAGCGAGAAACGGCGAATAATCAATCTGTTAGACGACATCTGGATGCTTTTACCCGAGGTCGAATCATTGGGAAGTTGGAGGAAGGCCGCAGTGTGACAAGTGTGGCTGCAGAGTTCGGAATTGCTCACAGCATCTTTTCACGACTTTGGAGACAATTTCAAACTACAGGAACAGCTATCCGGGGGTTCAGTAGTGGTCGTCCGCAAGGAACCACACCCGCAGATGACCGGTATATTGCCTTACAGGCCAGAAGAAACAGGCGGCAGACAGCGGAAGAAATCGCTAGACATACGACACAGGCGACTGGACGACCGATATCGCGTTTTACCGTGTCCAGAAGACTGCACAGTGGTAGTCTGTTTGCACGACGCCCTGTACGGTGTGTACCTCTAACGCCTGCCCATCGGAGAAGGCGTTCTCTGTGGTGACGGGAACACCGGAATTGGAGAGACAATGAATGTACTCTTTACAGATGAGAGCAGATTCAGTCCGAGTAGCGATTCTCATCGCATACTCATCTGGAGAGAGCAGGGAAGCCGCAATCATCCCTCGAACATCATTGAAAGGGACAGGTATGGAGGTGGCGGTGTTCTCGTTTGGTTAGGCATCATGCTTGGTAGTCGTACAGACCTTCACATCTTCGACGCAGGTTCAGTCAACGGGACCCGTTATTGTAACGAGATTCTTCTTCCATATGTGCGTCTTTTTAGAGGCGCTATGGGTCCGCAGTTCCTTTTCATGGACGATAATGCACCATGTCATCGCACAGTAGCTGCCGAGCAGTTCTTAGAGAGTGAGGATATTGAACTTATGGATTGGCCGGCACGTTCTCCGGATCTCAATCCCATCGAGCATGTATGGGATTTTCTAGGCAGACACTTGGCAGCTCGTACCTTACCACCAGTAACGATTCCGGAGCTTCGATTGGCGCTGCAAGACGAATGGGAAGCAATGCCTCAAACACTCATTGACACCCTCATTCTCAGCATGTGCAGACGCTGTGAAACTTGCCTAGCAGTCAGGGGAGATCATATCCCCTATTAAAGACCGGATGTTTCTTGCTGGACACCCATCACAGGGATGTTTCGGCCTTCAGTCGCATTGCGCTCCATGCTACTTTTTCAATAAAGCTTCTTTTTATCCCTCTGATTTCTCTTTTAGTAAGTGTTGCTTACATTACTCATGTCCTTACGTATTGGGGATCTTACGGTATTAAATGTGTTGATTTGGAAAGCTTTTGTACAAAGTTATACTGAAAAAACCGTCTCGTCCTTAATTTTTGCACACCAGTGTATAATGCGATTCATAATTTTTCATTGGGGCCTCGAAATTTATAATGCAAGAATTATATTAAAAGTGTATTAAATGGGGCATATGTATCCATAATGAAACGCTCAAAACAATTATATACCTTTCAGATATTGGGAAACTGCAACCTTAGCGATGTGACAGATTTCGATTTCAGCCAGTGATCCTGAGTCGGTTGTTACGTTTGCATCGGCGAAGCGTTCAGTATTCTTAAATTGAATTATCACGCGTGATTTATCTGCAGGTGTGTCTGCTTTAATACTTCATACCAGATCCTCGTTGTAGAACTACAACCTACACACATTAACTAATTCTAACAAGCAATAAGCTTTGGTTCACATTTCATATACATGCTTGCATTATATTGACACCTAATGGCTCAATCTGCAATTGCGTTACAAAACCTATTAGGAGTGCAAAGTTTAATAACTTCATTACGAGCTGTTATGCAATTATTTTAATGTTACTTTACTTTCTTTTTATACTACTTGGAAGCATTTCTGGAACAACGGACCCGAATATTACTCAAGGTAAACAATGCAGTTTTGTATACTTCATCCATACACTGAAATGCTTTCATGAGCCTTTTTCTATGGTAGGAAATAAATAAAAAATAAAAGCCGAAAGCTTTCATATTTTACATCAGGCCCAAGGGGCCGGGTTTTAAAGTTTTGTGTGCTACCTTCATTTATTAAATATCACGCTTTTCGCACTTAAACCACAAAATTCAATTCAACAGCAGTATCGCAAAATAATTTTAAAATGAGCATGTCTTTAGAATTGGGTCTAAAGTCTCGATTTCACATTTTGTAACTTTTAACCGAATTTTCAATTAACAAAATCAACGATTTCAATGTGAGCAATGGCAACACGGCACAGGGGGGTATCTCCAGCGCGAATCGGAAATTTTAAAGATGTACTCTTTTAAATTAAGTTGTGATATTTCTGTTGAATTAAATTTTAGGGTTTAAGTGCGGAGAATATGATATTCATTAAATAAAGGTGACAACACGCAAAACGTTAAAAAAGCGCTCCCATGGCCGTGATATAAAATCTGAAAACTTTCAGATCTTTTTATAATCTTTTATGCAATAAAGTTAAAATTTTTTAATGATTTTCAAATGCAAAATAGTGGTTAGCAGTGACCCTGACTGCCGTAGCAACCCTCCGTCCCTTGATAAGTTGATAGTTGACGGGGGACGTGTGCACAATCCCTTTACCGTAATGATTAATTGGCATATGCAACACGTCCACCTCTATCTTGAGCCAGATGGGCCACACAGGTGCCTCGTACCATACGCCGAAACTCAGCGACCAGGCCATCCAGGTAGCAGTCCATAAGACCAAAGAGCCCCCAGAAGCATGTTCACACCAACCACCCGCGCCTATAATCACATAGACAGAATTAGAACAAAACACATACAGATAGTGATAACAATAGAAAACCAAAGGAATAAACACCACTACAAAACTACTACTGCTACATACTACAATAACTACAATATTACAAAACTACTACTAGAATACTTACAAACAGTACTACAAACTGATTACAATGCTAAATATTACAA
This sequence comes from Stegodyphus dumicola, assembly GCF_044657685.1. Lineage (NCBI taxonomy): Eukaryota > Metazoa > Arthropoda > Arachnida > Araneae > Eresidae > Stegodyphus > Stegodyphus dumicola. Next base: position 103,887,973 of record NC_140770.1, on the reverse strand, counting down.
AACTGCTACTGCTGCTATATACTAGGCTGATAATAATGCTGATAGTATGATATCGGTGATGTAATGATCTTAATACTGATGGTAAGTTCAATACAATAGTTAGTGTACAAAGCAAGGATACAATACATGAATACATTATGCAACTATATAGATACCAATACAAGGTAAAAAGGATACATTATACAACTAATGATTCTGTACGAGATGTAAGACAAGATAGATAATTCAATATAATATCAATAAGCCATATTGTTCAATACAATAGTTCATGCAAAGTTAATAAAACACTATTTATATTACTATAACAACTGTATATTTCCTATATTAGTGCAATTTTATACAAGATGACGCATATCTATACGATGCTCACAATTTAGTATATATTACACAGTACTGTATTGCATGGAACTTATAATTCAATTTTATACAAGATGATACATATCTATACTCCCTTGATAAGATTCAACGGTCGCCTCTTATTTAGGTGTTTCCATATTAAAATGGCTCCCCCTTCCGGCCCTCGTAGTGGCGCAAGGCTAATAATGGCTATTAAATAAAGCGCCCGGCCATTAAAAAAAAAATCTTAAATCCTTTAATATTTTTGTTTCGCTCATTCTAGGAAATCCCTGCAGGCTCGTCTTGCGGTATGATTTTCCTTGTGCATAAAAATGTGCGTAGCTAGATCTTTGGGGAGCTAATAGATATGTTTCAGCTGACAGCGAAAGAATTATCGAAACCTTTAACAAAATCGTGCAGTAATCTGTTTAAAATTGCTTCTGAAATATACTTAATACATTATATATCCGCATTTGTTATGATGGTTTTTCGAGGCGGTGGATGCACCGTAGAGGTACTAAATTATTCTGTTATAACATTTACAGTATATATTATAGTAATACGGGGCAGTGGCTTTTGTTATAGCGGAGCTGTTTCCTTTGGATGAGCATTCCGATATTACCTCAAATTACGTTTATTTACTTTTATTTAAGGATGCACAATTCCTAATAAGTAGCTACGCATTTTATCAAGACCTAAAATTTGATATTAATTTTGCGTGGAAGCTTTCTAGAAACATCGCTGAAATGTGATGGTTTTTTATATACAACCTAAATGAGCTTAATTCTCGATCCAAAAATATCACGCTTTTCAGCTTTGTCAGTATATTGAATAATGTAGTACAATGGATTGAACGTCGTCTTCCACTAATTAATTTACTTTTCGACTTCCAATTTTCTATTTACGAAAAATATTATATACTTTCTCCACGAAAATGATTCTTTACTTTCTGCTCAAATTAAAACAAAGCAGAATTCCTGAAAAACTTAAAAATTCAAAGACCCTTTTATTAAAACTAAAGAAGAACAGAATTCACAGATGCTGCTTACAACCAGCCACACTTATCGTGAGATAACCTGAATAACAGTAAGTCCGAATTTAAAAATAGGCTAGTAGTTAATAACTACACAATTTAGTTTAAGGCGAAGTTGGCTCACAACCTAACCGGAGTAGATTTTCGAAAATTGATTTGATGACATATTCAATTTTCAAGGGATTCAAAATGTATCCAAAGGGTTGTAAATGTATCCAAAAGGTATCCCAAAGGCTAAAAGTTTTCATTTCAAGAGACTTTATTCAAGTTTATCAATTTCGAAATTTTTTATTGACATATTCAATTTTCAAAGGACAAAAATAATATTAAAATTTGTATAAAACATTAAGAAATTTCATAGGTTCTATTACTATTTATTTAAAGTTTGAATTGTATATTAATAAAATGAAATAAAGTGGAGTCTGCTTATAAATTTAATGCTACAAGGAAATATGCGTTATTTGCAGTTCGTATGCGTTATTTGCAGTTATTTATAAAATGTAATAAACATGTATTTGTTAATCTTGGTAACTATTCTTTTTACAGCAACACGAATGAAGTATTTAAAAAAGTATTAAGAATTATATTCTTGGGCTGTATTTTAATGTGTTTCATTTCTTTAATCCATGACCTTTCGGAGATGAAAAGAGATATTTATTCATTTTTGAGCTAATTTGAATTCAGATTGTTGATTCTATGCATTTGTCACCAATCGACCTTTATGGTAGATCTTAAGGAGTTTATCATCTTATAACCTTTAGAAATATAAGTATTACCGAGGCTACTCTTAGCATGGTATGAATTCTCTTAGATGATATTTAGTGCTTTCAAAAATTCAGTTTAAACAAACTCAAGGATCTAGCAGATTATTTATACTTCAAATAATTGTACTTAATTTATCCTTACTTAAGCTCAGCAAAATTACTGAAACAAATTTTAATTTAACTTTTTTATTGCTCTTTCTTAAGAATGAAAATACAGTTATATTTATGAGCATGCCATGAACTTTTATTATGTCACTGGAGGCATAGGAAGTTTGTCATTTTTAATGTTCTTCAACGCATTAATATCAAAATATTGTTGATGTATGCTTTTTGAAACCCCAGAACATTTTACCGATTTTTTTTTAACTTTCCGTAATTTACAAAATGCAATCTCCAATATAAGGAATCATTGTTCGTAGCTTCAATGCTTGGAGAAAAATACAAACTTCAATCTTAATTCTAGGATCCTCCATAGAAATGATGGATGAAAAGAAGTCAGGAAAAGTTTCGACAATGGATGAGGCTTTGTTTTTGAGATGATTTTCTATGAGCATATACTCTTTATTCATGTTTTCCACTTCCTTTCTTTTTCACAGCAATAGAGTAGTTTTTCTCAAACATGTATTTTGGAAAGATCTACGTTAAAATGAAACAAGTATCTAAACATTTCCTTCAGCGAATATATTTTCGAATCAGTTCCAAGTTGTGAATCAATAATTAGGAGAGAGAAACAAAAGTCTGTAATCCCTCAAACTACATCACATTTGTAGTTTGAAATTAGTATTTAAAATTATTCTGTTGCAGGAATTTTCAAATTAGGAATCTTAAGGATCATGTAAAAATTTGAAGATTTCGAAGGATTTTAATGCGTAATTCATTAATTAAGGTTTTATCATTCTATGTAATATTTAAAATTCTTTGGAGCTCCTATATTGAACATCTTAATTCCATTATTTTTTAATTTATATTAATTGATTCTGCAGATACTACAGTCAGAAAAGTGGCTATATATCAAGCAAATTCAGCGTGTTATTCTGTAGTTAATGGGAAGCATTGTTTCCATTCCAAGCAACAATTAGCTGCTATACCTTCCGTTACCCGTCAAAATGGCACTGAATATTACACTTGCAGCATGGGTATTCCCATTTACCTTCAAACATATTTCAATTTATCATAACCCGAAATGATTGTCAAGCTGTAAGACTGGAGAAAAATGTCGACAGCGAGAAAGCTGATAAAATTGTAGGTTTTTTATTACTAAAACTAAGATGTTATTAGGCCTTTAGAACTTTACTGTCGTTCCTTCTTTCCCTTTCCCCACCAGAATCCAAATTAGCTTGCGTGAACTTAACCCAATTTATCCCACGGTCCTATTTAAAGGACAGCTGAAAAATAGCATTTAGAAATCAGTGTTTGCTTGGTGCGAATATTTTGACAGCTGGAATATGTAGGAATATGTATTAGCATCTTCTAGCGTGAGTTATGCGTCTCGCTCCCTCCTACTTCCTCTGGACATTTTTAATTATTCATCGCATTAGTGGGCATGGTTTGTATCATCTCTTTGTGGTTGCAGAATTCGTTTTCAGTTTACTTTGGACACTCGGCTGGGCATTTTGTATGTGAAAGTACTCTTTCCTTATCATCCTGGTGGTTAATGAAAGCTTTATTGTTATTAGGTGAGATTTAGCGCATTGTTGTTTAACTGTCCTCTAAATAGGACAATGGGACGATAAGTATGCAGTTAACGCGTTCTTTCCTCTTTATAAATAAGAGTAAAAAAAAAAAATTCTAGTGTTTCACCCCTGTTGAGTTATGTTAGTGCAAAGGTTTCTGAAGTTAGAGGAAGCATTAGAACTATTCAATAGTTTAGATTCAGATGAGAGCGAAGTTGAAATTGCAGTGTTACCACCAGATGCCAGGGAACTAACTGACGAAGATGAAGGGGATGAGAATGAAGTAAATACTGATGAGATTATTGTAACCGATGTTCCTGGGCCTCTGTAGGTTATAACTGAAGATAGTTTCTAGCCTGAACCGTCCACAAGCTCTAGTGTTTGCATAACAAAGAGTAGAAAAAAAGCTAAAAAACACCAGTCATCTAGGATAAAGAATAAATCACCACAATATACAAAATGGAAAACACAGGATGAATCAATTGCAAGTGACTTGTTCAAGCAGATGGAAACTGCATTGAAAGATAAAACTCGATCATAGCTTTTTGAGCAGTTTTATTCCAGTGAAGTATACGATCTCATTGTAAAAGAAACTCTGCGATATGCAACAGATGTAAAAAACGAGCTCGATTTCTTGACCACTGCCAACAAAATACGTGTTTTTATCGGAATATTGCTTCTAACTGGTTATCATTAAACTTCCTGCGAACGTGACTACTGGTCATATGCGGTAAAGAATCTGATGCGAGAAATGATACCCCTCTTGGTACTCGGTTTGTGAGGAAACTAACACAGAATATTTTGAATTCTTCAAGCTACACTTTATATTTTGATAACTTTTTTACTAGCATTTATCTTTTGAAAAGTCTTGGTGAACAGGGTTTTCGAGCTACAGTAACCATACGAGAAAATCGGATAAACCACGACTTTCATTTAGAAGAATCTAAGTCTCTGTGGAAGAAAGAAAGAGGCGCGTCTGACTTTGCAGTTGACGAGAAATCTGAGATTTTCCTGGTGCGATGGAATGATAATAGTACTGTCACTGTTGCTACAAATTTCAGCACTTTAGAACCCTTCTTTGATCTGAAGAAGTGAGTGAGAGGACACAAAGATAAAGTTAACGTAAAAATGCCAAATTTGATTAATTCTTACAACAAACATATGGGCGGCGTGGATCCCCACGACTGGTTGGCTGGACTTTTTTCCATTAAATTTCGTAGGAAAAAGTGGTACTGGCCACTTTTTATACGTTCGCTGGATATGGCTATGGTAAACCCCTGGATAATTCACAAAACTCTAAACAAAATTAAGCTCTAAACTTGAAGGTGTTCCGAAGAGCTGTAACAACACTTTATCTAAAAGAAACTGTGATAACAACAAAAGGTAGACCTAGGATCTGGAATGTACCTTCTTTCTGATGCAAAAGAAGACAGCCGTAAAGAGAGTGTTGGTCATTTATTACTAAAGCGAGAAAAACAGCGTCGTTGTCAAAGAGAGGGCTGCGAAGGAAAACTAAAAACATACTGTGGCAAATGTGACAAAACATTTTATCGGGCTTGCTTTGGACCTTTTCACCAAGATTAATGTGAAATTTATCTGAAAAGTGAACTCTCTTGTAAATCAGGAAGTATTAGTCGAATAAAGTAAAATTTGTACACGGAAATCACTTTTCATCATTGAACAGAACACTAAAAACATGTAAGTGCAAATTTTATCCCCTTTAACTCAATGTCCTATTTAGAGGACGGGTATATAAAATAAAAAATTTTTTCTAATTTTGTTATATTTATTTTGTTTAGGTTTAATTAACCTTAGAAAATATCATTCATTTCAAATTTGAACAAAATAAATAAATTGGGATAAAATGGGTTAAGCTGAAGTTTTTAAATTGTAAGACAGAGTGTGTTCTGTTTCTCGAGGCCATATTACTAATTTGCTGTTAGCTCAGATAAGATTTGCACTTTTCGGCATTGCATTCTAATTGCCGATATCTGAATATCTACGCAAGTTAGATTGTGAGCCAACTTTATTTTAAACTGAATTGTATAGTCTTTTACTACTAACCTTTTTACTTTCTTGTACAAAGTAAAAAGGAAGTGCTGTAATCGCGAAAAAATTCGGGTATCATATTTCAACGAAAATATCTATTTTGACCGCCATCGAATGCAATTTAACGATGTTTTTGCCAGACATCCGTACGTAATGACTGAATTAAGGACTCTTTTCTCCCCAAAAATTATAAAACTTATTTAAAATTAATTTTGAAAAGAATTTTTCGTGGTAACTGTACGTACGTAAGTATGTATGTATCTCCCATAATTCAAAAACGAGTACCCTCAAAATGCTGAAAATTTTTATATAGAACTGCCATAACATGCAGATGTGCACCTCCTATTTTGGTTGCAATCGGCCACATCAAAAGTATATAAATATAACCATCCACTCTGTTACTCGGCTCAGTAAGCTCAGTTTCTTTATTCTTATATGTTTATCAATTGTGCATTTTTTGCTTTAAAAATGATTGAATTATGCTGTTTTTATCTTTCGGTTAAGATTTTTTTCCTTTAGTAAATCTGCATGCAATATTTGTAGAATTATCAACAGCTTAAAAGTTGTTTAAGTGCGGCTAAGCCTAATTATTTTTACGATAGCGGCCAAATTTGTTTACATTTGAAACTTAGCAAAATAGTGAATTTGTTGCAAATATTGGGAAACTAAGCTTCGCAACAACAAAGATAACGCCTTCTTTTATTATTGCGAATTAATCATGCTCAATCCATTCTGGAATTTATTCGAGGAAATAAGTGTTTCAGATTTACTTCGTAATTTTTATTGTGCATATTTTGAGTTTTTATGTATTTTTGCCTTGTAGCAAAGTGAGAATTGAATTAATTGTATTATAAATACTGAATCGTACGTGAGAAATTGTTTCTTTTTTGTTTGTTTGTTTAATTTCTTTTTCTTTTCTTCGTTTTAGATTTATTATAGTATTTGAATAGAATTTGTGGCAACGATTAGGTAATTCTTCAGATGATATAAATTGGGCGCATTCTGAGTTATGAAATGAAATGAGGAACTGTAACTTCGCGATTTGCGCGATGAACCAGTATTCATCTTGGATTCAAGTAGTTATAAACTGAATGAAATGTAACGCTGTTAAGTGAACCTAGCGCCAGAGTTTCGCTATGGTAAACAAATAGAGTTAATTTTAAAGAGTGCATTTATTCTGTTGAGGTTTACGCGCTATCGGCGAAGTAGATTTAATTTAATCCAGTAAGTTTAAATGAAATGCAAGAAAAGGGGCATAATTTAATAATCTGTACAAGAAAGTCATATGCTGTACACATCCGATTTTTTTAAATTCTAACTTGCAGTTATTTATCTAACCTTGCGGTTATTTTAGTTATTAAATTATCTAAATCTAGTTATCTAAGTGCTGTGTGATTTGTAAGCATCAGTTGTGCTTTCTGTTCATCTTTGGTTTTAATAAAAAGGGGCTTGTGCCCCGTTTTCAAGTCTCGGTTGTTATTTCAGATCGAGCAATAACTCGCTGTCAGTCTATCTGAAGTTTGGTTTTACTTCATAATACCTAAAAAAAATTGAACTTTACAAAGTAACTGTTTATAACGGGAAAAAAATCATAAAACCAAATTTAATGAAAAGGTAAATCTTTAGGATCGATGCGCGAATACCAGTAAAGCTGAAATCATTCGAAACAATAAGTAGTTTGAGGCAACAAAGTGAAACTAATTAGTATTGTTGTGAACCGTATTATAAAAAACTGCTGCACACGACCTTCAAGTAATTAAAATTGGAGATTTTAATTTAAAAAATCCTAAGGTATATCACAAACACTGTTAAAATTGCTGTTCAGTGGCGCATATCACAAACAAACACACGTATGTTTCAAAACAAATCTCTCGTTTAATTTAATGGTAGAATAATTAAGAACATAAAACTTTTAGAATAATTTATGTCTAAAATGAGTTTCTAATTGAAGTTAAAGTAGCTTTTCCTTTCTAACCGCTTTTAGAATTCCAACCATAACAGCATTAGAATTATACATGTTACCGTGAAAGACCGAAATTGGAGAACGTCGACTTTCACCGGAAAATATCAGCATTCACTAAATGCGTCGGTGAAAGATTGAGTATTGTACTACATTCTTGTATATTCGGACCCACACCGGTGCATGTCGACAATCACAGATATGCTCTGGTGAAAGTCGAAAAGAGAGGTCATAAAGTGCCATAATAGTTTAAGTTGTTGCAATAAATAAGATTTGAATCACATAATTTAGCAAGTTTTTTATTACTGTTATTTTATTTTCTCATTTAGAACGTACTGTATAATTAAGTAAGTTTTTAACTTCTATTATTTTCCTTTCTCATATTGAATGTATTGTGTGTTTTAGGTTCTCATGTTCTTAAGTTCTTATTTCAAGTCTCAAGTACATTTATTCGCGACTGAATTACGGAGAAGAAAATATAATATTCTTATATGTTCAAAATTCACCATTAGTACATGGTGAATGTCGACATTGACCGATGTAAGTCAGAAATAAGATTATTTGAAAAATATTTCGGACATACACCAAAAGACTATGTGAAAGTTGACATTCACCGGTGAAAGTCGACATTCTCCAGATTTCGGTGTTTCACCGTAACATATACATGTAAGTTTCATAAAAAATATTTAACTTAGAATGCTGAGCTGGGATACAAAGGAATCAATTTTAAGATAAAATTAACATGGAGTAAAGGTGCAATGAGATAACTATCTTCGTTAATTAAGTTGCAATTACTTCTTCAGTAGTTGGTAAATAAATTGATTTATTCATGAACTCTGAAGAACATGCACGTAATATAAATCACCATGTTTATCTCTCACTGTTATGTGTTAATATGTGTTACTATTATTTTCAATTGCTTTTTCGAGTGTCATTTCTAGTACCCTAGCGCACTAGAAATTCTAGATATTAGAATATTCTGGATATTAGAAATCTTTTATTACAAAATTATTATTCCAGGGGTATTCAAGTGTTTCGCGGTTGTTAATTTTTCAACCTGCCTGCTTCTAAAAAGTACCTAATGTCCCTACAGACTATAACGCTTCTTTTTTGATTAATAATAATATAATATGTTAATTATGATAATAAAATTGTCAGTAAGTAGTCAACTACTTTACGTAATGTGTTTACAGGAGATGGTACTGCCTTTATTTATTTAAATCGCCGAGAGTTAATACATGTTTCCCACGTAGTTAGATGGTTTCTCAATATAAGTGGGGAATTTTTACATTTTCTGTCAGCATGAGATGCATAACTTTATAGAAATTGTTTCAGCACTAGAGAAAAGAGGATTCTATAGATAGAAATTTAACTTATTCCATGATCTTTAATGCTTTTAATTTTTGAGTTAAGAAACATTTTCGTTTATTTACATAAAAAATTCGAGGAATTTTTAGTATTCAATAATTTTCTAGGTCTAGTTAAGAATTTAATAACAAATGTTATTTTACCGATTATTGAAACACTTTTCATCAAAAGGAACATATTCTGTTTTGCGGTAATTATGTAGATGAGTAATTAAGTTTCTGAATATCTCCACGCACTTAAAATTATGAAATAACTGTGATTAAATTTAATAACTTAATCACATATATTTCATGCTTTAAAGTATAATAAATATTTTGTTAATTGGCATTCCTTTTCTGAGGTCTACCTGAAGAATTTTTCGTGGTAACTGTACGTACGTAAGTATGTATGTATCTCCCATAATTCAAAAACGAGTACCCTCAAAACGTTGAAAATTTGTATATAGAACTGCCATAACATGCAGATGCCCACCTCCTATTTTGGTTGCAATCGGCCACATCAAAAGTACATAAATATATGCATCCACTCTGTTACTCGGCTCAGTAAGCTCAGTTTCTTTATTCTTATATGTTTATCAATTGTACCTTTTTTGCTTTAAAAATGATTGAATTATGCTGTTTTTATCTTTCGGTTAAGATTTTTTGCCTTTATTAAATCTGCATGCAATATATGTAGAATTATCAACAGCTTAAAAGTTGTTTAAGTGCGGCTAAGCCTAAAGGGCTAAAAAGGGGCTTGTGCCCCGTTTTCAAGTCTCTGTTGTTATTTCAGATCTAGCAATAACTCGCTGTCAGTCTATCTGAAGTTTGGTTTTACTTCATAATACCTAAAAAAAATTGAACTTTACAAAGTAACTGTTTATAACGGGAAAAAAATCATAAAACCAAATTTTTTATTCACCATGTACTAATGGTGAATTTTGAACATATAAGAATATTATATTTTCTTCTCCGTAATTCAGTCGCGAATAAATGTACTTGAGACTTGAAATAAGAACTTAAGAACATGAGAACCTAAAACACTCAATACATTCAATATGAGAAAGGAAAATAATAGAAGTTAAAAACTTACTTAATTATACAGTACGTTCTAAATGAGAAAATAAAATAACAGTAATAAAAAACTTGCTAAAATATGTGATTCAAATCTTATTTATTGCAACAACTTAAACTATTATGGCACTTTATGACCTCTCTTTTCGACTTTCACCAGAGCATATCTGTGATTGTCGACATACACCGGTGTGGGTCCGAATATACAAGAATGTAGTACAATACTCAATCTTTCACCGACGCATTTAGTGAATGCTGATATTTTCCGGTGAAAGTCGACGTTCTCCAATTTCGGTCTTTCACGGTAACATGTATAATTCTAATGCTGTTATGGTTGGAATTCTAAAAGCGGTTAGAAAGGAAAAGCTACTTTAACTTCAATTAGAAACTCATTTTAGACATAAATTATTCTAAAAGTTTTATGTTCTTACTTATTCTACCATTAAATTAAACGAGAGATTTGTTTTGAAACATACGTGTGTTTGTTTGTGATATGCGCCACTGAACAGCAATTTTAACAGTGTTTGTGATATACCTTAGGATTTTTTAAATTAAAATCTCCAATTTTAATTACTTGAAGGTCGTGTGCAGCAGATTTTTATAATACGGTTCACAACAATACTAATTAGTTTCACTTTGTTGCCTCAAACTACTTGTTTCGAATGATTTCAGCTTTACTGGTATTCGCGCATCGATCCTAAAGATTTACCTTTTCATTAAATTTGGTTTTATGATTTTTTTCCCGTTATAAACAGTTACTTTGTAAAGTTCAATTTTTTTTAGGTATTATGAAGTAAAACCAAACTTCAGATAGACTGACAGCGAGTTATTGCTAGATCTGAAATAACAATCGAGACTTGAAAACGGGGCACAAGCCCCTTTTTAGCTTTTAGGCTTTTTAGCTTTTAGATTATTTTAAATTTTGTTAACGTTTTTATAGATCATTCGCGACTATTTTTTGAAAGTATTTTCTAAAGTTATCTTCCTTTTTTTGAGAAACTAAAGGCACGCGTCTGAGATAGATGTGTAAAACGTGATTTACTAATGGGAAGTACAGGTCTAAGTATTAGTGTTTGATGAAATACAGCATGTACACGACTTTCTGGTACAACCTTCATATGATTTACTCTTTCCTATTTAAATAACGGTTATTAATAATAGTTAATTATTATTTTGCCCATTAAATATTAAGCATTTAGAAAATATTTTATTTAGCCTAAAAGGAGTCATTTGTAGTTTATTTTTATTCATTAAGATTAGAAAATTTTCTGACTTTCATTGCGTGCAAATTTTATTACTAAGAAATCTGCTAAGTTCAATTACAGCAGACAGTTATTCACGAAAGTGCTTTCGCTGTATGTAAATGCATTAATCTAAAAGCTTCGTTAATCGTGATCTGGATTTTATGATACTGTAAGATTAGTCAGATAAACATACAGAATGTTCAATATATGAAACATAATATTTCACAGCAATAGAAAACATTACATGAACTTCATTTGTATAAGTTTATGTTACACTCGTTTCAATCCGAAATAAATGTCCCTAATGTTTGTTTAGGATTTGACCGAAATATCATTCATCACGAATTCCTTTCTCATTATAATAAACAGCCTACCTCTTTCTGGTGGCTAAGCATATATAGCAACTTCGAGGATTCCTACGCTTGAAGGAAATCTTGATGGATCCGTAGACTTCCTCCTACTTCCTAAAATACGGAATAAATCGCGATATGTATGAATGGTCTTCTAGTTTTCTGCTTCGCTTAACACAAAAGTTACTTCGGTATACTAAATTTAGAACTGCGAATCAGTTTGATTTCATCAAGAGTCTTTCTTCCCATATCCATACTTCAGATTTCATGGTTTTTCGTAAATATTAAATGAGATATAAGAATTTTCTGACATTTTCATAGATATGAATATTGACGTGATTATTCCTAAATATCTCTTCTAATACTGTCATATATTATTACATTATTTCTATAACACATATTTACACTTTATCACACAATTATTTTTTCCATTGCAACTAAAAAACAATTTTGCTCTTTGATAATACTATTATATTTCCAGTTTAACAACATACTGAATTGGAGATTACATTAAATTTAAAAGGGCTGAAATACTCCATAAACGTCCTTAATCAAAACTAACATTGTATACCTTCACTATTCTATATTTTTTATATTTATCTGTACTACGTGTTTCCAAATATTCGAAATGTTAAAGATGAAGGTGGGAAAATGAGATTTATATTAGAATATATAAATCTCATTATATATAAAAATAAAATAAAAACTATTGAGTTTAAATGTGTTTAATTCCTATCCTACAGTTCTAGGAGTTTCTTACTGAATAATACCTACTTTGATCTGTTTCCAACTCATACAATGTAAGGTTTTACTATGTGAAATTTCAGATAATTTTCTAAAGAGAAAGCATATAGTTTATTCTGTATTTGTCTCCGTCATTTGCTATAATTAATTTGCTTATAGTTTAAGAATTTATTTATTTATTTATTTAACCCGCGGGAAGGCGCGTGGGGTGTCATACCCCACCCCTCACAGCATACACAACTAGTTGCCTATGCAGATGACGTTGCGTTCCTAATCCAGGGTCGCACCAGAAACGAATTGGAACACAGAAGCACTCAAATATTACAAATATTCAGCTTCCTCTGTCAAGAACTCAAATTAACCATCTCCACTGCCAAATCAACCGCTCTTATCATTCCCAAGCCAGGCACCAACCCAAGCAGAAATCCATGTATTAAACTCCAACAGAAAAATCTAAAAATCGTCAAAGAGCTCAAGTATATAGGCTTAATATGGGACAAAGGTCTTACATGGATCCCACATCTACAGCAACTCAAAATTAAGACACAAGCCATTGCACGCAAGGCCCGTCAATTTCAAGGCATAAATTGGGGACGAAACCCATACATTAACAAGATTTTGTACACGACAGTGATTGAACCCATAGTCCTGTACGCTGCCGCAATATGGGCGACGTCGATGCAAAACCGGAAACGTAAACAACTACAGACCATCCAAAGACCTTTCGCACTAATGATGTGCAAAGGTTTTCGCACCACAGCCACGTCTGCGGCCATCATCCTTGCAGGCATAGCGCGACTATATCTTAGAGCCGAGCAAGAAGCTACAATAACCAGAGACCTGCAACTACGCAAAGACGCCACCTTCCACAATACAACCCACAGTCCAACCTTATATGAAAACCCTCGCCCCACCCAACGCCCAAACCCAGGCATTCAAGGAAGAAATTCCGCATCACCATAGACAACACTAGCAATTCTAGTATTCCCAACGCTACCGTACGTCTACTACACCGATGGATCCAAGATTGAAGACGGAGTTGGTAGCGCCTACATTTGCTACCACCAAAATAATGAACATACCAGTTGGAAGGCAGCACTGCGGCACTTCAATAGTGTGTTCCAGGCAGAAGCCTTGGCCATCCTCAACGCCACCAACGACATACTAAATAACGGCTACCACCAAGCATGCATCTGCACAGACAGCCAATCTTCACTCCTGGCAATTCAAAACTTAAGCCACACATCCCCAATTATGTCCGAAATCCAAAAGCTACTCTCTGTAAACCACCAGCAACGCATTCACCTCACCTGGGTCAAGGCGCATGCTGGTCTAGTTGGAAACGAGGCAGCAGGCACCCTAGCCAAAGAAACCGCCATCAGTTCTGAAGTTCAGCAAATCCGTATATCCGTGCACCACCATCGCATCTAAAGAGGCTTCTCAAAGAAGACCTACTTGAAATATGGCAAGAGGAATGGAACGCGTGTGACACCGTACGGCGGACCTACAATCTCCTACCCAAAGTTTCTCTATCACGCCGCATAGCTATACCCCAACTCACCCTATTCATAACGGGACATGGCCCCTATCCAGCGTATTATTATAGGCACAACATCTCCACTACAGATGCTTGCGTGTGCGGCCAACTTGGATCACCAGAACACTATATCTACTCTTGCCCACTCACAGCAAACAACCACATTAAGCATCCCACTCCTCCTACAGACGCCTTTCAACGGTTCATTATTAAAAACAAACCTGCAATCAATAAAATCTGTAAGGTCATTGACCAGCTCGCCGCTATGGGCCAAGATACATTCGACGCTGCATAATCCCACAACGTCCGCCACTAACAGAAGTCAACATGAACATCACCCTGTGCTGCTAACATGTAACCGCGCTCGGCATGCTCATACACTCAGCAACCTATGCGCTCCACAAATATATATTCGCCGGACCTCTACGTGTCCCCCATATCAATGTCCAGCAATCACATGTTATTCCCATCTTATGGCCCCTCGTCTGTAAACACACCCCACAATGTACAATATATGTGATCAATGAGGCCAAATATGTATCTGACATGTGGTATATGTGTATTATTATTTTTTAAGTGTGTTTTATTTGTCATAATTCTTCAGTGTTAATGAAGTGTATCCCTCCCCCCCTTTTTTCCCCTCTGCGTGTGTGTTTTCTGTACATTTTCATGTTTTTGTGCTTTCATACATTTAGTACCTAGCTCTGAGCCCCTCACCTGTAAAGTCTCATACCTGTAATTATGTAATTAGTCAAGCAATGTTAATAAGTCGTCCCTGTTTGGCCATGTAAACTCCTGCACCCTTAATAAGCTCCCGGTGTGGACTCTTGAGGCCACAGGGAGTTGTTGCCATTAGATAGTAGAAGGCGAGGGACATATGCCTGTTTATCTCTGGTAGCCACCAGGCGTCCTCGTCTTCCGTCACCTAGCTACCCACCTACCTACCCCACCCCTACATAAAAGTGGAATATTCCTAACTTGTGAAATTGAAATTCTGTGCTGCATTCAGTAGCTGAGTTTCTAGTTGTGGTTGACTTTCAGAACAGCTTTCTCTTTGCCTGTGTGTTTCAGAAACAGATTTATCGGTATTTTGTAGAACTGGGGTATGACACACCCCACGCACCTGTCCGCGTAAGTGTTTTTCTGACCGAATATTTAGTTCAGAAATTTATTTCTGGAGTGTAACAGTAAATATTTATACTCGCAAGTGAATTTAAAGTACTTGACATTAAATTCTTGAAAATTTCTAACCACATTATCGTAAAAAGAATGACTCCTTATGAATTGCAGATGCAACGCCTGTGATATTTATTAGAAATATTTGAAAGCGATGAAGATTGCATTTCGGAAACTGAAGATGAAACTAGGAATATTTTCTACAGTTTTTTCGTTTCGAAAAAGATAAAACATTAATTTCTAATGTTCCTAAAAAATGAAAAACTGTTCTTATGCTTTCAACATTACATAACGATCATACTATAGATGATACTATTGGAGAAAATAAAACGTCAGGAATTATATGTTTTTATAATATGACTAAAGGAGCAGTGGATATGGGGTCAGCCAATTATTCAATTGCCAGTATAACAAGGAGGTGGTCAATGATAATTTTCTTTCCTGCACTGAATGTTGCTGTAATAAATGCTTGAATTATATTACATTCAACTGCTAATTCACCAACCAGAAACAGAAGTCTGATTTTGAAGAACTTAGCATTACAATTAATGAAATTGTAATGCTAATGTATTGAACAAAGATCAAAGATTAATACTTTACCAAGAAACTGACGTACTGCATACAAAACAAAAGCACGAAAAGTTTCGACGAAGAATTAAAACGGATA
Source organism: Stegodyphus dumicola (assembly GCF_044657685.1). Lineage (NCBI taxonomy): Eukaryota > Metazoa > Arthropoda > Arachnida > Araneae > Eresidae > Stegodyphus > Stegodyphus dumicola. The sequence goes on along the minus strand of NC_140770.1, from coordinate 103,872,020 downwards.
CATAAAATTCGAAACAACTAAGTATGAAAGATGTGATAAATTGCCCTCGTGACAAAGACAAAAGAACGTGAATGCAATGTTTAAAATGTGAAAACATTCTGTGCCAAGAACACATGAATGTAGTATTTCGTTCAAAGTGTGAAGAAATAAAATAAGCATTGTTTATTAGAGATGCAATGAAATTTAGAGGCATAAAGTTTATTTTTTAACTATTTTCATTTATCTTAATTTTAACTCTAAGATTAGTTTGGAAATTAATTTTTTGAAACCCAATTATTATTCACGTATTTATAATACACGAGAACAAGAAAAACCGCTTAAAACTAAATAAAACTATTTTTATCGTATTTTAAATATTGGGGTATGTGATACCCCACGCGCCCACTCTTGTAACTTTTCTTGGTGCGACTTCCGCCGGGTTAATTAGTTTTGCTTCTCACAAAATATTCTGATTTTAGTTTAATGTTTGAAACTGTTGTTATCTCATGTTCTAACTGGATATCAGACTAACTGTGGAACAAAATTATTGCAAAAATATGCAGTATTTTTTTTTTTTTTTCATTTAAGGAAACAATTATGAAGGAAAAACATAAAAACAAATCTATAGAAATTTAAGAAGCAAAAGCATTATAATTTGCATAAAATTTAGTTCATACTGTGGACGATTAATGTAATGTTTATCACAAATATTTGAGAGAGGTTAAAATTAGTATAGTCAGCTGCGAGATTCAGGGAAGGACATTTCTTATTGGATCAACTGAGAATTCCATAACCGCGAATTAATTATTAGACATTAAGTTTGGAATAGGATTTCAAGAATTAAAATTTGATTACGGTGAATCCCTTCGGCGTTATACACGTCCGTAATACCTGGAAGTTGGAAAAGCTGTAATTCTTCCTATTACAGGAAATGGATGCCATCGCCAGAATATGAGTTCTCCATTTACATGGAATTCTCTTCTAGCAACGTTTCTGATTCATCATGATTTAAAATTACAATGAAAATGCGTCATAAACAATTACGTTTATCTATCAATAAACGCAATTTGCTCTCTTCAGAGGATATAAAATTAAATTTTGAATGACTAAAATGCTCTTTAGTAACATCGATCAATGAAGAATAGATTTAACATAGTTTCACAAAAAAACGAATAATTGACATTTTTGATTACACTACTAAATAGCGTCTGAGTTCACATCATCATAATTAATTTATTTTAATCGTATGTGGCAAAAGATGAGCAAAGAAAACACATATGTTATTAGTTAAATGAAATAGCCAGTAGGACAGCGTTAATTTTACAGTAATCTCATATTATTGCCCTGGCTTTTCATAAGATATTCCTGTATTTTTCTACAGTTTCTCAGACATTTCCTTTAACGCATTATTTTAAGAGCATTTGCAGAAAGACTTAGATGTGGAATAGTACTAATGAGCTGGTGTGCATATTTTCTTCGTTTATTATTTCAAAGATTTTATGAAATTAAGTTTTTTTGAAGGAGATGTACGTGAAAAATGAGCAATGCCCTCGCGGGCAGTCGAACCTGGACCTCTCGAATATGCGCCGAGTGTGCTACTGTTACACCACGAATGCTTGCTGAAAGGAGGGAGAGAATTTCGTTGTATACTTCCCCTTTTAAAGAGCGAAAGGTCTATTAGGGGACCAAATTGCCAGATCCCGGTGATAAAGCATTATTGGTCTCCTCCTTTTAGTTGAGGCACCACTGTAGAATTTTCAGGTTGTTTATGAAAAATTAGCAATATCGTCGCCAGGAATCGAACCAGGACCTCTCGAATACACCTAGAGTATGTCAGGATTACACCACCAAGGAGTGCTGGAAGGAGGGAGAAAATACCTTATAAGATTTTGGCGTGGCCTGTTATGACCATAAGACCAAATTGACTCGTTAGGTGGTACGGGCTGCGCCCACTTCTGTTACCTTATGAGTTTCTAAAGCATTTAAAGATTCATTCCTATCGCACTATCATTAATGTTTTTATTTTTATTCATGAAGCCATTTTCACGTGAAAAAAGGATTTTCTAATGCATAATATATCTACTAATTTTTAGTACATGTGTTCTTTCAATTCGCGTTACCGCTTCAAATGATAAATGAAAGTTAAATAACCACTAAAGCAATTTAAACAGATGACACAAAATTTACTTTAAATCTTGATTGATGTTTGTAATCTAACTGTAAAACAGAAATTACTAAAATTTACAATCAGGCAACTAGCATATTATTGTTCAATTGCATCTCTTTACAATAACAGCGTATAATTTAATTAGGCACCAATAAATGAACTTCGTTCTCATGTTTCATATATTTTGAAAGAACAAATTCAGCATTAAATTGAAGACAAAATGTCTCTCTACTTAGGCTCAGTAGTTAATCTCTAGTAAAGGAGCAGAGTTAATACACTTTCATTAACTTACGCTTCGGTCAGATCAGCAACAGGAGCTAGCTGAATTCTCTTTAAGACTTTCTTCTGTCAATCTTTCCTAAGACGAGCTATAGCAATAGTCTTTAGTAGAAGTGATTATTAAAAAAAAAGCCGATTGTTGACAGTGGTTATTGTCGTAAACAAGACTTTTAGATTCTACTAAAACATGCTGCTGTGCATCGTCTGTTAATACAGTTTCAGCAATCAAATTAGCAATTAATTACAAAGCTAAACAGGAAGTAACGGAGGATATGTCAAAAAATATAATTGTTCGTTAAAATGCAAGTAATAATATTTTTAAATATGCTAAACAGTTATCATGCGAAGAGGAGGAAGAAGACTTATATTAAAAATTGTGTTTAATTGCTTTTAAAACACTTATAACCTATCGCAATGTAAATCCAGTGAAATCTGTTTGCTTGGGTTTCTTATTAATACAGAAAACCTTTGCCGAATGAAAAAAAGGCAGTTACATCATTTATACACTCCACGCCATTCAAAATAGAGTTCTACAAAGTTAATGTCCTTTTTCTTCCCCTGCAGCTACGTTTAGTGCCGTTTGGTGGTATATGACCATCCTTTTTTTATTTGTCAATTTTTACTCGTCGTTGTCAGTTAACTTTTTGATTTCTCCTTTTTCCATATCTAAAACTCCTTCACCTTTTCCCTACAAATTGCTTTTGCACGAAAAATTTTTAAGTTCTTTTTGGATTTATTTTTCAGTCATTAGAAATCCTTTAATGTTTTTGAGAACTTCTGACAGAAATGAGGCCAACAAGCATTTAGTTTTGATAAATTTCTTTTTTCCCTTTCGAGTTGATGCAATGGCTTATGTTGATTACCTCCAAAAATCTATTAATGAATCGTGCTTTCCAGTGTCGTGCTTTGCAACCAAGGGATCTTAAATTGTGTGACATATTTAAGATCCCTTGAACCCTTGGTTGAATTAAGAAAGTGGTGTTAAATGGAAGAAATAAAGCCTCTGGTTTTGGGTATAAAGGTGTACGAACTTCAGGACCGTGTTGTAGAGTTTTACCAAGAATTAGATGAAATTTAAAGCTAAGTTTTTGCTGTTAGTTGTTTCATTTGACTAACGAATTTCATAATAATCATTGAAGATCGCTTTGGTTGCCTGCAAGCTTTACTGTTTCATTTTCATGCAAAAGGCAAATTGCTAAAACCATTCTCTGGAATGAACGAGGCGTTTCAGATCGTTAAATAAGTAGAAGCATGCATTTGAAATCCTGTGTTGCATATCCATGCTCACACACACAAAGAGAGAGAGAAAAGACAAGAAAACGTCAAAAGAGTCGTTTTTCCGAAATACTTTAAAAATCTAAGGAACCCTTTATGTCTTTGTGATGTAGGTTTGTTATCCTATTCACTTATTGAAATCATGTTCTGAAACTTAAATCTTCTCCTTAATGAGTTTAAAAAATCCGGTTTTGAAAGTCTGTTGCTTCTTTGTGTGCGAACCGGGTTCTTTTTGAAGGTTTCCATTATTCAAATTAAACACAGGCGTAAAGTTCTTAAGGCAATTTTTGCTTTCTTAAAAGTCAATTTTCTCTGACGTTCAGCCATCTTTATTTAAAGCGAAAAAAGAAAAATAAGTCTACAGCTCTGTTTTGAAAAGCAATACCATGCACAGATGAGCTTCTTTAGTTTACTTTGATTGTCAGTTTAAGCTAAGAATATTTTCACCATTTTTTTCCAGCTGAAACATACTTCTTGAAACTTATACAACATCTCCCGAAGTATCTCATGAAGCTCTAGACTCGTCTTTTCTTATTCTTGATTCATTTATAGCTAGCTATATTGCAAGCAAAGAAACACATCAACCGTTTTCAGAAATTATCTAAATTTCAAGTACCTGATTTTATGTTAAAACTTAGCGACATTTTGCTGTTTAATCACCTCTTTTACCACATCTGTTATCCTTCTTAAACTTCCTAATGGATTTTTGAAATAAAAAGAAATAGAAATGAAAAGCGGAAGAAGAGAACATAGATAAATACCTGATTGCAGCTCTGCGAAAGTGAATAAAATGCTCACAGCTCAACTAGCGAGCAGTGCCAAGCAGGGTTCCAAGTACTACCGGAAAATAAATAAATAAATAAATAAATAAATAAATAAAACATAACTATAGCGGAATTTCTCATACGCAGTCTCACGCGCTGGAGATAAAAATGTTGTTTCTTCCGTACAGTGTTGCCATTGCTCGCTTGGAAATCGTTGATTTTCTTAATAAAAACTCATAAATGCTTTACAAAATATAAAATAGATAATAAAGCAAATTCTAAATTTGGGCTTCCAAATGCCCATATTCTGGTGGAGACTTATGTTGTTCAAAATTTGATGGCTCTACGTACCATTGTTTTGTCACAATGCGAGAAACATGCATGCATTTATGCAGATTCATTATTTAATTTCTTTTAATATAATACAGGTCTCCAATATTTGGTGGCGACAATTTAAAAAGTGATTCGCCGTTTATAGTGAATCAACGCAAAATGCCAAATTGAAATAAATAGCCCTTCTGGCTAAATTGTCCCTATGGGCTTAAAAAGGCAGCTATGGAAACGTGAGTGTACTCTGCAACGTACCGCATTGTGAATGAATGATAACATGTATTCCGTATTTCCGGAGTCATTCTGACTAGAGGGCGCTGCGTTCGTCCTAATAGTCAGTGGCAGGCAGGATACTAAAGGTGTAAGACGTGGAAGGCAGAGATGCCTAATAATATATCTCTAATTGATTGAAATTTTCGTATAGTTTTCTTGTAAACAAATGTTGTTATTGTTAACAAAACCTCTTATTATCTCTTGGATGCACCTTTAGTCTCACAGAACCATTAGATGCAAAATTGGTGCATCTTGTCCGTGAATGTGGAATACCGGAAGTAATTAGTCATCATTACTGGATTATATTTCTGAGAAGTTTGGATACTTTACGCACGCTTTTGGATACGTAGCATTGCATACTGGACTGTGGAGGTAAGACCTTTTGAACTCACATATTCGGAGTTAATATGGATAAACTTTCGAAAATAACTGAAAAAAGAAGTAACGTTCGCGCTAGTGTCACTAAACTAGTTAAAAGAGTGCAGAAGCTTGATGAAGCCGTCGAAGACGTAAGTTCATTATCAGAACTACTGGAACTATTAGAAACGAAAGAGCAGATCCTGAAAAGCCATGATTTACAGGTGGAAGCACTCATAGACGATCCGGAAAAATTTAAAGGTGAATTAAAAGCTTCGGAGGAATACGATGACAAAATATTGTTAGCTAAGATGGTAAAATCCTAGTATACGGTGCGGCCTTGGCGCGATTTTTAAAATTGTAGCCAACACCAAAATGATGCGTTTACGTTTGTCGCCAAATTTTTGGCAACCTCAAAGTAAAGCGTCACTACAAGTTTGAGTTGGCAAAAAAAGTAAACAAAATGATAATCATAATATAATAAGCATACGGTGAGACACAAGAAAAAAAGCAAGCATTTAGAAATCGAAAATAATTTTTAGCAGACTTTATAACAAATAAAAATATAATTTTGAACATGCATCGCAACAAATACAAAACATTCACATATCAAATATAATAAATTAAATACCATGACTCAGTGTCACATATGTTTTAGGGTCTATATCATAACTCAAATGCCATGGCCCTCAAACTCGGGCGGCGGATATATTGCTTTTATAGATAATATAAAGTCTTTCATTTTTTCGGATGACGATTTATTATTTTTCAGGCGCCGCCACATATATTCAACGAAATAAGAGTCAAACTCTTCGCTTACCTTTTTCGTCCCCTTCATCCCACGCTTAACAGCACTCCAAGTTCCTTCCAAATCCTAGTATACGGCGCGGCCATGGCGCGATTTTTAAAATTCGGCATCAATCCGGCATCTACTGCCCATTGAATTACAGCAAGCTTTCCTTCCAGTTCTAACTTCAAAAAAAAATTTCGTGTTTAAATATTCGCAATTCATAGCACTGCACATCATAATCGAAAAGTACCGTTATCCAACTGTAGAACAAAATACGTTAGCAAATAGAACTGTAGAACAAAATACGTTAGCAAATCGAACTGTAGAATAAAAGACGTTATCAAACCAAAATCATATTCAGTATCTGACCAAAAACTGATTAATTAAAAATTATTAACCAATCAGGAACTCGGCGGAACCACTACTGTTATTTTAAAAAATACAAAAAATAAAAGATAAATAAATTTTACCTGAACATAACGTTATCCTTTCTCATTCAGTTCAGCCGAAGACCGAAGATTAACAGAACTTCAAACAATGGTTTGAAATAATTCTTCTCTTCCATCTGCACCAATCAAAACTTCTCAATTTAAAATATTTAATGAGCATGCGCGAAAATGCTCCCAAATGCACTCTCCTCCAGAGCGTCCAAAATTGGCTTGGTTACCACAACTGGCGCGCTTATTAGTCTCTTAAACCCGAATTTCGCCAACTCTCATGTGCACCGTATACTAGGATTAAACTAAAAAGCAAAATTAAAGAATTAGCAGCAGAAAATGTTCAGCGGACTTCTTCAGTTCTTAACACATCTAATGTTTCGGAAAACACTGTTACGGCTTTAAAATTACCAAAGTTAGAAATTTCGCGATTCTATGGTGATTCTGGCAAATTTATGGAATTCTTAAACTGTTTTGATAGCGCAATCGGATCAAACAATTCACTTACGAAAATTGAAAAATTCCAATATTTAAAATCTCTTCTTTCTGGTCCTGCATATAACGTTGTTGCGGGTTTTGAATTAAATGAGAAAAACTATGACTCATGTCTTGAGCTTTTAAAACAAAGATATGGTAGAACTGATTCTATTATAAATTCTTACATGACTAAATTATTAAGCTTAGAACCCGTGAGAAGTTCGTCTAATGTTAAGGGTTTGCGTAAATTATACGATGAAATATAAGTTAATATAAGAAATTTGCGTTCATTAAATGTAACGGAAGGTTCATATGGGCATTTATTGAATCCAGTATTATTGAAGTTGCTACCACAAGATTTGGTGTTAGATTTTCACCGGAAACGAAACAGGGAAGTGAATTGTGAGGTTTCGGAAATTATTACGTTTTTGAGGAATGAAGTCGAATCTAGGGAAATTGCCGAAACTGTGATGAGCCCCCTAAAAAGTTACGAAACGAAACGATCCTTTTCCCAAAATTATCAAAGTGGTCAAACTTATCAGAAAAACTATTCAAAGCCTAAAAATATATCAACCGCTTCAGCGTTAAATACACAAATAAAAAATGTTTGTTTATTCTGTGACGGTCATCACGATTCCGTAAGTTGTAAAAAATTGGATGTAGAACAAAAAATAAATAAGCTTAGGACTGAAGCTAGATGCTGGTGTTGTTTCCAGAAATATCACGTGTCTCGTGTATGCAGGGCAAAAATATCGTGTAAAAATTGTTTAAGCAATTTTCATCATGAGTCTGTGTGTAGAAAAAATAAACCCGTTAATGTTAAGACGAGAGGTTGTGAGAAGCAATTGGAAAGTGAAACTGTTTTGAATGACTCACAATCTAAATCTAATAAAAACGCCGAGAATATTTCTGTGTCTCATAGTAATATATGTACCAAAAATAAGCCCTTTTTACAAACATGTACAGTTTTAGCTTGTTCGGATAAAAATTCAGTCTTAACTAATGTTATTTTAGACAATGGTAGTCATCGAAGTTTTATTTCATCTCGATTAGTTAAAGAATTAAAATTAAAGCCAATACGCTACGAAAGAATAGCTATTTTTGCTTTCGGAGACAAAATAGGACGTGAGAAGGAATACGGTATCATTTCATTGACGTTGCGCAATAGGGATCAAAGTTCGAAATCGTACGAGTTAGAAGCTGTCATAACGGATTATATATCTAATTTGTCCTTGAAAATTCCTGATGTATCTATTCGCAATGCGTTGAAGGAAAGAGGTTTACCTTTGGCTGATTCATTTTCTGGCGACTGTCAGACGGAAATACTTATCGGATGCGATTCATTATGGGATATTGTTTATGACGAGAGAGTAAAGTTAAATGAAAACATTACTGCGATAAATTCTTGTTTCGGTTGGTTACTAGCGGCAGTGGAAGGAAGTAATAAATTAACTAATAATTATGAAAATGTATGCTTAGTCATGGACTCGTCTTCAATTTTGTGCGATTTGAAAAAATTTTGGGAAATAGAAGAATTTCAGTCAGACAAACAAAACTTTTCTGAATGGGACAATCAGTTGATTGAAAAATTTGAAAATTCTCTGGAATTTAATGGGGAAAGGTACGTTTGTAGATTGATGTGGAAGGAAAACTTGGGACCTGCAGTTGGGTTGAATTCTAATTATGAGGTTGCGAAAAAGCGTTTTGATTCGTTAAAGCACAAACTAAACAAAAATCAAGAAATTTATGACCAGTATAAACAAATTATATCGGATCAGTTAGAATGTCAGATTGTGGGAAAATGTGTTAATGAAGATAAAAATTCAGGATATTATATGCCCCACAGAGCGGTAATTAGGGATGACAAGGAAACAACTCGAGTTAGAATTGTTTATGACTGTAGCAGTAAGGCTAATGAAAATAATAAATCTCTTAATGAGTCTCTAGAATCAGGAGTAAATCTTTATGCAAATTTATTGGACATAATTCTTAAATTTCGAGAATATCAAGTTGCATTTTGCGGAGATTTAGAGAAAGCTTTTTTTATGATAGAGATTGCGGAGGAAGATAGAAAATACCTTAAATTTTTGTGGTTTCCCGAAGAGGTAGGTGATTCAACCAAAACTCTTTATTTAAATCGTCTCCCATTCGGTTTAACTACTTCGCCATTTTCCTTGGCTTGCGTTTTGAAATTTCACATTAAGAAATTTAAGGAACATCATCCAAAATGCTATGACATGTTAAAATCTTTTCCTTATGTTGATGATCTCTGCTATGGAGCCAATACCGTTCAACATGCTTATTATTTGACGTCTACGGCAATAGAGGTATTAAAAGCAGCGGGATTTCATTTGAGGAAATTAAAAACTAATTGTCCGGAATTGTATAAACTTTGGAATGAAAACGGATATGAGGAAAATACTGACTTCGGGCAAGGAACAGGTTTCTTGGGATTGAAGTGGGATCCGATTGAGGATAAAATTAAATTAGATTTAAGAGATGTTAGGGATTCCATTGATGCTAGAATCACCAAGCGTCACGTTTTGAGAGTTATTTCAAAGATATTTGATCCGTGTGGACTGATTAGTTCCTTTGTAATCACTGTGAAAATTCTTCTGCAAGAGATGTGGGAACGTGGTCTACAGTGGGATGAAGATTTGTTAAGTGACCTACAAAATAAATGGAGAACCTGGTGTTCTGAACTTTGTGAACTTGAATCAGTATCTATTGAAAGAAGGTTTTTTGAAAGTGTAGAAATAAGTGAAGTTTCTCTTCATGTGTTTTGTGACGCCATTCCCAAGGCATATGGGGCTGTTTCGTTCCTAAGGTACGTGAATTACAATGGCCAAATCAAAGTGAGCTTTATAATGTCAAAAAGTAAATTTGCTCCTTTAAAAACTTTGACTCTTGCAAGATTAGAGTTAATGGCAGCTCTCCTCGCTGCACGTTTAGGAAATTATTTACAAGGTCTATTTCCTAATTTCGCGAAACAAATTTTCTTTTGGAGTGACTCTCAAATCGTCCTTCATTGGTTGAAAGGATCTTCTAAACAATGTCGCCAAAAGAGTAGCTCAAGTGCAGTCGCTGACTCTACTAGAGTGTTGGAACCATTGCAGTGGCTCCGACAATCCCGCAGACCTTACTACTAGAGGAGAATCGGCTAGGAGGATTCTTACAAGTTCTCTGTGGTGGTCAGGCTCTGTTTGGTTGTCTAAACCACTTTACTCGTGGCCTCTTCAAGAATCGCTACAACATTTTAATGACATCTGTGATGAACGCGTTATAGTGAAAGAGCGACGGACTGCACTGGTTAATTCCATAGTAACCAGTTCAGCTAATGGAAACTTACCTATGTCGTCCTTACTGGACGTTAATGACTTCAGCGAATTAAGCAGATTACTGCTTGTTACTGCTTGGATTAAAAGGTTTATGCACAATTCTAAACCTAATTCTACAAAATTAAATGGACCTATATGTGCTCCAGAACTCGAGCAAGCTTTGCGTTTTTGGATCAAAGCTACTCAATTCAAACATTATAGTACAGAAGTTACTCAACTTCTTTCTAAAGGAACTATCGATAAGAATTCACGCATATTTAATTTGAATCCTGAACTTGATGATAATAACTTACTTTGTTTAAAGGGACGTCTACAGTTTTCATGTAACGATATGCGAGCTAAACATCCTTGGCTTCTTCCATCTAATGATAAGTTTGTGAAACTACTTATATGTGATTCTCATACTAAAATGTGCCATTTAGGTGTTGATGCAACTTTAACACATTTACGAGAACAATTCTGGATTGTTAAAGGTCGTCAATTTGTGAAAAAAGTGTTAAATAACTGTCTGATTTGTAGACGATTCAGAGTGAAATCTGGAATGCAGGTTGTTGCCCCTTTACCGCCTGATAGAATTCAAGAGCGTCCACCATGTGGTGTGGATTTTGCCGGACCATTTTTTGTTCGTGATTTTAATTCAAAGTGTTATTTACTTATATTCAGCTGTGCGGTAACAAGAGCTATCCACTTAGAAGTAGTTCTTAACATAAGTGCTGATTCTTTTTTGTTAGGATTCCGACGATTTGTTTCTCGTCGAGGATTATGTTCCACTATATATTCTGATAATGCCAAAGCTTTTAAAAAAGCAAATAGTGAATTGAAAAAATGGTGGAATCAGATAGATAATGATCAAGTTAAAAATTTGTTTGCTTCTAAAGGTATAGTTTGGAATTTTATAGTTGAAAAAGTCCATGGTGGGGAGGTTTCTGGGAGAGACAGATACGGACGGTTAAAACCTGCTTAAAGAAAATTGTTGGACGATCCTCTCTCTCTTTGAAGGAATTGGAAATGTTTTTTCGGAAATTGAAGCTCTGGTTAATTCCAGGCCTATCACGTATCTGTACAACGAACCCTCAGAACGCTCTCCACTCACCCCACCTCATTTTCTTATTGGTAAAAGATTGGTGTCTTTACCTGTAATAAAACATAAAAATGAAAATTTAAATGTTAAAAGGAATTCTTTGGTAAAGAAATATAAATATCAGCAAACACTTTTGAATCACTTCTGGAACAGGTGGAGAAAGGAATATTTACTTAATCTAAGATCAGCTTATATTTCTCCACAACCAGGTAAAATAGTTTCATTTAAAGTGAATGATGTTGTTTTGATTAATGATGAGCGTTATCCCAGAAATATGTGGATGATGGAAAAATTTCAGAGCCATATCCAGGAAGAGATGGAAAAGTTCGTTCTCTTCTTATTCAGACTCCTAAAAGACAAATAAGACGCTCAGTACAACTTGTGTATAATTTGGAAATTAATCCTTAATTGTGTTAGTTTAATTGAGTTGCAACCTGTTAATGTTCTATCTGTGTATTAATGATAGTTTAATTGTGCTTATATTTTAATGCTTGATATTTGAACAATTTTCTTTGGAAGTTAAAGTGTAATTTGTTTTTGTATGTTAAGTCACTGAATAATTTTGAAGCTTTGTATTTGATATAATATGCTATTTATATTTTTGTTCTTGTAATTTTAAATGGTTCCTGAATGTAAATTTAGTTGAAATTCAATGGTAAGTGAACTCAAGTGAGTTCAGGTGGGGAGTATTACGTATTTCCGGAGTCATTCTGACTAGAGGGCGCTGCGTTCGTCCTAATAGTCAGTGGCAGGCAGGATACTAAAGGTGTAAGACGTGGAAGGCAGAAATGCCTAATAATATATCTCTAATTGATTGATTGAAATTTTCGTATATTTTCTTGTAAATAAATGTTGTTATTGTTAACAAAACCTCTTATTATCTCTTGGATGCACCTTTAGTCTCACAGAACCATTAGATGCAAAAACATGTAAGCGCAAAATCAGTTTTCTCAAAAATCTGAGCTCGGCAGTGGTGTTTATAAAGTAAAATATAATTAAACCTAAAGTAAAACTTAAATAACATTTCTTAAAGGTATTTTTTAAATACTATAAATAAATCATCTTATTGCAATAAACTGAGTTAGGGTACATACCTGCTAACTTCTTCTGTTGCAGTCTGTCAGTAGTATCTTCAATAACTATAAAGCATTTTTGTAAATGTAATCTCTATAGTCCTTTTTTTTAAATAGGTACCTTAATTTAAGGATAATATAATATATTAATTTGAAATTAATATATTAAGATGTATAAAGTTTAAACTGATAATTAAAGTATTATTAAATTATGCTGACATGCACTGATTCGAAAGAAATGTCGGAATTAATGGAATCATAAAGATAAATAAACTGCTTTGGCATTAACCCTTGAAAGATCGACTCCTTTGTTAATCTGTATGGTTAAAATACTGAACCTCCTCCCTCGTCTATTACCAGGTGCCGTCCGTTTCTTCCCCTCCCCGTCCATTAGCGCACAAAGAAGTTTGAGATTTCAAATGGCATCATCCCTACTTCTTAACAAAGAAACTTTCATTAGCCTTTTAAGAGAAGCTGTCTGGAATATACCGATACAACGCATTTGGGGAACTGAACCTGCTACTGCATACCTTAGGTGGAGGGAAGAAAACAACATCATATTCTCGGTAGTTTCGGGCGGTTGTGTTCGTTTGAAAGAAAGGGTGTATGGGACGTTTTTTACCGCCAAAAGGTTAATCTAACATTAATTTCTTTTACGTTTTCATCAGTGTGGTTAAGCCAATACATTTAAAGAGAAAATAGGAAAGTAATTGTGTAAACAGTAGTTATAATGATAATCTTACGAAACCGAAAAAAATAATAGTGTAAACAGTTTAAGAATATGAAGAATCATCCAGAGTGTTGTATGATAACCGCCCAGTCTTCCATATTGTAGCATGCTGCATCTTGCTCAGAAAAGTCATGAGGTCATTTATTCAGGATTAGTTACGACTTTCTATAAAAAGTAGTTACGTCAAGAAAGGCTAGGTCTTTTCTATGGAAATGGAATGGAAATTTAAATTCTTGATTTGACTATCCCCTTTAATTTTAGTTATTTTCTATCAATAGTAAAATGTGTTTAAATGCAGGCGCTTAGGTATAGTACAGTACAGTTTGCATTTCATGTTTCCAAATAAATACTGTATGATGAAATGTTGCAGTTTCAGTATGATCTTTAGGAAAATGAAGGAGACAAGTAGCAAGTTTTTAACCTTCCAGCACGCGCGCTAGACAATTTTAAATGAGCACGCGCGCGTCGTATTTCTTACGACATCCGTTATTTTATCGTTTTTGGCACGAAAAACGACAGTAATGAGTGAATATTGATAATAAATTTGTTAAGAAATAAAATATTAATCTTATTATTGCAAAATACAAATCATATCACATTCAAATATAAGTAAATTGTTTTTAAGTTCTTATGTTAGTGAAATGGAAATGCAATGATGTATTTCGTTATAGAAAATTTTAAATTTATTATTTAATTATTATATTTTAAAATTGTAATATTTAAAAATATTGCAATAAAAAAGGAAAACACCTTGGTAGGAAAAAAATAGATTTAGCATTACTTACTTCTGCAAGGGAATTTACTTCTTACTATTCACAAAAACGCCTTTTAAACTAACTTTAATGTTTTTATTTATTTCTAAAAAATATAAATAAAAGAAAATAAGGAATGGAAAGAAAATAAGGAATAGAAATCGCTATTGTTCTCCCATCCAAAGGTTTCCTTGTCTTCCTTTTCTTCATCAGATAATTCTTGAAGAAACCGAGCAAAATCAGCTGGTTGCACATATTATTTTGCCATGAAAACCGATATAAAATTTACAGAGCCAAATGTATTCAAATTAAAATAATACACGGCAATTAATAACACAAAATTACAAAATATTTGACAACAATAGATTTTCCGAATTTTAAAACACGACCACGCGCGTGTCGTAAATTTTACAAAAAAGCTGCCACGTAGCACAAAAGCCCAGTTAAAAAAAAGTCAAATGACTTCCTGTTGGCATATTCCATGATGTGGGGAAGGGTAGAAAGGAGGAATAGAAATGACTTTCAGACGTCTGAGTTTCGATATGCGAAAAACGTGCATTAAAAACTGAATTTGTCTTAAATTTTGTCCATACGCGCGTGCTGGAAGGTTAAAGCACCAAACTTGGTAAAGATTATTATTGTAAGGAAATATAATATAACTGATAGTAAAATGTTTTGTTTTTGGTAAAAATTAACAATTATAATTTGAGTCATATTTTGTACAGTTAATCAACATATTATAGATCATATTTTATTACAAATAACATAATAATTTTTAGCAACTTCCATATTTCGTATGTTTGCATATATTGTATAAATTGGTTACTTTCTAATTTATGCAATAAGAAATCTGACTTTAACACAAGTGGAGTGGCAGTTGTAAAAGAGAAATTATACTTTTGTAATTTATGATGTTTCTGTTTTTAAGAATAATTAACAATTCATTAACAATTCATCAAAGTGCGTAAGTTTACTTGGTCTGTAATTATATTCCTAATAAAAGGAGGTCTTTCTCCCTCAGGTGTTATTTAATTGAATGCTTCCGTATTTTTAGTTATTTTAGTTTTTTAACATATTTAAGAATAGTTGTTAGCCTAAAATGATTACTTACTGACTCTTAATTGATTTTCTGTTCTCTACTTATCTGTGCATTCATTCAATTTTTTAAGCTCTTTAAGCTATTATTATTAATATTTTTTAAACTCTTTAAGCCTTCTTTAGTTAAAGAGATTTTATTTCCGAAGAATTCGTGATTAAATTACAATGGAAATTTTAATATAAGAAAATACTTTTGTGTGAAGTGATTTGTTATACACAACCATAAAAATGAAAGTGAAAAAAGAAAAAAAAATGTGTAATGATAAGAAAGATATTTTTGTGCAAAATTGTTAACAAAAAAGTGCATTTACATGATTAGTTCGGTATTGTATCATTTACTCCTAATTTTTTTTTCATGCACTGTAGGCTTGGAAGCCTTCTCTTATCCGTTTCCGTAGAAATAAGTGGTGCTGAACCTTTAGCTTTCTGTCATGGTTCCTCTGGGTGATTCAGAGGCATGGAATTTTGTTTACTAAGCATTTCTAACTAGATACGATTGTAATGGATGTACGTGACTTCATGCGCATTACAGTTTATTGATGTTTTGTCTGTAAAATCAATAGGAATCGTAGGTTTTATGTCTTTGTTCAGCCGATGCTTCGCCAGTTCTGGCAACGAGTGATGGCAGTCCTCTGGTTACCATTATTTATGGAGGGGATGTTTTGGAGTTAGCTTAAACATCTGGGGGCTGGATTCGTTTCCAAATACCGTTTACTCAGAAGCTTATCCAATTAAGAAGAAGATAGCACACAGGAGTCAAGAAATGGTGCGGAGGTAAGCGATACTGACAATGGAGCCTGGTGTGCAAATGGTAGCCTTTAGACGGCTTTGGAAACAGTAACAGTACCTAAGATCACCACTTTCCTATATTCTACTGCGTCTAGTTTTTCGCTTCTTCTTATAAATTCTCTTCGCAATCTACCTTGCACTTCTTCTTCCTTCTTGCAGTGCTATAAGCCACATCTTCCACTGATGTCGAAGTAGTTGCTTTCCTCTCTCTGAAAGACCTCACGTCAATTGAACCGGTTTGTTCCGATCTACGAATCAGCTTCCACAGACCCTTAATATACATCCCAGAAAGTTACGTCTTATACCCTTTAAAGTCCGGAATTTCTTCACAGCAACTGACTCGTAGTCACCGTGTTTGTCAAAGCGCTTCATAAGCAGAGCCTAAACCTTAAGTCACTGAATCATGACGAGGATCTCAGACGCAGAATAATGGGAACTGCATATAACTGTGTATTTGTTTTAATTTATAATAAAAGCGCGAGATAATCCGTATAATATGCATTGCGCATGCGTCTTTTAATTAAACAAGCGTGTTAAGACGAGTACAGTGCCGTCTATTGTTAAAATTTTAAACTCTTTGTATCTTTCGTCAAATAAATCTCCATTGTTTCATTTTATATTCAGGTTATTCTGACCAGTTGTTCCTTTTTTTCAAACCTTTTGAAAGTAGAACTTTAAATATCCTGTGTATGATATTACCAATCAGTACCCCATATCAATTAATATATTCTAAAAGCTAAAATTAGAATGCTCGAATTTTGAAAGTCGCGATTGATTAATGAGAATTAATTTTAAAACAAAAGTATTTGAGAAATAGAAATAGAATAACAATAGCATTACTGATTTATTTTGTACGAAAACAATTACACATTTAAAGTAGACAGCAGAAAATAAAAGGACACATTAAAAAATTAAAAATAAAAAACTGCATTTTGAAAACTTCACATTACAGTCCAATACGGTTTACACATAAAAGTTAAAAAAAAATTAAAACGTTATAAAATGTAAAAAAATTAATGATTTTAAAATTTCTAATATTTGTAATAAAACACGCGATTTTTATATATTTTGTTAAATTTTCCTAGGCAAATTCTTATTTAATTCTTAAGGAAACTAAGCGATTAACCTGTTACTTAAGAATAAATTCTTCAGCAATTTGAGATTTCAAGATTTAGAATTTAAACAATTATATATGCATATATTTGGCACTTAAAATACATATTTGACAAATTTCACATTTAATATATATATATCACATACACATATTTGCACACATAAATCTCTCTCGATGATATATATATATATATATATTTAAAATTCTGTATGTTTCTATAATAGCAAATTTACTAACAGAAAACACAAAACATTCCAAAAATATTTAAATTAAAACTGAAATAAAAGTAAATTAATGTAAAATCAAATCAAATCGAGCAATGTTAACCCTTTGCGCGGCCAGGGCTTTCGCTAAGAAAGCACAGATTTCCCAAAACTACTATGAGAACAAATTAGCTTTTTCATTTTAATGTAAAAACTCTCCCAGTATTTCATACCTGGATTTGTTTTCTTTTGATATATTGTCTTAATTTCGTTGACATATTTTAATATGCACGTATATATACGTTCTTACAGATATCACAATAAATATTCTAGGCCGTATATACGGCCTTCGTTGGTCTTTTTCAAGGAGCAGCCAAAAGAATTTTCAACCCAGCAACTTTTCTGAATTGGATCTTTCGAACAATAAAACTAATTTAAGAAAATTAAATCTAAAATTATTAATTTAAAATAATTAAAATTAAGTTAATGAGGAAAAATTCAGATGAAATAAAATGTTTTTAAGAAGCTTTGATAGCATTTGAATTTATTCATGAAGATATAAACTGCTCGAATTTAGCTATACAATATGAAAAAAAAAAAAAAAAAAAAAAAAAAAAAAACACGAGTCAATTTTTTAAACGATTAAAAAAAGCTAAAGATTTACTAAGAGATTTAAGATTAATATCAGTATAATATTTAAAAAATATTTTGTAATGAGATTCAAGAGAGTTTTTTAATTTTAAATCTAGAAATTTTTTAAACACTAGTAATTTGTAAAAATTATCAAGGAAAAAATAAGCATAGATTCTAAAAACAATAAAAGCAAAATTAAACAAATTTCGTAAATGTTAAAATGCTAAAAATTTTAATTCCAGTTTTTTTTTTTTTCAAATTATTTTGAGGAGGCTTACTTAAAAAGAGAAATAAATACCGGGGAAATAAATAGTGTGTGTATTTGGTGTATTGAGAATACGGCAAATGAAACTACAGCTATCTGTCTAAGGAGAGGGATGCCTTCGTGGCAGGACTTCCTAAGGGAAACTGGCTCTATACACGTTAAACATGGGGAAAACCACGAAAACGCCCATGCAGCCAGCCCGTTAGCGGGATTCGAACTTCGGACCGAACTACCAGTGTTTAGCGATTTTACCACTCCACCGCTGGTATGCCCAGGAAATAAATGACACAAAGCTCCTTCAAAATGGAAGTTGTCGAAACCCAAAAGTAAATGTACAATAAGCCAATAGTTCCTGATGTTATTCGAAACTAAAGACAATATAAAAAACTAAAAGTTAAAAATTTTTAAGAGAAAAGTTTTTAATGCTATTTTTAAAAGTAATATTGTAACTTGTATACCCGAGTTGGGATAATGTCAAGCCTTTAAAATCGAAAAACGATTGAAAAGTCGAAAATAGTACTACGACTATGTTTTAAATTAAGCTAATGGCTTTTAAATTTTAAAAATTGATGTATCATATAAAGCCCAAAAAAACACTTCTGATGTTTTATTAAAATTAAAGTAAAATGAAGAGTTAAACTTACTTTCGGGATGACAAAGCTTACAAAAATATATAATATAATGTAGTACAATATGGAGAAATTTTATCTGATGGTAATCCAAGAAAGCCTCAAGCGGTGTAGTGCCGTTTAGTAAAAATGCAAAATAATATTACTAATACTAGTGCATATATTATAAAAGAATTAATTATTACTTAGTTTAAATTTCTGATATGTCTTATATACGTATATATCTGGGCGGCGGATTGTGGGTGTGTAATCAGTTGTTAAAAATAATCTCTCCAAGTAACAAAAATAAACTATTATGATATATTTCCGTCGTAAATTAAAGCCATGTCAAATTTTTGAACATATTTGCTAAAGAAAAATTTAATTATCCATATCGTTTGAGTGGTGTATTTCGTTTAATTATCTCTTGAGGATTGGCTTGCAACAAATATCTCTCTCAAACAACAGTTCTTTTAATACTTTCCAAGGTTACTAAAACCGTTTATTGAAAGCAATAAATGTGTTTCTGAATTGGCTAAAAAGAGGCTCCTTATACTGATTTATATATTTTAATGCAGAGTCATTCAAAAAGAGAGTCTGCGTTGGGTAAAAGAAAAGTGTATATGGCCGAAGCTTCCGTTCAAAACTCAGAAACTCTTTGGAAAATGGCCCAGTGTACTGAATGCTTTCGTTTGGTTGTATGTATGTGTGTGTGTGGTTGTTTTTGTTCTTATAAAAGCTGCAAGGTGGAACGTCAGTCTTAATGCCCTTGGAGACTGAATCTCTTTCCTCGGAAGATAAGCTTTGTTTGAGCGTGATTTTCTCTGTTTGTTGCTGGTTAGCATATAGTTCTTTTGCAATACTCGTTTAGAAAGACTGCGTTTGCACGCAAAATGTTTCCCTGCAAGTAGTGCAAACAGAAATAACCTACGACAGAGAGGCAACTAAGATATGAGATACCTATTCTTTTTTTTTACTCATCCTTTAAAGTTTCAAATTCCGGGAATGATAAGATGAAAGTTAACTACGGACTGAAGCAGAGTAGGTATTTTTACAAATTTAATAAATAAAAATATAGTCGTGTTTCCCAGTAGCCATATTTAACCAATTATTTATCATTAGAGAACAGTATTAGAAAACGCGGATGTATGTAATTGAAGTCGATTGTACGTCAGCACCGAACTCGTTAAAATTATGTATAAAAGATATATTTCTGAAACTAAGTCTAAAAAGATGTAAACCTATATATTAAGTTTAACATTAAATTCAGTACTAAATCTATATAAGAACTTATTCTATCTACTTACACATCATTTTTACGTTTATTTAAGATAAGCATTAATATGTTTAGTTCAAGATCCAAAAATCTTTTTTTTTTTTTTTTTTTTTTTTTTCGTCTCCCGGATGAGTCCCAGGAATTCTACGAAAGTTTTCAAGTCAGTAAGAGTAGATGAAAATTTCACAGCAAAATAGTCGCGATCAAAGGACTTTGACATGTTCGCCATAGAAAACGCAATCATGAATTCAAGAGTTATAACTAACTGCATGGTAGTTGTTTATCAATATTCTAACTGTTCAAATTTATAACAGCCTATTGGAAAAAGTGACCAAGCATAGCAACGGAAACACGAGTTGACATCCCATTGACTATTTCGGTAACTCAGCTTGTAGAAGCATTAGGTTATTTCGGAAGCAGGAGAGATGAAAAATGAGCAATGCTCTCGCCGAGACACGAACCACGGACCTCTCGAATACGCGTCGAGCGTGCTGACCACTACACAAAGAAGGCGGGATAAATGCCATTAAAGGCTGCATATCCATGCAGCCGCCATTTCAATTTCCTTCATTGTCTGCGGCTTAGACCCTGTTCCACAGGTGTGAACAGAGCTCATGATTTTATACCTTATTACTATGACAGCTGAATCTGAAGCATTTGAATGCTCCCTTAAAGATAGCAATGATTTGTCCCCGTTCTTCACGTCTATCTAGAAACTGCGATCAGATTATTTGTGGACTGCAGACCATTTAATCAGACATAATGCACCGAGTCTGAAATGAATTGAGTTATCAATTGGATGCGTGCGATGTGGCTCAGGTTCTCATATTGGAGGTTTCTGTTTAACTTAAATAGTTGTCTCAGTGATGTTTACTATGCCCCGTAAATTAAGAAATAAATTTTGAATTAAATTTTGAATATCGCGTTATTCTTTTGCTTATACCTGTATAAATACATCTTAGAGAAAAATTAAAACTTCTGTTTTGAAGGAACTTTAATGAACTAATCTTAAAGTCTTACAAACAAGCTGAATTTGTGTTTATTTATTTTTGTATTTCTGTTTCCTAACTAGGATTCGCATAATACATTTTTCTTTTTTATTCATTTACCTACGTTTTTAAACATATCAGTTGACTAAAAATTATGTTTATGAATAGAGAAATAACCTACGTTTGAGATGGGCTATCTAGAAACAGAAAACGAAATTGCAGATAAGTACCGCTTTCTTAACTTCTACTTTTCCAGCATAATGTCATTTAAGCATCTTTAAGCCCTGATATTTCTGCAGTTTTGCTGTAATGAATATAGTGTAACCACAGATCTATTTTCGAATTACTAATGCATCTAAAGGGCAAAATAATATTTCTAATAAACTCAAATTACGATAAAAGCATTCAATAACATTACAATAATTAAAATTACAATAATAAATAACATTACAATTATTAAAATAATCTCATTCATTAAGAGAAGCAGATTTAATTACCGAAGTCGAAATTCACTGCATTAAAAATTAGAGCCATTAAGCAATTTCATCAAGCAAAAATAAATAATTTGGTTATTTAAACTAATTCTTTAATTCTAAGTATAAAATTCATGACCATAGGCTGAATATTTTCTTATTAAAGTATGTTGAATTAATCATAGAAATGCAAATAAAATGCATAAATAAAGGGCTAAAAGTATCGGAAACTTTACATCGTATTCTAATATAAGAATTTTTATGTCAATAAAATAATACTCTTTGTAAAAGTTTTTATTTTTCTAGATTTTAGTAAGTTTAATTGCACGGAGAAAAAACCTAACAAATAATGAAATTTTTGAAATATTCTTCATTAGTTGTTTGAATATTTCAGTCTGTAAATTTCATTCAGTGAAGATAGAAGTTTAATTTATCAAAAATATGCAACTTCTTTTCGGAAGAAGGCCTAAAACATTCTGTTTAGAAACGATACTAATAAGAATGGTGAAATTTTAATTGTCCGTGCTACTGGATATTCAGTTCTTAGAATCACCAAAAGCTCTTTTCTAAACAAAAGTGAATAAACTTAAAGGGATCTTGTTATGCGTTTACCTTATTTTAGAAGTCAAACAATAAAACCCAGGGATATACGAATATTTGCAAATTCTCCAGGTCTGGTTTTGATGGCATAACTTACCAAACCATTTTCCTCAGCTGCCAAAGTGCTAAAATTGTTTTCACTTTGGCAGCTGAGGAAAATGGTTTGGTAGTTATGCCATCAAAACCAGACCTGGAGAATTTGCAAATATATCAAAAAGTGCAAAAATTGTTTTCACTTTGGCAGCTTAGGACTGTAGTTAAACCATTGAAACTCCTTGAAAATTTGTAAATACAACGCTGATTTTGTCTTGTTTGACTCCTAAAATAGTCGTTGTTCGGAATGTCATTTTAACCCAAATACGTTTAACTGTTTTGTAAACAAGTGACGCAAAGTCATAAAACATCGAAGCAGCTTATGAAGGAATTAAATAAAAGGCTTTAAATCAGGTACTGCAAACCCCTTTCTTGCATCAGGTCCATTTAAAGGAATGATTTTATTCATCAAAAGTCTCTTATGTTTTTCTGGACAATACATAATACATATGGCATAAGTATAGTATTAATAACTGTGTATTAACTTAACAATTAGACTAAGAATATGATCAAAAGTTTTGAGAAAATGGTTTATTAGATTCGGTTTTATAATTTTGTGTGTCATTCTTGTTTTTAAATTTCCAAATGTAAACAAATTTTCAGAAACAAAAATAACGGATTCTTATTGCATAAAAGTCCGATTTTAATTAATGTGATGACTGCGCCTAATGTATTCATACAATTTTTTGTTAGTATTTGATATAAATCTGTTGAAACTTATTCTTAATCTAGTT
Organism: Stegodyphus dumicola; assembly: GCF_044657685.1. Taxonomy (NCBI): domain Eukaryota; kingdom Metazoa; phylum Arthropoda; class Arachnida; order Araneae; family Eresidae; genus Stegodyphus; species Stegodyphus dumicola. The sequence continues at coordinate 103,849,043 of NC_140770.1, read as the reverse complement.
CGTGCAAAAATATTCATCCTGTTTTTTTTTCTTAGTAATTTATTAAATTAAACCCTTGCTTCCGCTAGATATGGCGAGGATGGATTCAATACTTTTAGCTCTTAAATAGATTTAATTTGAGATATTTCTCTGGCATGACATTTAAACCCTCAAACTTAGCAATCCCGTGAATTTTGTATGAGACATGTATTCGACCATCCTCCTTCAATGCAATGAACTCTTCTTGCATCAGTATCAAGATCATATATATCTCTTTGCGATTTCACACTTTATTATATTACAATTACTACAAAAAATTATATGTTTTTAAACAGTATTATTTATTGGAAAAATGCATTAGCCAACTTTTTGCATATTATTCTCTTATTAGCCTAAATGGACATTAGCGCAGAAACGCTATTAGCCTCGAAACGGCATTTTGAGTTGAATCAATATCACTTTTCAAATTGTTGCCACCAAATATTATCGCGCTGTATTATATTTAAAGAAACAATAACAAAGAATCTATATGAATGTATGTATGTTTTTCGTTTTGTAAAAAACAACAGTATCTAAAATCATCAAATTCCGGATAACGTTGTGCTCAACACGAACATGGGCAAATAGAAGTCCGAATTTGGAATTTGTTTTATTGTCTACGTCATATTTGGTAATACTTTAATGAATTTGTGATTAAAAATATTCAACAGTTTCAAAACGAGCAAAGGCAACACTGCAGAGAATAAAGCATTTTCATCTCCAGCGCCCGACACTGTCTTGAAATTCTAACGATGTGCTGTTTTTAAATAATTTTAACCCAAAGTAGCGTTAAACAAATAAATAATTTTAGCCTAATGTAGCGCTAAAATGCTCTCGAAACCTGCATGTATTTGTAAATGCAAAAAATAATTTAATAATCTGTAATATAAAATCTAAACCTTTCAGATATTTTATTTTTATTTATTTAAAAAGAAAATTAACCTTTTCGTGATAGTCCTGAAACTCTATGAGCTTACCTCACGATCTCGGCAATTTTTTATCAACAAAACATTTGCAGGAGAAGCATCAGAACGTTGCTTTAAATAATAAAGAGCTTTATTTGGGACTTCAGCACCGATTAGTGACCGGAACTGCTGAACACTGATACTCGATCTGGGTGAAAATCCTGCTGAATAGGCTGCCTGCATGGAAATTTACATGGTTTTATTTATTTTGTATGATTTATTTCTTAGTACATGATACAGCTAATCAAAATACAATTAATAACCAATTTTATTATATTTGTTATGATCGCTGGGATCAGGATTTTTCCGATTAGCTGTCGGTACATAATCGGCTATCGACTGCCAGTCGAACCTTGATTATCAATGATCATCCTTAAAATTTCTTTCACCCAAAGGGGGCCAAAACCGACCCCGTTGAGAGTCCCTGCTTTAGATCAAGCTGATTTATGAATCTGTGACAAAATATAAGAAAGAGAATATGCGCATTGATAATTCATTCATATTTTAGTTTTATTATGCTTTTTGTGTGGACAGGTAGAATATTTTTTTGTTAACTGTTAATATTATAAAAATGTATATAATATATAAAAATGTATAATGTTAACTGTTAATATTATAAAAATGTATTAAATGTTAATATTATAAAATGTAAATGTATATGCCTGATTGCCACAGAATTCTGTTGCCCTGGTAACATTTTACGTTCCGGTATATATTTGGAAATTAAATCTGCATAAATGTCTTTCTTTGTAAAGTTTTCCTCTCTTTCGTACAACCTCACTCACCTTGCCACTTCTGACTTTTATATCAGCAACTACATGCGTTTCTGCATGATAATACTAACGTTCTTATTACTGTATGCTAAAAATCTGATCATATTTATTTCAAAGATAAAAAAATGCATTCGTTTGCGTAATATGCATTTCAATAAAAAAATTGCCTCCAAATTTTAACAACTGTTTTAAGATTTTAGTTGACTTAGCATTCAGAAACCGATTTTACGTCCCTTAAATAGCACTTGCAAATAATGAACACGAATATATTTCAAAAGGTAAATCGAAATAACTAATATTATAACAAAAACTAATTAAAACTAATTAAACGTAGGTAAGTAAATAAGCTTATGTATCACTCATCATCACTAAATGCTTAACATCACAAAATATTGGATGCCGTTTATTTATGATAATGCGGCATTTCTTTTACAGACTTTTAAACACAAATAGCTTTTTCGAGATGTTCATCAACGGGTAATTAGAGTTATTTTTTCTTAAAACGGATGCTATAGTGATTATAACCGAGACCATTCTACGTATTTCTGTACACAACTGTTGGTTGAAATGGTATAAAATACTCCAGTCGACTCATTGTTTTTGTTGGAGGTGAATTTTCTCTTTATCCCAAAGGGGTGGTAACCCAGAAGAGCTATATTAGTTTCCAAACGGCATGTTGCGTTCCGTTTCACTTTTCAGATGGGTGGCACCAAATATTATCGTCTTGCATTATATTTAAAGGAATTAAATAATGAGGAATCTGCATGAATGTATGCATGTTTCTCGCATTGTGAAAAATAGATAGCACCTAGAGCTCTCAAATTCTGAATAACGTAATCCTCCACCCGAACATAGGCACATGGACGCCCGCACTTGGAATTTTTTTTATTATCTATTTTATATTTGTAAAACTTTAATATATAAAGGTAACACAAAAACCTTAAAAAATGCCTGTTTGGGCGTGATATAAAATCTGAATAGCTTCAGATTTTTTTTTATTATTTCGTGTCCGGATATTGTATTAAATTCCCATAATACCAAATTCAGCAAATAAAATAAAATGAAACTTTAAAATCATTTTTCTCACTTATTTTGTGTTTTATAATCAAAATATGATTTTTTTAAAATAAGATTTTGAGTTGTCTTATTTTTAATTCGAGTTTCCTATCATTTCTCTTTTCAAATATACTTAATATATTTAACATGTGCATGTTAGGTAATTTGCATAACATGCTGGATAGCGATTGTTGGAGAATTCAAACAAAAGGAATTGCCTATATTTGTTTGGAAATCTCCAACATTTGATTAGAGGTGTCAAACAACAAGAATAAACGTAATATTTGTTAAGCTACTGTTATTTAATATCAAGTAGATAAACCATCGAAACTAGACCTGAAAAAATTTAAAATTTACACTGATTCCTGTTGTTTGGCTTCTCCTATAATTAGCATGTTAGTCTAAATATGTATTCATCTAACATTCCATAAAATGCTTTGTTATGAACCTGGGCTAAATGGCCTTCTAATTCGTTACCCACGGAAATTGAAAGAGGGTCGTTTTGGAATGAAAAAAAAAAAAAAAAAAAAAAAGTTCATTGATCGTATTTTAAGGGACTTTAAGGTTTTGGGGCTATCACCTTAACGCTTGCTGCATTGAAACGTTGTTACTTTCTTTCCCATTAAAAATATGTTACATCTGGCTATTATATGCATTTAATACCATTTTCTTGAGAATCGGAATTATTCCACTTATGCTGTGAATCTATTATTTGTTAAATATCCATTTTTTAAGTTCTGGACTAAATGCAGGCTATCTGAAGGCATGAAGCGAAAGTGTTCCCAAAACGATTATGTTTAGATGTTCTTGCAATTCTAAAATCTTTTGTTCTATGATTATGTAGAATACCAGGTGAGAAAGATGACTAGACTTGAATTCCTTCAATGATATTATTGACATTGTAATGAAAATATATTTAAGTCAGATTCAGGGAACGATTATTAAAAATACTCTAAACAATGCGCAGTCAATTTAAGAACTGGCTGTGAACTCTTTGAACCACCTGAAAAAATATACTGTTTAGCTATAAAATGCATGAGAATAATATGTAAATTTCATTAATTAGTTTACATTTTTCTCTTATTCAAGTTTCAGTGTTTATGCGTTTATGCCCTCCAAATTAATTCACTCGGAAATTAATTACAAAAAGGTTTTAAAATGTGAAGAACTTGTGTTTTTAATACATTACCTGAAGCACCAATCTTACATCTTATGGCAAATAAAATGCAATAATTGTTTTCGTTTAAAAAAATAATTTTTTAGCATTTACTGATGCGTATGAACATGTATAACATTAATAATCATCTTTCCTCAAAAAGGAAGTAATGTTTCACAATAAATAAGCATAAAAACAAACATTGCGAATTAGGTAAAAAAAAAAGTATTGTTAATTCCTTTACACGATTTTCTGAATCAGTGAGTTTTTACAAAAAGAGGTTCTTATAGAAAATAACACATGTAACGCTCATTTAATTAATGAGCTAATGCATCTTTTTATACGTTTTTATTTCTCTCTTATCGTTTCTTCAGGAAATAGTTAATGAATCTTTATGTCTTGAAAAGGAGAAAAAATATAGAAAAAGAATGAATGAAAGATTTACATCGTTTACTGCTGATTTCCTATCCATGTTTACTCTTTCTTTGGCTACAACTAAAAAAATGACATTCAATTTAAAGAACCATAAAAACAACATCATAGGAATAATATACTGTAGTTAAGTAACTTCATCCATTACTTGTTGTATGTATCAAGCATAAAATTTTTTTGCTTAACATACTTTTATAACGTATATTTTTACTTTTATAACGTGTTGTTTGAAGTAAGTATAGTTTATATTTCAGTTAGAGATACCTGTCTACCTGAAATAAGATTATGGGATTTGTTTTTTCGCTACGTGACTTAAATTTGATTAAAGCACATATTTGAGTAAAAGTAGGTCTAGGTTTTAATGCATAGCTTCCCTACATGAAGGTTATAAGGTATTTCTCCCGCCTGCTTAGCTTGCCTTCGTAGTGTAATGGTCTGCACACTGGACTCGTATTCCAGAGGTCCGTGGTTCTATTCTCGGGGAGGACGTTGCTCATTTTTCATCTCTCCTGCTTCCAATAACCTAATGTCTCTACAAGGTTAATAATTCACAGGTTATTTGTATAGTTGGAAAAATAGTTCGTATGGAATCTGTTCTCAGACTAAAGAAACAATTTCTCAATTAATAACTTGAGGAATATGAATAAATACACACAAGTAAAAATTAGCTTTCCTTGGAGCTAATCTGACGCTGTTAAAACGTTGTTAGGATAAACATAACAGAAATCTCAAGTTAGAATAAGCAGTCGAAAGCAAAAATATGGGACTCGAGCATTCTGAAAGATACTGCTGCTTAACGTTGTTATCCTTCAAGCATTACTGACATCTCATTTAAGAAACTTTCAAGACTTTCTTATCTTTAAGTCATCAAATTAATGGAACTTTAATTCCATCCATTTGTATGTCTTTCATCACAAAACTTAGCCCTCCCATTTCCATATACAATACATTTTTACTGCTTCGATTGAACCTATTGATAAAATCAAGTTGCAGTTTGTAAAAGACGAAGCACCGTATCATTATTCATGAGGCAATATAAAATTTCTTATGAGTGATCTTATCTGTGCAATCAAAATCATTATCCTTATCCTGCTCTGACCAAAGCACTACATATTTTGGAAAACAGTCCTGTCGTTGCGTCAGTTAATCACTCAATTATAATATTTCTTCAACCTGTTGTATTCTTTTATTCTGTTTTTTGACTGAAAACTTTGATTAGATTTCCATCAAATCTTTCCATTTTTCCTAGAGGTGTACATCACTTATTAGACAAACATTACAATTATAAGAGAAACAAATTGCAATGTATACAATATTTACACTATGTGCAGGGGACGCTTTGATTTCGTGACATGAACGATTCTGATTCAGCTCGAGATTCCGCTTGCTAGATTGAAGTATGGCTGCTGAGTTGAAATGATTCCGAGTGAATTTCACTATTGCCTCTAAGGATTATAAGCGATTTTATTCTTGATTATTGATCCATAAATTAATATTTCTATTCTTGAAAGGCGTTTGTGACAAGTAATATCTTGAATAAAGTTCGGGTATTGAGTTGATGTTAGCTTCAGTGGCTCTTTGGTATTCCCTCGAATTACAAGGACTCCGTTGATATGATATTGCGGATGAGTGGTGATATGATATGTTGGATGAGTGAGATTATAATGGATGAAACTATAAGTATTCTGCTCAACAAGAGATTTAAAGTCTCGTAGGATAACTTCTGTTAGCGTTTGAAATGCTGTTGTTAATGTTGCTGAAAATGCTTATGTAATTTTGAGGAGGGCAAGCCTCTGAATTTGGATTAGCTTTTGGTTTACACTTATCCGTATTTGTTGTCCATACTGGGCATCCGTACAGGATCATTCGTTCAAATCCTTTAAGACAGAATTTTGTTGAAGGATTTTCATTATCGTCAGAGGATTAATATGAAGCACTTAAAATTCTGAAAAAAGATTTTCTCGGAAAGATCTCCTTAATTCAAACTTGCATAAACTCTTAAATTTACGACATGTCCAAAGTTAGAATGATATTCATACTTTGAGAAAATTATATGATATCTGTAAGGTACAAATAGGATCTTTCAGTTCATTAGTTATCAAAACTGAATCATACGGAAGTTTATCCTTTGTTAATGAAATGCATACTTAGTTGGGTAGCGTTTGATTTTGCTCGTCAGAAAACATATCATGAAAATCTTAACGTCTACGAAATCATTAACTTTCTAAAGGGAGGAAATTAAAAGTAGCTAGCAAACTTTGTTTATTTTATCTTGCTTTTAAAGTAATGCGATTTCTCCAGAAAACGTGTTTTATTTTACCTAATGAAAAACAAAACACTTTACACGCTGGTAATTGCTGAAACAATTTACGGCCAACACGACTATTGGCAGCAATCATTCGAATAATGTGGAGTATATGAGTAGATTTCTCTTGGAAAATTTTCACGAAGCCATCCCTTTCCTTATGCAGATAGCCATCGAGCGCTTTGAAATACTCAAATAAAGCAGACCATTCCAATAATGTAAGAAAAATTGCAGCTATTGGACGTTTTGTTATTCATTTTGCAGAAGCGAATTACCATGTTGCTGAAAAATGTGTTATGTTACCGGAAGGGAAATAAAAAGTTAATATTATTCTATTCGTTGCTTTATTTGTTTCGAAAGGAATTGTGGTACAAAAAATTGCCCTTTTTAATTGAAATGTTCAAAATGTAATACTAAGTATCATAACATATTATTACACAAAGATACGAAAGAGTTTAGCAAGGAAGATGTTAAGAATACTTTCAATGCAGTAACCGAAAAACTTCTAGGTATTTGAATACTATAAATCAAGGAACTATAAGGGAGACTATCGATGACATTTTAACTGTTAAACTTATTTACGATGGTAAATTAATTAAAAAGTAGCAGATATAGGCACACAATTAACTGTTGTTAAGACCTTATATTGTACCAGAAAGATATCGTACGTCATATGGAAGTTATATTCTCTCGTCAGCATTTGAACAAACATTAAAGGTTCCTCTCATTAATTTAGCTTTATCGAAGTATTGCGAAGATGGTAAATGTTAAGTTACCTATTTTCGTAACATGTGAAATGGTTGATAAATTACGTAATATTTTTTTTTCTTGTTAAGTGCTTTTAATTAGTTTAAATGGAGATGATAAACAAAAATTTCATTTTGAATACAAAAACGCAAATATTCCTAGTGAAAGTTTGGGTGAAATACCTTTTTAAGAAACTTGAAATTTCGTCAAAATATTTGATGATGTTAGGGAAAACTTTTTAAATTAAAAATTTAACTCTAGAATACTACCCATTCGTCTCCTGGACGAAGCCCATAACAAATAACCTTGCTCTCCCTTGTCTAAAATAAAAGGATTCGAACCTGCAACTCAGTACCTTTATATGACCTTGGCTGCTATATATAAAGCTATTCCTTCTTATCAAAATATTTTTTCAGTTAACATTTTTAGAACAATATTCGTCTCACAGTCGAATGTTTAGCTGTAACGTTTCATTTCAGAATTCGGCTCAGATTCATTTCTGTGTTGCCTTGAATGTATCAAAGAGTTTTCGAGGGGAAAATTTTGGGGTAGACCTGAGGCTATTCGGGAGTGATGAAGAAAATTCTATTTCTTGAGATGAATCGGAGAGGATTTTGGTGAGGTTGAAAATCACGAATTCACAGATATAATTTTATAACAGTTATTTTAAGTTTACACCACTTTCCTATATCTTCTAGCTCCAGCTTACAATTCCTTATCAGAATTAAATTTTAGAATCGCATTAACTGTAAATGAGAAGTAAAAAGTATTTAAGTGAAAGTTCTGCTGACTTCGCCAGAGAGAGTTAGGATTCATAAATAGAGCGTTTCGGCTAAGTCTTTCTAAATGTTTTTACGCTCGGACACCTTATGCGTCTTTTGATAGCTTCGCTCGCTAATTTAATATCACGGCCAACTAGTTTAGAATTGTGTTAGCTTCGGCTAAATCTCTTTAGTTAGGCATTAGTTAGTTCTTATTTCTTAGTGGAGGCTTTGTTGTACGCCCTGAGAAAGGGGGGCCAAATGTAAATCTTTATTTTGAGCAAAAAAGGGTAATTAACCCTTCTTGAGCTTACGTTTCTGTTCTTGGATTTTACAAGATAAAATTGAGGAACCCTACAAAGCTAAGTGAAAATGTTCTTGCTCCATGGATGAAGAAGAGTTACAACGTACCAACTTTGCCTCGATCAACAAGAACAATTTTGAGGGAACTACTGAAATTAGATTTGAACATTCAACCTTCTGAACAATGTGACAGTAAAAAAAAAGCAAAATTTTCGCATTTTGTTTTGTCCGTACAGGTTGCGCACAGTAACTTCCAACTTTTGTCAAACATGTTTCAGAGTAATGCGCAGAAAACAACATGCTAGCACGTGTAAAAGCTGCTTTGAAAATAAATAAGTGATACATTCTTGCTCCCTTGAAGTTCCAGAGTTCTGAAATGATCTTCGGGTAATATATTTTTATTTTAATTCACTTTTAAAATAGGTTTTAAACATTCTTATGCACAACTCGTCTCGGAGACGAATGTTTACGATTCCCGTAAGTTTTCCAAAGGGTAATTTTCTAAGGTTAAGAAAAGTGTTAAGAAAACTATAGAATATTGTGCAATGTTACATGAAAAGACAGATAAGATTGATTCTAAAGATAACAAAAGAGCGAATGGCTCAGTTTCAATCTCAAAATTGTTTCGTGTTCAACAAATAAATGATCCATCTTTACGAGCATGCTGGTAAGGCACTAAGAATGGAAGTAATAATTCCACTTTTATAACTTTTTATGTCATAAAAATAAGATACTTTAGGGGAGCGAGTTCGCCAGTTATTTGTTTCCAAAGAAAGAAGAAAACATATTTTGAAATTAGCTCATTATAGCTTATGGAGAAGTCCTCTGCGAAACAAGATAACTGACGAATGATAGAGATATTCCTTCTACTGGCTTGGAATAAAGAAAGATGTGAAGGAATGATGCATCATTTGTACTTCCTGTCAATTTCAAGCTAAAAAAAACCTTGTTGTTTGAAGTTCTTATTATGCTAGTGACACATTTTAAAGAACCGTTTTCCATGTAATTAATGTGGATATCTTCGGACCTGTGTCAAGGTTACTAATATGAGTTGTGTGCTCTTGACCAATGTGCGAGATGGCCAGAGGCAGTACCATTGAAGACTATTTATGCAAAATCAAGATGTGACGCTTTGTTGCAGACTTTTCACGCGCTGGAATTCCTCAAACTGTTACACCCAACCAAGGAACTAATTTTACTGCGTCATTGATTCGAAAAATTTTTAAAGAGTCGGATCTTCACCAAGATCTTACCATTCAAAACGTGCTTGCATAAAGACTTAAATAATGTTTTGAAGGGAATAGCACATTATCTATATCACATAATTTTCGCAAGATTGGGAAAAACACTTACCATACCTACTTTAGGCCAAAGGAGTCCTTAATAATACTAATGGTGTTAGGTCATTATAGATGCTTTGTAGAAGGCACCCTAATGACCTATTATCTATCTTCAAAATAGCATGAACTGATGAAACGCCTATTCCTCTTGGGTAACTAAGTTCTAACTGATTATCTAAGTGACTTAAAGATGAACTTAGAAATGAAGGTGAATATGCAGGACTTGTTGTCGTTAGAAAGTAAAAGGCTTATGTTTTCGAGAATAAATGACATACTAATCATGGTGAATTTAAGGAGGTGACAGAATTATAGTTTTAATCTCGAATAGTGAAAAATGTTTAGATAAAATGAACAGGAACGTCTACTGTCATAAAAAATATACTGATTATAGTTACATAGAACAAATTCCTGATGCCTTTGAAGCATATGCCGTTTAGACGGAAAAGTAGTCATTGACAACCGTACCTGAGGGCCTAGGTTCGAATCCTGGAGAAGGCATAGATGTAAATTGTCTGCCCCTTCATAGGAGGCAATGACGGCCCACATATTAGGTGCTTCCATAATGAAGTCACTGTCGCTTCCGGCCTTAGTAGAGGCCAACGCTTAAAATAGTTAGTGGTTGACCATTTGGATGGGGAGAAAACTTTGAGGCACGTTCTTTCACACAAAGAAGATATGATAGCTCAAGACGGTTATAAATAATGTCGGTGTAATATATGATACATGCATCGGTTTCAGAGAACTTGAAAAAAGTCCAAGAATTGTTCCACTGAAAGTGTAAGAACATTATTCCGATGAAGAGATTTATTTTACAATCTCAAACCACGCAGAGAAAAAGAACTCGTCAAATTTTTAAGAAAACACGTAAATCTCGGATCTGATATTTCACAAATTGTCAGTATTAAAGAACATAGCATCAAACTTAAGCCTGAATGTACCAAACAAGCAGAGCCATATCGGATTGACGAAATTCTAAAAAAATGAAGTTGATTGAGAGTTATATGAGCGATTACGGCTAGGACTAATTGTGGAACTGGAAAGTGAAATATGTGCATCTAATATTTTGTGTGTCGAAGAATGATGGAACTATAAGGTTATGTGCGGATTCTCGTTGCCTGAACTCGCTAACTGATGTCTTTCCAATGAAGGCTGCCAGAGTTCTAATATATCAAGTGTCAAAGTGCAGTTTCACCACCAAGAATATTGGCAGATACGGCAAATACGACTAAATACTGGGTGTCAGCATTTGATTTCATTTGTGAGACACTGAGGACAATATGATTTTTGCAGATTTAAGCTTCGGATTAAAAAATACCGCGATAGCTTTCCAGAGAAATATTAAAAAATTTCTCGCCGGCCATTAAGACTGTTCTGGGTCTTACATTGATGGCATGACTTCATAGAGTAAATATTTTTTCGAATAATTGAAATTTGGCTGAAAACCAATAACTTTTGAAACATTATGAATACTTTGGCTATTTTATTTGAACATTTTGGCTATTTCATTTGAATATTTTTAAAAGCTAAAATGCTGAACTTCGAAATTTTTCTAATGTTATCTGATGTGTTCAATATTTAGCTATGGTTTGATAAAATATAATAATTTGAATGTTAATGATTCATTGTTAATTATTTTGTACACGCGCTTAAGGTAATTTTAATAATGTAGGTTTACTGAAAAGTTAATTGAATGTTAAATGTCTTAATGATTAAGGTTAATGAATTTATGCTGAAATAATATTAAATGAAATTAGAAAGAATTGTTTAATTAAGTTCGAAATTTCATGAATATTAATTTTTGCTTCCTTGTGAGAAGGAAAGGAAGTTTTGTTATCCCGAAAAATTTCGAGTATTATATTTCAATGTAAATATTCGTTTTAATTGCTCCTGAATATATTCGGACGATTTTTTTTTTTTTTTTTTTTTTTTTTTTTGCGTGTCATCTGTACGAACTGAATAAAAGACTATTTTTTACAAACGGATTGTAAAATGGATTTAAAATAAAGGGTTTAGAAAGGATTTTTGTCGTGACGTCTGTACGTACATAAGTATGTATGTATCTCTCATAACGCAAAAACGATTAGCAGCAGATCGTTGAAATTTGATACATTGGTATGCACATATATATATCTACCCTCTTATGCGCCTTGGTAAGCTCCTTTTTCATTTTTATATGTTGTTAAATGTGTATTTTTTGCTTTAAAAGTGATTGAATTATGTTTTTTGTATATTCCATTAAGATTTTTGTGCCTTTAGTTATTCTGCATGCAATAGCTGTATAATTATCAACAATTTAAAATAGGTGGTAGAACTAAGCCTAAGGGTGCGCGAATTTGCTAACATTTGAAACTCTTAGCTCTATAGTGAATCAAATCAATTGGTGCACTAACTTCAGTGTCTTAATGCCTTGCTCCAGTTGGACCGAAACTTAGTTTCTAATTTCAATGCACTGATCATTTTGCCTTTCTGATCTTTGGCCATTGTTCTTGAGTAGAAGTTCTAATTTGAATTGCAGAAACTGTTATTTAGCTGCTTTTAACTGTATCTAATAAATTTCGAGGAAATAGGTTTAAATGAAGTTCAGCAAAAATGGTGTATAGGCCATGTAAAGGTTTATAGGCCGTGTAATATATATATATATATATATATATAAGAAATACTTTAAAATTACAGGAGATAAATGGTTTTATCTGAGAATTTTCTTAGCGGGGAATATCAAGTTTCCATCCCGCACAGTTTCTGGAGAACACAGCATTTCTACGAAAACAAGAGAAACGAATGAGTATAAATTTAATCGAAAGGATATATCAGTGAGAGGCGAGGCTCTTCACTCATTTTTCCAACCTGAAAGCAAAAATGGCAGAAAAAGAGTATATAGGGTATGTAAAGGTTTATAGATCGTGTAATACATATATATAGTATATGTAAAAGAAATTTAATTAAAAGCAAGTAATTAAGGCTATTGATCGGAAATTAGTTGACTTTTCATGGGGAGCAAACCAACTCCCGTTCACTGAACAATAATTAATAAACGGGAAGGTGCTTCATCTTTTACTCAAGTAAGAATAGTAGTAAGAATAGTGGTGCCAAAATGGCAAATTAAGTTAGGCCAAAATTGTAGTTTCGTGAAATGATGAGATTTAGAACCAAAGTAGAGTGCCAAAGAACACATTCTGAATTAAGCATTTTCGCTAATGCAAGACTCTATATAAATTATAAGTGTAAAGCAATTTATGAAGTAAAATTTACAAAATACCTGAGTAAATGTCCCCCGACACCTCCGCTTTTATGCATGTTAACTCAAAACTGTTTGTATAAAAATTAAGGAGTGGTAATCTTAATTTGAATATATTCAAGAGAAGAAATTTTCATGGCGTAGAAGTTTTGATCCATAATCACTAGGAAATTGGAGGCGAAGGCAGATTATTTTCTGCAACAGTCTCCAGTTTTATTTTCTGCAACATGTTGCGGCTACACACAAGTCGGCCCATTAACTGTGCCTGTTCCAAAGGGCTTACATTTTTGATAGATTATTCGCAACAAAAAAGAGGCAGCAGACAGACTGCAGTCCAGCTGAGTCAGAGTGCGTAAAGTTCAGGATGAAATCTTAAGTCAAACTGGTTTGACTTAAGTTTGGAGTTTAGGTTCTCAAAGCATTTTGATTGCTGTAAAAATATTATTGGCTACTTGAGTCTTAGTTAAATTTACAACACCAGAATTACGTAGGAGTCATACGTCAGAGATTTTTCTCGAAATAACGCAGTGCAAATAGAGGTAGCATAGAGAAGGGAAATTAATTTACGCTGCTAATTTAATCTTTCACATATTCTTTATTTTTCTTACATATTCTCCCCGCCCTTCAAGAAGAAAAAGGTGCAGCGACAAATGAAAAAAAAATCAATAAAATTTTGATCCTGTAAAGTACTTTAGAAATATCAATAATTTTAAAATAAATTTTAAATTTTAGAGTCCTATTGAATTTTTCAGCATTTCAGTGCAAAATTCTTTTTGTTTGAGAATTTATATAATCATAATTGTTCAGGGAAAATACGGATTAATAACTTTACCAGAAAGAGGGGTAAAAATTAAAGAAAATAAACTAATTAAATTTACACACCAAACTAGTGTAACAAAAAGAAATTCTTAAAATTTAGATGTTAAATAACCTTAAGGGTCATACCAAAACAACCTCAAACAAACAGAAAAAAATAAAACCAAATAAACTAAAATTTAAGTTTTCAAGCAAAAAGCATTTAAGTTAAAAACCAAAATTCACTTTTAAAGTAAAAATTACAACTTTAAAAATCAACTTAAAACAATTAAATTAAATTGAAGAAACAAATTCAAATTAATAATGAAATTACATTACCGAAAATCAATACTAAGAAATAGTGAATTTCTGAGAATCAAAATTAAGAAACAATATTACATAACAATGTGACAGCAGCGTGTTTGAAGAATGAGGATACTGAATATTTGTCGTTCGAAAAATCGGCATCTTTGGGATGGTGTTAGGAAAAATAATTTTGAGATCCATAGATTCCATCCTGTGTGGTATTCTGGGTCCTTAGTTCGAAAAGTCTTATCGTTGGGATAGTGAAATAGCAAATAATGTGTATTCTGGGTCAAAACTGTAGTGGTAATCACGCGATTAAAACTTAAGTGACACTTGTACATTTTTACTAAATAAAATAGCCCAATCCATCCTAAATCAAATGGAAACCTCGAGAAAGGGTGTATTCTAAAATTAATAAATTTTCTCAATTTCATGACTTCTAACATGCTATAACAAAATATAATTCCTGAACAAATCTCGCATTAAACCTTTTTAGGAATACATTTAAAAAATAGCATCTTTGTCTCTTCCAAAATGTTCAGTAGCATTTCGAAGCATTCATCGAAATAATTTGAGCTGGAAAACTACAATTTTCTCTCCGATGGATAATAGAGGAGTCAACCCTTTAGCGATTTGGGAAAGAGATCGGCAGATTTACCATGATATACGAGAATGGCAATATGTGCTCCACTTTAACCTATCATTCACATGGACGAAAATTACAGTGCCTGTGGCAGATTTAGAAATTCCTCAGAATCTGGATTGACCCTGGAACTAGAATCATTCGTTATAAGCAATTCGTAATATAATAGGGAATGACATAGAGAAGAGTAGTCAAATCATCACGAGTAGTATATAACGAAGGCTTAAAAAAAGGCATAAACTGTGCGACATAAGTTATGAAGCTCATAAATATAAAAATTATGTTAAATAATTTAATGTGAGTTTTCGAGCATGATAGCAAAGAAAATAATAGTAACATTTCCACAATTCATACATTTAACAACTCTAAGTAGAAATAGGCTGTATTTCATAGAATTGATACTTTAGACAAACCATCTGAGAAATATTGAAAAATTTTATACTTATTTTTGTTTATTAACTTATTTTTTTGATGGAAAGGAGATTTTGCAGATGCTTTAAATGTTTATTAGCGCACTGAAAAAAAAAAAAAATATAAGTTTGGTTAATTGAAGAAAAGCCTGTCTTATGCAACTTTTAAATTTTCATTAAATAATTTACAACTGGTAAGACTAAACGTCAGATAAAATATATATATATATATATATATATATATATATAAACTATCAACATATTGAAAAGAAAAAAATGAAAAATCCAATTAAAAAACATAAAATTCTGAAAGCTATCAGATTTATTTATCAGCCAAAAAGTGATTTTAGTCATGTACACGTACATATACATCATTTACATTTGGGTTAACGCTCGTTTGGGCTCAGGATATTTAAACACAGCATAGCTAGACAGTCTCGCGCGCTGGATATAAAAATATTTTCTTCCGTACAGCGTGTTGCTACTGCTCACTTTGAAATCTTTGAGATTCTTAATCAAAAATTCGTCACAGTTTAAAAAACATGAAAGAGATAATAAAACAAAATCGAAATTCAAGATTCGGGCTTCCAGCTGCTTATATTCGGATCAAGGACTACATTATTTACGTTACAACTGAAATTTTGATGACTCTAGCTATCGTTGTGTTTTCACAGTGCGAGAAACATACATACATTCATGCGGATTCCTCATTATTTAATTCTTTTAAATATAATACAAGGCGATAATATTTAGTGGCAACAATTTGAAAAGTGATACGGCCGTTTTTAGTGATTCGATACAAAATGCCGTTTCGAGACTAATAACTCTTCTGGTCTAAAGCCCAGTTAGGCTAAAAGGCATAGAAAAGAAAATGCACAGATAACATGAATTATCGATTACAAACGAAATGTATGGTTTTCATTTCCATTAAAAAAAGAAAAAATAGAAGTTGTCTAAAATCTAGAGTGAAAGCTATCTCTTAAAACCTTAAACAGATCTAGAGATGTAAAACAGTATAGAAAGAGTCGTGAATGATATTAATATCTGCCATTGTTTTTCGAATAAAGTTAAATGCCATTGAATTATGATAATTTGTAGAAAATGGTGAAACGCTACACACAGTATTTCTTTAATTTAGAAATTTATGCGCTAAGATATAAATTCTGAAATCATTTTCGTGAAACGAAGATTTTCTTTCTTTACTGAAAATGCTAAATTTTATGGCAGTTCCGGTACCAGTTTAGAAACATGTATCAATTATTAGTTAAATACTTACTTTTCCTAAAAATTTTTAATGTGCATTCCGATTAATAACTTTTATTTTTATCTATAATCGATTAGGAGTAGGTCTTTATAAATAAAAATTTTCTCTTCTAAATATATTTATTAATAAGTCTTTCATAAATTCTGTCACTATTATGTCATTAGCGTCTTTCATAATTGACAGAAAGCATTATTACATACCTTTTAAAAAAATTCTGCTCTCAAGGTACAGTATTTAATCTAATAAATACTGGATGCGTCAGAAAAATGTATACACACTTTGAGTATTCATAGAAAGTTTAGATACAAGGTTAAATTTCTTGGAGCAGTAAAGTTATACACCAATTTGAAAATTAAATGTACTTTCTGGTCAAACTGAATGTTCTAAATGGTGTTTAAAGTAAATTTTCAAACGGTAATCTTCATTTCTAAGTAGAAATCAGGGCTGATTCCACCCTTTGCACCAAATCCAATGAGATTTCTGCGCACATCACTTTGACACGTTTTGGAATGAGATTCAAGGGAGTGCATAGTGATCTCATTGGACATTTTGGCACAGAGTACGAATCAGGACGGTTATTCTACGCTACGAGAGTCGACAGCAAGTTGTGGGCCGCCAGATGTCGCTGCTAGTAAAAAACAGGTCTGCCCAACATCCTATATTCTCTGAGTACGGAAGTTGTCGAAAGCGCGTGAAAAAGTTTTGCCTCGTCGTCAATCAGGGTTGTGCAGTTGACGTACAATGGCATTGTATGTGTTTTCGCCGCTGATTTTTTCATATTTAAAGGAAGAATACTGTCGTAGATCTCTGAATCGGTTGCTAATTTATAGAAAATATGTTGATACTTTTGCTCTGCCAAAAGATGTTTTCATTGCGAATATCTGATTGCCAAAATTTATAGTTATCTTAATTTGCGATGATCTGAGAGAGTATTTGGAGCCCCATTCAGAAAACAAGAACGCAATTTCGACTGACAGAAAGATTATACTATTCCTGAAACTATAGATATAAATTGTAATTGTATGCTTTAAAAATGTAGACGATAATAAGCACATAAACCTTCTTCATTAATACAAATATAGACATCCGATAAGCTTCTACTCGATTTATGTACAGCAAGAATTACGTTTACTTTAAAATCTAACAGCTGAATACCTTACGAGTAATGCTGTGAACACAAAAAGGAATGTCGTTCATTATTACGCAAAATTCACACTACTGTAAAATAAAAAATAATAGTAATAAAAAAATTATAAAACTATAAAATAGCTTTATAATATTTTTTTCAGTAACTGTACTACTACTAGTGTGATACTTTTAAAAATAAGTTTTAGCCCAGAGGACCTATTAATTTCGTTTTGCCATTTTGTGGCGTTTTACGATAAATGGCGTTTCACTCTTATCGTTGGCACCAAGTATTATCGCACTCTATTATATTTAAAGAAATTAAATAATGAGGAATTTGCAGAATGTATGAATGTTTCTCGCACTGTGATAAAACAACGGTACCTAGAACCATGAAATTCTGAATAACGTAATCCTCCATCCTAATATAGGCATCTGGAGGCACAAATTTGGAACTGGGAATTTGTTTTATTATCTATTTCATATTTTCTAAAGTATTTATGAGTTTTTGATTAAGAAACCCAACGAATTCAAAGCGAACAATGGCAACATTTTACGGAAAAAAAAAAAGAAGAAAAAACATTTTCATCTCTAGCGCGCGAGACTATGTATCGAAAATTCTAAAGATATGCTTTTTTAAAATTATATGATATTGCTGTTCAATTGAATTTTATGGTTTAAGTGCGAAAAAACATGATATTTAATAAAGGTAATACGTAAAACGTTAAAAAAATGGCCCTTTGGGAGTAATATAAAATCTGAAGGCGTTAAGATTTTTTTTTTTTTTTTTTTTTTTTTTTTTTTTGGTGTGTGTGTGTGTGTGTAATTTTATTACGTTTTAAAACTAGTTTCTAAGTGAGGACTTTCTAAGGGAACCTGGCTCGTATACACGTTACACATGCGGAAAGCCACGAAAACGCGGGCCAGCTCATGCGCGGGATTCGAACTTCGAACCAAACTACCTGCGTTCAGCGACTCTACCACTCGGCGGTTGGTGGGCTTGTTAGCAGAATTATACTGCATTATTATTGTATTATGCTATAAAGTAACAATGCTATAAGACTGAGGGTTTGTTCATGGAATAGTACTTTTGAAATCTATTATAGTATTAAAAAATCATTGTTTTTTTGCAAACTTTAAAAAAAAAATAATAATAATAAAAATAAAATAATTACTGTTCATAGCATTCTGATTTTTATATTGTAAAAGAGATATTGATTATTATTAGTTTTCTATTTAAAATGTGTCGAAACGCTGGTTTGACAAGGACTTCAACTGCAGGAGACCTACACTGATTATTTTTACTTTAGTACTTGCATTGTGAAAATATTACTATCTTTTAATTATTTTCACAGAATAAAACCTTTTGAGAAGGAATAATATTTAAACTGAGCAGTTCTTATATATAGAGAAATAAATATAATTTCTATATATATAAGAATTTAGTTTTTATATATATAGAATAAATTAAAATAACAGCAATGTAATATTAAAACAAGGTATTAGTAATTTGTGATAAAAATTGCAAAACGAATTAATCACACATAAAGGATAGATTATTTAATTTTGGTTAAATATTTTATATTGAAAAAGTATTTTCTTTCATGTTAATTATAGAATAAATTATTTAAAATAAAGCATTTTGATGCGTGTGTGATAGTTGAATGCAGCAGCAATCGGCCATAGCGAAAGAATTTTATTCCTTTTCCTGAAAGAAATAATTTACATAGAAAAAGAAAATAAAAAAAGGGAAGAAACATTATGAAAGAAATATTTTCTTTCTAATTTCTTATTTAAAGAAATATTTTTCCAATGGTAACTGTAAATTGCGAGAAAACAGTTTTAATGTAAGCATAGGAAAAAAAAAAAAAAAAAAAAAAAAAAATTGCTATTAGATTGTAAAGCAGATTAATCATATTATAAATTTAAATGATTAACTTTTCCTTTAAAAAACATGATTTTGCTTCACATAACACACCAGCATATTCTGCTCCGTGTTGGTCATAACACTGTTTTGTGCAATTTTCTTCGAACTAGCAATGCAGCGTGTGAGTTAGTGAAATAATGGGAGAATATTCCTGGAACTTCCAATCCATTCCATTTTCCGCTGTTATACTGGACTTAGCCTGCGTGGATTGCAGGCTTTTTGCCAGTTGTCGTTTAATAAGCGTTTCTGGAAGTACTAAAAACAGAACAAAGGTGTCGCAGAGACAAGCTGTGAAAATAAGGAAAAGTGTGGCACATTGCCACTAAAGAGTGTAACATCGTGGGGTGGTGTAAAATACAAATCAGATATAAATATGCAAAAAAGTTGAAATGATGAAAGTCAAAAATAAAATATAGTTATTCAGAATGAAGTTCCATAATTGAATCTTGGTTAAATATGAGTATTTACAAATATACAATATTAGCGTAGAAAGTCAAAAGTGGAGCCATGTCATGTGATGCCTAAGAAAACTTGTTTTTTAAAAATATTTGTCATTCAAATAATGAAAACATATTTTTCTCTGAAGGACAAGAGTTCCAGTCAATGGATTTCACAAGAGGTTTTCACTAACAGTTCGTGAAATTGCTGCAAAGTCCAAAATTTATGAGCACTGGGCGTGGCTTAGCACAGAGTTCATCAGTCTCAGTAGTGCTCAGTTGACAGAAAATATGCAGTTGTAAATAGCTTATTGAGGAATATATACACATTGGATAGAATAAAAATAAGGTAATCAAGTAAAATAATCAGTAAAATATGTACAGATATGTGCAGTCGTTTCAGTAGCACTGAGTGATCCAAAGCAGAGATAGAAATTTTCTAAGTCCTAGGTCACGTGAGGGGCCAACCTCCCGAACTGTGGCTTCGAAGGATGCTGCTTCGTTTTGGGAGATTAAGTAGGATGATTATCGTCGGCATTTAATGAAAATGCAGCAAACGGACGTAGAAATTGGTCTTCTGCAAGGATTTCATAGTTTAAGGTTTGAAAAAAGTTTAACTGCAGTTAAATGCTTTTTGAAAAAAGTTTTCGTTGTTCTTGTACAGGAAATTTTTTAAGGTGTCAATACGTAGATCACTATGCAACACAGAGTTCCTCACATAGTAAGGGGCGTTTGTAGCGATTCTCAAGAATTTATTTTGCACAATTTGCAGTTTATTAATGTCGGCAGGTTTTGCCGCAGTCCATGTAGGAGATGCATATGTGAGGATGGGTCTCACAGCAGTCAAGTAGATAAGTCGTTTCTTGCGTAGATCAAGATTGGAGTATTTTCCTAAGATGGGTAGGAGACAATTAATGACTTTCAGGGCTTGATTCCTGGCATTGTTCATGTGCGGTGTCCAGGTAAGCTTATCATTAATAGTGACCCCGAGGTATTTGGCCTGGCGAACCATGGGAACAATTTCATTAAACAGGAGAAGGTTGTTATTTACAGGGCGGTTTCGTTTTCTTCTTCTGATGAGCAATAGTTGTGATTTACTTGCATTTTGATCTTCCATTTGCTACACCAGTTTTCGATGGATGGGGTGAAGTTCTGTAGGACTTTGATGGCGTGGTTGAGGTTAGCTGATTTCACGGCAATAGCCGTGTCGTCGGCATAGCAGGCAAGGATGGAGTTGGTAGAGCTAATTTTGGGAAAATCAGCAGCGTAGAAAATATACATTACAGGTCCCAAAACACTGCCTTGAGGGATGCCGCTTTTAATTTTCCTTTCAGTGGAGAGAGCATCGTTGACACAGACTTTAAAGTTCCTCTCAGTGATGAACGAGTGAAGGATGAGAAGTAGTTCGGGTTCAAAGTTGTAGCTCATTAGTTTGATAAATAATCCCTCATGTCAGACGTGGTCGAAGGCTTTCGCCACGTACAACATGAGGATAGCCACATTTTGTCTGTTATGCAGAGCCGAGCCTGCGAATTCGATAATGCGTACCAGTTGTTTAGTAGTTGAGAGATTTCTTCTAAATCCGAATAGCTCCGGATGAAGTGCATCCAGGTGGTGTTGGATTCTGGAGAGTATGATGCGCTCGAAAATTTTACTGAGGACCGGCAGGAGGCTAATTGGCCTGTAACCATCGGTTTGGGTGTGATTTTTTCCCGGCTTTGGGATCATGACAATTTTTGCAATTTTCCATGCGGTAGGAAAATAACAGTTAGTCAGTGCTGCATTAAAGATACTGGTGATTTTGGAGATGAAGTTAAGAGGCAGTAATTTAATAGATTGATTAGTAATTCCATCAATTCCTGGAGCTTTTCTGGGCTTGAGTTTCTTCATTATTGTAGATACTTCTGCCGGAGTAGTGAGCGGGATTAGGTTATTAACAGTAGGGCAGTTAAGCCATTCTTGAATTTTAATGAGAGTATCTTGTTCAAATTTTGCATCACAAGGGGTTAAGTTAGGCGAGAATTGTTCTTCCAGATCTGTAGCGAAGGAGTTCGCTTTTTCTTCATTCGTAATGGCTGGGTTTCCATTGTGCATAATGGGTCTGTTCGTTGCGTAAGTATTTTTAAAATTTTTGACAATTTTCCAAAGAGAGCCATCCTGAGTATTGAGATTAGAGATTTTTTCTGCCCAGATTTCATTTTTGAAGTTATTAATTTCGTATTTAATTTCTTTTCCAAGTCGATTAATCGCGCTTTTGATTTGCGGGTCCCATGTCAGGTGATATTCTTCGCGGAGCCTATTGCGTTGCCGCATCTTTTCACGTGTGCTCCGGGGGAGGCGAAAAGCATTTTCCTTAGCGCTGAGATGTTCAGTAGCCTCCGTGATCGCCGCCTGGATGGACTGCGTTACGTCACTGATTGCTTTATCGATGCCATTTGTGTCATAAAGATTACCTAGAGCCAAATTGCTTGTCACTAAAACGTTTTGAAAAAGAGTCCAATCAAGTTTGGTTTGATACTTTCCATTAATTGTCTTTGTGATTCCTAAATATGCCAGTACAGGAAGATGGTCAGAGGAAAGTTCATTTTTCACGTCTAAGACCATAGGAAGTGTCGTTGTGGAAAGTGCAATATCCAGTATGTCTGAAAATTCGATGCGTTCCGGACGATAGGTGAAGTCATCCGGCACATAAATGGAAACTGGATTATTGATAATAAAGTTATGTAAAACTTTGCCATTTAAGTTGGATTTTCGGCAGTTCCAAGCAACATTTTTAGCGTTCAAATCTCCAGCTAGAATTGTAGGTAAGTTGGAAGGTAAGAGGTTATTTAAAACTAAATCTGTAAGCTTATTATTAGGAGGATTGTAGAACGCAGTAAAATACAATTTGTTGAAAGTAGGTAGTACTACACATACGGTGACAACTTCCATATTAAAGTTTCTTGATACACTAATTAAACATGAAGAAAAGATATTTTTAACATATATACATACACCACCACCACGATGACTAGTCATATCACATCTGTAGTCTCTAAAGTTTGCAATTTTGAGCCGGTGACACATTTGTGCATGAGTTTCTGTAACTAATGCAATGTCCACATCATGCTCTTGAATGAAATGTTGAAATTCTAAAAATTTGGTATTAAGTCCATTTGCATTCCAGATGCAGAGTTTAATTGGGGTAACATTTGTGGGCCGATTGTCCATTATTTGGCTGCCTCTTCGGTGCTATCTTCAGTTGTGTTTTTATCATGTGCTAGTTGTTTAAAAAGTAGGGGTAACCCCGAGTCCTTAATAAGTGCAACGAAAGTTTTCAGTTCATGAAGCACTTGCTTAGCTTCCGTGACACTTTCGAGAGCCAGTCCTGCAGTGAGTGCACTTGAGTATGATTTGTTGGTAACAAATCTATCCGCGTAAGATTTTTGCACAGCAGCTTTAGGCTTGGGAAACTTAACGCACCCTCTGTAGTTCGCAGTGTGCCCGACTTCATTACAATTGGCACACTTAGGAGGAGTATCCTTGGATTTTGTGCACATAGAGGATTGATGTTTTTCGCCGCATTTAACACAGCGAGCGTCGTGATTACAGTGACTTTGAGCATGGTGGAAGCCCTGACAGCGGAAGCACTGCAGGGGGCCTGCTCTTCCTTTATATATCTCCACTTCAACCTTCATGCCGAGAATGAATTTTTCGTGATAAATTTCTTTGCTTTTCTCTTTCTTTTCCAGCGTGACTAGAAATAACGGCAAATTAATTATTTCTCCGTCTCGTCGTCTCTTTAGCTGGTCGACTCGTTCAATTTTGTATCCACGATCTGTTAGTTGTTCCGTTATTTCGGCGCAGGTCACATATGATGGCAAATGTCGGATTACTACTTTCACTAACTTTGACTCCGGAAGTTCAAAGCAGTGGAAGGATATTTTTTCATCTTTCAAAACTTTCACTAGTTGTTTATAAATTGTCGGGTTGTACGCCTGAATTTTAAATCCTCCCTTTATTTGTTGCCCATGATAGTCCTTACATGGGGATAGATTATAACCAGCCAAAATGCCTTGCAACTTGATAAAGTGAAAGGATAAGTCCTTCACAATGATCGGAGGGGTACGTTTCGATGCTGGAATATCCTGATTGGCCGCCGGTTGATCCTTGGCTACTTCCATGGTTTCCGTAGCTGGTTGCTCCGGTGTCTCTACTACTGACGAATCAGCGGGCTCCGTTAGAGCGGACTTCTGCTTTTTTGGTCGTTTCGTAATGTCTCCTCTTGGTCCAGAATCTGAATCCGAGGTGTCTTCCTCTAGAGCTTTATACTTTTTTGAAGCTTCCTCATCAGATCTAGCCGGGCTTGAAGCTCGTCTGACGTTCTGCTTAAACCCTTGCACAGGTTTACCTTGTGGTATAACAGGAAGGATGTTGGGTTTGGGTAACGCTGATGTTCTTTCGTTGTGGATCTCTCTTTCAACGAAGATTTTAAGTCGCCGGAAAAACTTCAGATCACTTGCATCCTTTTCAGAAAGCAAGCCATCAGCTTTTTCGATACATTCTAGGTTGGTGATTTCTGCAGCAATAAAGTCTATGATGCGGTCCATGTTAAGACTTTCAAAACAGAAAATGAGGCAGCGTAGATCAGAGCAACGTTATACCGGCTTACGTTTACTGCGGTATATACTCTGACATGATACAGCAGTAACACGATCAACAGAGAGTCGATGCGTCAGAAGACCGTAGTTAAGATATCAATCAAGTATCGTTTGCAATCACTGACCGTCTAAGGTACTGGGTCAGCACTTCGATCAGGAGAAAACTGCAGTGCGTGCTACTCGCTCGCTGTCTCAGCTCCGAATGTCCTGGAACTTCAGCCAGCGCGCGCTATAAATTTCGTCACTCGTCTGTACTGCGATTGGTCTAAAGCTCCTTGAAGCCTTGTCCCCTTTCACTAAAGTCAAATGAACCCACCCGCCCACCAACTGAGGACCATAGGATGGCTTTCTTCGATAAGTTGTGATGGCTGTCCATACCGGATTTTTTGAGTCAATATTGTTCGCTCAAGTTGTAGACAGATCCAGTGATCATAAAATAGGCGTCCTGTCCTGACTCGTACTCAGAAATGAATCGATGCTGAAGATTACAGTTTGAACATTTACTTTAAACACCATGTAGAACATTCAGTTTGACCAGAAAGTATACTTATTTTTCAAACCTTACTATTCCGAGAAATTTAACCTTGTAGGTTGGAAAATATATTTTCTATTAGAGTTCAAAGTGTGTAAACATTTTCCTCAACCACCTTGTATACTACGTTGGAGATGTTACGAGAGTAGACTTAACTTCTAAAATCTAAAGCAACTGATAGATTTTGGAATTTGCAAGAGATAAGTAAGCAATATGCACCCAAGCTATTTATTGCATTCTAAAAGGTTATAACGAGCTTTAGTAGTTAAACGATGTTGTATGACATTGTAATAAGTCTTTTTTTCTATTCCGATTCCTCTCAGAGTTAATTTTTGACTCGCAGAGTTAATTTGAGTTTTGTTTAATTTTTTATGACTTCCTTAATCTCCTCCTGGACGGAACTACTCACATATTTATTTATTTCATATTTTCTGATGAGTGTCTTTTAGGTGATATATAAAGAAGTTTTTAGGAGATAAAGTATACAGCTTAGTATGTTACGACATGCTAAAACAATGAAGAACACGTAGGGACATTCTTTTTTCTTTCTAATTCCGACGCCTTTTGCTATATAAAGTATACCGCAAGCCTTACACAAGTAAGTTATAGCACTAACAAAATAAATAAACCAATGTACAATAGCACTGCAAAAGAAGAAAAAATTTAAAAAATAATAAGTAAAATAAAATAAAATGATGTAATAACAGTAAAGATAACTTAATAATATGAATTGAGAATAAAATTATGAAAAGCAAAAATTGTCTCTTGAGTCTGTAAACGTTCAGAAAAATTTGTCGCCAAGATACAGACGAGTGCTTCAAAGTAGCCTGCCCAAGTAGCACATGACACAGCAAAAACGTTGCAAACTGATCCGAGAGATTGAAAATTCGGCCGTGGTAACTTTTGCGGCATCTTTACAACATAGCGAAGACACAAAATATTTGCCGCTGCATCTTGGCGATTTGTCGACGTCGCTGAAACGTCGTGATTTGACCGCTTTCAAACGTGATCGTTTTAGCATTTCTTTCATACTTCATTAGCGTTAATTTTAAAATGAAAAGAGACTAAATCTGCTCTTTCAAGAATTTGGAGTCCTCATAAGATATATTTTGTAATGTTTCATAACATTATTTCATCTAAATATACTAGTAATTTATATTAATAATCTAAATAGTAGAGGAAGATTAGAATATTAATCTATATTAATAACCTAATCTTCCTCTGCTGGACATGATGAATACAATGAAGAAGAATATGATCAACATCTTTACCGCCACTACACAAGCACTTGAAGTTCAAATCGGTTTAGCATGCCCTTAAATTTGCCATAACTCTCAACAATTGAGGTAATTTAAAATATTGAAAAATTATTTTCAACTTTTATTCTTTGAAAAATTGTAGTGACATACATTTTGGCCCATTGCACCTTTGTTGAGGTCATATATTCTCTGTTGCAAATACAGAGATAATCATTTCTATAAAAGCACTTCCAGTGAAAAACATGAACATAGAAATTTAAATCTTTGCAAGTATAAATACAATCATTTCTATAAAAGCACTTCCAATGAGAAACATGAACATAGAGATTTAAATCAATACGAAGTATCGTTGCTAGTTTTGCTACAGCATCAACCCTGTCATTTCCAATATTTCCACACCGTTCACGAACATAAGCAAAATGAATGGTCGATATAAAGATCTTTCAAGGTCTTAATAATAATTTTAATTACAAGAGCAAGTTTCCATGAAACTCTGATTTTCTGTATTAACTGTAGCGAAAAGAAATCGCTACGTATTAAAACGTACATTAATCTCAAATTACTGTAAGGCTTTTGAATCCGTTTCGCAGCAAGATTTAAGCATGCTAACTCAACCTGAAAAAAAGAGCGTTCGTCATTAATTCTGTACTGTTTAGACTCTCCTTCCTGTTTATCTTTGTATACAGCAAAAGCAAGGGTAACCTTATCATTCATCTTTCTTCCTTGCGTGTAAAACAAATATAATTGGTACTTTTCGAGAATAGCATTGGAATAGACAAAAACTGGTATAGGATTCCTATTAGAAGGATACAGCAAAGACGAATTTGACGTCAAGAAAATTTGATGACGAGTGACAGAAAACGCTTTCGTTTAATGTAATATTGCTGCAAATTTCAATATTTATGTATGTAATACCAGTGATAGTAAAATGAGCTTCCTAACTAATAGTTCAATAACCACGAATAATTCTTTAGAGGACATCTTTATATTTTCCTTAGAGCAGGCAGTTTACTCTTTTCAGTAAAAAGTCGCTCCAAACTCTTGATGCATAGGAAATAATCAGAGCTATTCTTTGCCTATAGATAAATTTAAGAACATCTGTTTTGAACATATATTATAAATTGTTCATTTGCGCCGTTAGGTGGCACTCCGATCGTCTTGTCTCTGTAATACTATAACTTATATATATTCTGTAACTTAATTTTAGTTTGATGGAAGAACGGAGGTATTAAGCCTAATAATGATGAAAGCGTGACCCTAATAATAATGCTTGTGACCATTGTATTATATTGTAAATAAAAACGTGTGTGTATTAACAAGGAAACGGAATAATCACTTACCTCTGGAATTAATGCTTTCTGATGGTAACAGAATTAGTTACTACAATGGATAAGTGATTTTAGAAATTTTATATAAACCTGATACTACTTTTATGCATTTGCCTGAGAGATGGGCAATGTGATGCTTAAACTGGAATTTTTTATCCAAGATAACTCCTAAATACTTTATTTGAGTAACATCTTCTATAGGAGCATCATCAAATGATTAACTTATTTTGCAGTCAATGGTTTTGTGTATCGTCTAATCCTTGATTTTGAGTGGTCTAAATTTTAATTTATAGAGACTAGACTACGGAAGAGCAGTATCAAGCAAATCCTGAGACAAAGAATAAGCATAAACGACACTTTTGCATTAAAATTATATCCCCACGAAAACAATTTTAAGACAGTTTCGAAAATAAGATAATTTACACAAAAGATCATTAATTATAAGATTCCACAAGAAAGGTCCAGAAACTGATCCTTGAGGACAGCGATTTTCCAAAGTCTGTTATTTCGTAGATCGTGAATACTTACGTAATTAGTTTAAGTTACTTTTCTTCTGCTCCACGTTAGCTGTCCGAAAATGCTATGAAAAATCAAACATTTCTCAGTCAGTGCTTGACTTTAAATCAAACTTAAATCAAAATAGTTTGAACATTTCGATTCAAGATTTGATTGGCTTTAAATCTAAGACAATATATCCTCCAACAAACATTAAAGGGGAATAAAAGCTGTTTCATGTAAGCTCATTGAAAAGAAAGCCAAAAACACTGTAGTGCAGTTATATTATTTAGATCTAAGATCAGTTATAAAATTGTATTGATGATCAGTTATAAAATTATATTGAAAATTATATTCATGATTATATGAATCCAAATGTAAGTGAGATTAATGTTTATCAGAATCCGACACTATACATTGAGAAAGAAAATTTTAAAATAATTCTTAAAAGTAAAATTCTAGAGAAAGGATTATAAAATTAGTCACTGGTCAGATTGTACTTATAGGTTTCTTGTCGCTTCGCTTCAAGAGAATTTATGTTTCCACAACAAGCAAAGCAAATTTAGTATTAAAACCAGCGAATGAAAGCATACTTTTAAAACTTTAACTTAATTCTTTAGGAAAGAAATAAACTCAATTAAAATATGAGGTTCATAAGTGCACTTTAATTCAAAAACCTTTTCTTTTTAAATTATTGTTATTGTTGTCTTGCCCATGTAATTTATGCAGGAATGGTTGCTAGATCTTTAAGGACCTTGGACTTCTACTTTTTTAACTAATACAACAAATGCAGAACTCGCATTCCACGAAGTATTCCACGTGGCTTACAGAAGTACGTAAATAACTTATAATACAAGGACATACCCTGATTTTAAGACCTATTTTAAAAGAAAAAAAAGTGCGTCTTATACGCCGGCAAATACGGTAACACTTAAAAATAATACTGATACAAAGAAAAAATCATAGAGCAGACCGAAGAGTGATCTGAAAGTCCTCCACCCCTCTCCTCTACCACCAAATCACATGATATACATAACCGCCGAATCACATGACCAAATCACACCTACCACCAAAACACATGACTGCAAGGGTAGTATACATTTATATACATCCATGGCCTTGTTCAGGATTCGAATCCGGGCCCTTCGGTACCGTAGTAGGCTCGCCTAACCACTATACCATCTGGGCGGCATTTCTTTTCTATAATTGCTTAACATTTGACTTTCAAATTTAATTTTTTTATTGTTTTTATGTTATCATTAGTTACTTTCATTTCCTTATACAAATCCAGGAATTTATTCACTTTATCAGTAAAGAATAATTGCATATTTTATCATAATATTTCTGGTACAAAATTTTGCATCAAATTTATGCTACAAAATTATTCAACCATTTAAAAATGTCAAAAAGTCTGCTTTAAGGGTTAGCAACAACAAACATATTACTTTCGTTTGCAAGATACTTGTCTGACCTAAGACTGAAACAGAAGATTATATAAAAAATTGTGTATTTGAAATGAATCAGCAAATGTGATATTCGCAAAATGTCCTTAATGGTTCTAAAAGTGTTCGGATTAACAGAAATGGCTGAACATAAAAGCTTATTTCAACTTTTTGTTTATAAAGATTTTTATCCAAGCAATTAAACTAAATCCATACAAAATCCATAACTCTCGTTTCTCCGTATTTGAGACATTCCATTAAACCTGACTATCTTCTAAGCCTGCTAATGCAATTTTTTTCCTCTTTTAGTTCGCCGAAATTCAGAATGTGGACACACAAGAACAACAATATATCCTCCAACAAACATTAAAGGGGAATAAAAGCTGTTTCATGTAAGCTCATTGCACTTTAAAAGATTTTGTTGCTCTAGTTTCTTATTTGCTAGATTTGAAGCTAAGATCGCATTTTCCTACACATGAAATGCTTGGAAGGATAAAGGATTCAGATATTTCTTTTGTTTTTACTATACGGAGAGCATTTTAACACCACACGTAATTAAATTACTAGTTTAACATTTTTATATCTAAGCAGGATTTTGTATTGAGAGAATTAAATGCAAACTGACAATAAATGCTGTTTGAGCAGAAAAATAAAAGGTGACATAAACTGTGAGATCAGTCACATATCTAGCGCAGCTGTAGGAGCTTCTAATTGAATGAAAACAAGCTGAAGAATTAGGAAAAGATACTTACATCATTGTAAAATATAACCGAGTTGCTTTTATTTTCGAACCGATAAAAAAAGGAAAGAAAACCTGAAAGGCTTCTGATTGTAAAGTTGCACCAGACATTTTATTAAGGTTTTTTATGCTCTCGCTGAAAAATGTAAAGCCAAGCTATGCGCAGCTTGGCTCACTTCTGATAATACATTTTTTGTCGTGTTAGTTTCATGAAAAAGCATCGCTTTGTTCGCACATATTTCAAATAGAATTCAAGAGCGAAATCGCAAAATATTTAAAAACAATATATATTTAGTATTCCCGATGGCGTGTTAAGGTATTTTCTCTATTTTTTCAGCATGCCTTCGTGGCGTAATTGGAAGCCTACTCGACGCATATTCAAGAGGTCTAGGTTTCGAGTCGCGGCGAAGGTATTGCATATTTTGCACATCTCCAGCATCAAACACCCTAATGAATATACAAGTGGCACCCGAACCAAAAGGAAAGGTTGTAGACGATAATTCTTCACCACAAGAATTTGGCGACTGGGTTCCCTAATCCCCAGTCTCTCTTTAAATGAGGGAGTATATAAGGTATTTTTCCATCCTTTCCGCATGCGTTCGTGTGTAATTGGAAAAATATTTGATGCGTATTCGAAAAGTCCAGTCATGATGTGGGCTTGCATATTTTTCATATCCTAATGACTTTACAACCTTCACTATTTATAATTAGGAATTTTAATTAGTAACTAAATAATAGGAATTTGCAAATCAAGGATTTAAAAAATATGTTCTTTTTCCTATCTTTATCAAGGCCGTTTACAGCTTAATCCAATAAAGTTATACACTCACAGACATTAAAAATTATAAAAAAAAATTGAACATTTAAAATTAAACTTGTGTTAAACCATTTAAAGCTATTTGAGCTTACAGATGCACAGCAATCTACCACAATTAGACACGTATTCTTAAAGTCCGCGGTTCAACGTCTAGCGACAACACTGCGCATTTCGCACGCCTACAGCATCAAAAACATTAATTAATTCTACAAAGGTTATCATTTATTTTTTTATAGTCACTATTTTATTCCGCCTCAAACTAGCCACTCGAGTGGCCAGCTGCCTGGAAGAGTTATCAAAAAAAAAAAAAAAAAAAAAAAGTATAAAATTATTTTCATGAGTTCAGTGTCAACACATAGCTTTCAAATAGACAAATTTGTGTATTAAAATTAAAAGATAAATATTTTATATTTTGCTGAATAATAACAGTCTGGTTCTCTGAAGATAAAAGTTTTATTTTGAGCAGTGATGTTTGCCACTTCTCGCTTTCAGATTTCGAAGTTTGTTAAGCAAAAGTTAGTTGAAGTTATACCCGATCTTCGAGGTGCTCATATTCTGGTAGAGGCCTTCATGTATTAAAAATACGATGGCTCTAGGAGTCGTCTCTTTTCCATAGGACAAAATACATAAATGCATTCTTACAGATTCTTTACTATTTCTTTAAGTATTAAATCGAGCTAACATTTTGATTCGGACACAAAAGTGATACAGACAAAAAATGAGTACCGAGATTAAAAAATGGCTTATGAAAACATGGTTAGTTTTTAAAAAAAATAAAAAAGACATCTAATTAATATTTTGTATCATTGCTTTTTTAAAAGAGGGTGAAGAGGTTATATTATAACTCTTGAAAATTTAAAATCTTTATAATGGACAAATATTTGGAAAAAATGGAGTGATTTTTGAAAATTTGCCAAATTTCCAGAAATTAGGTCAGAAATTTCTTATCAATTTTATTTTGAAGATGTTTTCCTGCTCTTTCTGATGGCGCAAAGAGTAAAATTCTGATATCTTCAGTTTGTTTGTTTAGGTAAGATATGTGAAAAAAATCGCTTGAACATTAAAGTAAAAAAGAATCTAAAGATATTTTTAAAAAATCGCTTCACCACATTATATTAATGTCTATAAGCCCTGCTTGCGGAAAATTGTAACTCGATAACTAATCAAAAAGTATGTTATCGACCGATGAAATACTTTTGATCTTATGACACACCCTGAGTAAACTACACGAAATTTTCTAAAAATCTAAGACACACAGAGTCTGTTATTTCAAGCGTTAATTGTCAACCGGTAAGCTGTGAATATTATGTGTGGATGTACATAGGTCAACGTATGTCATAGGCTAGAAATTATTTACAATATTATTATTTGTATTACAACGTTCAATTAAACTATCACCATCTAGTAATCATAAACGGCGTATTACAATTAATTCAGAGGATATTCTACACAAGGATATTCTTCATCGCATATATTATAGCTCAGTTATTAGAGAATATACTTGCAGAATATTTTTATAGAATCGTCATGCATGTTAGGGATTCTCGTTACTAAAATTTGTTAACAATCTTAAGCCTGGCCTCTTCCAATTCCAGTACTGATATGTTATTGAATACGAAATACTTCAAAGTATCATTTGTGTTAACTTTGAGGAATCCAGAGTTCAGGAACTTTAGAATTTCAGTGATGGTTAATGAAACTTATTAACCTTTAAAATGAACTTTATGATAATGTTTGCTTAAGTAGTCAGTGTAGTCAATTTACTTAAGCAAAACTGACTATCGAAAATCAAATGATCTTATACGGAGGATGTATGTGTGAATATGGCTCATAGTGCAGTAAGAGATCTAATAATCTAAACTTTTATTTGCTAAATACTTCAACCAGATTTGTATAAAACGCAATGATAGATTTGTATTGGAAGATGCCTTTTAAAAATTAACATTCAAATGTATGATCGAAATGTATTTAACTTTCTATTAAAGGCTTGCTAATAGCTTATAGACGGATACTCTATAAGTACAGGAAAGCAGGGAATCACAGGAAGAAACAAACCTTTTCCTTTTTACATTTTGATAGTTTAAGTTTCAATAATAGCTCTTTCAAATAAAGCAGGATGCCAAATGTTCTTAATTTCATAGATGCAGTTTGTAGAAGCAATTACTTAAATATTTAGAAATGCGCTGATTCATCTCGAATAAACGGGGCCGGAATTAGTACCACTTCTGATTACTGATATATGTAAATAGCGTAATTTACCATTAACCATATTATTAGATCTTCCACTTAGATTGCTTTTCATAACAGCACATGTTTCATCATTGAGCCATTTTAGCAGAATATATTCTACATCGATATATTGTTCATCTTTACATAATTTTGTGAACACTTCCGTTCTTTAGCAACATAAATTAACCTTATAACCATTATGTAATATGAGATTTACCGTAGGTTATGAGCTTTCTAATTAAAAAGGTCTTTTTTATTGACTAATTTGAGAACAGCTATTATAGCATTTAAGCAAATCACTTTTCAAACTTAAGTTTTGCCGTTTAGATATTTTAAGGTATGTGCCTACCCTAAATTCGTCGTTTTTGTAAAAATTTTCGAAACTTTTTTTTATTTATTCGTTTTATAGGCCATATATTTAGGTTTCCAAAAATGCTTTATTTTTGTGTTTACGATAAATAGAAGCAAAGTTATAGTATAAAAAGTAAACCGGAAGTGAATTTTTGGATGCCGGAAGTTGGCATTTAAATGTTCGTAAAAATGTAAACAATAAGTTTAAACAACTATTTTTTAATTATTAAACAATATAAAAGCTGTAAAAACAACACATCTTTAACTGTGTGACACTTTGCTGATAAAATGCCTACATGGGAAGACTCTAAAACAATAATGAGTATTTTAATTACCTTTTGAGGTATATTTTACCTAAAGAAACTTTTGTCCAACTGAAAACATTGCTTTTAGGTGAAGATATTGCTGTATTATTGTTTAATTCCAGATATTTAGGACTTTTACCTATTTTCAGGTATATAGAAATAGAAATTAATCCCATTATGCTTGAAAGCTACATGGGAATAGACAAACAGCGAATTCAGAAATAGAAACGCCAATCTCTACAAGCAGCAAACTTAACCAGTAAAATGCTAAAAGAAAGTCAAAATTAGTTAAGAATGAAGTAAAAGAGGGCCGAACATACAAATACGGCGAATTTTAAAGGTCTAAACTGACTACAAAATTTTTTGTGCTGTATTAAAATCTTTAAATGCATTTTCTGAGAAATTGTGTTTTTCGTTACTTTTCATTGCGATTACATTAATTTTTCAAAATGTATTTAGAATTTGAAAAGAAATTTTGCCAAAATGTTTTATTCATCTTTATTTGTGTTCTGTAGCAAAATCTAACCTCTTTGTATTTATTTATTGATTTTATTGACAGTATTTGTAAGAAAAGAGGATTTTTTTTGTTTAAATTTTGAGTTCTTGCCCCAAGTTTTGAATGTTTCAAAAAAATTTTATAAGTACTGCAAATCTTTTGCTACAGAACACAGGTAAGTATGTTAATTATATACTGTGTAAAAATTAATGAAGTATATTCATTAGAATTTATTTTAGGAGATCTGGCGTAAATGAAAATTTTCACAAAAATTTTACTAAATATTGCCAATTTGAAAAATTAATATTTTGAAAAATTAATGAAACGTTCTATAAAATTCCATTTAAATTCACAGTTTTATATCCCATCTTACTCAAAAACATGTGTGTTTAATTAAAATTTTATGTATTTAAAAAAAGGGCTCCGTATGTAGGCACATACCTTAATACAGAAGCAAACTACAACCTTATATTTATCAAATGAATTGCATCGAAAATAGCCAATCAGTAGTATTTTTACATGGGTGCATATTTCTCACTCCTATCCAGTTAATCCTTAATAATCCTTGCCCTTTAACAAGCGGCTCTTGTTGTATTAGCTTGTTTTAACTTTTACTTCTTTCGCAATCGATTGTAGGAAAACTTGTATATTTTGACCTCACCGAGTACCTTAACCTTCAATCAACTGTCACTAGACAATTGATTGAAGAAGAAAGTAAAACTTACTGAGCGTATTTGTTATTTATTTATTACAGTTTAGGATTGCGATTTTCTAAGCGAAGCTAAAGCTTCTTCATTCATATTAATCTGTTTCTTGGAAATTTATTTGCATTAAGTTGATAATTGCAATAATCAGTGATTTATTAAAGGAATAAATTTCTAATTTAAATACTTCTATGTAATCATGTATTCCAAAAAATCTTTTGTTAATATCAAGTGGCGTAACTCGCAAACAATGTATAATGGGAAACATTTGACTATTCTTTATCTGCGTATAGAAATACGCGATGTGAAAGCAAGCCTTCACATTTTATTCTGATTTTCATTTTAACTGTGGCAACACGACATTGACTAAAAAGACTCTAAATAGACCGGTTTTGAAGCCATCCTCTTCCTTCCGTCTTAAGTGTTACGCTCGCAAGTATGAATATTAGCTGCAGGACATGTGTGATAACTTTTCGTCCTACGCTGATTCGGCGCGATAGCTCTCATTAGGAAGTCCTCGTGCTTCTTCATATAATTACTATTTTCATACCTGTGAACATGCTAAATATTCGTTCATCAAGATATTTTTTTCTTGTCACGTACACTGCTTGTATAAAGAAGAATTCTTAAATTCAGAATTGAATCTAGTGGCAAATTCTTGAGGCCCTTGTTCCTTTGAGTCACGAGATCAGCAAAGCAGCGCATTTTGTTAAAAAATAGTTACACATTTTTCTTTAATAGCAAGTTCTATAGTATTCTGATAGAATGACGTTGAAATTTAATCATTGACTTCGGCGATATTTCAAGATTTCACTTCCTTTGATGTCCTATTCTTGTATGATGCACAAGCGAATGTCATTATGTAACTGGTATAATCCAGGTTTCTTGTGACCAGATATGTATCTAAATTTCTACTACAATATTAATGTTCTGAATAAATACGTATTTCACAGGTAAAGATATTACGCATTCGTTTTAGGTACTATACATGGGAAAGTCAACATTTATCCTTTATTCCAACTCTAGGTTATTAAAGCACACCTGGCTCAAATGTTAGCATTTTCTTTCATTCGGGTTATTGTTGGTCTATATTTAAACATGGTAAAAATAAAACTTAAATTATCACTTTTTTTTTTTTTTTTTTTTTTTGCTTATCGCAGGTATAGTTCACTAACATTTGGTACCCTGACTCTTAAATTTTACAGCATATCATAAAGTTCTTTAGCTATTCTATGAGAAAAGCTCTTAATGGTCTAGACAAATTATATAGGTTCTGTTTCACTAATTTTGATGTACATTTACATTAGCGATAATTAAAATGGCAACACCATTATGGAAGTAATCAATGAACATGAAATTTTTCTGATAGATGGAGCATAGTAGGAGATGATAATGGCTGGCAGTGCAGTGCAAATGCAAATGATATAAGCCTGTATGCCATCTGGAGTAATTTAGCCGCTAATCAAATGGCCTCAAAATATGAATGCGAAGATTCGTTTACTATAACGCTAATGGATTTAACTACTTTATGCAAATCACAAGTTGTAAAGAGACAATAGTCGAAGAATTTATTTATAATTAATAAATTTATAATAAATTTGTTTCAGTTCAATGGTCTACCAAATAACATATAACCAAATAAACAGTCGCCCCACTATCTAGTAATTTAAAAAACAGAAGCCTAAAAACAGTTTTAAAAAACTGATTGTAAAACTGATTGTTTTGCACTTTTGTTAACCTTACAGAAAGTTTGCTATGAGGAATCCTAATAATTACGCACGCAAATATATTGTTATAAAGCCCACATTTGCGTAACATTAATTGATAGTGTGAAAACAGCACATGTTTCATCACTATTTACAAAAATGACATTAAATTTTAGTACTTATTTTTGTTTAAAAATATAATTTTCTTTCTCAAACTTCAAGCTTATTGAATAAACGGGTGAAAGATATTTGCATTACATTTACTCCAAAGGAATTCATATTTCCTTTAATAACTTAAAACTATATAACCAAAATAATGTGATACATTTGCAGGCCGTGTTAAAATTACCTAATTGCATAGTATGACATGTAAGTTTACAGAAATTTAGTTTTTAGCTAAACGTCTCATTTAACCAAGGATATGAAAACGTCATTTTTTGTTTCATATTTTTGTTTTAATCATTGTATTATTCTTTGTTTCGCAGGCCCGCCAGCGGCCGAGAGGTAAAGTCGCTGAACACTGGTAGTTCGGTCCGAGGTTCGAATCCCGCGAACGGGCTGGCTGTATGGGTGTTTTCGTGGTTTTCCCCATGTGTAACGTGTATACGAGCAGGTTTCCCTTAGAAAGTCCTCCACGAAGGCATCCCTCCCCTTCCCAGATAGCCCTAGTGTGTTTTGCCATAATTAAATACACACATACACACTTTCTTTTACAAACAAGTTTAGGAATTTATGTTCAACCACATTTTTATTTTTTTTAAATGAGGAACAAAAAGTAAGTATACTTCTTAGATATGATCAAGAGTAAATATAACTTTACATATCAAGTACTTCGAATAGAAGTTTCGCAACAAAAATTGAACTTTAAATTCAAAATATCTAACATCTTTCTTCGTAATTATTTCTTTTAAAAAGAGACTTACAGATAAAAAATAAATTTCCTCTTCTAAACTGCGATAATTAATTATAAGAATCTTCACTTTTGTTCCTTTCAATAACATATACAGCTTTAATAATAAAAATCTCAGAAACTTTGAAAGAAATATAGCGGCAAAAGTGTCTCAGAAAAGAAAAATATTGACAAAAATATTGAATGGGAAACAAAGACGAAAATTAAGTCTTGTAGTTATTTAAAAATATCTGTAATTAAAAGTTATATTTTACCTTTTATATCTGCTTTAATCAAACTGAATTTATAATGAGAATTTTTTCAACAATTCTTTTGTAATATTTTAATTAGATGAGAAACTCACTTTTGTTACTGATGCAGATTTAAACAGATAGTTTTAAAAATAAGAATAAAAACTTCGTTCAGTTTTGGTTATTCGATATTCTGTAATTTTCATTTTTTATAATCGTTTCCCGTTAAGCTTCGTGTGATGAGACAATAATAACCTGGTTTATTTTAGCCTCTATTATTGGTTTGTTTTAACATCTGTTTTTTACAAGTGTAAGACCTACAAAGAATGGAGGAATGTAGTTTTGCAAAGTGTACAAATGCAAATTCGAGAAAAAATATTTATAACACCATTTACGAATATTTTCATAAAAAACGTATATGGATAAATTAAATATTTCATCATGCTTAGTAATTTCTTAATGCACAGAATTAACAACCAACAACAATATGAGGCAAGCATGATTTCAGCTAAAGAAAGACGTGTTCGAAATCTTAAAAATCACGTACCCACCTCATTAATATTCATCAAATATTAAATAAAAATTTTAACTGGAATACAGGATAAATCGGAAATAACGACAAACGTCGTAATTTATTTATTAGCTCATTACAATAGCGATTAGAATAGTAACACAGGTTA
Organism: Stegodyphus dumicola; assembly: GCF_044657685.1. Taxonomy (NCBI): domain Eukaryota; kingdom Metazoa; phylum Arthropoda; class Arachnida; order Araneae; family Eresidae; genus Stegodyphus; species Stegodyphus dumicola. The sequence goes on along the minus strand of NC_140770.1, from coordinate 103,810,182 downwards.
TGCATAATAATGATCAATATATATATATATATATATATATATATATATTAGAACTATATACATACATACATATATATAGTTCTAAAATTTCAGTAAATCCGTAAAACGTAATCCTGATTCGCCTATTTAAGGAAAAGGTATAAAAATCAGTAAGCCTTTTGTACGATATTCTTAAAGTTAGTTAAAACTATTGATATTTTAAAATTAAAATTAAGTTAAAAAATCCGTAAACGCAGCAGTGAAAAAAATGAACACATGAGGCACTGTAGATAGAAATGCGACAAAATACGAAAACAAAATATTAATATTCCTTCTTTAGTGCTTCAAACAAAGCTTTGCAAGGGGTACGTGTTTGAAGCACTAAAATATGTCGTTTAATGAGTTTCGAATGCATATTTCGTTCCTCTGGACAATTTGAGAATTTAGCACTGTATTAAATAAATTTCTGTTTACGATAAATACGATCACGAGGAATCTCATGTAAGTTCCCAGCTTCCCCTCCATGATTTTGTAATTTGCTGTCCTGCATGTATTTGTAATTTGCAATTGCTTTGTAAAAGAGTCTCAGAAACAGACACAAGAAAAATAATAAAAAAAAAAACAAGTTCAAATACCTAAGCACTGAGCCTATATTCAAAAATAAAAAAAAAAAGGAAAGAATAAATTGAAAGAGAAAATGTCGAATAGTAAGGAAAACTTAGAAATATTGAAAAACGTAATGACCTTGGAGAGGTTTCATTCTTGTATAGTGTAATAAAATTTGATGTCAATACAAAATTATTTTGCTATGGATTTTGCAATATGGAATTACGGATGTATATATATAAGACCAAATACAAAGAAATAATTATTTTGCATTTCTAATCCAGGTAACTAAATTTCTTCCCGTTTTTAAATTTTTTATTTTTACTAAATTTTTAATGTATTAACAGAAATTTGTTGTTATTCTTATCGATTTTATCAGTTTAAAATTCCTTATTTTTTAAATTAAACATTTTGCACATTTGGTTTTTCTATTATACGTGCGAGTGTATTTTTCCATTTTAAAAGCTTTTTTGCTGTTGTGTTACAGGTTTTCAGATCTTATTCTTCTATTTTCATTTTTTACTTTTTATTTTATTTTATTTTATTTTATAAAATTTTCACTTATTTTTTCATGCGTTGGATTACTTATATTTTACATGTTTTTTGACTCTCTTCTAAAATCGCAATTTTTAGTCCAAAGGGATTTGAATCCCGAAGGACTATTAGTTTCGTTTTGGCATTTTGCGTCGGACGGATAAATGTCGGTTCACTTTTCAAACTGTTGCCATAAAATGTTAGAGTCCTGCATTATATTTGAAGAAATTAAATAATGAAAATCTGCGTAAATGTATGTATATTTCTCACATTGTCATAAAATAACGGTACATAGAGTCATCGAATTTTGAATAACGTAATCCTCCAACGAATATGAGCATGTGGAAGACCAAATTTGAAATTTGAAATTTGTTTTATGATCGATTTCCTATTTTTTAAAACTTTGACGAATTTTTGATTAACAAACTCAAGGATTTCAAAGCGAGCAATGGCAACGTTGTGCAGAAAAAACATGTTTATCTCCAGCGCGTGAGTCTCTGTATCGGAAATTCTAAAGATATGCTCGTTTTAAAACTATTTTGCGATATTGCTGTTGCACTGGATCTTATGGTTTAAGTGCGAGGAACATGATATTTAATAAAGAAACGTAACACACAAAATGTTAGAAAACGCCCCTTTGGACGTAATTTAAAATCTGAAACATTTCAGATTTTTTTTTTTTTTATTTTATGCTTTATTGTTTATTTACGATTTATACTATTGTTTTAACACGGGCTGAATGTTTTCAAAATGTTCATATAATTTTGTTTCTTCAAATGTTGAAATAAAGAACTTGCATTAGGTTTTTTTTTCAAGTATTAGATTATTAATTTTTTAAATCGTGTTTTTGATTTCAATTTTCTCAAATTTATTTTATAAATATGTGCATTTTTTGCAATATTTTTGAATTTGTCTATGTTTTTGGTGTGTTCTGTTTTAAGTATAGAACACTATAACATAAGTCATATACAATAGGTACTACTAAACATCATCACTGTGTAATTGTAAATTCATAACTTTGAGAATGTGTAAGCCAAAATAAACAATAAATTCAGTAATTTCAATTATCAAAGTTGCGTTGTGAAAGCCAATTAAAACCCATTGTATGAATAAGGTCCAGTGTAAGATAACTAAAATTAAAAACAATAGAAAGTAAGTAAATCAAACTAAAGTTTATTTATGGTAACACGATTAAGAATACAAGTTACATTTTAAATTGGTGGTGACGGGTCATCTAATTATCTGAAGAAACAAAGGGAAAAAAATAATTTGTAAAACATACCTCATTTAACATATATAAAATTTCACGGTCACGGATGGGCCCCATCGTACAAAATTTGGATTACTTGATACAGGTGAAAACAATGGCAGGGTAACAATCTCCTTGCAGGGAATAATTGCGATACGTCGGGAAAACCATCTGTAAGAAGAAATAAAAGTACGAGAAAAAATTAGTAGAAAGGAAAATCTTTGGAGGCCAGGCTTTTCTCCTTTCTGCCGCTTCCAACCGGCAAGACACCGGTCTTACCAAATCCACAGGCCATTCTTAAGTCAGGAAATAAGCAAGGAGTATGGATTCAGTACGCCTTTTTTCTGTGAAGGTTCTTGAAACGATCGTCACATCCTCGTCTCCGAAGATGCTGCCCTCCACGCTGTACCGTAAAAGTGTCATCTTTTTCCCTTCCTTCGCAGCTCTCCGTCTAAACAAAAGTCTATCTAAAATTTATTTTCTCCATCTCTTCGTCAATGCCAATGATTTGCAAATTTCGGAGTGCCTGTGGTTCAAAACCATTTACCTCCACATCAGAATTACTAAAAGTGAGCAGAAATTGGAAAAATTTGGCATAAGTGATTTACTTGATGCTCAATAGAGGGAGCCACAGGCTCGAGAAAGTTTAGGGATAGAGATGAGAATATAAAAACTTAAGTATCATAAATTTTTTTATAAGTTTTTATAATTTTTTGTATTTTATATTTTATACTTTTTTTGGTTTTTATAATTTTTTATACACAGTACAAACACTAAAGCAAAAAGCGGATAGGAAAGAGTTTACGATTAATAGGCTCATTGGCATGTGGCTTGTGTTGGAGAGTGCATATAATTACTGGGATCACGATGAAAATATTCTTAGGCAGATTTAAAATCTGCAGGAGATGTGATTCTTAAGTAAACAGATTGATAACTTTGCTTGAAGATCTTGATTGCAGTTGTAAAAGATGAAATAAGCAATTATATGGCAGCTCGCTGAAGAGACGTCCTTCCTTCATGGCGCGGGGGCTGGAACTGAAGTTGAGAGGGTCTTGTCTTGTCTTGTCTTTTGAATGGTTAGGAGGCAATTAGCAGCCTCTGCTGCTTTAACCACCGCTTTTGAAAAAATGCCTTTAGGCGTTGGTATATATGATTGCAAAAATGGGCGTGTAACGCCGCGCCTACTAGGCGAAGCTGAAGCAAATACAAAGGTATGTAGAATGAGAAAGCATCTGGGAGCTGTTCGAGCTGTGACGAAAGATATAACTAGCTGAAAAGTTTGCTTAATAAAGCATTTGAAAAAATAAACATTAAGTAATTTAAATTAAGTATGCTTTTGAAACAGGTTCAGAATGAAATGGATCGTAATTATACTGGTGGGAGCGGCTCAAATGAGGAATAAGTCAACAGTAACATATTTCTGGTGAATTTCAAGAGTTCTCGTACGAGAAATGTCAAAGTCATATAAATTAACAGTATTCACAAACAGTTCACCCTGTACAAAGTCCTGGAATAAACACACTTTTTAAGAAACACTTGTAATTTTAAAAGACACAATATTTCAGCATAAGTCACAGTTTAGAAGGCGGGATGGTGAAACACACATAATTAAGTCAGTTTGTGTGTCCCTAACAAAGTCTTTTTATAGGAACACTAATAAAATATAAAATTCTTGAAAATAATGATATAAAGTAGTAATCCACTGAGCTTTTTTAAGTCCTAAATAAGTTGAAAAAAACACAAAAGTCTCTAGTGGGGAAATATTTACAGTATGTACAGCTATTTACAAGTTTCACCACCTTGGATTATGAAAAATGCTCCTAGGACGCTTAGCAGCATTTTCAAGTGTTGGATCATAATTGATTAGTTCCTTAATATGATCATATTGAGACTGTTCAATTTTACTATAAAAGTTGTGGCAGGTTGAAATAATTTGGTCAGCAATTGGTCTGATTTTTAATTCTTTGTGTATTTGCAAATTTCTAACGAACCAAGGAGAATTAACTATTTCTCTTAGAATCTTGTTTTGAAAGACTTGTAACTTGTGTCTGTACGTTTTGAACACTGTAGCCCATATGGGAATTGCGTAAAGTAGTGTCGGTCTAATCAGCATCATGTAAACTCTTTTCTTTAATTGAATGTTTAATTTTGAGTCTCTTTTGATGAGAGGGTACAGAGCCATTTTTGCGACTGTAGCTTTCCGTAAGGCATATGCAGTCTGTTCCTTGAAGAGGAGTTGTGAATCGAAAATGACACCCAGGTATTTAGTACTATTGACGACGGGGAGTGGCTGATCTTCTATCTTTATATTTACGTTTACTGGAGTAAATTTTCTATACCTTCTAAAGAGCAGAATTTGACATTTAGCCGGATTGACTTTAAGTTTCCAAGATTTGAGGTAATGTGCGATGATGTTAACTGCTTCTTCTAATTTGTCTACGGCAAACTGTGGTTTTAAAGATTTTGTAAAAATAGCGGTGTCATCTGCATATTTCACAAGTTTTGAATTTAGTGGGATTGGCATATCATTAGTAAAGATATTAAAGAGAATTGGCCCCAAAACACTTCCCTGGGCGACGCCGCTTTTGATTCTTTTTCTTGAGGATAAAGTGTTATTGATTTTGACATGAAAATTGCGATTTTTTAGATAACTTTGCATTAGTTTGATAAAATTTATAGGCAGATGAGCAAGGTGTAGCTTAAAGAGGAGTCCCTCATGCCACACCTTGTCAAATGCCTTTTCTAAATCTAGGAAACAGCTTGCAATAGTATTTTTTTTGGAAAAGGAATCGGCAATAAATTCAGTAACATTGAGAAGTTGATGTACTGTGCTATGCTGTGGGCGAAAACCAAACTGTTCATTTTGAATTATCCCTCTATCTTCCAAGTGTCTCGTCAGCCGTTTCTGTAGAACTCGCTCAAAAACTTTGCTAAGACTTGGAAGCAGGCTAATTGGGCGATAAGAGTTAACATTTTTTGGATCTTTGCCAGGTTTAACAAAAGTAATGATATGTGCCATTTTCCACTGCTGCGGAAAATAGTTAAGCCTTATGCAGGCATTAATTATGTTGGTAATTAGGACAATATATCCCTTGGGGAGAATTTTGAGCACTTTATTTGTTATCCCGTCGTAGCCGGGGGCCTTTCTATTTTTCAGATTTTTTATAATGTTTTGAATTTCAATGGGCGAGGTGTAACCAATATGCTGTCCATTTGTTCTATCAGGAAGGTGAATGATGAAATTAAAAACTTCCTCTTCTATATCTTCATCTTGTGAGTTATTTGTCGTGAAGGTTTTTTCAAGGTGTGTTGCAAGAACTTCTGCCATATCTTTTTCAGAATATGCGATTCCAGTATCGGTGTGCAACGGTCCAATGTTGTCGCTATGAGTTTTTCTGAGCGCTTTCCCAATACGCCACACTGTATCAGGGTTGAAGTCCATTGAGTCTAATAAATTATTCCAACTATCAGATCTGTATTCACTTAGAAGATTTTTAATATTCCTATTTTTTCTGTTAAGAATTCTTTTGATATTAGGATCAGCAGTACGGCGCCAAATTTTAGCGGTGCGATTTTTGTCCTTAATTTTGTCAATAATGTCATCCGGAAGTTTTTCTTTTTTATGTTCTTCATATTTAGTAGATTTGTCAAGAGCACTTTTTATACAATTATTGACCTTAGTGATTTGATACTCAATGTCAGTAATATCGGCTAAAGCAGGATGCGCTGGTAGTTTTTCCAGAGAATGAATGAATTTATCCCAGTTTGTGATTTTTCTAAGTGGAATATTTTTTTCAAAGCCTTAATAAGTAAATCTGACAGGGAGATGATCGGAAGTTAGCTGGTGTGAAACTTGTAGGAAGGGAATTTGTGCAATATTTTTTGTGATAACAATATCAAGAACTTCAGCGCTGCCAGTATGGCTGTATCTGGTGGGATCCGTTGGTCCAAAGATACTTAAATCATTTGTAAGGGCATAATTATGAAGGAAGTTCCCGTTTGCATTTGCACGTCGAGAGTTCCAGGAGTGATGCTTCGCGTTTAAGTCTCCGGCTAGTATTGTGGGAAGCATAATGCCGCTAAAGATGTTCATGTCACTGTTGCTGATATTATGTCCCGGGGGATTATAAGCAGAAATAATCACAATAGGTTCATTAGTGCGAGAGTGAGCTATGATGGCAGTAGTTTCAATATTACTAGAACTTGGGAGATTAAAATAGGTGGCCTGCAAGTGTCTTCTGATGAGAATCAGGGTGCCACCACCCCTGTTATTTTCTCTGTCTTTTCTAAAGGTTCTATAACCTTGGATGTTAAATTTATCACTAGCTCGAAGATGTGTCTCGTTAATTAAGAAAATATCAATGTCATGGCAATTAAGAAAGTTTATGATCTCAGTGTTCTTGCCGCGAACTCCGTTGGCATTAAAGAAGGCGAAATTTAAACTGCTGGAGGCAGTAAGTTGGATGCTTGCATAGTTATTTACAATATTAACACTCATAATTTAAATTTGCTAAAAGTTCAAAGGCTTCCCACCCTATTTGGAGCTTTTCCATTGTTGACTTGGCTTTAAAAAAGCGTTCAAATAGCGCTTTGCCTTGAGTAAATAGATTTTTGATCCATTTCAGGAAATCCGGGGCGGAGCCTGATTGTTCTCTTTCGTGAGCTTCATTCTGGTTGACTGATGAGGGACTGGCTTCATTAACATTTTCGTTAGTGTTTCTCCTACTCGGTAATGGGGGGAAGTTCTCCAAGTTGTTTTCTGGAGGATTTGTTCTTGTCTTTCTCCAGGCATCTCTTTGATTTTCTTTTTCAGCAATCTTACGTTTAATATTGTCAGGGTGCATTTCGCAACCCCTGTAGGAACTGACGTGGGGTCCCCCACAAAGGCAACACTTTCCTGGAAGATTTCTATCTTTTGTACAGCTAGTGGTGATATGGTTTAATCCGCACTTTAAGCATCTTGGTTTATGTTTGCAGTGGGAGCGACTATGTCCATATCTCTGACAGTTATGGCACTGTTTGTGTCCTGGGGTTGGTTGGAAAGAGGTAATTTTGACCGCAAGGTCCAAGATATGTGTTACCTGAAATATCTTTTTTCCTTCAACAGTCCGTGGGACTTCTACAAGGAAAGTTGGCAATTTGACAATTTCATTGTCAATCTTTTTGGTTATCTGTCTAACCGTTTTAACTGGAATTTTTAATTGTTGGAGTTCTTCTAATATTTCTTCAGGTTTAGTATACACTGAAAGCTTCTTTATTACTACTCTAATGGGCTTATCCCTTGGTAGGGGAAAAGTGTGATAAGGTATTTCCTTATTATCCAAAAATTTTGTGACTGAGCGATAGTCATCGTCAGATTTGACTTTTATGTGGATGTCTCCACCTTTTTGTACGCACTCCATAGCTGTGGTAAATTTTTTAATTTCATCTCTAAGGGGCTTCCAAGACGTAACATCAGATATTATAATCGGCGGTACACGGTTTGCAGTTTTTCTAGGGGCTATGAATTCGCCTTCTTCTGATTGATCCATATCCTGAAGGTTTGTGTTGGGCGTTTGATTGACTTCCGTGCTGTCATCTATTCTAAGGGTAGAATATCTATTTTTTATTGTTGTAACAGATGAGTTACTGCTATCACTTAAAATACGCTTGTGCGTTTTTTTGGGTTTAATCCAAGTTTCGCCCTGCTTAAGAGAGTTATTGTCTTGCACATTGACATTATTCATGTTTTGTTGGGTACGAATCTGACCAATTCCTACAATCTCATCAATTTCCTTTGAAGATTTAACATTTTTTAATTGCCGTTTACTGAAGAGTTTGGCTACCATAACCTGAAAAAATTTTTCAACTTCTGGATCAACTATTTTTTGACCACTATCAATAAGATTTTTTTGGATTTGCAAATAGGTAGATATAGCATCTAATTCCTCTTCTGAACCACTTTCAATAAGATTTTCGATAACATTTTTATCATTAATTAAGTTTAAAGTCTGAATGTACTCTAAATTTGGATTCATTGCAACAGTCCAAAAAGCCTACCGTCCCCAACGGAAAGGCAAGTCCATTACGAAAACACTTGCAAAAATCAAAAACCAAACTCGAAAATTACTTACGCGCACGATCGATCAGGAACACTTCACCAAGCGACCAGCTCACAGTAACTCCAAAGCTTGAATTGAGTTGAGAGGGCGTGTCTTGCCCTTTTAGATGGCGGATAGATGCCGAACTCTCGGCCAATCACGGCTCTCGGTCTCTTCTGTGAGCTGCGAATAGCAGGATCGTATGCTGGAATCTGCTGAAGTGCTCGGTTATCAATCTGTTCAATTTTGAAGAATAAATTTCGACTAAGCTTTTTAATATGGTAATCTACAGGTTTAATATTTAGGTCCGAATGAATCACATCTGTACGGACGTACCAGGCTGCATTCAGGGCCATACGTAAGGTCTTACTTTGAAAAGATTGAAGTTTTTTGACATGAGTTTTTGCAGCAGTACCCCAGATTGTACATGCATACATGAAGACAGGTCTTATAATTGATGTATAGAGAAGAATTTTGTTTTTAATTGACAGATGGCTCTTTCGAGCTAAGAGAGGGTAGAGTTGGGCTCTAGCACCTTTTGCTTTATTGAGAACATTTTCAATGTGAAGGCGCCAGAGTAATTTTGAATCAAGTACAACTCCTAGGTACTTGTAAGAGTTTGACCAGGGAACATAGTCATCAAAGAATTTAATATTAATGGAAGGGTACGGGAGGCGGCTACGTTTGAAGATCATAGCAGCACATTTAGCAACATTAATTTTTATTTTCCAAGTGATGAGCCAGTGCTCAAGGCTAGAGAGATAACTTTGAATGTTTTGGACCAAGTTTTCAAGGCGTTTGTGTTGGGCTAGGATGGCCGTATCATCTGCATAAAGTGCAAGAGTGTTACTAGGTGATTTTGGTATGTCATTTATGAAAATGTTGAACAAAATTGGGCCTAAAAGTGACCCTTGGGGGACGCCGCTTAGTATAGGACGGGGTGTCGAAATGGAAGAATTAACTCGTACAGAAAAAGATCTATTAGTGAGGTACGAATTAATTATATGAATTAAATGGGCCGAAACGTCAAGTCGTATGAGCTTGATAATAATTCCTATATGCCAAGTCCTATCAAATGCTTTGGCTATGTCAAGAAATAAAGCGCCAGTAAGCATTTTGTTACGAAACCCTTCGTGAATGAACTCCACTGTCCTCAGCAGCTGGTGCGTAGTGCAGTGTTTTGCTCGAAATCCAAATTGTTCATCAATTAGAACGTTGTGATTTCGGAGAAAATCATTCAGGCGTTTAAGTAACACAAATTCGGATATCTTTGATAACGATGATAGGAGGCTGATAGGTCTATAATTTTGAGGATTTGAAAGGCTTTGGCCTGGTTTTGGAATAGGCACAATAAGTGCTTGTTTCCAGCTTTGAGGAAAATAGCAATGCTGTATCATAAAATTTATAAGCATTACTAAGAAAAATAGATAATTGGTGGGTAAATTTTTAATCATACGATTAGAAATAGAGTCCATACCAGGGGCTTTTTTGGGTTTGAGCTTGGTAATGTAATCACTTACCTCGCTCATGGATGTATATTGTATTTCTCTCGCAAAAGGCGAGGAGAGGAAACGTTCAACATTTTGTGGAAAAGAATTTGCGTTGTTCGCAAAAATTCCTTCATTATGTGGTGTAAATTGAGTTTGAAGAGAATCCGCAATTAGTTCGGATTTCTCAGCGTCTGTGTGAGCCACCGCTGCGTCCGTAGCTAAGGACGGAATGTGAGATTTGTGTTTGCGTAGGCGGGCTGATGCGCGCCAAAGGCTGTTATCATTGGTCGTTAGGGACTGAATGTAATTCGTGTATTGTGATTGGAAGAACTGGTCACATGATGCCTTGATCTCATTTTGGAGAGTACGGAATTGAATTTTTAAGCCAGGATTTCTATTTCTTTGCCAAAGTCTCCGTACTTTATTCTTTTCTTTAATTTTGAGTTTAATTTCTTGAGGTATTTTACGAAAATTGGGTCTGAGGGTGGGTTTTGATACTTCCTTATAAGTATCAGTTAGGGTGTTCGTTAACTGATCTACTGACCTTGTCTATATCATGGCTGGATTTAATTTCGAGGGAGGGTAAGCTGTTAGAATTTAGTTTAAAACGAATATTGTCCCAATTTGTTGAGACGAGTGCCGGAAAATTTTGATTAAAAATAGTACAGCTAAGGTCGATGATTACGGGGTTGTGATCTGATGATAAACAATTTTCAACAGTCACTTGGTATCCAAAAGGGATGTTTCTAAAGAGTGCCAAGTCAATAAAAGAGGGGGCACCCCGTGAACCATATCTAGTGGGGGAATCCGGCGCTATGATTTTAATTTGGGCGCACTGAGCCCATTTTAGGAGGCCACGACCAGCAGGGTTTGATCTATGACAACGCCAATGCTGATGGTGACAATTTAAAGCACCAGCTATGATAAGATTATTTGAAAAATTGAGCAGTTTATTAAAATCTACCACAGGAAAATTTCCACCTGGTGGGAGATAGGCAGAGATCATAACTAGGGATGGCGAATTTTGAATAAAAATTTCGATAATTGTTGCTTCAAGTTTGCTCATATTTGGTGTGTCAATTCTGCGATGTGGGATTGAATTTTTTATGTAAATACAAGTGCCACCATGATAAACATCACGTGTATTTGAAGCTTGTCTGTTATTTTTATATAGTGCATAGTTTGCAAGCTTGGGAGCTCTCCCTGGCTGGAGTTTGGTCTCTTGGACAAAAATGATATCAAAATCCTTCTCTTCTACATAGTCTCTAAACTCATGAAATTTGGAAAGAATGCCATTTGCATTCCAGGTGCATAGTTTAAGATTTTTCAATCCTTTCAAAGTAGTGAATTTTAATGAATGTGGGAATCAGAGAATTGGAGAGTAATATAACTCTCAAAGATGTAGTAAGCCGCGTCAGCACCAGATGGAGCCACTCTGAGCTGCGGTAAGGCGTTTTTGAATGCCAAAAGTAATTTGCTCTGGTCAATACCAGGCTGATTAGAAATTTGGATTATAGCCAAAAGAATTTCGGTACAATTTAGTGTCGAATTAGCTCCTAAGGGGACCGATAAATTTGGAATAATTTGTGGTGCTGCCTGTTGCATACCCGTAAGGGCAGCAGAGTATGAAACTCCAGGGCGAGTATTATTTGCACTGGGAGTGTGTGCAGCCGGCAGTGTTGGGAATGTATTTTGTTGTAGATTAAATTTGTTTGTGTTGTCAACGGTCTGACTGGGTTTGGTACTTGGTTTAGGTGGCTGACGATTCTTTGATCCTGGAAATCTCGGGCAGGATCTCCAGTTGGCTGCATGGCTCCCGGAACAGTTGGCGCATTTATTTGGCTCTTCGAAGCGCTTGGTGCAGTCTTTCGCCTGATGCGGGCCAGCGCATCTTACACATCGTTGGGGTAGAGTAGAAACTTCGGAAGAATGAAAGAATCCCTGGCAACGCCAGCATTGCGAGGGTCCTTTCTGGCCTTTGAAATGTTCCATTGCCACTTCTGTTCCAAGGAGTTCAGTGACTGAGTAGATATCTGAAGCTTTTAGACTGTTGTGTATTTGCAGATAGAATAGAGGCATAGGCATCTTGGTTTTGAATTTTTTAAGTTGAGAGATCTTGTGGATTTTATAACCAAGTACTTCAACCGCAGTCTGCACAACGTTGATGGGTGTGTTGGAGGGTAATCCCCTAATGACCACTTTGAGTGGTCTGTCCGATTTTAGTGTATGTGATTTAAATTGAATGTTGTTTTCAGTAAGAAATCTCACGACTGTCCTGTAATCTGATTCGTTAGTGGTGTTGAGGCGTAGAAATTCAATGTCTTGTTTGGATTGGACAGTCGGTGCGTGTCTGCGTAACTGATTTAGTAAAAAGAACCAATCAGCACGCGGTTTAATGAAGATGGGTGGTGGTGTTTGAATTTTAGGTGTTGTATTTTCAGCCGGCTGCTGCGTTATATTTTCTGTATTTTCCGAAACGTTTTGAATGTTTGTGTAAGAATTTGTGATTGGAATGTTGTTAGTATTATCATTAGTGCTGGGTAGTTTCTTTGCAATCAAGTGTTTGGGGGGGACTGCAAAGCCGTCACTGTCGACAGGTCTGGTTCTCTTTTTGGTGTCAGGCTTAGAATTTTCTTTGGGTGGGTCTGAGGATGAGGGTGAGTTAGATTTAGGATTTTTGGTTTCAGGGTCAGATGCTATTGTAGTTTTTTGAAATTCTCTAATGAATTCTTCCTCAGTAGCAGGTAGGGGAAAAAGATTAATATTGAGTTTGGTGCAGAGTGTATGTAAAGAAAATAAAATTTTCTCACCCTCATCCTGAAGTTGCTTCATCATCAATTCTTTGTTGGGAGTTTCTGATCGCTGAAGTCGTTGTATATCAAACAGTAGATCTGTGTGCCTGGTCTTCAGTGCGCAAATCTGTAGAGCGCTTTTAGAGAGTTCGAGAGCAGAAGGAGAGGCTGGAGGAGTTGAGTGCGTGTTCATGTCCGTTTGAACTTGTAGTGGTTGAGAAGTTGAGAGATTGCCTGCTGGCGGCGCCGTATTCAAGGTTTCCATTTTTCCATTGCGGAGCTCAGAGCTCGCACGTCTGTCGCTCTTGACGTCCATGACGCGAATCAAATGTCCCATCTCTTCGTCCCAACGGCGCAGCAACTTTTATACTCGGCGAGATCTTGAAAAAATTGGCGAAGTATGACGCCAAGCACAGCAACCCAAACAGAGAAATCTTCACGGGAAGGGGTTTCCCGATTACCAGAGTTTGGCGAACGACGCAGTTCAACGGTGCAATCTTCAAAGCCACTCTGCTGGGTCAACCTCATCTCTGCTGATGTAAGGGGAGAAGCACTAGCCTCACCCGAGGTGCAAATCCAATATGGCGAGAAACCAATTCGACGACTTTTCACTCCCCTAAACTATCTCCCCATAGAACATTTCCCTGCTAGAGATGTCACAGCAAACAGGGTCCCGTTTAAGTAAAAACTCCAGATGGTGTAGTCATCAGAACAATGCGTTAAAACGCTTGGCGAAAGAATTTCGGGGTGCATAAATCCCCAGATAAGGAATTCTGAGAAACAAATTCTCAGCCGACAACTTTGGATGCGAAAAATTGCAGAACTAGTGAATAGTTTTTCAACACAATAAATGAATTTAGTACAGCAAAAATTAAACTATAATTTAACAATTAAGTTCATTAAAACAATAACACAATATAAATGGTTTCTTCAGAAGAAATTACGTATACACACTCAATATCCAGATTGAGTTTTAATTACAGTTGATTTACCTCACCACCCGTCAGAAAATATGAATTCGATAAACTTTGATAGAAAGAGGGGTAAAAATTAAGTTGCCTCAAATAAAATAAAAATTTAACACACCAAAAGTGCAGCAAACAAGGCTTTAAAATAATTTAAATTAAAAGTTAAACAACCTTAAGGATCAAAAGCAAACAAGTACAAAAACAAGTAAACTTAAGTCCCTAAACTCAAATTAAAATTAAACAACTGCTTAAGAAAACTTTTAAAGCAACCAGACCTAAATTTAAAGTTTACAAAAAGTTACAGTTTAAACTTACAACCAAATTTAAAGAACTATAAAAAATTAATAACTTCAATTACTGATCAAAACTGAATTAAGTAAGCAAATAACTTAGAGCTTGAAAATAATAACAATTAATACATAACAGGTGCTATAATTGCTGACGTTTTTGCTTGTTTACTTCGGTTTATAGAGTTATGACTAATTAAAGACACATATTACTTTTATTGTTTTTCTGAGACTATTTTAAAATTTTTAACCTCAATTTTCGTTTTTGTTAGATCAGAAACAGACTGTCTTATTTATTTACCTAATTCAAAGCACCAGCCCCCTGATGGTGATGCAGAAAAAGATGTAAATTTCATTTTTCATTTTACAATATTTTTTATGTCTGTTTCTTGCAATTTGCCACTGTGCTTCTGGTTGTTTGAGTTTTAGTGCGTAATTGTTCCGAATTCAATGCTTGATGAATCTTAAACGTATTTTTCTATTATATATATATATATATAAACTTAATAAAAGGAAAAAATAAAAGCAATTTTTTTAAAACCGTCCTGCGCTATAGCTGCAGGATTGCAGCAAAAAATTTAACTCGAAAAATAAAAATTAAAAAAAAAAAAAAAAAAAAAATATTTTTCGAGTCTGTACTTCTGTGATCATTTTTATTTTCAAATGTTTTGATTTTATGTTTAACCCTTTACAAGGATGAAGTTATTTGAGGAATCCCCTTACTTTAACTCCCATTTACTTTTAACTTTAAATGCTTTAAGTTTACTTTACTTCAATTAGAGTATTCTTTTTATGATATTTGAAGAGCAAACTTACATCTCTTGATTGGCTCAGCTACTAAACTCCCTAACATAAATAGTTGGTCAGTTAAAATTAAAACTTGAATTACATACTTTTAGGATATTTTTTGATTTTTTCTAGATTTATATTATTTAAATATTTTAATATTAAAGTTTACAAAATTTTTAATAAAACAAAGATAGCAGCTTGGCACTCAACTTTACTTACATAAGCACCATATATATAATTTGCAGAACGCACTTACATCACTTAGGAAATACTTTTACAGAAAGCAACGCTATATGGTAGGTAAGTTAGAATGAAAACTTACTATTTAAATGATGTTAAGTACTTTTAGCTATTTTTTATGTAGTATTTAAGTATTTTCTAAATATGTAATTATATTTTTATGTATTTTTAGTATTTATTTGTTTTTTATAAATTATGAATTAGTTCTTTTTAGTTTCCTATTGGTTTATATAAATTATGTCTAGCTCCTTTTTAGTTTCTTTTTGATTGATATGCATATTCGTGTCAGGGAGGTTTCTATAGACAAGGGTTTCTAAATTAATTTTTCCAAAAGAATTTGATTTAAAAAAAAATTAAAAATCAAATTTAATACTAAACTTTACATTGCTTAATTCTCAAAATACTTCATTATTGGTATTTTCCTTTTAGACCTTTATTTTAATTGCTAATTTCTCAAGGTAACACTTTATTGGTGTTTCTTTTTGGACTTTCTTCACTATGTATTTACTTTTCGTTTTGACTTTTACCCTTGCCTGCATGAATGACGAAACACGAATTGAATGATTGTAGAGTTAGGTTTGGAGGCAACTTCCCCTTGATAAGCCTGTCTCCTGCCTGCTCAACAGTCATTCAGTTATGCATATTAAAAAAAAATAATTAGATTAATTTTAACTTGTTAAATTGGTGAATTTATTTTCATGGTTTGGTTTTGCACTTGATTTACTTATGCTATCTGAATTTAAATGATATTGTAGATTAGTTCAAAAATTAAATCTTTTATATGTTTGCACATTTTTTAAATTTTTGTAATTATTTTAACTTTAAATTTGCTTTTTACGTATATATATGTTTGTTAAAATATATAAATATGTATATATATATATATATATATATGTATCTATATACATTTATATATATAACAAGTAATGGTCTTACGTCTCATTACTTGTTAGCTTTACAATTTCTGTTTCGATCATATATATATATATATATATATATATATATATAATTTATTTCCTAAGCAATATTGATTAATTGATTATATTATCTCCTAAGTTTAATTAAAGTAGAATTATTTTAAAAGAGTGAATCCATACTGGTAAGTTATATATATATATATATTATTTACATATTATATATAAATATACACACGTTACCTGCAAAAGTGCTTACATGGATTTTATATTCGCAACCGTTAGTCAAGTATATAGCTTCAATTAGAAAATTTTATTAAATAGCGCAAAGATTATTTAGCATTTCTAAATTTAAAGAAATAATTTTTTTAAAGATTACGAAATTAAACTTTTTATGTTTTCTTATGGTCCCTATGCTTATGCTTAGGAAATTATGTAGTCTTTATGTGAAAATAAGAAACACATTATTTGGTTCCTGTATAACAAAACTGGTGTATATGTTTAAATTCGAAATTTATCATTTCTGACATCATATTCATTTGAATTGAGGGGTCGGGTAATAAAGAATTAGAATAATTCCCGTTCGGTATTTTATTCTCAAATGTTTTGTGTGATATTGTTTGCTGTTGACTATTATGTTTTATTTATAATTTGGTACTTCGGTTATTCCGGAAGAAATTTCACGTAAGTGATTTATAGGTTTTTAATTTATAAAAATGCGTGATATATTTATATTTGTATCCTTAATGAAGCTTTATTACTTTAAAATCAAAATTGAGCAATCGTGCGAAATGTTTAAACTAGAAATGGTTTTCATCTTTAATAAATGCAAATAATATTACGAGTTGATTGCGTGCAAAAACTGAAGAATGTCAGTGTTTTTTAGAGCAGAAGTTCTATAAGATTCTGCGAATAAGCTGTCAGTTTTGAAAACCTTCATATTGATCAACATTTTTTACAATAAGCTGCATAGAATTGTTCATAGCATAATTTCTTAATAACATCAGAAACTCCTTCCTAAACTGATATTTTATTTTTAGTTGCGCTCGCATTTAAGCATTTTGATCTCCGTTCTGTACACTGCTGTTGAGTATGATGTAAAATTTAAATATTAAATATTTCAGTCTAGTTTTGTTGTACGGAATTCACATGTTTTATGTTTTATTTATTATGACGAGAACAAAATTTACCTAAGCATAAGTATAGGGGCCTGTGAAAAGTATAAAAAGTCAAATTTAATATTTTTTACAAGACTGATTTTAGCTTTGAAAGATGCTAAAACATAAATATTTTTGTCCTTTGAAACACCTTTGTAATTGGAAGTATATGTTTATCAACAACGGTTGGGAAAATAAAAACTTTCGTGCACATTGTATATGGCGCAATCGGTGGGAATTTACCCTATACATCTTTTACAATACAATAGCTATTTACAATGCCTATAAACAAGATCGATGTACACTAAAACTATAGAGCAGAGCTAAATGAAATTACGAAGCTGTTAATGGTTTTCGAAAAGTAAGGGCTTGGTCAACCCGAATAAAAAACAATGATATGGGATTAAGGTTTGAAGAATTGCATCTGAACGTAAACTTTACTCCTGCTCTCTATTCAGAGACAGCAGCTACTTCAAGTATGCAGAGCCTACCGTACCACGTCAACATTAGTCCTACAAAAACTGGCAGGAATTCCTCCCCTAGATTTGATAGTAGAAATGGAGGCAACTATCGTAAGGGTTACCAGGCTGGGTCAAACCTCAGCACTCTGTGGTCATAGTTATCACTACTCGGACAGGAGCAAAACATCTGCAAAAACTTTCATCCAACAGATTTTAATCTCTCCGACGGTATCAGAGTAAACGACCAACCAATTCAAAGCAACAGTAATAACCTTTTCACAGATGGCTCCAAAACGGAGAATGTGACGTTCTCCTAAACGGAGAAGGGCACGGGCAGCGCTTTCTGTAGACTGGAAAATGGAGTTGTAACATTCGAGTGGAAAAGAAAACTAGGTTTGAACAACTCGGTATACCAAGCAGAGGTTCTAGCTATCAGTGCTGCAATTAGATGATGTGAACACATGTCAACAGGACGAATTCGCAATACTCAGTGATTTGGCATGAAGTCTGGTGGCTATCGTGAGTCAAAACTGACGAAGTCCTTTGGTATACCGAATTCAGAAACAGCTTCTGGCAATGCCTATTTCGCAAAGACCCACTTTAAAATGAGTTCCCGCTCACATAGGGATTCAAGGCAACGAAGCTGCTGACCTACTGGCCAAGCAGGCAGCCAACTGCACGGTTATATTAGAAAGGCAAACTAAACTTCCTTCGTCTTACATTAAGCGAACAACTTTGACAAGTCTGTTACAAAATTGGCAAAGTAGATGGCAGAGGTAAGACGAAGGACATTTCGCTTACTGCCAAAAGTTAACATGTAAATAAAGACCCACTGTGCTAGCCTAACACAGTTCTTGACAGGTCATGGACCATTTCCAGTATACCTCAACAGATTCAGACTTAGGGATACTCCTTTTTGCGAATGCGGAGAGGAAGGCGGCACGGACCATTATTACTTTCATTGTGTACATACCAGAACCTGGTCTTGAAGAAAACAGCGGACTGTGCCTGGGCAATGTGGACGTCTAACACACTCGAAAACAGAGTAGATCTTGTTAAAATAGAGAAAATCTCAAGACAATGCGTAAGCAGAAACAACCGTGAATAATATTGTTGCATTTTTCTTTTCTGACGTCAGGTGTTACGTTCGTACAGGGTTCGTGTGGATTTGGAGTGAATAACGACGACACTTGATGAAGTATGGAAACACACTTTATTAGCCAGTATTGTCAGGACAACCTCCAAAACACGTTTTACAGTCGTCGATGAACTACTGTAAACACGCTGACACGATCAGCGACACAGACTTCAGGTTATCATGCTATCACCGTGGAGACAGCTTCCTGTAAAGCACCCGACTCTGTTTTCCGGAGTACAGCACCCGAATCTGCTTGGTCGTTCTCGGAACTCCACGTACTCTCGAGACTCTACACGCTACAATTCGCGATGCACTCGAAGACACACGAGCACAGCTCCCGACTCTTCGTTCCAGTCATTCCCGGAGCTCAACACGCTCTCTCGACGATGCGCTAACCGCGATAGACTAACAGACTTCTTCGGTGCACTCGACGACCCCCTCGGTACTCGCTGCCCGGCTGTCAACTGGATCGTCTCCGCACGGACTAACTAGATGAGACACTAATTCAGAAGTCAAACAACAAAAATCAGCGTTATATTTACAAAATTTTCACAGGACTAGTTTCGATGGTTTTACCGAACCACCATCCTCAGCTGCAAAACCGCAAATGAACAAGATAGGAAATAATGATTAGATAAGATAAGAAAGCCTGGACAAGAATAAACAAGTGGCGCCATCTGTTGGTGAAACCAGAACTAAAACATAATTTCTTTAAAGGCCGAAGGCAAATTTGGATTGGAATTAGGATCGTTAACTAGAACAGAAAGATTTTTATGAATGTGAAATGCCTCTAGAAAATCCAGTTCTCCAATGGAAGATGTTTTTTGAATAATTTTGGCAGCAGAAAAATTGAAATCTGTTGCTCAACATTGTTGGTCCGAAAACCACACTTTCAATTTTTCTGCTGCCAAAATTATTCAAAAAACATCTTCCATTGGAGAACTGGATTTTCTAGAGGCATTTCACATTCATAAAAATCTTTCTGTTCTAGTTAACGATCCTAATTCCAATCCAAATTTGCCTTCGGCCTTTAAAGAAATTATGTTTTAGTTCTGGTTTCACCAACAGATGTCGCCACTTGTTTATTCTTGTCCAGGCTTTCTTATCTTATCTAATCATTATTTCCTATCTTGTTCATTTGCGGTTTGCAGCTGAGGATGGTGGTTCGGTAAAACCATCGAAACTAGTCCTGTGAAAATTTTGTAAATATAACGCTGATTTTTGTTGTTTGACTTCTGAATTAGTATTTATTCGGCGTGTTATTGTGTCTTAATTAGATGAGATACTCTGACTCGCTCTCTCGACAAGGTAAACTCTCTGACTGCGCACCAGCAGGGTTATATAGCTTTCGGGTTGTGTTCGAGAACATTCTAGGCTAAACCGGTAAGAATTCGTTCCAGAAGGTTCTCCATCCGTCCATGGTATATCGCCACTTTTGTCTCCAAATGTCGCCAAAAGGGAGATTTCTCGCCAAATGTGGCAACCCTACCTCCCTTGCCCGTTTATGGCAACCCCAAAACTGCTTTTTGGGGAAGCTATCTCACCGCGCCTCTACATTTCGTAACACTGCCCCCACGCAAGGACTGCACGTCCCGGGCAGTACAGCCCTTGGTCAGAAGCCTAATTTATTACAAACAAAACGGAATGAAACAAACATAAGGTATAAAAAAATAGCATAACTAAAGAAACAGATATTTACACTATGTACAAGTTACATACACAAATTAAACACACCACAATTTTAAATTATACAAATTAAAGTTAAGAATGAATTTCAGTCTCAGTGTTTTCATTGTTTATAGCTAGGTCAAATACGTTTTCACTGCAGTTCTCAGATGCATTTCTGTTTTTCATGTCACAGCCTGAAAATTCAGTCCTTTCAGACTTTTCATTCACTGGAATATCTAAAACAGTTCGTTCACCACTCTGCAGATCATTCGCAGCATGCGTATAGTTCACCTCGATATCTTTAGCAGATGGTACACGCTTATTTTCCAGCGTTTCCTGGAAACCAGCTCCGATATTTGCACCAGGGTCGCGAATAGAATCCGATCCTTTACAAGTAGAAGTATCCGGGTTTAGAATCAAGTCCTTGTCTGCAAAATCTGCACTATGAGACGCACACATATTTTGCGAAATGAGTGAATTTTCTCGCAATACTGGAGCACTCTGCTTTAGTTGTACATCAGCTTCTTCCATCTCAGCATCACATGAACTTTCAGATGTTTCAATACTTGCTAACTGCGGCTTCGTAACTTCACTATCAGTTGTTACGAACTTTTTGTGACGAATTTTCATTTTCTTTCACTTCAGGCATTTGAGAATCAAAAGATTCTTTCCTGTCTTTTATTTCTTCATGTTTTCGTTCTTTCTCTTTAATCCCGTTAGACGTTTCATCTCGCCTGTACATTTCATAACAATATTATGTTTCAAATGTTCATAAATTAAAGCAGATAACCAGAATAACACTTAGAGACTGCAGTTATCAAACTGTAGAAACTGTTATTAGTTTTGGGGTCACCCCCCGTGATGGTATATAATTCCGTTTGGTTCATGTCCTTGGTCGAAAGCCATTATAGCGGTGCACTCACTCACTCTATAATGTGGTCACTGTGTTGATGTCCTATGTCTTCTTCGTCCATTTCTATTCTCTTTTATGTCAAATTTGTTTATGATACTTTCTCAGTTTTAATTTTTATGAAAAATTTGGACTGATATACTCATGCTTATGGCCTCAATAACCCTTTTGAAATATGCCGTGCAATAGGCTCATTTAAAAAAGTAATAAAAGTAATATATATATATATATATATGTGTGTGTGTGTGTGTGCTATGTAAGATAAAACTATATGAATCAAAATTATAATATAATTATAAACATTAATTCTTCCTCTCTATTCTAAAATCGTAATAACTTCTCTGCATTGCGTCATTTCTAGATTACTCTATGGCCCGCGCAGCTCTGATGACGTAATAATTATAAACCAAAACTTTTCTCTTCGCGTGCTTCCATTTTGCATAACTACGCACTTCAGCTTTTGCTTTCTACTGTGCTAAGATGTAATTTCGCTGGTTTGCTTTCTATCTCAACAATATCAAAAATGTAAATCTTCTGTGGAAAGGCACGACTAGAGTGCCAAGTGATTGTGGCCACAAATATCAAGTTGCAAATAAAAATGAAATTAAAACTGCCTTAGACTGCCAAGTTCTTTAGATATTACCAAGTTAGCATTATTAGCATACTACGCAATCAAAATGCGTCTTCAATATGGATCTAATCACGCATCGACAGTGTTCCGTCTTTTCCTTTGCTTTTATTATGACATATATATATATGTGTGTGTGTGGTGTATCTGTCAGGTTCCAACTAAGTTGAGTTTAGTTAGAGAGCGAAAATGAAATTCAGATAAGGGTTCTGTGAAACAGGTGCCCACCTGGCCGATATGTATGTTTTTGTGAAAGAAATTTGGTATCCTTAGCAAATACGGTTGGAGTCTCTGTTAGCTGAAAATGGGTGTCCGTCGATGAGAGTTAAC
Organism: Stegodyphus dumicola; assembly: GCF_044657685.1. NCBI lineage: Eukaryota > Metazoa > Arthropoda > Arachnida > Araneae > Eresidae > Stegodyphus > Stegodyphus dumicola. The sequence continues at coordinate 103,787,962 of NC_140770.1, read as the reverse complement.
CAGTGTGTTAAATGTGTCGATCAAGGCTAATTTGTGTGAATTTTGTATTTATATAAAGACAGGAGATCCTGACACCCCGAAATTACCGGTGGCTAGTATTTTTTAATTTTTAGTTACACTGCGAGACTTCGTCTTAAATAAAGATTATAGTTTCAAGCCTTTTTCTGTGTTACTAAATTTTAATGAAACTTTTATTCAATGTGATGACGAAAATTCATCATAGCAGGAAATAAATAAGTAAGTACAGTAAGTTTCACAGTTAGCTATAAATGGGGTAATTTGTTGTTTTAAAAATTCAATAAATTAACAATGGTGACTATGATATGCCCATTACAACAGTTATTAAAACGAAAAAAATATTTAATTAGACTAAAAGGCTTTCAAAAGAGAAGACAGTTAGATAAGATACACTTTTTCATTTCAGTATCGTAAGTGACAATGAACCTGTTAAATAACGCTTGTTGAAAGAAAACAAAAACACAAATTCAAAAAAGTAGAGATGTAATAGATTTATGAATTTATATATTTTGGACAAAATCTATTGATTTCGAGGACGATCAGGCATACGTATTATTTCTTCAGCTGTAAGAAAAGTGTTTCAGAAAATCATTTTCTGCAAAAATAACTGAGATACGTTTTCTCACCAAGCTTGAATTCAACATATTTTTCATGGGAAACAATCGGGTTTAATCTTCATGGGTGTTTAAATCGTAGTGAAGTTTATACAATTTCTTCTCAGTTAAACAAAAGCTGAAGAATACATTCGAAGGTTCTTAGCGCCAAAGAATATAAAGAATGGGTGAGAAACCATTATTATGAGAGATTTCGGAATATCTAAAATCTTTATTTTTCGAAAAGAAGTTCAGTGGTATTCCGATATCCTATAGTTCTTTTAATTTGATAACTGATATAAATTAAAACCATATAAAAGATGTTGCTGCAAGGGTTAAAGATCTCGAAATATCTCTGAATTAAAAATGAAAGAACTCGAAGTAAAGCACGGATATGACCAAATCACAAAATGGGCGCGAATTTATATAGAATTGATTTGAAAGTTGAACTTGTGGGTAATATAAATGTACTATGAATTGATGACATATAAAGATTTAAATAAACTAGAGTTTTAGTTAACACCATCCGAGGTTAATTTCATTACTAACAAGCTTGATAAAATCTGCTGAAATCCAATCTAATTCATGTTGTTATATTTACATACACAAAACATTTCTAGGCGAATTAACATGAATTTTTGGAGCAAATACATTTTTTTATTTTGCTAAATATGTTAATATTATTTTCATCTTTGAAGAAGAAGGATTGGTGTTTAAATCGTAGGGAAGTTTATAGAATTTCTTCTCAGTTAAACAAAAGTCTTTCGGAAAAATTTTGCTTAATTTTAATTTCAAATTCACCTGTTTCTGTTCCGCATATAAGCAGCCAGGTTTACATAAAAAAAAAAATATGCTATTTCGAGTTTTCAGCTGGAACTAAGAGAGTCTGTACATTTAACCAAATGAATGGGCGAAATTCCTCCTCCCAGTTCTAAGCATATTGTTTTTTTAAAATACATATGATAAATATTCCTGGCCATTTGCCAGATAAAAATATGTTTCTCCATATAGTAAAACAAAATTGCGTCTAATGTCAGCAAATGAAAAAGGATTGCAACGGCAGACTTCAGCTGAAAACTGTGCGAGCATCAAAACCGAAATTAATGAAAAAAGAACTGAAACTTCAAAATCAGAATCCGATAAAATTAATGAGCTATTGTGAAAAGAAGAAAAATAATAAAGTATGTTTTCCAAGAATGCAAATAGCGCTATTGTGCTACAGATTTCAAGAAGAAGCATTTTCAACTCCTAACTGAAGAAAAGAAAAATCAGAATCGAAAAAGAGTGAATCCGCCTTTTTGCTAAAGACAGCTCGCTTCGAAAAACCCCCTTTAAATGGCAGACCGGATGGAAGAATAAGAAGGAGGCCCATTCATTGTATGCATGCTTGGTTGAGGTCAAGAGGCAGAGATTGGTAAAGGATTTCGACTTTCTTTTGTCCGTCTGACCTCCTTTTCACACGTCTGAGTTTCCTTACATCCCCCGTTTGGAGTGGGAGGGATCCCGGATGAAGATAAGGGTAGATCCCGGATAGGGAAATGGTGACAGGTGTCACATTCGTTGGAAGTTCTCACTTTTCCTCTTCATCTGAACCGAGGCCGATTATTGCGGGATTGTCTGGGTGGAAGAGACGGATGATTCTAGGTGATGATGCATGTCAATCCGTTTTTGAACAGGATCCCACCCAAGGGATCGGATTTATCCATTAGTTACTTTTATTAAAAGATTCTGTTTGGGACCGTAACTTAGATATGTTTAAATAAAGAGCTGTAGTCGTTGAAAACCTGCATGATACATACATACTTATATTAATGTTTGAAATTAAAGTAACAGTAACTGAAAAATTATTACTTAACTTTGTAATGAAATATTTCTTGAAAATATTGTTAAACTTTATCAAAAATTAGCAGTGGTAAATATTAAAATTAACAGCGGAATATATTAAATATCTCGCACAAAATGCAAACTAAAAATACATTTCAACGTATTTTAATCATTTTCATTCTTCAAAGGGGTTGTTGTTCATAAAATATAGTAATTCCTATTCGGAGTTATAAAATAGATTTCATAGTTCACACACGATTTGCTTTCAGTATTTCGTACAATTTATGAATTATACCATAACACTTTTTTATTGTATCAGTATTGCAGCATTTAAATTGCCCTTAAATTTTCACACACTGTTTCAATATTTTAAATGAAGTCATTTATTAACATTATTATTATTATTCTTAGTAGTAGTTTCTCATGTTCGATTTAAAATTTAGATAACTGTTCTCTGATTTACTTTATTTTGAATATTTTATAAATTTTATCATAAAATATGCGAAATAAATTAAAGTAAAACAGTATTAAAGCCAATTTATATTAATGTAAAACAGTATCAAAGCAAATTTAAATACATCCCTATTAATATTTTAATAAAAATTTTAATTTGCTTTAACTGTTATTCATTGTCTCAATTTGAATTGAAACCTTGCCGACCAAAAACCGAATGAGTGAGAGAACTGAATGTTGGTGTTCAGCCCTAGGCTCAGTTCGCATGAGCTGGTTAATAGGTAATATGATGTTTTCATGGTTTTCTCACGCGTTATTTGAAGTTTTAAGTTAGTTTCCTTTTGAGTGCAGCAGTGAATATTTTTAAGCTTCATAGCTATTTCATATTTCACCGTATTTAATCTACACGTGGACTGTAACGTGGAATTTTTTTCTGCTATTTCTACTACAATTTTTGCGAGATACTCATTTTTCTTTATCAATTTAGGATTCGTTTACTTCTATTTATGCGTATTTATAGTCTGCTAAGAATAATTGTTATAGTACATATTAAACTGGTTCAATTCATCTTCAAATATTACCAAACGATGTTAAATACTAAAATAAATTATAGATCGTTAACTATACTACATTCCAAATAAGTCAGTTTTCTTCATCATTGATCGAAGACTTTTTGTGGAATAAAGGAATAAAAAGGTTTCTTTGACCCTTTTTTCAGGGCAGAATAATCGAAAAGCTCGAAGGAGGACAACAACAGATTGATACGTTAATAATAATATTAAAAAAACTTAATGTGTATCATAAAGGATTATCTCCGGTATTAAGGAAGATTTCAGAACAAGGGTTAGAACATAGTCAACGCAAATTCTCCAAAGAATACAATCGATAAAATTTTCAGGAAGAAGGGAATATACTTTCTAAAATTAAAATAGTGAAATTTGTTCATCTGAGCCCCTTTCTGCATTGTATCACATATTTATCCAAAGCCCCCCCCCGAAAAAAAAAAAGGTAGCATCTTCCTAAAGAAGGAATCCTTTCCTTTGTGGAGAGGAGGAATGTCTAAGAGAAACTGGTTCACATACACGTTACGGGTGGGGCAAACTACAAAGACTCCCATGCAGCCCTAATAATCGTGTGAATATGTTCATGATATTTTCATACCTGCTAAGCGAGGCTTCTGATATACCATAGGCATGTCTAGCCGCTTGTCAATACAATAGAAGACCGGAATTCGTCAATAAAAATCATGAATAAAGGACATAGCATTATTAGGTTAGAAAAGGAAAATTGAAAATTTTAAAAAAGAAAAACAGTGATTACGATGAGAAACTAATTTCTTATCAGCATTTTGTGTGAGTTTACTCATCTTAAAAATATACAGCACCACTTGAAAGAGCTGTTGATTTTCCTCAATCTTCTCTTTCCAAAATCTATGAATGGTACTCAAAATGCATTTAAAACGAATATGATTTGCAGATAAACAATTGTAAAAATTATGAGCTAAATTAAATTTCAGAATAGTTTCAAAATCTATGTTATATAATTTAGTGGTTAGTATTATTTATGTTCTAAAATAGCAAACCATTACATCTTAGACAGCACACAATTAAAAAAATTTGACAGTTAGAAATTAAATGTGTATGGTATTTAAAGAAAAGGAAGTGTATGTGTTTTAATTCCGTTTATTGAACTGATTTTGGACACTGAATATCGTTTTACATCTGGGGCGTATACGAATAAATCGGAAGATTTTCCAACGCGTGAGCAGGCCACATACAACTGCTCATCTGAAAAGCAGAGATTTTCCAAATTTAGTCCACATGCTCGTAGCGATTGTCCCTGCGCTTTGTTAAGAGTCATTGCAAATGTTGAAGTTCGAGTAGCATATCTGCTGGAAATATTGGGACACATGGCAACAATATATCTTCTTTAAATTTTCTATTTAAAATAGTAGCTGTGATGATAATATTCATAATTACTTTCACGGAAAGCCTGGTACCATTGGAACGTCGTGGCGGATTGATTTTTCAGAGAAGAATGACAGATAAGCCAATTTTCGATTTTAAAAATTCGGCGAGATCCCTGGCAAATCAAGTGAGTTTAATCCTCTGAGAGGCCAGGGATTTCGCTAAGAAAGCACAAATTTCCTAAAACTACCATGAAAACAAATTATTATTTTTTTTTTATTTTAATGTAAAACCTCTCCTAGTATTTCATACATGGATTTGTCTACTTTTGATATATTGCCTTAATTTTCTTTGACATATTTTTATATGTACGTATATATACTTTCTTACAGATATCACAAAAAATATTCTATGCCGTATATATACGGCCTTGCCGCTTTTAAGAATTCAGTTGGAAATTGACAAATTCTTCTTGATTCACCACAGTATCGATGGACTTGGGTTGCCGCTTCGCTTGGTATTTCGTTTTGAATGTTGAAATTGATGACATTGGCATAGTTGTTTTTGGCAGCTAATATAGCACATCCTCTGAGCCACTGAGGACATTTGTAATTCTGTGCTATAACTGGGAAAACTTTGGGAATCAATTCGGTCTTTGGTTGCTGTAAGTTTACTGAAGTCTATTGGCAATGTGATGCATTATGTGGATTTATCGATTGCCGTTTTCCTATTCCCATTATCCAGAAATTGTTTTTTGAAACATTCAGCGAAACCTTCAGTTTCAAAACATTAGTCTTCAACGTAAATTTCTGTACATGTTGCTATGATAATGATTATTTGAGACATACATTAAGTTCATCAGCAGATGTTAATCGTCCCTTAAATGGGAAGTTTTGTAGAAAATCACCAGACAATGAAATCTGTGCGATACTCCTGTTCATTTCCTCTTAAATCTTTTAGTGTACCTTGAAGCGCTTCCTCTATTTTTTGTGCGCCATAGTGCATTTGTCCTATATAAAAAGTTGGCGTAATTGGAATACTTTAGCCACTTCAGAACTTCTGTTGATACTGCATATTGATATCTCAGTGATTTGCATAATCAATGGCAATTTCAGTGCTGTTCGGTATTTCCACTCGTTGCATGCAAACGATGTAGGATGTCATCACGGATGTATGATTTGTAATTTTCCCAAAAGATCATTTTGAATTGGAAGGAAAGCACGCTGTCAATGTGATTGCAAATAATGTGCGAAAGTGCTGTGATTGAGCAATATAAAATGAATCAGCGAATAAAGTGTAACAATGTTTGCTTTTTCGAGAAGATTTATTTCTTGGCAAGCTTCACGATGAGAGGCACATACTTTACTATTTACTGTTCTCAGTTTTGCGAACGTTATTGGTCCACGTACAATTATTAACAGTAATCGCAAGTAATATCATCCTGAATTGTTTGGGTGACAGTATACAGACGGCCTAACGCGTCGGCCGAGTACAAATTGGGATGTCCTGTAACTGCTTTACCTTTTTTGCGACGTTGAAATTTTTTAATTGATGCATTGTGTAGTATTTTGGCACTTCAGAGTAAAGTAGCATCTTTGCAAACATATCATCCGCTCACAATGAGAAAAATGCTGTTAATGTTGTTGGCGGAGATTTCATACTCTTGCACGTGCATTTTCTGTTGTGAAGTACATGTGCTGTTCACTTTCAACGTGCGCTACCAAATAAACAGTTGCATGAGGTTCATGTATTGCAAATTGCAAAATGCCTTATACTAAAGTAGCGACTAAGTTAATATTTGTCGATTTCTTTAATAGATTCAACTGCCTTTCGCTAAAATCTGACATATCAGTTTCTTTGTTGACATATTTGAAAATGTACCTAATTGATTTCCACGAATTGCACTACTCTACATTGATGTGTGCTTTGAACGTTTTCAGACAGCAATGGTGAAATTGCACGTTTTAGTGAGCAATTTCTACAATTGTTGGATTACTGTCGATAACGCAACAATTATCGACTTCAATGTCATTGTTTCGCCCTTTTCAAGTAATGGATTTGCTGCCTTCTTCAGTTGATCGTCGACGCCATAGTGAATATCCATCATTTCCACTGATAGTCTCGGGTAAGTCTCTTGGGAATCGTTTCGCGCATTTTCCATTATACATGCATGGGATGAGTCAATGAGTGAGTGAATGAGTGACCCACAAGAGCCATGACGTGTTTTTGGTGATGTCTTCAAATAAGCCTAGATCAGTATGGTCATCTGGCATTTCTGCTGAGATGATTTGATCAGTTTGATCTCATGGGAACTTTTCGATCAACCAAATCAAATGGTGTGCATGTATCAATCCTCTTTTTTGACATTTAATGGAATACATCCATCAGTGTACTTCTCCAAAAACATGATGCTTGACAATTAAGTCCATTAAACATTTCAATATTTGTTTCGACTCGCGTGGGAAAATATATGACGATCCGATGATTATTGCCCAGGCAATACAAGTTCTTTTATTTCATCCCACGCAGGACTGCATGCAAATGCAATGAACGAATCTGAGCGGTTATGTGGACAAACATGTGGCAGTGCAACTTGTGCCTATTCATGCATTTGCCGTGGACTTCCTGCAAATGTGGCCGGTAGTATGGCCGTTTTCCAATTCACTGGGATTAATATTGCCATCATTAACAACTCCATAATGTAAAGAATTGTATTATTCGGAGCGCAACTTGGTTTGGTTTAGTCGAATGTAGAGCAGCCGTTCGTTTTCGATTTCCGCGTACATATCTACAATTTACTGATGGAATACTTTTCGATATTTCAATATATGATTTTTCAACGTTTTCAGAAATCAACAATCGATATTAGTAGTAATTATGGCACTGTTAATTTCGTCATCTGTTTTATGATTTCTCAAACTTGTGTTGTAATTTTATCCATTTTCTCTTTGCGAAAATAAAATAGGATATTGCAATCCGTCGTATGAGCGATGAGTTCCTGAGACGTCCTGAACATTACCAAAAACTGCGATAAAGAATTACATCACGCCAGTTAAATTTTTCGCCAAATATAACGATCGCCACTTCATCGATTGTTATTGTATTGCACAGTCTTTCCTTTTGGCCGATACGTGTTTCTCCTGCTGTAACTCTGTCTTTATCAGCTGGTGTTTGTTCAAGGGCCCTTCTGAACAATCGAATTAGTTCGTTGTGTTGGTCAAGTAAACTTTGTAATGCAGCTACAATTTCACGTTTAGTACCCTCGACAACCTTGAGCGATTTTTTTTCATCAGCATTTCCCATGAAATAAATTTGAAGAAATTTGTGATCAGTATTCGGCAATGTTATTAGTGATCCTGAACAATGGTACATTTGCCCTTTCACTTTAAATAATGGTGTGTAATTCACGCGCATGATTACGTTGCCTCGTAAGATGATATTTGGACACATGAATTGTAGTTACATATGCTTAACAAGAAATGTTTGGATTGGCTTGTGTCACCTGATGTTAAGCTTGATAATAGTTCGGGTGGTGAATTTAATTCTGGCAATTTCACTTTTACACACGAACAGGACATTTCTGGTGCTTTATTCTTAAATTTAGGGGCTCTGATATAAATACATAATTTATCTATCTTGCCAGCGAATTTGAAACATGTAATTTTACGCTTTGCTGAGCGACAACTCAAAGTTTTTTAACTGCTGAGTAAGTTCGTTAAATTAGCATCAAATATATTTATATAAAGATTGCGGATCCCATTGGGCAGGTTTTTAAGAAATATTACGTAGACAGTGATTTTCTTGCTTTTAATTTCGAGTGTAGCAAGTTTCATAAAGATCGGAATTAAACTGTAAATTTGTATAAAAGACAAATATTTATTTTTATAAACAAATAGACGAATATAAATAAAATGAGCTAAAGAAACATTTTATTATAATTTTTTTCCATAAAGGTTCCCGCAGTCTCGACAAAAATATTGCGATCAAAAACATCACTGAGGAAACAAAACATCATCTTACAAAACATCGTGGAAGACAAGAAAGCGAGCAGTAAACATCGCGGTACAATAGACGCTGTTTGGTGTTATTTAATATAAGCACAGACGGGAATACGCAATTATTCCGTACAATTTCTGCTGTCATCTCCGTTGTCGACGATTATTTTAATAACAATAACCGAATGATAACATTATCCGATGACGAAAAATGACTTCCATGTAACGATGGAGTTTAACTAATTTAATACAAATAAAACTAGAAACATATAAATATGTATTTGCAGAGTGTATTAATTAGCAAACGGTAAAATTTTTTTGAACTATTCACAAAGGCTCTAAAGCGAAATTTCATTTGAGAATTTTTAATAATGTTTGTAGAAATTATTTGACCGATGGTATACCTTTAATCTTAATAACTGAAGGACATACCTCACTGAGATGAAACATTAAATGTAAGATTAAAAATTAGGCAGAAACAAAGGTATGATAGATTTTTTTTTGTTTTTGTTTTTAAGCAAAAAAGAGGAGAGAAATTCTGCACAAATTTTTTTTCTCCTCCTGAAGAGGGGGGGCTGTATGTGACTGCCAACAAAATCTGTAGAATTTTTCAAAATCCATGGCAAACTAAGGTTACTTTATTTGCATAACTTTAAATGGTTGATTAAAACCGAAACCAAGCTTTTTAGTGACTAAGACCTTACTTGGTGACATTTCTCTGTCACTCGGCAATTTTTACAATATATTTTGACCTCACTTGTCTACTTTACTTGAGTTTTAAAAAACTATCTATAATATTTTGATTATATTAACCAAATCGCAATATGTGAAATTTTTGCAATGTTTTCATGAACAAACGGGAGGGATAATTTAATAACAATATCCAAATGATAACATTAATTAGAATCGCACTAAGCGGCGTCTACTGTATACGATATCTTGGTATAAAATAAAGCGATTCAAAATTTTCCCAAATTTTAACATCATCAGAAAAAATATCGTGATAAAAATAATCATATCAGAAAAAATATCCGGGTGTAAAATCATTAGCAGAGAAATATCGTGGTGTAAAATCATCACGAGAAAAAATGTCGGAGTGTAAAATTAAGCGATTCAAAATGCTCCCAATTTTTGAACTTTATCAGAAAAAATATCGTGGTAAAAATAAAGCACAAAACATGGCTTGATGAGAACGTAGCAGATATCTGTTTTCAGACTTCAAATTCATACTCGCACTGCAAGATACAGCTTTCTAAAATAGGTGAATAATATTACGACCATCTATAGCTAACGAGAAAATAGACGAATAAAATTATTACCTTAATTAGTTAACAATATAAATATAAAATTATGTTAATTGCTAAAACGTAGCATTACACATTTTCAAACAACCGCGCTACGTTCAGTAAGCAATCATGCTCCGCATCATCTTATATTAGTACAGAAGCATGTCCTACCGTTTGCTAGAAGACTAATGGGGCGGGACAGTGAAAAGATGTAACTAGGAATTGCATCTCACAGCCCTTAGAACTGATTATTTTTCTCTACCTCTTGCGGTACTCAAAGAGAGACAAACGTTTTCTACGTCTTCAATCAGCTATCACAATTGTCACTGCGTTTGAGCTTCGTTCTCCGTAAGCCTTCTCCTTCACAGCCTTTGTAGTGCACCTAACGGCTCATATTAATATACTGCCTTTGAGTTTAAAATCATTTTCATTTTTAAACTGAATTTTTATTTTTGCATGGAGAATTTCATTCCGTCCAAAAATTTCTTCAGGTGTATTTTTTCTTTCGTTTTTGATTTGCATAATCTCAAAAGAAAGAGAGTACATATCACACATGTACGTATAATTAGCAATTATTAATTTTTTATATTTAAATTACAGGCGTTAAGAGTTCCTTAGGTAATTGCGACATTCTACTTTATTTTAAAGATACATACCTTCATATAACTATACAGTTCTCTATTTCTTCTTGCAAATTTTCTTATTTGTTGTGTCATTCCTTTACTTAAATGTTTCCAGGCGTTTCGCTAGACAATTACTTTCTGTTACATAAATAATTACGTAAGGGTATGAATCACTATAATGTAGCTGTTTACTAGTCTCCTCTGTCAGTCGCTGACAAGGTCATCATTCCTTTTTGTAATCTAATAAATCGCTTCGTTTACTCATGACAACAAGGATTAAAATACTTTTCTAATTCCTCTAACAAATTTTATATATCCACCAACCTCCTATTTATTCATATTTTCACTATTTATTTAACGCTGGCATTAGACGCAGAAGTTGACTGACCTGTTATTTTTCTACTGTAAAGATTAATATTTCCATTTTCTGTGAAGAAGCGATTAAAAAGTGTAAAGCACATTATATAGGATTATCTTTAAAATTACATGGTTCTCTTTAAATGCACTAAAATTAGAAAGGTGTTTTTTTATTAAAATTTTCTTTATTTTAAATAGAAAATGACGTTCATGTAAGAATGATACGGGAATAATAAAAGTTTTCACGAAAAATACTAGCAACGTGATAGAGATGACATGTGTAAGTACTCTTATATTCAATTCCATTAAATTTCATTTTGGAAACTTTTGTTTTAGATCAGGCCACTGATTTCTGTTTTGCGATTATTATTTAAGCCACAAATGACCAGGAATATTGCCATATCTAAAAAAAATACGATTTATTAGATATTTATCTAAATCTGCAGAAATCTACAGTTGTGAGAATCTTGTTAATCCAAAGGGGCTTTAGCTCGGAGGGGCTAAACGGCATTTTGCGTCAAATCACTATAAACGTCTGTATCATTTTTCAAATTGTTACCATCAAATATTATCACTCTATATTATATGTAAAGAAATTACATTATGAAGAATCTGCATGAATGTATGTACGTTTCTCGCATTGGGAATAATCAACGACATCTAGCTCCATCAGATTTTGAATAACGTAGTTCTCCATCCGAATATGGGCATCAGGAAGACCGAATCATGAATTTCGAATTTGTTGTATTATTTGTTTAGTTTTTCTTGAAAACGTCAACGAATTTTTATTAAGAAACTCAAAGATTTCAAAGTGAGCAGTGGACATATACTGTACGGAATAAAATATTTTTATCTCCAGCTCGCGAAACTGTCTACCGGAAATTCTACAAATATGTTCTGTTTTTAAGTATTTTTAGCCCAAAGGGAAGTTAGCCCAAATGTTCTCAAATCATGTATCCATGTGTAAATGAAAACGTCGCGTAATATATAATCTGACAACTTTCAGAGTTTTTTTTTTTTTTTTTTTTAGTTATCTGCAGTTACTATTTATCTAAATCTGAAGACAGATTTTATGCACACATTTTATTCCTTTATTCAGTATTAAAATGATTTTGAATGGTGCTTCTAATAACATTTTAATATTCGTTTTCATACTTTTTATAATGTTTTATATAAAATATTTTCTTTGCTTTTCCCACGTGCAAAGAATGGTTGCCTATTACAGCTCAGAGTCCGTAACCACAGCAACAGCTTCATTAATACGAGCACAATGTGCTTGTATAATAATAGACGAAATTTTATTATCCTGCGTTTTTTAGCATTAAATTAAAGTTAATTTCAAAAACTATCGGCTTCAGTAATTTGATTGCAAAAGCTCTCAAGATGTTTATAAAAGCGAAAACAATTTTTGCGTTATAAGTCTTTTCTAAGCTCGCAAACAATTTACTAAATCTAGTTGAAGATAATTGGCTCTCTATTATGAACTGAAGAACTGTCATTTCTCAAAACTGACCGACTTATAATAATTCAATAAATTTCAGGATCTGAACGAAAGGTGATGTATGTACATTGAAACGTTTCACGAAAGCTTGAGGTTTTATGTCGTCAATTATCATCCGTCTATTACTTTTTTAGCAGAAAATGTAATTTGATTTTAAAACTGTGGTAGTTATCGTAGAGTATTAATTTTATCACCCGATAGAATAAAATCAAGCCAGCATCAAAATGCCCTCCTTATATAACAATTATCACAGCCATGGTGATGATGCAGAGAGAGAGGAACTTTTCTGAGTCAGAAAATGAGAGTGAAGGCAAAATTAGCGAATAAAAAATAAATTATTGTCTTCACAGTCATAACACTATTTGGCTAACATAATTTTGAGACTTTAACTACGTGTTAAAATCGTTCCGATTAGCTCTGACTTACACTTTCTTTAAAAAAGAAGTGAACCTCGAATTACACGAACTGTAATTAATTTCCTCAAAGTTAATGAAAGTCCTCTAAGAAGCAAATGTCAACATTTCATTCCTGATAAATAAAATAATTGTTCATTTCTAACTTTAAAGATAGCTTAAATCAAAGACCCAGTAATTTTCCTTCTCTTTCAGAAAATGAAAATGCCCAAGGTGTGAAGTGATTTTTTAGCACCATTTGTTGCTTGTTTAATACTATAGAATGGAATAACAGATATGCTGATTACTTTGCCGGAAACATAGCTTGCAAAATGTATATTAATATATTCCATTGATGTGAGGTCTCGATATAAAAACTACATTTGTATATAGTTTTTATGTTATAATATATATATATATATATATATATAGCAAATGTTTTGGAATAAAACATTTTGGCAATAACTTATAATTTAAAATAAGATATATTGCCCGCAACGTTTAAATTTATTCTTCTTTCAAAATCTCGCTTGTAAACAAGCTGTGAACTGAAGGATATGTTTTTCCGCTTTCCGAAGAGAAATATCCCTATTTCGTAATTTAGAAACATTCTGAAATGCATGGTATTGAAATTTATAGGTGGAAAATAAACAACATATTTAATTGTAAAGGGAAAAACCGTCAATCATTACATAGAACGAACACTCCAAACGAGTACTCGAAAAATTTATGTAGTGTTTCAGATATTTCTAAAATTACATCGTTCATAACACGAGAAAATCCGTTTACGCAGAAACCAGTGCAATGTCTGTAAATAAATATGTAGCAGTAATAAATAAAATGATAAACCAATATTTACAATTTAGAGAAGATTAAAAAAAACATAATGTTCATTAGCTTTTGCAGAGACACGAGGCATTTGGCACAATGCAGAACAATTTGTAGAACATCTGTATGAAAACAATTCAGCAGACGATAAATTGAAATAAATTGCGATTTTTGATGAAGCATGAATTTACCTAAATGACTCGAAAAAGTTCAATTTCATATCAAAACGAGTACAAACTTGGTTCCGTCACTTTAAAGAAACTTTCATTAAGGGGTGTGGAATTGTCGCCAGATTCTTTTACAATAGAAAAATAAAAGTAAGAAGGGTAGAAGTATATGTTAAAATCAAATATACGTATTATCCAGAATAAGTTTTACGTGCGATATTTTCAGAAGAAATTCTATTTTTTAGCCCAGTGACATTTAAAGAGTGAAATTTCATCAAGAAAAAGCAACAAGCCGTACTTTAAAACGTACCATTACATTCTTTGAAAAAAAAATGAAAACTGATACAGGTACTGCTTAACGATTTCTACGTATTCTTGCGAAGTCTCCTGAAGTTTCACGTCTGGATTACAGCGCCTCTGGTTTCTTGAAAAGAACTCTTTCCAAGCTCAAATCCACAACAATTGATGAAATCTAGGAAGTAGAAAAAGACGAAAAGAAATGAACACTCCTGGAAATTATATGAAAGCCGTTCTGTGATGGAAATCATGTTGTAGACATTTTTTTGTATATGTGTGTGATTATGGCAAAGCCTCGAGGGCTATCTGCCTAAGGGAATAAATGCCTTCGTGGAGGACTTTCTAAAGGAAACTGGCTCGTATACACATTACACATGGGGAACACCACGGAAACGCCCATGCAGCCACCCCGTACGAGATATTCGAACCTCGGACCGAACTACCAGTGTTCAGCGACTTTACCGCTCGGCCACTGGTGGGCCCATGATGTAGACTTATAGTCGAGAAAAAGGCTATCAGATCAAACATTAAAAAGTACTCTTTACTTATTAAACGGTAACAAAATCGCCCTGAAATATTTTAAACGTCACAACTTACCAATTTGGTCTGAAATTATATATATGTTTATATATTATCTAGAGTAAGTGATGAATATGCGATTGTAACTCCTGACAATTAACACAGTTCACTCAGTATAGAATTAATGCGTTTCATATATAATACCGATATCATCTCTTAAAAAAAGACCAGTTTATGACGTTTTCATGTTACACTATAGTATTACACTATAAAGTTATATTATATTATATTCAATATTACTATAGTGGTTTAAATAAATAGCACAACTAATTCCTTATTTAATCATTTAATCAGCACAATTCTGGAATATAGTCGTTTATTTGAATTATATTAAATTTGTGACATGCTAAGTTTTATTTATTATTATTTTTTTAGGTATGTATAAGACGGTGAAAATGAAGGGAGATTATTCTGAATGTGAACTAAATGGAATGTACATTAGTATGCAGTATATTATGTTGTATTTTGATTACAGATACCGATTTAAAAAGAAAATGTTTTTGCAAAATTTTATGGGCATTTATTTTCTTTACGAAATACATAATCGTTTTAGCCAAAGAAATTCAGTAGATGGTCATCTTTCACTTTATTAAAAAAGGAAATGATAAAATAACAAAACTGATAAAGAAAACTCAAAAATAAAAAATATTAAATATATAAGAGTTTAATACATCCAATGTTTTATTCAATAGTTCTCACGAGTGTGATAAAATTCAAAGCATGCTGGGAGGTAGCCAAGCACCTTCCATATTCGCTCATAGTTTCGCATATTTTACTCTATTTTGAATATATTTGGCATATCTTTGCAGGTTGTTCTTTTTTTTTCCTTTGGACTGGGTTTTGCTTGGGAAAAAGTCGCAAGTATTTTGCTTGTTGTCTAGATAGAATAGCACAATGTGGCGATCTTCTCCTGCACAGCAATAAGCAGTTGCGACACTTTTTATAGCAAAATTTCTTCTGTATTTGCAACAATATTTGTATAATCCATCTTTTATAACTTGAGTTACATTTCCACAGCTTTCCAAAATCCAAAATAGTCATTTCTCGGGATCTAGGACAAAAATAATTGCATCATATTCTTAAACACTGCAGGATGTAAAAAATCTTCTATTTAATATACATCTATTAATACTAACTTCCTGTTGGGTAAAGTATAATAAGGTAAACGTACGCTAAGGTTACACAGCTTCTATATTTCACATCTTAATTCTAACAGTCAATTATAGAACTGCGTTTCAAATTTATATGCTTGTATTGACATGTGATAGATCGTTTGGGATGTTTTCTTAGCTTTTTCGCTATTCTTACATCATTCAGTTCCGTGTTGCGGAGATTTAGACGCAACTTTACTGACACATATACATTTTAGGAACAGTGAAAGTGTGCCTTTTGATTTATTATGTAATTCAGAAAATTTCTTCTAGTCTTTCTGATGAATACACATTACCTGTATTTATCTAGTGAAGTGCTAATATTACGTTCTCTCTGCCCTTAACACTAAGTCATTTGAGTGCAATTCGCGCCATGAGTATGTATAAACTGAAATATGTTTCTGATTTATTTTGTAAATATCAAACACAAATATTTTAATAACGTAAAATTGTTCTACTAAGTAGATTTTCTTTGTTTTCGAAATACGAACTGATTAATTTTATTTTCAATTAATTTATTTGATTAATTTTACTTTTCTTAAAAATTTATTCTGCAGAATATTCATTACTACAGAAATGAGTATAATTTAATTGTTACATAATATGTAACAACTAAAAAAAATCTGAAAGGTATCAGATTTTAAATTACATCCAAAGAGGCGTTCTTTTAACGTTTTGTATTGTAGGGTTTATATTTATTTTAACTAACATTTATTTTAAGTTTAAACTATCTTTCCTGTCAAGCCTTACTTTCCCCTGGAATTGACAATGCCAGAGTATGTAAATTTTTAGTAGAATGCGCAAAGTATTCAGATTTTTAGCAGAAGTATTTTTAGTTAAATAGAAGGGAAACGAGTTCGTAAGGGTGCTTTCTTGCTTCACGAGCGTGAAGGTTGCTAGGTAGAAATTGAAGAACCGCGCGTTTCGGGCTGTGCGCTTGCCTCGGCAGATAGTTGATCTTTCAACTTAATATTCAGAAAGTTTGCTGAAATATCAGCTGTATCTTAGAACGCGGTTAGGTTAGTTACGTTTAGAGAGCCTCGCATGTAGTAACTTGTTATTGTTCATTTTTAGTTTCTTATTTTTATTTTACCCCTGGGTCGGCGTAGCTTGTGAGCGTCAAGTGCACGCATCTGTAACTTCTAAAGTAGAATAAAAAGGGAGTTAAACCCTTCTTAAGAGTTTTGTGTACTTTCCAGTTCATAGCAGTCACTACTATTGTTGCGTGTAAGTTGGGGCCGCGCAATACCCCATTGGCGCCCGAACACTTGTCGAACTGAAATGGCCGAAAACTGGATGGAAGCTTCTGGACAAGTCCATCAACAAGAAATGGCAAGCCAATTGGAAGGATTTGGATACCTGGTCCAGACGATGACGTCAAGCCAAACGTCAATTTCGACGGAAAAAATTCGGTGGCAATATTCTTAGAAGGTCTCGAAAACCATTTCCAGCTCTACCCTGTGCCTGAAAGACGAAAAGTTGCCATTGCCACATCTGCACTAAGAGGACAGGCCTCGCTATGGTGGAAGAATATAGGTAAATTTTTATTAGTGGAATTCGAAGGCCAAACATATACCTTTGAAAATTTCAAAAAATCATTATTAAAGGCCTTCCCCATAGTGAAAGACCGAGCAAAGCTAGAAGCCGAACTGTATAGTTTTTATCAACGGAATATACAAGAGTTGACGGACTTTATTCTGCGAAAAATTAAACTGACGGATATGCTGTATGGGAAGAAACCCGACGCGGAGATTATTGAAATAATCTTACCAAGATTGCTACCTGCTGTTCAAGATTACTTCGAAATTAGAAACCCAAGCACATTGCAGGACTTCTTCGAGTTGGCGGTCAAGTTCCAAAATCGTAAAATAGCGGAAAAAGCTAGAGGGGCATCGTATTCTCAAGGTCTCCGTAGGCAATCTTCAAATGAGCAGACCAGAAACGCAAATCGCTCTTATGGGGGAAAGAGCTATCAAGCTAACTCATCGAAGCTCGAAGGTGAAGGCGCAAAAAGGAAATTTGAAAACAACCCTCCGCGTACCCAGAAGGCAGAAGTTGAAAGGAAAGCTTTAAACGAGTAGAGGGGCCTGTAAAAGCGAAGGTCCAGACCCCGGAAGTTTCAAAAAAAAAAAAAAAAAAAAAAAAAAAAAAAAAACCTCAAGAAGATACTTAAATACGGTCGTCATAAAAAACTCACAATTACCGATTATACAAGTCCTGGTTGGCGATGTACCAGTAGAAGCCCTCATCGATACAGGAGCAGAAGGTAATTTTATGAGTGATACTTTTTTAAGAAGAATTTTAATACGTTACGATTATTTAAAAATAAAAACACAGAAATCATAGCAGCGCAAGGACAAATACAGGTTAAAAACGAAAGCCTTAAAGTATTAATTTTTGTAGTAAAAAATTTGCAAAGTCCACTTATTTTAGGTTTGGAGTTTTTAAAAGCCGCGAAAGCCAAACTGAATTTTCAGGAAAGTTCTTTTGTGCTGGGGATGGATCGGAGGGTGGTGGAGCCAGTGGAACAACCGCAAGTCGACCTTAGCCATTTGAAAGACCATGAAAGTCAAGCCATCCAGCAAGTGGTGAGTACTTTTTCGAATTTGTTTTCAGAACGGCCTGGTAACTGTTAAATTGTTACGCATGATATACAGTTAACTGCCGACAAACCCTGTAGGACGAAAACTTACCGCTATGATAAACAGAAAGAGCAAATCATCGAAGAACACATTCTGGAAATGTTAAAGAACCAAATATTAACGCCCATAAATAGTGAGTACGCGAGTCCAGTCGTACTATGTAGGAAAAAGAACGAGTTTCCTCCTTCGGATAAAAGGGCTTGGAGGTTTGCTATCGATTACAGAAAACTGAATAGTATTACTAAATTCCCAGTTTACACTTTGCCGGTTATAGAGGAAATTATTAGAAACATTAAATCTACTAGATACATGACTACTTTGGACTTAACGTCTGGCTACTATCAAATAGCTATGAAACCCGAAGACATACATAAAACTGCGTTTATAACAAAATCGGGCACTTATGCATTTTTACGCATGTCTTTTGGGTTGTGTGGGGCCCCATCAACATTCCAGAGAGCTATGGACATTGTTCTAAAGCCTGTCCTAGGAAAATCGACTTTAATCTATCTAGATGATATAATTATAACGAGTAATACGTTGGAACAACATATTAGATTTAGAAGAAATTTTTAAATTATTAAAAGAGATCGGTCTTACAATTAATGCATCAAAATGCAAGATCGCAACTAAAGAACTTAAATATATGGGTTATAAAATTTCGCAAAAGGGTATAGAAACTCAGGATTCAAAAATAAAAACCATCAAGAATTTCCCACCTCCCAACACCGCCAAGAAACTTTCTTCTTTCCTTGGATTATGTTTTTATTATCGGTCGTTCGTAAAAGATTTTGATAATATTGTTGAACACTTGTTAGTAATTAAAAGAAAGAAAAGTAAATTCACGTGGACACCAGAAGCAAATACTGCATTTGAAAGGTTAAAAGAAGCGCTCATCAATGCCCATGTTTTGAAATTTTCGGAGGGGGACGAAAAACTGGAAATTGCAGCAGATGCGTCGGACTACGCTGTAGGTGCTGTTCTCATGCAAAATGGCCATTCTTTGGCATTTTTTAGTAAAACTTTGAACCCTACGCAAAGGAATTATACAGCTACAGAGAGAGAAACATTAGCCGTATTAATGGCTGTACACAAATTTCGAGTTTATTTCGGCAAAGCGCCAGTAACAGTCTTTTCGGATCATGCGGCTGTTGATAGACTTTACTCGGGGAAAAACCTAACGTCCAGGTTAATAAGATGGGCTTTAAAACTTCAAGAGTATAACCTCATAATTAAATATAAACCGGGTAAGGAAAACTATGTAGCTGAAGCACTATCTCGTATAAAACTGGACGATGAAGGCAATGAACTCAAATGCGCTGTGTTCACTTCAAAAATTTTAGATTCTAGAGAAACAATTATTGCTGAATTGATAGCTGATCCTGAATTTGGAAATATCTATGCATATTTGAAAGACCCCGAAAGCTTTGAGCACACAGATATCGATGCGATAAGAAATAGAGCAGAAAACTATGAAATAATAGATAATTTATTATTTTATACGAAAACAACAAACGAAAAACTCGAGTAAAAACCAGTCATCCCAGCCTCGCTTCGATTAAGCATTTTGAAGGAATTACACGACGCGAAAACAGCGGGTCATTTAGGGGTCAGAAAGACTTTAAAAAGGGTACGCGAGGCGGTATATTTCCCGCAATTATGCAAAATAGTAACTGCGTATGTCAGGTCCTGCAATCAATGTCAGTTAATAAATGATATTAATTACGGTGTCCGCCGATAACATCGCGGACGAAAACGTCGCGGAGAAAACAACGCAAGGTGAAAACATCGTGCTACAAAACATCGTGGGAGAAATCATCGCAAAGAGAAAACATCGCAGTCCTAAAAAATCGTGGTACAAAACATCGTCGTCGAAAATAAAGCGGTTCAAAAACTTCGCAGTTTAAAAACATCGTCGTCGAAAATATCGTGGCAAAAAATAAAGTATCTACAAATCATCGCATGACGATAACATCGCAGACATGCTTTTTCCATACATGCTTTAATAACTGTAAATGAATATTCCCATAAAGATTTGTGAGCGCAATATGTAAAGAAGGATAATTTTTACTTTCACATTTTTTATTAACTAATAAATTTTTTCTGAAAAAGTAAGAAGGAAACTTAAGCATAGAAAATTAAATGCAACATATAGATTATACTTTTCAAGAAAAATTACCAGTAAAAACTTTATAAAAAATTTTTTATTAATGGCCTTTGTTAGTTAACTATGTCGGTTTAAAATTCTATTAATTGCTATAAGTTGCATTAATTTGCTATGCTTAAGTTGCCTTCTTACTTTTTCAGAAAAAAATTATTAGTTAATAAAAAAATGTGAAAGTAAAAATTATCCTTCTTTCCATTTTGCGCTCACAAATCATTATGGGAATATCTATTTACAGTTATTAACGCATGTTTGCGAAAAGCATGTATGAAAAAAGCATGTCTGCGATGTTATCGTCAAGCGATGATTTGTAGATACTTTATTTTTTACCACGATATTTTCGATGACGATGTTTTTAAATTGCGAAGTTTTTGAACCGCTTTATTTTCGACGACGATGTTTTGTACCACGATGTTTTAGAACTGCGATGTTTTCTCTTTGCGATGTTTTCTCCCACGATGTTTTGTAGCACGACGTTTTCACCTTGCGTTGTTTTCTCCGCGACGTTATCGTCCGCGATGTTTTCGGCTGTAACCATTAATTACAGCCCGGCCGGGTACTTAAATAGCATTCGCGCTACATTTCCGAATGAAATTTTAGGCATAGATCTTCTTGGTCCTTTCCCCCAGAGTGAGTTAAATAAAAATCGTTTTCTTTTAGTGATTGTAGATCATTTTTCAAAATGGACAGAAATTGTTCCACTTAAACGCGCGTCAGCCAAAACAGTCGCAGATGCATTCTTACACAAATACATTTTAAAATACGGTGCACCGATAAAAGTCATTAGCGATAACGGTAAACAATTCGTTAGCCAAATATTTGAAAACATCTGCACTGGACTTGGCATACGCCATATCAAAATGGTTCCGTATAGACCACAGGCAAACATAGCATAAAGAGTTAATAAAAATATTGTAAAAATAATTTGAAGTTATGTTAGCACACATCACAAGCGCTGGGATGGCTACATAAATGAGTTAGCTTATGCTTTAAGAACAGCAAATCACGTAACTACGGGAAAAACTCCAGCAGAATTATTTTTAGGACGAAAGTTAATTACGCCACTAGATAAATTATTCTTTGTGCAACAAAGAGAGCAAGAGTTCAAACAAAAAGATGTGCAAAAACTCATTGACCAGGCGGTTAAAAGTTAGGATACGGCAAGAAATAGACAGAAATTATACTATGATAGAAAACACCGTGAAGCAGATTTTAAAGTTGGGGATAAAGTGTTGAAGAGGAAATTTTCTTTATCAAGTGCCCCAGACAATTTACTGCAACGTTAGCTCCAAAATTTGAAGGCGCCTATGTAATTCAGGAAATCAAGGGAGTCGTATTGTACCTTAAGAACGAGAGAGGGGAAATCTGTAAAGAGAGTCCCGACCAGGTGTAAAAATATTATAATCAAAATGATTTTGAAATCCGTTAATGACGTCCATGAAACCTATAACGTGAGAACAGTTCTGCCAGAAAAGAATGACGGAGTTCCAATCATCGAAAACTCAAAGATAAGTTAAAATCTTCTATATTTTTTTTTTCTTTTGTTCCGAAATGTTATGCGTAAATACGAAGTTCTATGTTTTGACGAAAGTCAATGTGTCTCGGTTGAGACTTAGTTTTGTTTTACCTTATTTAGCTAAGGCAAAAGTATTATTTTCTTTCAGTATAAAATCTAAGAACAAGCAGTTTCTGTTGGTCGAAAGACTAATTCTGTTATGTTGAAGCCAAAATTTGGCCGAAGATAAAAATAACTTCGTATTCTTGTATTAATAAGAATTTTAGTTTCAGTGCCGCCAGCTTGGCGAAGAATGAAAAGTAAAAATTTATTTTTCTCTTATTCATTTTATGGTAAATTATAAAAATCATATGGATTAGAATTTTGTAAATATACGTAAATACTTGAAAGTTATGTAAAGGTAGAATTTAGTCTACAAGCATAAAAGTTTAGATGCTAAAAGTAAATACTCGAAAGAAATGAATTCAAATTTAAGTATTAAACTGTAGATAAAATCATGCTTTAGAGCGAAAGCCTGCATGTCTAAAGATGAATGAGGGGGAATTTAGAATGAATGTGTTTTGTAGGGTTCTCCACCTACACTTGAATTTTAAGAATGTTAAAATAGCTCATCGAGTTTTAGAATGTCGAGTAAGGTGTGTCTATTTGGTCGTTGAATTCTAACAAATCATTCTGGTTAGGGGAAGTGTTGCAATACTAAAACATGAATATTCCCGTTTGACACCACACATGGTCGAGAGCCAGGGTAAAGTTAAATTCATGTTTGAATACTTGAATGAATGTGAATTAAGTAGTAATTAAGGAAAATAAAACGAACAAAAACAAAAACTTTATTCAGTGTCAAGAAAGTGTAAATTATAATGTATTTAGAAAGATACTGATACTTATGCTTTCCAGATGCTGGAAGGAAGAGAACAGATTGATTGCTGAAGTCCAGGAAAGGTTGCTGTAAGAAGAGAGGGTAAAACGATTATCTAGAGAAATTTATTCTAATTTGTGAGAAAACAGTTTGTTTTATGTAAACGAGGCTCTTGAATTTTAATTCAGAATATGGAAACTTTTCAACAGGTCGTTTCTAGGACCTGCTTCCAAGTTTACCAAATTCTGGCAGCGGCAAATGTAGGGTTTATATTTATTTTAACTAACATTTATTTTAAGTTTAAACTATCTTTCCTGTCAAGCCTTACTTTCCCCTGGAATTGACAATGCCAGAGTATGTAAATTTTTAGTAGAATGCGCAAAGTATTCAGATTTTTAGCAGAAGTATTTTGAGTTAAATAGAAGGGAAACGAGTTCGTAAGGGTGCTTTCTTGCTTCACGAGCGTGAAGGTTGCTAGGTAGAAATTGAAGAACCGCGCGTTTCGGGTTGTACGCTTGCCTCGGCAGATAGTTGAATCTTTCAACTTAATATTCAGAAAGTTTGCTGAAATATCAGCTGTACCTTAGAACGCGGTTAGGTTAGTTACGTTTAGAGAGCCTCGTAGGTAGTAACTTGTTATTATTCATTTTTAGTTTCTTATTTTTATTTTACCGATGGGTCGGCGTAGCTTGTGAGCGTCAAGTGCACGCATCTGTAACTTCTAAAGTAGAATAAAAAAGGAGTTAAACCCTTCTTAAGAGTTTTGTGTACTTTCCAGTTCATAGCAGTCACTACTATTGTTGCGTGTAAGTTGGGGCCGCGCAACACCACAGTGTGTTACGTTTATTTATTAAATATCATGTTCTTTGCACTTAAACCATAAAATTCAGTTCAATAGCAATTCAATTCAAAAATAATTTTAAAATGGGCATATCTTTAGAATTTCCGATACAAAGTTTCGCGCGCTGGAGATAGAAAGGATTTTTTTCCGTAGAGTGTTGCCATTGCTCACTTTTAAATCCTTGAGTTTGTTAATCAAAAATTCGTTAAAGTTATATAAAATATGAAATCGATCATAAAACAAATTTCATATTTGGTCTCCCACATGTCCATATTCGTAGGAGGATTACGTCATTCAAAATTCGATGGCTCTATGTACCGTTGTTTTATCACAATGCGAGAAATATACGTACATTTATGCAGATTTTTCATTATTTAATTTCTTAAAAGATAACGCAGGACTCTAACATTCGATGGCAACAGTTTGAAAAGTGAAACAGACGTTTATAGTGATTCAATGCAAAATCGCAAAACGAAAACAATAGTAGTCCTTCAGGGACAAAGCCCCTTTGGACTAGCAACTGTTACGTAAAATGTAACAATTAAATGATACTAATTTCTATAATAATGAATTATGATTATTATTTACAAGGAGGTAATTTAGCTATTAACAAAACTTTTTTAAGTGAAAAATTAACTTTTATTATTGCGAAATTAAGATGAGTTAGATTGTCACACATCTCATATACCAAATCTGCAATGAATTTAATATTTTATTATTTAATCAAAGTTCTCTGTGCATGACATAAGTACCTTGCAGATTTAGAAAAGCTTAAAATTTTTTATACAAATTTGGGAAACAAAGTCTAGTTAAGTAACGGCCGTCATATGGAACACCAAATTTGTCCAACTCCATGGAGCGGGGGGGCAAAAAATTGGTGCGACTGGTAACAGATAGTTTCGTACTGCCACGTCATTTTCCCCGCTAAATATCCGTTTTTATCGAGCTCAGATCTGTAAAATTCTCAGCTTCATTTTTAATTTTTAGTGAGTACCTTTCTAATTTGTTTATTACTGCCCATATCATAGCTCTGACAAAATTGCTATTGAAAACTTTATTTTAATCTTCTGCACGAAGACAGTATTTGGTGCTTTACAAGGGGTGTAAAAGTTTTTCTCTTGTTCGATCCCCGGAGAGGACACTGCACATGTTTCACGTCTCTTGCTCCAAAATAAGATACATAACGTTTGTTACAAAGATGAAGTATCTCCTTTTGGTGTAGTTTGTGTAGTTCATTGCTATAATTTGGTTGGTTCCATGTAATAGAATGAAGAATATTAATGTGCAAATATTAATTTTATCATTCATTCGTGCCAATGATGATATTAGATGCAATCTTCATTTTTAAGAAGATATTTTCTCCCTACTTCCAGTATATGCCTTCTTGGTGTAACAGTAGCACACTTGGCACGTAGGTGTGGGTTATCTCCGCAATAATATGAGCTAGATGTTTTGGCGCAGCTGCGAAAAAAAATCTAGTTTCCTTGCGTAGTAGTGATGCTGTTCTATTGAAAATAATAGTAAAGATAGAACTAAGTAAGTAAGCAGAAGGCTCCTATTCTTAAATGCATTCTTTTGTGCCCGATACCCTCACATTTACATTTTTGTCAATGCTGAACGTTAGAAATAATTCCTATCATCATGGGTAGCATCTGATTATCACATCTGCCACGCTAATATGTCTGCTCTTTGCATGTGGAAGTGTGTTTTTATAAAGGAAAGCAAATATGATTGACTATAACATTTAGTGCCCGCCTTAAAACTGCCATATGAAAACACGATTAAATCATTCCATATGTGTTTCTGAAACATCTCTTCTGAATGTTTTCTGAAATTTTTTGCTAATTGGGAGCTGAATGGATAAGACTCCTGAAGTGACAATAAGACTCAGTTTCAAACGCAGGGGACGGGCTAGCAGATATAGTTTCCACGTTTTTTTTTTCTCTCCGCATACACCACAAAGACAGAGTGCTTTTTTAGAAAGTCGTATTCAAAGGTATCCCTTTTTCCTCGGCACATAATCTTAGCGTCCTTCGTGTTAATCAATAATTTGAACTATTACCAAATTAACTGAAAATTATAGGGAACTATGTCTTCTAAAATTTTATAATTGATAAACTGCATTTAATTTTAAAGATCCAAAGATAAAAGCGTTATTCTCACGATTGATTTATGAAGGAAATTGTGTTCAGTCTTGCGCTAAAATGGAATATATTTTCAGAATGAGTAAAACGTATAAACATGCTGGAAAGTCAGGTTAATTCTAACCAAGCAATGAAATCAGCTTTTAAATTAAGCTAATGCCTTTAGTTAAGTAAATAATTGCTTTGCAGACACTGAAATACATTTGTGGCCTAGTGGTTAACGCCCTTAACTGCTATTAATTTCACTTAAGATTCAACTCCCCGTGGAACAGACTGGCCTTAAGGGTATTTCCATGTTCCCAACTCCACTGTTGTTGTTCCTTTCGTGAGTCATTTTTTCTTAGAAAATTCTCCCTAGACAGATGCGGATCCAAAGATAGTTTATTATTTCGTTGAATTCTTTAACCTGATCAGTTTAATTTATTATAAAGACAAATGGAAAGCAAAACTCTCAGTTATAGTTATGATAGTAGTAAAATATTCGTAATGACCTAACTTCCAAACTAAGTACTGCGCAAAGAAAATGCTAGGAAGCATTATTACTAATGCATTTATTCAGGTCTGATAGTTTTATACGTATGAAAATTAAATATGTGCTAAAATATTTTTAAATACATTGTTGAAATTCTCTAAAAACGTTATCTTTACTACCTACTATATAGAATACTAACTTATTATGTTAAAATATCTATTACATTTTAATAACTTAGAAGCAGAAATTTGCATACATTACGTATAAAACTTGCATAAATAGAATTAATAATTATTTTCAAAGGGCCAGCAGCAAATGTAATAACAAATATTGTTTAGCAGAGCTATGCAAAGTGTAAATTAAAAATATCAGATGTGTACACCACATGACTTATTAAAATATTAAATTATACGCATTTTTCACAGCATTTCATTTAAACGTATTTCCTCGAATTTCATTTGAGACATATTTCTCATTCAAGTAATTCAGTCTCACATCACATCGCTGCAAAGTAAAAATACATAAAAACTCATATAAAATACATAAATAAAAAGTATCTTCATTAAAAATCGAAAGATATAGGGAAACATAAAACACCAAATACAGTTAAAACAATTTTTACAACTAACATTAGAGTTTCTACGCATAAACAAGCAATTCGGCCAGCAAGCTAAAAGGCAGATTTTTTTCAATGCACAAAACTAATTTCCTTTTGGTCTCACTCGGCAAAAAGACACTGAAGGTGCAGAATGACTTAATTCATTATTCTGCTAAGTTTCAAATATAAACAAATATGACAGTCAAGTGGTTAAAAGAATAGGCTTAGCTGCACTTAAAGAACTTTAAAATTGTTGATAATTTTACAACTATTGCATATATATTTAACTAAATGCACAAAAACCTTAACCGGAAAATAAGAACAACATAATTAAATCATATGTAAAGAAAAAGATGCACAATATACCAATATACAAGAACAAAAAAACTGAGCTCACTGAGACAAGTAACGGAGTGGGGATATATATATATATATATATACTTTTGGTGCAGCCGATTGCAACCAAAACCGGAGGTGTACAACTACATATTATAGCAGTTCTATATACAGAATTTCGACGTTCCGAGGCGACTCGTTTTTGAGTTATGCGAGATACATATACACGTACGTACAGCAATATAATTAGGCCTGTAAAGAAAAATCTCTTATTTTGAAGGTATATAATGGAATGTATACGTCTAAGATCCCCGAATATACAGAAAACCTGGTATCTTAGATCAACTGTATATTGATTTCACCATAACCTAAATAGAGAGATTGGGGGATTCCTTTAATAAAATTTTCGCAGATAATAAACATTCATTTCTATCTGCTTTATACAGCTTCATTGAATGTCACGCTAATTGGAACTAGAATGTAATTTAATGTGCTTTTGTTCACAAATAAAGGAGAGGCAAAGTGCATACAAAAGTTGTCACTTGGTAAACATTCAGTGAATTGTCTTGTGAAATAATGAATTTGTATCAAAGCTATAGGATTAATTATATAAATCGAATGTTTCATTCAGTTGAAAATTGTATGTAGTAGTTATCTCGCATCTGGATTTACAATAAAAAGGAAGAGCTTTGTGTAAAGATGTTATTAGTTATATATTCGTGTTGCTAAGCAAATTTTGTATTTCTTCAGTTATATAGTATTCAGAAAGCTATTAATGATAGATTTCGGTTTTATTGTGTTCTTAATAATTTGCTAAGCAGCAAGATACTAAAATATATTTTAAATATTTAAATTATTGCTGTGAAATATAAATATTTTACACCTATCTCGTATCTCAGTAAAGCAAATAAACAGGAGCTATGTTATACGTAAAATATGACGAATTCCCTTTAAAAACTTACTGCTTTATATAATAACATAGGAAATAACTTTGCACTGATGAGCTCATACATTATAACCAACAACCTGATATAATATTGCTACACCTCTTGCACGCACCCTACATCTCTTGTTCTTACTATGCCCTGTCTTCACTTCTAGTTCTTGCTAAGCGTCTGGAAAGAGATTATGGAAGGAGATTTGCCAGCAGAAGTTGCGAACGTGAGATTAAAGAGAGTGGTGAACAAGCTCTTAGCTCGCGTTTCATTGCGTTCTACATATGGTCAACAGGATTCTTAATAAGCAAATTCGAAAGTCAGAACATCAAGCGTAATTCATCAGCATGTCTGATTTACCTCTGTAGGTAGTTCCGGCATTATGAATGAAAAAGGTTGCTCTGCCAGAAGAGTTCATTTTTGGTGGAAAAGGCAAAGCCTTGTACAACTGTTATAATGTGTTCTAACACAAACATCGGTTACAGAGATGCCACTGCGAACGTTTCCCAGAGTACAGTTCTTCCGATCGGCCTGTCTTCGTTCCATGATTACATGCATCAATCAACTATTAATTTGTAATATGGCATATCCTGATACGATTATTAGCTTGAAGTGAAACAAAATTCTGATATGTTGGACCAGGAACTCTTTTCTGTTGCCAGTTCCAGTCATGACGTTTATCACCCCACTTGTAGTGGAAACATCAATGATATTTAGTTGGCAGAGGTACAGGGAGGACAATCTACTGCAGAATCGTGCATCCAGTAGAATCCAATGAACTGTGCCTAGCCAAACATGTAACTGAACTTGCATTGCGTTCATCTGCTAACAGAACCATATGCTTTCATTAAACAGGAGATTCTCTAACCCACACATTCATTTATCAGTCATGGCCATTCTATACCTCAGCGTTTGAAAATAGTTTCATAGTTTTCATTTCGTTTTTCGAAGTGCTAAGAAGGCTTTTCAAATTATAGGTGTCATTTTATAGAAATTATTTGCTAGCCATCATATGCTACCATTTCTCAAAGTCACTGAAAAGTCTTCTTATTACTTGCACACGTACCAAAAAAAAAATGAAGTTTCAGAATTTTAGGCAGCCGTTAAATAACATTCTTAACATTCTATTTCATTAAATAACCTCTTGTCATGTTGTAAGGATCCTAAGTTTTACTAACGTTTATTTTATTTTAAAACTGTACTATCACTTCTTATTTTCTACTTCCGGCCAGAATTAAATGCTTTAACTTGTTTATGCAAATTGTCTTGCTAACGCCAAGTACTTAAGTTGTGGCTTTTTGCCAAGAGAGAGATAGAAGGAGTTTTTAGGAAGCAAACTGCTTGCCACTGTAGTTTTACGAGTTTTCACTCTGTTGCTGGTTGCTTTTAAGGCCAGAAGTTTAGCCCTCTTGATAGTTGTAAACGTATTGTAGTTTAAGCAGCTCGGCGTACTACAAACGTACCTTTTTTTAAAAAATAAAAGCCAGTCTTAGTGCTAGGCATTTGTATACTAATTCAAAGTTAGTTTTTTAGTTAGAGTTTTAGTTAGGAGTTTTTATATTCTTACATTCAGACTACAAGTGGTTGGTCTTTGTATTCCGAAGCTCGGAAGATCCTGTAAAAGATTGAAAATAAAGGGTTTCGTATACCCTTCCTGCTTGTGCTGTCAACTTCACACCTTCTTGAACATAGCTTGAGTAAGCTCCCTGTTCCTATTCAGGACCATTTATGTTTCCAAAACAAATCAAGAGAAACACAAGTCCTGTCAATGTACTATCTACATTATTCAGGGCAGCACATTCTCATAGTGTAAAAATGGTTCTTACATTTTAGAGTATAAGTTTTATTGATTACACTCTTTAACTTCTTTATTCAGTTTTAGGAAAGCTTTAATTTGTATATCTTTTATTTCATGTCTTATTGGAAATACATTTGCAAATCATAAATCCGAAAAGAAAATACCTTTGATTGTATTGTCTCCTTGATGTCAATAACGGACTCGTTGTTTCCTTCGCTTTCAGTTCGTAATATTCAGAAGGGGGATACAAAACTGGGTTTCTAATCCCAGTATTATAAAGCGAGGACAATTATAGCTCGCGTATAAACAGGACAAATAATGTAGTTTAAAGATATTTGCTAAATTGATTTTTTACGGAAAAAAAAATTCTTAAAAATTCAAATGCGAAAAACAAATGTGAGATTTTTAACAGTCTGTAACACCTCTGAGCAGCACAGGATTTTAGATCCATCATGGAGACTGGTATTTAAACAGCCTTTTTTAATTGAGTTTGTATAATAACTTATTTTAGTCTGTATTTTCATAATCTTACATTCATTAAGATGGTATTTACATTATTAAAGAAAGTAAGAAAGCAAAATATATTAAATTATAAGCTAATATATGCCAAGTAGCAAAACTTGTGACGAACAGATAAAGCCGGCCATAACGCTCAGAGGGCTAAATAAAATTATTCTCTAATTCGAAACTTTTTATTTAATGTTTTTGGTAAAGTTGAGCAGGAAATTCGTTCAATCAATGAAAACATTAAAGATGGATTCGTTAAATAGGAAGTTAACAATATTGTTGAAGCCAGTTATATAATTAATACATTTGTTTCCGCATAACTAACTGGAAAGGGAATGACAATGTCGCTGTAATATGACATTGCTACATGTTGGCTTGTGAGATACATGCTCGTTGGTGATGAATATATACCTTAAGTTAGTATAAGATGCCACGAATTGCATACGTTAACATGATTCACAACATCGCATTATGAATATGATAGCAAATTGATATGTTTGAAGATTTGTAATAACAAAGGCTCTAAATTAGTCTTAGACAATTAAACTTCGAGCGCTAAACGCGCCTGAAGTTCTGAAACTTTCAAAGATAATACCTAGGACGGAAACCAGAAGGCCATATTTTATTTTTATTTATATTTAAGAAGTACTACCTATATATTTTTTTGAATTTCTGTAGTACAACACTTTCTTCAAAGTTGATTGTGCATGCTAAATAATGTAGTTCTATCCGTCATTGAAAATATACTAATTTCATTTCAAAATTTTAGCTTAAATATTCAGATTATTCTTGAAAAACATAAATAGTATTAAATGATCAGCAGTTTCTGAAAACCTAGATTACCATTCCCGAGCAAACGATTCTTTTAATTTTAATTTTCATCGTAAGCGATAAACAAACCCGCATAATTTTTCCGAAGAGTTTTATTGATGGAAATGAAGACTGAATTTAAGTGAAATGCTTTTAAGTTCAGAACTTAATTTGTTTGACGACAAGATTTCCGCTCTTCAGCAGATTGTATGATGTTTCTGAAGATATTAGTTTCTTTCTGGATACTCTTAAGCTCCGATAAACTATATAACGGTTTAATTCTCTGCTTGTTTTCTACATTAAAGTTTAAATTTTTCTTAATTCACGTTTAGTGAATCTTTAAACTGAAAGAGCTTATCTCGACAGATAAGCATTTCAAGGAAAATGCATTTACCCCCCGATATGTGTACTTTACTGTTTGAAATAATTCTTATTAAAAGGAAGATAATGAAATATATTAGCCTAAAGTAAACAAATAATATTGCATATGTTACTTTTTATATGTTTTTACGTTCTGTTTAATTTATATTTCCTTGCCTACTAGAAATTCACCAATACTATAGAAGTCCCTCTCGGGCTTAAGCCTTCACTTGGGTTTTATCTTAAATTAGCAAATGAAGAAACTAAACTAATTCTAACTAGCTAAGTCACTATCTGCAAAGAAAGAGATGTTTAATAAATAAAGTTAACTAAATTTAAATAATAAAAAGACAAAACAAATTTTTAAGCCACCTTACTAAGTGATCTGAATGGAAAAAATAAAATATATGAATGAATACCTAACACTGCATCGGGAATTTTAAACATATGTTGCTATGAAGCTTTTAAATTTTTATTAGTTTTCTTTTGAATTGCATATGGCGTGAAACGAAGCTTAACAATAAAGCAAAAAAGAAAAAAAAATGGGTTAACAAGAGTGTCTCAGCAAAAGCTTAATCCATAACCAAGCTCTTCTGGGTGACCATTAAAATCTGAAACCTTTCAGACTTTTTTAATTCATTTAATTAACGCATTATTATTAATATGTTATATTATAAAATATTATTACACTTTATATATAAAACATATTTAATTTACATAAATGAACAAACTTGTTAATACATAAAGGTTATGTAAATAAACACTAATTTTTAAACGCGTTTTGAGATAATATGTAGTATATATTTCAACACATTAGAGCTTTTAAAATAAAAACGCTACATTTGAGTGCTCTTCTCTCCTTAAAGTATGATACTTTAAAAAACTGAATTTGAAAAATAATAATAAAAAATATCAGTGTATTTCTTGTGCAGTATGCGTAAATTGTTTTCAAGATATGAATTTGAATAGTGTAATAATACTTTAAAAATAAGGAAAAGCCGTTTCTTGATTGGCTCATGATTGTGATACTGATACTGAGTGATTTAGATTTCGAGTCTTTATCCGGGGAAACCTGGATCCTTACGGACAGCTGAAGTGTAACCCAATGGATAAGTAACTGGAGAAATTGTAATACTACTAGTGTAATAATACCTTCAAAATAACTAAGTGCGATTTCTGGATTTGCTTGTGATTGTTATACAGATGTTGAACGATTTAGATTTCGAGTCTTTATCCGGGGAAACCTGGATCCTTACGGACAGCCGAAGTGTAATCCAATACCTAGATAACTGAAGAAATATTAGAGACCTGAGAGGAATTAATAATAATAAGTTATTGAAAAATAACTTATTAATTCCTCTCAGGTCTCTAATATTAAGTTATTGAAAATATTGAATAAATAATTAAGTTATTGAAAAACTCAAAGACCTTGTCTCATTCTCCTGCCTTACATCTTCTATGTATACCATCTGATGTAAATTTAAAATATAGTGATGTAGCTGATAGACTAGCAATTGGGGTACTTCATGCCTTAGGTTTATGCTGAGTCTTTCATCTGCCTTAAACTATGCTCGAGAAGAAGTGTTTTAATTAACAATTCCTGGAGACAGCTACCGTCACATTCATGGTATCGTAATGCAGGTCCTGGTACTGCTGTTGGCTTCAAGGGTGACAGGGGAAGGACCAAACGCCTCTGACTCGGTTGATTTCAGGATATTTAAGAACCCTCAGATATTCCTGTGATACTAAAACTTTCCTACTTCCGCCAATCGAAGCTACTTCGCAAAATCTACTTAGCTGTGTTATCTGATTGCTTGACGATCTGTTGAAGAGACCTAATTCGTATTGGAATTTGTGAAGATGAATGAACTTATGAATCTGATCTGAAGAAGAAGAAGAGATTTCACATCTCTTAATAGATCAGATACCTTGAAATCTTAAAACTGTTAAATACATTTTACGAAAATATAACACATTTCAAACCTCAGTATCGTTGTAACTTAATGGTTTATAAACATGGAATTTCGTAGACTTATTTGATACATGTACAAATGTTTGATACCGTATTTGCCTTTTACTCTACGTTGTAAGAATTGAAATATTTTAAATAAACCCAAAATTAAACGCAGTCTTTATCTTCCATATAAAGTTCTCATACGCACTGCGAGCACATTTGTGGAAATATATATTATAATTTTTAGTTAACATTTTCATTAGGAAAGTAATGCATTAAAAATGATAAAATTATATTTTCTTAGTTCCTTTTTTAAATTTTATTTTAAGATATAAAAGTTTAATATCTTTTAATGTAAAATTAAAAGTAATTTCTGAAATGCTAATGTGAGAAGCAAAATTTCTTTTGTACTCAAACACCGTTAACGAAATTTCTTGGAATTCCGCCCAACGGTATCAGAGAAATCTATGCGCGAACAGAAAATTTAAAGTTTTCAGATATATTATATTAATTTGAACATGTAATTACCATCAAATCTTATAAACACGTATTAATTTCTCATTGTTAATAAGGAAATATAAAAAAGTACTTGTGAAGTAAAGTTTGAAGGGATACTTAATTATATATTTCAACATATTTCAACTATAATACTTAAGTATTGCTCGTTATTCTAAATGAAAAAATCTGATGTGTACACCACATGACTTCCTTGTATTGGAATATTAAATTGGAATATTAAATTATACGCATTTTTTCTTGCATTTCATTTAAACTTATTGGATTGAATTAAATCTACTTCGCCGACAGCGCATAAACCACAATAGAATAAATGCATTCTTTAAAATTCACTCTATTATTTGTTTACCATAGCGACACTCTGGCGCTAGATTCACTTAACTGTATTAATAATTATATAACAGTTAACTTATATAATAATTATATAACGGAAAATAAGTTAACTGTTATATAATCCAATAATTATATAACAGTTAACGTATATATTTCGTTCATATTATAACTCATAATGTACAAAATTTATATCATTTAAAGAATAGAATTATCTAATGGATGCCACATGTTCTATTCAAATACTATAATAAAGCTAGAATGATGTATAAAAGAAATTAAGCAAACAAAACAAAAAAGAAACAGTTTTTCACAGACGATTGAGTATTTTTCATTTAATTAATTCAGTTGTCACTTCGCGACAAAACAAAAATACATAAAAACTCAAAATATATATATTAAATTTACGAAGTAAATCTTAAACACTTATTTTCTCGAAAACATTCCAGAAAGGTTTAAGCATGATTTAATTCTAGTCAAGCATGATTTAATTGGCAATAATAAATGAAGGCGTTATCTTTGTTGTTGCGAAGCTAAGTTTCTCTAGATTGGCAACCCACTAGTCTCATGTTTCAAATGTAAACATCAATGGCCGCCATTAAAAAAAGACTTAGCGGCAATTAAACAACTTTAAAATTGTTGATAATTCTAAAAATATTGCACACATATTTACTAAAGGCATAAAATCCTTAACCGGAAGATAAAAACAACATAATTCAATCATTTTCAAAGCAAAATATGTACAATTTACAAACATATAAGAGTAAAGAAACTGAGATCACTGAGCCGGGTAACAGAGTGGATATATATATAAATATATTTATATACGTTTGGTGCGGCCGATTGCAACCAAAATACGAGGTGCACATCTACATGTTATAGCAGTCCTATATACAAAATTTCAACGTTCTGAGGCTACTCGTATTTGAGTTATGCGAGATACGTACATACGTTCGTACAGACGCCACGAAAAATTCTCTTCAGAATTAATTTTAAAGCAGTTTTATATTTTTTTGGAAGGAAAAGAATATTTTATTCTGTCCTTACGTACAGATATCACGCAAAAACATCGTTAAATTGCATTTGAAGCGGTCAAAATGGATATTTTCGTTGAAATATGCTGCCTGAAACTTTTCGCGATTACAATACTTCCTTTTTACTTCGTACAAGGAAGTAAAAACGAAAAGCGGAAATTTGAAATTTTCATGTGTTTAAAAATTTAATTATGGTTCTAAACATTATTAGATTAGAAGCACAAAAATTGTAGTTTTATACGTATGCTACACAAGTCACCAAAATTTCTTACAACCATTGCAGAGAAATCATGCGCGCAAGTGTAAAAATCAAACTTTTATAAAATCTTAATTGAAAATAAAATTATCTCGGAATATTAGAAGCACATTAGTTTTAAGAATTAATAAATATGTAAACAGATGCACACTTTATTTTTTTTTATCATACGTAATTATATATTTCCGTAAAATTATGTACAGAAGAATTTTACTTATAATTGAGAGGATTTAATAAGAGGAAATAGTTAAAGTGTAGATGGAAACAAACATATATCTTTTAAAAAACAAAAGCTTAAAATTACTATTTACAAAAGCTTTCTTTATAACTTTGGGTTTTTATATAGCTTTTTAGAAATTCTTGCGAGAAATCGGAATTTAATGCAAAAGCATAAAATTTGAGCATATTGAATTATACATATGTGCCTGACACCTCATGATTAAGATTAAAATTTAAAAAAAAAGCATTACTATTTCCTCTTTAAAATCTACTGCATTGACCATTTTGAAATGGTAGATTCTTTTTACTTCATTTAGGTCATATAGTTTGGTGTTCTTAGGTAACATAAACTAGATCCAAAACTCTAAAAGACCATATGCGAATTATCGCTTTCTCTTATAAGTACCTCAGAGATAGGAAAAAGGTGTTAAAAAACCTTTAATAAACTCACATAAAGTTTAACAGTCAGCAGCAACTCGTGCTTACAGGAGCCAAACATTATGGCTTAAATTAAAGATAATAGATGGGCTAAAGCTAATGAAAATAAGCTTAACCTTAACGACTTTGAATAGCGCGCAAGCTGCCTCTGACCTGCGGTCGGCCTAACAAGCCTAATAATTAAACTTGCAAAATACTAATCGCAAGAGAATAACGAAACGCTTCTTTCTACCTCATTTGAATATCACGCGATCTAGGAATTTACATCTTGGCAGGAAAATGGAAATTAGGGTCATAAGATAGAAAACTAGCATAACAATTGGTTAGAAAACTAAATGATACCTTATAAAGTAAGGAAAGTATCGTAATCCGGAAAAAGATATCAGATATCACATTTCAGCAGAAATATCTATTTTGACCATTTTCAAATCTATTTGACATATGTGCGTACGAATAGAATAAAGGATATTTTTGTTAAAAGAAAATTTAAAACGGATTCAGAAGGAAATTTTTCGTGACGTCTGCGAGGTATATTCGTATATACAATATCTGCCGTAACTCAGAAACGATTGCCTTACAAGTTTTGTACATTAGACTGCTATAACATAGTTGTACATCACCATTTTTTATTGCAATTGGCAGTATCAAATGTATATATATATGTATGTATGTATGTACGTATGTATGTCTCTCTATATATAGGATAAAAATTATGTAAATCTCAAAATTATAATTTAAACTAGCAATAGCCCTTATTTCCCCCTCTGTAATATAAAAACTGTTATAACTTTTCTGGATTGCGTCATATCTTTGTCACATGACTTGCATAATGCTAATGACGTAGCTAATTCGTAACATGAACTCAAAATTTCGGGAACTGAAACCTTTCTCTTAGTAAGCAACCTAAACCAAAAACTTCATTTGGTTAGCTTCCCCACTGGATAACCGCACACTTTAGTTTCTTACTTTCTTCATATTAAGGAGCTAGTTTCTTCGCCAAGCCTTTTTCCCTTTGACGGGGGAGGGAATATATAAGACGGAAAGTATGTAAACCTCAAAATTTAGTACGCCTTCATTCCCCTTCTCTATTCTATAAATAGTAATAACTTTTCTGGACTGTTATATTCCTAGAATCTAGGCTTGCATAAAGCTAATGACGTAGCTAATCCGGAATCTCAACTCAAAATTTCGAAAACTGAAACAATTCTCTTAATAAGGCAGCTCCCAAATCGTATAACTGCACACTTAAGCGTCTACCTCTTTTTCTGTTAAGATGCTATTTTTCTTTTTCTCTTCCTACCCCCACAGTATCAAAAATGTAAATATTCTTGAATAGGTAAGATTAGTGTACCGAGTAAATTTGTGGCTACAAATGTCAATTGGAATGAAGTTAAATATTTAATCCTACTCGGCTGTCAAGTTTCCTCTTCAGTATGGATCTATATGTTCTACGTTATCAACACTGCTAAATCCGTTTCATTATATATATATATATAGTTGGTAGTAATTATATACTTCAAATGGCGACAGAGTGTTAAATGACGAAAATTTTCATGATTTGGCAATTACAAGTTTAAAAATTACAACTTATTTTCAACAAATAGCGAAAATTTTAATGTCATATTTTGGTTCCTATACTTATATTTGGGAAAGTTGTGTACTCATTATGATAAAGTAAAATTATGAGAAGTTTGACTCCCGTACTACAAAAACTGGCTAGGATATTTAATTTTAAAATTTGCAGTTTTTGATGTCGTTTACAAATTCCCTTGAGGGATCGGTTAGTTAAGTTAGACTAATTCGAAGAAATACGTTTAAATGAAGAAAATAAATGTGCCTTGTTTAATAAGCCACAGAAAGAAGTAATGTGGTGTTACGTCAGATTTTTTTTTATGAAATCCTGAAGAATGTTTCTTCAATACGATTACTGAGTCAGAATTCTTCGTGAAAGAAATAATTATTGCCTTTTTAAATGTGAGATGAAAAGAGCTTTTAGATATTTTTCTTTAGTTTTTTTGCACCTTTTAGAATCCGAACATTAATTAAGATATTAAACTGTTATTCTTCATTTTTATTACAAAATTAATTTTTTCGGAATCAGATAAGAAGATTTTGACAATCTATTACTTGAGGTACAACAGCTTTAAAATGCTATTTTGAAATAACCTTCCCTTACAACATTTTGGCTTAAAATTCGTTTGTTTGAAAGGTATTTTACTTTTAAAAATACATTAGCCTTCTTTTGAGAATATTCAGAATTTAATTATAGGTATATTAGTAAAAATGGAAATAAATAATTTATTGTTACCACTTTTAAAAACTAACCGACCGTAATTATTAGAGACATAAAGAATTTTATATTATTGATAAGTCATATTATTAAAAAACATTTCTTAATGGGAAAAGAAAAAAAAAAGGGTGTCTGGAATGTCAGACAAACAGTATCAGTTTTCTCGAAATTAGCATCTATATGAACTAAAATATTTCAGCACTATTTTAGATGCAATTAGTGTTCCGTTTTTGTTCTTATTATAAAATGATATATCTTTATGGGAAAATACTTTGCTATTGTTATAGCTAAAACGACTAGAACAAAAGTAAAACATAATGAAATCTGGTTCATACAAAAGAGTTAAATATCCAAAAGATAAATTGATCACGCTAGCTAAAAAGCGTAGGAAATCGGAGTGGAGACAAAAGCTTGAGTTAACCCTAGAGTTATATTGGAAAATACAAAATACACCTCATGAGTTGCGATCGATACGCGTCTGAAGAATCCCATTGCGCTTGCAGTAATAAAAATTTTCGCGTTTTACTCATCTTCCCCTTAACTCCGGCTGAAAACCTTTTCATTATTTCCGTTCCCCACACCAATAAGAGTTGGTGAATCGTTTTGCCACGAGAGCCATAATACATGGGGAACACCGATTTGGAAACTCAATGAGGAAAGATCGTCCCGGTTATTGATAAAAATGTCAAGAGCTGGTCATTATGCGTGAAGAGGATCCAGAATTAACGAGAATTTAATGAAGGATGTATACGCTTGGTGGGTCCCTTAATGCATTAGCGCCCCTTTCCCTATCTTCCTGTTTAGAAGGTCTCCGTTCGCTGTGCCCCTACAAGGCAGGAAGAGCAAGAGAAAGAATCGAATCAAAAGGGAATTGTAATCGGAAGAGAACCCAAATGCTTGATGAATGGGTGTAAACGTCTCCTGCTACATTAAAGATTCCTCCTTAATTGCCTCCAGAGATTGTGCGTGTAAAGGTTTGTCCGACACGACTGGGACTCTTGTAGCTGCAGACATGCCTTGCAAACACATACACACACACACAGACACAGATTCATTAAGATTTCCACTTTTATCGTTCGTTTTACAGTCCACTGCTTCGCGATTACAATGGAAAGGTCCTTGATTTCTTGTCTTTCTGTTTTCTCCACTTTCTTTTTTCCCCCGTTCTAGTTTTTTTTTTTTTTTTTTTTTACCGTTTTCTTTTCGCTTTCCTTTTGGTTGTTTGGAGCAGATTCCACTGTTCGAACGGGGAGGGTGTCAGCCCTGCCGGCTGGAGGTGGTGTTCTCTTCGCTTCGAGATTCCGATGCCACCCATTTGTCACCAGCGGCTTACGTCGTTCTTTGCCTGCAGGGGGAGAATTCCGTGCAACGATGCAATCTTTTACTCACGCTAAGGAACGCTATCAGGAACAATTGTGTGTAATAGATATCCTGCCAAAATTCAAAGGTAATGGACTTGCTTCCATCGCAGATGCCAGAGCAGATCCGATTTGTTCGAATAATGCTGATATATTGCACTGCAAGGTGGAAAAAGAAACAAATTT
This sequence comes from Stegodyphus dumicola, assembly GCF_044657685.1. Classification (NCBI taxonomy): domain Eukaryota; kingdom Metazoa; phylum Arthropoda; class Arachnida; order Araneae; family Eresidae; genus Stegodyphus; species Stegodyphus dumicola. The sequence goes on along the minus strand of NC_140770.1, from coordinate 103,747,428 downwards.
GCTGCAGCGTGTAGTATGTCTGCATTATAATCGGTAAACTGTGAAGATTTTTAAAACCATATAATTTATATGCTCAGTGAACATCTATAGTTCGATTAACAAATAATAAAAATTCTTCAGTAGAAATTAATAGTGAGTAATCTTAAGTTACAATACATTCATAGCTAGTCCAACTCAATTTTTGTGGGACAGAAAATGTAATTACTAATTTGAAAAAAAAAAAAAAAAATATACTTATTAGGTGCTGCGCCCTTAGGCACTACACGGAATGGGAGGAAAGCCCCATAAAGGTATTTTTTAAGGGAAACGGGCTCATATCCACGTTGTACATGGGAAAACCACGAAAACGGCCATGAAGCATCCCGTGAGCCGGAACCTCGAACCTTGAATCTAACTACCAGCGCTCGGCGTCTTTTATTGCTTGACCGCTAGTGGACATTCGAAAAAGAATTAAAAGAAAAAAAAAATTCAGACGTATGCCCATAGGAATAAAAATAAAAATTGGAATACATCGTACTATTATTCATCTATTTTTTGAATTATTCACGCATCCGAATAAAAAATTATACGAAATCGTAAGCAGCATTCTGAAATTCCTTCCTCATTCTTCAAAGTGTAATTTCAAGAGAAGAAGCAGAATTCTCTTCTTTCCTCTAAAATTGTCTTTTCTCTTTTTTGCAAGACTTTTGCCGTTTCCTAAGCGTACAAATTATACAAGCTTGTTTTTATATGATTTTAATCTCTACCTTTATTTCATTTTCTAATTTTATCTATTCATTATTTTTCATTATTTCTTATAACAACAATAACATTTCAAGCAAAACTACCTCCATGATTTTTCGATCACTATACAGTCTTCAAAAACGAATTTACGTAGCTATTAAAATAAAGCGATATCGCAAATTTAGTAAATATAAGCAAATTAGAAAATAAAAGTTACAATTAAGTAACAAATCTACTTTTATTTTAATTTTCAGAAAATGAATGGTATGTGACCCTCTCTAGTGCGAAGTAAGTAAGATTTGCTATTAGCAAAATCAGATAATATCAGATATTTGATATATATCAGATAATAAAACGAATTCTTAGAAATTTTCACGATATTTGATCCTTAAGTTATTGAAATTATTTTTTTGCAGTAGTTAATTCATTATATCAGATACCTTCGTTAAAACAAACAGATACCTTCTTAAAGAACTTACTAAAGAGGGGAAAAAATAGTTGTATTCCTTTTATAGATAAAGAAAACAATTTACACACAAAATAATTAAATAAATAAATAAGCATAATAATTGCTTTAAAAAGTCTGAAAGCTTCGCCCAAAAGGGTTTATTAAAGTTTTTTAAGCTCTGGCTGAGCTCGCAGTGCAGAATTCCCGATGAAGCAATAGCATACGTTTTCATATTTTTTTCAGTTTTACCTCAGGTTAGCATATTTATATTCAGTTTTCTTAGTGAGATGGCTAACAATTTTTTTGTCTTTTTACTATGAACTTTTTATGTGTCGACTTTATGTATTAAATATTAAGTCCTTCGCACTTGCGCTACTTGAAATTCAACTCAACAGCAGAATCACAAAATATTTAAAAACAGCATATCTTTAGAATTCCTAATAGAGTGTAGAGTGGTAGAGGTTTCTACACATATATTTAAGTTCGCTATGTTATTTATTTAAAAACAAGCCGTTCGCGTGGACTGCCCTCTAAAATAGTTATCACAAAAAGAAAAATAAGAATTTTAATGAATTCAGCCAGTGTAATTTACTAAAAATATTGAATATTTCTAATTAGACATCTCATGATTTTAATACATGTTTGTTTAAATCAATCACATTAAAACTAGAAAAATATTCTGTTAACAACTGTGTTTTTTGTTTCAAATCGCTTATTTTATTAATTAGTAAAATTCCAGATTAAATTTGAAAGCATCATTTACTTTACTGAATGGCAACACGCTGGAACATGGAAGATAGAATTATTTTATTTCTAGCGGCGACAACACACTGCTTTTAGGGCCGAGTCAGTTAATTAAAACTGATAGATAAATACATTATTTTTTTCCGAATGGCAACAGTCTCGCCCGCTGGAGATAAAAATGCTTTTTTTTTAACAGTCCTGCTATTGCTCGCTTTCAAATCGTTGAGTTTGTTAATAAGAAAATTATTAAAATTTTACATACTGTGAAATAAGTAATAAAACAGATTCGAAATTCAGCCTTTCTATGTGCACATATTTGGGTGGAGGATTATGTTATTCAAATTTGATGGTTTTTAGTTGCCGTCGTTTTTCACAAAGCTAGGAACATGTATTCATGCATACATACCTACATGCAGATTCTTCATTACTGAATTTCTTTAAAAATTATTCAGGCCAATAATATTTGGTGGACACAATTTGGAATGTGACACGCCGTTTATAGTTAGTTAACTAAAGAAAAGTTCCATTTCGAGAATATAGCTCCTTTCGGGCTAAAAATGCTGTCGCAAACTGGACGAACTACTATTATTTAGTCATCTCAACTTGTCATTGAGAGGCAAAGTAATAATGTAAAATATGTGTGCTGCAGATAATTTCTACGTCATTCTTCTTCAGTGCTCAAGCAATTATCTTTTTCCTCCCTCCGTCCTTTCGTAGTCAACTGGTATCACGTCCGACTAGCAATCGCAAAATCTGAGTTTTGAAGCTCGTTTGGGGCATAACTGATTGCTTAAATTTCTCCCTTCGAAAATTAAATATCCTTACAAACAGAATTTCAAACTTAAAAGTTGAAACATAAACAGTCTTACTTTGGATAATTAGAACGAGAAAGGCAGCGTTTTTACGTATTTCTTGAATATGTCGATTTAATTTACCAAACAATTATATACTATATTTGGATTTTCAAAAAAAAATATTTTGTAATATGCAAACATGTTACATGTTTTTATAATACTCAAACATGCTATTCTTTCTCAGTTTAAACTCTCTACGCTTTAGGGTGTCAGGATTTGATCAAAATCAAAATGTTTCTTGACGAATCTGATTTCTCTTGTTATTTCTAACAGCACATTTTTATTCAGAACATAAATAACAGCACTGCTAATCGTAATTTGAAAGGTGTCGTAGTTATTCTTCATTAGAGATTATTAATATCCTTCCCTTTTAAATTTTAATTATTTTTTACAATATTCATTGCAATAATTTTTGCTTATAGTATTTTTAGTCCAAAGGGGCTTTGTCCCTGAAGGACTATTGTTTCGATTTTGCGTCAATTCACTACAAACGGCGAATCACTTTTCAAACTGTTGCCACAAAATATTATCGTCATGTGTTAAACTTAAAGAAATTAAATAATGGAATACCTGCATTAAATGTATGCATATTTCTCGCATTGTTATAAAACAACGGTACATAGAGCCATCGAATTTTGAATGACGTAATCTTCGTACAAATATGGGCATGCGGAAAACCAATTCGAAATTTGGAATTTTTTTATTATTGATTACCTATTTTGTAAAACTTTGACGAATTTTTGATTAACATACTCAAGGATTTCAAAGCGAGCAAATGGCATCGTTGTACAGAAAAAACATTTTTATCTCCAGCCCGTGATTCTTTGTATCGGAAATTCTAAAAGATATGCTCAATTTAAAACTATTTTGAGATATTGCTGTTGAACTGAATTTTATGGTTTAAGTGCGAAGAACGTGATATTTAATAAATAAATGTAGCGTACAAAATATTGAAAAAACGCCCATTTGGACGTAATTTAAAATCTGAAACTTTTCAGATCTTTATTTGTTTTAATTTAAATTAAATTTTAGTAATGAATTTGAAGAAGCGATGATAGAACATGCTAAGGTACTATTTATTATTATTATTATTATTTTTTTTTTTGAGGACCGTAAAAAATTGCAGCAAAAATGTATGCGCAAATGCGCCATATCTAGCAAACGCGCCCATTTAACAGCGCGCTAAATCTAGCGCACGCGCTGATTTCAGATTGCGTAAGTTTATATAGTTCTATTTCTTAAGACACCATTGAAATCCTAGTTTAATTTTTAAATCCTTTTTTGATATCCTATGGATTTAACAATTTGGGAATTGCCCATGGTGAAAAGTCTGCAATAGAATTTTGGGTAAAGTGCAGAATCACCCACTACTTGACGCATTTTAATTGCACATACTCGGTATCCATGTACACATCAAGCTATTTTCACTTAAAAAAAAAAAAAAAAAAAAATCCCAGAATTGCACAAAAATGGCCCTGTGCACACCCTTGACTTTATCTATGTACGCATCGACCTATTTTCACTTAGAAAGTAAAAGAAAATTGACAAAAATCCAATAGTTTTTACCCTTGTAAAAAGCGGCAAAAAAAATAAGTGAGCGATTATGCACTTTACCGAGAATTTGTTCAAAGAAAAGGCATCATTCATTATAGAAAATTATGTTTGAACAGCGAACGAGATGAAATTAGCGATAACTCGGTAGCGAAATAGCGATGCAGACATTCATTCAGTTATGTTTAGCAATTTTTATATAAATTATAATAATGATCTGAAATAGTTATTTACTCTTATGCTTCCATTCAGTCATGTTTAGCCATTTTATATAAATTATGTATAATAATAAAAAAGTATTATATGAAATTAACTTTTCATCTAAATTAAAACATCAATCATAAGTAGTTATTTTTTTATCATAAGTAGTTATTTACTATAATACTTCCTTTCTTGCATTAGGGTTGCTGTAATTATTTTTGGCAGCACTGGTATCAATAATAGTTTGGCGATTTTTTACGGCCCTCAAAACCGAATAGTACCCATGCTAATTATAGAAATGCATTCAAAAATGATGGGACATATTGATGAAGAAATTGTAAACTGTATTTTCAAGAAGCACTGATAGCAATTTGCTTCAAAGAAAAATTAAACATAAAAAAGTCTAATTTAAGTCCTGGAAATTTTAGATCATGTGTTAAGATTTTACAAGAAATTTTATCATTACAGAAAAAGAATAATCACAAAGATCATGTTTATATAAAGTTAAATTATTTATTTTCAGTTGTAAAGATTTAGATATTTTTAAGATATTGAGTACTGACAGAACTAAATATTTACTACAAAATACAATTTTTTACGCAATTTGAGGAGGGGAGAATCAATTTTCAAAGCACCAACATTTGCTTCAGTATTATTTCTTTTTTAGCATAGAAAATTGTGTAAATAGGAGAAACCAAAATATTAGAAGTACATTACGTAGCCGCCCAGCCGGGGTAGTGGTTAGCGATACTGACTGACTTTGAAAGGCCCGGTTTCGAATCCCGGAAAAGGTATAGGTGTTTGTAAATGTATAATGTCTGCACGGAATGTGGCACTCTAAATATGAAGCAAGCTGAAAGTCTCTCGAGAGGTTGATAGTAGAGGAATATGGTGCTCGAGGCACCAACCATATAGGTGACAATATTACGCCAACAGGCGAAATCTTGCATATCTTGCCACGATGAATTTAGTGAGCTTGTTCAGATGTTACTATTACAAAAGTGATATTAGTCACAACAACAAAAGCAGAAATGACTCCATTTTGCATATGATTAAGTAAAATATTATTACCGCAGGAGCGATGCCATCGTGAAAAACTTTCTGAAGGAAAGTGCCTGATTAGTGTGACGCATGGGGAAACGCACAAAAATCTGTGGGCAGCCAAAATATTACTAACAGCGAATCTATAAAGAATGACAGTTTTTAGGCTGCTATTCAATTAGCCGTTGGTGGGCCTACATGGAGAAGTGCGAACGAAATTGCTTCTTAAATGATTCATTTTGTTACACTTTTGACCAAATTATTTTTATAGTATGGAAGTTAAGTGGAAGCTTTTAGGCTTATCATTGGTAAATATATTTGAAATTCGTTTGTAGCAGGCAACAATTTAAAAGAAAATCAACAACAACGATATGGTATTAAACAACTGAACATTACATTTTCTCTAATGAAATAAAATTTATACTTTAAACATATTTATATTAAATATACAGGTATATCTCACTTTTTCAATTTCACTTCTTTATATTGCACATTTTCATAGGTCAAATACCAATTTGTTTGTCTATGCTAAGATGCTGTTACTTAGGAACTGGTTACCGAGATTCTTCTTTAAAGTACAATGTAAAGTTTATGTCTATTTTAAAATAACACTATTTCAGTCAATTCAAGCAGTTTCAACTAAGTGGTTTTAAATATTATGAGAACAATAATTATTTTATTTTTTTAATTGAAACTTGATTAACAAAATTTATGTTAAAATTACATCTAAGAGTTCTAATTTAATGTCACTTTCTTTTAAATATGTATATATATATATATTGTACTTTATAATCTAATTAATTTTAAATAGAGAAAATCACTACGAACAGGTGAAATATTTCTATTCGGAGCCAATTTCAATTTTAGCAAATGTTCTCTCAGCGACAGAATGCTATTGAATCTATCAAATGAGGCTGACAGAACAATATCGCCTTTCTGAACTGGAGCTCAAGATGACGTTTGTGCTCCTTCGCTGCATGTTCTTCTTCTAAAATAAAACTGGCGCCAGGTAAAATTATTTTATCTGCGCTCAGTTTTAATTCACACATCAATCTTTTCCAATCACAAACAGCATTTAGTTGAGAGAAGTAATATAATGATGTTAAGGTTTATTTCCAGTCGCTCCATGTTCTTCTTCTAAAACAAAACTGACGCCAAGTAAAACTATTTTTTATCCGCACAGTTTTAATTCACATATCAAACTTTTCAAATCACAAACAGTAGTCGATTGAGAGAAGTAATATAACGAACTTATTATTTCATAAGTTGTAAATATTGAAATTTTTCAAATTTTTATATCATGGAAAAGATTAATGAAACCCTGAATTACAGCTTAATATAGTTATCACACGATTCAGATTTATACTTTAAGAGTAAAGAATTACTTAACTTTTATCTGAAATCGTAAATATTGCTTTTGAAATTCGCATTACTGCTGTATAATTTACTGATATTTCAATAGACAGTCAGTTTCCAAATCTCGTCTTGTACATCTCCGAAAACACATACATATATCGATTATAACTCATTATCCTTAACGTAATTATGAAGTCATTTTAATTCATCAATATGTATAGCTTATGAATGAATGTTAATGAAGCCTCTGTAATTCGAACTCAGTATGGAGGTGAATACATCAACTAATTTCAAAATAGCACCTATGATATGGGAAAAGTCTTAACACACGAGCAATTGTTGTCCCTATTTCTTTTCTGAAAGTGAAATATCCCTGCTGTTTATATCATTAATTACTTTCGGAGTACTTCATTAGTTATTCATGTTAATTGCTTTCCAATTTCCCATTTTTGAAAACGAGTCGGCCTCACTCGGAAAATAACGCGCACAAAAGTCGGACTCTTTTCAAAAATCTGAGTGATTTATTGAGCCATTCCCTTTCTCGCTTCCGAGAATGCTTAGAACTTCAAGATTAGAGCCTTCGTTTATAAACCGGAGCCATTCCTAAAGCTTTGAAGAGAAGCATGAATTCTCTAGTTTAAGAACACATTTTTTTTTTCTGTTTGTTTTCACAGATTACACGACCAAGTCGTATGATATACACTGCTATTCATTATTCACAGAGTGATACGACGTTGAAGGTAATTAATATTTGTTAAGCCTGTGTTTGAAGAATGTGAATAGAATAGAGTAAATGTAGGAATCACCAGTTGCAAGAATGAAACAATGCGTAGTTGGCGATGAATAGTTCACCAAAAGTGTTATAAACGATAAGTTTGTAATTTGTTCACTATTTTTTAGAAGGATTCAAGCAATTCCTCTCTTGAGACTAAACTTTTGAATTGGAGTATAAAGATTATGCAGTTAAAATTTACCTGTAATCCTGAATACCAGCTATTGACAAAATTGGTATAGAAAAACGATTCATTTACATTTTTCCAGCTTATATGAGAAGATAAGAACACTCAGAAATTGTTTTGCTTAAGATTCTTTACTTTCTTTGGAAGGTAAATTTTAATAACTATTGCTTTATTATGTGTGAATTAATTGAATATAAGAAATGTGATAGATAAAAAAACAAAAAAGTGTATAATTGTGTTTTTAGATAAACTGATGTCTAATACTAGAGTAAGTGACAGCAGAGGATCGTAACACAATAAACAGATAGCTTAACATAATCTTTATATTAACCAGTTTGGGGCTTGAGCACCTAAATTTTCTAATATGGAATTTGGTTGGCATCTTAAATCTTTTATGCAGGAATTAAGGCTCAAAACGAGACGGGGCCTTCGACCAGTCTTGTTGAACCTAGCAATGTGGAAATCTCCAGCAAGTCACAAGACCCATTAAGACAGAAGCTGCGCAAACTGATCAGGAAAGTATCCATGAATTCCTTCAAAGGACAATGAGAAGGGTATCTTAAAAGGCAGGGAGACAAGCCTATAGAAAATACTATTGGAAAACTATCGGAATAGCGTTGTACGAGGTCTTTAATATCATCCCAAAACTACACCACCTATGAAAATCTGGCTCACTAATTTTACTGAATATATGCAAAAGCATGCAGCCTTTATGAACTATATCCATTGATTTGAATTACGCTAAAATGACCAGTATGCATGTGCGATGGCTTGAACTAGGATCATTGTATATCTGAATGACAAGAAACTACGAAATGATGCCATCGAAAACCTTCGTCAAGCCATATTCATGCATGAGGAAACCATAGATATGAGACTCCGTATTCAATCAAACGCATTAGCATCTCTTACAAATATCACCAGCAGACTAGAATAAAACTCAGCTCCCTATCATTTCAACACACCAACAGCACAAACCTACCTGTGCGCCCTGTTTTGTTAACCTCAGTAAATGTTCATTTAAATGCTTTCTGCAATTATAGTTTATTGGAAACGCTATTGTATAGCGTACTTATTTAAGAAGTACTGCAGCATCAATACATATTTTATTGCATTGAATAAGTACTATAGTTCGGCACATCAAATTGAATGTTTATAAGTAGCATCATAACACATATATTCATATCCTATATCAGTGATGACGAACCTATGGCACGCGTGCCACAGTTGGCCTCATCAGCCGACACGCGACTAAAATATTATTTCCTTAATCAATAATCACAATAAAATTATACTAAGTAATTTAAAGAAGTGTTTTAGAAGGGTTTGTTTAAAGAAATGTTCTTGAGAGTTTCATTTACTTATCGCATAATGCCACTGGCATAGGGCCTAAGCCTAGATATAAGATTTTCCTATACCGCCATAGAAACCATATACATATTTATTGACACAATTTATGACGTTTCCACTATTGCAATAGTGGTTTCAATTGTTTGCGCCAATCATATTTGTTACATGGCAAAGAATACGCCAAAGTTGAAGCAGCTAAAGTTTGCTAAACGAATTCAAATTTAATGCAGAAAGCCGTTGAGTTTTAGTACTTTCATTGTTAAATAGATTTTTCTATACTCCAGGTCTTGCACTCTTACAAATGACACCAGTAAAAAAGGCAGAATTAAACATTCGTAATTGAATATCATTTCAAGAGACCTGGACAGAATCATTTGGAGTTATTGAACACAATAGGAAAACATTATGCATTCTATACGGGGAAAGTGTTGTCTGCCGCACACCTAGTGTCAAACAGCATTTCAACAACCAACCACAAGATTGTTGCCGAGTTTGAGGAAGCTGAACGGAAGGTACTTATTGAAGGGGAAATTGAGGAATTACAATTACCAGAAAGTTGGTTTTTGTAATTATCTTTTTAAAACAAACCATCTAACAATGGTCAGCTTTCAAATTTCACTGTGCCTGTCAAAACATGGTAAACCGCTCTCCCATGAGGATTTAATCAAAGAGGTTTTGGGCAGCCCCTTCCCCCCCCAAAAAAAAAAAGGTTTGGGGCACGCGGCTCCAAAATGGTCCGCCAGCACTAGCCTATATTCTTTTGCGGCTTGTTCTGCATTGCATCATTTATGTGTATGTTTCATGCTTTAAGTTTTTCTATTAGTAAGTCTGTTATATTTCAATTTGCGTGAAATTGTCAGTTTAATTTCTAAAAATGTAATTTTTTTAACAGATTGATTAAATATAATTTATTAAATATTATTTATTATCATTTATTATTATTTATTCATTAGTTAACGTTTGGCTGTAATAATGTTCAGTTTATTTAAATCAAAATGTGTATGTGCTAAAACCGGGCTATTAGATCTCATTCTTATATTCAATGTCGTATGTATTCACTTTTTATTTTATTTTTCGAGTGGAGGCTTAATCAGCAATAATGAAAGGGAACACTTACAGGAAACAAGTTTAACGAAATAATTTGCTTTTACGCTTTTATTAATTTGTCAAAATGAACTACCACTCTACTCTAACTCTGTCACACAAATCGACTCGCTGTATAGCTAATATCATGCCTATTGAAAGAAAGGCAACTGGAATAAATTATTATAATAATTGAAATGTTTCAGAAATTTAATAACTATTTTTCTGAAACTGTGTTTGGAATGAGATATTTTTTTTCCAAACTAAAGTTACTTTGCGTTAAGTTTTAAATTTTATTAGACATTTATATATATCAAAACAAAATAATTAGATTATTACTCTTAACTTGATTTTTTCAAGTAATTGAGGTAATCCAGGGAGTACTGTACTTTAAATGATTATTTTTATCAAAGCTTAGGGTAAAATGCGTATTATTAATTCCACGTCTATGCTAGGGATGACCTTATAAACAACCATAGTGTTTTCAACGAACGCAGCAGTTATTGGCTTAGGCTTTCTGTCCCAATACGGCAATGCTGTTTTGTTCTTCTCGTTTCCCTTTTTTATAGAGAACACATCTGCCCTAGAAGACAGGGGGAAAACCTTGTATCAGTTATTTCTTGGACAACAACTCTTTTGAATCGACGGATATTAAATGCTACATTCCACAAAAATACCAGAGTCGCAAATATCTCTGTATCCAACAAATGAGCACAAGCCAACTGGCGTGGTAATCATTCTTCGCCAACCACAGTCTAGTCATTCTCAGTTAACACTGGAAGGTTAAGACTTAATATTTAGTTCCGTTATTATTTTTGCTACCGATTTTGTGACATCATTTTTGTATTTAATGAAACAAGGAAATTCTGTTAAATTAATTAGTATGCCGTATTAAATATCATTATCTTGTATTAAAATAACGCATAAAAATCAAATGAATTTTAGAAAGTCTGTATATTTGTTAAATGCACTTCATAAAAATCGATATTATTTTCTCAACAGAAGCTAAAGATAAATGCTTAATTGTAAGGAAAAAACCTTACGCTTAAGCATTTATCTTTAGCATTCTGAGTCACCAAATATACAATTACGTTTTGAACATAAAAAATATATAAAATAGGTTGTACAAAAATCCTCCTACACTTAAATTTTTTCAGTAAATTTTTCATAATTTTTTTAGATGTGAAGGCGGATACATATTCTTTAGTAATACAGGAAATGAAGTAGTTGCGGCGGACCATACAAAAATAAGAAATTCATATGATTGGTTCCCCACAGATGCTGATTCAGCTGTTGCGAGGTGTGAGAAAACAGGGTCACGGACATTACAGAAGAAATTATTCTTTCTGTTATTTCGCTTGACATCACAAGAACTATAACTTCATGCCCAATGTCAAGGAAGCGATCGGTACTGTGTCTGTCACCAAAGCGTCTGTATTTCAGAGAGACTGACAGAACAATGGTCCTGTTTCACCTCTGATATCGTTTGAACTATAACGAATCGGAGGATGTAAAATACAACCGAAAAATTAAGACGGCGCGGCTAATTCAGTTTACAAATTACTTTAGACAAGGCTAGAACTCAGAATGTTCTTAAAATCTCGACTTCAGAGATTCTTGTTGTAGCAAGATCCTCAGATATTGAGGACGATAATTGAAATAGTGGTTTCCATGCCTTTAATTTTGTTATGTATTGTAATACAGCTTGTCATAGAATATTAAATATATTCTCAAATGTCAAAGATTTTCTGTGCCGCAAAGGATATACAGCTAATCATGGTAAGACATATTCTTTTTCTTTGTACTATTTTCACATTCTGTATTGATGTCTTGTTAATTTTTATCTTGAAATGGAAACCAAGAAGATTTACCAATTATGTACCAATCCTTGTCCCAATAGTTAAACGCACAATACAGACTCCTAATAATGAGAGTATTCAAAGATTATATTGGCGGAAAACTTAATTTTATGATATATTTTAGTTAACATATGGTGAAAACAAAATTTAATAATTTAACAAAATCCAAAAATTAATTGAAAAACGTGGATAACGTAAGCTAAAGCTTAAATATGTAAATTAAAGCGAATTGGAACTCATTCTTAAAGTTCTCTTGCTGTTCAAGACCAGATGATTAGCTATCGCACTTATACATTTCTGGTAGGGATAGGTTTTTCAAAGAAGAATCGGGATCAGATAGTAATTCCGGCTCCAAATAACCGTTGTCATGCCCAAGTATGCAAACATGTCTAATAACATTATTTGTTTTAACAGAAATCTAAAAACTGTGATATTCAGAGAAGTCAACATAAGTGTTTGAAGTTTCGGCTCTCAGCTGGAACACAAGCCTTTCATCACCTCTACATGGAATCACAGACGTACTGAAATATTCTGGGTGTCTCTCGAAAGGCAGTGGAAGTAATGCCGGTTGGGTACGAGAAAATCCTTTTGACAACCCATTATTGTACTGAACACTGGACCTTTCAAATTACTCTAAAAGTCAAGTTAGGATAGGTTTGGTAATCATGCAGGCCAATGAATGGGATTCCACTCCTGATTCACTGCTATCCAAATTTAGCTTTTATGTTGTTCCGAATGGCCTGACTGAAATGAGCTGAAGCATTGTCCTTCTGAAACTACATATCATGACCCAGCGACTGTTGTTAGTCATTCAACAGCTCGGGCAATACTTCCTCCAAAATGTTTTATAGCGCAGTTCGTCCAAATAAGCAGGCAAGAAACGTGATCCAATTAAATGCTCCCCCCCCCACACACAAACCTGAAAGAAACGTTGATAACAAACCGGCATCATGCTGATTATTTTCGTATAAAATGAGAGATCTCAATCGCCCACACATGCATATCATGTGCATTGTTGCAACTTTCCTTGTTAAAATTGTACATCTTGCTGGAGAAAAAGGGTCCTTCAAAATTTTCTGCTGATACTATTAAACGAAAGCAACCATCTCTGGATAAGCATCAGATTGCAGTAGCTGAACGCGTTGTTTATGCTACGGATTCAATTAGTTCGAATCCAGAAAATTACAGACGGTGGTTATGAAAGTACTGAAGCGAGTAATCATTGCTTCTGTACTAGAATTTGGAGTGTTTTCTGCATAACGAAGCACAGCCTCTTCGATTTTAGAGTGCCATGCTGTTCATTCCTGATTCGGGGCACATTTTTCCGAAGCAACGCATTTCGCAAAATATTTGATGCAGTCAGGGAAACGACAGTGGTTCAAAATATGCTTTATTGAGAAACTTTTCCGGTACAGTCAGCAGCTCCAAAGTATAAATACAGATATGGATTACTGCGTTATTTGTTAAATCTTACGGCTACCTTTGCCGGCGGATTTCGAATGATGACGTTCCCGTGCGAATATTTTACCCGATTCCTCAGTAACTCCCTCTATCGCGTTACAACTTACACTTGCGTTCTTCACCCTCATTGCTATATAATTCCGATTTGTCTTTGAGCATCTACCCTTCCCCAAAATTTGTACACATACTAGGGAAACACCCTGTGTTTTGCTTAGTGAATGAATCTTGTTCTCTTATAGCATCTGTATGCGCAGAAAACGTTGCTGAATTTAGAAACATTATAATTTTTCCTTAATTCAGTATGGTTTCTTTGATATAAGGCATCTTTTCTACCCAATAACTGGCAAATACAATAAAATAAATATTTACTATTACAGATATTCTAATATTTAAAAAAATAATTTTTTAATATTTAAAACATGAATTTAGTGGGGAAAACTAAAAATTAAGCTACCGCATTTTTTGTCTTATTAAAGAGAATTTAATTGACTGAGAGATATATTTATATATATTTATCTCACTTTGAGCAAATATATTTATCTCACTTTTTCAGCGTTAATTCACTTACCATATGTTTACTGCAGCAAACTGCATTAAGTGTGATGTTTCATAACAAATAAAGTTGCGTAATATACATTTACGCTGTTGCTTAGTAAAATCAAACTAATTGTTTATGACATCTAATTAACATTACGAAACTTCGAAGGAAAAACTATGTTTCGAAAATTAAATAGTATCTTAAATAATAATACTAACTTATGCTTGTAATAACATCATTAAATGATTCAGCACTGTCGCCTTTATTCACTGATATTTATTAAACATTTAAATAATGGCGGAAACAAATGGTATTAATGAATGTCTGGGTTGAGAATTCCTTTGCTTGATGATTTAAGAGACAATTTCAATTAAAATGATGTTAATCTTAACTCATTTACAGACTGAATTGAAATTAGCATATGAAATTTCCACTCAGTTAAATTACGCTGCTTTATATATATACACATGTGCATATGTGCGTGTATAACTGCTCCTAATTATTTGAAGATTTAGAGACAAAGCAATGCAGCTGGCACTTTGGCACATAGCTTAAGACTTATCTGAATAACCGTATTTGGGGCATTTTCATAATTATAAAATTTATAATAGACAGTTATTATACAAAATGAAATGTTTCGAACGGATTTGAATTGCAATAGATATTGTATCTTGCAAATCGTTACAGTTGGAAAGGGAATTATTACTCCAGTCTATGGCAAAGTTACTGATCATGTTTATTACACACAGCTTCTATGCACTTAGAAAACTTAAACTATAAGGTACCTTACTTTCCTTAAATATAAAATGCATGTATAACAAATAAAAATAAGTAATAAAATTTATGACTAGATTAGTTCTTCTGCCCAAAATATTATAATATTGTTACGAATTTGGTATTTAAAAAGCTAATGTTAGTTCAATTATAAATTAAATGGTTTTATTTCTCGCGCAGTGCAGCGCGTGACGAATATTAAAAGAAAGCTAAGCCGGAAAATTGAAAATACAAGAGCGCGTGCATTAAATAAATAAATATCTCTTTTTGATTTCGAGAAAGTACTGGAAAATTCTAGCGCGTGATTTTAAAATCTTATAAAAGGAGGCAAACATCTCAGTTTGTAGTAGTTACTTAGTTTGTTGTTGTTTAGAAAACTGCTCTTGTCGATTGTAGCGAATTCGCGGATTAGCGTATTTTAGCTGTTTTGAATTACGTTCTATTGGACATTTAAGTAGTTAAAAGATAACAACTGTGAGATATTGTAATACTGCATGATAATTTGAGAAAATTTAAGCATTTTTGTTGTGATAATAATAAATTTTTGTTCATTTTTCATCGGACTTGTGCATTCATTTCATAACGAACCCGTACGCACGCAACAATATATTTTTATTTACAGTAGGAATAAGATTATCTGTCAATGTTTATACTATTATTCAGTTGTGAAGTCACACCGTAGCTGAGAAATCAGTGACTCAAACAGAAAAGTTATAAAATAAAATATCTGTAATTCAAAACAATCTGTATTATATAAAATGTAATTGAATTGTTACTTCAATTTGAATAAAAGGTGAAAAAACGTTTATATTCTTCGTTCAGACTAAAATATACAGGGAAATATTTGTTTAAAAAAAAACTTGGATAATGGTGTGGTGTATATAATTATGGCAAAGCACACTAGGGCTACTGCCTAAGGGGGGAATGCCTTCGTGGAGGACTTTCTAAGAGAAACTGGCTCTTATACACGTTACACATGGGGAAAACCACGAAAACACCCATGCAGCCAGCCCGTAAACTTGGATAATGACAATATAAAATCTTCATTATGAGTACTGTGTTTAGTTGGCTGTGTTTCTCGCACACTACACGAATCTTCAGCGGAAAATTATCTTTGTTTTATATAGTAAGGAAGAAAATTTAACTAAACCGATGGAGGTGAATCTTCTTAGAGCTAGTTGTTTTGTGACTACAGATTTTTTGAAATTATTTTAAATAGCATGTTTCACAGTAAAAAGTAATAAGCTGAGGGGCTACAGAGTAGCTAGACTTCAGTTCAAATCTATATTTTAATCTTTAATGCGCAATGTATTGCGTAAAAAACGAAATATGTTTTATCAACTGTTTGTAAGTATAGTAGCTTGTGGTTTCTATTATTCGGCAATTACGATATGACGTCGGATCCTAGGATGGCAGATAATCTAAGTTAAACTATATTTCGGTCAATTATTAATCGCTGATCACACTCTGTAATTGTGAAAAATTCATTGGGTGTAATGACGAATATGTGACAAAAGAGGAAAAGCAAAATTTTCATTGACTATAAGGGTTTATTATTTTGTCTAAGGCTGTACTTTTTTATCTAATCTGTTATTGCTTACTTTAAGCGCTTCTTCCAGAAAAAAGCGAAGGAATTATTTAATGCAAATAAATTAAGAATAAGAGCAAATACCATTGATTGTTTAGTAGAAAAATTAATAGTAGGGAAAGACAGAAAATTTACAATGAAGAAACCAGAAAGAATTTTCGCAGCTGAACAAAACAAGTAAAACAGTCAAACGAAAGAAACAAAGGAATTTTGAACATGTGAACATGTTAAGTCCTTGCACAAAATAGCCAAGTGGCGCGAAGAAAAAAAAATATTCTTAAAGAAAAGAGTTTCTCTAAAAGGCACCAACACTTTCTACTCAAATGAAATGTTTGAATGCATTTCGTATGTAAAAAGAATCCTAAGAAGTTAAAAATTTTATTAAAAAAATATAAATAATGCAAGTATAAATCCTTTCGTATGGGATCCAAATAAGAAATTTCGCTCGTATTAATTAAGATAAAAAACTGAGAAAAAATATGCGGAATTTGCAAAAAAAAAAAAGAAATGAATAACTGCTATTTTTACTTTCTTGTAAGAACTAAAGGAAGCATTGTAAGAGCGAAAAATTTCGAATATCATATTTCAACTGTAATATCCATTCTGATAACTGTAGACATTTTTTTTTTTTTTTTTTTTTTTTTTTTTTTTTTTGCGTGAGATCTGTACGTACATACATGATAAAGGACCAAAACAGATTGTAAAATGAATTTAAAATGGGTTCGGAAGGGATTTGTTTATTGACGTCTGTACATACGCATACCCGTACCTATGTATGTATCTGGCATAGTTCAAAAAAGATTAGTCGCATAACGTTCAAATTTTGTATTGTAGGACTACTATAACATGTAGCTGTCCATCTCCCTTTTCTATTGCAATCGTTCGCCCCAAAAGTTTCTATATAACTCACTCTCTTACTCTGCTCGGTGAGCTCTGTGTTTTGATCTCATATTTTGGTAAATAGTGCTGTTTAGCTTTATAAGTAATTGAATTATGTTGTTACGTTCCGGTTAAGGTTTTTATGCCTTTAGTTAATCTGCATGCTATATTTGTAGAATTGGCAAAAGTTTAAAAGGTTAAATGGTGTCTACACATAATGTAGCGGCTGGCTGTTTACATTTGAAACTCTTGGAAGTATATTGAATTAAGTCATGTTGTGCACTAATTTCAGAGTCTTTTTGCCCAGTACAGTCGGTGATCGGTTAACGGACAGTTCGGACAGCGAACAAATCGGACAACGAACACTTTCAGGAAAGATTTTTGTGTTCGGACAACGAACAAAAACTAATTCTAACGAAAATCTCTAGGCTCTCGGAACATCCGACACCAGTCCTCAATTCGTCCTTAAAATGGATGTGCGGGTGCGCTGACATGTCATCTTTGGATGTGCGCGTGCGCTGACACGTCATCATTCATACTATGTAGCAGCGGGCAGCACCCTACGACGCGTACGGTAGTGTGCGACGACACTTTGTCAATTGTGTACCACAGCTGGTTTTTGTCCTTGTGACTTTCGTATGTGCTTCTTTAAACGCCTTATAAAAAATCTGAAAATCTGTTAATATTAAAAAGAGTGGAGTTTCAAGAACTGTGCTCACCATAAAAAAAACAAGCAAGAGGCAAGAGATTATAATTAAAGTAGAGAGTGGACAAAAAATGACTGATGTTGCTAGGCAGTACGGCTTGAATAGGTCTACAGTAGGCACAATCCTAGCTAAGCAAGATATCATCAAGAAGACTCAAGCCACTAAAGGAGTAACGAAACTTACATCTGAGAAGCAAAGAAGTGTCATCCATGAAAAAACTGAGACTTTGCTTTTAGTTTGGATAAATGAACGGGAGATGAAAACAGATGTAACTAGTATGGCCATCATTCAAGAGAAGGGTAGAGAAATTTTTGAGAAACTGAAAGAACAAACTCCAGGTTCGTCATCCGAAAATCTAGAATGCAAGGCTACCACTGGCTGGTTCGCCAAGTTTAAAAGGAAATCTGTCGTTAAACATGTGGTCATGCATGGTGAGTCTGCTAGTGCAGATAAAGAAGAAGCTGAGAGGTTCCGTCTCAAATTTCAAGAATTCATTGAAAAAGAAGGGTATTGTCCACAACAAATATTTTATTGTGACGAAACTGGTTTGTTTTGGAAGCGAATGCCGAACCATACCTACATCACGAAAGATGAGAAAAGTGTTCTTGGGCATAAACCCATGAAAGACCGATTGACGTTACTTTTGGGAGCTAACGTCAGTGGTGATATGAAGCTCAAACCACTTCTCGTTTATCACTCTGAGAATTCCTCGTTCAAGGTGACGGAGGTGGTCAGGCTGACACCCCTGAAATTGCGGATGAAATTGTAACAACTGCGAGAGATCTGGAATTGGAGGTGAACGAGGATGACATTGAAGGAATGGAATAATAATGAATAATAATGAACATTGAAGGAATGGAAACATAATGGAACATGAAGGTGACTTGACGGCAGAAGAACTCCAAGAAACCTTGAATGAAGAACACCAAGAAACTCAGCGAAATGTGCTTCCTTCTGAAAAAGAGGAAGACGAAAGAGGAGCAATGCCGACATCTGCCATTAAAGATCTTTTGAAGACGTGGGAGGATGTCAGAGCAACGGTCTTAAAATGGCATCCAAACCAAGCTGATGTCAATAGGGTTGCTGATCTCTACAACGACATTGCTATCAATTTCTTGAAAGTCCCGAAGGAGAAAGAAAAACAATCGACATTGGACATGTTCTTTAACGCCCAAAGAAAGGAAAAGGACTGATCAATAAGTAAGACCATATCTATGTATTATATTTATAATAAATACATTTACTAAGAAATTATACTTGTACATGAATTTTTTAATTTAATTTTTAGGATCTCCAGAACGAATTAATCGAATTCCCATTAACATGTATGGTAAATCGGTGATCGGTTAACGAACAATTCGAATAGCGAAGATAATCTTGGAACGGATTATGTTCGTTAACCGATCACCCACTGTATTACCAAAATTTAACTTAAAACTTATTGCACACATGGTATTTTGTCTTTCTTTCCGTTAGCCGAATTGCTTCTTTTCCCATTTTTAAATTGTGTTTTTTTTTTTTTCTTGGAATTTTTAAATGAAGATGTTTTGAGTTTTCATGTATTTTTGCTTAGCCTCGAAGTGAGAACTGAATTTATTGAATGAGAAATAGCTATGCCATTAAAATCTGTGCCCATTTATTTGTCCATTTTTTTTATTTGGTTGTGGCATCATCATCTCTTCCGTAACAGTGGAAAGTGGAGTTTCGAGAGAGGTACCCCCCCCCCGGATTCCAAAAATTCTTGGGAAACCATTTCGATCATTTTCATCTTTGCACGACTTTAATCAGCCGAGATATTAATTAAAAAACTCGGAAAAAGGTAATATTTTCCATCATTTTTCCGAGTGGCGACAGTCTCGACCGCTGGAGACAAAAATCTACTTTATTTCCAAATGTGTTGCCGTTACTCCCTTTCAAATCGTAGAGTTTTTTAATAAAATATTTGTAAGCTTAAAAGAATATGAAATAAAATTTATTTGTCCATTTTTTTATTTGGTTGTGGCATCATCATCTCTTCCGTAACAGTGGAAAGTTGAGTTTCGAGAGAGGTACCCCCCCCCGGATTCCAAAAATTCTTGGGAAACCATTTCGATCATTTTCATCTTTGCACGACTTTAATCAGCCGAGATATTAATTAAAAACTCGGAAAAAGGTAATATTTTCCATCATTTTTCCGAGTGGCAACAGTCTCGACCGCTGGAGACAAAAATCTACTTTATTTCCAAATGTGTTGCCGTTACTCCCTTTCAAATCGTAGAGTTTTTTAATAAAATATTTGTAAGCTTAAAAGAATATGAAATAAAAATAGCATTGCCAAAAATTAAATATATTGTATTTGACTATATTTTTTTAAAGTTTAAGATGGCATTAATAGCAGCATTAATATGACGTCATTGTATATTAATAAAAAGCAAACGTGTTGCTTTGATAAATTTGTATAAAATAGTGCCGAAATTTATTTAGTGATGTCACAGCTGACAATTATCACTCGTTATTGCCGTAAATATTTTAATTCTTTCATTACACTTTTTTAATTTTTTGTATTCTTGTATAATATTTTGTATTCTTTTATTGGCTTATTTTATGTATTTATTGTTTTTATTATGGTAATTTTGTAGTTAATTTTTTGGTATGTAATTTGTGCCAAAGCGCCTTGCATTGCAAATTGTCAAGAGAACTCGAAATAGAGAACATTTCATTACTTAAGGGCCTTTTATTTACGTGTTCCGTCCTAAGGCCCTATACGGAAGGGAGGGATACCTTCTTCGAGGACTTTCTAAGGGAAGCTGCCTCGTATTAACAGATTACACATAGGAAAACTACGAAAACGCCAATGCAGCCAGCCCGTTCACAGCATTCGTACCTCGGACCTGATTGCCAGTATTCAAGGATTTTAGCGCTCAGCCGCTGGTGGTCCCACGGAGGGACCTTGTGGACAATTTTGTTGTCAGGCTGTCAACATTTGACTGTTTATCAACTTAGCTACTTGCTGGAAGATTCGCCAAAATCCAGTTTCGTAGCCCTATGACCGATTCTTCCAGAAGGTTTTAGAGCCTCTGCTGCAGAGTATAAATACGGGTGTAAGAGCTGAGGAGTTCATTTGTTAATCATTTGCTGATGATGAACGGTGAGACTTAGCGATTAGCTGAAGTAAAAGTAAAATTTACCCTGAGAGTTATATAAACAATTTATTTCATGTGTTCAGGAGGAATTACTGAATATCGCTTTCTCCTGGAGTTATTCAACCATCATTATGTCTGTAATATTTATTGTAGCTATGTTCCTAATAAATTGATCAATTCTTCCTGCTTCTTTGTTGTTATCTTATTGTTCTAAAAGCACAAAAGATTACCATAGCTCGCAACGATATGATAAACAGAGGAAGAATTCTGTGAGACTATGAAAGCCTGTAGCATCAAATAATTGTACAATATTTTTCTCTGTAGAATTTCATACATTAATTTCTCTGATACTTATTGAATGAAAGATCTTTGTACGGTCATTTAATCCCGATTTAACTGTTAAATCATCAGAGTTCAGAGAAAATTCTTATAATGAGTATAAAAATGCCATTATTTCATCGTAAGAATTTTAGCACTACAATATATTATATAAATGAACTTATTTGTTTTAAGTAGCTTCTATACTTATAGGTAGATATGTACTATTTACGAAAAGAATTAATTAACGCTTTTACTCCAGAGGTTCTGTCTTTAAAATCACTTCGACATAAAACATTCAGCCATATCTTGTTATTCGTTCACAGAAACTTAATGAAAAATACTTAAAATGGAATTTTTCGTTAATTGACCTTATGTTCCCTAATCCCAGGACTATATGTCTCATGCTTACGATAATGCCACAGAAAAGAATATATAAACATCAACAAATGAAAAATTAAGTGATATTTTTGATTATACAGATAATCGCTTTGAACTGATCTCTCAGATAATCAAAATTCGTACTATCAGATATTTTATCTTAATTCATATTACTTCTGGTTTCGGATGCTTATAGGTATTTATGTTGTGCCACATAGCTGTTTCCGAATGTCACGAGGTTTGTTGTTAGAGATACTTACAAGAAAGTTTCTCCTTCTCCCCCTCTCTCCTCCTTGATTTCGTTCTGTAATGAAAAGCACAGTTGGCTAGCAACCAAGAGGTTCGGAGTTTGCATCCCAGCGAGATTTTTCCTCTGTTTCTAGTTCTGGAAAATGTCTAAAACGACCTGTGTAAAGTCATTACGATTATTTTGATGCTGAAACAATGAGCAAGGCCCTCGTCTGGGTTAGAACCTGGACGTTTCGAGTACGAGTCGGGTGTGCTGCCGTTACACCATGAAGGCATGCAGAAAGCAGGGAAAAATGCCTTTTTTTCCTTATAGTGTTGCCATTATTCGATTTGAAATCGTTCAGTTTGTTATTTAAAAATTCGTTCTTTCGTTTACAAAATATCAAATAGATAATAAAACAAATTCCAAATTTGGGCTTCCAGTTGTTTCGAGTGGAGGATTGTGGAAGCATTAGGTTATTTCAAAGCAGGAGACATGAAAAACGAGCAATGTCTTCGCTGCGACTCGAATCTTAGACTTTCGATACGCGCCGAGTGTGCTGAGCACTACACCACGAAGGCATGCTAAGAAGGTGGGGGACATACCTTATATACTCCCGCTTTTAATGGGCGACTGGGAATGAGGGAACTCAATCGTCAAATTCTAGTGCTAAAGAATCATCATCCACCAACTTTTAATTCGTCCGCAGATGTAGATAGTTATTTTGAAGCAGTGGACATGAAAAATGAGCAATGCCGTCACCGTAACTTGAACCTGGACCTCTCGAATACGCGCCGAGTGTGCTACCGTTACACCACGAAGGCATACGGAAAGGAGGGAAAGGGAGAATATACTTTTTACATGTGGCGTGGCCTGTTATGACCATAAGACTAACTTGTTTGGTTAGGTGAGTCGGGCTGCGCCCACTTCTTTTACTTTATACATGTAGCGGCTTTCTTATCTGGAAACATGGAAAAGCAAACATATGGTGTGGAAGGAGAAAATCATTTTTAATTTAAGGCTGATTAACGCTGCGAGTTCGACCTAAGTTTGATAACAAGCGAACGGGTTGGCTGCCTGGATAGGTTTCGCAGTTTTTTCCGTATGTAATATGTATGGGAGCCAGTTCCCTTAGAAAGCCCTCCATGGAAGCCTTCTTTTCCCTAGGTAAAGAACACTAATGAGTTTTGCCATGTCAAAATAACTCATTATTGACTGACTTTAGTATTTAGCAATATTAATCAAAAAAAAAAAAATCCCGATTTCTTCTGTGTCTTTTCCCTTGAATGTTTTAGTAAATTCTAATAAAGCTTCAATATTCCTAAAGAATTTTTTATTACATAAAAAAATATAAAAATAAATTATCGTTTTATTATGCTTTTTGTAAAATGTTTTATGTAAATTTGAATAGATCTCGTAGAGGACGAAACCAATCAAATGATTTTATGAAAACACAGCAACCTCAGATAGTATAATGACGTCAAAAGGTAAGGTTGTAGAGACATTAGTTATTTTTGGAAGCAGGCAAGGAGAAAAATTAGCAACGGCTTCGCCGGGAACCGAACCTATCAATTACGCGCTGAGCGTGCAGACCACTACACCGCGAAGACGAGAGAAATACCTTATATACTTCCCCTTTTAAAGGGCGACTGGGGTTTTTAGGGGACCCAATCGCCTAATCCCGGGTGAGGAGAATCATCATCCAACACCCTTTTAGTTCGGGCGCCACTGTAAACACATTAGGAATTTTTGGAAGCTGGCAAGATGAAAAATTAGCAACGTTTTCGCCGGGAATCGAACCGTGGACCTGTCAATTACGCGCTGAGCGTGCAGACCGCTAAGGCTCGCTAAGAAGACGGGAGAAATACCTTATAAGATTTTTATTTTTTCTTTATTAGTGTTAAATGTTACCAAAACGCAACATGAGTTCAAACCTTTGCTTTTGTAAATATACGCAGCGTTTCATAGATGGCGGTAATTTCTTTTACAGATTCTACAAAACAATACCTCAAAAAAAAAAAAAAAAAAAAAAAACGCAGTTCCAAGAGACAAAGCTTTTAACGCTTCGCTTGATGAAGCATTAGATTTTATGAGCGACTTGGATGATGTTTTAGAACTTTCATCAAATATTAGTGGTAAAAGGAGACACAAATTTAATAGTGCTTCCTCCAGCATTGCGGCTAATGAGAAATGCATTGCTGTTGGCGTTTAGTGATAATTTTCCAATGTCGAAAGTCAGTGTCGTATCAGGTGAAATCTAGAATTTTTCATTAATAAAAAATCGGAGTCATCTAAAAAAAGAGAAAGGAAATTGCTTGGAAAAAATTTTCACCTATATATGTAAGTAACTAAGAAACGTGTCTATTATTCGACCCTATTTAAATAGTTTAAATGCCAGTTTCATGCAGTAAGAGTTTTTTTCCAACAAGAGCATATGATATCAAAATTCGGTAGATATTCATACTAAATACTTCTCAACGGGAAACCCCTTTGTTTCGGATACACAGCTTGATGTTTGTGTTCCTCTGAAGTGTACTATATCATTTTGACATATGCTCAGGAAACTCTGCCAAGAAATCAACTGATCTTGGACTAGGGGAAATGTTGTAAGATGTCATTAAAGTGTGAAGAAAATTTCTTCAAATCGTTAGTTTTTTATATAGTTGTTTTACGTCCCACCTATTGGTGTCAGAATTGAATGAAATGGAATTTCACGACACTGGAACAATTCATGTAACAGATCAGGAAATTGTTCCATTATATCTGTAACCAAAATAGAAAATAAAAACGTGGAACAAATGACAATCTATTTGATAAGGAGCATGCTATCGCATTAGTTCAATGGAACTGCATTTGCATCATAACTATGACAGCTTAGCTTTGATAAAACTCAACCTTCTTCATTGGTCAAGAGTGACTCAAGATAAGATACAAAATTCGCAAATGTAAAGCAACTGAAATTCCTCGGAAATCACAACAAATATATGAGTGCGTGGACACTCTGGACAGTTTTGTTGTGTTGTATATAAACTGCAGGTAAAAAGTAAGAAATGGTGGTGACCAGTTGTTATGAATTATACTATTGCAGCTAAATGAAAGGAGTGAGAACAGACTGCTATAGAAGTGCACCAAGAACTCCCGCTCAGGTTTTGAAAGTGTTGTACTGACATTGCCGGAAACAAAGGAAGAATATTTTAAGAAATTCGCACAATTTATTTCATATTATTGTTCATTGTGTTGGCTGACTATTTTCTTTCCGAATTTAGCCTTAAGCAAAACGAGAAAAGATCCCACAAATTGCATTATCTAGAAAAAACTCAACAAACAAAAGAAAAAGATATAAGGTATTTCACCTGCCTTCTTAACACGCCTTCGGGGTGTAGTGGTCGCCAAGCTCGAAGCGTATTCGAGAGGTCCATGGTTTCAGATTCGATTGAGTATGAATCTATCCCTTGCTTCTGCACCACGTGTTGCTGATGACGCTTTTGTAACCAGTCTCACATGCCTTTCTAGTACTTGGGAATGACAAGGGAACTTTTCTATTTCAAACTTAGACCCCCCCAATCAGTCTTATGCCTTCGCTAAGATAAAAGGCAGCCAATGGTTTCAAGGAATTGTCCCAGCGAATCATCTCAAAATACTCCTCTGCTTTGAAATTTTATTTGGGAAGAACGAGCTGTCGTATTTTGTCCTCCCAGTCAGTTTTTCTTGCTTTCAGTATTCTTCTCAGGCCACGATCACTAATATGTGCTCCTTCACCTGCATCTGACCGGGAAATTTTTCCCAGGAAGAATAAACTTTTCTTGATAATTACCTGAGCGTGACGTGTTTCATGCGTTGCTCTCAGGATTTTCTTTATTTGAAACCAGGATGGCACATAAACCTCTATAGCAGAACGTTCTGCTAGTAGCTTCAAATCGTCTATTAGTTCGGCGGTTGCTACATAAGGGCTAATAATTCTGTTGGCTGTAATGAGCTATGTTGTGTGGGTCTTCTTCCCAGGATTCCTGTTAGCTAGTTAGTTCCTGTTAGTTCTGTTAGCCTCCCAGGTTCCTGTTAGGCACTCCCCCGAGGATATTGCCTTAGAAATATAAACGTCATATTTTGGGGCATTACTGAAGCCTTTGTTTATCAATTTCGGATATATCAACTGGAATAGGGTCATAGTCTGTCACGGGAAGGTTTTTACGTGTTTTCAGGGATTTTCCTATTGTTCAGAAAACTGTTGTGGTCCAGATGTATTTTTGTCAATCTTCTAAGAAAAGACGATGAAGATGCAGTTCATTGGTGTGCAACAAGTATACAAACTAATTTAGTGTATGATCGACAAAGATCTCAAAATGGTGCACTTCTAGTTGACCGCATCTTAATCCAACATAAACAATTACTGATAATTCCGGGATTGACAAAACACCAGTTAACAATAAAAAGTTATTGAAAGGTCATGAAAGCCACATTATTGCTTCCCGAAGCTAAAACCAATAGTCGGATTAGAACTCTTTCTAGCATCTAGTAGCATATTCTGACATTAAATTTGATATTTTGGAGCGGGAAGCAATTTCTCGCGTTAATAATGACGTTTCCGACAAAGCAATTCATGAAAAAACATAAAACCATTAAAAAAGTCAATACATACGAGTATATTCATTTGAGGTGTGGAACCTCAAGATGTGAATATTTTGGAATGAAATTTGAACACAATTTCTCGTAGCCTATTTGGAACCATATAATGACACACGGAATATGAATTTAATTTTTTTTTTTTTTTTTTTTTTTTTTGTTTTGTTTTGCTCTAACCTAATAAATGGTTATTCCGACTAAAGGCGAAGAAGCAGAAGTATACCAACACTTTTGAGATATCGGTCAAAAACCTGTAATGCATCTGGTCGTTTTCTAACGTATTGTTGAGAATTCTACAATGTATTTCGAGTTTTGTAGTAGCAATATAGACATTTAGACTCTTCTTAACACACGTACTTTTATTAACATTTCAATAATAATGTTTGATATATATTTTCATGTAAGAATATGATATAATACTTTTACGATAAGACCTTATCTTTATCAGATATAAATGTACTCTCCCATTACATCTTATGTGCATTTTCATATCCTCGTTGTACTGCAATAATCTTTAAGAGAAAAGTTAAAAGAGCAATAAATGATTTCACTGTTATATGAAACCAGCGGCCGAACACCAGCGGGCGAGCGGTAAAGTCGCTGAACAGTGGTAGTTCGGTCCGAGGTTCGAATCCCGCGAACGGGCTGGCTGCATGGGCGTTTTCGTGGTTTACCCCATGTGTAACGTGTACACGAGCCAGTTTTCCTTAGAAAGTCCTCCACGAAGGCATCCCTCCCCTTAGGCAGATAGCCGTCGAGGCTTTGCCATAATCACACATACATACATACACTGTTATATAAGATAATACTATATATGCATATATACGCATTTCCTATTTTCAGTTCAATATGCATTACAGGATGTTAGAAGATGTTATTTAATTCTGAAGATGGAATTTTTTTATATGTGACATATTGCAGTGACAAAGATAATGAAATTTACTGCAGGCTGTTAATATAAATTTGGATACATTTCTAAAAAATCACATAAAATTTAGAGTATTTTATACAATAATAATGTGTTAATAGCGTGCAATTAATGCAAAAATTAGTCTATTAGAGTGCATTATAAACACAAAGAGGATTAGTTTATCCGAGAGAGGAAGGGCACAAAATTAATTTTAACCAGCATGTTTAAGCAGTATGTGATGCTATTAGAATCACATTATAATATAAAATTTAAAAAACCAGACTTAGCATTCTTTTTTTCGTTTTTGTTTTTTTTTTTTTTTGTTTTTTTTTTTTTGTTTGTTTGTTTGTTAATTTTTATTGCGAATAATGCATGTTTTGGGGTTACTTTAGTGTGGGAAATCTTGCCTCTAAATAATCTGTAATATATCTATAACCATATGCAATCGCAGTAAAATGCTACTTGAGATTAATATTTTATTATGAAACCCTACTGAATACAGATAAATAAGCGTACATTCATAAATATGAAGGCAAAGGAAAAAAAAAAGGAAAAATAATAATTACAAGCGGATAATATACAAATGATTACATTTAACGAAAAGAATACAAAGTAATAAACATTTGCATTCTGAAAGGCTTTGTTCTTAAAAAGAATTTTTCTTTTTTATAGGACCACAGACAATTTGTAGCAGTAATATTGGAAATTTTAAAGCATTGATGCTAAGTATGTTACAAGTTTTCTTTTATTTCCTTACGATAAACAAAATTGAATATTTGAGCTCATTAAAACTCACTGTAAGAAGATGCTAAGCAATATGTTTATAGAAAAAACATGAAAAAATCATTCTTGTTGAAACTTAATAATGTCAGAGAATTAAATCTTGTTACTTCAATAGCTGAATGAAAAAAAAAAAATAAAAAATAGCCATTTTCGCGTATTTAAATCGCATTAAGAATATTGTATTTGTCGAATTTTCTCGCATAAGGGAATTTGTATTTTGGAAATTATCTTCAAAAGACAATTTTGAGAAAAATAAAGTTGTTCAAAAAAGAAATTCTGTTAAATACAAGGCAAGGCAAATAAGAGAAATACAGATATAATGAAATTTAGCGAAATATAAGAAGAATTTGAATAACATAATTGTCTACACATCGTGAAATCTTTGCAAAATACTTTCTCATTAACGAAATTAAATGTACTTTAGGTAACAGTCTTTGTTGACTTTATTTCCACCCATAAAATGACTTGCAATAAATAAATATTTGACACTACAGGGAAAAAGGCGATTATTAATGCGAAAACCATTATCATAATGCCAGTTATATTTATGACATTTTATTAGTGCTTCAACGAATAAGTTATTGGGACAATATGTTTGAATTAAACAAATATGTAAATTTATAATCACCATGATGTGAGCTTTTCTTATGAGCCTCCTGTCTAACTTAATCACCGAAGTACTCTGATTTTGCTTTACCCTTCTGTTTTGTGCTAGAATGCAAATGATTGTAAACTAGGTATCGCCCGACTATTCGACAATACATTAGATTTTTTAAAAAAATTACAGCAATTATATTCTGTAAAAAACTATTAAACTGTTTTAAGAATATCAGTCTTAAATGTGGCATTTCAAATTCAAAACCTCTATCTACATTCAAGTAAAATCCCCCCACAAAAGTATTAACTACTTTACAGCCAAATGCTTTTGTTTTCTTTAATGGGATGAATTCAATGCTGGTTCGACGTACTTTGAAAAGAGTGTTTTCCTTGCTCTATATTCTCTAGAATTATTATGAATACTGGTTTTTATTTAAAAAATTACACAAAATTAATCGCCGAGTTAGTCTTCATATCAAGGAGAGATGACATTTTTATAAGCAGTTATGGTAGTTGACGTATTATAGATTGGAAAAAAATGAGAAGATGACCTTGGAAATACGAAGGCTATCCAGAAAGTAGATTACGTTTTGGAATAAAAAAATAAACAAAGTATAGGAAACAAATTTTATTATATACAGATGAAAGCCACACTCAAATACTACTTTTCTACATAGTCACCATACAAATTAAGGCATTTATCGTAGCGATGTACGAGCTTGGAAATTCCTTCGTCGAAAAATTCGGCCGCCTGCTCCTTCAACCACTTTGTTACCTCTTCTTGCAGCTGTGCGTCGTCATCAAAACGCTGCATAGCCAGCCACTTCTTCATTGCTGGGAATAGGTGGAAGTCGCTCGGTGCCAGGTCGGGACTGTACGGCGGATGAGGAAACAACTTCCACTTAAAAGATTCAAGAACTTTACGAGTGACATTTGCCGTGTGGGGCCGGGCGTTGTCGTGAATCAACAAGATCTTAGAGCTCAACATTCCTCTGCGCTTGTTTTGAATTGCTCTTCTGAGTTTTTGGAGAGTTTGGCAATACCTTTGAGAGTTTATTGTAGTGCCTCTTTCCAGGAAGTCCACCAAAATTACACCTTTTCTGTCCCAAAAAACAGTTGCCATCATCTTCCTTGCCGACATTGTTTGCATGCATTTCTTGGGTTTTTGGGGAGAACTTGTGTGCCCCCACTGCATTGATTGCAATTTCGTTTCACAGTTCACATGTTTCACCCATGTTTCGTCACCAGTAACGATGCGATCGAGTAAAGAGTCACCATCCTTATGGTAAGCGTCCAAAAAGTTCAACGCTGCAGCCATTCGCTGATTTTTGTGGTCCTCTGTCAAGATTTTTGGAATCCATCTTGCACAAAACTTGTGGTAACCAAGCTTTTCGCTGATGATTTCGTGCAACAAACTTCGCGAAATTTGTGGAAAACTCAAAGAAAGTTCCATTATTGTGAAATTTCGATTTTCACGGACTTTAGCATCGACTTTTTCGAGAAGTTCGGCGGTCACTATGCTGGGTCTCCCACTTCGATCTTCGTCGTGAACATTGGTTCGGCCATTTTGAAATCTTATGACCCACTGACGCACTCCACCTTCAGTGATAATGTTGTCCCCATACACTTCACGAAGCTGCCGATAGATTTCTATCGGTTTACAGTTTTTTGCAGTCAGAAACCTTATTACTGAGCGCACCTCGCAGCTCGCGGGATTTTCAATTAACGCAGACATTTCAAACCGTCACAGTATCTGAACGGAGCACAGCACGAACCTCTCACTAGCACGGCTAGATGCAGACTGAGCTGCGCAACGCTCTGACCCCAAGATGGCCGCGCTAGCCCCGCCCCTAGCGGACACAGACGGAAACGTAATCTACTTCCTGGATGGCCCTCGTAAATATTATTAATCATGATAGTCATGTATATTCTCATGAAAATTGGTGTTTGCAATGTGTACGAGCGAGGAAAAAATATGTTCGTTGTCCTATACTGCTACAGTCATTTGTTTTTCGCTTAAAAGATTGCTGTAAAAGAAGAAAAAGTCAAGTCATTATTTTGCTGTATTTAATTTGGATACAAATTCTTATCTGGAATACCGCATCTACATAAATATAAAAGCAAAGTCTTCTAAAAAGTAATGTCTGAGATATGAAAAATTTGAATCAGTGTATCCACATTCTAAAATTGCTGTAGACGAGCCTTACGGCAAAAATTCGCGTATAAATAGATGTTGGCACGACGCAGCGTGCGACTTCTTTGTTCCGAGTTCTGATCTCTGTACGAGACTTCATAGTTCGAGATGACGTCACTCAGCCATCAGATCTCAGCAAGAGTTGAGTTGCAACATAGCGAGATAAGTCTTTCAAAAGACCGTGTACCGCAAAAATGCAGGGTGACTGTTTGAATACGGAGGCTTGTGCACAAATATTTCTAAGTACATTTTTAGTCACATTTAGTGCAAAATATTATGAAACTTTGTACCAATTGAGTGGTAAACAGGAATAATGAAATTTAGGTATCTTTGAATGCTCTACACCGGGTATTCTCAGACTTTTTTTTTGCATTTGTCTCTTTTGAAAGAACAGTTTTCTTCACTGAACCCCTTACACTTCTCTCCACAGTATACAGCATATAAAATAATCATAATATAAATAATTGGGCGTACATCACTTAATGATATCTATTAGACTAAGAATATGACAATACGTTTTGAAAAAATATCTTATACGACTTAAATTTTATTATTTTCTGTATTTAATTATTATTAATTTAAAAATATAAACAAGTTTGAGACACAAATTACCAATTCTAATTAATCAAAATTTGGATTTTAATCAATGCGATGGCTGCGCTTAGCGTATTGATGGCGTACATAAATGTTCTTAACGAAAGTCTTAAAACAAGTCGAAAACTCAGACATATTCACCCTTAGGATTGAAAGACTCGGCATACCAAGCAAAGCTATGGGTGCTGCAATTAGGTATGCTAATATATATCTGCAGCAGAAATTCTCCATATTCAGTAATTCAGGGTCAAGTCTGGCGGTTTGTTTGTCCTGCGATACATTAGATCTGACAATGCCTGTCTCCCAAAGACTCACTCTAAAACGGGTTCACCCTCATACAGGAATTCAAGGCAATGGAAGTGTTAACCTTCTAGCCAAGCAGGTATCTAATGGCACGGAATTACTAGAAGGACCAATTAAAATTCCTTGGTCTCAGGTTAAAAGAAGAGCTTTGACAAGCTTGCTACGAAATTGGCCAAGTAGATAGTTAGAGGCAGATCTTGGACGAAGCACATTTCGCTTATTACCAAAAGTTAACATGGAAATCAAGACCCACAGTGCCAGCCTAACACAATTCTTTACTGGTCATGGGCCATTCAAACCATACCTCAACAGATTCAGACTTAAGAATACTCCCTTCTGCGAATGCGGAGAGGAAGGTGACACGGAACATTATGACTTCCATTGTGTTAATACAAGAACCAGGCACTTACAGAATTCAGCGGACTGTGTCTGGGTAACGTGAATGGGTAAAAAAAACTCAAAAACAGAGTAGATCTTGGTAAAAAAGATAATATCTCAATAAAGTGTGTAAGTAGAAGCCATTGTATATGATATTGTGCTTGAAATGATCAGAATTTGAAGCAGATAACCAGGATAACGCTTTGAGTCTGCAGATATAAATTTAAATAATAAACAAACTATTGGTAAGCTTATTATAGAATAGTAAAGCTTGTTTTCATTCAGCAAGAAGTATGAATCTGAGCTATTGTTTCGGATACTCAGAAAGATTATTATCATGAACTAATTTTGGATAAGAAAGTCTTTGTAAAATATAGAAGCTGCTAATAGTACATAATATTCATCATTTTAACTTCGGATATTTCCCCGCTGTGGTGGTACACAATTCTATCTGGTTCATAATGTCGGAAGCCATCTTAGCAGAACAATACCGCTAATTCAACACTGTTGGCCTGTAACAACTTTAATTGAGGGATATATCTCGGATGACTTTTAAATTGCAAAAGTTAGCATACCCCTGCATTTCCAATAAGACTTTCTTGTATGATAAAGTTTTATATAGCAAATAATAATTATCAATTTCCTTAATACATCTTTACAATCAATGGAATCTTGATTATGATTATCGATAGCGAAGAACCTTCGTCCATTGACCCCATAACCGCACCTTGAGCATCATAGACCCTCTTTAAGATGTTCCCGAATCCCAAGGAGTCCATATCAATCCCGTTGGGAATACCTATTCTACACAAGTGAAATGCAACATTTTATACGATTTATTAGCAGAATTTTAGTTTTTAGGAATACAGTACCAATTGCATAAATGTAAAAAATAATTTGTTAAACTTCGGTTTGTTTTAAATTTGTTAATCACCTATTTATTTGCTCAATTAATCTTTCAGTCAACAGCTGACAGCCGGTAATTGCATTTTTTAAAACTCAAACATTAAATGCGGTTTCTAGAGAGCACAAAATATTTAGCAACTGCTACCCCAAGTTTGTTCTACAGTTATTTCTAAATACCCGTTTCTGGAGACTTTTCTGACTAATTCTAAAGACAAGCTTGGGTTTAAATTATATCTTTATGTATAAAAAAAAAAAAAAAAAAAAAAAAAAAAAAAAAAAAAAAATAGAGAGAAATTTTTTTTTTTTACTTCTGAGGTTATTCTAAGCAAGTTAAACTAGTTAGAAACTATGGCAATTTCAAAAGAAGAATCTGGAAACATCAAAATCCTCAGTAACGGATCTATTTACGAAGCTAAAAGCAGAAGGGAAACAATTCGTTTTAAGACTCGGCAATCCTCTTAGAATAATTACTTATTTCGATCAACTTATTTCGTCATTGTTCTATTACTTCGAAGCCGTTACGTTTATCACATAACTTATTAAACACATCTGTTCAACACAAGGATAAGTCGATTAAACCACCTCCTTGAAAACATAGTTACCCCCTGTGTAGGAAATTATTACAACATCGACGCAAATATCCTTTTCCCATTCCCGCCTTTCCTCGGATAGAAAATCTGACAGTGTGATACAAAGCAGGCAATAATGAAAATGGCTGTAGTTTATCCAAGAAAAAGGACCCATTGTCCTAGGAAACGCCTCGGCTAGGGATAAGACTGAAGGAACAATTGGATTCGGTTTAAAACGAATGGTCGCATAGAAGAACACACAAGATTTTATTTGTGTCACTGAGTGATTAAAACGGATTTAGTAGTGGCCCCAAAGCAAACTTTTAAGAGAACGAGGGGTGAAGCGATGCATGGGTCGCTTTTGTTTTATGGTCTGTGCAGAAAGGCCTTCAAGAGAGGTGGCGGAGAGGGTACACTCGGAGTTAAAGCAAGAGTGATTGAACTAGCAGGCGCCGATCGCAGAAGAGGTGGGAGGAAAGGATTGAGAGGAAGGGGAATTCGACGAATCTTAATGTTAGCGTTAAAGTGCTTTTAGCGAGTATCAAACTTATTTTATGACTATGCGTTGAAAAACGAAACGCATCCAACACTGCGTTAATTAAGTTTTAGGTCAGGATTCATGGGATTACTCGACTGCGATGGGCAATAGGAGGATACATTTAAATTTTAAATATATCGTTACGTTTGTGAATATATTTGGTTATTCAGGCGAAGCTTTAGTAGTAGTCTGAATGCAATGCATTTGAATTAAAATCCTAGTTCATAAAATTTCCTTTCAGTGAGGCAGCTATTTTCGACTAGCGTAATAATTTTCCACTAGTGTAATAATATAAATGTTCTTGCAGTTAGTCTTGAATTATCGCATTTATTTTTCCATTTATTTTGCTTAGTTTATCTTTAAAAATTCCAATAATCTACAGGGCATAAAAGTGATTTTTTTTTTTAGGAAAGTAAAAAAAAAGATCTGTATATATCATAGCAAGGGTGTATTTAAAGAAGAAAAAGACATTATTGGATGGATGTGCATGTCTGGCATAGATAAGAAGCCGAATTACGTATGAAAGTGTAGTCTAAAATTTACAAATTTTCATTAAGTAATTCTTGTAACGTTAGACAAATTTCTTTATCATAAATAAATCGTATTTTTCCCCTTCATTTAGGATTATGATTTTCAGTTACGTTTTTAACTGTTAATGTTACAAATAATTGCATTGTATTTCACCTTTTTAGTTTTTGTGTTCTGGTATCAACTTGACTTATTATATGACTCTAAATAATTTGGAATAAGTTTCGATTAATAAGCTTCCGATTATTTTAAGATCTTGCATCTGTGTTTAATAAGCCCCACTCATGTTAAAGATATAGAATATTTTAAACAAATGTATATAATGCGTATTTCCAATTTTTATATAAAAATGCTGTACATTTTAAGTACGTAATTAAATCAAGATGTGTTGCAATTTAAATTCTTGCCATAACTTAAGTCTATGTTTGCGTGCGTACGGTTTTCGTAATGGACTGAATGCACACAGAACCGTTGATAGATTGATAAAATTTATTTTATCAAAAGGAACATTTTACAGTTCTGGAAATTTCCACAAAGATACTCTTACAGTTCTTCTTCCACAAAGATACTCTTACAGTTCTTCTTCTACAAAGATACTCTTACAGTCAGTTGTTACACTTCAAACTAGAAAGAACGTTCAAACAGAACACAATGCAATGCGCATCTAAACAGCGAAGCTCACAGAGAGATATCTGAACACCCCGTAGTATACTCTGATCTGAGAAACTGATTCTATCACCTGTCTTGTACAGTTTTCCTCCCAGCCGCCGAGAAATCTCTTAACACCTTACACTTTTAAAAATTACTATAAGACATATGAGAGTTGGATACGAGTGCAGTTACGTATAGGGATCAATAACATTATTATTCAGTTACATTACCCATTACATTTATACAGAAATCGGGTAAAATGTCGCCAAATGGTCGCCAAGTTTAGCGACTTTTGACGATTTCTCTCTTAAGTGGTAAAATTAATCCCTAGAACATGGAATTAACTTTGCAATAAACATATGTATATAAATTAATATAAAGTTAATAAATATAAATCTGAATCTGTATTAATGGTGAATATTCCATACTATCTGTGAACCTAAGGTTAAAAAAAAAGAGAACCGGAAATTTTAACAGCTGTAAGTCAATTATTAATAAATCTCGTGCTAATATATTTAGCTGAAAACAAAAGAGAAAATCATAGGCATATTTTTACCTTAAAACAAGCGAGTCAATCATAACGCAGACAGTCTGTCTTCGCTACCTAACACACAGACGCTAAGCTACTATGACAGAGTAAGGAAGCGGTTTCAAAAGCGATTGCTGTGAAGTGCGCAAAATTCCTGCACTGAGAAAAGGGAATATTTGTATTCCGCTTTCACTTCTAATTGTAAATGCTTGTAGGTTTTGCTGTGTGGATTTACACTTGTATTAGTGTCATTGCGCTATTTTATATAAGATTTAATTTTATGATTTTTTTCAATTAAGTGAATGGAGGCGGCATTTACATAAAGCTACTATTTTATTATAATTTTTGTAATGAAGCAAGATGTTAAAACAAGGTTAGTTTTGTTAATTTAAATTAAATAATTACTATTTGCAATTACCATAAAAAGTCTTTTTGTATACAGTGCGGACATTGCTAGGTACAGTGTCTTTCTGTCACGTGCAGTGAGTTTAAGCTATTTAGATCAACAAATAGTAAACTTTAAATATTAACCTTCCTAGTGGCCGAGACCCTGAACTAAAAACTCTTCATCTCAAGTCTTGAAAAGAAACCAAATTCTACTATTTCTTCTGCCCATTCTGCATCCAGATTAACGCTAAAAGCGGCAGACGTTTCGCTGTCTTTAGTTGCTTTCCCCCCACTCAAATGACCGTCGTTCAGCGGGGGCGTGTTGACGTGTCCATGTCCTTTTGTCCAGCAGGCTCTCGTTATGGCAAGAAAGATAATTGAATGTACACCAGATTTTAGTGGTTATCGCCGTGTTGGCTGCGTAACTAAGCAGATTTTAAACAGCGTACGTACTTTATGAATATGTGTTTGAAATTGATATTGCTTTGAGTTTTTAGTTTTTTATTTGGAAAAATATTTACTTTTATTTCTCCGTGTTTTACTAAAATATTTCACAAAATCTGCATAAAAATTGTAGTCATTCCTCACGCAAAAATTTATAGATTTTGAATTTGATTAGAAAATTACGTTTTGATTCCACCATAACTTTGTACCATTACTCATTTGTATTACGTAGCAAGAAGAATAGAACTAATAATTAGGCCCCGAGAAAAGATACGGTCATCAAAATTTTCTACTCATCGCAATATACAAATAAAAACGTACATAATTTATGTACTAAATAAAATGCATTACGTTAGCATATAGTTTAATAAACTACTAATTTTACTTATTTTATCTTTTAATTACTTCAATTTATATTCTAATCAATAATCTTTTCTGAATGACGTTAACGTGAATGAATACTTTCCAACGACATTGACTTGAATTATTACTAAATCTATTTGAGATGAATTTGAATTTCAAAAATGTTTCTTTACAGGGTAACTTTGAACGTTGATCACAACGAATTTATATGATAGAATATTAAATTAAAATTTTTCCTATACCATTCAGTTTTTTCAAGTTCTGCATTTTTCTTTTTTTCCTAATTTTTCTAAAAATCTTAACTTTAATTCTCAGCTTCCTATTCATCGTTATTATAAATACTTTTTTTAGATAAAAATAAAATATTCTTTGCTACATTAAGATCCTCAATACCTTCCCCCCGTCGCTGAAGAGATTTGCGGAAAGAAAACCGTGTCATGAAGTACAGTGCAATGATAAAAGATCGTCTAAAGAGAAAAGCCGGCACATAAATGAACTCTTTTCAGATAAACTATATTACTATCTAGATTTTTGAATGATTTTATTTATTAAAAATTCCTTTTCCATATTAAAAGTTTATAATGATGATTTTAAATCATGTACTGAAAAATGATAAATTACTTGAAATTTTTCTAAATTCGTACATGCGCACAGAAAACTTCCAAAATATATTTTTTTTTTTTTTCTTTTTTTCAGTTTCTTTTATTAATGCTTTAAGTATTTCTAACTTTAAATGAAAATTAAGACTAAAACTATCGTGCGAATAAACGTAGAACTGAGATGAATTTTGCCTAATTTAGTACACTGAAAAAATCTAAAATTCAGTTTTAAGATGCTGTATTTTCAAAGTTAAAACTGTTTTTAAAAATTTCCTTAAAGAAGCGTCTTTTTTTTTTTTTTTTTTTTTTGTTATAAATTCTAGGAACACATTCTTGAACGGAAATATAGTTTCAGAATTAAATTAAAATGCCTTGAAATAAGTGTGTCTTGAATCGTGTTAGATAAAATTATATGACATTAAATAATAAATGATTTTTTTCTCTGTACAGTGTTAAAGCTGATTCTTTCCCGTTCTTAAAGTTGTCTCTGCTACTCCTAGGCTCCAAGACATCCGTAAATAATTAGAGAAGAGGAATCTGTAGCTGACTTAGATAAATCATAGGGTGAATGTCAGTTCGGGTTTACTTCGCTGTTATTCGTCGGTTCTTGTATTAGGCATAAATTTCAAGAGTTAGAAGGGAAAGATTCGGCGTTACCTTCACAGGTAGTTTGCAGGGATTTGTTTTGTCAATAAGATTAAAACAATCACGACGTGGACGAATCCAATTTAAAATTTAGAGGAGTGCGTCCTCTGAACGCATTGAGGAAGGGGAAAGTTACAGGAATATTTTTTTAATTTACGGAGCCTGCAGCTAAAAAGATAGTGGGAAAAATACGTGAGGATATAATACACTATCGATTTCTAGAGCAATCTTGGACAGGAACACATGAACACAATGTTCACAATGAAACCTCAGTCACAATGAAAAAGACAGAATGGGAAAGAAGAAAAGGCAGGGACAACCCAAGGTCCGTAGAAAGAACTCTACGGACCTTGGGGACAACCTACTGCAGGGTTGTCCCTGCCTTTTCTTCTTCCCCCCCCGCCCCCGCCGCATTCAAACAATTTTGACTTGGCCCTGTATCCAAAAGGAAAGATGCAGACGATATATATCTTTGATTTTCAGAATCGTGAGAAAGTATCTGTCATTTCATTTGAAGATTTTTTTCAAGCTTTCATTCCTGTTTCAAGTTAGAATTACGTTTCAAGAATAAAACTACAGTTTGTTGCAACAATGTTTAGAAACAAAACAAAAAACTAAAAACAAAACATACAAAAAAAGGATAGTAAAGATTTTTTAACACTGTATGAGAAGTGAAACTCTTACGTTATTCCCTAAATTCTCTCAAAGGTTAATCTAACGAATAATCCTTAACAATTTAAAGAATAATGTCTAAGTCTTTCACTAATATTCTTTTTAGTCCAAAGCAGGACCAGATTACCAATTAGGCACAGTAGGCACGTGCCTAGGGCCTACGAAGGCCAAAGGGCCTACGAAGGCCAAAGGTCTTAGGGCTTTGAAAAAAAATATATTGAAATAAAAATACCCCAAAAACTTATAAACATTTTTATATTATTATATAGTGAAGGTCAAAATAATATATGTAAATACAAATACACAAAAAATACGAATACAAAACGTTTGGTTTACTAAGTAGATCCTAAAATAACTCCTTTTTTCGGGATTTTGACACAGCGAATTCGTGTATTATATCTTCAAAATTAATGCCGCGAGCGACATCACTTTCAATACACAGAAGGCCCAGTGACGAAGTTCTCTCTGGACCCATAGTTGAACGCATAAAATTTTTTATAAGCTTCAACTTGGAGAATGATCTTTCTCCTTCTGCATTCGAACCCAATATCGAAAGGTATATGCGCAATGCAATATTAACATTTGGGAAACTTGACACAAGTTTATCCTTTATTTGTAATTTGATGAGATCCGTTATAGAGGTGGTTTTGGGGTACAAATTTGAAAAATCAAATACTCATCAACAAAGTTTTCCTATAAGTCAGACGGATACATTTTTACCAGAGCTTGAGCCTTAACCTTGATAATATCCTCGGTCAGTGTATTATCCGTAAGAAAACTAAATGTGTCATAAAGGCTGGTATACGCAGTGCGTCTCTTTGTCATTTCAGCACAAAGCACATCCAGAACAATAAAAAAAAACATTAATCTTAAAGGAATCTTTGGCACTGCGAGAGGGAGTCTCATCTGGCCCTTCATCGAACTGTCGTTTTCTCTTACGAACTCTAGTTTCGGATTCTTTAAATTCTGAATCTGGTGCAAGGGCTTTTGCCTTAAGATAATAGCTATTATACATGTCCTCAGTTCTGCAGTGAGATAAATATTGAATTAAACTGTCGTAAAGTTGCACCATCGTGTTAAACTCGATGCCAGGTTCTTGAAGAGATTTATTTACAATATCGACGTGTTTTAGTAGATCTTCCCAAATAACTGTGAGTAATACCATCTCCAAAGTATTCATTTGATGGATTAAGGTTTGTGCCTCAATCACTGTTGTAGGTTTCATACCTTCACTAGTTGAAATATTTGTAAGAATACCACGTATATCATCATAATGGGCACATAATGTTTTTACAGCCTCATAACGTGCTGACCATCTGGTCTCTGAAAGTCTTTTTACAGAAATTTTACTTCCCAAAGACCTTAGTTTAGACCATCTTTGAGGGGACGCTGCAAAGAAATTGTAGAGCGATTGCAAAATTTCAAAAAATTTTACAGCTTCTAAGCAGCTTTCTGCCGCCGCTGTGCCAACTAGATTAAGACTATGAGCTCCACATGGTACCCAAGTGGCTGCGCTGTTGATTTCCCTAAATCTAGTTTGTACTCCCGAATACACTCCGCTCATATTAGCCGCATTGTCATAAGACTGACATCTGCAAAATTTTGGGTCTATTCCCTGATTTTCTAAAACTGAAATTAGAGTGTCAAAAAGATACTTGGCATCATGTTTTTCTATTTTAACAAACATCAAAAATCTTTCATATATATATCTCCAGTTTTTGAGACATATCTAATAACTATGGAGAGTTGATCCGTATGGCTAACGTCAGGTGTAGAATCCACAGTGATTCCATAATACTTGGCTTCTTTGATTTCTGTAACTATTTTTTCCAATACTTTTGACCCCAGTAAAATTATTAGTTCATACGTTGTGAAGGATAAATATGATACTTTTCCGCGGCCTGGATTACCGTATCTTCTTACATGTTCTTCTAGAAACGGATCAAATTTGGCTAAGAGATCGATACACCCAAGAAAATTGCCATTACTAGGATCACCATGTATTTCATTATCGCCTCTAAACGCTAGTCCCCTTTCGGCCAAAAACTTAATTACTTCCACTACTCTTCTTAAAACCGTTGTCCAATATGTGCTTTCTTTTTCCTTGACAATATCAAACGTCTCATCAATTTTTCTAGTTTGTTGGTAGTTCACTAAAGCAGAAATAGATGCAAAATGTTCTTTTGACACTTCATGACTTGAAATTCTCGAATGTGCGTTTTTCCAGTCATTAAAGCCTGTAAGGAATTGGTTACACAGGTTTGGATTTCCAGGTAGGTCCGATTTGAACAAAATACATTTATAACAAAAAAACTTGCCAGTAGATTCGGAAAATATCAACCAGTCCCTTTTTATAATATCATTGTTGTTCAGTTTTCTGAAAAAATAATCTTGTGATGGACATCTCATTATTTCGCGAAATTTAGTGGCGTATAACTTAAAATTTATATCCAATTTCTGCACAGGGTGATTACGAGAGAAGTAATCGATAAGATCTGCGCTTATGGTTGTCCACCGTGCTGGATCAGAACTGAAAATACTTGAGACTGATGTTGTTGGTAGTGATTCAGGCACCACCTGCTTGGAAGCGTCGTTAAAATTTCGTAAACCCCCGTCAGCCTCGTCTTCTGTGACATTCTCAGTTTTATTGGTTGAACTTTCTTGCGAGTCCCAACAAGCCTCAGCTTCTTTAGGTCTAACCTCGATCGAGGAAATATCTACCGCATCTGCATTATCTTCTGTCTCCTTAGAAATGTTAACATATTTCAATAAAGAACCTTTAATTTTACTAAGCGACTCACTCACTTTCTCTTTCTTTTTGCGTTTTTCATGTCCACTTTGGTGTTTTCTTTTATATCCATCAGACATTTTTCGCTAAAAAAAAAATATTTAAAAAAAGCTTTTATAAATTGCGCTTAAAAGTTTAAAATAATTTTTTAACTTTCTGATATACCATAATAAAAGCGATGGGCACGCACAAACTAAAATTTAAACTTGTTTTCTCCTTCTTCTCGTCACCTTTAAATATACATTTTAGTTTGCGCCCGTCGCTTTTATTATGCTATCAAAAAGCTAAAAAGTTATTTTAAATTTGTTAAGTAATGCATTTTAAACTTGTAAAAACGAAACCCGGATTTACGAGTATGGATTAAAATTAAGCTATTCCAAAGGTGATTTGGACTGTACTATTTCTACGACTACTACTGGAGATTTTTTACAATAGTATGGCCAAACCACCCCATAGTAGGCCTACTCAAAGTTCCTTGCATTGTGCTGCATTTTACGGCGGACTATTATACTAATAAGAAGTGATAAAATGAAAATTCTATTATTTATAATGGAATGAAGCAATATTCCAGAATCAAAAACTAGGTTGAAATAAGTAGAGTATAAAAACAACTTTCCTTTACTTACCTTACTTATAATAAATTTAACTTCCAGTTTTTAAACTAAAGATTGACTTGGGGTTGAGCGTGATTAAATACAAGCACAGGCATACATGCTCTATCGTAGTGTTTACATATTAACTTATTACACAACTGAGCTACTAAAACAAAAGACCTTAGCAGCAGGGAAAACCTCTCGATCGCGCGCAAGCGTTTGGTAGTGGGCATGGAAACGTGGCCAACTGTGTCAAACGCATGTGCCCGTCCGAGAGGTTTTCCCGGCGGCTAATGTCTTGTCATGTTCATGTACTAAAACCCTGGAATTCTGCATGGAATTTGGTAGATATAAAAGTTGCATTGTTGCAGATAAACTCAATTCTGGAATTATGGCTATTGAAAATGGCTCTATGAAAAATAAAAACATTAAAATTCCAAAATAAAATAATGTTATTTTACCGCATCATCACATTTTCGGATTTATATCTACAACAAAATTATTACTTAATATTAGCGGTCAATTTCAGTTAAAAAATGTTTATTATTTCGGGGCCTACGCTGCTGGAGTGCCTAGGGCCTACGACACCCTTAATCCGGCCCTGGTCCAAAGGGGCTTTGTCCTTGAAGGCTATTGTTTTCGTTTTGCGATTTTGCGTTGGTTCACTATAAATGTCTGTTTCAATTTTCAAACTGTTGCCACCCAATGTTAAGTGTCCTGCATTATATTTAAAGAAATTAAATGATGAAAAATCTGCATAAATGTATGTATATTTCTCGCATTGGTACATACAGCCATCGAATTTTGAATGATGTAATCCTACTGCGGATATGGGTATGTGGAAGCCCAAATTTGAAATTTGGAATTTGTTTTGTGATCGATTTGATATTTTGTAAAACGAATTGAATAACAAACTAAACGATTTAAAGGCGAGCAATGGCAATTTTGTACAGAAAAAAACCTTTTTATCTCCAGCGCGCGGAACTGTGTATCGGAAATTCTAAAGATATGCTCAATTTAAAACTACTTTGCGATATTGCTCTTGAACTGTATTTTATGGTTTAAGTGCAAAGAACGTGATATTTAATAAATAAAGGTAACACACAAAATGTCCCTTTGGACGTAATTTAAAATCTGAAACTTTTCAGATTTTTCTTTTATTCTGCAAATGTAAATAACTTGGATAAATAATAATTTTAAAAAAATAAATAAAAAAAAAAAATCATTTTGTGTAGTTTCATTTTATCCCAAAGGGCATTAGCCCAGAAAGCATATTAATTTCGTTTTGGCATTTTGCGTCCATTCACTTTTCTGGAAGCCCTAATTTGGAATTTGGTTTACTATCTATTTCATATTTTGTCAGACATTAAAGAATTTTTGATTAACAAACTCAACAAATTCAAAGCGAGAAATGACAACATTGTAAGGGATTTAAAAAAAAAAAAAAAAGTACCTCCAGCGCGCGAGACTCTGAATCGGAAATTCTAAAGATATCTTTATTTTTAAATTATTTTGCGATATTGCTGTTGAATTGAATTTTATGGTTTAAGTGCGAAGAGCATGACATTTAATAAATAAAGGTAACGCACAAAACGTTTAAA
This sequence comes from Stegodyphus dumicola, assembly GCF_044657685.1. NCBI lineage: Eukaryota > Metazoa > Arthropoda > Arachnida > Araneae > Eresidae > Stegodyphus > Stegodyphus dumicola. Next base: position 103,703,070 of record NC_140770.1, on the reverse strand, counting down.
AAAAACGCGCCTTATTGCATAATTTATTATTTTAATAATATATATTATTAATAATTATTTAATAATATATATATAATATTTTATAATTTATTATTTAAATATTATTTTATTATTATTATTATTATTACTGTTTTATCAGTAATGTTCACAATTTTGAAATTCTAAGTTCCATAACCGACAAAATAATTCAAGCTTATGATATTTGTTATTTCTCTACAAAATCGCTTATCCTATGCGCTTTTTAATTGCAATTCCACACCTGGGTCGTTAGATATCGTTTTGAAGTCCCTAATGAAGGAAGTGCTTTTAACCTTATATAAATACGTGAATTCCATTATATAATCAACGAATTCATCTTTGATGTATTCCTAGAGAATATATGCATTGATTGCAGATAACTGAAGTGAGTTCTAATTTGTTCATTGTTTTCATGTATATTTGATATGATAAATTAGGTTTCTTTTTCTAGTACATTGATCTCAGTAAACTGTAGACGTTTATTTTCATAAAAGGAAAAAATTCTTTAAAATAACTATATTTTCAAAAGAGAAAAACTCAAAATTGATTACAAAGGACGTAATATTTCAGTAGTTTGTTTTCCTTTACTTCGAGAATAAGAGTTACTGCAGATCAACTTTCTTCAATGCCTTGCTTAGAATAGAATAGTAGAGTTTGGACACTATGATAGTTAGTTTAATTAATAAGGTATTTTCCCCCTCCTTTACGTAATCCATCGCGGTGTAATTAGAAGCATACTCGAAGCGTATTCGAGAGCTCTAGGGTTCGAATCCCATGTACATTTTTCACGGAGGGCAATGTACATTTTTCACGTCTGCAGCATCAAAAGCCGTAATGACTCAAAGTCCGTAGAAGAACAGGTTAGCTCACTTGCGTACCAATGATTATGCTATATAAATTTAATAATATTTGTGGCAGTTACGTTCAAATTAATTTTACAGTCACGTTCAAATTTACATTAAACTTAAATCAATGCAAAAGTCTATAAGAGACAATATAGAGCGAGAACTCACTTTCGTTTAATTAAGACACAATAACACGCCGAATAAATACTAATTCAGAAGTCAAACAACAAAAATCAGCGTTATACCTACAAAATTTTCACAGGACTAGTTTCGATGGTTTTACCGAACCATCATCTTCAGCTGCAAAACCGCAAATGAACAAGGTAGGAAATAATGATTAGATAAGATAAGAAAGCCTGAACAAGAATAAGCAAGTGGCGCCATCTGTTGGCGAAACCAGAACTAAAACATAATTTCTCTAAAAGCCGAAGGCAAATTTGGATTGGAATTAGGATCATTAACTAGAACAGAAAGATTTTTATGAATGTGAAATGCCTCTAGAAAATCCAGTTCTCCAATGGAAGATGTTTTTTGAATAATTTTGGCAGCAGAAAAATTGAAAGTGTGATTTTCGGACCAGCAATGTTGAGCAACAGAAGACTTCTGTGTTTCCTTTTTTCTAACATATGCCTCATGTTCTTTGACGCGAAATTTTAAGGCTCTCTTAGTTTGGCCAATGTAAATTAAACCACACTGGCAAGGAATCCTATAAATACCCCAGGAATTCATATCCGGAATCGGGTCCTTGAGTATAGAAGTTGGAATTTTATTGATGGGAGAATAAACAACCCGAAAGTTAAATTTCTGCAAAATATGTGCAACTTTATAGCTAATTGATGGAAAGAAGGGAATGACAACAGAATTTTTATAATCTCCTAAAATAAGAGTGTGGCTTTTAGTGTGTTCAGATGAGAATTTTTTAACTGCTTGATTAATAATGTTGGGTGAAAAGCCCCTGTCAATAGCTATTGCTTTTAAATAATTTAGTTCTTCATCAAGGGCTAGTTTGGAGGAGCAAACTTGAAGAGCACGGAAAACATAGGAATAAACTGAAGCTAACTTTTGTTTAGTCGGATGACATGATTTAAAGTTTGGTGGAAGGCAAACCGATGAAGGTTTACGGTAAACCGTAGTACTGAAGTTGGATGTTGTACGTGTGACCAGAATGTCGAGAAACGGAAGAGAATTGCAAGTGTCAAGTTCAAAAGTGAACTAAATAGCAGGATCAATAGAATTCATTGTTGAAAGAACTTTATTTAAATCATCTTTATTACTTTCAAACAGGGTAAAAGTATCGTCTACGTAGCGGAACCATGCCGGGAAGTTTAAAGTTTCAAACAATTTTGATTCATAATAATGCATGTAGATATCAGCCAGGATGGGACTGAGGGGCTTCCCATGGCTAATCCCTCAGTTTGCTTGTAATATTTATTTTGGAAAACAAAATGTGTTTGTTTCAAACAGAGTTGAGTGAGAGAAATTAGCTCCTCAATTTCGATGCAAGAGAAATGAAATTCGCGAAGTCTGGTTTCTAGACATCTTAATGCACCCTCCACTGGGACATTGGTGAATAATGATTTTACATCAAAAGAAACCATGAGTAAATTACTAGGAGAAATGTTTTTAACCTTTTTTACAAACTCTATTGAATTTTTTATGGTGTAAATGTTATTGTCTAATAGAGTGGAAAATCTAGAAACTAAATATTTAGCTAAAGGATACGAGGCAATACCTAAATTTGATACAATAGGGCGGAAAGGAATACCACTTTTATGAATTTTGGGAAGAGCATATAATCTGGCACAATTCGCAACAGATGGGATAAGCGAATGTTTTAAGTTGCTTGAAATGATTTGCGAAGATTTGATCGCAGTTTTTATTTTGGATAAGTCCGAAGGTGAAGGATCTTTAGGAATCGGATTATATGGTCCTTCGTTTAAGAGTTTAGTGACACCATCGATGTAAGTGTTCTTATCCATGACGACTATCTGGCCACCTTTGTCGGCCTTTGAAATGATAATATCCGGGTTAGAATCAATTTCGCGCATTGTAGCTCTTTCTCTCGCAGTTAGATTTGGTTTCAAAGGTTTATTATTGAATTTCACATTATGAGTGATAAGATGCCTAATCATTTCTTTCTGTGAATCTGAAACTTTACTGAACTTGAAAGCTTTTTCGATAGGAGCCAAAATCTTTGGAATCGAGGGTTTACAGGTTTGTGAGAAGTTAAAATTATATTTTAGAATTCTCTCTTGTTCTTCTGAAAGACTAACATTAGAAATATTAACTATTGGCTTGATGTTTACAATGGGAAGATTTTTTGAACTACTTGAACTGGAAGACTGTAAAAGAAGTTTTTCGAATTTAACTGCAAGGGTGTTTTTATGACGGTTAACTGCATTCTCCGTTCTAGACCAAGACTTTTGTTCAAGGGCAGTGAATTTTGGATATGATTTAGCGAGTTCCAGATGAAGCTTATAGAGTTCATGTTCAATTTTGGACAATTGTTGACGTGTATCCCTTATCACGGACCGAAGTAAGGCAAGCTTGCAATTTAACAGAATTCTTGAAACGCGACTCGAAGGTTTTTGATTAGATTTGATTTGAATAAAATTGGGGATCAATTTTTTACATTTACATTTAAGTAAAAAGTCAAGATGATTCAGGAATTTTTGCCGTTTAAGGCGTAATTTAGTGAAACGATTAACGGATGAAGGCATGATAAACAATGCAGAAAATCAAACTAAATTAACTGAGCAATAATAAAGTACACACAAAACAGCAGAAAAATCCCTCAGTGAAATGAATAGAAAACAAAACGCTTGTAAGCAAAATGCATGAAATCAGACAAGCAAAGCACAATATCCAAATGTACAAAACATAAACATAACTTGAAAATTGCAAAAATGTACTCACCGAAACTCCTACAATCACAAAACGGCGGCCACACCACGTGCAAAAAAGAAAGAAAAAGTAAGCCTGTTTGGGGCTTCTATAATTAAGACACAATAACACGCCGAATAAATACTAATTCAGAAGTCAAACAACAAAAATCAGCGTTATACCTACAAAATTTTCACAGGACTAGTTTCGATGGTTTTACCGAACCATCATCTTCAGCTGCAAAACCGCAAATGAACAAGGTAGGAAATAATGATTAGATAAGATAAGAAAGCCTGAACAAGAATAAGCAAGTGGCGCCATCTGTTGGCGAAACCAGAACTAAAACATAATTTCTCTAAAAGCCGAAGGCAAATTTGGATTGGAATTAGGATCATTAACTAGAACAGAAAGATTTTTATGAATGTGAAATGCCTCTAGAAAATCCAGTTCTCCAATGGAAGATGTTTTTTGAATAATTTTGGCAGCAGAAAAATTGAAAGTGTGATTTTCGGACTAGCAATGTTGAGCAACAGAAGACTTCTGTTTTTCCCTTTTTCTAACATATGCCTCATGTTCTTTGACGCGAAAACATCTTCCATTGGAGAACTGGATTTTCTAGAGGCATTTCACATTCATAAAAATCTTTCTGTTCTACTTAATGATCCTAATTCCAATCCAAATTTGCCTTCGGCTTTTAGAGAAATTATGTTTTAGTTCTGGTTTCGCCAACAGATGGCGCCACTTGCTTATTCTTGTTCAGGCTTTCTTATCTTATCTAATCATTATTTCCTACCTTGTTCATTTGCGGTTTTGCAGCTGAAGATGATGGTTCGGTAAAACCATCGAAACTAGTCCTGTGAAAATTTTGTAGGTATAACGCTGATTTTTGTTGTTTGACTTCTGAATTAGTCACTTTCGTTTGTTTTCGCAAGTGAGGTAACCTACGATTCTTCTTAACTAAGAGACTAAAACTATCTGCCTATGAAACAAGGATGCTTTCGTGAAGACTTCTGAAAGGAAAATATCTCGTATTCACGCTACAGAAAAGGAAACCATTAAAACTCTTATGCAGTCCACCCGCTCACTAGGATTTCAACCTAGGTCAAACTACCAGTTTAGCGACATTACCGCTAGGTCGATACTATGAAATTGAAGAATTCTTAAAGCATACGAAAAATTTACTGCATTTTTCTACTTCTTCACAATCAAATTGAAAAATTGAAATATTTTCCTCTTTTGATCTTGTTTTTGTTATAAATACGTATTTTTTAATTAAAGATTTGTTCCATAACATGTTGAAATGAATGATAACTTGGAATTATTTGTTTTTCTTTAATGCATAGCCAATAGATTGCAATTTTCTTGATCTAATTTAATCCTATCAAAAATTCTGTTCTAGTAACGCTTACAAAAGGCACTAGTAGTATGTTTCTTTAAGTCTTGAATAACTTCTGAAACATCCATAAACAGTATTATTGGGTTTGATTGCTTTTTTAATTAACTATAATGAAAAAACATAAACTTTCCCGAGTTTGCAGCGCACCTGATATAACATACGAGGGCTATTTCCCTAAGGCAAAGGACGCATACGAGGAGGATTTTTTAAGGGCAACTAGCTCGTGTTCACATTGCTCATGGGAAAAAAATACAAAAACGACTAAGTAACCACCTCATTCTCTGGGATTTTAACGCCGGCATAACACAATTACAGTAGTCTTATTCACTCTGCCAGTGGTTGGCCTTTTACTAAGGCTGGGAATTTTATTAATATTAGTATTTAGTATTGCAAAACATTTACAAATGAAATTGATGCTTTCAAGGAAAAGTTTAATTGAATTACGTATTCAATCTATTAATACCGAGAAGAAGATAAAACTGAAAGCATATTGATCAAATATCAGGTCTGTCTTCTAAATTGGGTATTAAAAATCATTCAAGTGATTGTTATAGATTTGTGCATATTGTATGGATTTTTTAAAATGCGCAAACTGAAATTGCGGTAACACCATTAATTTCTTTCGACATATTTCATCCTCTGAAAATTTCGTTCTCTGTTTGAAAACAAAATAATGATCCTGTTAACAGCTGTACAGAAAGTGAGAAGCTCTTTTTTTTTTTCTTCTCATTCACTGCTTTATGACAGTGTCTAAGCAACACTTTTTACAATACACTGTAATAAAATATGTATAACATTTTTTTTTACGCATAAGTATTAAACGACTACGTTTTTATACTGATTAGATAATCACTAGACGTCTATGTTTATAGACAGATTTGATAAAGTTAAATTGAAATGCACGGAAAAGCTATTTACCTTGAGGTAGACATCTTTATAGAGAGACTTTGTAGGAAAAATTGCTGGTATTCATGTCACAACTGCAGTTTTAATGAGAAGAAAAAATAGATAAAATCTGAAAACATTACATTTACATTACGCCCAATTTTAAGGTTTTGTGTGTTACTTTCATTTATTAAATATCATGTTCTTCACACTTAAACCACAGAATTCAATTCAACAGCAATATCGCAAAATAATTTTAAAATAAGCGTATCATTAGATAATCCCCTCCCGTACAATATTATCATTGCTCACTTTGAAATCGTTGAGTTTGTTAATCAAGAATTCCTTACAGTGTTCCAAAATATGAAATCGATAATAAAACAAATTCCAAATTAGGGCTTCCAGATGCCCATATTTGGTGGAAGATTACGTTATTCAAAATCTGATGGCTCTAAGTACCGTTGTTTTATCACAATACGAGAAACATACATACATTTATGAAGATTCTTCATTATTTAATTTCTTTAAATATAATACAGGGCTATAATATTTGATGGCAACAGTTTGAAAAGTGAATCAATGCAGAAAGTGAATCGACGCAAAATGCCAAAACGAAATTAATAGCCCTTCTGGGCTAACGCCGTTTGGAATAATAAAATTTTTTTATTCGGATTTAAATTGCTTATTATTTGTAAGATTGCTGTTATGAAAATTAAACCATTTTCCCAAACATATACAAAACAATAAGCTATTTAAATATATGTTTATTATACTATAGATTACTGCAGGAGAGGAATTCAGCTATCGCCTTTAAAATATGTAGTGAAAGATCCATAAGTAGCTGGTATTGGTATAATAATACCAATAATTTTAATAATAAATGAAGTTAAGGAAAAGTTGAATAGAAAAGAATGATAGTGTTTATTTTATTACTCGTTTACTTTTATATTTAATAAAAAATCACTTTGCTCATTACTGTGCTTACATAATAAAGTTCAGAACCTCTAACATATGATAGCATACCTCGAGGCGTTGCAACCATGGCCGGCACTAGGCATTTTGTCGATCGGCGTAACTTTTGAAGGTTTTAAATTTTGCTTTCCGGTGCATTACTAAATTAAAAAACATTTTCAGCTTCCAAATGCCTCTGCCTTGTGTATTACCTAAATTCCAAAATTTTTGTCATTCCTAAATTTTGCTGTTCAGTGTTTTTCTAAATTCTAAAAATTTTCCCGCCTTTTAATTCTGCCGCTCCTGCTGTGACGTCAGCCCTGCTTTCAATGAGTATCAGTTTAAAGCTTACGATTATTTAAAATTCTTGTAACATGTTTATTATTCTAGTATTTCCGAAAATAAAGATGTTTCTATGTTTATAACGTTAATATCAGTCTTATGCTGTCAAAAGTCTGTCATTAAAACATCTCTTGTATATATAAATTTTCAATACAATACCGATATGCTTCTATTAAAACAAATCTTCATTAAATGTTAAGGTACGTTAAATCATTAACATTTTGAAATTTATTTTAATGATTCTGTTCAACTTATTGTGTTGCGGATATTCGATTCTAATTAAAAAGTAGGAACTTTGAATAAGTACTCTGGATTTATATATTAGCTTCAAACTGTCAAACCAGATTTTAGTTGAAGAGCGGTTATTATTTAATTATTTTTATTCTCCATTTTAGATATTAGATGAAGAAATAAATTCCATTTTTACTTTCAGTACGTGTTGAAAGTATTTCTTCTGTCTTGGCTAATTCGATAGCAGTATTAAAAATTCGAACAAAACATAGATTTTTGGCGACTCAACAGTTATGTGCAGCAACCCCAAAATAACAAGCTAAATTTCAGAAAAGCGAAACCCTTCCCAGCAGGGAGCCTATTAGTGCAATCGCTCCCATCGAAATTGCCGGGGGAAAGAAATCCTAACGCGAGCGTATAAATGCTTGCTGTCTGCTTAGAGCAAGATTTTGGTTGGACGTATATATGCTTGCTGGGCGCTTAGAAGAGGATTTTGGTTGGACGTATATATGCTTGCTGGCCGCTTAGAGCACAATTTTGGTTGAACGTATATATACGGCTCGGCCACTTGGAGGGTTAAGACGAATGTAGCAGAGCTTACTCAAAGTAATTTTAGTGAAACGGATTTTTTTTTTACTGTGGATTATTAAAGTGCTTCATTTCTTGGAAAACAAGAACGTGCAATACAGTCAGAAAACACATAAAAAAAATCTGATGTGCGCACCACATAACTTATTTGCACGGAATGCTAAATTATACGCACATTTTGCTGCATTTCATTTAAATCATGCTATATTTTTTCATTCATTATTTTCTCGAATTTAATTAGAGATATTTTTCTCATTCAAATATTTCTGTTCCCAGTTCGCGGAAAGGCAAAAATGCGTAAAACCTCGAAATATCTTCATTAAAAATTGAAAGATATAGAAAAAAAAATCAAATACCAAATACAGTTTTAAAGCAATCAAAAAACAATTTTAACAAATAAAATCAGAGTTTATACGCAAAAACAAGCAATTCGGCCAGCAGACAACAAGGCAGATCTTTCGTTGTACACATAAAAAAAGTCGTCGTCGATCTTTCGTCGTAAAAGTTTGCTTTTGATTCCACTCGGCCAAAAAACAAAACAAAAAACACTTACGTTGCAGGAAGACTGAAGGAAAAAAACCACTACTTCTAGATAAAAATGCAAATCTTCTAGTACACGGGTGTGTACGCGGAGCCAGCAGGAAAACGGGCTTTATAAGCGCGTGGAGAGTAAGACCAGTTGCGTTCGCTGGCACACCTCAGCGAATTTCTTGGTGTTATCTTGCAGCAATCGGTTAAATTCACATTGAAACAGTAAAAATGAGTAACCACCAACGTTTAGATGATGGAATAAGGTGGCGAATTGTGAGGACTCTAGAAGCAGGCCGATCGCAAGTCCAGATATGCAGGGAGTTTAAGTTAACGCCCAGCGTCATGTACAACCTACGGAAACAGTTCCAGGATACTGGATGCATTGAGAGAAAGCCTGGGCAAGCTCGTTCAAGAGCCACGACTGCCAGAGAAGATCGCTATTTGTCCGTTTTAGCGAGGCCTAACAGAGGGGCCACAGCTTCTCAGCTCTCTCGAGACCTGTATGCAGCCACAGGACCTGTGTAAAAAGGGTGACTGTTTCCAAAATACAGAATGAGAGGGGGTTGTTTGCCAGAAGACCGGCTGTTTGCGTCCCGCTCACGTCTACGGACAGGAGAGTCCGATTAGCATGGTGCACGCAGCATAGTGATTGGAGTACGGAGCAATGGGCGACCGTTCTGTTCACCGACGAGTACCGTTTTAGCCTAAACAGTGATTCTCTCCGTATTTCATATGGAGAGAGGCAGGGACTCTCTACCTACTCCCCAATGTCCGCGAATTCAACAATTATGGCGTTGGAGGTGTAATGGTCTAGGCAGGCGTCATGTTGGATGGCCGCACACATCTCCACGTCTTCGACAGAGACTGTGTGACTGGTGTGAGGTATAGGGATGAGGTCTTGGAGCCCTATATTCGCTTTTTCCGAGGTGCAGTGGGTGCCGAGTTCATCTTATAAGACGATAACGCGAGGCCACATAGAGCTCTTCTGGTCGACCAATTTCTCGAGAGTGAGGATATTCGCCGGATGGATTGGCCATCCAGTTCTCGAGACTTCAACACTATAGAGCATGTTTGGGACGCTTTGGGGAGGGCAATTGCAAATGAAATCCTGAAATCCTCCTAGTTGGCTTCCGTCCCAGAGTATTACATAATCCATATAGAATTGGTTACCAACTCAGCAGTTTAAGATCCTTGAAGATATTAAAGCACTGGTGTTTCTTAGGAAGCCGAATCTCTTTCCCATCGTGCATAATACATGCATTATTACTAATACATAACACAAATATAAAATATAGATTCAAATATGTGAAGCAATTGCATAATACAAATACACAGCACATTCTTGAATAAATGCTAATACATTCTTAAATAAGTTCTAAAACATAACTGAGTTAAAAACATTATGCAAAATTATTACATCTAATGAAACTACTGTTATGCTTCCAATGCCTGGACTTTATGCCTATATACTATACATTTACCAATATTTGATTGACCAATAACGTGCACCATATTGTTACAAAAATCCCTTATACAGCACGTAGCAGTACAATGTATTATCAATCTACTTATTCACAAGTGTTTTTACTGCTAGGAAGTCCTTAAGATATTAATTGCACTCTGCTTTTTAGGAAGCCTAAGCTCTTACCCATCGTGCATAATACATGCATACTTACTAATACATAATAAAAATATAAAATATAAAACCGAAAATGGAATGCAATTACATAATACAAATACATAAAAAATTCTTGAATAAATGCTAATATATTCCTGAATAATTACTAAAACATAGCTGAGTTATTAAAACATTATAGAAAAGTGATTACATCTTATGAAAGTAATGTGTACTCCCAATACCTGTACTTCATGCACTATACATTTACCAGTACTTGATAGACCAATAACTTGTACCAGGTTATTACATAACTATATTATTACAGAAATGCATTATACAGCACGCACAAATACAATATATTATCAATCTACTTCTTCACGAGTATTTTTACGCATTATAAAGCAGATACAAGTATAGTGTTTTATCAATTTACTTATTAACGAGTATTTTTACGCATTATAAAGCAGATACAAGTATAGTGTTTTATCAATTTACTTATTAACGAGTATTTTTTTTTTTTTTTCATTCTTAGGTAAATACTAAAACCTGTTTCAAGCACTGATACATTACACACATACACATTTACCTTACAGTATATAGTACTTTATCCAATCTCCTATACTTTATAATATTACTGCGCATAATACATAACAAAAAAAAAAAAAAACTTCCAAGTACATTTATAATACAGTACATTATACAAATACGTTGTACCTGTACATTCCATAGTTACCAATATTTAATACAATTGCAAGTATATTACAACTGGTACTACACTTATGAATAAATGACAGAAGTCCATTAATTACAAATACAGTTATGATATTTATTATCCACTTATTGATTAAATGCTCATACATTTCTAGATAATTGCATCTTAATAATATATAGTATATATTATAATCGCTATTACGTTATACAATTACTATGCACAATATTTCATCAGCATATAATTTAAATAGATACGATCCTGATTACATACTAGTATTTTGTTCAGTTACCACTTTTTTGGCATAAACTGAAACACAAATACATATTCCATCTTACAAAATTCAGTACATTACACAATCATAACAAGCCCAGTACATTATGCAAATTATAAAATTGCAAATACATAAACAATTATTGTACCTTATAACGCAACCTCGGACTAATGCACAAAACTTCTAAATAATAACTTATACAATAGCTAAAATGTTAAAAGAACCTTGCAAATGCCAATTCTAATGAGCGATTTGTAAAATATAATTACCAATATATAATACAATTACTGATATATTACAAGGCACGTTCAATTGCAAATACATTATGCAGTGCATTGTACCAGAGCACAGTACAAATCTACTGCCATACACATGGAGCATTCTAATTTTCTATAATCTTCGTACAATTATAAATGGGCTATCCTTCATATTCATTTACAGTATTACCTTTATGAACTGATTATGCTAAGATTGCTTGCCTATGCTAAGAGTATTTATCTGCACACCAGTCAATAATGTTTTTGAGCAGGGTGGTTGCATATTTATTATATTGGAGGCCTTTGTACCACACGGACTTATTATTATCACTCAGCTGCCTGAATCTCTGATCTCTATGTAGAATGCAGCTGAATGCAAAATGGTCCGGGCTGCATTTTTCACCACATTCACAAGATGTATTATCTCTAATCTTAAAGCGATAGAGATAAGAAGGAAAAGGGCCGTGGCCTGTCAAAAAGTGAATGGTATGGTAAGGCAGAATATGTCTGTCCAGGGAGACCCTAGGGATGTACTTATATACTCTTCGTCTTGTGGCGCTTCTATTCCACTCGTCTTGCCATTTAGTCATAAGTTGAGGCATAGTTTGCTACTTGAGAAAAGAGACCGGTTTGAAAGCCGGTATTTCTGGGAGTGTGGTAGAACATGCCGCTTCTTTGGCAATATGGTCAAACATTTCATTGCCATATATGCCAACATGTGCGGGGATCCAGTGCAGATAAGGCCTATTGCCTGAATGGAATACTTGTAGCAGCAGATGTCTAATATTATTTACTAATGGACTGCGTGAAGCAGTCCCTGCTATTGCAGTTAAACTTGAAGCTGAGTCCATACAGATGCGATTAGATGGCAGACGGGCTTCTGAAAAATAAATTATGGGTTCTCTAATCGCTAGCAACTCTGCCTGGAAAACTGAGTTAAGAGTACCTAGTTTTCCTTTGCCACTAGTAAGTAACTCTATTGTTTTCAATATAACAGAGGCCACTGCCTGTTCCCTCTAGGGATTTAGAACCGTCTGTACATATTGCATCTGCACTGTTGAGGTCATTTGGTTTCATAAGCGAGATGTGTTCCTCCAGGTTATTTGCCGCTGGATGGCAGGGAGTTCTGGGCTATGATGTTCGTAATCTGAATTGACGTATTCTTGTCCCCATAGATTAACTGTGATTCCAAGTCGGGAAACCTTCTCTATCGTAGCTTCTCGCTCTCTGACTAAATCAAGAGCAGGCGTTCCGCTATTACTTGCAATGCCGCCGTCGGAGATGTGCGATATGCCCTGCAGACCATAAGGAGTTGCTGTCGCTGAATAGGATTAAGGGTACTCATACACCTTAAAACCCATAAGATGTTCGAATAGGTGACTGTTGCAAGAATTGGGATAACTTATTTATTTTAAAAGCAATTACTACCAACTTTTTACAGCTGAGTACATAATATAGCTGCTTTCGGAAACAGTAATCAGAAAGTTTGTGTTGCCACAAATATTTTTATAATTTAATCCGCTTTGTGACAACATTTTTCGTCATGTTTCCAACTTGCGCGCACAGTTTAAAACATTCTGTTTCATAATTTAATTCCATATTTAATATATAGCTTTTATAACATTTGGAAACTACTGTGAAACTAAAATTCTAAAAATTTCATGTTAAATTTTTATTTTATTATGAGTTGAGTTTATAAAATGTATTTTATTAAAAAAATTTGTAATGTTTTCGTCCATAAAATTTTTCAATATTAAAATATTCATCAGATTGTTGGTTCTGTTAGAAAATAGTGCCCATATAAAGAATTCCATCAAATTTCAAGTATGCACCATTAGCCATTTTTAAAATATCATGCGCGCAAGGTGGAAACATGGCAAAATATTTTGTCACAAAGAGGATTAAATTACAAAAATATTTATGGCAACACAAACTTTCTGGTTACTAGTTTCGAAGGCAGCTATATTATGTAGTCAGCTGTTAAAGGTTGGAAGTAATTGCTTTTAAAATAAATAAAATATCCCAATTCTTGCAACAGTAACATATTCGAAGATCATGAGGGGTTTAAGGTGTATGAGTCCCCTTAAGCATACGTCTCATGTGTGATGTGACATGTGTACCCCAGGTCGCCGCTCCATATAAGACGATCCTTTCGGCCACAGTCGTGTACCGGATCTTAAGAAGCTTGCCTGGGATTTCGGATCGTAGTGAGGTAGTCATATTCATAATAATGACTGTTAATTAATGCAGTAATTCTTTGTTTTACGTGTTTTAAATGCGGTAACCACGACAGCTTGGGATCGATGATCACTCCTAGATATTTTAACTCTTTTACGCATTTAATAGAAGTCCCTTCATGTCTAAGGCACGGGTTCCTTCGTAGCGGGCTTTTCCTTCCAATGAGTAAGGCATTAGTTTTATTTGCAGAAATTTGAAGCTTGTGCTTTATTTTGCCCATTCTGCAAAGATGTTAATGTTCTCTTGGGTCCTTCGTTCCAAGTCACTTCGTCCTGACACAATGAGGAGAAAGTCATCCTCATATGCCAGTAAGCAAACTCCTTCTTTGCCATCATAGACTTGGAATGCAGAATTGGCACCAAGATTCCATAATGTCGGGCTCAGACACGATCCCTGTGGGAAGACTCTCTCAAGGGGTTTCACAGCCATTCCTCCGTCTAAGGTGACCTGTACATATTTATCCTCCAAGTAACTTCTTGTAAGATCCATTAAGGTGCCCGGACAGCCAGTTAGTTCGCGGCTGTGGATAATGTCAGGTCACCAGAGAGCAGTGAAAGCACATTTGACATCTAGTGCAACTATTGCCGTGTGTCGATCTTCTCTTTTGTTAGACATCATGATTAATAACAAGTGCTGTAATGCGTGTTCTGTAGAAAAACCCGCTTTGAAGCCATATTGTTGAATATGGATGCCCTGGATCCTGTTGATGTGAAATTGGATGTGGGCCAAGATGATCCTTTCTAAGAGTTTACCGAATAAAGAGAGAAGGTAAACTGGTCGATATGAGAATGGGGACACTGGATCCCTTCCTTGTTTTAAGATCAAAGCTCCTTCTGCTGCCTTTGTATCCCGGGAAAAGCGACGAATTCTCCAACAAGCTATGACAGCTGCCATAAGAAGCTCCGGTATTTTTTCATAAATGACCCTGATGACAGTGTTAGCCACCCCATCAGAATCTGGCGCTTCGTTTGTGTTCAGGGCCATGACAATACGTCCTACCTCTAGAGCAGTTGGGGTGCGTTCGTTATCAAACTGTCTTCTATTATAGTAATTATCAAAGTTATTTCTAATGAGCTTATGTAATTCATTATCATGAGCAGGATTATCTTCCTGAATAATGTTATCAAGTAGATGTTTAAGTACTTCAACCTGTGATGACGTTGTTTGTAGCATGTCGCGTGGAATAGTCGATGGCCTAAATACTTGATTCGGTGCAATTTTAAATGCTTGTCCGTAAGCTTTTGTTGTCTGCGTGCAATAGGTACGCCAAGAGGAAACCTTAGCCTGGTAAATACGAACTTTATATAATGCTCTAGCCTTTTTAAATTCTGTCATATGTGATAGTCTTAATTCTTGTTTGCTAGTTGTTTGAGCTCTTCTACGCAAAGCACGAACTATACTTCGTTCCGACCTAAGTTCTTGAGTCCACGAATGTGTCTTAGTATTGCTGCGACAAAGCTGAGTTTTGTATGCATATTTGCATGCATCTTCTATGTTCTCCAGAAGCCGTTGGTAAGCTTCATCCAGCATTTGTTGATTCGTGCTCTTTTCAAATAAGGCAATTACGTTGTGCGAATGTTGAAGTAAGTGGTCCGCAAACCACTTACGCCTACAATATCTAGTTTTATATCTTTGCCTAACTAAGAAATTGGTAGGTAGGCCTAGTTCAAAAGTTATCAAGTGGTGATCGCTAGCAGTGAATTCATCCTCAACTCTCCAGTTTTGAATAAATGGTGCAGTATGTGATAGAACTAAAGTCAAGTCTGGCCATCCTTCTGCTCGTGAGGTCCAGAACGTCGGTGGAGAATCAGGGGGTTGATGATGATATAGTTATTCGCTGAAGCGAAGTCTATAAGCGTTGACTCTCTCAAATTATCCCTTTTTGCTCCCCATAAAGAGCTGGTGGCACTGAAGTCTCCCTCGATGATATTATGTGTTGCTGAAGACGGAAGACATAGTTCTGTCTCTCTGATAACATGATCTAAATTTACATTAGGAGGAAAGTAAGCCGAGGTAATTACAAGTTCTTGTCGTAAAGTATCAAATATGATGGAAATTGTGTGAACCGTGTGGGCAATTGCAACTCGCAGCTTCCCTCCTGGAACCATCTCGGAACTGCAAACAGCGTTGTTGAATGAGTGGGATCAGTTGCCACAATCACTGATAAACTGCCTTGTTTCCAGTATGACATCACGCTACGAGGACTGTATAGCTGTAAGAGGGGACCATACCCCCTATTAACCCATTTCTTTTGTAACAACTGCAACCGCTGTTTCAGAACTTGAGACTCCCATGAGTGTTACACTCGAACATGTGTGTCTATTATAACTGTTGAATGTTTATTTTGTTTTTATCATATCAACCTATGTTCACACCAAATTTTATTAAAATCTGTCCAGTAGTTCTGGAGATCGTAGATCAAATATGAAAATTCTCTTAATTTATTTCACCAGTCTATGTCACCTACAATACGTTATGTCATTTTTAATTGTTAGTAATTTTAATAGTAAAATCCTCATCAAAAATATCTAAGGCATCTTTTATTGTAATTTTTTTTATAAAATATTGCATGGCACGTAAAATACAATTATATACTCCACTGAAGTATCTCGACGTTGCAGAAAGTATCTAAAAGCAATATTTACAATGTTTTCTTATGCTGTAGGTGATTGAGCAGCAGAAGAACTCTTCTAGCATTTAATTAAAGTAGTAGAAAATCATGACAGTAAGAATATAATTCTCTTTTGCTCAGGTCAAAATTTTTCCAAAGGCGAATGATGTTACGGAGACACTTAAAATGAAACATTTCGCATGTAATTGTATGGCTAGATGATATCTTGCTTCAACCATTTATTTAAATAATAAAAAGTCTTACTGCAGAACTAATGCAATCTAATTTGTAAAATCAATAATGCTCTGGATGGAGGTGCTGAGATTACCCAGATATAGTTTCAAGATAAAAGATGTGTTTGCATTATAATAAACAGTTTGTGTACAAATATGGCAACATATTTTAAATGTTTTATAGGCTTTGATTCAAAAAACTTAGTTGGTTAAAAGTTATCTAACATATAAAGATAATCATGTGAATTAGAAGTCAGAGCCTAGATATGTATGACGAATAAGCAGGAGAGCTAAGAAAGTATGACAAAGTACTTTAAGTGCAACAATAAATGGGTGGGAAATATGTGTTATATCCTAAATTATGACTGGTGAATGCAGGGGAAATGCTCTTTTTTCGATACCATTCATAACAAGAGTAAAGCATTTCAGACTTCATTTAGCTCATGAATTAATATAGCTCAGTTTTAAAAGACAGACTAAACTGAGCTCAGGAAATCAGATGGATTTGCAGAAACTATTACATATTTTTATTTCGAAGGGCTCCTGACCTTACGATGCTAGCCGGACGTGTTTTCCAGTTCCAGCACGAAGGCACGTGGTGAGGAGCGAGAAAAACCTTATATTCACATCCACTTAAAGGACGGGTTCGGATGGGGAGCTCTGGATTCAAACATCAGTCATGATACAGACAATTTATCGTCCACTATCTTATTAGTTCGGGTGCCATTTGTAAACTGATTAGGTTTTCTAAAGCATGGAAAATGTGCCCCGGGTCCCAAACCTTCAGAATATTAACCGTACATGATTTCTAATTGCACTATGAAGGCATACGGTAAAGCGGGAGATAAACATTACAATCTAAATAAATTATCTATTATGCTTGCAGAAAATTCCGCAGAAGACAGGAAGTTACTAAAAAGCACATACACGTTTCTAAAAATGATTCATAGATATACAGTTTTCTCAGATTATAATCCTATTCATTAAATTGAACAGATATAATTTAATCAAATACGAATGGAATATTTGATAGATAAAAAAAGTTATTAGTTGAAATGACAGATAAATTATGAATATCGTTAAGAATGAAGATTTGTGCTTAGTTAAAAACTGAAGCACCAATCTAATGTTGTTTTATTCTTTATACGAGTATTATTTACTTTTTCACTTGCGTATTTCTTCTAGTTTCAGAATCATCTCCTCGTTTTGACAGCTTGGAAGCCTAGCAAACGTTTAATATCTTCAAATTAATAGCACCGTTTCAATTGACTAGAAGGACATCATAACGCCATTGCTCCGATGTTATCACAGGTTCATGCAAATGGGCTTACACTCAAGTAGTTATATGTAAATTTTGAATAATGAGGTCTTTGGAAAGGAAATTGGGGTTTTGTTGGAAACTTCTAAAAGTAAATATCATATACACGACAGCTGGAGTGGTTAGTCGTCAAGCGGATAGTGAATATGCATTACGGTTACGTATTCGGATAAATTCGAAGCAAAAGTATTGAATTAGATCGAAACTTAATTAACCTTAACGAATGTCTGCGCAAATGCACTTTCGAACTTGGCTGAAAACTGACAAGCAAATTTTAATTAAATGCCTACGTTCAGGTATGTTCTTCATATATACTTTATTGTTATTTATGCTGAAATCGTATTTGTATTTTACCAGTTTTATTGGCCCAAAGGGGGTTAGACCAGAAGAGCTTTTAATTTTGTTTTGCCATTCTGAGTTGGTTCACGATAAATGTAGGCTCACTTTTCAAACTGTTGCCATCAAATATTATAGCCCTGTATTATATTAAAAAATTAAATAATGAAGAATCGGTATAAATGTATGTATATTTCTCCCAATGTGATAAAGCAACAGCACCTAGAGCACTCAAATTTTGAATAATGCACGTCTCCACCCGAATATGTTGCTCGCCAATAATGTAAATATACTTGATTACAAATACAATGAAGTGCAGAACATAAGCAGGTATATTAAACATAAGCAGGTGATTGAAAATGTAGAATGGCCTTCAGGCCTTTCGCTGTTACAGAATTACTGTGATTGCTTAGTGTAGCTATGAATTATAATATTTTGTTATGAATTTTGCCTTAGTCATTGTAAAAATTCCTCTCTAGTAGTACATACACTAAAATTAAGAATTCAAGTTTAGATAATCCATTAAAGCTTAAACTTCCCTTAAAATTTACATAATCTGTTCACGTTTACATAGTAATTAATCATTTAAATTTTTCCCTTCCAAGACGGTATAGTGTTTAGGGGAGCCTACAGAGGAACCGAAAGGCCCGAGTTCGAATTCCAAAGAAGGCATAGATGTTTGTAAATGTACGGCGTCTTTGTGGCATGTAGACACTCTAAATATATGGCAAACGGAAACTTCTCGTGTGATTTAGTGAGGACCCTTGGACCTCCCCCAGCCGCGGTGATCTCCCTCAAAATGTGGGTGGAAGTAGAAGTCCAACCTCCTTGACGCTCTGGCAAATATTCTCCATTAAGTACATGGACAAGCCAACAGCATTTAATTTTTTCGAATTCACATGTTACGAACGTATCAAGGAGAGATTTTAACCTTTCGCAGAACTCATTCTGGACAGTTTTGCAATCGTTTTCAAATTGTTGTGCTAGAATGTGCCCAGATTAGACACTCATAACAAAGCTAGGGATGTGAAATAGATTTATTAATGAATAATTTGGACTCATTGAATAGAACTCTGCTTCAGACAGTTGAAGGACAGAGTTTAGCTTTACGTTGTTGAAACTTCTAGGTAAGAGATGTAATGGTTGGGATCCACGTGAGAGAATTTTTTATGATGATTCTAAGATGAAAGATTTGCTGAGTCCAGCTTAGATATTTCCATAAAACTTGATATTATTACTAATGCTTTTCTTATTAGTGAACCATGATAGCGAATTTTACCATAATTTACCTTCTTTCGAGCCAAGTCTCAAGTGCTTGAACATGGTTTTGTAAATATCGGAAGAGTGGATTAAGAAATGCATTTTGGCAAGTTTAGCAGTGTCGTCAGTTTACATTGCAAGGATAGAATTTAGTCACAATAACACGCCGATTAAATACTAATTCAGAAGTCAAACGACAAAAATCAGCGTTATCAGCGTAATTTTGTAAATATAACGCTGATTTTTGTTGTTTGACTTCTGAAATAGAATTTGGTGTTTGTAGATGAATAGATTGTGCTCAAGAAAGTGCAGTGGGTGATGTTTAGCAGGAAGACCGGGTAAAGAAATGTAAAGGAAACTCAATTAAATCATATCAATATTCTTTTAGATTTCAGTTTAAAAAAATTTAAAGCTAAACTGAAGCAATGTTTTTGTATTGAGAGAGAAAAACTAAATTAGAAAATATTGCAAGGTAATAAAATAAAATATAATTTATGCCCTAATTAATGAGCCTAAAACCGAACCATCATGTGAAATATACATCTAAGAGTTTTAGTATACAAAGAAACTGACAACCATATACATCAGAATTATAATCTGGAAGTGCGTGTCGGAATAATAAACAGTTCAGAAATCGTATAGCTTGACTCATAAATTTACTCCTTTACAATAATTTTATAATATTTTATGTTATACAGTTAGTAAAATTTACCCGTTTCATAAGCAGAATAATTATAATTTGGTAAAAAAGCAACTTTGTATTACCATAGATTTTGATAAAACGCTATTGATTTTGAGACCTATCTACTATACGCTCTTATTAGCAAGCAAAACTTGAACAAAATTCTTTAAATTATAATTTCTTTAAATATAATACAGGGAGACAATATTTGGTGGCAACAATTTAAGAAGTGATTCGCCGTTTATAGTGAAACGCCACAAAATGCCGTTTTAAGACTAATAACCTTTCTGGGCTGCCACTCCTTTGGGCTAAATATAATACTCAAGAATAAATTAGAGATCTAAATGCAGGGGATGATCATTTGGTAAAATGTAATTTCTTTTTGGAATTTTTATATCTCGAAAAATGCATAAAAAGCTAAGTTAACAATATTGTTCTAGGATATCCGACTATGAAGCAGTTCGTATCCTATCTAAAGTTACTGTTATGTATCATTATTCAGAGTGTTTGTAAGTAAAAAAAAAAAGTGTCGCATTTCCACTTCAGTTTTCAGAAAAAATATCTTTTATATGAGATGAGCTCTTCACTAAAACCTCGGGCGACATTTTGAGGTCTCTCAGACGAACAAACAGTCAGACGTTCTTATGCAAAACTTTGCGTATTTATCCAGTCAAAGTAATGGACATCTTACCTCCTTTTATTACTTCTCTTTCCCTCGTGGAAGCAAATGGAATTGAACATCCGCTACTGAAGCCATTAGCGGATAGCTTTGAGAGTTTTCTGCGTATTCTGTTGAAAATAAAAGTTATGTAAGTATATAAAATTGGTATTTTACATTTTTGTTATGTGTTATCGTGCAAAGAACAAACTAGAAGACCCATAAAATGAAAGAAATACTTGAGAAATATCAGGATTATGTTGTCGAAATATTAACTCGAATTAATGTATAATGTAAGACTAAAAATAAATAAACAAATTTGACAAATTAACCCTTGTATAGGCTACAGTGTCTTAGACACTAAAACTGCAAAATTTAGCAAATTTGTTATATTATGTATGAATACCACTGAGTACGCTATTTTGCAGTCACATTACAGTAATCTCAGAGAAATGCAGAAAATGTTGCAGAAACTTCTTTTCAATGGAATCTAGGAGAATACGGACAGAGTGCCTATTGCAGTCAACTACAAGGAATAAAAATTTGCTATGATCAGAAAATCAGTGATTATTAAAATATGGTTAATTTTGAAATATTAAAATAAGTTATATGACCGATGAATAATTTGTAAGATTTGACCTTGTGTAACTTCTTTATACTCTATTTATTTCTAACACTAGGATTACGCTTAGAAACCAAATCTTCCTCTAATTCTTCAGATCTTATACGAAAATATGGTTTTTAAAATGTATTTCGAGGAACAGACTACAGCTCGTAGTTGATGATGTAAAGGAATTTTTTTAGGAATTTTTCTATAATATCCATAGGTTACTATAATTACCATATTAGGTTATCTGTACTTAATTGGAAAGGCGTTAATACGTGGATTTACAAGATGATTAGCGGGAACAGACTTGACCAAAACAACACATTCATTTATTCATGGACATTCTTGATAAACAAGTTTACACATCATTTTGGATGCAAAAGCACCCACCACACTTTTATGTAACGGATTGCATCATCAGGCAATGACTAACAATGACTGTCACGTGTTTGCGCAGCTAAAGGAAGACAAGAAAAGTCAGTGAGCGTTTCAACAAAGCGTATTTATACAGTTGAATTCTTTGTTTAAATTTTGAACGGTGATTGGCAAGAACTAACCACATTGTAGGATTAATGGGAGGGCATAACGCGGATTAGTTATGAAGTGAAACAGTTTAGATTCCAGTAATGTGACGTAATCAAATTAAAACAAAGAATTAAAAAGGGTTATTGCTAAATTAAAATTAGTAATTCCAATTCTTACGTTATATCTTACATTTATACATATTTGTATAATAAATTATAAATTTTATAGTAAATATTAATATACTTTGGGTTGTTGGCTTTAGCGGATAGTTATTTGAAAAGTGAAACGGACAACAAAAGTGAGGTTCGAGAATAATAGCCCTTATGGGTTGAAAAGTGTATGGCAGCACTTAATACTATACCTAAAATTATAAAGATATTCCGTTTTTAAAACTATTTGATTTTGCTGTTCGATTCCATATAACGTAAGAGCGAAGAAAGTGAATTTTGTTAGTAAATTTATAAAAATTAAAAAAATGTTGTATCCTCAGAAGTGATTCCAAGAGCGGGCAGACAAATTGCCAGCTCAAGGAGAGTATAAAAAAAACCTTAACAAGCTCTTTGGTGAGACATTGAATATTTTCAGTTTTTCTTCCTCCTCTTTTTTTTCTTAGTATGTATTTAATTTTTAATGAAATGAACCAAGATTGTTTTCCAGTGTGAAAAGAATTTGTAATCTAATACCTATCATGGGGTGTAACAGAAACCATTGCAACTGTAACGTCAGAGAACATGGCAAACTTATTTCAGTTTTGAGGTTAGAAGTTTGAGGAAATCATCGATTGAATATCAAAAGTGAATCACTTCAGCGAAATTTTAATTCTTGCATTAGCCTTTAATATTTAGAAATTCCCATTTATTTTCCATATGTTAAACAAATTATTAAATATTATTATTTTTCTTAAATCGCTGCCTTTTGTATCATCTATCAGTTCCAAAGAGGGCTTAAGTTACTTGATAACCTGAGAAGATCTGAGTCTTCCTAGAAAGTGAATGATTGGAGAAATACAAATAAAAAACAAATGTTATTACGAAACAATAACGAAAGTGTCATTAAACAACTTTTATTCAAATTATGTAAATGGAAATATGTTATGAAATTTGCACAAAAAATTGTATCTAAAAAAATTCTTTGATAAGAAAGACATAAATAAATGTATAAAAAAACTTTAAAAACACAAACCAAAATTTGTAAAGCAAAAACAAATTTATAATGTTTTTTTACAAAAAATGTTTATGCCTTCCCTATTAAAGAAACGAATGCCTGAAAATGTATGGAACGAATTTGTTAAATCTATGGATTGTGTATGAACGTATTAAATGTATGGCTAGTCGAAATGTCATTTGGCATTCAATAAAATGCATATTAAATGTATGAAATGTTACTTGTTTCATACACTAGGACCACTTTTAGGCATTCTTTAAAACTCATAAAATGATTAGGTTCATTCTATAAAATGCTTAGATATTTTATAAAACGCCAGGTTCTATACATTGCCGGAAACACATGCATAACAAAATATATTTTCAGGTGTTTGATGTAGATGCATGAGGATTTAGCTTGATGCATAAATACACAAAAGATGTCATGGCCAATGTAATAATATTTTATTCCTTATTACCCCTCTTTGAATTAAAACATGCAAATTATTTAGCGTTACAATTACATCTGTGGCATTTTTGTACCTTCATAATAACGCAGCTGATATAAGAAAGAAAAGCTGCTACATGTTAGTAGAGTAGTGATGTGAGACATTAGGTTATTTTAAGCAGAAGTCTTGAAAAATGAGCAATGCCGTCGCCGTGACTCGAACCTCAGACATGTCGAATACGCGCCGAGTGTGCTGCCCATTACATCACGAAAGCATTCTAAGAAAGCGAGAGAAATATACTCCCCCCTTTCAAAGAGCTACTGATGATTAGGAGACCCAATCGCCAAATCCTGATGCATTTAGTTCGGGCGCCACTGTCGAGGCATTAGGTTATTTAGAAGCAGGAGATGTAAAAAATGAGCAATGCCCTCGCCGGAACTCGGACTTTTTCGAATACGCGTCGCATGTGGTAACCATTACACTACGAAGCCATACTAAAAAGGCTGGAGAAATAATTTATAGTATGAGAAAGAAGAATGAACTTAAGCATAAAACTAAGCTTAAATGAAACTACGAGTGAGCAACTTAGTTTATTCAAGTATTTATTTATGAAATTTATAAGGCATTTAAAACGTTATTCTGAGTGTACGAAAGTCTAATACACCTTCTTAAAAATATCTGAACTTATGTAGCCGATCAGATGTGTTGAGTTTATGCAGACGTTAATAGTATTCTCATATGTATATATATATCGATACTATTGGAAAATTCATTAAGCGAATGGGAACACAGACATTTAATTAAGAAATTAATTACATTGTAACTGAAAAAAACCACGATGTTATATCCTAAAATAGAGGAAATGTAATATATTTTATAATAAAATAGAAAACTGTGATATCGGTATAGGACAGCTGAATGCAGCAGTAATTTAAATAGAAAATTTATACAGTGTAGTAAGATTAACTCAAAAGGCAACTAATTTAGGAAAAAAAGGCTTATATGTCATTTATGAATCCAAATAATGTCAAAAATATAACTATTGACATGGAACTAACTGCAAGAAAAATTGCTGGTGGAATTCTAAATTAATTTTGACTCTGGCTTCAGTATGGTGACTTTTCTTCCAACCTTTATCTACGCTATGTATAAGTGGCCAATCCATCAACTAGAAGGCGGGTGGGATCATGGCAAATTGTCACAAGCAGCCAACATACAAAAAAACGCTTAAGAATTTTTACGATGTAATCCTAAACTCTTTGAATGTTCATTACATGCAGACAGAAAAGTATATGAGCTTTTTCCGTCTGTGACACGCTAAGTTGAGCATTGCTGATATAATGCGAAGAAAATTGCTTTCGCTATACATCTGTTTTTAGGAGGGATGTTGAATATGGCTTCATTTTCTCCAATACTGAGTTTATGATGTGTTTTTTGGGGGGCGTTGGTTTCAATGCAGTCTTTTTGAGCATTAAGTACTGATGATTCAGATTAAGAGAATATCTGAAACACTGTTTATTCCATGAACAATATTTAATTTTTGTCCTAGTGTAAAGTGCACACACATACATAAACACACACACACAGAGATATATAAATATATCTGTGTGTGTGTTTATGTATGTGTGTGCACTTTGTATATATATATATATATATATATATAGTATATACATATATTGATTAATTGATTATATTATCTCCTAAGTTTAATTAAAGTAGAACTATTTTAAAAGAGTGAATCCATAGTGAATCCATACTGGTAAGTTATATTTTGAAAGATGTTTTGAAGTAACTAGAAAGTAAAATGTTAATAATGTTTTAATGGGGACTGGAATTAAATCATAATGAAGAACAAAAATTCAATTGTAAAAGGAAAAATTAAATTAAAAACATGTCATCATTGTCATTGATCGGAAATTAGTTAACTTTTCAAGGGGAATAAACCAACTCCCAACCACGTTCAATGAACAATAATTAATAAATGAATACGTAAATACGAAGGTGTTTCGTCTTTACTCGAGTTATAAGGTTAAGCCAAACCAGCAATTCTAGTCAGGCCAAATATTTCCGCGAATAGAAGGGATTATGAACCAATGCTGATACTCAAAGAACTTATTCTTATGAAGCATTTTAGCCAATTCAATTTGGAGTGAAAAGCAATTTCTGTAGAGAAATTCGAAAAAACTCGAGTAACCATCCCCGACACCCTCGTCTTTATGCATTTGAGTTCTATATTATTTGTAAAAATTAAACATTGGAAATTGTCATTATGAAATATAACTTACCAGTATGTCATTTCAAGTATAACTTATGTAATTATGTCATTTCAAAATATAACTTACCAGTACGAATTCACTCTTTTAAAATAGTTCTACTTTAATTAAACTTAGGAGATAATATAATCAATTAATCAATATTGTTTAGGAAATAAATTATTATTATTAACTAACTTAGCAGCAATTGCGCAAGTAGTAGTAACTTGTTTTGGCACTAAATGAATTTAAGATCATACATTATATATATATATATACAAAGTGAAAACAAATACATAAACACACTATATCTGTGATGTGTTGATGTACGTGTGTGCACTTCGTATATATATATATATTGTGCGTGTGTATAGTAGGATGTTTGGGAATAGTTAAAAATGCAATGGTTTGGCGATGGTTCTTTGAACTGTGATAGCTTGGAGAAGCTATACTCTGGAATTGAAAGGATGACGTTTGAAAACAGACATGGCCATAATTTCTATTCATTATTTTTTTCTCGGTGATGAATTTTTAGGACACATATTTTTTGTACACATCATCATTATGAGTGCGATATGCTATCCACATTCCTTTACAGCTTACATCCTTTTGGACAAAGGTCGAAGCGGTGGGGGAAAATATGTATGTCTAGCAGCAAGGCGAAGGGAAAAAGGAGAGCTGCACAGTAGTAGCAGCGATATTTATAGACAAAAATTTCTTTGATCTGATTGGATAAGAGTTATCAGCATTGCAGAATTACTGAAGCAAGTACGAAACGGATTAGTTTGGAAAGGCGCAGTACAGAAAAATTCATTATTAGCGATGTATAACAGAAAGGGAAGATGCCGAAATTAAAATGAAGTATTACGGGATTGTTACTAATTTAAATTATAATTTCCAATTACTGATTTAGTTGTAGAATTTTACACTTTGACCGATGTATATTAATTGTTTTAAATTTTCAGTAAACAAATAGAAGATAAAATGTGCAAGATATTATAAGCCAGTCCTGCTATGTGTTTTGTGGTATAATATTTAACGTATTCAGTTAGAGACCAAATATCCCATTACATATTCTTTATGCTACCATACAGTTTATTTTTATATGCGCGTCGTCTTATACTCATCCTATCTCTGTATGGGTTGAACCTAAACAAGCGAGTAACTATTTCTCGCTGGAATAGATTGGGCAACTAGTTTTGTCTGATCTGTCCATATCACTTTTAAGCGGTAAGGTCATTGTTTTTATAATTCTTTGCTTCGTTATAGCACATCAGTCACACACATTGATAATTCCATGTTCGACATTTGCCGAAGTTACAGTTTATTTTCAACCGTACTTTCTTTTGAACTCCTTCTATTCTTTACATTTCTGCAATATTTTTCTTTGTATATGCTTCCAAGTAATCGCCCATATTTCGTTATTGTTCACTGACCTCACCCTTTCCAACAGGCGAATGATCCTACACTATTTACATAAAAAAGATGGCAACACGTATATACAATACTAGAATCTACTGTATGACTTTGTTCTTTTAGGAATATCATCTATATTTTTATTTTCTCTCGTAGATAAATGTTAGAAAGCTAAATGAAGAGAGACATAACATAATCTACTATATGACTTTGTTCTTTTAAGAATATCATCTATATTTTTATTTTCTCTCGTAGATAAATGTTAGAAAGCTAAATGAAGAGAGACATAACAGGTATCATTCTGAATGTTTTGATTTCAGTATTTGATACCTAATTTTATAATTCCTGAAATAATTCTACTACAAACGTATCATTGAATGAAAAACCAATCTGCATATTAACACTACAATTAATGATATCCAAGCTCAATAAGCATAAATAAGCAAGAGCTGAAAACTGACCATTGATATTCTCCAACTAATCAGTACCATGTTGCTTGACACTAGAGCACTAAATAAGTGAAAATTAGCATATTTGAAAGCGAAACATCATTCACTATGAAAATAATACTCTAAATATAAACTTTATAACGTTCTAATACTTTAACAGAACATGAAATTATCATAAGTTCTCAACATAATATTTAAAGATTGCGTCAGTTTTTAATAAAATGCAAAATTTACAAATATTAAACATAAAGAATTTTACGAAAAAAAAATATTGTATACTGATTCAGACATTTCCTCCTAACAAACATTTTAAGTATTCAAAAGTGCATATATTGACAGAAAAAATTAATGTATTATAGGAGTTTATTGCTTCAAAAATATTGAAAAGCTTGATATATAAATATTACGTATCTTTTGTAATTTATAGAGGTTAAAATAGATTGTGGGACTTCATTTAATTTGTCTAACAATTAATTTTATTTGTTAAACAACCTTTCCTATTATTCTTGTTTGTCAACACATGCTTTCTTGCCTTTTTTTTTAATTTTAATGAGTCAGCGCATGTGTATTCAAAATGGGGTAGAGAGAAATTAGTATTTACGGAACGGCTTTGGAAGGTGAATTCAGAAAGAGAGGATAGCGTGTTCTGCCGTCTGAAAGCTACATTGCTATCTTTAATTTACTAGCCATTAGATTTCTGCGGCGTTGGGTGCTTCTAGCCATCAGACTTGTTTACGCAGATTTTATACAAGTCAGAGCCTGCTTGCGCATTAACGAACCTGTGAGAGGGCGTTAGGCTAACTTAATTCTATTCTATTTTAAGTTAGTTGTTACCTTTTGAGTTAAGCCAGAAGTGTTAGCTTTTATGAGCACCAGTCGGTGCCATCTGTGAAAAGATGAGGAGATAATAAAGGGTACTTTACATCACTTTTCTCTGGACTTTGTCGTATTTAAGGCTTGAGGATAATTTCTCCCACAGTCTGCTAGCATTTCCTTAGTTTATTCTTGCTAGGAATACGAGCCGTTACAAAATGGAGTGTGATTTCTGATGATTATTGATCAAGGTCTTAAAAAGTAAAAACGAATTTAGAAAACGTATTTGGATTTATTGATAAGGCACAGAAATTTTCTTTTCTTAAAACTAAATACTTAAAACCAATTTTTGAGTCTCAGGAATTCACTCAGCCGTTTCTGTTAAGCTCTAAAAACAGTTAACAAAACTTTTATTTTTAATACGACAAATATATCCTTAGTCCATAAATTTGTAAATGGTAAGAGAAAAATTATGGAATTTCTATTAAAAGAACAGTAATTAATATTATCAAAACTTAATGAAAGCTAAAATTTTTATCTTAGCTCTCAACAGTCTATAAAATTAAAAACTGCGAACGTATAATTTTTTACGCCTAAAAAATTAACCTTTAATAAATAAATAAGGAACTAAAACAGTTGACTCTTCAAGTGTACTCTTTAAATTAAACGAAGAAAAATAATTCTTCACGCTTCTAATTCTTCTTTGAATCTTTAGCTTTCAAAGCGATTTTTTTTCGTTGCATTTAAAGACAACCGGTTAGGATTTCAGAAGAAAAGACAGTAACAGGAACCAATGTGATTTTTTTAAGCAATGCTGTTTCCTTCAAGCAGAAAAAAATCTTTATCTGTTTGTCATGTCATCTTTCTAGGGAAGCGGATTAATTGTCTTAAGATTTTATTTTGCTTTGCTTTTTTTGAATTTGTTTTAAGATTTTCTTTTGTTTCCATTTGTTTCCTTAAGTTGGTTAATTTATTCCGATCGCTCTTTAAGTACCTGATTTTTTTAATTAGTATAAATTAAACAAATGCTGCTTTTCATAAAAATGCAGAAGGTATTAATAATTTCCACGGTGATTTACTGACAATATTATTTACATTTTACAAGAAATTTATGACAAAAACTCTATAAAAATCTATATTTTTTATTATTTTATTACTGTTTTCCCTGGGTTATAACGAAGCTATTTTAGAGTACTAAAAAAATACCCAAAGCTCTAAAAACAATTAAAGAATTTAAATAGTTAATATATGTAACGGAAATATATTCCATTAAGATTTCTTTTACGTTGTTAAGCAAATGAATTGTTATATTCTGCTTTTTAATAATTCATTCACTGAGGAATATCTGATATAACTTGGGATTATGAGTTAAGTTAAACAAAAATAGTATAGTAATATTGAATTAAGAAATATGAATTGTATGTCCCGAGAGCAGAAGTTAATAAATTTTCCATACCTAAGCAAAGTTAAATTTTAAAATTCTATTTGGCATATTTTTCATAAAGTTTGCTGTGTTCATGTAACACTATCTGCTTTGACTAATGATTTAATTCCAACACAAAGTTTGTTAATGCTTGCAAAAGGCTGTATTGTATTGTTTTTAATTCATATGTTTCTTATGATATATCGCAAAATTTTTTACTGCTTTAATTATTATTACCTCAAAATGGAATTAGCACAGAAGAGCTATTATTCTCGAAACGGCATTTTGTGTTGAATCTCTTAAATGCGATGTATCAATCTTCATATTGTTGGCAACAAAATTATATTTGAACAAACTAAATAATGAAGAATCTGCATGAATGTATTTTTCTCTCACTGTGCAAAAACAAAAGTACATAAATTCATCACATTTTGAATAATACTATAGACCTCCACCTGAACATAGGCACCTGGAAACTCAAACTCTTTTTATTCTTTACTTCATATTTTGCTAATTTTAACGAATTTGTTATTAAAAACCTCATTTATTTCAGCGTAAGCAGTGGAAACACTGAAGGGAATATAATATTTTAATTAAATAATTGAAATAAATGTAAGGCGAATGTACGCGGATGTACGTGGATGTAGGTGAATGCACGTGGTATCTAGAGCCAACAAATTTTGAATAACGTAGTCCTCCACTCAAAAGCTGGCATCTGGAAAACTAAATTTAGAATTTAGAATTTTTTTATTATCTATTTCATATTTTGTAGACTTTTAATGAATTTTTGATCAACAATCTCAACGATTTCACAGCGAGCATTGGCAACACTGTACGAAAAAATACATTTTTATCTCCAGTGCTTGAGACTGTCTATTGAAAATTCTAAAGATATGTTGTTTTTAAATATTTTTTGATATTACTGTTGAACTGGATTTTATGTGCTTTAAGTACGAAGAACGTGATATTTAATAAATGAAGTTAACACACAAAACGTTGAAAAAAGTCCCTTTGGGTGTAATATAAAATCTGAAAGATATTTTTAAATGATTTTTTTAAATTTTTTATTTTATTTCGCTTGTTGTAATTGCAATATTCACTTAAATACTCTTTAACTTCGCTTCTAAGCTTTACCAAAAACATACGAATGATTGACATCTGGTGTAACTGTAATTTAATATGTTATCAAGAAAAAAATGAAAACTTACCTGCTTATTCTATCAACAGTAGAAATGCAGAGCAAAAAGAAAGAAAACATAGGCATCTTTATTTGAGGAATCTGTAAGTTAGTGATATATATAGCAAATAAATAAATAAATTTAACACAAAATAAAGAGGATTAGAATCTCTTCCTCCAAATGCTTAGTTACCTCAACTAAATCGTAATTTCTAACATTATTTACACAAGCTACAAATTTGCATCCATCAAAATATTAGTACTCATAGGCGTTTCAATTAACGTACTGCGAGGCTTCAGGGTTCAGTCTATCGTTAGCAAACACTCCGAACATGTTGTCAATTCAAGGTGATTAAATAATAACGAAACGGTTGGTTGAACTTAGTTTATTTTAATTATTGTTGAAGACTAACAAGAAAAGCAACAGAAAAGAAATGAATTGAGATAGAAACAACTGATCTGCTTAAAAACCATTTTTCTAAATAAATTGGATCATTTAGAACACAAATTTCACTCTCTGAACAGATTTCTCTGAACTCTCGAAACACAACATCCGCGCTCTGAACTCCCCTTATAACTTAAATGATACTTTATCATAAAGATCATGAATTGCTCAAATTTCAGCTATGAAGTATTCTTAGGAGTTCAAGTATTCTTAAGGAAGACTTTAAATTTGAATATTACGCAAGGTATCACTTTTGTGTTAGCTTAGATCTCTACTTCTCCGATTTCAGTTGATAAATTTAATATGCCTTGCATATTATGCTTCTAGATTATACACCAAAATGCAATTAATTTACCAGTATTTATTTGACGTATATTCAGGTAACCCTTTTATTGTTTCTTAATGAATTTCTATTTGTAGGTTCATGTCTTTTACTTCCTTGTACGAAATAAAGGAAGTATTGTAATCACGAAAAATTTCGGGCACCATATTTCAACGAAAATATCCATTTTGACAGCTATCGAATCCAATTTAACGATGTTTTTGCATGACATCTGTACCTAAGACAGGACTATTTTTAAATAAAGACTAAATGACTCTTTTCCTCCCAAGCGAATTATAAAACTGATTTAAAATGGATTCAGAAGAGTTATTTTCGTGGCGTCTGTACGTACGTATGTATGTATCTCGCATAACTCAAAAACGAATAACCTCAGAACTTAGGAATTTTATATGTGGGATTGCTATAACATGTAGATGTTCACTTCACGTTTTGGTTGCAATCAGCTGCACCAAAAGTATATATATATATATATATCCACTCTGTTACTCATCTCAGTGAGCTCAGTTTCTTTATTCTTATATGTTTGCAAATCTTGCCTTTTTTTTTCCCCTTTAAAAACGATTGAATTATGTTGTCCTTATTTTCCGGTTAAGGTTTTTATGCCTTTTGTTAGCTTCGTGTTATAGTTGTAGAATTATCAACAATTTAAAACGTTGTTTAAGTGCGGTTAATCCTAATTTTTTTTAACCATAGCAGCCATAATTGTTTACATTTGGAACTTCGCAGAATAGTGGGTTTGTTGCCAATCTAGAGAATTTATGCTGCGCAACAGTAAGGTGAGGGCTCCTTTTATTATTGCGAATTAAATTATGTTTAATCGTTTCTGGAATTATCATTAAGTTATTACGTTATCCCATACATTGACTCAGCATAACGTCCACAACAAATTAAGTCAGTTTCTAAGCCCTCAGTGTCTTTTTGCCGAGTGAGACCAAAATTAACTTTCAGTTTTGTGCACCGAAAATTCTGCTTTCTGTGCCCGCTCGCCGAATTACTAGTTTTTGCTTAGAAACTGTAATTTTAATTGTTATTTTTTATCGTTTTAAATGTATTTGTTGCTTTATGTTTTTCTACATCTTTCAAATTTTAATATAGATATTTGGAGTTTTTATGTATTTTTGCCTTGTCGCGAAATGAGAACTGAATTAATTTAATGAGAATAATACCTTTCATGAATTTCGAGGGAATAAGTTTAAATGAAATGCAGGAAAATATGCGTATAATTTAAAATTCCGTTCAAGGTATTTGGTATTTCTCCCGCTTTCCTAACGTGCCTTCGTGGTGTTGTGGTTTTGTACGCTTAGTCGGTATTCCAGAGGTACGTGGTTCGATTCCTGGTGAAGGCGTTGCTAATTTTTCATCTTGCCTGCTTCCAAAAATACCTAATGTCTCTACGGTGGCGCCCGAAATAATAGGGTGGTGGATGATGATTTCTCCCCATCCAGGATTTGTCGATTGTGTCCCCTAAAAAACCCACTCGCCCTTTAAAAAGGGGAGTATATAAGGTATTTCTCCCGATTTACTGGCGTGGTGTAGTGGTTCTGCACGCTAACCCGGTATTAGAGAGGTCCGTGGTTCAATTCCCGGCGAAGGCGTTGCTAATTTTTCATCTTGCCCTCTTTCAAAAAATACTTAGTGTCTCTACAAAGTAAGTCATGTAGTATATACACACCAGATTTTTTCAACTAAATAAAAAATATCATCGTCCCCGTATTATAAGAATGTAATGCCACCCTATGTCTTTTCTGTAATTTATCACACCAAAGATTTATTCATACTTTGATGATTGTTTATATAGTGTGCGCCTTAAATGACTGCATTTCATATCATATACGAGCGCTTACTGTTGCAGTAAGCAAAAAATAGCATACCTCGACATTCAGTACCTCGGAATAGTTCCTGTCTTTGAAAGGAGAAAGACGTCACAGATTCCTTCAAAATTCACAGTTTTTCTGTAAAACCAACAAGAGTTAGATAGTGATTTCTCATAAAGCTTTTTAAGCATTTGTTAATATTTCCGTGCCTTTATTTCTGAAGACGAAACATCATTTCTGGATGTTCTGTCAGAAGTACCAGCTAGTGTTTTTTATAAAATATTCAGACATCATCTAGTTGTAAAGAGAGAATATCAAAAAGAATCAGGAAAAGTTGTGTAAATTTTGAGGTTATAGTTACGCAGATTAAATCCAGCTTTCGTCTTCAGATGCAGTGGTGAAATTAGTTGGAGACTGCAGCTAAAGAAGAAAGCTCTGTTTAACCTTCGAAACTATAGTTTCGCAAATTTTAACAACTACACTGATTCTTATTGTTAAAGTATCTTTAGTATTTGTTATTCGACGTGCTCCTTTTGCTATAACGATCCAGTTGGCATTTTTGATAGATCACCATTAAATTTGCTTTGTTTCAGAAAATAAATGTAGATATTACACTTAAAACGCATATGAAATCTTTCAGAGTGAGATCTAAAATTAGTTTCAAAGAGTATTTATATCTAAAAATGTGACTCTCCACTTTAACGGAAAAAAAATAAAATTAAAAAAAAAATCCATGTAATATGTACATAATGCTAAATAACTTGCAGAAAATGTGCATTTTAATAATTTCGGAAGGAAAATGATTGCTTTCTTACACACAGATCACACATTTCCACACAGCTCTGGATGATAGGTTGATAAAATTTAATTTATCGAAAAGAAACTCTTCAAAGTTCTGGCCATTTTCACAGATATAATAGTACAGGTATTTACAGTATCACAGAGTTGAATCAGCACATACACTTCAAACTACTATAAAGATTACACAAAATGCAATGCAAATTTCATCTTAAAGGCGTAAATTTCAATACTCCGATGATGCTCGGAACTAAAAATTTACAAAGCATCTGACAGCGGATGCTCTTTCTGGACTTATATGGTTTTCACACAGCCGCCGAGATATTTCCAGTACTTTTTGCTTCTCGAAATTACTGGAAGGCGTATGAGGAATACGAATTACGGTTACAGCTAATGTAGTGATCAATTACATTTATTCAATTACAAAACCTATTACTGTGATACACGGAAATGTCGCCAAGTTTGGCCACTTTTATAAAATTTTCGCCAAATTTAGCGACAAAAATTAGTCGCGAAAACCGTTGCCAACCTGGCTATATCTCGCCGACTTAGCGAGATAGGCATTTACTCAATGTTAAACAGACATACTCCGCTATTCTTACTTTCCAGGCAAGCTTTGCTCCTCTAGATTTTGGTGTTACATTACAGGAAAACATTCAACAATTTCAAACATAATTACACTAAAAATTATCTGTCTATGTACAAAATTCGTAAGAATATATTTACCGTTCCTTTGTTACGACATAATTTTATAGTTTTTGCAGGTAAATTGTTATAAAGAAACTCTGTTTACATACATATGGATTTTACCTAATTGCTTCATAAAAATTTCAGTATAGATGACAAGTCAGAACTTCCATTACTCTTTCATATTAAGAGGTACTAAACGATTGATATTTTTTCGCTAAAGATAATGTTCACAAATAGTTTTAGCAAATTTTACAGATTTATGGAATGAAAGATATTTAAATATTTCTGTATTTAAATAGCCACTATACCTGGTCAGTTATATTTCATTCATTTACAAACAGTATGAGGTTTATGACTTAATTTTTAAGTGACATCACAAGAGCTTATTTTCCCTCATCTTTCAAGACTTTTATTTCTATATTTTTGAAAGATAAATATGGTGTGGAAGATTGTTTGCAATATATTTAATGATAGGAGTAAAAGAAATACCTAAATACCTTATACTTCTCTGCTTCATAATCTATCCCTGAATGCCTCATTTAGATTTAAAATCAAGCTTTTGTTGTTATTTGCACTCATTTTGGAAAAACTCAAATAAAAGACCTAAACAAAAATTATATTTAAATAACTATTAATTACATTTATAGCCTATATAATTAAGTGTATAGTACTTAGTTATGATAATGTACTTTAAAGATGGTGCAGGATGGAAGCGGTTAATGAAAGTCTATATCTACGTAAATAGGGAATAAAAGTGAATGAAAAATTAATGTTTGCATCCTTGAATGCTAAAATCATTAATTATAAGAGATATATGTGTTACCGTAGACAGGGAGATTCCAGCGACTTTTTCGCCTTTTTTTCTTCTATTTAGAAATCTAAGCCAGGGTGTATCTCTAAAACGAGAAAGCGCAAAAACACTAATAGAAGGAAGACAAGAGCATATGTTGAAACAAATTAAGTAAACTTATATTACTAAAATTTTTACAAAACGTCAAATTTAGGAATAATATTTTAGATCAAGTGCCGTTGTTTAATAGAGTAGCTATACGCATTTCTAGAGGATCTGACTTGTTTCATTTATCAAAATGTAAAGAGGCTTGCTGGAAATTTGCTGAACGTTTCTATAAAACTAGATTTTCCGTAATATTAAACTTCGCTTAAATTTATTATTCAAATTATCTTTTACCTATCTATTCTGCTGAAATATATTTTAACCATTTAAAATTACGTGCTACTATAGTTGTTTGCTTCTATGCTTTTTGAAGTAAATAATCATAAAATATATTCTTCATCGACATTCAAACAAAACGTAAACAAAAATATATGAAAGAGAGAATTTTTTGCAAGGACAGTTAGAACAGTTAGAAACAAAAATCAGATTTAGAGGAGAAAGATCTTATGCGCAAATAAATTTGGATAATATTCCTTAATAATGTATTTGTTATATTAACAATATCTAATTCATTGACCACAAAAGCGAAAATATGTTATGTAATATTGACAAAAATAATTTGAGTTTCTGTGTTTCGAAATTCAAAACTATATGATCCTCTTCATAAAATAATTAATATTAAAATAAAATAAATAAAAATATAAGTGTGTTCTTTACAGAAAATTATATAACAATTTTATTATAGAAACTTAATACTTTCTTTAAAGGAATTTTAATGCCCATTTTAAAAAAGGAACTTATGAGACAGTTATTAAAAATATGTGTTTTTGCAATTAAAGCAAAGATCTTAAAACACTTTCTCTAAAATTGATGTCAGCAGAAGTAATAGCTCTTTCACACCTTCATACATTTACATTACAAACGTTGATTAAAAATTTCTATAAAAGCATTAAAAAGAAGGGTCTTACAAATAATGTTTCTTAATCCAATTTTCTGTGCTTCATTTTCGAACATTCACATTAATATCTTAATCCCTCTTTGATATGGATTTCAGACTTTTTTAATGTCGTTAAATTATTTTACTTACTTGTCTATCTGTTTAAAATCGTTTATTTTGTTTTACTTAAGGTAAATGCTATTATCATTCTACTATTAAGTCCCTGCAGCTAGGACTGGGCGAAAGTTGCGGGACTCGTACATTATAGGTCGGCATGGAAATTAATAGCAGTGCAGGTATACTGAAAATCCTGTACCGGACTAAAGCTCCTAAATGTAATATAATAGGCGAAAAAGACATTAGCTATTAAGTATTAGAATTGTGCGTATATGACTTATACATTCGTTCGTCGAAATATAAGGGGAGATAAGGAGAGCAGAGTTTCGATTTTGGCAGGAGGAGAATTGTGATATATCCACATTGCGGATTTTTTTGCCGAGAAACTGGTGCTTATGTTAGAGGACATGTGGCTATAGTAATAAGAGTGTAAGATTGGTAGCTGAAAGATGGACATATTCACCGACGTAAAAGATCCTAAAGACCACTTACTTGACCAAGGGACAGATGAGAGACTTGTGAATATGGCTGTTAGGACGGTACAGCCATACTAGAACTCTAGATGAAGAGTTAGAGTGTGTTGATTTTATTTTCTGTTCTGTCACCTAAGCAAAGCTCATCATTATTTTTGTATTGCCTGGATGTGAGAAAATGTTTTGCCTTTTTTGACGTAAATTTAGCTCCACCACCCATTAATTAAAAATTGGGGAGGACATAATTGACACTTAGATTCTTTAATAATCTACAATTTATAAATT
Organism: Stegodyphus dumicola; assembly: GCF_044657685.1. Classification (NCBI taxonomy): domain Eukaryota; kingdom Metazoa; phylum Arthropoda; class Arachnida; order Araneae; family Eresidae; genus Stegodyphus; species Stegodyphus dumicola. The sequence continues at coordinate 103,665,156 of NC_140770.1, read as the reverse complement.
GTAGTTTCATAAATATTAATATTACGTAGTTTAACCGTTTCTGGATCGTTAATGTTTTTGGGTTTCCTACATTGTCTGCTGTGTAGCATCAATTATATGTTAACCATTTAAAACTTTTAAGTGCATTATACTTGTATTTTAAACCATTTTAGATGCGTGTATAACTTACCTCGAATTTAGCAAAACTCATACTGGTAAATCACGGCTTTTAATACCTACAAGTAGTAGCAAGGCCAGCATCTCTGTAATACCATAGGTGGCCGAGCCTAGCTAACTGTTAATCTACCGTCCCTGATGGAATTCAAAGGAAGAGCACCCTGGGGGATGGTCCGGCGGTCTTTTACTCCTCTTTCTTCACAAACAACCTCTTAAGAAGATTTCAGCTCGCCGTATATTTTGAATGCCCCTTTGCCGTGTAGACATTATACGTTTACAAACACATATGCTTTCTCCGGGCTTCGATCCTGAGCCATTTGGTGTGATAGTCAGTGACACTAATCACTATCCCGCCTGGGTGGTTACGGTTTATAGCAGAATGTATCTCGGAAAATAGTCAAAACGGAAGCTGCTTCCACAAAAGCGACTCAGGGGATAACTTTTCGACATTCGAAAACCGAAGCCCTAATTACATTCAAATATGTTTTAAAGAACCTCTCTTAAGCGGTGTTTAAGCAGAAGCAAATCGTTGTCAAGTTTAAAGTCAATTTTATAGCTCAATTATCAAACTCATGCAAACTGTGAATTAAAGATTAATTTCATGAATAAAAGTAGTGAGTAACAGATTACTGTTATGTTTTATTACTGTTAAGATGCATGGATAGTGGTTCAGGCCGTTAAGTTAAATGGGTCGCCAAATATGCTAAATGCTATTTGAATCAGTCGCTTTCATGGTGCCAATACTTCAGTCGATAGTGACGCTTTTTATCAAGGTGTAGGAATGCCTTTGTCTGGAACTGATTTACCATTTTCACACGGCACCTTGATGCGGAGTACCAACGCGTCATGCAACGTGCACCGACTTGAGAATCCGGATGGGATGGCCCAGTTTTGTAACAACATATATATTATTACCTACGTCGCAAAACAGAAATGCTCATATTTTTGGTTTCTCCAACATTTTTTCGCCAATTCCATAATTTTGTTCTGCGAACGATTTCATTATGTTATATTGAGATTTTACCCTTGTTCAACTGTGCAGCGATTCTGAAACTGTGCTCCGCTGAGCCTTAAGGCACCATCTGCACTTAGTAGGGCTTCGTGGTAGCCCCAGGAAAGTAAAATAAATAAAAACCGATGATAATAAAGAATAAGAAATAGAAAATAAAACAAAATGAGAATGCTATAAATTACTGCATCGATTATGTTATAAAACAGTTCCAAATATTCCAACCACAGTCCATTAAACAGTTATTTGTTACATCTCAGTTAGATTTATTGTTGCCTACATTATTATCTGGATGTAAAATTCATTTGAAATTGTTTTCTGCGAATAGCAATAAAAATTATCAATAGCTAATAATGAACAAATATATGTTTTAATTGAATTGCGTATTATGATTAACCCGATGGATTTGTGTTTATAGTAATATCATTAGTTTGCTAGTAATGCAATAATTCATATTGCATTACTAACAAACTAATGATATTACTATAAACACAAATAGCAATGCAATAATTCATACTGCATTACTAGCAAACTAATGATATTACTATAAACACAAATCCATCGGGTTAATCATAATATGCAATTCAATTAAAACATATATTTGTTCATTATTAACTATTGATAATTTTTATTGTTATTCGCAGAAAACAATTTCAAATTAATTTTACATCCAGACAATAATGTAGACAACAATAAATCTAACTGAGATGTAACAAATAACTGTTTACTACAATACTTCATATTGCATTACACTTTACTACAATAATTCATATTGCATTATTCAGTATCATGTTGCTAGTAATGAATAATTGATAGTTATTCAAATAGTGTGATTTATCAAACTCTGAAATAACTTTCCTATATAGCAGGGTTTCTTAAAATGTGGGTCGCGGCCTCCAAGGAGATCGCGGGACCTGCAGCTGGGAGTCGCCAAAAATTATAGCAGTTTTGATATTTCTTTAACTTATTATAATAATTTTATAATTACCAAATATATTTGCACAGTGTTTCTGAAAATAGATAAAGATAAGAAAATACAGACAAAGAAAAAAAATGAAAACGTTTCGAAGCATTCTTTTTAAAATATAAACGTTTATTTTCCTTTCTTTGCACGTGACGCTGTCATTTCTTCTGTTACTTATTTAAATTTCTCACATTGTTCTATGTTTTAAAATTAGAAATTAAAGTTAACGACATAAACCTGAAATAGTATATTACAGTGTTAAGTGATAAAATTGACAATTTCGCTCACGCGTGTGTCGGATTTGCACAATACTTATGGGGTCCCACAAAATTTTTGTAAATATTATGGGGAATTATGCTGTTGTTTAAATATATCTTTACTTTACCTTTTATTACGTTTTCATTCTACTAACAGTACTCCTAACCACTATTAACTTATAAGACATAAAGTAGGCCTAAGGAACTCTGCCGTAGAACCTGCTTCTAGAAAGCAGTTGTTAGCCAAAATGTTAGGGTCTATTGGGGAAGTGCCATCTTTTTAAACATAAATTTTTTTAGATTCCATGACATTTGACTCGAAAAACCCAGTTCTTCTTTAGAATGCGAGTGAAGATAATTACATTGTCGACCAATTTATTTAGCGTAATATTTATTTCAATTATTTGTATATCAGTTGTTAAAATGCCTCTAAATTCTTCTTTTCTAAATTCAGCAACAAACTAGTTTCAAAGAGTCAAACTAGTTTTGTCTAATAAAGGTTTTACAAGTTTGAAATACTAACGATTAATAAGGTAGAAACTGAGATTTCAGTTTCTTTTGGGATAAGCCTATAGAGACATTGCGTATTTTTTTGAAGCAGGCAAGATGAAAAATGATCAATCGCCTTCGCCGGGAATCGAACCACGGGCCTCTGGAATAACGGCCCAGTGTGCAGAACCACTACACCCCGAAGGCATTCTAGGAAGGCGGGAGAAATAAATTATAAGCCTTTTATGCAAAGAATTCCCTATAGCTTGCTTTTAAAATATATAGACTTATTCGAGTCACTGCATATTATTATTATTTAGCTGTTCCGCTCTAACGCACTACATGGAAGAAAGGGATGTCTTCGTGGAAGACTTTCTAAAGGCAACTGGCTCATATTAACACGTTACGCATAGGGGAAACCACGAAAACATCCATGCAACCAGCCCGTTCGCGAATTCGAATTTCGGCCCGAACTACCAGTGTTCAAAGATTTTACCGTTCGGCCGCTGGTGGGCACTCTGCTTGTTATTGCTATCTAATATATTATGAAACATTGGTAATGAGTTTTAAACCAGATATGCACAAAAATGTTACATAGGTCTGAACATATAGTAAATAACCTAATACACTACCTCAAATTTACACTTTTGTCTCAAAATTGTTATCCAAAGTTATTTGAATAATAGTCAATACCTTATTTGCTAAATATGTAAATACTGCTTCCAGTTTCCTTTATTAGGCATAGAAAATAACAGATAAAAGTTTCCTTCTCTACCTTACTTTAGAATTTCAGTTTTTATTTTTAATATTCAGTTGAAATAAAATGATAATTCTATGAAAATACATTTTCATAGATTACATTTTCTTTTATTAGAAAATTCTTTCGACGACACAAAATGAAATTTATTTCCATTTGTGCATCCATTTTTAGCCTGATTTCAATTTTATTCTTCTGAGTTTGTTTCATTTTTATTTCAATTGCAACGAATCCAGTTTAAAATATTGCAGTTTAATTTAAAATACAATGTTATTAAAGAGCTCAGTAAAGTTCGTGGTGTATAGAACTACTTTTAATGAAACTTTTCATTTCAAAGTAATCTGAAATTGTATGACAATCAACACAGTTTCTGAAACTGTCCAGATTATTGGGGTGAAAAATATCCCCACTTTCAGATGTAATTTTCCTTTCTTTTACGATATTGCAGTATTAATTTTCAATTTCAAAACTGTCAGTTAACAACATATGTCTCTAGGGGATGTTTTGAGCTTAAAGAGTGAAAAATTGAAACAAGTTTAGTATATGCTCGGGACGGTTCGGAAATTGCTCTGTGGTGAATTGCGGAAAATTTAGCATTTTACGAAATAAAGAATATATTAAAGGTGCACTATTTACTTCGGAAGCATCAAATAAAGATAAGAAAAATTTAAATATAAATTCGCAAAAAGTTAACTTCAGTTCTCAATTTTTTTATATGACTACAAAACTGTATTAAATAAAGGACACGAATATATATGTCTTGAATGCAAGATCACAGCCTCGGCTTTTGGACCAGATCGGTGATCGCAGATCTGGTCTGCAAGCCGATTAAGATTAAAATTAAGTAGTAGATTAAATACTCTTCAGTCTAAGACAATATTTAAAATTCCATCCTATGTTTAAATTAAATAAGCTAAGTTTAATTTTTATTTCAGAGGCGTAGAGAACGAATTCAAAACGTAGAAAATAAATTTGAAACAATAAACAAATTCAAACACAGAAATTTCGAAATAGAGAAAGCAAACACAGAACATGAAACGAGAAACCTGAATTCGAAATTCAAAATGCAAAAAAAAAAAAAAAAAAAAATTTCAAAATCTAGGGAAAAAAAAAAAAAAAAAAAAAAAAAAAAAAAAATGAAACGCTTATCGCATCTTAACTAATCAAGGGGAAAAATACTGCAATCTGAAAATCTCAGAACACAACACTTGGAATATTTAATCTAAAACCCAAGCTAATTATGCGCTGAAAGCAGCAATAAGTGGGGATAATAATGCAAAATGAATTAAAATAAATAATACGTATAAAATCATCCCAGATTCAATTCGGAATAAACATATGAAAATACTAAAAAAGCAAAAACCAAAGTACACTAACAAACTAAATGTAAAAGGGGAATAACATTTCAAGATCAAAAATGAAATAAATAAGATATTTACATAGTTCGCTGCTTCTTCATCAGGGGTTTGATGCTGCAAAAGAAGTAAGTAAATCAAACTTAGATCTGACAAAGACATAAATTAAAAAAACAATAAACTGATATGTGTCTTTATCAGACCAACCCCCAAACTTACTTAATTTTGTCCAATTAGGTTTTGGGGAAATCTGAATAATTATTATAATGATGGAAATATATCTTTGTGTAATGTTTCACAGCAGCATATTATGATTTAATTAGACAAAAATTTATATTTAAAACTTAAAATAATCTAAAAACAATAAATTAGTAGATGTCTTTATCAGTTCGTTAGGTTTTGGTGAAGTCTGATTAAATATTATTATTATGGAAAAATTATCTTTGCGTAATGCTGCCTAGCAGTAGTCTTTGAGCATTTACTATTATTTTTATCTCTTTAATTAAAATATATAATGCATATATATATATATATATGAAAGTAACAAAACAACATGAATTAGAGAGACCTTAGTGGTCAAGAATATCGCGTATTGAGTTGCAAAATTTTCTTAAAATTTTACAAGTAAGAAGAATGTTAAAACGCTAATGCTGAAAAATACATTTGACACTATACTTCCTTAGCAAAAATGTAAAATCATGAAACAACTAGAAACAATATTAAAGTAGTAAAAGCTATCTCGTAAAATCTAAATGTAAAAATTACCAATCGGGATGACTTCAAAATTGAAAAACTTCATAATCTAAAAAAGTTTAGTCTCAATTATATCACTCCTTTTCGCGACGCGCCGTAATTTAAATTCTAAATGTAAAACTTAACTATTAAACAAGGAAAAACTATGCAAGAAAGCCTAGTTAGGCAAATGTTCAATTAAAATAAATAGCTAAAAAGCTATTAGTTCAAAAATTACGCAATTTTAAGAAATATCTCTCTAGCCTGAAAATCATAAACTTTTTAAGGAGAAGAATCAAAAGAAACATAATAAATCGCATCGAAATGGGTCTTGCAAAGACCAAAGAAGAATACAAAATAGGACGAAACATACTTACATCCAGCGCTGTGGTCTGTTCAGCTTAAATATGACAAAAATTGTTGCAAAGGGTTACCTTAAAAAGAAGCATTCTAAAGGAGAGTTACCAGAAAAGTAAGGTAGTTAAATTTATCCAATACGGTGAAGCTTCGAAGAAAGGGAAACTGGCGTAGAGAAGCAATAGCCAATGGCAAACAATGGCCAAAGGGGGAAAAACTTCTCTTTTAGATGGGGGTGTAAGAAGGTGACTGATGCTATCTATTTTAACAAGATGGCGTCTTGTTTAAAACTGCGAAGCTTAAAACAAAATGGCTAACTTCTAAGAGAGTGCTTATCTGACCGATAAGCACTCTCTTAGAAGTTGAAATTCGAAAAATTTGCAATTTTAAAAAGTCGTAATTCTTCGCACTAGAGGGCGGACAACCGTTTTGAAATGGAAATAGCCCTTAAATTAATAAAGGAATAGGTATGGCCAGAAAACAGCGATATTTAATAATAAATTTAATAATTAAACTGAAAGTATGTGCCAATTAAGAGAAAAATTGAGGCAGTAGAAGAAAACTATGTTACATTTTTACATTAGGTCAATTGAATTAGCCATCCATCAGTTACCTTCTCTTGGGATTTAAGTAAAAATTTCATAATCTAATTCAAATAATCTAAAATAAGAGGTAAATGCCAGCTTTTTTAAAATAATTTTTAATGATAGGTTTTGGGATAAGATTACTTTGTAAGATTTTAATGAAGTAGTGTATTTCTTCTTGAGGAAGGTCTGCGTTATTACAGATTCTTTTAATTCTAAGAAGTTGAGCATTAATGGTATTGATAATGATTTAGTTAAGAATTAGGACTTTTTAAACCAGTTAGTAAGTTTTAGTGTATGGAAATTGAAGTCTCTGCGTTTGTCAAAAATTTTAATAAAATTGTAATTAAGAATTTGAAGACCTAGGTGAACGATATCACTTTGAATAACATTAGTGGCATTAAGTTTGAGGCAAGTAAGATAAATATTTGCATTTTCAAGTTTGTTAAAGTTTTTAAAGGCAATAACATCATCAATATATCGATATATGTGTTGGCAATATTTCCGTTCCTCAAGATCAAGAGAACTAACAAACTTAAATTTTTGCGTGAAAAGGAATAGCCCAGAAAATGCAGTTGAGCAATTTCCGCCCATAGGTATTCCCTGTACTTGCCTAAAGATTGTGTTATCAAATTGCAAATAATTGTTAAAAAATACACTTTTGAGGAAAAGTTTCCATTCTTCTTGAGATATTATTGTAAGAATCTGCGTAAAGCAACTGGGGAGACTAATGGGGCTACTATGAATTTCTTTTAAAGGTAAAGTGGTATAAAGGTTTTCGAAGTCGTAACATTGAATATGTTTCTATTTCAAGCAAATTTAAAGTCTCGAAAATTTTTTTCGTAATTGATAATCAGCCAATTGCAGTGTAAATCTTCAAAATCGTAATTATTAACAACATCCAGAATTAGTTTAAGTTTCTGGGCAAAGAGATAATAAATTTCTTCTAGAAAACTTCTAGTACTATTAGCTATGAATCTGAATTTGACTGGAGTTTTACGAAATTTAGGAAGAGCATACAGATTTGAAAACTTATTATTTAATTTGTTAGGATGAATTTGGAGTCTCTTATGAAAGGTAGTGAATTTTTTTAAGAGAATTTTATTGTTGGAAGAAACTTGTTGATAGGTGCTAGTGCTAAGCAAATATTTTTGAATAAGCTCAAAATAAAGTTTTCTTCAACTAATACTGAAATTATTACTCTCCTCGTCTATTTTAATAATGATGAAACGCTCTTGTAACTTCTTATTTTGAGATTCGAGATGTTTCTTATCGTGCAGTTGATTAAAGCTTGGTAGATTAAAGAGAGTTTGTTCAAAATCTTTACAAACGGCAGCTTTCCATTCTAGAAAGGCAGTAGTCGGTAAGCTAATTCGATTGCTAGCTAAAATATTAAACTTATTCAAATCATTACAAAATTGTTTTAAGCAAGAAGTATTTATTTAGATTAAAAGTGGGACGAAATTTGGTACCCAATTACATGAGTTGCCGAAGTTGAACTATCTTGAATGATGCTAAGATCACCTTTAACTATGTGCTTGTGATAAGAATCCACAGATTTATTGTAATCAAGAAGTTGTCAATAACATGTGCTAGAAGCAACAACATCGTGGTGATTAACAATCATACTTCCTTAAGATTTTTAAAACTTAAAACATGGTGTCATTTGGAGCTATTGGCTTGGGAGCAGATTTTGATATTTTTTGAAACTTTGAGGACTTTGGAGTTGATCATACAATGGATGCTTGAATTGTACCGCACAGAAAATTGTCTAAGGAAAAAATTGCTTTTCTTTAATTTAAAGTCGATGATCAAGTCTTTTACAATGTGGTGACCTAGAAAATGTTTCTTAACTTTACCAAGGAGATTCCATAAGGTGACGTTTTTAAAAGCATGTAATTAAGTTAATAGAATTTTTAGCAAAAGACTCCTTTTGAAAGAAGGTACAAATTCTTTTAATTATTAAATCTAAATCCTGAGTGGAAATTTTTTTATTGCTTGAATTTCCTTCTCTTTTATCTCTGGAAGTTTTATTACTAAAAAATCTAATTTTTCCTTAAATAGAGTCTTCTGTATGTCTGCTAGTGGTGTTGCTAAAGTGCTCGTTTAGTCCATAAGGATAAAGTGCACTTTATTTCAGGATGTAGTTTGATTCTCTAAAAAGTCTCAATTTTGTGTCAGGAGCTATATCAAGATCTCTAATCTCTATATTGTCAAAATTGTGAACTTGAAAATGTTCAAGAATAGCAGTGTTGTGTTTTTCATTTAAATTATCCTTTTTAACTTCTTTAAACCTTTTGATATGTGACCTTTTGATATGTTGTTGATTCTTGAGGGAGTGTTTTTGTTTGTCCTATATAGGTGAGTGAAGAATCCCTTCAAGTAATTTGGTAAGTACAGTTTTAAGTTTTTCAAAGGGTTTACTGATGTATAATTTTAGAAGATGAAAGCGTGGCATTTAACCTACAACATTTACACAGCATATTGCTTCATTCAATAATTTTAATATTTTTTTAACTGAGCAAAATATAGAGCTTTTTTTAACTGAGCAAAATATGGAGCTTTTTTTAACTGAGCAAAAGGTAAAGAGGGAGCTAGCCTGCTTTACAGTGTTTTTTGTTAGGAAGACTAACCTAATGGGAAAAATGAACTATAAAAAGTATCAAATGATTCTCTGCTAAATTTCGTGTTCGTTTTGGGAGTAATATAAAAATTGTTCTGTCCGTATTAATATGTGACTGCACGAGTTTCTATTAAGAAATTAACTCCTATTCAAGTCTTGTTTTGAAAAGTGGTATTGGATTTGGTTAATAGGTGATTGTTGTTGTAGTACTATTTGCTGCTTCTTTCGCAAAGCTATTTGCTATTTCGCTGCCCAGTATTCCTATACGGGCACGTGTCCATTGTAATTTAGGACTTCTTCCTGTTGGAAAATATGTGAGTTAAAATTGTGTATTTTAAATTAAAGGAAAGCGACTATGACGCACACATTCCAAAATTTATACATATTGCAGTGGCAGCAATTTAATATAAAATTAGTGGAACACGTAAAGAGAGTTAAGCTTTTTGTTTAACGCCAGCTGTCTGCTATCCACCTTATCACTTGGCAAATAACAGCTGCTTTGTAATAGTAAGTAGTGTGAAGAAGTTGCTACAGTCTTTCGTAAGCTTGTAGCTTCTGTTACCATAGAAATGATTGGGTATTGTAATAAAAAAAGAAATTTATAATAAAATTTTATGGCTGAAATCTCAGCATTGTAATATCTTTTCTTTAACTTTCACAAGTGGTGAGGAAGAATAAATTAAAGATTTGAAGTAATATTTTTTATTTCCTTGTAAAGCTTAGTTAAGTTTGTTTTGAAAACATACCCGAGAACATTATTTGCTGCTATGTAAATTGTACTTCAGCTAGTTAAGCTTAAATTAAACTTTAGATAAGTTATAGATGTTACTACTTTAAGAACAAATTGCACATAAATTAAACATAGAAAATATAACATTTTATATTTACGATTAGTAGCTCATAATTGCAAAATAAAAAGATAGGAAGAAACTAAGCATGGCATTATTTGATTGTAAAAAAACTCCACTTTCGTTATACATGCATTTAATCAAGAAAACTCTGTATTATTCACACGTAGTTGTACATTTATTTCACTGCATTTCTGGGATCAAACGGTAGCAAATATTTGTTTCATTTTATTTGCACAAAAAACTATAAATGATCTTGCTAAAAACGATCTTATTTCCAAAATTATCCTTAAATAAGACTTCGAATATAATATAAAAGTATTATACAAAAAGAAACATACCTTTTGAATTTTTGAATGAAAAACATTTAGAGCACGAGTTTACAGCATTATTAAACTGATATTGATATCCTCTGTTACTTATTTTTCAGCCGTTATCGGAGAAATTCGGGTGCATAAAAATGCATTAAATATGTCAATTAAGAAGCAAGGATATCCAGACAGTTACTAGTTCTCTTTGTAACGATTTAAAAGGGCCATTCCTTCTAACCTACTGGGTTACTTTTCCCGTGAGTACATTTTCTTTTAATCTGGAAAGATAGAGACTATCTTTCCCACGGGTGTATCCTTTTAACGGTTAGAAAGTGCCTCCCAAAAGGCGGAATTAAATAATTGCGAGACCAAATTTAGCAATTAGGATATAACTCCTCGGTTCTTGATTTTAGAGGTTTGAAGATCCTCTTCTACTTTTCTTACGGTTGTTGAATCTAAGCATTTAATTTTTCTTTTAAGAGCGAAGGAATTACTTTCGGTGATTTTCTGATTCTCGCACGAGTTTCCTGATGCTTTTAATGGCTCGGAATAAGACGTAGAAGGGTGGCATTATCTTCATATCCTATAATTTTAGGAGAATTTTTATGTTTCACCTTTTAAGGTAGAAAATATATCAGTTTTCTTCGAAAAGGTTAGCTTGTATGGAAAAGTACACATACCGGCACAGTACTTTTTTACGGTTAGAGGTAAGAAAGCAGTAGAGCATAAAGGATAAAAAACCTGAAAACGGAGAAAACTGGTATTAGAATTAGTTACTCGTATATTTATTAGTATCATTATTATCTAAAAATGCAATTTTTTGAAGAAATTGTTGCTTTATTTACTGTTGCTGCTACTGCTTCCTGGGGAAAAATAAGTATACTATGTATATAAAATGAAGGTTGATTCATGGTTGAATGAAACATAGAGAATGAATTCTGATGAATGTTTGAATAAAATTTTACTTATGAAGCTATTTTGAGGTGTCAGAAATAAAATTTTTGTCATATAAATCTAATGAGAGCCAGATCTGAATAATGAAAAATTATTTAAACTTTAAATCACTTAAAAAGAATTTAAGGTTCAGTACATGGGAAGGAGCTTCATTCTCTGTGCGAGTTTTAAAATTAAATATCCTGCTCGAGTGAATACGACTTCGGAAATAATTGAGTTTCAATTGTTCGAGCGATTCCAAGAAAAAATGACTTAGAAAACAATGGTGTTTGCACTCATAATTTTATGATGTCCTATAATACAGAGTCTGTTTCCAAAATTTTTAGACGATTTTCATCGTATTTGCATAAATATTTTACCTAAAATTTCTGTGTTTTAAATGTTATGTTTGATACCTCTTGTTCTTTACTATCTTTTTACACCATAACATCCAAGACAATTAAGCTTTTTTCAGTATCGGAAGAGGTACCTTATCTCATTTCTCTTGAATAGCTTCCCAATGTCCAAGAAACGTCGTAGGTCGACATATGGACAATTCGCTTTTTAAAAGTTCAGAAGTGGAAAAATCCATGGAGATATATCAGGAGATTTAATAGGGATATGACTGAATTGTATGGCCTTGATCCTGTCTCTGGTTATATTGTTTCCAGAAAATTAAGTGTGCATTTTGACATGTGGCTGCTTGCTTTGTCCAAATGCAGTTCTACTGATCGATGGCACTATGAGTAAAGAGAAAGAATTTCATATTTAAAAACTGGGTATCAAATATATTCTTGATAATATGTGGGGGTGATGTTAACATTTTGATCCACTCGCTTTATTTTCAGTTTGCCGTTACATGAAAAACCAGCAACAATCACAAATCCCTTTGAAGAACTTTCTTTAGATTCTTTAGACCATGTTTAAGGATTTTAAAATTTCTCTTATTTGATGATAATAAAGGGAACTCATTTTGTTGCAATCATTTAAAATGCATCCAAGATCCATGTATTGTGATAACATTTTACCCATTTTATCGGCATACATGTTTTTCATAAAGAATTTTGCACCGCGTTATGCATTCGACGATTTGACATAGAGAAAGACGATAAAAGTTATATTTTTCGCCTTAAGCTTTATATCTGCATTAATCACTTTGTTAACAGTTGACACTGATGATTGTAATAATTTTGCAACTGTCTTTTGCTTGGCGGATTTTATTGGAACATTATATCTTACTTTTGCAACATTCCAAACATTGCGTTTTTTCCTTCGATACGTACTCGGAACAATTTTTTCGCTTGAAGCTAAGTTATGACTTTTTCCCCTTTGTTGTTGACAATATTACCTATCGTAGTTTTAGACGTAGAGACACCATGGCTTTTACAGAGTTTTTCAATAACTAGATAAGAATAATTTTCTTCGGAAAGAGCATAAACATAGCCTTCCATCCACTACTTCTTAGAAAGCGTAATTTTGCATGAAAACGACACAACAAATAGCAGACTATAATTTATGCTTTCAACAATATATTTGTAGCAACAGAACTGTTTTCCAAGCAGAAGATTTTTTATAGCAAAGCGAATTCGTCTAAGAAATGTGCGAACGGCCTCTGTAAATCAGGGTTTCTTAAACTGTGGGTCGCGATTCCCAAGAGGGTTTTCATATTTCTTTAACTTATTATAATAATTTTAAAGTTACCAAATATTTTTACACAATGTATCTGAAAATAGATAAAGATAAGACAATATAGACAAAGAAAAAAACGAAAACGTTTCGACCCTCTTTTTTTTTTTTTTTTTTTCATAATATAAACGTTCATTTTCCTTGCTTTGCACGTGACGCTGTTATTTCGCCTGTTACTTATTTAAAATTTTTACATTGTTCTATGTCTTAAAATAAGAAATTACAGTTAATGACCTAAAACTGCAATAAAATATTACAGTACAAGTGAAAAAATTGACAGTTTCACTCACGCGTGTGTCGGATTTGCGCAATACTTATAGGGTCCCAGAAAATTTTTGTAAATATTATGGAGTCCTGGGAGTTGCGAAAAAGTCTCAGTGATGAAAGAGTGTCGCGACTGAAAAAAGTTTAGAAAACCCTGCTGTAAATTATATACTTAGGAGAGTATCAGTTATGTGTTAAGTAGGTTGGATTTCGATAAAGTATATGATCTTCTAACTTTTAAGAGTGAAAAACCTTGACAATTTAAGTTTCTAGGTAAATCATAAAACTAGTTTTAAATTAAAATAAACTCAGTTGGCGCAACAGCTTTAGTGGGCCATGGCCTGCATTGTCCCGATATCCGCTTTCCTGGTCGTGGGCACCGAGGTACATGAGCATGTGTCCTGGACAAGATGTCAGCTTGTCGCAGGACCTCAATGTTTAGTTTCCAAGCGATCATGGTACTCATGTTATCGACCCACTCAAGGGATGAAAGGTTTAGTCAACCTTGCCCAGCCGGGGATCGAACCCCAGATCTGTAATGGTGCTGCGCAACGCGCTATTCACTGCGCCACAGAGCCTAGCTTTAAACTACTGGCTACGAAATCTTTCTGGGAAATAAATAAATTTTTTTCTGAACGAAAAACAAATGTGAACACTATCAATTTATTGAGTTGAGATGGATCCACGAAATTTTCCATACGCACTTTGTTCGAAATATGCAGAATTCGCATTTAATGATAGAATAAAATATTTTAATAGCTAATATTATCTACATTTCTCATAAGCTTTTCGGGTTTAGATAGTTATATAAGAATTTTAAACCTCTGAACCAAACTGATACGTTGCTTTTGAATCAATCACATGAATTCTGTGAGCATTTTAGATGAGATTAAATGCATGTTCAAGTCTGAAACGTACACATAGGTCCAAAATTTACAGTAAAATAAATACTCGTACGCTTAATGCCAATTTTTACTTGAGTTTACATAAACATAAGCAATGTGCTTTATTTCACATATTTAAGTTGCTGGGTATTCTATTCATTTCTTCTTCTTTTTTTTTTTTTTAAATACAACTTGCTTATTTAATAACTTTCAATAGTTTATAAGGTATTTCTCCCGCCTTCTTAGCGAGCCTTCGTGGTGTAGTTGTCAGCACACTGAGCCGGTATTTCATAGGTCCGTGGTTCGATTTCCGGCGAAGGCGGTTGCATATTTTTCATCTTTAATGCTTCCAATTAACTTAATGGCTCTACAAGTTATTCGTTCTTAAATCATTAAATCAATAATTTCGTTCTTAAATCATTATATTCGTTCTTCAACATTAAATCACTTACATAGACATGCTTGCTTTATTTGCAATTTGCATGCATAATAAATTTCGACGTTCGATGGCAGTGATGTAATCTAAGTAATAAAGTAAACTAATAACATTTAGATTTATGTTTTTCAGTATAAAATCAGATAAAGTATACGTCTCTCTCTCTTAATGTGAGCATTCGCAATTTAATTATAATTTCATTAAACTTTGGAGATATTTTCTTTGAGAAAGCACATTTAGATCATTTATTATGTGGTGCGATTTATTTTAGGAAAGTGCCTTATTTCCCAGAAAAGTACACCCATAGAATTCTAAAAAATGAGGGGTGATTTTCATTAATAATTGCAAAACGAAATCTCAGTATGAATTTCTTATATTTTTCTATGATTAAGGTAAGAGGAAATAAATATATCATTAGAAGATAATTTGAAGACCTCTGTTCTTCAGGGCTAGGTTATTGCTAGTGAGTGACTAGTAATATCTGATTTTAAATGAAAACTAGTATATCAACTGGCTTGAGATGCCCGGATGGCATAGAGGTTAGGGGAACCTATTGCGTTACCAAAGGGTCCGGGTTTGAATCCCTGAGATGGTATGGATGTAGCTGTCCGTCCCTTTATTGGAGACAACTGTGACCGTCTATCAGTGAGGTTCGAATCCCCAAACGGGCTGGCTGCATGAGTGTTTTCCTGGTTTTCCCCATGTGTAACGTGTATACGAGCCAGTTTCCCTTAGAACGTCCTCCACGAAGGCATCCCTCCCCTTAGGCAGATAGCCCTCGAGGCTTTGCAGTAATTAAATAACCTAACCTAGCCTAACCGCCTATTAGTTGCCTTATTAAAATGACTATCCGTTTTAGCCTTAGTGACTAATGCTGAATAGGCAAGTGAATTGGATTAAAAAAAAATAATTTGCTTGACCTCGAATTTAGGATTAGTCTTTGAATGTATGTGCAGTTGCTCCGAACTTTAATGAACTCGGACTACGTCTGACCGTAAGAGTGTAGTGTGGTAAAATATCTCTATCTGAATCTATTGTCTAACGAAATCCGCAACCATTTTTGAATAATTTCTAATGAATGTAATTTAAAGATGTGACGTAATTTGTTGATGGAAGCGATTTCAATTCTATGATCTGGTTTAGCATCTTTACTGCGTCCGGGTGATTCGTCCATCCTCCCAATTTCCAATTTGCATTAAATTAAACCTATCACATCATAATCAGATTCTTGTCTTAATAAAGTGCAACTTGTGCTATTTCCAAGTTAAGGCAAACGAGCAATTTCCGCCTCCTTTTAATCTGCAACCTTCTGATGCTCAGAATCTAGCGAGGGAGAGGGATCTGAAGCCTGCAGAGCCTAGTAATTCGAGAACTTGCAGATGATTAGACCATGATTAATTTGGGTGCAAGAATATATTAACGGACAAAAAATTCCATTATATGCATATGGAATAAGAAATTCAAACTAGAAAGTCTAAGAATTTTCAACTTTACAGCTGACACAAATTAATCACTATTAAGGCGAGTTTTGATATAAATCATATGTATATATTTTGAACTATAGCATATTTTGCTACTGTTAATGAAATCGTTGATTTTTTACTAAGTAGTCACAGGTAAACTTATCAATTTTGATGTCGAATAGAATTTGAAGCGCCTAAATCTGAGGATTTTAGGTTTTTGTAAATCAGTTACACATGATGCATGAGAAGCAGAAACACAAATTATAATTTACAACAGAGCAGCCGGTGAACTGGGGTAGAGCAGTTAATTGTCTAAAACCTTTTAATCGAAATTACCTTTATTTTCAAGAATCCTCGTGTGTATATTCCCAGGATCTTTTGTGTCGTTCGAAAGCCTATTATAATGTGTTTTACCCTTTAGTTAAGTATCTGGCTTCAAGAAGAGTAATCTTGTGCAATGTTATTCTTGTGATTGTGTCTCAAACAGAATTAAAAATGAATGCATACATGTTAATATTTGGAATCCCCTTCCTACTGGTTAATCTTTAAAAAATGTGCAGGAATATATTGGTAATGCGTATTACGATTGTATAATTTTTAGAATTGGAAATAAAAATACTTGAAGCTGCAAGATGTAGGGTTTTAAAACTTTTAAAGTCATTAAGTTATATCGCTGCAGGAACGGGAAAAATGTACAATCCCTCGTCTTGATACGAAATCCGGACCCCCGAATACGCTTCGAGTTTGCTTTCGGTTACACCACAAATCCGGAAAGGAGGGAGAAAATATCTTATACGCTTAGCAGATGAATCGTCATTTCCAAAGCTGCTACCCGCTTAGCAGTATGCCCGCTATTCCCATCTATGCCTATAATTGCTGAACAGTAGTTTTTAATGCCATTCTTCTAACTGCATTGCTTATCGGAGTAACTACCGAATACGACGACTTATCAACCCATCTCCTGAGAAATTTTTATTCTCATTTAAGAACAACATCCATGTTATGCCAAGGAAAGCTATGCGCTCGGTACGTAGTTAAACTCAGGATGTTGGTACACCCAGGAGCCTGATATATGTGTTGTTTACACCTAAGTCTTCCAAAGGCGCTACGTCCTTTACTGCAAATTATATATTTTCAAGAATTTTAAACCAGCGTGTAATTTGATCTTTAGATGAAATTACTTATTTTATAACTGACTAGCGCCCAAGCCCGCCAACGCGACTTCAGCCAAAGCAAAATTTATAATTTTATATTTAAAACTATGTACACTTGAATAATATAATTATGTACAATAAAATTTATATAAATTACATCATGAGTGAAAATCAGTATGAAATCAGTTCATTCTTTCCTAGCAACAACCAATTCGTCAATCATTTGTTCTTGGCAAATGAGGAAACAAACATTTAGATGATTTTCATGATTTGAACTGAATGTAATGAAACAACTTTTTCTCAATATAAATAGAAAATTTAACTTGGTCAATTAATCTAACCTAAAATAAAAAAGTTGCCAAAAGAAGCTATTTATCCAAAATGCTGACATTAACGAAATATTTTCGACCACAGAAACACAGCCACAGAAACGCAAATATCATCAACCATTATCTGTAAAAGTTATGAAAACTTAGCATTTAAATGAACGTCTTCAAACACTTCAGTATACTGGCATCTTTTCTTAATTCGAACGATTTTCAGCCATTCAAATTCCAATAATCTTGCCAAAAATTTTAGATTTCAGTGTAGTTAATGTTTAAGAAAGGTAGAAAGTTATAACTTGCCAGCATGATCATGAACACTGAAGAAGTATTAATAATATTTGGCCGAAGGTACTGTATTAAATATGAATTTTTCTATCTGGTTTCCGGACTCAGGAATAAATTTCGTAGTCCTCATTAAAAACTATTTTACAGCAAAAATTATACTTACTCTTAATGCTGGATAATTTAAAACAAATAAATGTTGAAAAATGGTCTTTTAACTGAGTCATTGCTTTAACTGATACAGAAATTATTATTTTCATTATCAAAACATTTCTTTGTGACGTAGGATTACGTCCTCCGTAATCTCCTGATGAGAAAGCAAAATCTCTAACGTCATTTCATATGTGCGCGAAGGGCTTATACCTTCGAAACTATAAATGTTACAATAAATCTAAATAATACATCATTAGATAGATGAAAGAGCACATTAGCAAACGCACAAATTAAAACTTAGTCAAAGGGTATACGCATAGTTACGCGTCAAAAATATCAAAATTTTGATGAAGCAGCGTGCGCCCCATGTAAATGGCAAGATTGTCTGGTAGACAATCTTGCCACATTTACATGGTTCCGCTACGTAGACGATACTTTTACCCTGTTTGAAGGTAAGAAATATGATTTAAATAAAGTTCTTTCAACAATGAATTCTATTGATCCTGCTATTCAGTTCACTTTTGAACTTGAGACTTGCAATTCTCTTCCGTTTCTCGACATTCTGGTTACACGTAACACATTCAGCTTCAGTACTTCATCGGTTTGCCTTCCACCACACTTTAAATCATGTCATCCGATTAAACAAAAGTTAGCTTCATTTTATTCCTATGTTTTCCATGTTCTTCAAGTTTGCTCCTCCAAACTAGCCCTTGATGAAGAACTAAATTATTTAAAAGCAATAGCTATCGACAGGGGCTTTTCACCCAACATTATTAATCAAGCAGTTAAAAAATTCTCATCTCAACACACTAAAAGGCACACTCTTGTTTTAGGAGATTATAAAAATTATGTTATCATTCCCTTCTTTCCATCAATTAGCTATAAAGTTGCACATATTTTGCAGAAATTTAACTTTCGGGTTGTTTATTCTCCCATCAATAAAATTCCGAGTTCCATACTCAAGGACCCCATTCCGGATATGAATTCTTGGGGTATTTATAGGATTCTTTGCCAGTGTGGTTTAATTTACATTGGCCAAACTAAGACAGCCTTAAAACTTCGCGTCAAGGAACATGAGACATATGTTAGAAAAAAGGAAACACAGATATCTTCTGTTGCTCAACATTGTCGGTCCGAAAATCACACTTTCAATTTTTCTGCTGCCAAAATTATTCAAAAAACATCTTCCATTGGGGAACTGGATTTTGTAGAGGCATTTCACATTAAAAAAAATCTTTCTGTTCTAGTTAACGATCCTAATTCCAATCCATCTTTGCCTTTGGCCTTTAAAGAAATTATGTTTTAGTTCTGGTTTCACCAACAGATGGCGCCACTTGTTTATTCTTGCTCAGGCTTTATTATCTTATCTAATCACTATTACCTATCTTGTTCATTTGCGGTTTTGCAGCTGAGGATGATGGTTCGGTAAAACCATCGAAACTAGCCCTGTGAAAATTTTGAAAATATAACGCTGATTTTTGTTGTTTGACTTCTGAATTAGTATTTATTCAGCGTGTTATTGTGTCTTAATTCTAGAAAGCATGTTTAAAAAATTAAAATCATCAGAAATTTTTCCTGCTGTCGCTATGAAAATCTTTAAGCTATCTACTTCTTTGGCGACAACAGAAATTCTGCCCATTTGTCGTTTGACAGAAGGAACTCTTTGTCCGATTTGTTGTTCTACACCAGTAATTATATTTCCAATTTATTGTTCGGCAGCATAAACTCTTCCTTCAATTTGCTGTTCGGCAGCTGGAAACCTTTATTCAGTTTTCCCAATTTTTTTTCAATCATGTCTATTCTGCCTTCCATAGCTTCAAATTTGTTTCCTACTATGTCAGTAACTTGTCTTTTCATTTCCTCGTGATCTGCTTCAGTTTTTTCTTTAACTTATTTGACGGCCTTTTTTATCTTGTCTTGGCTTGCCTTAATCTCTTTTTAATACCTTTCATCTCCCCTTTAACGGATTCTTTGTCCACTGTTATTTCTTCTTTGAAAGCAGCAACGGCTACCATCAGTTGTCTTAGTTGCTTAGTCATCATCGGCATTCATTCTGACACCAAAAATCGGTTGCATGCGTAGGGGTTCCTAATAGATTGAATGCACACAAGACCGATGATAGCTTGATGAAATTTATTTTACCAAAAGAAACACTTTACAGTTCTAGAACTTTTCACAAATATACTCATACAGTTCTTATCGGTAATACAGAGCACAATCAGTAGTTACACTTTAAACTACTAAAAACGCTAAACACAACACAATGCAAATCATGTCAAAGAGGAAAGCTCACACGCATATCTGAATACTCCGAAATCGACACTGAACTAACAACTGAGAAAAACTGAGAGCTGATGCTTTCTCCAGCACAGTCTTCCACCGGCCGCCGAGAAATCTGTATTACCTTCCATTTCTCGAAATTACTGGAAGGTACATGAGGGCCGGATACGGTTACAGTTCAATATAGAAATCAATTACAGTTATGCAGCTAGAAAACTAATTACAGGTATACAGGAACCGGACCAAAATGTCGCCAAGGTTCATCACTTTGATTCTGTAGCTAAATGATTCTTTAATATTTAACAACATAATAAGACGCACCATAATGAAATGATATTTAAAAAGTTTAACCAAAATGTCTCGTGGGTTTTTATTACTATTATATTAATTATAGAAGGATATGAAAATAATAAACTATTCTTTAACAGCAAAAAGTAACAATAACATACATCCATAAATAAGAAGAATTAGCATTTTAGATAATGACGCTACTCATTAGGAGATTAGAGAAGGTAAACAAAGTACCTTAATGACACTATGTGAATGATTGTTGCCACTCATTTTCATTCTTCTGAGAATTAAATGCCTTCTTCTGCTTGGAGCAGCTATTAATATGAGAAACTCCATAATCCGTCTCATGGAAAAAAAACCAAACAAAATTCTGTCAGTTTTAGTCGAAACTAATTAAGCTTATTATTCATTTACATAGCCACAAAATAAACCTATTATTTCTTTTTCCTCTCGAGAAAAATTAACAAGCAGTTAATTTACCCACTGTGCCTGGGATTATTTTAATGGAAACTGCCCCATGTCAGATCAGACGTCCAAGCTTTAATGCAAATAATGAACGCTTTGAGGAAGATCACGTTTCTTAGTGATGGCGATGGTTTGTTTAAAAATGTTAATTAGTTTCTCTAGCTTTATGACAAGAAATTGAGTGCCGTATAAGTTTATGAAAAATGTTTTAACTTTCGATAAAAAGTATTAAATATATAAATTAAAAGAGATATAACAGTGCAGAATTCGAAAGAATTTTAAAAATGCAATTTTAATGAACTTGTTTACATGTTTATAAATAGTAATTCAAGCAAATACCTTCAGCGAACGTTTTATTAATGATATAATGTTCTTATAATTTTCAATAAAGTATTAATGTAGCAACGTTTCTAATAAAAACTGTCTTTAATTCGAATATATATCATCAACAATGCACGTAACGCAGGAGATTTCCATGCACTTGAGGCTTGTAGGTAAATACGTGCATTTAAATCTTTGCGATGATGATTTAAAAATTAAATAGCAACTTCCAATGGAAAAGTGGATGAGATTGTCGGCTAATTACATTTGTCCATTATTCAGGCTCTCTATAAAGACTTGCTATACATAATATTAATGTTTTAATCACCTGTAACGTGAGTATAATTGAAAGGTTCTCCAGATAAGTATCCATTTTAATGTAGATAACCGTTGCTTACTTTGCCACGATCACTTAACTAAATTAAATCATTAAATAGAAATGTGCTAGAGTGCTTTTTAGAGTTGAAACCAGATTACTGACAAACGAAAATAATCTGACAGAGTTCAAAAGGTTCGCTTAGAGACACTCTAAACTGTATGTCCGATAATCGATAAAAGTGTCCGATAATCATTCAACTCTTTTAATGCTTAGGTAAAATATGAAAAATCTCGAAATCATTTGAGAGTACTGTATAATTTATTCAGATACCTCACAATGTGCGAATTTTAAGCTATCAAGTGCGTAATACCATGAACTTAGAAGTTAAGGTTTGAAAAAGATCATGAAAGTGAAGCAACAACCTGTGTTAGGTGTGGATATTTAGCATAGAAACTCTATCGATTTCGAGGGCGAACAAAGTCCATCTTCATTAGGAGCAAAGAGGTTCATCAAGAGTAGATTTCTTTGAAATAGAAATGAAAATTTCAGAATACTAGCGTCTTCAGTGTAGGCCTAATAGCGTATTTACAGACAGACTGTCGTGATTGGCTCATAATACCATATTTGCATACTTCCTTCTGAATCCGAAAACTTTTTAGCCATTCGTATTCAACAAAGCTTTCCAAAAATGTTAGATGTCAGTGTAGTTAAAAGTTTAAGAAAGAGATAAAATTATAACTTGCCAGGCTTAGCATGAAGTCTGAAGAAGTATTAATATTATTTAGCCGAAGATACTCCAGAAAATCTTATTCTTTCTATCTAGTTCCTAGACTTCGGAGCAATTCTCTTAATGCTTACAATTACATTAACAATTACGCAGCAAAAATTATATCTGCTGTTTAGGCTGATTAATTTGCTACATATCAATTTTTTAAAAGGATCTATTAGCTGAGCCGGTATTTTAACTGTTATAGAGATTGGTATTTTTACAAGAAAGTATTTATTTTTAACGTAGGATTAAGTCCGCCATAATGGCCTAATGCGAAAGCAAAAATTAACTTCAAAAATAGTGAAATTTTGGTGAAATTCTATGTGCACTCGTCTGGCAGAGAGAAGAGCATAGACTAGTGTTTCCCAACCTTTTTTGTACCATGCCCCACCTAAGCCCTTCTAAAATTATTATGCCCCTATGTAACATATACATAATTTTTAATATTAAACAATTAAATTGTTCAATTAAGAAACTCAAATGATAGTTTTTAGGAAGAAATCACTAGGAAACTGTTAACGAAACACAGTAAGTAAATTTTCAAAACATATAATGAAAAACTAAAATTCAAATTCGAAATAATTTTAATAAAGATTTTTCTATAATAATTTAATATTTTAACTTAGTGAGATCCTTGCGCTTGATGCTTGATGCACAGAGATTTTATGTTAGGTTTCAATTTGGTTAGCTTCAGTCTCAAGGCTCCCCGTTCTGTTATATCTAGACGATTTTTTTTTAACCAGTAAATCAT
The DNA here is from genome assembly GCF_044657685.1 of Stegodyphus dumicola. Taxonomy (NCBI): domain Eukaryota; kingdom Metazoa; phylum Arthropoda; class Arachnida; order Araneae; family Eresidae; genus Stegodyphus; species Stegodyphus dumicola. Next base: position 103,641,937 of record NC_140770.1, on the reverse strand, counting down.
TTACAGCACTAAACCCACATTCAGCTAAATATGAAGATGGAAACAGTAACAATAGTGTTCTTACACATTTGGTTAAATTTGGGTATTTGATATCTGTTTTCTCACAAAGCCATGCCATTGCTCCTTTTATATTAAATAAAGTTTTGACTGACTCATCATTTTACATTTCTGCGAGTTCTTCTTGATACTGCATATTTGATATATCAGACAAATCCACTAACATTGGCTGCATCATCCACGTTGGAAAATCAATTTGTTTTAAATCAGAAAATCTTTCTTTTAAATCAGCCTTATAGAATTTTCAGATGATCGACAATAACAAGTAAAGCGGTATCAGTTACCTCACATTTTTGTGCCAATGAAACTGTTAAAAGTTTTTGTTGTTAATATATTTCTGACATAACTCAATAAAGGTAATGAAAACAAATATCTTCGCTTTTGCATCAACAAGAGTTTTATTTGTTTCTTGAAGTTGCTTATTTAATATATTTAGTTTTTTAAAGATATCGGCTAAATAACTCACAAATGCTTTACCATCGACTGTTAACAGATACTTCATTTCAGGTTTGTCACTTAAAAAATCAATAAGAGTATCAAACAGTTCCATAAATCTTTTCAAGCAGTTCCCTTTTAGAGAGCCACCTTACTTCAGTGTGAAGTAAAAGTCTCACATGGTCTGCATTTTCTTCTTCACAAAATAGCTTGAAGAGACGCTCGCATTTGGCATTAGCTTCAACCCACTAGCCGCTGGTGTTGCGTTGACGCAACGGTCAAAATAAATGCGTATACAAATATAACTGTGTAAGATACTTTATACAAGCAGATAATTTTGTGTAGGAAATATTACGAAGATTATTTCTGTAAAAAAATATTTCCTTCAAAATTAATTTTGTTTATAATAAATAATCTCATACTTTAAGCAAAATTTTAGCAAAACTTTCGAACGGGTATTTTTGTTGAAAATATTTAACGAAAGAATCGCCGTCTTAATGTGTGTTCTATTTGTAGTCAAGGTCACCGTTTATCAGAACATTACATCATTCAGATGTTTATATTTGTGTTGGGAAGGAAGGGAAAACAGGTATTGCGTTGACGCAACGTCAGCAGGAAACGGGTAATCAATCTCCTTTTTCACTGATTCCTTTCGATTTTCTGGTTCATGTTCTGGTTGTTTAAAAATGCCTAGACCGAGGTATTTTACATTAGAAGGAGCCCTTCAAAGTTTTTTTTTATGAAGAAACAGATGATGATAATGTTAATAATGACCAGAATTAAACTGATATTGTTGTTGCTCCCCCAGAAATTGCAGAGGCTAGTGACGAAGAAGAAAGGAATGGCAATGTTTTAAATAATGATAATGATATTTTACCATATGATACTGCTGGGAGAGTTGAAGTTCACATAAGAAGTAATTTTCAGCATTCTAAAAGCAGTTTCTTCTTCTGCTTTTTAAACTTTTTAGTCATACTAAAAAGTTTAAAAAGCAGAAGACTGAAATCTTGAAGTGGATAAAAAAGAACTGCTAGTTATGTCTCAGAAGAAAGAGAGAGAAGAAAAATGATAAAAGACAAAACACAAGGTAAAACTAGTGCACAGATTTTCGATTTTCTTTTTGGTTTAGACATTTACTCTCTTCTCGTTGAACAAACAAATATATACACTCAGAAAAAAAAAAAAAAAAAAAGAGCCCAGAATTTATTGCATCTGAAGCCTGTATGAGAAGATTTATTGGAATATTATTGCTTACAGGATATTATTCGTTACCTCAAGAAAAGATGTATTGGTCTTTTGATAAGGACATTTCTGTTCCTGTTGTACGAGAATGGATATCACGTTTGCAGTACGGGAATATGAAGCAGAATTTTCATTTGACAATAGTCAAATTGACAATACTGATAAATTATATGAGGTGAGACCGTATCTAAACTTACTAAATATCACCACTTTTTACTACTGGAAATATAAAGTCTCTTTTAGATTTCAGACACGAGAATGCATTATTCCTTTTGCAAACTTCTATTGAGAGTGTAGAATTAGCCACAAATAGATCAACAATAGGACGACCTAGTAAATTCAGCATTCAAAAACCATTGCATGGAGATGGTAGACATTTTATCGTAAAGTTCGTTGATAACAAAAGTGCTGTAAAGAGTACCATAGCCATACTGTTTATAAATGCAAAGTAAATAATGTAGCTTTACATCATGATTTTAATAAATCCTTCCATGTTTGAATTTTTCAAATGAAATAATCTGTATTTGTAAAAGGAATACAATGTATATTTTAATATTAAATTAATTACAAGTAAAGTGATTTGTAGATTTATAAAACGTTATACAGCTAAAAAGTAATCCTGCGCTTCACTCAAAAGAAACATCACATGAGTACAATCCTACTCACTAAACATCCGTAGTCTTATTCCGCTGACTTTGCGCGAACGCAACACTCGCTTTTTCCACAGGTAAGAGCATTTTTTTTTATTTTCAATGTAAATTGATATTATAAATGCTTAATTTAATATTTGTTATTATTTTCATGAGAAAAGAAACATTCCTTGTAGTTTTGGCGGTTAATGGCTTAATAGCATTGATACACTTTATAGCTGAATGTAGTACTTCATTTAGAACAAGCGAGATGGTTTAGCTACCAAGTTTTCCATATGAATAACACAATGCACAAAAATCATTTCTGGATTATCATCTTTCATCAATTTTAAGCAGCCAATTTTCTTGCCCATCATATTAGGAGCACAAGATGTTATATTTTTTTATTTTTATATTATTGACATCTAAGTATGTTTTCAGCTTATTATATATATCTTTGGAGGTAGTGGTGCTTTCTAATCTTTTACAGAACAACATTTCTTCAGCAAAATGCCCTTTATCAATATATCCTACGTAAGTTATCAATACTGTCTCTCAAAGTTGATTCATCCATTTGAACTGAGAATTTTCTTGTTTTTAACAAGTTTTTTTTTTTTTTTTTTCAATATCTTCACTCATTTCGTCTATCCTTCTACTAACAGTATTATTACTGAGTGGCATAGCTTTTACATCTTTGTCATCATTTTCAAGAACCGTCTTAAGAAATGCTGATATTGACGGTTTTATTAAATTCTCTCCTATAGTATGATTTTTCCAGATTAAACGATGAATAAAGAAATTTGATAACTAGCCTCAAGAATACGATTATGAGTTGAAGTCTGAGCAGTAAATAGAGACTTTACTGTTGTCCTCTTTTCAAAATTTTTCTTTAAAGTTTGAAAGTAATTCAAATCTGAATTAATATGAGCATTATGTTTCGCCTTCAAATGCGCCTCAAGACGACCTCGTTTCATTGATTCGTTGGTCAGGCATTGCTGGCATAAAAGACGAAAAGGAAACCGCTCATCGTGGACAGCAGGTTATGAACCCAGTTTTAAATATTCCTCCGAATATTGACGAACTTTTTTCTTGTTTGCACCACTCATTTTACTATGGGCTGAAAGAAATATATATAAGATCAATTAAAATCTATGTGTTAAAATTACTTTAATGTGACATAGAGTAAGCGTATACTAAAAAATGCGTATTCATTTAAATGTATATAACACATTTACCACACAGCCACCGGAAAATAATATTTTTCCATTTGACAAATTTTATGCAGAAAAAGTTTCATATAATAATTTGTTTTACTTTTCATAGAATTTTTACAAAGTTTGAATTTAAAGATAGCAATACTATAAGTACTAGTTAAGGGCATAAATATCAAGTGAAAATTCAAAGCAATTTAAGAAAAAATATTTAAAATTAACAAAACATTTCAGTAAGAAAATAAATTAAGGTATATATATTTTTTATTTTTGACTAGTTTTATCAACTTCTAATTAGACTGAAAATATAAACATCATAAAAATTTCAAACTTATGTATGAAATGTAACGCAAAAATAAATAACTTAGTCAAAAAGATACAAAAAATTAAACAATTGCATATATTAACAAAAAACTGTAATTCAAGGAAATAAATCAGAATAGTATTTAAAATTAATATTTTATAATTTAAGAATCAATAAAAGATATGAGTGAGTTATGAAAAATATGTGCATGAAATACGATATTCATTATCTCATCTCAAATGTTAGCAATGTTCAGAACAGTTAATGAATGACAAGTAGAAAAAATAAAGAGATTTTTACGAATGAAATATTCCGAAGTAAATAATCTGGCTGTTATATCAGAAAATGTTAGAGTAAACAATAACAAAATATAACTTACTTAAATTAAAAGCAGAATCTTCCTTTACCCCTTCAACTCCGTAAAAAATTATAACATTAATTAAAAAAAAAAAAAAAAAAAAAAAACCTAAATTAATACAAAATCTACGAGTAAATACGCACGTGGCTCTGAAGAAAAGAAATGCTTCTCAGACTCAGTTGGCGTCGGTCAGCTGACCCGTGACCTTTGTGACTGATCTTGGCTTCCAGTGCCCACTTCTTTGACTCAACTGCTTCCGAGTCGGATCCACGCGGAGCCTGCCGTCTGACGCAAAGAGGTTAACTTGACGACGCCAAAAACCTAATTGATATTTTGGTTTCGTCAAACGAATTTATAATATTTATTGGCCGCAATTATTTAAGAATTTGCTTTTTTCTTTCAATTTTGGCACCGAAATCTAGCATTGCATTTAAATGATCCAGAGCAAAAGGCTTAAACTCGTGTCGAGTCCATTTTCGAATTGTCCCCCTTTACAATCAAATTGCCCCCTGTGGGGCGTGGGCCCCACGTTGGGAAACACGGGCGTAGACAGTCATGTTGTTCGGGTGGAAGTTTCGGTATTTCGCTTTATTTAGTCAAGCTAATAATGTTACGATTCATAGAAATTTGACGAGTGTAGCAGATTGTGTACGAATAGAATTTAATATTAAGCAGCGTTAGGGAATACAGGGCTCAGAAGCAGGCGATATTTGTACGCTTGATATAATTGTTAATGGGCAGTCAAGATTTATCCTAACATACGTATATATTTATCCAACTGTTGATTCAGGAAATTTGAAGATTTTATTGTTTGGTGCATTGAGGAAATATTCTGAGAATAACTTATTGATCGATGAAGAGTTTACTGTAGATGCAGGTGTTCGTATTATTAGGATGGGAGATTTCAATGTAGACGTCAAGCGAAATGAAAATGCATTGACTTTATGAAACATATTAATCTCAATATAATGACATGTAACTATCTAAGTACACTTAGCAATTCATTTATAGATTTAACATTTACTAGGAACATTATTACAGGGATCTTAATTTAATATCGTATGTCTCATATCATTGACAATATTTCATAGGATCATTTTGAATAAATAAATGTAATAAATAAAATCTAATATAAAATAAAATATGTTGTGTAAAATATTTTGTTTGTTTTATTTGTTCTGTACACACTCACACTTCCGTTAGTAATCTTACACGTTAAACACCAGCGGCTAAACTAAACAGGAGAACCTACTATTTTTTTTTTCTTTTTTTCTTTAATATGAAAACAAGTACTGTGAAATAAATCTGTGGATATCGAATATGAGTTTTCAAAAATTTCAAATATAACATGCAGTCAAATTTACCATAATTTCACAAATAGCTTATTTAAATTCTTTCAAGGTAAGTATTTACAAAATTATATTATAATGCATTGAAAATAATACTTTTATGCTTTTTGATGCTTAACAAAGTATTATTTAATGCCAGAAAAATCTCGTGTCAAACGGGATTTTCTTTTATAAAAATTAACTTCTTGTTCTATTGCAAGATTCGTTTTAATAATCTTAAACTCAATAATAATATTAAATTAGTTTTTCAGTAAATAACTCTTTTATGAATTTTATTATTTATCTAAGTAATTTTTTTTTTCGTTAATCATTTAGATATTACTAATGCTGTTTTACAACTCATTTATTTTACTAATCCCTTTCTCTAAATAAATAGCTTTAACCAGCAGGATTTGATTAAAACTGTTCATCATTAAATCCTTGTCGTCTAATATATTAATAAGTGAATTGTTTTAACTAGCTCTATTTACCAAAGACATTTTTAAGCAAAATCTTTCTCGTTATCCATTCGACTCTATTAAATGTTTATGAAAATACTTTAATTCAATTTCTTCTGTAACACTATTATTTTATTACTTTGAAAATTAATTTTTCGTCTATTCATTGTATATATTAGTACTTTTTATAATAATATCCAAACCAGTTTGGGAGAAGAGAATGTGAATCGAAAAACTATTAAGACTATTAAGACACAATAACACCTTGAACAAATACTAATTCAGAAGTCAAACAACAAGAAATCAGCGTTATATTTTCAAAATTTTCACAGAAATGTTTGTTTTTCTGTGAAAATTTCATACTTTCATTCTATTAATTTTATTGTTTACAGCTTTAAGTCTATTAACGTCAGATAGAAAAACAGCATAAACCCATATAAACCAACAGAAGATTTATTATTATATTGATACCAGTAAGAAAACAGTAAAATTCAATATAAACCAATACAAACCAGTAGAAAGTTTTGACATTGATGTTGGTTGTATGGGTGTCAATTGATACCAGTGAGGAAAACCCACAGAGATCAGCAGAAACCAGTAAAAGTCAGTAGAGACTAACAATAATTCTATAGGTACCAGAAAAAAGTTTTACTGGTTTCTATGGGTCATTTTGAAACCAGTAAGAAAAACCCACAGAGACCAACATAAAGCAGTAAAAGTCAATAGAAACCCATAAAATCTTATCGGTACCCATAAAAAGTTTTACTGGTTTCTATGGAGCATTTTTAGCAGGGTAAAGTACAGCTCTTGACTCGGTCGATCATTCACATGGCTAATCTCTAAGCTCAAGAGACTAATTTCTCCCTCTACAGGCAGTGTATATATAGCTTACCTTCTAGGATATTCCCTAGAAAACAGCTAGAATGTTCTCGATCCGTCTGTGGCTTATCGCCAGTACTGTCGGAAATATCGCTAAATGCGCGATTTCGAGCCAAATCCAGCAACCTTGCCACTTTCTGGAAATCCTAGTCTCGTTTTGCGGAAAACTGTCTCACCTCTGTCGCTGGGCATTTCGCAACAGTATCTTTAACTTTTTACTAGCGTTTTATAAGAAATTCAGCTCGCAAGCAAGTAAGAAAATTACTTTTTGCAGAAATCTTAATTTAAACCTCGAATACTGTTAGTGACGACCGTTTTTCTAGCATTCATAAAGAAGCGCAGAAAATGTATTTATAGCGTCAAGTTTACAAGGTTGCATAATTATGAAAATTGAATTTAAACAATGAAAACTGATGATTCGAATATACCATAGGATTTAAAATTCAATTATTCAATAATCAAATGTTCTCTAAATAGTCTGCTTAAGTGCAGTCGCAGTTCTCCAATTTTAGTGCAAAAGTTCGGATATTAAACTGATAGAAATGTCGGCAAGACTTCATAGTAGTAAATAGTTAGCTCAGCTGTGAAAATGTTAGTCCGGTAACTAAAAATAAAAAAATCTGATGTGCACACCACATGACTTCCTTGTACGGAATATTAAATTATACGCATATTTTCTTGCATTTTATTTAAACTTATTAGATTGAATTAAGCCTACTTCGCCGACAGCGTATAAACTACAATAGAATAAATGCATTCTTTAAAATTCACTTTGTTTACCATGGCGACACTCTGGCGCTAGGTTTACTTAACAGTATTATATTTCATTCATATTATAACTCAGAATGCACAGAATGTGTATCATTTAAAGAATTATCTAATCATTGCCACATGTTCTATTCAAATACTATAATAAAGCTAGAACTATGTATAAAAGAAATTAAGCGAACAAAACAAAATGAAACAGTTTTTCACAGAGGATTGAGTATTTCTCATTTAATTAATTCAGTTCTCACTTCGCGAGAAGGCAAAAATACATAAAAACTCAAAATATCTGTATTAAAAAATACTAAGTAACTCTCAAACGCTTATTTCCTCGAAAAAATTCCAGAAAGAATTAAGCATGATTTAATTGGCAATAATAAATGAATGCGTTATCTTTGTTGTTGCGAAGCTAAGTTTCTCTAGATTGGCAACAAATCCACTAGTCTCCTGTTTCAAATGTAAACATCAATGGCCGCCATTAAAAACAGGCTTAGCGGCAATTAAACAACTTTAAAATTGCTGATAATTCTAAAAATATTGCACACAGATTTAATAAAGGCATAAAATCCTTAACCGAAAGATAAAAACAACACAATTCAATCATTTTTAAAGCAAAAAATGTACAATTTACAAACATATAAGAGTAAAGAAACTGAGATCACTGAGCCGGGTAACAGAGCGGATATATTTATAAATATATTTATATACGTTTGGTGCAGCCGATTGCAACCAAAATACGAGGTGCACATCTACATGTTACAGCAGTCCTATATACAAAACATCCCTCCCTTTAGGCAGATAGCCCTCGTGTGCTTTGCCATAATTAAATACACCAACACCTATATACAAAATTTCAACGTTCTGAGGCTACTCGTTTTTGAGTTATGCGAGATAGGTATGTACGCACGTACGTACATACGTTCGTAGAGACGCCACGAAAAATTCTCTTCAAAATTAACTTTAAAGCAGTTTTATAATTTTTTTGAAGGAAAAGAGTATTTTATTCTGTCCTTACGTACGTATATCCCGCAAAAACATCGTTAAATTGCATTCGATAGCGGTCAAAATGGATATTTTGGTTGAAATATGCTGCCTGAAACTTTTCGCGATTACAATACTTCCTTTTTACTTCGTACAAGGAAATAAAAACCAAATGCGTCATCATCTTGCATTTTGCTTTAAATAAGATGCAATCTACACGATATTGTAACCTGTATTGTATCGGATTGGAATCAAAATCACGATATCTAGACTCAGGACTGAACTTACTAATGAAAAATTGTTAGACGATTTAAGAAACGCTCTTTATAAGATATAGTGGCAACTGATACAAGATTTGAATTCTTTTATTCAATTAAAATTATGTTCTGACTATTTTACTTACGGTATTTAAAAAGTATGAAAACCAACTTAAGATTTTTCGGTTTAAATTAGGGCAATGTTTTATATAAATAGCAATGTCTACTCAAATATAAACATGATGGGAGCCCACCAGCCACTAGGAGTGAAATCGCTAAATTCTGGTAGTTTATACCTTATTCCAAATCCTAGAGAACGGGTTGGGCGGCATGTGCCTTTTCGTTGTTTTCCCCATTGTTGTTTTCTGAAACTGTAGTTTTATTTAACTCCAAATGTAAAAGGTGATACTTTGAATTACATGGTCTCATTAACACCAGAAATAACTTTTAGATGATATTCGGTTTCTAAAAGAAAGTCCTGTTCTAACTGAATAGGAGATTGACTGATCTTACAGCATTCCCTTTACAAATTTGGAAATCGTGTTGCTTAGCCTTGTGAAAAGGAGATATATTTTTTAAAACAATAAGTAAGCTTTATTTCTACCGTTTTTATATTCTCTAAAAAGCAGTTTTAATTACAGTTATATTGCTAATGCAATTAACAAAAGATATGCCTAACACTGTTTGTTTGTACTGCTGAGTGATTTAGCCTTTCATATTCAGATTTGATAATTTTAATACTAATGAATGATCTGAGGGATGTGAAACTGGGTAACGAAAGTCTGCATTATCGTCTCTTTGAAAGATATTTCTCTTCATTATATAAGACGAATGAAATCCACTGATAGGTTGTAGTGCATGAATTCCTTTATCTTTCAGTCCTTCAGAAAATTCTCGTTGGATCAGTTGGAAAATTATTGTTTTATAGTTTTTCCCCCCTAGACTGAAATTATGCCATGAATTGTTTCGGATGGTTGGGCAGTTACAAACTTAATGAATCTAAAGTTACGTGACACGACGTTTAAGATCTTTACGAAACTTGAAATTGTGTCAAAAATGTTAAATTTACTTGTGTTCGTATTATTGCTCCCTGAAACTACATTTCGTTTTTTCTCTATATTTACTATGCGTAAGTCAGGATGTCCTCCATCTGAAATGGCATTCTTTTGGAGATCGACCGATCCAATCTGTTCCTTTCCACTGTTCGGATGATCTCAGTTTCTTAGCAGAGCAACCACGAGATGGCAAATCAGCAGGGTTATAATGCCAGTGATCAGGATTACTCAATTTTATAATCTCATTTACTCTATTGGCTACAAAAAGTGAATCAATTTTTTCTGTTTTATCCAGAAGAGGGCATTTGTTGAATTCGTCCAATAAAAATTTGGAACTTCTTTTAGTTTAAAGTCTTCTGCTATTGTATGAGAAAACCTGGCCCTAATAAAGCAAGCGAGTATCTCTAATAAGGGTATGGGGAGGGTTTTTAGGGGAGCAACTCTGGCTCTGGGCTGTATCAATTGACAAGTGACGTTACCCTTACCGCTGTGTCTTAGGAAAATGCAAATCCCATAAGTGTCCTTGCTTGCATCCGAAAATACGTACACTCTGGTACTTTCGTCCATTTTGTAAAATAGTCTAAGAATTTTGACGTCTTTCAAATATTTTAATTGAGATAATCATGTAAAATATTTCTTTGCTAGATCATTTGGCAGATTCGTATACCACTTAATTTTCTATCCCCAGCACTCTTGCAGAATCAGTTTAGGCATGCGAATAAATGACTGTTAAGTACAATTGGGTCAAAGATTTTACTCAACTCAGAAACAACAGATATTTTGCTCATTACAGAATTTTCTTTACCTTTTCTGCTGCATTGCAAAGTATCGTTAACGAAGTATCATTTCAATCTCAATACTGGCACAACTTTACAATCTTCATTAGAAATGCTTAACATTAATATTTCATTTTTAAGTCTATTATTTTTTTTAGGTTTGAAGCTATATCTTGATGTTTTTTGGTACACTTCCAAACAGTAGCTAATCGTGTCAGCGAGTACAAGGGCTGGCGTTTACGCCGAATACAACCCTTCAGTGTCAATATATAGTCAGTTTTTCAGGATATCCTTTCTTCTAATATTAGAACTGAAGAAAATCTCTATCTGCTGGGTTGAATCCTATTTGTAAAAAGGCTTTTTTGTATATGAAATCACCTCATATTTTTCTCAAATTTTGGGAAAATTTCGAGATAATTGGGTCCCTTTTTTAGGCAGTCGTTTAAGAATACCGAATTTTTATCCTTCGCAAATGTTTTGAATACTGGTTGATTTTTGAAAGTCGAATTTTCGCGAAAAGCTACTCTATGCGGCAAATAATGCCCTATAATCATTTCTGGCTCCAAAATTGACAGTTTCAATAATTACCTCTTCTAACCAACCTTTGAAAACAGTTTCATAGTCTTCTGAGTAATTTTTGCTCTGAAGGGTTCTCGGCAAGGCTTCAATCGTGTTATCGTTTTTCTTCAAGTATTCTGTTATCTGAAAACTCAGGATAAATTTCAAGCCATGGAAGTCGCACTTGATACCTTCCCACCTCGTCTCTTTCTAAAGTACTACGTTTCGAGATTCCGCAAAACAGCAGTTGCATTTCAATATATTTGGCATTTCCTTTTCAATTTACGTCTGACATACTTTAGTACAGGCATATAAAAGGATTAAAATTGCAACCCGACGTGCGAAAAGTTAAAGGAAAGTTATTCGTGTGTCTTTTTAAATTGTAGGAACTCAAAGCAACTTCCTGGAAATGCGCAGAAATTGCTTGTTTGTGAAATTTGGTTATGATACTAAATATCGTTTTCTCATATGAAACATATAAGAAGCAAGGAAGCAAAGCAAATTTGTAAAACAGATATGAATAAAAAGAGTGTGTTGCAATCCTCCTGACCTATAATAATCGGCTTCTTGATTAACGCAGCGCATCCAACACATATTAAAATAAAAATACTGTTAAAACATGAAATCCAAATTCCCATTATTGTACGTAGCGTATTCGGAAACTAAGTACCGTTTCATTCTAGCGCCGTCGCAGCGCTGTGGTGGGCTTCCCGCGCATGCGCACTAGTCTTTGTTGTTAACTGACTTTCAATTGTCGCCATTTTGGTTGCTTTATGTTGTGTTTTCAGTTTGCTGTGCACATTCAAAATGTTTAAGACAGTTAGTTCTCGCGCTGACTGTGAGATTCGTGCCCTGATTAAATTTTAAACGCGAGGAATGTTAAACCGGCCGAAATTTATCGTCAAGTGACAGAAGTTTACGGTGAATACGCGATAACTGATGGAATGGTGAGAAAGTGGGTAAGAATGTTTAATGCAGTTCGAACAAATGTCCACGCTGAGGCTCGGAGTGGTCGGCCTTCTGTTGTCACCGATGACTTGGTAAGGAAAGTTGATGAAGCAATTCATGAGAACAGACGCTTCACAATGACAACTCTTTCAGAGGCATTTCCACAAATTTCACGTACTGTTTTGTTCGAAATTGTGTCTGACCGCTTGAATTATCGCAAACTGTGTTCCCAATGGGTTCCAAAAATGCTCACTGATGTTCACAAAACAAAGCGACTTGGTAGTGCCCTGACATTTCTCACGCGGTACAGTGATGAAGGAGAAAACATTTTAAACCAAATTGTGACAGGTGATGAAACTTGGGTGTGTCATTTCACACCAGAATCGAAACAACAATCGATGGAGTGGAGACACATCATTCTCCGAAAAAACAAAAGTTCAAGGTGACAATGTCATCACAAAAAATCATGGGCACTGTCTTCTGGGATAGGAAAGGCGTTTTGCTTACTGAATTTCGTCCCAGAGGTGAAACCATTAATGCGGCACGATATTGTGAGACTTTAACAAAACTAAGGCGTGCATTCAAAACAAACGAAGAGGAATGCTCAGTAAAGGAATTGTGTTGCTCCATGACAATGCTCGGCCCCATACTGCTGGTGTCACTCAATCGTTAATTCGACAGTTTCATTGGCAGCAGCTCGATCACCCGCCGTACAGCCTGGACTTGGCGCCGTCCGACTATCACTTGTTCCTGCACATGAAGCGCGAGCTTCGTGGCAAGCGCTTTGGATCTGACGATGACACGAAAAATGCTGTGGAATCGTGGTTATCGAAACTGGGGGGAAGTTTCTTTGACGATGGTATACAAAAACTGGTCACCCGCTATGACAAGTGTTTGATCATTGGCGGGAACTATGCTGAAAAATAGTTTAAGACATGTATTTTCATGTAAAAATAAAATTGGATTCGAAAAAATTGTTTTGCTGTTTTTTTTTTTTTTTTTTTTTCAAAACGGTACTTAGTTTCCGAATACGCCTCGTACTATTGTCATTTATCGTGTTCATAAAATTCGTAGTTCATAAAATTCTTTGCAAACCTAGGGTCCTTCCTGTGGTAATAGAATTTCTTTACGTTACCATGCTTTTCTCAACATATCGCAATAATACGCAGTCTTCGACGAAATGTCGTGCATTGACATCATCACTATAAAGATTACAAAGACCGTTGTTTTACAAATTAATTCTTTTCAGATATATCGGGAAGCGCCAATGCCCAGTAATTATTTGATTGTAATAAAAATCACATATCATTCTCATATTTTTAAAAAATACAAAGTTCAATAAATATAATTCTTTTTTTCCCGAAATGTTCCATTTCTCTTTCCAGCAATCGTTATAGAAATCTTTGATTTTTCCAATGACAATTCTTTTTGATGCCTGAATACCGAAAGCCTCTTTGGCCAGCATGTTGGCCTTCTCGTTGCCTATAAGACCCATATGTGCTTTCACCCAGTTCGTTTTCACTTTATGTATTTTCACAATTTTTACAAAAAGATCTTTTATATATGAGACCAAAATATTAGTGTTATAAGCATTTTAAGATTAAATATATATATATATAGATTATATTAAAAATGGTGTTTCATACTGTTTCTTAACAAAAAGTTTTTGGACGAAAATACTGATGCAGTTTTATGAGACGCAATAACAATTAGGTTATATGTAGTCATTATTAAGTTTTAAATTACGTATAAACCCTTGTCATATATTAATTGTGCATTTTTTTAACTTTTGTTTGCCCATTTATTCATGCTAAAAACTTCAAAAGCTTGGCCGTATTCTTGGTCCATTATATTACCTTTTTGTATTAATTTAGACAACCCAGAAACTTCAGAAGCTTGCGCATTTTGATTTGAGCGCTACATAGAGTTCTCCGTTATTTCTCTTGTGCTGTTAAGAATGCCGTCATTTATCTAGTTATGTAAAAGCTTAATTCGTTTTTTGTTAGTTTATTCTAAGTTCATATATATTTACGTATTTATTAAAAATAACTAATTCAGTTCAAAGAATCTGATAATAAATCAAAATGCTAACCATATGTAGATACCTCTGTAGAAACAGGTGCTTAGACAGTGTAGCTCGATATCTTGAAGCTAAGTCAAGGCCAGATTTTTGCAAGTTTAGGCTGTACATAGATAAGGTCATATAAGCAAATTTATAATGAAAATGTTTCCAAAACGACTTTGAATATCTCAATGAACACCTCATCGCCTTTTATCTTTCGTATCAGAAATAATCTTCGAAGCAGATCATTAGGTAGTTAACCGAAGATAAAGTATCCTAAAATGAACCTTCTCGGTGCTCTAATAGGCTCATCAGTTGGTTAATTACGTCAGAAAAGATTACCTCGGTGAGATCACCCCATCTTGGGCATTCAGGCGATTTATCATCAAGGGTATTCCTTTTACTTAGTCGTGGCACTTTTCCGCATTTTTAATTTGACTTGATTTTTTTTTCCTTACCCGTGCACGCTGGATAAGAACTTTTAATCAATGTAATTTGTCTTATAAAGAAGAACGTTTTAACAGTATTGTTCTTCTTTATTTTCATTTTTTTAATACTTCAAAGAAAGTTATCAGAGTTCTGAATCTGAGAGATAATGACCAGTGTGCAAGCACAATTTGTGAAGATGGTTGCTAGGGCTATGCTATGAATTAGCCGTTAAGAGTTGTTTTATCGATGAGGCTTTTTAATTTCTGAAAAACCTGCACAAGATGGTGTGTTTGAATGAATGGCGTAAGACGTTTCTCAAATTACAACGGCTTCAACATCTAGTTGTTTTTTTAAACAATGAAGAAAATCATTATAATAATCTTGTGGCCATTAAGATAAGACATAGAGCAAACGACTTCACAGAAAAATTTCTAAACTAATAACTTAAATTTCATATGCTTTGTTTATTACTATATACTTAAATACAATAAATATTATTTCAAAGGAGTTTGCGAATTGTATGTTCAGAATATATTATCTTTATTTGGAAATACCTGATATTTTCAAAGGTGAGTAATTTAAACAGTTTGAAGCAGAAAAATAGTTAAAATTAAAGCAATGCTGAGGAAATTTCTCCGTTTGCATAAAGGTAGAAACTTCAAAGGCGTAAAATGTAGTTAGAATGAAATAAATACTACTGAAATAGTCAACTCATTGAACTAGCAATCTATTGAAATACATTTTCTTTAAACTATGTTTAGAAAATACTATATGCATATTATTCTTTGGGTATACGTTAATTTGAGCAAGATATATTTATTTCAGTCTGAACTAAATCTAAATAAATATAAGTATGTATTTGAAATCCTTAAAGTGCTCAATTTTAAATAATAATCATAATAAGAGTAGTAAAAGTAAACAAAGTAATGTTTCAACGTAGTTCGTTTCAGTAATTAAATGTGGAATTTTATTTAACGGGATATGATTTGAAGGATCTTAAGCTTTTGCTTTCAAAGTTACAACAACATATTATGATTTTATTTTGACAAATATTTAAGCTAATCTGTGTTTTCGTATCAAGCTTTCAGGCGGCAATGAATTGAAATATTTCCAGGAGGGATATATGTACACTTTTGTTACATATTTGTTAGCATACTTTTATATTATGTTGGGAGATGGGAGATAAAAATTTTAGAGATATTAATTAAATTTTGGAAATATATGCCATATTTTGCTAACATATAACACATACAAAATAAAATAATTTTTTCTTCCTGAGACGAAAATATGGATCATCACCAAAAGCAGCATAATTTTTAAAAATGGCATTTTACTTCTGTGGTAATATTAAATGTATTAGTCAACGCGGATTTCAAGTATGAAGAGTAATCAATTCCACTTGAGGAAAGTTTGAAAATATAACAGTGAGATACTACTTATATAGGCTATTAAATGCAGACATTCACTTTATTGGTAAGGATAAAATGATGCAAACTTCAACCATAAATGGTTGACAGTGTAGTAGAAGAAAGTATGTATGGTGTTTCTGGAATCCTCAAAAGCAAACGTCACATGGATTAAGTATCAAAGACAAAATGACTAGTTACCTAGTAAGCCTTAAAGACAATATTAGCATCACAGATATAGATCTTTTTCTCATCGATCAGCAGTTCCTTTTCTCTCTTGATTCGTATAAGAAATTCCTGGAAGTCTTCCTTTAAAACAAGAAACATGTTATGCATGTAACTTCTCCTGTAACGGGAGTTCATAACGATACGCATTAGAAAATGTCCTGCCTTGACACACGTCTTAACGATATGTACATATATATGTATGCAATATGGAGAACGGAAGTCGTTTTGTTCGGTGATATTTATAAGAAATAATGGTTAATGTTTACTCTAATTATTGAAATAAACGACCGACAACTGCAATAAAATGCTTCACAATAATGAAGTGATTGGCCGTATATTTTGGAAGACGCCCAGAATGTCTCATACTTCCGCAGCAAAGAGAGTCAATCAATATATCGTTTTTTTTCCTTTTATATTTGAGTTTTGAATTAGGAATATTTCTCTTCGGAAAGCACAAAATGTTATCCTTCAAATCACAGTTGCTTTACATGCGACATTTTAAAAGAAGATTAAAAGTTGCACACGGTATTTCTCATTTCAGGATATTTCTCATAAACTGCTAACAAGTAATCTTCATTTCAAAATGTTATGTTTTTAAAATTCTTTACCAAAATCGTTCTAAAAATATATGAACATCTTCTGTATATTATAATTTTACACTTGCAGATGAACTTTCTGCGAAAAAAACCACAATTGTCGGGACGATGCGTCTGAATAAGCGAGAATTACCCCCTATTGCTCGTGACACTGCTTCGGCACGATATTCATCTTTTGCAGTGAAAAATGGAGACAAAACACTCACAATATATAGGTGCAAGAGCAAAAAGAATGTCGTGGTTCTGAGCACGATGCACAGTAATGTGTTTGTTGACGACAGCATAGAGAATAAACCGAACACTGTCACTTACTACAACAGTACAAAATGTGGCGTTGATGTCGCAGATCAGATGCTGAGGAAATGTAGTACAAGTAGTGGAAGTCGCAGGTGGCCTGTACATGTTTCTTACAACGTCTTTGACTTTGCTGCACTCAATGCTTGGATTATATTCAAAGAATCCTTGGGCACCTCTATTTCCCGTCGAGAATTTATTCTTGCACTCGTGGAAGAACTGCGAGTTAGTGCAATACACAACAGATGTCCCCCGATTGCTCAAATACAGACACTTAAACAAAAGAAATGTGCATTTCAAAGTTGAAAGGGACAAAACAAGACTGTTGTCAGCCGTGAGGGATGCCAGAAACCAATTTGTAATAAATGTGTTTCTGTCCCTGTCAAGCGTTCATATTGTATCACCTGCGGTAATGTATAACAAACTTTGGAAAACATTGTGTGTTTATTCCCAATTTATGTTTTTTTGTAATTTTTTGCATATGTTCTATTTTCCAATTTTTGCATTTGTATCTTTTGTTTGTTTTTCATAGATTTTGTTTTTGTTTTTGTAATCTTACATTGAAAGATATTGCGTGTTAATTTGCACTAATTGCACGAAAAAAAAATTTAAAGTGTAAAAAATAAATGAAAACCTCTAAAAACTCTTTTATGTGGTCATTTCAGCATCATTTCAATAATTTACTGTGTTTCTATACATTTCTTATGAGGGTCAAATTGACCCCCAGTGGCGGTTTCCGGTTACTCCGAAATTCGGCTGTTCTAGTGTTAAGGTGTATTTTCTTGTCCCGAGAAGATTCAAGCACATAGTGATTCAATATCTGGTATTTTATTAATTTCCAGTTATAATTTAGCTTTGAATTTTATGAAATAATTAACCAGGGCATAAATGAAGTATGTATTTTATTTATCTACATCAGTTAAAAAATTAGGAGCTGGTGCAGTGCTATTAAAATTTTGATTAAATTATTGTGATATATAGTGATTTTCAAAATCAGAAGAATTAATATTTTTTAGCCCAAAACGGATGTTCGTCCCGAATGGGATATCAGTCTTCAAACCGCACTTTGCATAGAAACAAATGCGTTGTATCACATTTCAAATTGCTACCGCCAAATATTACCTCCCTATATTAGATTTAAGGAAATTAAATAATGTAGAATCTGAATAAATGTATCCATGCTCTCGCATTAGGAAAACATACTTAGAGCCATCAAATTTTGAATAACGTAGTTCTTCACCCAAAAATGGGTACTTTGATGAATTCGTACTTTATTTTATTATCTGTTTCATATTTTGTAAAGCTTGAATAAATTTTTTATTAACAAACTCAATGATTTCAAAGCGGGCAATTAGCAAACCTGTACGGAATAAAATTGTTTTACCTCCAGCTCACGAAACTCTCGATCGAAAATTTTAAAGATAAGCTGTTTTTAAATAATTTTGTGATTTTGCTGTTGAATCGAATTTTAGGTGGCAAGAATGTGATAATTAATATATAAAATAAACACACAAAACGTTAATAATAAAAAGACAAAAAAACAAAAAAGTTTTGTTAACCCCTTTTAGTAAGAAAACTGAGCATTTATATGATGAACTGAGAAAGACTGAAAAGAAAAACAGAAAATGTATGGAAACATTTAACGCTGTATCGGAAATTCTAAACGAATACTGCTATACTGCTTTGAAAATTTTTGTAATTTTGCTGTTGAACTGTGTATGTCGTAAGTACGAAGAAAATGATGCCTTATAATTAAAAAGACAAAAAAATGGGTTAGTAGAAGGGAGTCTAATAGTAGACTGGTAGACTGCGAGCTTACTGAAAGCGTGAGAAACCTTAACAAACCCCTTTGGGCTACTAATAAAACCTGAATATTTTCAGTTTTTTTCTTTTTCTTTCTTTTTTTTTTTTTTAATAATTTGCATATTAGACATTTTTAAAGCCGATTCAAATGAAATATCAATTATTATTTTTTTTTTTAGATTTATCGTACCATTAGTGTGCCATATTTTAGTGAATTTAGTGATTTTAGCTATAAAAAGGGATGCAATGTCTCATCTCTTTTCTGTAGTTTGGGGGCGGATAATGTTCATGTTAAATAAACGGAAATAGAATTTCTGAACAAGTTTAACACGAAAGCAAATCTGATATTTCAGAAATAATCTGAAATAAATAGATGAGATTTTTATTCTTACAAAGCTTAAGTAAGCATATGCTTTTGGATTTTGAAATGCTTAAATTTCTCATACCTCACATACGTTTTCAAATGCGTTGTTTTTCTTTCATCGCCGTTTTTCTCCTGAAAGATGAATGAACTAGCATTAAAAGTAGCGTTTATTTTGTAAAAGTGAATAAGAATTTAAGTCACGATTTTGTATTCTAGGTTTTCGGTTTTAGAATAAAATAAAATATTTCCTAAGAAGTATGAAATTTAAAAAAAATTGAAAATAAATGCATTTATAGAATATTGTTTTTCTTCATAACTTTAGATAATTTTTCAACTATTCGCATCATTTAGTTTTATTACCAGTTATAGTTTTATATTCGCGAATTTGGCTGTGCAGTTAAACTTCAAAAGCAAAGGAAAAATAAATGCTTATACCACAAGATTAACTATAACTAAAAATATACTGGGGGTATGAACAGAAAATAATCAGTAAGCTCAACATTCCGTTGTATTTGGCATTAAGTTTTATAATTCAAAATAATTTTTTGTATTACAAAGAGTGACTAACTGTTAAACCAATGAACTAAATTAAAATGCTACATCCTGCAAGTCAGGTTTTAGGCTTTTTTATTTTATCGTTGCACCCTTATTTGAAAGTAATCCTGCATTTGCTCAGTTCAAATAAATCAATTTCGACTTGATATATTAATTTATTGGGCATCACGGCACATTTCTATTTTAGTTCTACTAAAAATGTCTAAATCGCAGCATTTTTCCCAGTTAGAAGTCGAAAGAAGAGTGAGCATTTATATTTTCTAAACTTTGAACCAAAAAATGTGAAATAAATGCGACGAAGTTATTAATGTACAAGTTTTCATTTATTAATTAAACTAGCACATTAAAGAACAAATGTTGAAGATGTTGATGCAACAAGCATTAGCATATGTTGGTTACATTTACGGAACTAGTTTCGGAGATATGAAAAGAACTTTCTTCTTCAGCTGCAGAAGTGGAAATGAGAAAGCGAAGCATGTGCTTGTAACTGAAGAAGAATATTATGTTCAAACCTTCTAAACTAGTACTGCAAATTTATTACATTGATTTTTGTTGCTTCAGTCTCTTCAACAGAATTTCATTTGTAGATATGAATACCAAACAAATCTTTAAATACAGATTCTGTAATTCTAGAGGTAAAAAAATATAATAACTACTGCTTGAAAAATAGCAAACAATTTTTAAAAAATTGATAGAAATTCTACGAAACATTTATCAGGAACATTTGAACTTAAATAAAAAATAAAGAAAGAAAAAGTTAAAAAAAAAAAAAGAAAAAAAAGAAAAAGAAAAAAAAAAAGAAAAAAAAAGAAAAAAGAAACAGAAACAAAAACAAAAACAAAAACAAAAAAAAAAAAAAACTATTATTTCTGTGTAAATTATTCTTCAAATTGCTATCAAAATCGTTTCCTAATGTAAAGAACTGAAGATAAAAAGCTCTAATCTTTAGTAACAATGAGAAATGAAAGAACATAATATAATCAAATTGTAAATAAATTATCTTATTCCAAAGCATGTTTCTTCTAATAAAAAAAATATCTGATGTGGACTTCCTTGTGCACATATTAAATTATATACATTTTATGCTGCACTTTACTTAAACACTTTTCATTTCAAAATGATATGTAATTTTCCAAGTCAAATTGTCCTTTTTGTTTGGACAATTACAAAAGAAGTTTTTGGAAGTTACAAAAGAAGTTTTGGAAGAAAAGAAGTTTTTGGAAGTTACAAAAGAAGTTTTGGAAGAAAAGAAGTTTTTGGAAGTTACAAAAGAAGTTTTGGAAGAAAAGAAGTTTTTGGCCAATTACAAAAGAATAGAAAGATGATCAACTAAATATTACAGCAATCCCATATGCAGAATTTCAACATTCTATGTCCAATCGCTTTAGATTTATGCGGGATACACACTTAAGCTTATAAGTACAGAGTCACACCGCAATTCGCGAAGATTCCCAAATACAAAATTTCAACATTTTACGACGAAACGTTTTTGAGTTATTTGGCATAAGTATTTGCAGACGTTACGCTGGAACTAGTGAACTAGAGGTAGGAATTTAGGAAATGTCAAAATGAATATTTCAGTTGAAATCTAAAAACCGCAATTACAATGCTTCATTTACTTCGTACAAGGAGGTTATACTACGCTTCTATAATTCTAGAATAAATGAGTGGAATGTATAAAAAGAAAACTAACAACTTTATTAAAGGCAATTACTTACGTTCAGTACTACTACATGTAGCCTTAGCTTAACTCATATACTAGCTTAAGGACTATTAGTCTATAAGCTAATATAGAATAAGCTATGTTGTCCTTAACATTTTGCGGCACAGTGTGTCCGGTCTGGACACACCTAAAAATTTCCTTCTGTACGCACAGAAAGATTGAATGAAAAAGGATTTATAGGTTATTATAGGTTACTCTGAATCTTCTTTATTTATAGTAGACGGCAGCTCGACACAAACCAGTCCATATATCTTAGCCACGTTTAGTTTTTTAAGACCATCATTTTTGAAAGAAATCTTCCAGATTTATTTTAGGGTATAAAAAGAATTGTTTGAAAGGAAATTTCTATGTTATATTTTTGACTGTATGCTAATCTCTTTATCATATATTAGTTTTAAATTTTTAACTTGAAATCTTGCCTTAAAAAAAAAAAAAAAGGCGAACCCTAGGTGTGCCCAGACCGGGCTCACGATAATCTAGGACAACTGAGAGTCTATATTCTTTGTTTCTCCGCATCTCATTGGTCAGTTCATTGACAACAATGCTCGTTTCAGCACTCTTTTCGAAGCTCTATTCAATCAGTGTGCCAATTTGGGCACACCCACAGAATTAAAACGATAAGTACTATCTTTACAGAATTTTACTTGTGTTCTCCTCTAGGTCTAATTAGACTGCCTATATTTTTTTAAATCAAAACTCCGACTTTAAAAGGTAGCGTGGCGGAAAGGGTTAAGCAAATATTAGTCCTTAAGTTAATATAGGATTATAAGAGTCTTTAAGACCCAGCGGCCGAGCGCGGCCACCAGCGGCCGAGCGCAGCCACAAGCGGTCCAGCGGTAATGTCGCTGAACTCTGGTAGTTCCACCTGTGATCGAATCCCGGAACCCGGGATGCCTACATGATTGATTTTCGTGGTTTTCTCAATATGTAGCGTGCATACGATCCAGGTTCCCTTAAAAAGTCCCCTACAAAGGCATCCTTTCTCACAAGCAGATAGCCTGCGAGTTGTTTGTCTTAATACAGATACTGTACTTCTCCTTAAGTGTCTTAAAACGGCATTATTATATTACATTTATTTCTTAATATAAAGGGATTAAAATGAGGTCTGCTGTATTTAATTTTTAAACGATTACTTGGCAGCTGGAGTAAATTTTACAATGCTATTAAAAAGAATTTCGTGCGGAGTGAGAGTTTCTTTCTTTCTACAGTAGGTGACGTTCTATTCTAACAAAACATTCCTCTACGCGTCGAAATTTCAATTTTAACATGTAACTTATATAAATATAAAATTGATTAATTAAAAAAAAACATAAACTAATTGACTGTCCAGACATGAAAACTAATAGATATATTCCATCGTAACTATAATATAAAATAATAATTATATAAATAATAGTGAAATACAGTATAAAATAAAAGCATTGTAAAAAACATAAACTAATTCACTATGCTACATATTTCCTTGCCCTTTAAAACAAATCCATTTCAATACAAAGAACAGTTTTCAATAGGCACACTGTAGCGTTTATTTTAATTTTGTAATAGTTATTTTTATTTTGGACCAAACCTGTGCTTTACTTTTTTGTTTTCCACCTACTATCCCTACCAGAATGAAGTTTTATGACTGCGTTTTATGTAAATGAGGTAGAAACAGGTATTTCAGTTAAAGTCTCAATCACTTCACGAGAAGAGCCTAGTAGAGCGAGAGTATTATGTCTTCTGCCCACGCTGTTGCTAGAAGTTTAATCTTACAATGATTTGGCCGTATTATTACGTGTCGTCTAGTATTCTCCATAAATCTTAGATAAGAACCAACTGTTAGTTATTTCTGTGCAGCTTCGGCTGCTTTTATGTTAGTAAGTATTAGATTAGTTTCTATCTTGAGTTAAAGCTTAAGTGGAGGCCTATTATAAGCCCGAGAAGGGATCGTCTGTCCATTACTTTGATTTGAAATAAAGGGTAAATGCAACCATTCTTTGGCCGTTTCCCTGAATAAATCTCTGCGATAAGTCGCTACACAGTTCCTATGTATTCTAGTTTTCAAGTACTACTAATTTAGCTAGGATATTATAACACAATAATGCAAAACCAGGCATTGTTATCCCTGACAGGCAGTAAGCAGATTTTACTAATACATCACATATACACACCATTTACTGTTTACAGTTTAACAAGTCTAGTTTTATTATCTTTACTAATAAATCTATAAGGTATTTCTCCCACCTTCTTGGCATGCCTTTGTGGTGTGATGGTCTGCACGCTGGGTGCGTGTTCCAGAGGCCCGTGGTTCCATTCCCGGCGAAGTCGTTGCTAATTTTTCATCTCTCCTGCATCTAAAAATACCTACCTAATGTCTCTGCAGATACCTAATGTCTCTGCAGACCACCACAAAAATTCTACATTTCTAGCTAAGGAGAATTTAAATGGGGGGAGATTATCTTCTTTTAACACAACTAACGTAACTTCTGTAAATTTTCTTAACTGAGTTAAAAATGCTTTAAAAGGGAATATAACTTTAGGATATAAGACATTTTTATGCACTTTTGTTTCTTTCTTTTGCACAACTGTTTTCTGAGATCAGTCTGCACGCTGGGTGCGTGTTCCAGAGGCCCGTGGTTCCATTCCCGGCGAAGTCGTTGCTAATTTTTCATCTCTCCTGCATCTAAAAATACCTAATGTCTCTGCAGACCACCACAAAAATTCTACATTTCTAGCTAAGGAGAATTTAAATGGGGGGAGATTATCTTCTTTTAACACAACTAACGTAACTTCTGTAAATTTTCTTAACTGAGTTAAAAATGCTTTAAAAGGGAATATAACTTTAGGATATAAGACATTTTTATGCACTTTTGTTTCTTTCTTTTGCACAACTGTTTTCTGAGATCAGTATATATTCCTTGTAAATTTTGACTTTCTTCCAGATTTAGTACGACAATTAATTTCGTTTTCTTAAAGACTCATTCAGTTATGTATATGGAAGTTACTTAAATCCAATTCCAAATAATGTACGTTGTCATAAACATTGACAGACGTCTCATGCAATGCTGACCGTCGTGGAGGTAAATATTTTTTTTAATGCATAAGCTTTTATAGCACGCATTTAATTAATTCCGGTTACAGTTTATTTTACTAAAATTCCTATTTCATTTTTTTTTTTTATATATATATATTACTATTGCTCCCAAAGGATTTAAACTCTTAGATTTAATTGTAACATGACGTCATGACAGGACTTGAGATGTATGTGCAGCATTCCTTTTCCTAACTAATAGAAATTTAAATTACCTTTTCTATGAGATTTATTTTTCTTCCCTTTTGTTACTTTTGTAACTAACACGAGAGAATTTAACTCTTCATTTATTTCCAACGTTAGCAATTCAAATTGTTCTTTAACCAGTTTGAAAATATCATTGATTTTACCTTATAAAGTAAGGTTAAAAAAAGAACATTGAAGTGAATTTAATTGCTTGTTAAAAATTTGAGTCCTGAACAATTTTTTTTCTTATGGAAAAAGTTTCATTCTTCAGCTCCTTGCATTTATTCACTGTGAATGTAATACGTAGTCTGACT
Organism: Stegodyphus dumicola; assembly: GCF_044657685.1. NCBI lineage: Eukaryota > Metazoa > Arthropoda > Arachnida > Araneae > Eresidae > Stegodyphus > Stegodyphus dumicola. The sequence goes on along the minus strand of NC_140770.1, from coordinate 103,616,666 downwards.
AAGAATACGCTTTATTTTACGGTCATGTAGATTTTGGACAGATTAATATTCAGTATCATTTTTAGTATAGCATGAATTCTTGATTCATATTACTTTCCTTAGGGATTCAATTTGGGGTGAATTTTAATATTGTAAGATTTACTTTAGCTTTCCTTTTTTTAAATTTTATTTTTGGTGAAAGTAGAAATTAAATTTTGATTTCTCTTAAAAATAGGAATGTTTATGAAAAGAAAAAATATCCCCAAAACAAATTGTGAGTTATAAAAAAATATAGATCTAGGCAGCTGTTTTGAAATCTCAAAATGAATTTTTCATCAGAAGCAGCAAAAAAAAAAAAAAAAAAAAAAAAAAAAAAAAAAAAAAACTGAAGCTATTAGTATTCTGGAAAACAAGACATTCGATTAAATTGATGTTTCTTTTATACTTCAAAATTAAGTTTTTAATATATTGCTAAATATAAATTTAGCTTTCATTCAAATTTACGTTTGTCTTACGTAAAAGACTAAATAAAAATATTCAGTTATAGTAACAACATAAATTTTAATTTTAATTCCGATTTCGGAAATTCTACATGCATGAATTCATTCACATTATTAAAACATTAAACTTTAACGTATCTTTTAACGTATCTTTAATTAAAAACTGGAAAACTTTTTAACCTATTTTGTAAATATAATTTTAATTTTAAAAATTGTTTATTTAAAAGTTTAAAAAAAATTACCTTCTAATTGAGAACATTTATTTATCACATAGCAGACTCTTTTAATAAAAAATGTATCAATTATTATGACAAAAAAATAAGCATGCTGATACAAATGATGCGAAATCCAAATTCAAATGTATCCTGAAGGCGGTAATGTCGGCCCAGCGGTAATGTCGCTGGGCACTGGTAGTTCGACCTGGAAACGAATTCCCGAGAACGGGCTGGCTAGATGATTGATTTTTGTGGTTTTTTCCCTTTGTTGCATGGAAACGAATTCCCAATGAATTGGCGTGCTATAAAAGCTTGTGCATTAAAAAAAATATTTACCTCCACGACGGTCAGCATTGCATGAAGCCAATTTCTCTTAAAACGTCCTCCAGGAAGGCATTATGCCCCCACAGGCAGATAGCCTTCGAGCTGATTTGCCTTAATCAATTAACCTAACCTAACCTAATCTGAATGTATTCTTAAGCATTCTAAAACAGCATGATTATATTACATTTATTTCATAATATAAATAGGTTAAAATATGGTTATTATATTTCACTTTTAAAAATGTTAATTCTTGCTGTGATATTTTCTATCATATTACAATGATGGACAATGAAATTTATTTTACTTCGTAGAATCGAGCCAAGGTTTCAAAGTTATGCAAATGGCCACCGCTCTTGTTGATATACAAAAGATCTAAATTTAATATGATTGCACATGGTCACAATACTGCAGTGGCATTTCAGTTGTCACACAGAAGATTCAAATAACAGTGCTTCTTAGATTTTGAAACAACGAGAAAAACATTTAGCTAATGCAATGATGTCTATGATATGAAGACTTATGCGCTTGACTTCCAGAGAGACATTACTATCGAAATGAAAAATACAATATTGCCGGTATGCTGCATATTCCACCACATGGATGTTCGGACGATACCATCTGAAAATGTTGGCAACAATGGACATGTGAGTTAAACCACACATGAAGAACTGGCTCAGGATGTAGCAGGCGGATGTCCAGTTAAGGAGATTGAATCAATCGCCAGTCACAAATAGATTCCATGGGAATTAGATTCACATTTACTGTAGAGACTCAAGTGGCAAGAAAGTTGTTGTGAGACGCATCCATGAAGCAAATCAGCGATCCAAGCCCTCTGCATAATAAATGTTCAACATTCAACACTGGAATGTTGCGCACTCTTTTACTAATGCAATACCAAAGAAAACTGGGGTGGCAACTCCAGTTTCTTCTTACCTTCGAAAGATTGTCTGTCAGAAATTCTAAAATTTTGCTGTTTTTTAATATTTTGTGATTTTACTGTTGAATTGTATTCCATGTAGCGTAAGTGAGAATAATGTGATATTTAATAAATAAATTTAACACACAAAACGCTAAAAATCAAAAGACAACAGAAAAGATTTTCAAGCCATCTTACTAAGCAAATTGAACATTGTTAGGATAAACCGATAAACGATTGAAAATAGCAGAAAATTTTATGCTAACACGTAACACTGCATCGGGAATTCTAAATGTATGTTGCTACGTTTCTTTTAAAATTTTTCTGATTTTGCTGTCGACTTGCATATAGTATAAGTGGGAAGAAAACGACTCTTGATAATATAGCTAAAAAAGAAGAAAAATATTAGCAGGAGTGGTAGACTGCGAGCTTAGCAAGAGCGTAAGATACGTTAACAAACCTTTTAGGCGACGGCTAAAATCTGAAAAGTTTAATTTTTTTTCCTCTTTTTCCCAGGGATAATGGCATATTTTCTAGATTTAAGCTTGGTTTCCCGATATATGTAGCTAAAACAGTTTGGCTTACTCATGCGCATATGCGGAGGTATTTCTATTAGCTTTTAAGCACAGAAGTATTAACGCGCGTGCTACGCAAACCTCCTGCTTCCAGCACGGACCTGTTAACTACTATGAAGCACTATGATGTTTAATAATAATGCTAAAAAGTAAAAGAAAAGAAAACAAAGAAATGGGTTAGAAAGACTGAGTGCAACAGCAGACTGGTAGATTGCGAGCTCAGGCGGCCGAATCGAAAACTTTTTAGAATTTAATTGTTTTATAATTATTACTTTTCTTTATTATATTCAGGGGCAGCTGTGACATCAACATCTTGGTTAATATAATTCAGAGAAGCGAAGAGAGAAAAAATAGGGGGGTGGATTCACTTAACTGATAAATGCTTGCGCGTACAAATAATGTTTACGAATATGACAGTGATTAAAAACGATCTGAGAGATATCATTGAGCATTAAAAAATAGTTCCTCCATACACGCAACGAGTTAATATCCACATTGAATTGTGTAAAAATTTAGTTACATCATCTCATTTAACAAGTTATTAATATATAAAAATATTTGAGGCACATGACTGCGGGTATTGTAAATAAGGATTATACAGGGCTCAGGCAGGTTGATTGGTCATCTTAATTTAAAGCCTTATTCGATTTATTAGAGAACCGGAGGTTTACTAGTATTATATAACAGTCGGACTTCTATATTAATGCTTACAGCCGAGCATACCATGCTTGCATACCATGGTGCATACCATGCTTACAGCCGAGCATTATGTGGATGAGATTGTATAGCCGTATATGCTTCCACTATTCTATTAACAGAAACTGATGTCAGACTGATTTTCTGAGTTGATGCCAGATCGGTAAGTTAAAAATCAGAAAATGAGATGTATTACAGATATTTTATATTAGTGCACTTTATAGGCAGATAGAAATGCATTCTGAAGACATTTTTCGACGGTTTCTATGAACAAACAGCTGTAGCAGAAGGGTCAATACTACGGATCCAGTTTCAGGGACAGATTCAAATATCGGCAGCGAATGCACAGCAGCATTCCTGGCTAAATAAATGGAAAATTCAAATAAGTGTTGATAAGTCTCAGATTGTATTATTTACCTACAAAGGGAACATTGACCTAAACATCGGTATGCTTAATACAGTTATCCCATGGGCCAAGCAAGTCAAGTACCTCGGTGTAATTCTAGATCATATTTGCATGAATCCCGCACATTAGATATTTCGCTCCAAGCTTCGATAATCTGAAGCTAAACTCACTCCCTTAATTGCCCAAAATTCAGTTCTTTCTCTAGATAATAAGTTACTCATTTACAAGACCATGTTGCGTCCTATGCTACGTCTATCCCATCTGGGGCTTTGCATGTAAAAAAAGTTAGTCAACTTCAAGGAGAGCAAAATGTTATTCTGCGATAAATCTGTGAGATAATTAATTTGGAACAAAGCCATTCACGATGAACTGAGCGTTGACTTCATTAATATTTGTACCGTTAAAATTGCAAAATGATTCTATGAGAACATGGATAAATAAATAGCAATGCCATGCTATTAATAGATTATGACACTGACTCTAACAATTGCAAATTACCAAGGACCGTATTTCTGCATTTCTTGTACTTTCTTCTCGTTAGTATATTATATCTACTTACAATTGCACTCATATTTTTCTTGCATTAGATACATTTTATTTAAATTGTCCCCTTCCCCCTATTTTTCGCCTATCGCTTTTGAAACTATGGCATTTGAAAATAATCTCTGCGCACTTACTAATGCCTGATTCTATGTCTATGCACTCTTCCCACAGCCAGTCCTGAATCATGGGTGCAGAAACCATACCCTGCACTCGAAAATGTCAAGTCTCCAGCCCTGAAGTTATTCATTTTTGCATCGACTGTCAAACGAGCTCATCATCTTGCCGTTTCAATGTTCCTACTACTTGCTATTAATTTCTTTATCGTGATCCATATTTCTACTTTTACAATTTTAGAAGTTTTTTGCTTCCAAAATTTAGTTTTTTTTAATTTTTTTTTTTTAGTTTTTTTAATTTAGTTTTTTTTTTCCAAAATTTAATTTTAGTTTCCTACTTAGAAATAATAGCCTCTCAACAATCTCCTCACCTCAGTTTCTTGATCTGCTACTAATTTCCGAACTATTCAACTGGGTTTACGCATTTCTAGCGTTTAAGCTTGCTAGAAAAAAAAGGGGTTACATAAATTAGTTTCATGCAGATCAATATGTTTCACTCAAGATAAGATTGCAAAGCCTAGGAGCATCAATGATCTCCAGTTTACCCAACCTGCATAGAAGTACTTTTGTATTAACGCTAGGATATACACAACGCCAAAGACGAACTCCAACCTAGAACTTACCTTGCAAGAACTTCCGGCCAAAGTCTGGGGACCATCCAAGCGGGCGTAGCATTCGCGGTCCCGTCCGGGCTTCATACAAAGCTTAGGAGTAATTGAATGCGAGACAAAAAGATGATTCGGAGACAGCTGTTCTTCGAAGCACCACTCCAGAAGCAACCAATAAATTAAAAAGGGTGCTCCGTACTAGGCAGTTCCCCAGGCAGAGGACCGAATGGAGCCAAATCCTCAAAGAAGTAGGGACGGAACTACGTAGATATCTCACAAGCAAGGGGCATACAAGGTAAACCATGTGGTTAAGCCTGAATAACCACGTATAAACGATGGTTCTAGTCACTGTGAAGTCTGAATTATATACCCCCCGTGGTCCAGACTACCTAAATACAGATCCTAGCCAGTAGCTTCTCAAGAATTCTCCTGAGTCGACCCCCTGGGTGACAGTAGGATGTACAATTCCTACTCTGTAGATCTCAGTGCAGTATCCACGGTCATTTGTCAATCTTAGGGACATATGGAGGCATCCATGGTGCCACAATTCTTTCACTTGCTACTAAATGTCCGGTAGCAAATCGAGCTAACATTCGGTCCACCGTGTGACAAATTGCATAGCTTGATGCCTTTTGCAATGAAACGAAGTTATTTGCATTTGGACATCCAATTTTTTTTTCATTTTTTATGTGCCAAGGTCACTTAATAACTGAAATTATTTAATAAATGCCTAAGGCTATCTAATACGCATAGTTCTGCTTAATTAAAGAAACATAGTGTAGTGGCTACACCAAGTTGTTATAGTCTTACTGTCACACTCCGACTACTCCTTCAAATTAAATTTTTATGGCTATGTATGTATACTAAAGCTGCGTGGAGACCGCAGAAGTATCGAATTCCATAAACGTAAACTGATAAAATGAAATGAAGAAAAATAACAGTCCCTTAGACAGCTTTAAATAACATGAAACCACACTTTATAATGTGGAATATTTTTGGAGAATTAGTTGTAAAAGTAATTAAAATGTTAAACGTAAATCAAATGTTTTTGAATCACACATTGCCAGTGTTTTTAAAATGGAGAAAATAATGTAATTTTCGAAGATATGTTGATAGATGAAAAATTTACTTTCAAGTATTACTAAGCGATTGTTTACATATCCATCTTCATTAAATTTAATTTATTACTTCTTTGATAGTTAAACTTTTATATTTTAAACGAAATACCGATAAATTAGTATGCACATGAGGCTGAATTCGAAATCATTTATTTATTGAATTGAACAACAAATAGTAAGAAACAATAATAAGATTTTTAATAAATTATTCTTTAGCGCAAATAATATGTTCTTTCAGTTACATAATAAAAGAAATTTTTTCCATAATCATGCGCACATGAATCCGTAAACACAAGAGTGAAATATTCGTTCATTTTTCACAAATAATCGTTTCTCTATGCATGACGAATGCAAATTTAACCAAACAGAGAGAAAATGAATGTAAACTAGCTTGAATTTCTTTCAAGAGCATCTAATCTGGCAAGAAGGAATAGTATGGCTTAGAATTTCTTTCATTTAATAAAGAATATATACACAAATGCTTTTTAAGTTTTCTTTGATTTATCGAAATAAGAATAATTTTTGAATTAATCGATGGTCAAAGACTATTTCAAAAATGAAATGATGGGAAAACTAAGCTGATTTTTCGGATTGTGAGGTTTGGAATTTTTTTTCAATGATCCCGCATGGATGCATTTGTAAGAAGGGACAGTAAATCTTTGGAATATATTAAGAGCATTATTACAATAATGATTCATGTCTGCATATGGTACGAATCCTTAATCTGTGTTTTTTATTAGCACAAAGGACGTTAGCCTAGAAAGGCTATTAATTTCGTTTTGGCATTTTGTGGCGTTTCACTATAAACGGCGTTTTACTTTTTAGATTTTTGCCACCAAACATTATCGACTTGCATTACATTTAAAGAAATAAAATAATGAAGAACCTGCATAAATATATGTATTTTCTTGCATTGTGATAGAACAACGGTACCTATAGCCATCAAATTTTGAATAACGCACGGCTCCATACGAATATGGATATTTTTAGTCCAAAGGGATTTGAATCCCGAAGGACTATTAGTTTCGTTTTGGCATTTTGCGTCGGACTCATAAATGTCGGTTCACTTTTCAAACTGTTGCCACAAAATGTTAGAGTCCTGCATTATATTTGAAGAAATTAAATAATGAAAAATCTGCATAAATGTATGTATATTTCTCGTATTGTGATAAAACAACGGTTCATAGAGTCATCGAATTTTGAATAACGTAATCCTCCAACGAATATGAGCATGTGGAAGACCAAATTTGAAATTTGAAATTTGTTTTATAATCGATTTGCTATTTTTTAAAACTTTGACGAATTTTTGATTAACAAACTCAAGGATTTCAAAGCGAGCAATGGCAACGTTGTGCAGAAGAAACATTTTTATCTCCAGCGCGTGAGTCTCTGTATCGGAAATTCTAAAGATATGCTCGTTTTAAAACTATTTTGCGATATTGCTGTTGCACTGGATCTTATGGTTTAAGTGCGAGGAACATGATATTTAATAAAGAAAGGTAACACACAAAATGTTAAAAAACGCCCCTTTGGACGTAATTTAAAATCTGAAACATTTCAGATTTTTTTTTTTTTTGAAGTTTTTTTTTTTAATTCTCTGTTTCATATTTTGTAAATCATTTATGAATATTTGATTAAGAAACTCATCAATTTTAAAGCGAGCAATAGTAAAAATGTACGGAAAAAAATGTCTCTGGTGCGCGAGGCTGTGTATCGGAAATTCTAAAGACATGCTCTTTTAAAATTATTTTGTGATATTGCTGTTGAATTGAATTTTATGGTTTATATGCGAAGAACATGATGTTTAGTAAATAAAGGTAAGACACAAAACGTTAAAAAAAGCCCATTTGGGCGTCATTATAAAATCTGAAATCTTTCAGATTTTTTAATCAATGTGCTTAGCATATATCCACAAAAGGCAGCTTGTTTTTATTTCTAAATGGTATTAAGCATTTTTGACAAAAACCTTTGAATAAGGATAGCAAATAGTTGTTATAAAGTAACTTTTCTATTGTTATTTATCCTTAATTATGAGTTTAAGCTACACGGAAAAGTGCTTTTAATAATTATAATATACCATTGCATATGCGTCAGTTTTTGATGATAGCGTTATAACAAATTCGTAACAACACAATTATGAAGTTCCAACCTCCAGTGGAGCGGTGCATCGTGACACCTGGGTACCCAGGCTAAAAGCCTTACTTTATATAGAACAATTTGAGTGAGTTACGAAAAGATAACAAGGAGTAACCCTTAAAATAAGTATATAATAAGATGGATTATTTTTTGTAATATTTTATATTAATTTTAAAATTTTAAATAATTTCTAATAATAGGATATAACAGAAGTTAGTGAAATCTGGGAGAATATGTAGCTAAAATATTAAGGCATGGATATAATCTGGGAGCACAGAGCAGTCGAGCTGGTGATAGGTCCTGAAATGAATGTTATTATATTATTAAGTGATGGTTTCTCGAATCGATTAGTTGCAAAGCAATGTAATGTTCAGCAGGAAATAACATAATGCAATGATTATTTAAGCTATAAGTAACAGGATAAATACATAATAAGCAAAATAAACGGGAGTCAGCAGTACATAAGCATTAGTGACACAGAGGATAAATAAAAGAATGAGTACAGATTAGCAAGAAGGGGTTACATAATCCAGGGGTTAAGAATAATACGTCGACGGTTCATATTATTAAGATCATTGGGGTCATATTTCGAACTTTAGTAATAGGACTATTGTTAGATTTCTGTTTTTCATGGAACCTTTTACCAATCTTATAATAGCGTGTTTTGAGCAAACTGACTTCTAGTACTTCGTGAATCCTCTGGTTTCTTATATACCATTGTGATTTAGTAATCTGCCTAAGAATGCAATTTTGAGCAGTTTGAAGCTTGTTTCTACGGTTTATGCTTGAGTAGACCCATACAGGGTGAGCGTAAAAGAGTAATGGACACAAAATGGATTTACAAATGAGTAACTTATTATCTATATATAAAACACTGTTTCGAGCAATTAGAGGGAAGAGTCTGGCTTTACGAAATCGAAACTTCTGTAGAATAGCTCTGATCTGTGGGGTCGATGATAAGGTTTTAGTGAGGGTCACCGCAAGATAAGGGACTTGCTTGGCCCAGGGAACGGAAATGCCATAAAATTGAGATTTTTCTTAAACTTTTGTTTTTGGTAAACATTATTGCTTGGGGTTTTCCAACGTTATCTTCCAATTAACGAGCCAAATCTCTGGTAAATGTATGTAATTCTGTAATCGTTGAATGACTGAACCAGCAAATGCACTTTGGAAGTTCCAACCTAATGTTTACAGAGAGATGATGCAAGTTTTATCTAAAGAAGGAATTTCCAGCTTTTATACTCCTCTTTCTTTTCCATCAACTTCTTGGATGGACTTAAGCAATATTTAGAATCTTGGCTCTTCAGTAAGGCAAGATGTTTCTATGATTGTCATTCTAATTGATCAGCAAAAACACAAAAGATTAAAAATTAAACACAAAAAAAATGCTTGGACTGCTTTTCATTATCAATCCTTCAAATGGTATAAATCCAATTTAAGCTTTCAAATCAAAACTTCCGAATTGCGAGATATTACAAAAAGTGAGATTTATCGCATTATATCCAAGAGAGAAAAATGTTTGACATATTCTTCAGAAAAATGATTGGCTCATAAATCAGCTCAGTATCTGAATATTTCCGAATGTAAGTTTTATACGGTTAAATAAGATGTTCAAATTGATCTATTTTTGAAAAGGTATTTTAAAATATAGCTGATTTTATAAGGTGGAGAAGGTATCGATTTAAAGTACTTTATAATATTTGAAAAGTCTTACATTTGCACCGATATACGAAATAAATTTGATCACGGCAAGAAAACATTGCAAGATTCACAGAGAAGGATTAAGGGAAAAACAGGTGTTCTTTCCTAAACCTCGGAGAAAAGAACAGAGATAAAACCAAAGGTTAAAAAAAGGCAGGAGAGAATTCTGGTAAAGCATGTGTGAAAAATAAAACTGAAAAATGCAATATGTTTCGTTTTCTAACGGGAAATAAAAATTCAAGCTCTTTTCTTGCACAAGACAAGAAGACAATAACATAAAAGCGGAAGTTCGCCGTATTTTTTTTCTTTCCCGACGGAAGTGAATTTCGTCAGACACATGCGATGGAAATCAGGGAAAATCTGCATCTCCTTTATACCCTGAATTCATGTGTAAAGGAAAAGCAACAACAGATGTCTGATATGAAAGGGCTGTAAAAAGTCAAATAAATATGCCAGATTCCTCCTGGAATCTTAATTTTCTTTTTTCTTTTTGTTCTTTATATGCGAAGCCCCGAATATTAGAAGAATTTATTGGCACATAGAGGTAAATAAATGTACTTGATTTCTCTTTCGTTATGTTTGGTTAACACTACAATTCGTTCTGAAATCAACGGGAAAATTATGCGGGAAAAAGTTTACATTTATTTCCCTTTTAAATATTTTCCTAGGGGTGTATTCGGTATAATACTAAAATTTAATTTAATTTTTTAAAAAATTAATCGGATTTTTAATTAGGTTTTCTTTTCTTTTTCATTTTATCAACCATCATTCTGATTTTTCAATATCAGAGATTCTCAAATAGACTATCGGGACGTTCCTGATATACCAATTTTGTCTTGCTAGGAAGGATTAGATGTGTTTAGTTTTATTCTTAAAGTACTGCATTTTCCAATGTTCCATATCTATGTGCAAGAAACATTGTAATATAATGTCCTATTAATTTCCTAATTATCCTATTAATTTCTCAATACTATGTGCTTTTATTGTACTAGTATGCTTTTGCGTTCGTTATTCTTTGCTAAAAGTTAGTACCATAATGGAATAGCATTTATTAATGTATCCTTTACAACAGTGGGAAATTTTTCCAACAAGTCGCTGAACATTTTGCGCAGTAAAAAGAGAAAAATAAGCTCCGGATATGTGAGAATTTACATTCATCGTTTTTTGACGCATCGGTTCAAACTAGCGGCTTCTGTCTGACCTTTGTTGTTTTGTAAATTCTTCTCCAGCTATTTCAACTTGATGACATCTATATGACGGCTACAAATGCGCAAAGCATATTTATTCATATTTACATAATTTAGAAGCTAACGGTATTGCCTTGCTATTTACCGTAAAACTGCTAGCTTGTTATAATCTAGATTTTTATGTAACTAAATTATTTGCTTACATTTATCAACCACAAAATATGCCATGACTGAGATATTCAAGAGCTACATTTTACTTCCATATATTAATTAGCCCTCAAAGAGTTTCTAAACTCTAGAACTCATACTACGAACAAAGAATAATAAAAGGCAGACCCGTAAACAAAGAACAAGAAAAATGTAACTCACTAGCTACGAGAAAGGTTACGACGAGAAAGGTTATTACATGAACAACATAGAAAAACTTTAATATGGACCAGAATACAAGGAATTAAATGACAGATAACGCGTGCCGTAAAGGTTAGAGATAAATTTTCAAATCGCTCAGTAGAGACATGAGCGGATCTAAGCCATATATAGGGTGAAAATATGAAATAACGCACATATATATATGTAACAAATATAAGGGAAATTATCTCCTACGAAATTCAAAATTAAATTTAGAAAGCAAATATGCAATATTCTGATATTATTTATTACCGCAATAAGGCACATTGGCTTTTTAAATTTTCTAGGAGATAATTTAAGTTATATTCTCTACTACCTTATTAAATTAAAAATTATCTTTGAATCAATAATGCAAGATTTTGATTTTTGCCCTATCAAATAAGTTTTAAAGTTCCCTATTTTTTTTTCTTTTTGTCTTATTTTTTATTATTTATACACTGCTGGGCATTAAAATTGCAGAACCATGAAGGAAAGCAAATAAGAAAAAGATATTTATTGCGCATAAACAATATGGCATGAAGACAAAATGATTAAATTTGTAAACATTTTGGACGTTTACAGGAGTGCGAAATTAGTAGAAACAGCTGCTACCCCTGACAGCTAAAACAGCCCTTACCCCATTAGGCATGGAGTCGAACTGGCTTGGATGACAGAAGTAAACAACTCGTCTCATGCTCCTTCATGTCTATGTCACACTTCATCAACCGTATTATCTGAAGAGGTGTTGCGGGCCAGTCTCTCAGAAACCCATGACCGGATGCTTTCAGTGGGTGTCAGATCTGCAGACCGTGCAGGCCAGCGCAACAGTCGAATACCCAGTGCATCGAGGAAGCTCAGAACGTGACCTGAAATAGGTCTCTTGTATTATCCTGCTGGAGCATGGTGTTGGGGGGGCTGGAAGATACGGCACAACCACTGGACGTAAGATTTCAGAAATGTACCATCTGCGTTCAAATTCCCTTCGATCCGAACTAGAGATGTGCGTGTCTTGTACCCAATGGCTGCCCGAACCATCACACCAGGAACAGGGCCCCAATATCGAAAGCAAACATGAGACGTTCGCTCTCCCTCGGACACTGCAGACAAGTATACGGCCATCATAATATTGCATGTAGAGCCGAAATTCGTAAGAAAAGGCGACATTGTGCCCCTCCTGTATCCAGCTTTGTCGTCTGGGGCACCATAGTTGCCGTCTTTTGATAGGCAACGATCCTGCCCTATCGAATTTCGAAACCTGCTGGTAAACATTTCCTCTACTTATTTCAAGACATAACGCGATATTCTGAGCAAACTCCAACCTTACAAAGCACTTTCCGAATGAAAAATCCACTACACATCTTTTTGTTTTTCAATGCAGTATTTCAGATGTCGTTTCTCCCTCATGCGTAGTCTAATTGAGCTGAAATTCTAATCATTTGCATATTACAACTTCTTCCTTTCATGTAATTTTGACAATCGTCAGGTCATTCCTTCCTTGTGTTGCAATTTTAATTGCCAACACTGTATATATAAACTTTACTGTAATTTAGGCTAGCACCCTAGTCACTTTTATGAAATTTATTACTTATGAATTTCAAATTTCGGTCTTTGTAAAATTGGTTCTGAATTTCCTGTTTTATGTCTTTATTGATATATATATATATATATATATATATAAACAATAAATAAAGGGGCCAACTTTCCAACAGGAAAATATTCAACTCAAAATTAAAGCAGAAACAATTCAAAATTGAAACTAAAAAAATTTTAAAAAATAACAAAACATAATAAATTGATATAAAATATAATAAATTATTGTTGAATAAATATTCTTTATTGATATATATATATATATATATATATATATATATATATATATAAACAATAAATAAAGGGGCCAACTTTCCAACAGGAAAATATTCAACTCAAAATTAAAGCAGAAACAATTCAAAATTGAAACTAAAAAATTAAAAAAAAATAACAAAACATAATAAATTGATATAAAATATAATAAATTATTGTTGAAAATTCCTTGTTCGTTTATAAAGAGCAACCGATGAATTTTCAACAGAGTCATGTTTCTGAATAATATTCAGATGAATATGAATTTTTCAAACATTTCAAAATTAAAATAAAAAATAGGTGCGAATTAAGGGATCATACGACCCTTGAATGAGTCGAAAGATGAATTTTTACCTTTTTTCAATCTTATGCAACTTTTTCAATTCTTATTTAAAATAATCAATATATTTTTTTATTAATTTAATGTCTATACTTTAATTAAATGTATTTGAAATTTGAAAATTATAATAAAAATGTTTTAAATAAATATTAAATTATGCGACGTTTTTCACATCTGATTAATATGGACGCTCACTGCGTGTATATGTAAAAGAAATGTTTTCTATCAAAATGTTTATTTTTTCTTTTTATATGCAGAAGAATGTTTGAGAATATAACTGAAATACACATATTAGACAATTCATACAGTTTTAGTTGTTTTATGATATCTATACATATTAAATCTAATTTTTTTGCTATATTATGATACTTACATGCTTTATAAAAACAAAATGTCTCATTAAAATACCACAATTTTAGTTCAATTAATTTGGTTTACGGATTGGATTATTCAATTATGGCAAAGAACACGAGGGCTATGTGCCTAAAGGGAGGAATGCCTTCGTGGGGGACTTTCTAAGGGAAACTGTTTCGTATACATGGTGCACATGGGGAAAACCACGAAAACGCCCATGCAGCCAGCCCGTTCGCGGGATTCGAATATCGGACCGAACTACCAGTGTTCAGCGTCTTTACCGCTCGGCCGGTTGTTGGCCACAATTGATTTGGAATTACATGATAATAGTATAGTACCAATTTCATAACTATACATTAAAAAGCTTTTGAAATATCCCATAATGTTCCAAACGTGCTCAACAGAAGAGAGATCCGGCGAACTTGCTGGTCAAGGTAATGTTTGGCAAGCAGTAGAAACACGTGCAGTGTGGGGGCGGGCATTATCTTGCTGAAATATAAGCCCAGGGTGGCGTGACATGAAGGGCAACACAACAGGCCTTAGAACCTCGTCGACGTACCACTGTGCTGTAAGGTTGCGACGGTCGACAAACAAAGGCAGTCCTACTATGAAATGAAATGACACCCCAGACCATCACTCCTGGTTGTCGGCCTGTCTGCCGAAGACAGTCAGGTTGGTATCACAGTGCTGTCCGGGGCGTCTCCAGATTCGCCTCCGCTGGTCATCGGGGCTCAGTTCAAAGCGGGTTTCAACCACTGAAGACTATTCTACTCCAGTCAGTGACATTTCAGTGCGAATGAGCCTGATACCACTGCAAACGGGCTTGACCTTGTACAGGAGTCAATGGTAGTCGGCGCAAGCGGCGCCGTGACCTCAGCCCCCTTTCTGTGAACCATCTATGACTGGTCCTTGCCGTCACTGAAGCAGTACTTGCACGTACAATCAATGATAATGATGCATTTGGGGCTGTGAGTGCCGCTCTGACGATTGCTTGTTCTTCACGTTCTGTCGTTTCTCTAGACCTACCTCTTCCTACTTGACGCTGTGTGCGGCCATGGCTCACCCATGCCTGCCAACATCGTCTAATAGTGGCGTCGCTCCTGCTCAAATGTCGAGCTATTCGCCGATAAGACCAAACGACTTCTTTGAGCCCAATTACACTATCTCTCAAATTTTGAAATCTGCGCACTTCGTTCGCGCACATATATGCAAGGCATAGTCACTGTCCACCAGAGTACACGGAATGAAATTAGAAAGAATTTATGAGTTGGAATCGTAATTTCTCTTAAATATCTTGCCAGTTGCGCAGATCAGATGCACTGTAGAACTGTGAATATCAGAACCGTTCATTCATTGGCAGCCAGAATGTGACATTTTGCATTTTCCATCGAAATCTGTATGCATATCAAATTGTGTCCAATTTTCTTTATATCTTCTCAGTGCATTGTGGTGCGTCTTTTTTTTTTTTTTTTTTTTTTTGGAGACCTCTTTCAGCTTCCGATTTGTGAAAAAAAATTATCGTACCATTGGCTTCCCTTTTTCCAGAAGAACCGACATGATTTTGCCACTCTTCGAAATTTTTCCAGATTTTTTTGCTTTCCACATATCACGTGCTTTACTAGTGGACTAGAGAACCTCAAAATCTAAAACTTTCCCTATTACAGAACATACTCTTATATGCGATGCATGTCCTCTCGTTTTCCACGTTCCACCCAAATTTTAAATCTGCGTTTGTATGCTTACAGATTTTGTCATAAGCATTCTGTGTCACAGGTTTACCTAGATCCATTACACCACAAAATGTTTCCAGAGGTTCCAGACCTTGACCAATTGATCGCATAGCATATACAATTCGTCTGTTTAATTCAGGAACATTTTTGTGTTCACCAATCAACTTTGAATTGTTTTCTGTTTTTAAACTGCACTTTTCACATTTCAAAGAAATTGTTGAAAATAATCCAAAGGGTTTTCTCTGAGAAATATTGAAAGAATTACAACACAATTTGCACATTACACTCTCTTTCAAAAATGTAAACAATATGTCTTTATCCATTAATATATCCAGACAATGTCAGTATCATATTCATTAAACAATGTGTTGTTAAGTAGTTTCTCGGATGCACTTTCTACATGAGTATATGGTATTTCAATATGAGTATTATGGTCATCACCTGATAAAAAAAAAAAAAAAAAACCTTTTTTCAGAAGTTCAGATCTGATATTCCTGTAACGGTTACCGTGAAAGCGACGTTTTTTAGCTCGCTTCCCAGAAGCCCTTTTATTATTTGCCATCACAAATATAATCTATAAATATATTTATTGTTACATCCAAAAGACTAATGCAAAATCAAAAATTCAATGTACACCAAATAACTACTGCAAACATCGATGTAACTTTGCAGAGTCAAACAACGTAATACTAGCTTACGGAAACATTTAGAACAAGTATTAAGTTGAGGAGAAGAATTGCTACTGCTTGCTGATGAAATAAAAATAAGATTTTCAATCTAGAATATAGTGGCTAGGACATCTGTGAAAAAAGGAACGTGTCTCTTTAAATGTTTGTTTACATACGTCATGAAGGATGTTTTTCGTGCCAGTGACCTTTACGGTTTTAATGCTTTTTCCTAAACTATACCGAATATTTTAACACTTTTTTTTTAAAACTGCGCAGACCGTTCAAAATAAAACATATATGTTTTCAAAAAATCGATTATTTTGAGGGTTTAAAGGTAGTGAGAAGATTATTTAATTAAATAATCAAAGTGCTTTGAAACAGTAGAAAAGTAAAAGTTTCTCTTATATGTTTTTAATTTAAATATTAATGATGATGATATAATCATGAATGAAATGACTCTGCTTCGACGTGACCCAAAAATAAATATTTAAAAAATAAACATAAAATAAACATTAAAAGAAAACCACTACATAAAAACACCACAAAAGGCATTGGGGAATTAAAAGCAATGTGCTGAATAAAATTCATAATAGACTCAAAGTTGCTAAACATTTTTGTAAACAGAAAGAAACGTGTTATATTCTTAGTAAATTACTTCGAGTCAAAATGTTTAAAGAAATTAATTAAAAGTAAAACCTTTCTAATAACGTTGTAGAGTCATTAGTTATTTTGATGCTGGAGGCGTGAAAACTGAGGAATGCTCTCGCCGAGACTGAAAAGTTCGACCTCTCGAATACGCGCCGAGCGTGCTGACCATTACATCACGAAGGCATGCTAAGAAGGCGGGAGAATTATCTAATATATTCCCCGTTTTAAAAGGGTGACTGGGGGTTAGGGAACCCAATTGCCAAATCATGGTCCAATTAGTAGGTTTCCATCAAAGTTATGCTCGTAGTATTTTAGAACTAATGAATTTTTTTAAATATATACCAAATAAAGGAAACTAATATTACTCGTATGGTATATTAAAAGATACTAAAAAAATACTCTACTTTGAAGGGTTGCTCGTATAAAAAGAACAACGTTTAATAACATGTAATAAATTAAAAAATAAGAAAACTCACTTTACTTTCGGTTTCACAAGAAATAATAACCACATGAAAACTTATTTATTTTTTTAAAGTAAATTAAACAGCCCTCCTTGAGGCTTTTTCAACCATTCTTCCATGCATTACATGGACAAGACAACAACGACAAATGAACGAGCCATACTCAGAAAAATAACTGTGGGACTTGCTCATAAATGTGCAAAATAAGGTAACACATTTCTTTTATTTATTTTTTAAGAGTAAAAGAATTATCGAAAATAACTTTGAATGTGTTGATAAATACTCAAAATAAGGTAAAAAAAAATGCTGTTATTCATTTTTTAACAGTGAATGAAGGAGATGCACACAGAAAGCGAAAATAAGCGCGAATTTGCCCATAAATGGTCAAAATAAGGTAAAACAGTTCTGTTATTTGTTTTTTAACAGTAAATAAATGATTCATACTCAGAAAGCGAAAATAACTGTGGATTTGTCCATAAATAAGCAAACTAAGGTAAATAATTTTTCTTATTTATTTTTTGATAGTAAATGAATGAGCCATACTCAGAAGCGAACTTAACTGTAGATTTGCCCTAAATGAATAAAATATGGTAAGGAATTCCTTAATTATAATCTAAACATTGCGCGGATTACAACATCGAACTTCGAAAGTTCCAGAATGAGAAAATAATGCCCGAGAATTGTTTTGTTGCACATTTTTTTTAAACAGCTGATGCTTAAATGTTTCTTGGAAGATAAGAAATTGGTATGTTTTGGGTTTCATTCTCTGGCTTCAGCCTTGCGCGCAGAGAACACGATAATCCCCACACCCTATCATCGCTAAGAGGATTGGAAGTGACACAATCCTCATGTCCCGACAATCTCAACCAAACTACCAGAATACCCTCGGGGTAGATGGAATGGCCGCTGGCTTCACATTACTTCATTAAGCTCCCTATTGTTTTCTCACATCTGTTTGGATTCTTCATTATGAACCGAACTCCTTAGGGAAAATTCGTTGTATTCACTTGCTCAGGGACAACTGTGATTTAATCTGCTGATTCTTTTATTTTATTGGATAAAATAAGACTATTTTAGGCTATAACTGTTTCAAACTGCTGCAACCATTAAACCTGCTATTTGCTGTAACACGATGCTTCTAGGTTTGTAACAGTAATCTTGCATGCCTTTTAGATGATCGGTTGAAATGTGATCGGCTGTTTCATTATCTCTAAAACAAAAGCTATACCCAAACATTAATTATTTAGAAAAGGCATTTTTTAACTAATTAATAATTAGTTTTTGATTATATGTTTTTTTAAAAAATATAATGTATGCAAAATTCCTCCTTTGTGGTTTTTTTCTTATAGTTACAAAAGATAATGTTTTCATTTGTAGAAAATCACGTCCTAGCAAAATGGTAAATTGATTTAATACTGGTTCACATAGTATAAAGCTTCTACTTAGTTTGTACTACTTATTTTGCATATATTTACATACTGACGGGATTCGGACCTCGAACCGAACTACCAGTGTTCAGCATCTTTACCGTTCGGCTTCTGATGGGCCCTCTAAAAAAATAATGAAGCAACTTAATAGCGATACAATTAGCTCTGCATATTAATGTAAAACACTGTTACTTAAGTGGAGGCAATAATAACTGCACTTCGGAGGTAGAGAAAAGGAATAAAATCCCAAAGTTGTTATCACTAGTTAATAATTATTAGTCTAAATAGGTTGAAATATTTTTTTAGTTCAAATCTATCTGGGCTGGATAAGAAGTAAAGTAAGTTGATAGTAATACAACTGAATGTTTCCTAATACAATATTACAAGATTTATTTCTAATTCCACATACGTTTCTAATACTTTAGTAATTGGTTATCTACTATAATGAATGTAAAATATACAGTTTTGAGTTTTTTACCTTAAAACTATATATGATACATTACCGCATATATTTCAGATAAAAAGCAGATAAATTTCACTACTTCATTTATTCTAAAACTCAAAAGACGCTTCAAGTAAGTTAGAAGTATTAAAGGATATGGACATTTTATTTCTGAATGAGGAAAACGTTGGAAAGAACACCCCTTGTTGCATCAACCAAAGTTTAAATGAAAGTAATTATTGACACTTTGAAAAAAAAAGTGTTTAGAATCTGAGAAACATTCTGTATAACTTGTAGTTGACGCTGATCTTATTCACTTATTTAAGTTGTCAGAACCTCTCTTAAATTTTAAATCAAATAATTTACTTACTTTCAAGGAATTCTGAGCTAATTATATCAAAGAGCGTAGAGAGAGTTTCATTTTAAAAAGAATGAAAAAAATATTTCTGAATTAAATTTCAAGTGACGAACATTAATATGTTAGTTTTTCGAAATTAAAAAGTTCTTTCATTTCATGCAAAGTGATCGTAGTTAAATTTATATATTCAGTTTTCTTTAAGTTTACTTTTTTATCTTTCTAACAATTTGTATTTAGTGAATTAAAGTATGGAACCAACACAAATGTAAAATAAATAAATAAAAAGTCTTAAAGCGTTCAGATTTTATATTACTCCCAAAGCGTTCGTTTGACGTTTTGTGCGTTACCTTTATTTATTGGCTCACTAGCAGCCGAGCGGTAAAGTCGCTGAACACTGGTAGTTCGGTGTGAGGTTCGAATCCCACGAACGGGCTGGCTGTATGGGTGTTTTGTGGTTTTCCCCATGTGTAACGTGTATGCGAGCCAGTTTCCCTCAGAAAGTCCTCCACGAAGGCATCCCTCTCCTTAGGCAGATAGCCCTAGTGTGTTTTCCCATAATTAAATACACCACCACACCACACCTTTATTTATTAAATATCATGTTCTTTTCATTTAAACTACATAATTCAATTCGACTGAAATATTGCAAAATAATTTTAAAACGAGGATATCTTTATTTAGAATTTTAGAATCACAATCTCGCGCGATGGAGATAAAAATATATTTTTCTTACAGTATTGCCATTGCTCGCTTTGAAATCGTTGAGTTTGTTACTCAAAAACTCATAAGTGCTTTACAAAATATGAAATAGATAGTAAAACAAATTCCAACTTCCAAATTTGAGCTTTCAGATCACCATATTCAGGTGTAGACGTATGTTATTCAAAATTTGATGGCTCTAGGTATACCATTGTTTTATCACAATGCGAGAAACATACATACATTTACGCAGAATCATCATTAATTTTTAAAGATAATACAGGACGATAAGATTTGGTGGCAACAATTTTGAAAAGTGAAACGCCGTTTGTAGTGAAAAGCCACAAAATGCCAAATCGAAATTAATAGCCCTTCTCAGCTAACACCCTTTGAGCTAAAATTTGGGGTATTCATTGTGTTATCGAAAATAAAATGGCCGGTTTTAAGAATGATTTACAAAGAAGAAAGTGAAGTGAAGAATACATTCTTAATCAAAGTAATTCCAAAGAACTCCATTACTGCCAACGCATAGCAAGTTCATTTACACCAAGGTTGTAAAAATCAAACTGTTTGCAAGTAATGAAATCCCCTACTAACCGATAAATTCATGCATCCTTAGCAAAGCATTTCGTGAGCAAAAAAAAAATTCAAATTCCGGTAAAAGAATGGTAATCTCTAGACTTAAATATCAGCAGAGTATGGGAGATGATTTTTCGTAACTACGAATTCAAAATTTTCATCAATCGGATGGTTAAGATTGTCATAAGTGGCTGGGCGATATCCTGAAGCTTGCCTAATTCTGTTCAGTATCGAATTTCATTTATCCTTTCATCTTGCAAAAGGAATTAGTAATGAAAATATCAGCAGAAGATACCATACAGTAAATAACATCTTTCCTGGACGTAAAAGTGATTTTGTAGCTATTTCCTGAAGGATTCACTCGCCGTCACTCCCACGGATATGTATGCTTGTTGCAGAAAGTCCTCTCATTTGCAATCATATTTTGTAAAATGACTTTTCTCTTTTTACCTCTTCTTAACGCCTTGACTGCCTGTATTCGGCTGATAGTAAAAATTACGATATCAAATTTTCTTTCTTCGTTATCAACCAGTTCTTGTAAATATGATCCGTAGTATCGACACCACATTTATTAAGACACAATAACCCGCCGAATAAATACTAATTCAGAAGTCAAACAACAAAAATCACTTATTTACGTTTGGTTTCACCAACAGATGGCGCCACTTGCTTATTCTTGTCCAGGCTTTCTTATCTTATCTAATCATTATTTCCTATCTGGTTCATTTGGGGTTTTGCAGCTGAAGATGGTGGTTCGGTAAAACCATCGAAACTAGTCCTGTGAAAATTTGGTAAATATAACGCTGATTTTTGTTGTTTGACTTCTGAACCACGTTTATTATCACTTCATTTATTAGTATTCGAATCAGAATCTAAAGATGTAATTTTGTTTATAACTACCTTTCTGAAAAATATCGACTGTTCCTCATTGCTGCTATTAGAATTTTTGTAAGCCTCGCAACAAGTTTCTAATTAACTGCTATATGATTCACTTACAAATTCCTCGTTCATCTTCTTTAGATATTGTAAAAATACTGGGCAACAATTTAACACCCTAAAACTTTCAACCATTTATCACTACAAAATAGTATTTGCGAAGGAAGAAATAATTTCCGAATTTCACACCCTTTTTTAGACACTTCGTTCTTGAGGAACGATTTTAAACTGAATGCGCATCTCAAAAAGTTTTGTTCTATAATATTCTAAACTTCTAAGATCGGAAACAATCGACACTTGGCATAGCAGCGCTCGTGTCTCAAAATAGATTTTCTTATAAACTGGCGTGGCAGTCAACGTGTTAAGAGAGAGTCTTAAATTTCCTTGAATGCTTTACCATCATCCAAATAATTCAATCCAGCACAAGAATAGATCCATCTCCGCACATGTTTTCTTGCGTATAGCTCACTGTGCCTTTATGCAGTTAGTATCTTCTTGTTTAGAAGAAGTATCATTTTGCTGAATTATTGTGAGAAGCTATGTTCTGGTACAAATCGTTCATTATTTTCCAGTTATGAACTGGCACATTTTAAAAATAAATATTTTTCTTATTGCATACAGCTAATATATCTTGCTATTTTTGTTAATTCATTATGGAATTAAATTAGCTCTTGTGAATATTCAACTATATTAATAATTGTTAATGAAATAATTCTCATGTTTCTATAGTAAAAAGAATCCCATCAACTACATACAGTTTTATTACAACTGCAGAAGACACTAGTCGAGTAAGAACCCACAAAAGTTCTCAAAACATCAGTGCACTTTCGTAAAATTATTAAGTTCCATTATGTTAATCTTAATAGTTATTATTTAGATCTTTACTTACACTTCTCCATTCCGTTCCCCTACCAGAATGCAAATTAGGTTTGAGAGTATTTAAGGCGATGCTTCTTTTTTTTTTTTTTTTTTTTTTTTTTTTTTGGATTTGTAAGACTGAGTGTGTTCCTGCATCTCGATGCCACGTTACTAGGTTTCATTAGCTGTGATAAGAATTAAATTCCTCGGCTTTGCAGTATAGCTGTAGACATTTAAATTTCTATACCAATGAGAAGTTTTGAACCAACTTCGTTTTAAATCTGTTATGTAGGCCTTGGCTACTAGACTTCGTTTTAAATTTGAAATTGAGTTTTATTTTAAGATAATCATTAAAAGTGGTGGTTGGTTTGTAAGCAGAAGACGTGCATTTTGTGGTCCAGTTCTGATTTAATAGAAAGGTTCGTTAAACCGTCTTAAGACTTTACAGTTCTTTTCAGACACAGGGATGATTCGCTCAAGTCTGTCAGGCATTTGATACACGTTTATTCTACCAAAGAATACCAAGCTCATGTTATGTCCAACTTGTTATGAGCACTTCTTCGTCAAATAACCACGAAGTTTCAAAAATTAGAGCTGATGTGAAATACTAACACAATCTCTGACTGAGACTTAATTTCTTCTCACGACTGTTTTCAAACTGTTACGGTTTTTCATTTTAACAAGTTATATAGCTCTTAAATATTTGGTTATACTGTAATTGCCTCCTTGTAGTTGTCTACGTTTGTCTGATATTTCTCTCTGCGAATAGGTTTTTGGAGAACTTGATGTATTTTCTAAAAAACTGCACTATAAGAACATTTAAAATATACATCAGATCTTATATTAATCCACTTTCCTGAGTCTTTGGTATTCAGTTAGTGTCTTCTATATATGTTTTGAAATTGGTTTGTTTCTTTTATTTTCCTATAATTTATTAATCTGGTTTTAAGATTTTATTAAATGTATTGCATATTTACAGTTGAAAGGTATTTCCCCCGCCTTCTTAGCATGCCTTCGTGGTGTAGTGGTCAGCACTCTCGATGCGAAATCGAGAGGTCCGTGGTGAATGAAGATTCGTCATTACCAGTATTTGGCAACTGGGTACCCTGAAATCCCAGTCGTTCTTTAAAAGTGGGATTATATATGGTATTTTTCCCGCTTTCTTAGCATGCTTTGTAATGTAGTGGTCAGCATGCTCGACGTGGATTCGAGAGGTCCGTGGTTCGAGCACCGGCGAGGGCATTGCTCAATTTTCATGTCCCCTGCGTCTAAATAACCTAATATCTCTAGAAGTTAATAGAATTACTTTGTTTTTTCACTTGATTTAATATATTAGTAATTTTGTTTTCGATTGATAGATAATATACTCCTAAATTTTCAAAGAATATAAAAAAATATGAAACATATAATTTTGGAATAACAGAGCTCTTTGAACAGCAGACCTAAATCTCAATACTTTCCAATGATCAGCTCTTAACAGAACATTACGTTTCTCTTTATTAATAATACGTGTTAATAAATAAAAACTGAAAAAATATTACATTCCTTTAAATAGTGAAATTTTATTCGCTTACAATGTGATGTTAGTTTCAAATTTATGTTCTTTTCTTAATTAAGGCGTTACTAAATTTCATTTAGTTCACAATATTCGCTTCAAACTGTAAAATATTATTTACCATAAAACGTAATATTCGTCCTATTATTGCCAAACTGAAACTACAAAATTGGAAAATCAAGGACTCAGTCGTTTTACAGCTCTGACAAGAGACGCTAAATTATTATTCTCATACGCTTCGGAATGTTACATATATGTTGTCTCTAAAATATATTTTGCTAATAGAAAAAGCAATATATGAAGTAAAGAATTCATAGAATAAAAATTAATGCAATATCAGAACTGAAATGCATTTTAGAACGTCTATGTAACTAAGAAATAATTAAGGTCTAAATTTTAATTCGATATAACATTTCTCTTTATATACTAATTTGCAGTGAAAATAAATGAGAGTTAAAGCTGCTATGCATTGTAAGAATAAATGCATTTGGAGCAATAGGTAAAACAGTATAAGCATACTGCATGTGTAACCAACGTTTTGAATTTCAGTCAAAACATGGAACACCGGTAATCAATAAAATGTGAAACATAGTGTGCTTTTTAAGAATCTTTATTAACAGGTTCATTTATGAATGCTTTTAAGTCTTAAATTGTCTAACTTTAAATGGGCATACCTCTCTTGTTTACAGAATCAAGAGTTTAACGTGAACATTATGTTGATAACAATAGTTCTACGTATATTAACTAGCAAACAAGTCGATCACCACCTAAAAATGACAAGTAGCTGTCATGAAAAAAACGTCATGCAGAAAGACTCCAATGTGCACATACATTTCATTATATGCTAGAAATAAAATACTTATAGAAACATATGAGTAATCCCAAGTTTTCAACAACAACGGATTTGGTAGTCAAAGTAATGCTCGTATACCATTGCTTATATGTATGTGAGTAGTGGATTGAGCAGGGCATTTACCGAGCTGGACCATCTAAAGTAGTATAGATAGAGTGACAGAAGAAATAAAGCTTTCAGTTGCTTGGCGATGATGGGCACATTACAGATAAGCCTGAATCACATGAAGCATAGCGCCTAACCGGTGTAGTAGTTAGCGTCCCTGACTTCTGTGCCGAAGGGTCCGGGTCCGAATTCCGGAGAGGGTATGGATGTTTGTAAATGAAATGTATAGTGCCCGTGCGGCATGGGGGCACTCTAAATATGTGGCAAGTCGAAAATCCTGTCGAGGGGTTAGTGGTAGAGGAAAGGGGGTGCGAGACCGTCGGATCCGTCCCACCTGGGGGGTGCTCTCCATCAAACATTTTGGGGGCGCAGAACTGAGCTAAATCGCCCTCTCACCTGTAAGTTACTGAAAGTTGTCGCCAACGATAGGCGTAAACTTACGCTCCCTGCCACGAGGAAGTTCGTGGGCTTGGACTAACTATAGGTCAGACAAGTGAGCATTAGCAATAACATCATAAAGTATGGCCCTTCATGTCTGACGCTGCGTCGCAGCCATACGGTAATGTCAGAGTCTTTCAGTTTAAAAAACAGAAAAGAAGATGTTTCAAATTGTTAGAGTTCTAAGGATTCGTAGAAGCTAACTTTAATTTTCAGTTAGACAGTGGATGGCAATGAACGAAGTCATTTTGAAATATCTGCAGCTGTATATTTTATTTAGCAGGAACACCGACATTAATGTTCGAATCAAGTGACACATGTAGCGTCACAAATTTTAATTGATATAGAAGCTGATTATAATCCTCTATGAGTTGTACAAATTCTTACATTTTTAGTCTTATATTTTTAAATTGAATGTTATGCAGAATTTAATGTACACAAAATAAGAGAAAGGGGCATAGATTTCGAGGTTTCTTTAATAGGATTAATCAGTTATTTTACGTTTTGGATCTGTACTGTCACTTCTCTCTTTCCGTCTTCCTGCCAGAATGCAAATTTAGTTCATTTTAATTAGGGTATTTAAAGCGAGATGGCCACGTTACTAGGTTGCTGTTTTAGATAAGAGTTCTTGTCTTCGGACTTGCATTATAATTACCGATAGCTAAATTCCAGGCCAGTTTAGTTCTGAGTCAACTTCGCACTAAATTGGCTATGTAGCCTCTACTAATTCATTCAAATTTAAGTTTTAGAACTTACCACGTTAGTTTCTCACCATAAATGCTGGTGGAGTTGTGAGAACAAGGAGTGCCTTCTGTTCATCTTTAATTTATTGTCAATAAATGGGTGTTTACACTCTTTCCAAGAATCAGCTGTTTTTAGACTTAGCGATAAGTCACTACCAGTCTATCAAAAGTTTGGTTACAGTTCTCAACAATGAAAGATTTTAAACTCATTAAGATTAATCAGAAAAGTGTTCTAATAGTAAAGTAAAAACAAACTTTAGCAAAAGTTTAAATCACGTTGAACAGTCACAAATAAATAAAAAACTGAAGACTGGGGGTGCTCTCCATCAAACATTTTGGGGGCGCAGAACTGAGCTAAATCGCCCTCTCACCTGTAAGTTACTGAAGGTTGTTGCCAACGGTAGGCGTAAACTTACACTCCCTGCCACGAGGAAGTTCGTGGGCTTGGACTAACTATAGGTCAGACAAGTGAGCATTAGCAACAACATCATAAAGTATGGCCCTCCATGTCTGACGCTGCGTCGCAGCCATACGGTAATGTCAGAGTGCCTTTCTGTTCATCTTTAATTTATTTTCAATAAATGGGTGTTTACACTCTTTCCAAGAATCAGCTGTTTTTAGACTTAGCGATAAGTCGCTACCAGTCTATCAAAGGTTAAATTAAAGTATGGAACCCAGTGAATTGCTCATTTTCAATGAGTTCATGAGAGTTAAAGCTGCTACGCAAAGCTCGTACATACTGTTAATTCTAAGATTTTATTTTAACATATTTATTAATTAATTTGAAATAAAGAACTAAGCTCAAAATAAAATGCATGACTTATATTAATGACAATGAATTAAATATCTTTATATTATGATAATAAAAGTACAATAAGTAAATACTAGATCTGCAAATTTTAATTTAACCTACGGCAAAAGCATTTTCCAAATACATTTAAGATGATATTTTTACTTGAAATTAAATCTGACAAACAATAAACGGATTTGGTGCTTCTCGCCTGTTTAATGGCCACATTCACGAACAATACCCTAAGCACAAAGTATTTCACAAAAACTTCAGTTTAAGAGCACATGAAATAAAAAACAAAGTCTTTTTAAATAAAAAGTGTATTCTCCTAATTATTTTGAACCTTGTTAAACTGAAACAAGTCATTCATTTTTCGTACGACAAGGCTTATTCCCTGGTGCACAATAATATTAGAATCGAAATCTCCATCAAAATCTTATAAATCATCTCGTTCCATTGTGAATTCCAACTCATTCCCAATGCTTTGATTTTCACTTAAGCGTAATCGATTCCGCACCGCAAGGAATTATAGGTTAAAACGGATAAACAAACAAATGAATTCCGGGCAGAATCATCGCGAGAGAATTAACGGCCGTTTGCGCTTCACCGGAAATCCTTTAACAATGGGAAACCCCAAGACAAATAGACTCCGCATGCAATGCTTGCATAATACAAGACCGCTGTGAGATCCACAGTGATATAAGTGCTGGATTGTTTCATCATAGCCTGGTTTCTGTTAGTCTGCGAAGAATTCTGTCCATTTAAAATTATGCATATATTTTTTTGCTATGAGAGTTATATAAAAATCATCACAGAGTTTGATTTCTAACACCAGGTCTATAAAAAGCCTGAAATAATTCGATAATTAATAAATTCATATTACCATCATACTTCGCTAATTCATATTACCATGTTTGAAAATACGATATTATAGAACTAATATCTCTTACGTGGAAAGAAAACGGATTAATTTCTGAACGAGCTTGATCAAAGAACAGCCGATTATTAAAGGCTTTATTAAAAAAATTAATAATTAGTGTATGTTTCCTTGCGATTGTTTAATAGTAAGCATTGCCAGCTGGTAACCCGAATCAACATAATATGGCTTGTTGACATTTGAATCGAAATTTTTGATACGCTAAATAAAATACTGAAATGTTCAATTCAAAATGAGTCATAACTTTTTGGATAATTTGAAATGTCTATTATTAACGAACTTATTAACGAAGCAAAGAAATCTGCATCAAAGATATAGGAAAGAAATGGTTGTATTTATAACTATAAACGAGTAACGCGAACGAGAAGGTAGCGACATCTGTCTGCACAAATGGAAATGGAAATTAAAAAGTTAATATAATTTTAAGAGCTTTAGGAAATACTGGATTGGAATTAAAGTCCTAGACTAAGCAAGAGAAATATTCGTAAATGTAAAACGCTTCAAGAAAATCTAATTCACCAGTGGAAGAAGCTTTATCTCTCTCTTTCTATAAAGAAGAAATCTGTTTGTGTGTTCCCTTGCAATTAACTCAGTTACTACTATAAGCTATCGTCACCAAACTTTCTACAATTCTTTCCTGGGTCCTAGAAAATGTCGACATCCATTTTGTTTACCTCCAGAAAACAAAAATTGCTAAAATCAGAAATATTTATTAAAAACTTAGAAAACTTTAAATTTCGCCCTCATTTTTCCGAGTGGTAGCAGTCTCGCACGCTGGAGATAAAAATCTGCTTTATTTCGAGAAGTGTTGCCACTGTTCGCTTTCAAATCCTAGAGTTTGCTAATAAAAAATTTCTAAGTTTTACGATGAAATAAAAATAACATTGCCAAGCATTAAATGCATTATTCTCAATTCCAAAAATTCGTGGGAAGCCATTTCGACTGTTACCATCCTCGTACGACTTATGCACGACTGTATGTAGCTCGTACGAGATATTAATTAAAAACTCTGAAAACACTAATTTTCGCACTAATTTTTGTTGCAACAGTCCGGCGCGTTGGAGATAAAAATGATTTATTTCGAAAAGTGTTGCTACTGTTTGTTGGCTTTCAAATCGTACAGTATTAAGACACAATAACACTCCGAATAAATACTTATTCAGTCAAACAACAAAAATCAGCGTTATATTTACAAAATTTTCACAGGACTAATCTAATAATTATTTCCTATCTTGTTCATTTGCGGTTTTGCAGCTGAAGATGGTGGTTCGGTAAAACCATCGAAACTTGTCCTGTGAAAATTTTGTAAATATAACGCTGATTTTTGTTGTTTGACTTCTGAATTAGTATCGTACAGTATGTTATTAAAAAATTTGTACGTTTCACGAAATCTATATATATATATAAAGAATAATGTGTGTTTGTTCGTTCGCGGCATTGATTTTTGATCAACTTTGATCAAGATTTTGCCACATTTAATCGACTAAAATTGAATGATGAAATAATGGAACTGAATGATGAAATATTAGTAGGAACTTGAGCTTCTATAACTATTTGACTAGAAAGACGAAAATCATTAAAAATTGCGTGCCATATGGCATTGTTGCCGATATAATGAGAGAGAACTTTATTTTTCTATAGAAAGTTTTCATGTGAGTTCCATATCCCATGAGTGTGAAAAAGTGTATGACTACGAATCATATTTTTTGCTTCGTTATTAGAGAAGGATTACAGCGGTATCGTTCTCTCTGATGTTAAATGCATTACTCTCAATCTAACGTAACTGGCATCGAGTACTTCCGCTAGTAATGCATATACAATCGCAGATCTATTTTATAATTACTAATGCTTCTAAAGGGCAAAATAATATTTCTAATAAAGTCGCTTTACAATAAAAGCATTGAATAACACTACCGGATGAAAATCATCTCATTCATTAAGGGAAGCAGATATAATTAAAGAAGTCGAAATTTACTGCAATAAAAATTCCAGTCATTAAGCAATTTCATCAAGCAAAAATAAATAATTTGGTTATTTAAATTAATTCTTTAATCCTAAGTATAAATTTCATGACCACCTACTGAATAGTTTCTTATTAAAATATGTGTAATTTATCATGGAAATGCAAATAAAATGTGGGTTCCCTATCGCATCAAACTGAAAAATATATGACTATGAATCGTATTTCTTTCATTGTTATTACAGAAGGATTACAGTGGTATCGTTCTTTCTGTTGTTAGATACATTGTTAGTTGTTAGATATTCTGTTGTTAGATACATACGCAGAACCAAAAATCAAAATTGTGATTAAAATTTAAACTACGATTAGCTATCAAATAATCGTTAACTTCGCTTTTCGGTACGTAAGATTCGTATTCCGTGATACAAAACTTTACGCTGTTTTAGTTTGGCCAATACATCTCAAACCACACTAAGAAGTTATGCTTCAAATTCCTCAAAAGTTAAAGTAAGAAATGAAATATTTAAGAAAGAAACCACAGATTTTATTGATAGATGAGAAAATGATTTCAAATAAAATTTCTGAAAAATTTGTGCAGTTTTATAATTGATAGAAGGATAAAATGTAAGCAGAGGTTTTTAATGTTTTTCTAACTTGAAAATTGAAATTCTGGGGACGCCAGGCAATTTTGTAGCAGACGGCAGAACACAATGGCAGCACGACACAGTTCTTAATGCTATTTCTAATAAAAGGATATCTTCTTCAAAGGCAAGATGAAAATTTTTAAAGATTTTATCAATGACCATGAGCCAAAATAATTGGCACATATCATGTTTATGATTAAAAGACTGATTCTTAATGATTGTTATCAGCAGGCAAATAAAACATGCAAAAAACAGATATTTAAAAAAAATCTTTTAATATTTCCTCTATCAGGTTCAATGTTCCTTCCTACCTTCTTCGGGAACATACAAGGACCTGACTCGGAACAGAGAGCTTACTAAAGCTATGTTCACTAATTGTGGTAAGTAGACAGGATACACATGAAGGGTATACAAAACCCTTTATTTTTCTCTATATACAATAATTTCCGTACTTCGGAATACACTGACCCGCCACTTGGGGTCTAACGTAAAAGTATAAAAATAAAACTAAACTCTAATTTAACTTTAAACTAATAAACGTGGAAGATTGGCCTTATATTAACAGGAAGGCGTATGTAGTACAGATAACTGAGAACACTACAATACGTTTAAAAGTTATCAAGAGGATTAAAACCTCTGGCCTGGAAGGCAACAAGCAACTGCGTAACTTCTAAGGTAAGCGGCCTGCTTCGAACTCACTGCTTCCTCTCTCTCGCTTGGCAAAAAGCCACAACTTAAATACTTGGCGTTCGCCAGACAACTTTGCATAAAAACCTTAACGCTTATAATTCTGGCCGGAAGTAGAAAATAAGAAGTGATAGTAAAGATTCAAAATAAAAATAAATGTTAGTAAAACTTAAGATCCTTACATACTTCCCGCCAGAGTTAATTAGTTTGAAACTGAGGTCTAAAACGACCTTGTTGAAAACTTTTAGCTCTAGAATCTAACGCGAGGCCAATCTTTTACAAACATACTTCGCTAGAAACTAGAAATTTAAAAGAAAGAAATTTGTTTTTTTTTACAATAGCAGCTCTCAGGATATACAACAATTTTGTTTTCATCTGTACTGCATCTAAACAGGAGCTTTTATTCAATTCTGGTTCCTTCCAGAGATCTGGAAGGAAAACTAGTTTAATGAAATGTTACACAATGAAATGGCAAGTAACATATAATTATACTTCTCTTAACATTCTTATTTCATTCATGACTATTTTAATTATCTCTCCCCGTGCTCTCTGACATGTGTTGTAAAAGAACACCAAACACGAATGTGTTTCTGTCTACGTGTTCCACACTTCCTCCTACAATCAAAACACTAACGTGTTAAAATTCAACATAACCAGACCTCTTAACACACCCTAATTTCAACTCTAAACCCTGAGGTACTATTCCGAAAGTGTCTAACTCTAAAGTGTAGCGTCAGAGAGCCTAACTACATCATTCAACCTTTAACACATATTCTCCATGCTTTAGTCTTTTTACAGTCACACGAATAAAAAAAAATTTTAGCATTCACTTTTACCATATCACGGTATTTCTTAACATTTAAAATAACAGTTCACATTGTATATAAGAACATATCAACATGCCGTTAATTTTACACATTTGAAAACATACATTAGTAGTACATTGTTAACTTCTATTCTTTTCAAAGCAAGTGCCAATTCTTTCTACGTTGAAATACTACATTTCAAAAAGTCTTTCAGACTAAAACTTCTTTCTTGCCAGAATGTTTTAAATAATATTTATACAATAACTTTTTTTTTTTCAATATTTAAGTCTTTACACAACGCTATTATACATCAACTTTAGTTTTACGCGCGAGTAATTTAAAAACATAATACGAAAATCGGTAACAACTCATTTCTCGCCCTTTTGGCGATAAAGGTAGACCTCGCATGAGGTAAAACTTCTTGAAATCTGCCACTTGCAGTAAGAATGAAAGATTAACTTAAGTTTGCAAAGTAACATAAAATTTTACTTATCTTTGTGATATTCGGACATCCTTTTCTGGGCCCAGTCTTTAAAGGTATTGCAGATAGTTGTGTGATTTATCCTCCTTCTTGTACGGGCTCGCCCTTCAGTGCTTTCCTCTGGAAGCTTCCTTTTTTCACCAGTTCGGTCACCCTTGAATACCTTCTTTTTCTCCTCTGCTTGTGGTCTTGGCCGTTTGATGGCAGCTGGTCTTGGCGGAACCGGGAAACTTCTGTCGTGTTCCTGCTTGGACCTCGTTGTTGGCCGTTCAAATTTTCCTTGTAACTTTTCCTCCGCCGCTGATGGCCCTTCCGCAGTTCGGCTACATTTACTGCGGAGAGTCCTGTCGGATGAGTCGATCTCCCGTTTTAGAGCCGGGTTATAGTTGCCGTCATTTCTCCTGGTTCTCTTCACATACGTCGTCCTTCTCCCTTCTTCATTCTGGGGCTGTTCGTTAACTCTCTTTTCTGGACGGTGGAACGGCTTCTTTTTCTTGCTACCTTCAATTTTTCCGCGGGGCAATTTTCTTTTCACTTGCTCCTGCCTCTTATTGGCTTGCCCTTGTACTTGTCGTTTTTCCACCTCTGGAGCTTGTGCCTGCGGTGTCTGCCGTGCCGGATCCTGCAAAAGATCTGAAAATATTTGCATTTTATTACGATCGAAGTAGGGCTTGATTTGATCA
Organism: Stegodyphus dumicola; assembly: GCF_044657685.1. NCBI lineage: Eukaryota > Metazoa > Arthropoda > Arachnida > Araneae > Eresidae > Stegodyphus > Stegodyphus dumicola. Next base: position 103,583,238 of record NC_140770.1, on the reverse strand, counting down.
ATGTTTGCGGAACAGGTTTCACCATTTCTGGCTTTTAACACTACTACAGTGTGAGTTATTTTTCTATAACATATGGTCCTTCAAATCGTGGAAACGATTTGGCAGTTTTATCTTCTGGTGCTGAAGAAAGTGAATGCTTAATTTTTAAAACTTCATCCCCTACTTTATAAGTTACTCCCCGTCGTTTCAAATCATAATAGAGCTTCTGTTTTCTTTGTGCTACTTCCGTATTCTTTTTTGCTTCTTTTATTAGTTTTTCTATATCACCCATTTTAAATTCTGGGGCTCTTTGTTGCACATAAAATAATTTATCTAACGGTGTTATAATCTTTCTGCCTAGAAATAACTCAGCAGGAGTTTTGCCCGTTGTATCATGTTTTGCGGTCCTAAGGGCGAAAGCAAATTCATTGACATAGTTATCCCAGCTTTTATGAAAATTTTTAACATAACTACGGATAATTTTCACTATATTTCTATTGACCTGTTCCGCTATATTTGATTGCGGCCGATACGGGACCATTTTTAAATGACGTATGCCCAGTTTTTGGCACATGTCTTCAAATATATTACTTAAAAATTGAGGACCATTATTCGATATAACTTTTAGGGGCGCCCCGTATTTTAAAATATATTTATTTAAAATAGAATCAGTAACTAATTTCGCGGAGGCTCGTTTTAAGGGAACAATTTCGGTCCATTTACTAAAATGATCAACTATAACAAGGAGATAGCGACTTTTATTTAACTGACTTTTTGGGAAAGGGCCCAATAAATCGATGCCAATTATTTCATTTGGAAATTCGGATTTAATACTATTTAGAAACCCGGCCGGGCGGAAATTAATATAATTAACTGCTTGACATGTTGGGCAGGACTGGACATACGCCCTTGTTAACTTTTGCAGTTCAGGAAAGTAGACTGCCTCGCGTACGCGTTGGATAGTTTTTCGAATACCAGCATGAGAAGCTAAAGGGCTGTCATGGAGCTCCTGCAGGATATTTAATCTAAGACTAGCTGGGATAACAGGTCGAAATTCGTTGTTGGAATTCGTAGTTTTTGTATAAAATAATAGACCATCTATTAGTTCGTAATGGGCCGCCCTATTTCTTATCGCCACAATATCTTGGTGGCTAAAATTTTCAGGATCCTTCAAATACTCATAAATGCTTCCAAACTCAGGATCCTTACCCAGTTCGGTTATTACAGTTTCTCGGGAATTTATTGTACACGCTGTAAGCATTGCCACCTTTACGGTATTTCCTTGTTCGTCTATTTTAATTCTTGATAGGGCATCTGCTACGATATTTTCCTTTCCAGGGGTATGCTTAATTACCAGATTATATTCTTGCAGCTTGAGTGCCCATCTTATTAACCTGGGGGATAAATTTTTCCCTGAGTACAATCTAGTTACCGCCGCATGATCAGAGTACACTGTTATCGTCGCCTTTCCAAAATAGACTCGGAACTTTTGCACTGCTAACAGAACTGCAAGTACCTCACTCTCTGTCGCGGAATAGTTTCTTTGTGTTTGATTTAAAGTTCGGCTAAAAAATGCCACGGGCTGCTGATTTTGCGAAAGTACCGCTCCTACCGCATAATCCGAAGCATCCGCTGAAATTTCTAAATTCTCATCCTTTTCAGGAAATTTCAACACAGGGGCTTGCGTTAATGCTTGTTTTAATTTTTCGAAAGCACTATTGGCTTCGGCCGTCCACGAGAATCTTGCCTTTTTCCTTTTTAATTTTAACAATGGCTCAGCGATAGCCGCAAAATCTTTTATAAAGGACCTATAATATGAACAAGTCCTAGAAAAGAAGAGAGCTTCTTTGCCGTGTTTGGAGTCGGATACTTTTGTACAGCGATTATTTTTGATTCATCTGCCTCGATCCCTTTTTGAGATATTTTGTAACCTAAATAATTTAATTCAGGGGCTGCAAATTTGCACTTTTCGACATTAACTTTTAGACCGGCCTCATTTAATAAAGAAAACACCTGTCTTAAATCCTGTACATGTTGGTCGAGATTATCACTAGTAGAAATGATATCGTCTAAATAGACAAATGTGGACTTTCCAAGAACAGGTCTTAACACAATGTCCATGCATCGCTGAAATGTTGCCGGGGCCCCTGAAAGGCCAAACGGCATACGCAAAAATGCATAAGTGCCAGACTTGGTTATAAAAGCAGTCTTAGGCACGTCCTCAGGCCTGATCCCTATTTGAAAATAACCAGTCGTTAAGTCTACAGTCGTCATAAATTTGGTTGATTTTATGTTCCTTAGAATTTCTTCTATAATCGGTAACGGATATACCGGATATTTAGTTATGGAGTTTAATTTACGGTAATCAATAGCGAATCTCCATCTTTTTGGATGCGTCAAAGGATAGTCATTATTTTTCTTACATAAAACCACCGGGCTAGCATAACTACTTGAGATGGGCGTTATGATCTTTTTACGTAGCATATCGGTAATGTGCCATTCTATAATTTTTTCCTTATTCTTATCATACCGGTATGGTTTTTGACGAACTGGCATTGCATCTCCGGTGTCAATACTATGGTTAGTAACCTGAGTAAATCCTGGAATATCACTAAATAAGGAAGCAAATTCACTTACCACTTGTCGGATTCTATCTTGCTCGTCATTAGGCAGGTGGTCGAGATTTAACCTTGGCGGTTCAACCTTTTCTACACGCACTGGTTTCATCGTCAGCTTAAGAGACGCTTCATTAAAATCCAGTGTAGCTTGTGCGTCTGAAAGAAAGTCTATTCCTAGTATTAAGTGTGCTTGCAAATTCTTTACTATAAAAAACATCACCTTTACTTGTTCGTCCTTGATACGGATGTACAAAGGTACTTTACCTACGCACTTACATTGTTCTCCTTGCGCCGCTAATACTGTTGTATTATCCGCATTATATATGCGGTATTTGCGAAAATACTTTCTAAAAAAGACTTCTGCCACACAGGAACACTGCGCGCCGGTATCCAGGAGTGCGGTGGCAGGGATATTATTTACCAAGACTTCAATCTTCGGAAGAGTTAAATTTTTCACCATTACTGTATTTAACTTGTAGGAAGAGGGGTTTTCGTGGCCTTCGGATTTCCGCACCCTCTCGTCAGCAGAAATCCGTTTTAGTTTAAATTATTTTTCCTTTCCGTGCTTTCCTTCTTTTTCCACTGGCCTTGAGACTTTTTTCCTGGGTTGCTATTGAACTGTCGACGTTCGCCGGCTGTTTTTGAATGCTCGGGTTTCCTTGCCCACTGATTCGCTTTTTCTCCGTAGCCATGTGCTTGAGTTTGCTGTAGTCTTGGCGTACCAAATTGGTTTCGCTGTTGATACTGGCGTCTTCTTTCGACGTCCGCCGTTCTTCTACTTTCAAACTGGATTGCTAGCTCAAATAACCTTTCCAGTGTAGTCGGATTTCTTAATTCAATAAAGTCTTGCACTTGGGGCAGTAACCTCGGCAAAATCACTTGAATTATTTCAGGATCCGGACGGTTTCCATACAAGAGCTTGAAAACGTGAATTTTTCTTAAAATAAAGCTCGAGAGGTTTTCAATTCTTTGTTGATATATACTGAAAAGTTCCGTTTCTAATTTCGCACGATCCCTTACAACATGGAAGGCTTTTAGTAGGGCAGTCTTGAAATTTTCGTAAGTATAGGTGGGACTTCCTGCTTGACCCAAGAGACTTCTGCCTATACATTTGAACCAGTTAAGCGCTTGGCCCCTCAAAGCGCTGGTAGCTAAGGTAACTTTTTGAAACTCGTGCACGGGGTAGAGCATGAAGTGGTCATCCAATTTTTCCAAAAAATTGGTTACCGGTGAGTTTCCACTAAATGACGCTTCTGGTTTCATCGAAGCGCGCATGGTCTGGACGATGTAACCAAATCCTTCCAGGGCGGCAGTTGGCATTTCTGGATTCTGAGCCGTTTCTGCAGGCAGCACAGGTTCTTCTTGAAACTCGGCCATGCTTATTCTTCTTCGTTGGGCGCCACTATCAGGTTCAATGTTCCTTCCTACCTTCTTCGGGAACATACAAGGACCTGACTCGGAACAGAGAGCTTACTAAAGCTATGTTCACTAATTGTGGTAATTAGACAGGATACACATGAAGTGTATACAAAACCCTTTATTTTTCTCTATATACAATAACTTCCGTACTTCGGAATACACTGACCCGCCACTTGGGGTCTAACGTAAAAGTATAAAAATAAAACTAAACTCTAATTTAACTTTAAACTAATAAACGTGGAAGATTGGCCTTATATTAACAGGAAGGCGTATGTAGTACAGATAACTGAGAACACTACAATACGTTTAAAAGTTATCAAGAGGATTAAAACCTCTGGCCTGGAAGGCAACAAGCAACTGCGTAACTTCTAAGGTAAGCGGCCTGCTTCGAACTCCCTGCTTCCTCTCTCTCGCTTGGCAAAAAGCCACAACTTAAATACTTGGCGTTCGCCAGACAACTTTGCATAAAAACCTTAACGCTTATAATTCTGGCCGGAAGTAGAAAATAAGAAGTGATAGTAAAGATTCAAAATAAAAATAAACGTTAGTAAACTTAAGATCCTTACACCTCTAGATCAGCGGTTTTGAACCTTTTGACTAACGCGTATCATCTAAACAAGAATTGGAAACTTTAGTACCATGACTACATTTTTTAATGATTATTTTTCAATTTCTCAATAGAAATATTAAAAATATATCTATTTTTTGTTACTTGCACAACCTATTCGCTATTTTAGTTAAGTATGCACACAATAAAATAATATTAGATTAAAACTTGGTTACTATTTTAAACATCAAAATTTAAGATAGTATCATTAATTTTAAAATTTAGTGTGAAATTTCGGCCTGTTTAAGAGAGATAAATTTCTTTATGAATGGTCTTAATTCCACTTAGCTTTAACCGTAAATTAGGATGCACTTTTAAGTTTTCAAACATAACATGGAAGAAAATCCTTGTTCACAGAAACAGATTATGCAAAAAGGTAATGAAAACAACTTGATAGCTTTATTTGAAAAGCCTTTATATATATATATATATATATATATTTTTTTTTTTTTTTTTTTTTTCAGTTTAGCCGAAAGTTAGCAAGCGTGTTATTTTTGAAAACTTCAGTTAGAGTTCGATCACAGGAAATTTCCATTAATTGTTCTTTTTCTTCAGGAGATTTTTGAATTTTATTGTTAAAAAATACTTCTTTGCGTACATTCTATTTTTCTCTTACTTACCATCACTGGTACGCGTACCACCGGTTGAGAATCGCTGCTCTAGATTATTTACTTCATTTACAAATATGTACCCTTACATAAATTTATAAAACATGCCAGTATCCGGTTCGACACTAAATACCTTGGATAATAGTTAAAAGTACTAAAAATTAGTAAATTAACTACTATTTACCCTTTTCTAAATTATTAATCAAATACTAAACTTTATGCAGCCCCGCATCATCTCATGTTGTCTTTCATAACTAGAGTGATCTCTTGGAAAGTTTTTTGGATCCAAATATCAGGAATCAGACCGATATACAAAGAAAAGTGAGGCAACTGCAATTCCTACCTAATCGCAGAGGAATGAATTCTAATTTTGCCACTATAGCTCCCGGCACTCAGATGGAGATAAATGGCAGCATACGAAGACCGACTCTTAAAAAATAAGTATGTAGACAATTTCTTTATTGCTCAGTTCCAATATCCAGTGTCAGTTCGTTCAATAACTAGAGTCGTACATGCAAGGAAGACATTTTTTAAATGTCCCTCCTGTTGTGGCATTGCAAGGAAACTATTTCTCATTTATATTATTTCCTTTTTCCAAATATCAGATCCGCTGTCTATTTCCAGTAACAGGCTATTTACTATTTTCAGACAGCATCGTTCATTCATTTGCACAGTGTTCTTAGTAAGCTGTAAAATGATTTATATAATTAGAAGCCGAAGAAAATAAGCAGTTTGCTGATTTTTCAATGAGAAGTACTGACTGAAAACGTGTAACCCCATTTCTTTTCGACTCTTATTTTCACGAATATTTTACACAAATCGTGTTTCTGTCAGAAGCCTATCTCTTGATAGACAAGAAACATTTCCACCCTTCCTTTCAAGGAAATTATTTAACTTTAGTTAAAATCTGATAGCTAACATCGAATATCATATTTTTAATGTTTTAGTTTTTATTATATTTTTCAGACTATGATATATTGCTTAGTCATCGAATTGTTTGCCAAATTAAAAAAAAATCTTGAGTAAAGGATGAGTAATTTTTGGTATAATCACATTTGTTGGAAAGCAAGGGAATGTTTGTTTCCAATTACATATAATTACATTTGCAATGAATGTTTATTTTCAATTACATATAATCAAGGTTCAACTATTTTTGTTGCAAAGGAATACATTCTGCTATAAATCTGTATATTTTAATGACTTGCACATCAAATGTCACAATCACCCACAGTTCTACTTTGGCTAGTCGGCATTCTAAATACTCTATAACAGGTAATCTGCCATTTGGCAGCTCATACAAATTATATCATGTTGTTCAACTTATTAAGTGACCATTTTCTTCAATACCGCTTTCCGTGCAGAGTTGCATTGTTGTCCACTTTGCTAACAAAGAATGCTGCATGCTCTTTTATCCATTCTGGCATATCCATTTTAATTGACGTCGAATTAATATATGTTGCCCTAAACATTCGTTCCGAAAAAAAAAAGTAATACGTCCAGAATGCAGTTAAAATCCTGGAAATAAAAATTAAATAAATTAATGGATTTATGAATTTAGAACTGTAGTTAGAGTAAATTTACAGTTATGCACATGTTAGTGTAGAAAAATAATTTTAAGTTAATATGATATTTAAAAAACTGAATTAAACAAATAATATTTTTTTACCATTTTACAGTAATAATTCTACCAAGCAGATTTGTATCCGAGATTTTATTTCTTCTTGTATATTTGATTTTATATATACGTAGCATTCTGTCACAATTACAATTAACCATATAAGATAATTTTGGAAATTTTAATAAAGATAATTTTGGAAATTTTGGAAGTTAAGCCAAATTATCAGTTTAAATATTGCAAATTATTTGTAAAATGCGACTATTGCGTTAAGCACTAAAAATCCACTAAAAATAAAAGATCCATTAAAAATAAAATAATTTTTTTTTTTTTTTTTTTTTTCCTTCTTTATGGCAGAGAGGAAAGTTAAGCAACTGTGAAAGAATTTCTTTCGGAATTGTACTCAAGGTAAATGATGATTACGCGTGATGAAGAATCAAAGCCAGTATTGCATAGGACAGTTCCGAAGACACGTCTGCAGTCGTCGAAAAACGGCAATAAACACACTGAAACAATCAGCAATATAGCTTCAGGCTATAACGGTGAAGACAGCTTCTCGGCAAAGCACTAAAGTATAGCTCCGACTCGGTCGTTGCTTTTAAACTAATCTCTGAACTCAAGACACTACTATTCTTTTGATACTAGATTACTCAAGATAATTATTTCTCCATGTACAGGCAGGGCATATATAGCTTTAAACTTCCTTCGAGAATATTCCCGAGGAAAGCGTTAAGAATGAGTTCTAAAATGGTCTCGCTCCGTCTATGACATATTGCCAAGTTTGTCTCCAAATGGTCAATATCGCGCCAAATCTGGCAACCCTGCCTTTTCCTGTCACTTTCTGGCAACCCTAACCCCGCTTTGTCGGGAAGCTATCTAACCGCACCTGGGCGTTTCACAACAATATTCCATGTTAGTATTTGAGACTATCAATCTTGCATTCAGATGTGTCTCCTCTGTTGCCAATGAACTGATAATATAAGAACACACTTTCACATATATCAAGCATTAAAAAATTAATATTTTTTTTAAACATTCTTAAATGTATATATATTATAAAGTCTATGTATATATACATTAAATAAAAAAAACTTACCAAATTTTATTAGTTTGATCAATACAACCTGTCCTAAAACTAGGACAAAAGAATAATCCACTGCTAATAATTTTTACGTGGGTAGAATGGGAGAAGGTATCTTAAGCTTAGCCCAACGTTACACTTTTTACAAATGAAGTTGTTGGTTTTGCTGTGCGCGTTTTCAAGTGGCATCTTATTTGTCTATTTTATGGAATTTTCGCAATATTATGTTCATTTTGAAGCTTTAGAAAATTTTCATTAACCTGTTGAACACTCAGTTTTCTGCGAGATGGTTTTCTTGGAATAGAAAGCCCCAAATAGGCAACTGTTACGTGTCTTCGAAAATCAAGCAGGCTCAAACTATCATCACTAAATAACTGATTGAGTTTCCATGAAGCAACAAATGCTGTTTCAAACGCATTAACAAATAACGGCCAGTAGCCTTTCTTTCCTTGAATTGAAGTAACAATAGCTGCTGCATGATTTTCAAATAGGTCAAATCCGTTTTTATACTTATTGTGATATGCAATGCACATTGGTAACTTTACCTGTTTTCTGCCACCTTTTACTCTTCTTTTTACGGTTGATAAACTTTCTGTTTCTTCGAAATTGGACATTACTGAAACAACACAACTTACATTCCATCGAACTGCTGCAACTTGGTTTTTTGAATCAAAACTGCTACCTGAAAAGCCGCGTTCCCTTTTTGACATTGTTTAAGAGGGTATAAATAGTCATTAAGACATTCTTTGCTCTCTAACAGTACCTTTAGCGAAGGTTTTTATTTGCAAGAACGGATAATAACTAAAGAAATTATCCTTATAAATCTTATGTAGCTCAGGGTTTGTAATTATTGGCAGCAAACTCTGGACAATAGTATGAGATAATGGCCCTTATGCACAATTTTCTTAGTTGGTTTCTTCTTTTTTGTTTTTGGATTTTTATTCTTTTGCAAAATTCAAGTAAATGCGAAAACGAGAGAAATTTAGTATACTTCGATTAGTTTCAGAATACAAACTGAGTCAATGTTTGAAACATTTATTCAAGCTCCTCCAACCACATTTCACACACCTGACTGTTACATGATGTCCACCTGCCAGCTAGACTAAAGTGCCTGGCTTAGTTGTACAATAGAAATGTTTGGAATGTAACAAAGAAAGAAAGGATTATCTCCATTATAAACGGATGGGGATTTCATAGTAGTGTATCTTACCGTCGTCCTATTTCTAGGACAGTTAAAAATCCAAGAAAAAACAAAAAGATAAATAACCCTCACTAAAAGATAAATTTTATAAAAAATTGTAAGGTAGGCATTTTTAGGTAAACGTTTTTGATAATGTTTTTACAGGTATAAACATATGGAATATGTTCTCAGTAAATTTATATGTATTTTTTCCTTAGAGCTCAAAATTTTAATAAACGTGATTCATGAATATTCATTCGTGAAATAAAGATTTCATGTGATGATAACGTTTTCACAGAATTAAGAATAAGATCAGATTAAACTGAAGGTGCAAAACGTTAACTGAATTCTCATTCCTTCTTCTATCACACTATTGCGTCACGAAAATGAATAAAATGGTAGACAATTTTGGTTTTTATTTTTTTTTATGAGCTCAGATAGGAAGTTTCTGGACTACCCACAAAACTGCTCACGAAATGTTAATGAGGGCAAGACCATACGGCTTATAACGTGTGATGTTTGGCGCATTTTTACAATTAAGTCGTAACCACAACAACAAGCTGTAAAATTGAGAGCTAGCTAACAAAGCTTGCATACACTGAATGACAAGGATGGATGAATCTTTGAAGTATGAGGCATCCCATTGTCAACAGAGATAACTCAGTCTGTCAAAGTAAAATTGTCACTCAGTTTATGTGGTGGGAGAAAATAGTACTTAAAAAAATAGTTAATGTGCACACCTACAGCAATGAAGGCACTAAAGACTTCGGCGTAGGGCAGCAATAGCAGCATTGAATTGCATCACATGTAATAAGGTTTAGTTCGAACTCAAAATTCACTGCTTTACTAAAAGCAAATATGAAAGAGTACGTCCTAAAGAGCAAACTTAAAGTAAATATCAAACAAAATTTAGTTTTGAGGTCGATATAAATTTTGATAAAAAATTATGTTAAAAAGTGTTTATATTAACATTTTTGTATTTAAATATTATTAAAATTTACGTTAAAGTTTTTATTGAAAAATTTTAATAAGTTTAAAAAAAAATCTTTTTTTTATGATTGCAAAATTTTCCTTGGAACTCATTCTGTGAATTAAACCTGAAATAACCTGAGCTGTTTCTGTTAGTCTCCAAAATTATGCACTAAGCAGCTCAACTAAATGAAAAATATATATTGGATTATTCTTGACAGACTATTTCATGAACATTCATGAATAAATAATAAATTATATGTTGTGCGGAATTTTTCTTTAATGGACGAGAGCTTTATTTAATAACCATTAGCCTCTAAAAGTACCGGATGTTGGTGACAAGTTCATTATGGAAGCACCTAATATCACCTTCCACCGATGCCTGTATGATGGGACGGAGAATTAAAGCCATGCCTCCTCCAGGATTCGAACTCGGATCCATCGCTACAGTAGTCAGCGTCGCTAACCACTATACCGACTTGGCGGCAGTGTGCGGAAATATTGATTTTAGAACTCTGATTAAATTTATGAGGTATTTAACTACGAAACAATTATTTTTACGAGTAAAACTTTTCTGTTCATCAATATAATAATAAGTATTTAAAAGAACGAAATTTCATACAAACGAACAAAATATTATTCCAACCAATATTTACAATATTTCACTTTAGGTCAACCTACAAATATCATCAGTAAATTAATATTTCGAAACAAAGAATTAGAACTCTTGAATATAATTGTAAGCATACGTTTTGAAATACGTAAAACCTAATTTTCGGTATAAATCCTTATAATAAGCGTTAAAAGGGCAGATAAAAAATAAAAATACTTAGGCTCTGGTAATCTAAAAAATGAGAAAATTTTGAAAATATTCAAGAGTCAGTAAGCAGGAAAGAAATCAAAACTTTAAGAATATCCGAGAGCTGAATAAATTTCTCATTCCGGTGCTGCAAGAAAATAGGTACAGCAAATTTTGCTCTTGCCGATATATTTCCCTGAGGCATAAAGTGCATCACTTAAAGAAACCACATGTGATTTCTTCATCATCATCTTCTTCGAATATAAACCTTGAAATAAATGTAACAACCTAAAAGATTGATAAGAATATTAAGTTAAAATGCTTAAAAGCAGTAAATATTAGCGTTTTAGAAACGGTCTATCAGAAAAAAATTAAACCTGAAATAACTGAATAATAAAAATTAATAGTGATTAATCTCACAGACTGTGTAGTTCTTATATCTGCTAAAGACCTGGACAATTTTCTAGAAGATCCGATTCGAAATCTTACGAAAAATAGTTACTGTAGAAGTCTTAAAAATTTATTTGTGTTCTAAAGAAATAAAAATGATCATCGAAGTAAAAAATTTTCTGCGTTCTCCACAGAGACAGAACTCGGCAAAAACAATTTCAATTGCTAGCACGCATTGAAACGAAAGCTATGTATTTTGTCTAAATTCCAGAATTTTATTGATTTTACACAATATTTGGTCCTCAATTTTAACATTTCGTGCAAGGACTAGTTCCGTGTAGTATTTGAATTACCTTTCTTCTTATTCTTACGTTATACTTTTTTTAAGTTTTCTCTAAAGATGTAAAAGAAATTTTAAATAAAAGTATAGCATACTAATTTCATTTCTGGCAAAATAGCTTGTAAATTTGATACTCAAGAAGCCAAATTCGTGTCTCCGACCTTATTTGGTATAGCTTCTGGTTGCCACAGGACATAGGTTTATAGAATCCCGTATGCTATGGTAACATAAATTAAAGAGCACTAAAAAGACTTTAGAGGATTAGCCTATAGTCTTATGATGCAGCCATGTCAGAAGAATGGTGGTCAATAACCCTTTATTCGCTCACAAAGATTTCACAGACGGCCATTGTAGTTGGGCTTACATAAACCAATATTTCTGGTTTAACTTATTAAGTAATGTTAAACTTAAAATAATATGTAATTTAAGTAGCCTAACGGCTCAAAGGATAATTTAAAATCGCAGGAAGGCCGGCGGAACAAGAATGGATGATATTAAATGAATAATAAAAACAAATTTCAAATTTGGGTTTCCAGATGCCCATATTCGAGTGGAGGACTACGATATTCAAATGTAAATCTCTTAATTTATGTCTCTAGGTCCGGAGGATTTTCACAGAGAAACATACATACTTTCGTGCAGATTATGCATTATCTAATTTCTTTAAATGCAATGCAGGGCTCCAATATTTGGTGGCAACAATTTGAAAAAGGATTCAGTCTTTTACAGTGAACCAACGCAAAATGCCAAATCGAAATTCATAGCCCTCGTGGGCTAACGCTGTTTGGGCTTAAAAAGAATGTCTTCGTTTACTTCTCCTGAATTTCAGTCTCGGATATATTTTTTAAAAAATTTCAGATGTATTTATGATATTCAGATTTGAACAAAATATTGAGATACATAAGAGATGACATACCCAGACACAAAAGTATCAAAAGTAAGTGCATGGATGCCAAAAATGAATGTACAACTGGATATACAAAAATGATTACACATATAATATTTAAAGAAATAACATTAAACTTATTTTTAAGTATTTCCCGACATAAAATAAAACTTTTAATAAATAATAATTTAATATATTGTAAAAAAAATAATTCCCAAAAGGATTTTTTTTTAAATTCTTAATTTCTTATTTTGTTTTATGTTTTTGCAAATGTTTCCATTAAACTATCAGTTTCTGTATGAAAGAGTTAAGAAAATAGTAGATTCAGTAGAATCAAATTTAATTTTCTTATAACGTTTTTATCTCTTGCTTTAATAGGCAGAACTCGCTAAAATAATGTGATAACGTAAAAGCTTGAACAAACCCCAAATTCTAAAAAAATTAGTTTTGATTACCTCACCTTAATACCAAGAATTATATTAAATTAAATACATAATTGCAGTTATATATAAAACATTAATTTTAAAAACGCTAGCCTCAATAAAAAAAGTAAACATAATAAATGCCTCGTTATTGTAAAACAAGTTTTGAAAATTTCTTAACCATTTGTTTCTTTAAAAGCATTTCCCAGCAGATTACTAAAAATAAATACCAGCTCCTTGCCATATAACCCCCTAAGGCGCACAGTACGAAATTACTCCAAAAAGAAGTAACAAAGATATTTATGGTTTTTAGAATATTTTTAACGCGTGGACAATTAACTGTAGACATAGCTTTATTATTAATTTGGTGAACGGCTGATACAGGTTTTACTTGACTGTGAAGAGGGTTTCATATTTTCGGCAGGATAGCATGAATATGGGCTTTCGTTTCGTTTAATTTTCGGTTATTTACTTTATTTTCTCTCAGTTTTAAAAGACTTATTCTATGCCATGAATAGAATTGAAATAAAACATCAGCTGTTGTACATTCCAATAGGTGACATTACATAATTAGACCTCCTGAACATTAAAATCTGAAGCATTTTCTGGATGAATAACAGCCTTTAGAGGTATACACAAACAACTAAAAATAGTAAAGGAAGACAGGAGAGGTAATTGTACATTATCCTTATTTAATGAGAAATATCAAGTTTATAAAAATCGCTTATAGGGTATACTATCTCAAGCAATGATCACCGAGCCAATAGCTCAACTGTATAAAATACATCAGAAGGCATGACTAAACTTCTGCTAGCCCACAACTACTTAAAGTCTCGTGTAATCTTTCTTATTCATGTGAGATAATAAATATTATCGATGAACCTTTCAAATATTCGTTCCTATGGCCTTCAAAGAGCGTTTTCTAGGAACTTCCAAAATATGGCATACTCGGTGAGAAATAGTGAAAAAAAATAATTTTTCCCAAATCTCTGTAGGGTACGTTTTTTTCTAATATTTCTACTTTTACGTTTACTGTTCTTACGATACAGTAGCAAACTATCCAGAATTAAAAGTTCTACAAATAAAATAAAAATGAACTTATGCATTCACAATAAGCCATCAAAGCTAATTAACAGATAAATAAAAAACAAATATATAAAAGTATGGAAATATATAAAAGCAAAAGATAATTTGTTCAAAATGCTACGTAACTTACACCAATATAAATTCATTTCAATCTCGCATAGTAATTAACCGCGGTAAACTTAATTACAGTATGGCAACGAACAACATACGGTAGGATAAAAATGTACACTGCTCAAAAAAAAAAAAAAAAAAAATGGGACAGTGCTATACCTCCCGTTCTATTGGGCCGATTGACAAAATTCAAACTGCGTTTTTCATGTCTCGAAAGCGCGACTTAGGATATATATTAGATTTATATATAGCACTATTCTAACATAGGTATTTTGACACAAAATCGGACTTTTTCTGAAATAACATACCAATTTTTTTACATATTTCGATTCTACGACTCAAATTATGCCAGAATACCAATTTTTGTAAAAATCGTACGAATAGTTTTTAAAATATTAGCTCTCAAAATTTTAGCTCCTCATTGTTAATTGAATTTGGCAAATATTTATTAATATTTCTTTTTTTATTAAACTTTTTTTATTTTTTCTCTCACATTTCGAAATTTTGGTTCATTCCAAATAAAATTTACCCATTTTTTGCGTTTTATTTTTTAAATTTCTATTTTTAAATAATTTCTATAGATTTTTCGAAAAAAATTTTGAATTATAACCTATAAAATTTTTACCATCATCTTAAAGTAGGTGTATTTTTAAGCATATCTGCAAAAAATTAGACTTTTTTATTCAAAATTTTCTAAGATATACACGAATTTACATAATTTCGCGTTTTGAAATTTGGCACCTTTTTTTTGAGCGATAATAACGCCAAATGTGGTCTATGGATTTTTGTTACACTGAATTGCCATAGCTATTTTTAACCTTAAACTTCAAGTAAAATTTTACGAAGAATGAATTATATGACATTTTTTCCCTCAATGATGCGTAATAAATATTTATTAATACTATATGAAAGGCTATTTTTTAAATTATAGATGATATTATTCAAAATTTAATTATTTTTTTAATTTCTCTCGTATCTTTTCTTTTTTTTAAAAATTTAAGAGTAAGTTTTTGTAAGAGTAAATTTTTACCTTCGGCGTTTTATCGTCTGCTACTTTACTTCGTTTAAATCGAATTGTCTAAAACTGAGAATTTTCGTTTCATATTTATTTGAATTTTATGACATTAACTGCATAATTTATTTCTAAACAAACTGTTGCTTTTGAAGTGGCTGAAAGAGCGGCTGATATTATCATCCATATTTTTATAGAAACATAATATTTAGAATAATCTTTTTTTATAAAAGTCAAATTATGATATAAACATACAACCCTCTAGAGAATGAATTAATGGAAGTTCAATGGTTATGTAGAAATGATCTGCAGTTACTTAATGGCTGGATAAGTCAGCAGATTCTGTGGACAAGTAAGAATAATTATATAAACGACACCCAGCATTCTGGATTCAATAAACAACGAGGATACGATGTTTACTAAATGAATTTAAGAAGTTTTAAAACATAAAAAATCAACTCATTTTTTTTTCCTAAAATGTATTTTTGTGCGTAGCGTATTTTCATTATACCCTTAAAATTCTAATTTAGAATGTAATTGTCAAGAACTGAATCCTAATCATCAGTAATATAATAAGTAATTATTACGGTTATTAATAAATCCTTCTTATAAAGTAATTGAAAATATTTCAAAAAACTTTCTGTCTGAATGCAAACATTTTTCTATGCAAATATTTTTAATTTTATATTAATCAAGACTGCACACCATATTACTTATTTCCACTTCAATTCTTACCGTCAGTTCTAGTAGAATTTACAAATCAATTATATTTAATTAAGGATTGGATTGGATTATTTAATTATGGCAAATCACATGAGAACTATCAGCCTAAAGGGAGGGATGCCTTCGTGGAGGACTTTCTAAGGGAATCTGGCTCGTATACACGTTACACATGGGGAAAACCACGAAACCGCCCATGCGGCCATGCCCGTTCGCGGGATTCGAACCTCGGACTGAACTACCAGTGTTCAGCGTCTTTACCGCTCGGCCGTTGGCGGGCTATTTAATTAAGGAATGACCATCTAAGTTAAGAAGTTAAGAAACAGCGTACCGTAACAACATTTCAATTATTGGCGCCGTATCTTTCATGTTACTCCCGATTGGCTAGCTACATGATTTTTAATGAGTATTCTGATTTTACTAGTAACTTCACTTGGAAACCGCGCTTAAACTAGGTTAGTTGGTTATTGGAACATAGAAAGAACATGGGAGCAATTTGATTAAGATGCTTTCATAGAGAATCTTTGTAAAGAGAACCTAAAAAACTACGAAAACCAACCATGCAGCCTGGGTTAGACTGAGCAGCAAACAATTAGTATTTAACAATCTTTTTTTTTTTTTTTTTTTTTTTTTTTTTTCAAATGCTAGGCAACTGATGAGGCTCCAATTTAATATTTTATTTGTAAATATTTAAAATATTGTTGTATTCTTAGACACAAAAAGCAGAATTTAAGTTTTGTTAACTCGTTAGTAAACTACCAAGCCGTAGTGCAAATGAATATTCAATTTCTTTGGCAATAATTGTATTCACTTAATATTCTTGGAATATGAGCTAAAGAAGGAACGTTCTCGGAAGATTAAAGAAGTGTTTAAATCCAGTGATATTAGGTTTGTCTTACAAGCTCAGGATCAAAACGATTCTGCAATTGCCCGAGTAGTTGACTTGTAAATGGATGTGAATTAAGCAGATGACTTTTAATCTTACGTTATTCAGCCAGAAAACGTATTCCAAATGTTTTGTATTGCATGACAATGCATCTTTTCATTATTCAATAACCAGTCGGAGAACCGCTTTTGTTCCGAAAATAAGTATGTGTACTCAATCGTCCTGCATGTTCTTCAAATTTGTCTTCTTGTGATTTTTTTTTTCCCAAAAACTAAAGTTGCCTCTCAAAGGAAAGTTTTTTGACATTGAAGAGACAAAATTAATATGACATCTACTTTTGAAAACAGATCTCTACAAACCTTCTCTTCCATTACATGTTGTGCAGTCAGACAAAAAGTTACATCAGCGTAAATTCTATAATCTATTTTTATTACACTTTGATTACTTTATTAACATACAGTGAATATATACTAAATCTTTTACTTTAGCTTAAGTAATTCGGAATTTTTGACGGAATTGTTGTCGGAACTAGGACTTAGAAGATAAGTCAAATGAAATATTTCGATAACCCAATAAATTCAAGTTCGAAATTTCAATATTTTATTTTCGGAGGGAGGGGAAATGTTTTCAGTTTTGGTCCATTATACTAAGTATATTTGCTTCGATTTTTTATTTTTCCATAAAAGCGAAAATTTTGCGCATGGTATACATATAACGCATAGCTTCAAATTAAAATTTAATAATATACAGAGTGGTTATAATTAAAGTTCCACATTGAAACGGTCATAAAAGAAAAAACTACTGCATCAAATGTTATCAAACTTGGAAATCATGTAAAGGAGGTCATGGGAATTTATTTTCCGCGAAAAAAAGGAAGTTCGAAACCTCACCACCAGGGGGGAAGTGGCGCTGTATGCAATATTGTTAAACGAAATATGGGTCGGAATCTAACTTAACCTTTTGTTAAACGGGTTTAATATGTTGTATATCCTTAAGAAACTTTGAAGTAGGCAAATTACCATTTAAAGACGTTAAATTCGATAAATGTCGAGTGCGCCATCCCTGTAAGTGAGAATTTCGTCCGTGAAAAACACGAATTAGCGATTAGAAAATGTGAGATCGCAAATCACTCTCACAAGAGTGTACAATCTGGAAATCGTTTTCTTACAGATCGCTAATTTGTAATTTTTGAAGCCTGAATTCGGCACTAAAACATGAAGATACTGATTCAAAACGCTTTTAATCGATTTGGGCCAAAGAAATCTCTCATGTTATCTATCTAGTTCCATTGCATTCTCCTACTGCATTCGATTGCATAACAGTCATTTCACACCGTTTACTGTTGAATGACAGCTAGTTTTATAACTGAACCATTTTTTTCTGAAGAGCTGTCGACAGCTGGACCACTGCGATTGCAGCTCACTTAGAGCCAATATTAAAATGTTTCGTGATACATGAACTGCAGTAAAGTGGCATTTTAGATACTACGATTTTTATGCAGGGCTGGGCACCACCTTAAGAGTGTCGCATAGTTACTTAGGCAACATTTCACGAATGAACCTCTTATAGGCCAACACTTCCCCTCTTCCCACCAAACCTCAACCTCTGTGACTTTTGTCTATGAGGTTATCTCAAAAGCACTGTTTATGGTGATAATCTAAACAATTTGGCAGAAATGAAAAATGTGATACACTGATAACATTCCTCCTGATATGCTATGTGTAACGTGTATACGAGCCAGTTTCCCTTAAAATGTCCTCCACGAAGGCATCCGTCCCTTAAGGCAGATAGCCCTCGAGTGCTTTG
The DNA here is from genome assembly GCF_044657685.1 of Stegodyphus dumicola. Classification (NCBI taxonomy): domain Eukaryota; kingdom Metazoa; phylum Arthropoda; class Arachnida; order Araneae; family Eresidae; genus Stegodyphus; species Stegodyphus dumicola. Next base: position 103,564,704 of record NC_140770.1, on the reverse strand, counting down.
CCGTAATCTAATAAACCAAACCAAAACCAAACCTGATATGCTAAGAGCTGCTGTTGAGAATGCAGTAACATGATTTAACTTGCTTTCGGAAAATGCTGGACGCTACATTGAACATGCTTTGTAACACGTTTCGGAAAATATTAAACACATTTTAAACAGATGTTTTCGTGTCTTATTTCATTTAACAATATTGTATACAGCGCCATTTTCCCCTGATGGTGAGTTTTTAAACTCTTTTTTTCCCGCCGAAAATAAATTCTCATAACCTCCTTTACACGATTCCCAAGTTTGATAACATTTGGTCCGGTAGTTTTCCTTTTATGACCATTTCAAAGTGGAACTTTAATAATAACCACCATGTAAAATAAGCTTAAAAAGTCTGACAGTTTGGTTCAAGTCCCAACTTTAAAAAATATATATATAAATATAAATTTTTATATTAATTCTGTTAGAAAGCATGTTTTAAGAAGCTAATTTTTCTCTCGCGTTATAGATTGTATAAAAAAACATGATCTTTAATATGATTTAGATTGTTTCAGCCGATATAAGAATCGGGTTACTCTGTGGTACAGAATAAACCCTGCTGGACTGTTTTATTTCTTTGTCATTTAGCAAAAATCTTTTAATTAAAATATTTATCCTTTGGACTTTGCTTTAAACTTTATTTATAGCTAAAATTACTAGAAAATGAAAAGCTGTCTTTAGCTGAAACGCAATTCATATAATTGATATTTTAAAAAATTGACAAGAATGCAAAATGTATGGAAGTCTAGCAGTCGAAAAATCTTAATTTTCTTGTGTGAGCACTGAAAATAACTGTAGAAGGAAAGAAGAAAATTAGGGAGAAAAGTAAGCAAAATTTTTCAGGGAAATTTGGCTGTCAGACGTACCAAGATGTTCAAAAAGTTGGACGCTTTCGAATATACTTTCAGGATACTTCAAAGAATTTAGGTGTTCAAAGAGAAAACACTTGGACGAGTACACCAGCAAATACCATCAATTGAGCTTGTGTTAACAGAAAAGACAAAACGATATCTTTGCAGATTACAGTGAAGAGCGACTGGTTTTAAACTATATGATTGTGTAAATTACGTTTTAGAACATCATATCGTATCATAAATGGTGAATCCCATGATTTCCTCAGTCGAATTATTTGAAGATTCAGGAGTTTATCCAGTGTCAGAAATACCAAAATGTATGTGGATGTCACTTAAAGATGTTTTTTTCCCTTCCTGATGAAACAGCGGCCGAGCGGTAAAGTCGCTGAACACTGGTAGTTCGGTCCGAGGTTCGAATCCCGCGAATGGGCTGGCTGCATGGGCGTTTTCGTGGTTTTCCCCATGTGTAACGTGTATGCGAGCCAGTTTCCCTTAGAAAGTCCTCCAGGAAGGCATCCCTCCCCTTAGGCAGATAGCCGTAGTGTGCTTTGTCATAATAAAATAAACCAAAACCTTTTGATGAAACCAGTCTTTCCTTTCATCTCATACCTTCAAAATGTGTAGCCTCTAAAGACTGATAAAGGCTCTGACGAAATACTTCGTGAAGAACTTTCTAAGGGAAACCAGCTGTCATACGCGGTACACATGAGAAAATCCACGAAAACGCCCATGCAACCAGCCCGTTTACCGGGGTTCGAACCCCGGAGTGAACTACCAGTGTTCAGCAACTTTACCGCTCGGCCGTTTGTGGGCCTTTATGAAATGGAAGGCGATAACTTTATTTAAAATGATTGTCAGAAATACCAAAATGTTTCGAAAAGTTAGATACTTTACAATATACTTTCAGAATGCTTAAAGAAACAGAGAAGAAAAATAAATTTTTTCGTAAAATTTAGTATTCGTATTTTTTTTTTTAAATATAAAACTTTTCAATCTTATGATATTTGATTCTTGCGATTTCAAAAATAAAATATTTGACTAAAATATGAATAAAATTTTAAGAAACCAAATGTAGAATAAAATTGTGTAAAGCAATGGGCACAATGATAAAATTGTTTAAAGCAGTGTATACAAGTCATCCTAAGTTAAAATATCGGTTATACATCTCTCTTATTTATATATATTTTTTCTGAACGGAACATTGAAAGGCGTGTAAAACTGTGCTTTACTGTATTTTCTCTTTTAATATAGTATGCAGTTTTCAAGCGCATCGTAGTCTGGGTTACAAAGTATTCTTCCGAAAAAAACGCAGTTCAAATAAATAAAATCAAATTCTGGAAAATTGATATTAATAAATATATTTAAAATGCTCAGTTCGAAGGAATAAATAGAAAATTTTAAAACAATTATCTGAAGAGACAATGCAACACAAACAATTAAAATAAAAGTATAAAAATTTAAAAATGACCTAAAATAATAGCTATGACGAAAAATATATATAAAGAAAACTGTTTGAAAAAAAAAATAATAAAAATAAACGCTGCACCTTTATTTACGCAGTTCGAATAGGTAAATAGAAATTTTTAAAATAGTTATTCGAAAAAAAAAAAAAAAGTGCAAGTTAAACAATTAAAATGAAATTCGAAAAGAAAAAATTACTTAAAATAATAAGTTATAATTAAAAATATAATATAAAGAATATTATTTGGAAAAAAGGAACGATGGTGACTTTTTTTCCTAAGGAAACTAGGTTGCCATATATTAAGAAGTTCGCCAAGTGAAGTATAAAAGTATAAAAATTTATTTATACTTTTATACTTCACTTTATACTTGGCGCAAACTGACAAAAAAGTGCCAACATAAATTTATGAATTTCTCCGTAAATTTCGCTTCAAATTTTACAAAATTTCATATTTAGGCGTAATTTGAGTCGTAGAATCGAAATATGTAAAAAAATTGGTATGTTATTTCAGAAAAAGTCCGATTTTGTGTCAAAATACCTATGTTAGAATAGTGCTATATATAAATCTAATATATATCCTAAGTCGCGCTTTCGAGACATGAAGAACGCAATTTGAATTTTGTCAATCGGCCCAGTAGATCGGGAGATATAGGACTGTCCCATTTTTTTTTTTTGAGCAGTGTACCTGTTGTTTTGTCTGCTCTTGCTACCTCATTATTATGACATCAAAAAAAAGTAATTTTTAATTACGATTCACTGCAGGGAAAGAGTATTAATTATTAAAGCGTCTAAATTATTTATCTTTAAAAAAACATTCAACGCCCACGACCTACTGTCGAAGAATCCCAGATAAGATTTATTTTGTAAAGAGCCGTAGGCCATAGTACAAAATATTTAAAAAGAAAATAAAAACCAAAGTTGGAGGTTTCTAGTAACCCAGAAGTCACAAAAACACAAGTAAATTTTCTTTCCGTTTGTGGAAAAAAGGGAAAAAAGTTATTTTCCTTTTCGATTCTTCTTTATTATACCCTTTGTTACGTAAGGGTTCAAAATATATTGAATACGCACATATCCGGATGATAGATTAATAAGATTTATTTTCAAGAGAAACATTTCAGAATTCTGGAAATTTCCACAGAAATACGCTTACAGGTGGTGTTCAAAGTATCACATAGTACAATTAGTAATTACACTTAAAACTAGTTAGGACGTTAAACACATGCACTGAAAAGCACATGTAAAAAGGAAGCTAATTAAGAGATATTTTATTATTCCGAACTCATGCTGAACTAAGAACTCGCAACTAACAACTGAGGAACTCATTCTCTCTCCTGTCTTATATAGTATTTAACAGGATGCCGAGATATTTCTAGTGCTTCTCGCTCCTCGAAATTGCTGAAAAGCATATATGGGTCAAATACGGTTGCAGTTACACACGAAATCATTTACAGTTGCTCAATTACAGAACATATTACGTCGATACAGGACCGGATCAAAACTTCACCAAACGGTCGCCAAGTTTGGCGACAAAAATAAATCGCCGAAACCGCTGCCAGTTTCGCAATATCGCGCCAAAATAATGCGATAACCATTTACGACTTGTCCTATATTCTTATTTTTCATGTAGAACATAATTTCTCTTACCTTTTCATGTTACATTATACAGAGAAATATAACAGTTTCATATATATCTATGTACAAATTCATGAACAGTATACGGGGAATAAATCACAAAATAATAATTCATATTTTCGGTATTTATATATTAGATGACTAAGGGATTAACTCAAAGAATAAAAGAAAGTTTAATAAGTCAAAAAATGAAAACACCCAGTCTAATAATCAATTACCAAAATAAATTTTTCTGTGTAGGAATAAAAGAGAAGAAGGTAAAACAGGCAGTGGTATCGTCTTGAAAGAAATATGAGGAAAAAAATCTGCTTCGTCATATTTAAACACAAGGAATCGAGTTAAAAAAACATTGGAAGTAAGGTAAACCTTTTCCTTCAAACTTTCTTATCAGGCAAGAAAAGCTTAGTTAAACAATTCAGAATTAAAACGACATCTGATTTTGAGCAGATACGAAAAGTTAATTATGCGAAACTTCTATAAGAAAGGTAAAGAAAAAAAATCACCTTTTTGCATGACCCTTAGAACAACAGACAGGAATTCATTAAACCTTAAAGGGTGATAAAGATTTCCTTTCTTTTCATTCGTTATGATAGTTAAGACAATAAATATGGTTAGGATTTTTTAAAATGATAAAGCTCACGAGAGCTATCTACTTCAGAGGAGGAATGCCTCTGTAGAGGACGATCCAAGGAGAATTGACTCGTATTCACCTCACTCATGGCAAAATCGCGAAAGCCACACATGCGCCTGACTGTTTGCCTGGGTTCAAACTGTCAACATTCCAGTATTCAGCAGTCTAAATTGCACGCAAGTGATTGGACGCTAGTGAGCTCTTCTAAAGTCTTCTTAAAGCGTCAGAAAATATTAGTAATTAAATTTTGTTTCTCCGCATATTTAATTTCATTTCAGAAATAAATTCAAAAATTATCAAATAAGAGTCTGAGTTCTGCCTAGTAATTACTACTTTAAATTCCCTTTACACACAGAAATATACACGAAGATACGAGAAACGCATTGAGTCATAAAGAGATTTTCTCTACATATAAGCATCTAATTAACACACAATTCAACAAGGCGATATCAAATTCGAGGCATAAAGATTAAAAGAGCATGCGAACCGATGCGTAACTCGAAAGTGCTATGAAAAACAAAAATCAAGTTTCAATATTTAGGGTTTTAGAGAATAGATATCGAAATTTTCATACAGCAGTACCCCATTTTTCGCATCATTATTTGAACGGCACAGACATAAACTGAAAATGGTCATAAAATAGTTTGTGTGGCTAAATAAAAGTTGGCTTAAGCAGAACTTGCATAGAAGATGATTTGGAACTGCCAAACGAGAAAAGAAAGTCCACAAACTATAGCACGAATTTCATTTAATTTACTTTACTGAAGGGAAACTTTAAGTGCAGTGTAGGAAATCGAGGTACTTATTTATGCTCCTTGTACCAAAATCCAAGAGACAACCAGTGTTCGAGGTACTTATTTATGCTCCTTTGAATATCAGTATCAAGACGGAAGTTAAGACAATAAAATGTTTGTTTATGGAGTACTATAAACGTTCCTTTAAAACAAACTGGTGTGTGATTCCAGTACCGTTATTTGAAGAATTAAGTATTGCGGAAGCATTGCATCTTCTTTGAATCTACACAAGACCGTATTCTCTTCGATCTGTGGAGCACTACGTGGCAAATATGAAGAGAACGTTGCATGATGACACATCTTGAGACCAATAATGATACATTACTACCAAACCTCTTGAAAAGTACTACATAAATCGATGAGCAATACGCAAGCAATCGCCTCTCTACACCTTGCTCAGTAATACCATCAGGCACAGACTAGAAATTCTGATTTCGCTAGAAAGATTGCGCCAATTTTTTTCTGAGTGAGCTGTTGATGGTAAGAAGCAGAGCTAAAGTGAACTCAAAATAGTGCTTGTAAACAACTGAACTGCAGGAAGTATTTATAGGTAAAATTTACCAAAATCATTATATTGGAAAGGGAACTGACGGAAAGAAACTTTACTGAGAGAAATTAATTTCTCATTTTAATATCTGTGAGATTTTAATATCTGAACTTCCAAGAACGTTTCATTCAAGCCATCCTAATTCATTCATAAACTATTTCTCATCAACTTTTATTCAAGTATTGCTCTTCGCTCTCCATTCAAGAACTCTCTAATCAAAAACTATACTCTTATTCTTAACTCTTTACAAAACTTCTATTCTTAGCCTTTACTATTCTCATACATTATGTAGATCATTTTCAAAATTTGTAATGATCTTAAGTATTTACTTACGTATTTATGTTTCATTAACTTACATTATCAGGTTCAATGTTTCTTCTAACCTTCTTCGGAAACATACAATGACCTGACTAGAACAGAGAGCTTACTAAAGCTATGTTCACTAATTGTAGTAAGTAGACAGGATACAGACGAAGGGTATACAAAACCCTTTATTTTTTTCTTTATATACAATGACTTCCGTACTTCGGAATACAATGACCCTCCACTCGGGGTCTAACTTAAAAGATATCAAAATAAAACTAAACTCTAATTTAACTTTAGAATAAGATTGGCCTTATAATAACAGAAAGCGTATGTAGCACAGAGACTGTGAACACTACAATACGTTTAATTTATCAAGAGGATTAAAACCTCTGGCCTGGAAGGCAAAGTAGCAACTGCGTAACTTCTAAGGTAAGCGGTCTGCTTCGAACTCACGGCTTCCTCTCTTCTGCTTGGCAAAAAGGCCACACTTAAATACTTGGCGTTCGCCAGACAACTTTGCATAAACTCCTTCACGCTTATAATTCTGGCCGGAAGTAGAAAATAAGAAGTGATAGTAAAGATTTAAAATAAAATAAACGTTAGTAAAACTTAAGATCCTTACATACTTCCCGCCAGAGTTAATTAGTTTGAAACTGAGGTCTAAAACGACCTTGTTGAAAACTTTTAGCTCTAGAAACTAACGCGAGACCAACCTTTTACAATCATAACTTAGCTAGAAACTAGAAAATTTTAAAAGAAAGAAATTTGTTACAATAGCAGCTCCCGGAATATACAACAATCTTTTTTCTTTTTCATCTGTACTGCATCAAAACAGGAGCTTTATTCAATTCTGGTTCCTTCCAGAGATCTGGAAGGAAAACTAGTTTAATGAAATGTTACAGAATGACATTGCAAATAACATATAGAATATACTTTTCTTAACATTCTTATTTCATTCATGACTATTTTAATTATCTCTCCCCGTGCTCTCTGACATGTGTTGTAAAAACACCAAACACGAATGTGTTTCTGTCTATGTGTTCAACACTTCCTCCTACAATCAAAACACTAACGTGTTAAAATTCAACATACGAGACCTCTTAACACACCCTAATTTCAACTCTAGACCCTGAGGTACTATTCTGAAAGTGGCTAACTCTAAAGTGTAGCGTCAGAGAGCCTAACTACATCATTCAACCTTTAACACATATTCACCATGATTTAATCTTTACAGTCACACGAATAACAAATTTTTTAACATTACTTTCACTTTTACCATATCACGGTATTTCTAAACATTCAAAATAACAGTTCACATGTATACAAGAACATATCAAGATGCCGTTAATTTTACACATTTGAAAACATACATTAGTAGTACATTGTTAACTTCTATTCTTTTCAAAGCAAGTGCCAATTCTTTCTACATTGAAATAATACTACATTTCAAAAAGTCTTTCAGACTAAAACTTCTTTCTTGTTAGAATGTTTTAAATAAAATTTATACAATAACTTTTTACAATATTTAAGTCTTTACACAACGCTATTATACATCAACTTTAGTTTTACGCGCGAGTAATTGAAAAACATAATAAGAAAATCGGTCACAACTCATTTCTCGCCCTTTTGGCGATAAAGGTAGACCTCGCATGAGGTAAAACTTCTTGAAATCTGCCACTTGCAGTAAGAATGAAAGATTAACTTAAGTTTGTAAAGTAACATAAAATTTTACTTATCTTTGTAATATTCAGACATCCTTTTCTGGGCCCAGTCTTTAAAGGTGCTGCAGACCGTAGCTTGGTTGATCCTCCTTCTTGTACGGGCTCGCCCTTCAGTGCTTTCCTCTGGAAGCTTCCGTTTTTCACCACTACGGCCACCCTTGAACATCTTCCTTCTGTCCTCTGTTTGTGGTCTTGGCCGTTTGAAGGCAGCTGGTCTTGGTGGAACCGGGAAACTTCTGTCGTGATCCTGCTTGGACCTCGTTGTTGGCCGTTCAAATTTTTCTTGTACTTTTTCCTCCGCCGCTGATGGCCCTTCCTCAGTTCGGCGACTTTTGCTGCGGAGAGTTCTGTCGGATGAGTCAATCTTCCATTTCACAGCCGGGTTATAGTTGCCGTCCTTTCTCCCGGTCTTTTCCACATACGTCGTCCTTCTCCCTTCTTCATTCTGGGGGTGTTCGTGAACTCTGTTTTTTGGACGGTGGAACGGCTTCTTTTTCTTTGTACCTTCAATTTTTCCGCGGGGCAATTTTCTTTTCACTTGCTTCTGTCTCTCATTGGCTTGCCCTTGTACTTGTCGTTTTCCCACCTCTGGAACTTGTACCTGCGGTGTCTGCCGTACCGGATCCTGTAAAAGATCTGAAAAGATTTGCATTTTATTACGGTCATAGAATGGTTTTATCTGGTCAATGTTTGCGGAACAGGTTTCCCCATTTCTTGCCTTTAACACTACAACAGCGTGAGTTATTTTTTCTATAACATATGGTCCTTCAAAGCGTGGAAAAAATTTGGCAGTTTTATCTTCTGGTGCTGAAGAAAGTGAATGCTTAATTTTTAGTACTTCATCCCCTACTTTATAAGTTACTCCCCGTCGTTTCAAGTCATAATACAATTTTTGTTTTCTTTGTGCTACTTCCGTATTCTTTTTTGCTTCTTTTATTAGTTTTTCTATATCACCCATTTTAAATTCTGGGGCTCTTTGTTGCACATAAAATAGTTTATCTAACGGTGTTATAACCTTTCTGCCTAGAAATAACTCAGCAGGAGTTTTGCCCGTTGTATCATGTTTTGCGGTCCTAAGGGCGAAAGCAAATTCATTGACATAGTTATCCCAGCTTTTATGAAAATTTTTAACATAACTACGGATAATTTTCACTATATTTCTGTTGACCCGTTCCGCTATATTTGATTGCGGCCGATACGGGACCATTTTTAAATGACGTATGCCCAGTTTTTGGCACATGTCTTCAAATATATTACTTACAAATTGAGGACCATTATCCGATATAACTTTTAGGGGCGCCCCGTATTTTAAAATATATTTATTTAAAATAGAATCGGTAACTAATTTCGCGGAGGCTCGTTTTAAGGGAACAATTTCGGTCCATTTACTAAAATGATCAACTATAACAAGGAGATAGCGACTTTTGTTTAACTGACTTTTTGGGAAAGGGCCCAATAAATGGATGCCGATTATTTCATTTGGAAATTCGGATTTAATACTATTTAGAAACCCGGCCGGGCGGAAATTAATATAATTAACGGCTTGACATGTTGGGCAGGACTGGACATACGCCCTTGTTAACTTTTGCAGTTCAGGAAAGTAGACTGCCTCGCGTACGCGTTGAGTAGTTTTTCGAATACCAGCATGAGAAGCTAAAGGGCTGTCATGGAGCTCTTGCAGGATATTTAATCTAAGACTAGCTGGGATAACAGGTCGAAATTCGTTGTTCGAATTCGTAGTTTTTGTATAAAATAATAGACCATCTATTAGTTCGTAATGGGCCGCCCTATTTCTTATCGCCACAATATCTTGGTGGCTAAAATTTTCAGGATCCTTCAAATACTCATAAATACTTCCAAACTCAGGATCCTTACCCAGTTCGGTTATTACAGTTTCTCGGGAATTTATTGTACACGCTGTCAGCATTGCAACTTTTACGGTATTACCCTGTTCGTCTAATTTAATTCGTGACAGGGCATCTGCTACGATATTTTCCTTTCCGGGGGTATGCTTGATTACCAGATTATATTCTTGCAGCTTGAGTGCCCATCTTATTAACCTTGGGGATAAATTTTTTCCAGAGTACAATCTAGTTACCGCCGCATGATCAGAATATATTGTTATCGGCGCCTTTCCAAAATAGACTCGGAACTTTTGCACTGCTAACAGAACTGCAAGTGCCTCTCTCTCGGTCGCGGAATAGTTTCTTTGTGTTTGATTTAAAGTTCGGCTAAAAAATGCCACTGGCTGCTGATTTTGCGAAAGTACCGCTCCTACCGCATAATCCGAAGCATCCGCTGAAATTTCTAAATTTTCATCCTTTTCAGGAAATTTCAACACAGGGGCTTGCGTTAATGCTTGTTTTAATTTTTCGAAAGCACTATTGGCTTCGGCCGTCCACGAGAATCTTGCCTTTTTCCTTTTTAATTTTAACAATGGCTCAGCGATAGCCGCAAAATCTTTTATAAAGGACCTATAATATGAACAAAGTCCTAGAAAAGAAGAGAGCTTCTTTGCCGTGTTTGGAGTCGGATACTTTTGTACAGCGATTATTTTTGATTCATCTGTCTCGATCCCTTTTTGCGATATTTTGTAACCTAAATATTTTAATTCAGGGGCTGCAAATTTGCATTTTTCGACATTAACTTTTAGACCGGCCTCATTTAATAAAGAAAACACCTGTCTTAAATCCTGTACATGTTGGTCTAGATTATCACTAGTAATAATGATATCGTCTAAATAGATAAATGTGGACTTTCCGAGAACAGGTCTTAACACAATGTCCATGCATCGCTGAAATGTTGCTGGGGCGCCTCAAAGGCCAAACGGCATTCGCAAAAATGCATAAGTGCCAGACTTGGTTATAAAAGCAGTCTTAGGCACGTCCTCAGGCCTGATCCCTATTTGAAAATAACCATTTGTTAAGTCTAAAGTTGTCATAAATTTGGTTGATTTTATGTTCCTTAAAATTTCTTCTATAATCGGTAACGGATATACCGGATATTTCGTTATGGAATTTAATTTACGGTAATCAATAGCGAATCTCCACCTTTTTGGATGCTCCAAAGGATAATCATTATTTTTCTTACATAAAACCACCGGACTAGTATAACTACTTGAGATAGGCGTTACGATCTTTTTACGTAGCATATCGGTAATATGCCATTCTATAATTTTTTCCTTATTCTTATCATACCGGTATGGTTTTTGACGAACCGGCAATGCATCTCCGGTGTCAATACTATGGTTAGTAACCTGGGTAAATCCTGGAATATCACTAAATAAGGAAGCAAATTCACTTACCACTTGTCGGATTCTATCTTGCTCGTCATTAGGCAGGTGGTCGAGATTTAACCTTGGCGGTTCAACCTTTTCTACACGCACTGGTTTCATCGTCAGCTTAAGAGACGCTTCATTAAAATCCAGTGTAGCTTGTGCGTCTGAAAGAAAGTCTATTCCTAGTATTAAGTGTGCTTGCAAATTCTTTACTATAAAAAACATCACCTTTACTTGTTCGTCCTTGATACGGATGTACAAAGGTACTTTACCTACGCACTTACATTGTTCTCCTTGCGCCGCTAATACTGTTGTATTATCCGCATTATATATGCGGTATTTGCGAAAATACTTTCTAAAAAAGACTTCTGCCACACAGGAACACTGCGCGCCGGTATCCAGGAGTGCGGTGGCAGGGATATTATTTACCAAGACTTCAATCTTCGGAAGAGTTAAATTTTTCACCATTACTGTATTTAACTTGTAGGAAGAGGGGTTTTCGTGGCCTTCGGATTTCCGCACCCTCTCGTCAGCAGAAATCCAATTTAGTTTAAATTATTTTTCCTTTCCGTGCTTTGCTTCTTTTTCCACTGGCCTTGAGACTTTTTTCCTGGGTTGCTATTGAACTGTCGACGTTCGCCGGCTGTTTTTGAATGCTCGGGTTTCCTTGCCCACTGATTCGCTTTTTCTCCGTAGCCATGTGCTTGAGTTTGCTGTAGTCTTGGCGTACCAAATTGGTTTCGCTGTTGATACTGGCGTCTTCTTTCGACGTCCGCCGTTCTTCTACTTTCAAACTGGATTGCTAGCTCAAATAACTTTTCCAGTGTAGTCGGATTTCTTAATTCAATAAAGTCTTGCACTTGGGGCAGTAACCTCGGCAAAATCACTTGAATTATTTCAGGATCCGGACGGTTTCCATACAAGAGCTTGAAAACGTGAATTTTTCTTAAAATAAAGCTCGAGAGGTTTTCAATTCTTTGTTGATATATACTGAAAAGTTCCGTTTCTAATTTCGCACGATCCCTTACAACATGGAAGGCTTTTAGTAGGGCAGTCTTGAAATTTTCGTAAGTATAGGTGGGACTTCCTGCTTGACCCAAGAGACTTCTGCCTATACATTTGAACCAGTTAAGCGCTTGGCCCCTCAAAGCGCTGGTAGCTAAGGTAACTTTTTGAAACTCGTGCACGGGGTAGAGCATGAAGTGGTCATCCAATTTTTCCAAAAAATTGGTTACCGGTGAGTTTCCATTAAATGACGCTTCTGGTTTCATCGAAGCGCGCATGGTCTGGACGATGTAACCAAATCCTTCCAGGGCGGCAGCTGGCATTTCTGGATTCTGAGCCGTTTCTGCAGGCAGCACAGGTTCTTCTTGAAACTCGGCCATGGTTATTCTTCTTCGTTGGGCGCCACTATCAGGTTCAATGTTCCTTCCTACCTTCTTCGGGAACATACAAGGACCTGACTAGAACAGAGAGCTTACTAAAGCTATGTTCACTAATTGTAGTAAGTAGACAGGATACAGACGAAGAGTATACAAAACCCTTTATTTTTTTCTTTATATACAATGACTTCCGTACTTCGGAATACAATGACCCTCCACTCGGGGTCTAACTTAAAAGATATCAAAATAAAACTAAACTCTAATTTAACTTTAGAATAAGATTGGCCTTATAATAACAGAAAGCGTATGTAGCACAGAGACTGTGAACACTACAATGCGTTTAATTTATCAAGAGGATTAAAACCTCTGGCCTGGAAGGCAAAGTAGCAACTGCGTAACTTCTAAGGTAAGCGGTCTGCTTCGAACTCACGGCTTCCTCTCTTCTGCTTGGCAAAAAGGCCACACTTAAATACTTGGCGTTCGCCAGACAACTTTGCATAAACTCCTTCACGCTTATAATTCTGGCCGGAAGTAGAAAATAAGAAGTGATAGTAAAGATTTAAAATAAAATAAACGTTAGTAAAACTTAAGATCCTTACAACATATCTATTTAGGTATTATGTATTATTGACTTCATATATAACAACATTGTATTCAGGCATTTATTTAATTCTAAATTTTTAATTTTTATTTAATGTACCTATTTATATATTTAAAAGGATATAGTAAAGTTAAATTAGTATTATTTTAGTATTTATTTATGTATTTTTTTCAAGTAGTATGTAGTTTCTTTTTTATTTATTTGCATAGTTCGTGTCGGAGATTTTTTTTTTTTTTTTGTAGACAAGAGTTCTAAATCACTTTGGTTTTCTAAAAAAAGTGGTTTTCTACTTTTAATAGACTTTAATTATTCTAGTCTTTACTTGCTAATTTCTCTAAATTCTACTTGTTTAAATTTCTTTTTAATAATTCACAACAGTTTTTTTTTCACTTTTGGTTTTGAACTTTCCTTTTACCCTTGACTACATGGATGACGAAACACGAATTGAATAATTGAATAATTGAAGAGTTAGGTTTGGAGGCAACTCCCCCAAGTCTGTCTCCTGCCTGCTCAACAATTATTCATTTATGCATTTTTATAAATTTTTATGATTAAAAAATTTATTGGAATTATATATTATACATTTATTATATATTCATAGATTTTGATACTTGCACTTGATTTACATATGCTCTCAGAATTTAAAAGTATTGTAGATTAGTTCGCAGCAATAATTAAACATTTATTTGTAATTCAATTTCATTTAAAATTTAATTAGATTTAAATTTGCTTTTTACAAATAGAGAATGTTTGTTTATTTATGTATTTATAGTTTATTTATGTATTTATAGTCCTGCATTATATTTGAAGAAATTAAATAATGAAAAATCTGTGTAAATGTATGTATATTTCTCACATTGTGATAAAACAACGGTACATAGAGCCATCGAATTTTGAATGACGTAATCCGCCTACGAATATGGGCATCTGGTAGACCAAATTTGAAATTTTTAATTTGGTTTATTATCGATTTCATATTTTGTAAAACTTGAACGAATTTTAGTAACAAACTCAATGATTTAAAAGCGAGCAATGGCAACACTCTATGGGGAAAAAAACATATTTATCGCCAGCGTGCGAAACTGTGTATCGGAACTTCTAAATATATGCTCAATTTAAAATTATTTTGCGACATTGCTATTTAACCGAATTTTATGATTAAAGTGCAAAGAACATGATATTTAGTAAATAAAGGGAACACACAAAACGTTAAAAAACGCCCCTTTGGACGTAATTTAAAATCTGAAACCTTTCAGAATTTTTTATTTGTTATTAAATTTTTATTACGTAATTATCAAAATTTTAATACTTTATTGAATTTTATGTATAACAACACAGTTGGTAGGTGATTCCATTAGTTGAGCATAAAAGCTAAATATCTTAAAGAAGACGCAGCTGCTCATCTGAAGGTTAATAAATAAATATTTGTGAGACATAAGTTTTGGGAACTTATTTTACAATATCTGATTATTTCGAAAAATGAAATGTTAGTAAACACTGCGTCAGCATCAAAAGAAAACTAAATTGAACACTGGGAACAAATATCATTAAGTTTTACTACGACATCAAAATTATTTTTTATAATGCAAATATTGTTATAGAAAACATTTAATAAAAATCTGTAAATTTTTATTTTTGATAAGGGGTATGATATTGTTCTAAGTTAAAAACTATTGTGCGAAAAGTTACTTCATTACTATGAATGTTGCAAGTAGCTGGCGTCTTAATTAACAGTTTTTAAGCAATTTTCGGAGTATATTAGATCACTTAATAGCGTCTATAACATTCTAATAGTCAGAACTTGAATGATCTTTAGTTACAGAAAAACAACGGCCTTCACGTTTTACTTTTATAATCCCATTAACCTTTCCCCGTGGGCTATAGGAACAAATTTTGTATGTATTAGGGCCATTTAGTCAGCTGATTTACAAAAAGGATCAGAAAAACAAATCGACGGGGTATTACAATTCCTACTTCATATTAAACAGCAAAATTTAAAGCTCCTTCATTTTTTTAAATTTCTTGAGACACATTTAATGTAGTGAAAGCGCAGGACTAATGTATCCCGTTCCCTGGAAAAGGTTAATGTATGCATTTTTTTTTAATAATAACGATCATTCCACCCTTACAGATCTTGAAAGTAAGAATGTTTAGATTAAAGTAAGTATATGGTATAGTTTTCGTTTCCTTTTGAAGAAAGATTTAAAGAGAAAAAAATCGGTTATTAAAATTAATAGTTCTAAAAATGAAGTTGCGGGTGTACGTTCCTAGATTCTTAAATGCTGTTGAATTTAAAAGCTTTTTCTACAGGAACAACGAAACTTTTGTGATCCCTTGAATATGACATTCATCATGTAGTTTAGAGTAGCATTTTTCCATCATGACGGTATTCAAGTCACGAATTTTCGTAGAAGAATCTGAAACAATCACACATTCTGCGTTCTTTGGCTTGCGGAATTTACTCTGAAGGACGAAACTGAATCCCGGAATTCCTTGTCTTTACATTTTTGCGTTTGTGGAATAACTAAGCAAAGGCAGATACCATAACTATAAATCTTGCGAACGTTGAGGTTTTGTATAACTTTTACATTTTCATTGCAATCTAATAACAACGAATATTAAGGACTTGAAAATATTCTTTTAGAGTAATATCAGAATCTCTTATTTTATTGGTTTGTAAACAAATACTCCTAACTTCATATTATTCAGAATGCACTTGCAATGCTGTAATCGTACAAAAATAACAAGGAACGGTGTATTTACAGTAAAATCCTACCTAAAAGAATTTAATTTATCCAGAATCCGATTTAATTAACATAAGTAAGCGTTTACATGTAATAAACAGAAATGTGTGTCTTCTGTGCATTTAAAAAATGCTTCCAAAAGAATATTTTCTTTTCATACTGATACTGGTCCGTTTAAAGGAGAATTATGTTGCAGATAGAGCAACAGTAAAAACCTCTCAGTCTGGCATAACTGTCATTTTGTTGAACAAGGCGATAGACTAATAAATACATCTATTCTAAGGTAATGTCGTTCATAGTAAAAACTACGCGAACGAGGATATCTCAGTATTCTAAATTACATAAGTACTACTGGCATTTATTATTTATATATAATGATTAATAATAAAAGGAACTTTCAGAAATATAACCGGCTATAGAATAGATTTTTTTTTCTTTTTCCTTTTCTTCTCAATTTCTGTTTCAAATAACGTTCTTCTCAATTTCTGAGCAAGTTAAGTAAAATGATCTAAAAGGCCTTTCTTAGCTTAATTTGGAAATCCATTGTTCCTTAATATGCAAAAAAGCAATTATTGTGTACTATGTTTTAAAGAATGATATAGGTATTAGTTCTGAAAATATTTATCATCCCATTGCATTTATGGGAATCTTGTTTCAAAATTTTAAACTATGTTTGTTTCATGTCTTGCTTGGTATTTAGAAACAAATTTTAATCTTCTGAAACGAGTGCAAATCTGTATAAGAAGTACAACAGGTTTCATTCTAAAATTAGGATTCAAAGATGCTTATGCCTATCCTTGCTGAATCTGTAGATTTTAATCTGCTTATGATAGAATATGGTGCCATTTAGAAACCGTAAAACCAAAATGTAAATGAAGCACATTTTTGTGAAATAAAAACTTCTTGTTCCGATTTTTTCAAGCTATTTGATATAGATATGTCCTTTGTAAGTCTACACAGACAAATGTTTTTATACAAAGGACTATTGAACAGATCTATTCTTTTTACGTCAGAGTTCATTTTTCCACGCACTTTCCTGATGAATATGCCAAGGGGATTATTGCCTTAAATTACAAGCCAACTAATTTTGATAAGGTTCAAAACTTAATTTAAACAGAATTAGATGCCTAATCCCCCCATTATAAAAGCGTTTCATAGTTGTAAATAAAGATAAATTCCCTTATCATTTTTCTACATTGAAAAGACAATTTTTAATTCCTAACCTAGAGTTTAGAGCAGGAGGCTTTAACGCAGTAACGCGATATATAATGTATTTTGCGTTCACGTTTAAATGGTAGAAAACACACTGAGCACACACATTGAGAGAGGGCGTAGGAAATTCCTAAGCTTCCCTAACGGAACAAAAGTGCAACAGAAAAAAGTTCGAATACTTCTTATAAAATATAATCCCAACCAATTATAAATTATTGCAACGATATGTTCATTTCAACTGCACTTGGTGCTATTCATTTATTAGAAGTGTTTCAAATTTAA
Organism: Stegodyphus dumicola; assembly: GCF_044657685.1. NCBI lineage: Eukaryota > Metazoa > Arthropoda > Arachnida > Araneae > Eresidae > Stegodyphus > Stegodyphus dumicola. The sequence continues at coordinate 103,547,235 of NC_140770.1, read as the reverse complement.
GCGATACACCTAATCACGGGAATTATGAAATAATATATTTATATATATCACAACGAAATTTCGTAAGCAATTTGGAATTTAAGACATCCTTTGTGCAAGAGGTAGTAAGTATATTTTAACTTTGGATTTGCCTAGTGAGATCTCTTTTACCCTCTCAGATTGCCTTCTGAAATACTCATCGTTGGAAAAGCAAATTGCATTTTAAAGAGATTACGAAGATGGGTAAAAAGGGAAAAGACTGAGTTAGGTAATATTAACTCCTGCAGTGGAAACTATTAGTGATCATTACCTTCGAGTGATTGACTCTTCATTTATACTAGAGAGTCCTTGCTGCACAGCAATTGTGGCACTGGTATAGTATCTTCTGTGAATTCCTTTATTTTAGTAATTTTCTGTTGCATGTGACACTGCGGTGGAAACTATATTGGTAGATATTCAGCAATACATTTCTACACATGGTCTTTCAACATAGTTGTCATTGCATATTATTACTTAATTGTACTTAATTGTACTTAAGATTTTGTACTCAACTACGGGCACCACGCACTTCTTTTTCTTGAGTTCCACTAGAGCTCATTACTTTTGTGATAGCTACATTTTAAAATAAATGATAAAAGCAAATTGCATGAAACAATATTGCTGCGAAATGCCCAGCAGCGGTGAGATATTTTTTTCTGCAAAGCGATGTTAGGGTTGCCAGATTTGACGAGAAAATACTCCTTTGGCGATACTTCGCGACTGAATTGGCGATATGCTATAGACGGAGCGAGAGCAATTCTAGAACGCAATTTAGCTGTTTTCTCGGGAACAGTCTCTAAAGTAAATTAAAGTTATATATATACCCTTCTTATACGGGTAGAAGGTAGGGTCTTGAGTTCAGAAAATTAGCATGAGTGCAATCAACCGAGTCGGGAGCTGCACTTTAGTGCTTTTCCGTGAATCTGCCTCTACCGTTATAACCTGAATGCTGTATTGTTGATTGGTTCAGCCTATTTGTCGTAGTTTTTCGACGAGTATGAACGTGTCTTTGTAGCTGTCCTTATAATAGTGCTTATTGGTGAATAAATTGTGCTTTGATGGTCCATCAAGTGTTACCATCTATTACTCCAAATCCACGAACCGTAGAACACAAACAATATAAAAACATATTAAAACCAAAATTTATACGGAAATATATAAATTAATTTGTGAGAATTTCTCATATCTGAAGTTTAAAAAATATCATAGGATAAAAACATACAAAGACCAATATTCAGACCATCGTTTTCATACGTCGACTCACATCACATCCGTTTATATTCCCTGAGTTACACTATAGATACAAAGGTTTTTGTGGTTTTTATGCATCTGAAGCATATTCAGAAGAAAATGTAACGCATATTTGAAAAAGAATTTTATAGTTGAAAACTTGTTTACCCATAGCTTTATTCGAGAGTTTAAGCAATAGTGTCACTTAAGAATTTTTCACTGAGGATGTTGTTATTCATTTTCAGAGTTATTGTTTCTTCCTAGCCACGTATCTGGAATCTCTTGTCTCCAAACACCAACTTCCACTTCATCTAATGCATCAGGAAAATCAATTTGCGATCCATTATTTGAAAGCGTATAACTCCAACTTTTGTTCCTCCAAGTCTAGTCTGGGATACAAAACAAATAGAAGTGTCAGTGAATGAAATTTTGAAGGGTTTTAATATCTTGCAAATAACCATTGCGCTTTGAGAAATCTATGTCCTCAAGGCAGTAGCCAAAATTATTCTTGTTTCATCAATTGGAGTTGCTGATATAGGAAGAGAAATTAATATAGGAGTCCTTGAAGAGTAGCTGTAGAATTTTTACGGTCTGCGGATTAGGAACTCAGCTCAAGGATTTTCTGAAATAGAATTCAAAGCTTTATGGAAAGAAATGATGAATCTGACACTAAAACGACTGAGAAACCTATGAGGGTTTCAGAATTGAACAAATGGCTATATATGATCAAAACGCCGAAGACGATCTCTTCGAACATACTGTTTCGAAATAATATACCAGTTAGAACATGAGGAAAAATATTCTCGGGTATTGTGAAGAAGTGTAAAGCGAAAAGGCTTTCGTCTGTTACAAATTATTGCAAGATTTCGTCAAGTAAGATTCTCTCATTTCAGTACGATAATCTCACGTTATAATTATGACGCATTTATGCGCAATTAGATGCATTTATGGATATTCATATATCATATATTAATAATAATAAAAAATTTTAATTCAGTCCAAATTAAAATTTTGCTAAGGTCACACGACTGTAATCATTTCTTGTTCCTGAGATTTGATGCCACCAATTCTGCAGATGAGGCGTCCAAAAAACGTAGGCACAAAACAACTATTGCAGCCTGACTTGTGGCGCCACCCTCTTCAGTGTGAATGTCATTAATCTCTAGGAAATCATGCAAACTAACTATGTGTAAGTGCTATCTTGGATCATCTCATACTGAATGGTATTCAAGGCCGCGCCACCTGGTGATTACATTCCCCTTCATGCTCATGCTAAACAACAGAATATAACGCTGCGATATCGCACAGTTCATAGCAGAATCTGTGTTAATAACTATTATCTATTTATTACGCAGATCAGTAGTTATTATGTAAGTACTAGATAACATCTTATTACTAACAGATGCAAACAAATTACTGCATAGGTTTTGGTTAATAATTTTTACCAAAGTTGTTTTATAATTTTTACCAAAGTTGTTTTATAATTTTAAGCAAACATAAAAGAATTATTATGTACTTTTACAATATTAAAGCATTACTAATAGATGCAAAGAGGGTGCAAACTATAATAACGTGAAGGTGAATCAACTTGAAACGCCCCATTGCATTTTGAGGGAAAACTGAAATCATCTTACATTACAATATAATAAAACAACTTGCTCTGAAGACAGACAGCTCTTTGAATTTCGCTCAGAATTCATTGAATCTTGTGAATTTAAACCTAGAACAGGGCTTGTTTCTTAACTAATAATTTAAAACAATTTTGGTACTTATTTTAGACGTACACGATCAAAACCGAGGCATAGGTTTTGGAAACAAACAGAAGCAAGGAGAAAAGATTTGAAGAAAATTTCTCTTTAAGTTATTAAGCATAATTTTCTTCATTTCTCTGAGAATGCCTAGACAGGAAAAAAAAAAAAACGAAAGGACTTTAATAAAAACTTATTAAGGAACTTTTCAGTTAAAAGTCTCGTGTCTCCCTACTGCCAGTAAAGGAAAAAAAAAATATGAGTGAAGTAATTTTCTTGTTCGTCAAAAAACGAGGCCAGCTTGACATGTTGTTTTTCAAAATCACAAATGACGTTCACACACCGTCGGGAAAGATTTTAGGACAGAAAAGAGGGGGGGGGAGGAGTTCTCACAGGCAAAATGTTGTAACAGCCTAGCAGACTGAAGAAAAATGAAAAGCCTTACAAAACCGCTAAAAATTTATCCGAAATTTTTCTTTCTTTTATTTACTTTCTCCTGTTTTTTTTTTTACTTTTTGCTTCTTACCAAATGTTGGAAAACTTTCGTCTTCACTATTATTACTATTTTTGAGCATTCTGATCGATGTCTTGTATTTTGGAGAACAGCGAATCAATTTGGCTGGTGAAGGATATCCGGTTAAATTAAGTTAGAAGGCTAACACTAAACTGTATTGACTCAGGATGGAGTTGAGTTGCAGAAATAAGATTCCGTTTCTGCCACATGAGTTTCATCTAAAGGTATTGAAACTTCATTAGTATTTTGACGTCGAAAAAGAGAAAAGTATATCATGGCATAAACATTGACTTAGAATTGATTGATAGATTTGAAAAATACCTCAGATAACATATAATGCTTTCTCATCTGTGTAATACCATTTACCATTAAGTGTAATATTCAAAGTATATTTAGTTTAACTGATGACACTTATGTTGTTTCCATTCCAATAAATCATGTTTCGTTTGTAGGTAAAACGTAAAATTTTTACCGTATTTATAGAACATTTATATCCATTACGTTTATTAAATAAATCTAGCTACTAAAAATTAAATTTACAACTTTACAAATGAATCACAGTAGTTAATTTTTTATTTAAAATCGCATTTATTTCTTTGAAGTCATTATATACAATTTATTTTGCTTGGAAAAATATATTTTAAATAATATTTTAATGTAGTATTATTTTTCGGTATGGAATTTAACTATTTATAAACTACACTGTAAGGTAAATATTTAGCTATGTAAAACAAGACCAGAGTTAATGCATCCCATCCATTAAAAACAAAATGAGTTTAGGGTTATTTACTATACATTTAAAATGTGATTATTTTACAGTTTTTAATTCCTTAGTGATGCATATTTAAGATTTGGTATTTGCGAATTATTTTTGAACATAAATTTTCCTATTTAATATTTATTTCCTTAAGTATAAGCCTTTTCACATGTTGTTACTTGGTAGACATCAAAATATTTTTCTGTGTGCTTTCATTCGCCCGACTGAGTAAACAGCTCTTATTAAATTAATTTTGCAAGTTAGACGTTTTTATACAAATACAATTATTGATTAATATACCCCAAAAGAAAGAGATTGATTTAAAAAAAATAAAAGGGTTCAGATTTTAACGAGGGCGCAAAAAGGCTCTTTTAAAATTTTATAAGGTTTATCAGTTACGATAATCTATACAGATGACCCATGTGAAATACAGACACATTTTATAAGATAATAAATGAATATGCGTTCAGACTAACATAGGGATATAATATAACTTTTGTATATATAAAAACTCAGAAACAAATGTTATACAACACTTTTAAAATATTTAATATTTTTAATTACCCATATCATGAATTACATGCATTTTTATTTAAATCAGTCACGTTAAAAAGTAAAGAAGTATCATTTTTAAGATATGCACGCTTTGCTTTTAAATAACAGACATTAAATACGAAAGAATAATATATTACGTTTTTCTGAATGGCAACAGACTCGAATGAAAAGTGAAACAACGCATTTACAGTGAGTGGACCAAAATGGAGATTCGAGACTAACAGTTTTTGGGGGCTAAAAATGCAACAAACAATTCCATGAAGTATTATACAGTTATTAGGTTGTTTTCTTGAAACAACAGAGGTGAAAAATGTGCATTGCTCTCGCCGGACTTTGAACACTGAACCTCTTGAATACCCTCCGATAGTGCTACCGTCAAACCGCGAAGGTATGCTGGAAGGAGGGAGAAAATCCCTTATATACTCTCCCTTTTAAAGGGCGACTGGGGATTAAGGACTCAATAGCCAAATCCTGGTAGTACTGAAATGCTATTACATATCAAACCCTCAGTAAGCAAATTTTACTTTTCTATATCTACTTTCTATGTGTCTTTCACTTTTTATCTCAGTAATAAAACTTTACTTCAAAAGTTTTTAATAACATTCTGAAAAGTTATATATTATTACTTTTAAGGATTTTTCGATTTAAACTAAAGATAAAATCTACGAAAGGCGACATCGACGTCTGGATATATTTAAGAAAGTATTTTTACTCAGAAGAATGACAGGAAATTGAATTTTTCGAAAGAAAAGATACAGGATATCATATTTGTTTCACAGGCGGTAGATTATTCGATATACTAGAAATGTAATCGTGGGAAGAATAAATACATATGGACGTTGTCTACAATGTATTAAATGTCAATTTTTCGGGGATACGTGTAAAATGCAATATAAGAGTATATAAACTAAATATATTTCATTTTGATTCTATATGTAATATTCCATACATGGTATTCCGCGGATTTTAAACATGCTTCAGATTTTTATTAGAATCAGATTTTTATTAGAAATTTGTCATCATATTTTAAATATTAGTAAATATGTAGCCCAAAGGGCGTTAGCCCAGAAGGTCTATTAATTTTAATTTGTCATTTTGCGTTGGTTCACTATAAATGGCTTTTCACTTTTCAAATTGTTGCTGCCAAATATTAGAGTTGTGCATTATATTTAAATAAATTAAATAATGAAGAATCTACATGAATATATGTATGTTTTTCGTACAGTCAAAAGCAACAGTACCTAGAGACATCCAATTTTGAATAACGTCGTCCTCCACTCGCATATGGCCATCTGAAAGCCCAAATTTGTAATTCAGAATTTGTTTTATTATCTATTTCATATTTTGTAAACTTTCAACGAATTTTTCATTAACAAACTCAACGATTTAAAAACGAGCAATGGCAGTACTGTGCGGAAAAATAACATTTTTATCTCGAGCGCGCGGGATTATATATCGGAAAGTCTAAGGCTAGGCTCATTTTAAAATTATTTCGCGATAATGCTGTTGGATTGAATTTTATGGTTTATGTGTAAAGAACATGATATTTAATAAATAAAGGTAACACACAAAACGTTAAAAGAACATCCCTTTAGGCATATTATGAAATCCAAAAGCTTTCAGATTTTTTCACACTTCAAAATTTATTTTTAATATTTTCACATGGTTCTAGCAAATAGAATATAGGAAAACAGCTGTATTTTAATCTCTTGCGAAAAGGAATGGAAACTGTCGAATCAACGTTTAATCGTTTATCAGGCTTCGTTTAGTAACTATGCCAGAAGATAACCTGTGAGGATAAGATGTACCGGGTTTATATTAAAACGAATAGAAATTCTTAAACTATAAGGTATTTCTCCCGCGTTCTTAGCGTGCCTTCGTAATGTAGTGGTCTGCATGCTCGGCGCGTATTCGAGAGGTTCGTGGTTGGATTCTTTGCCAGGACATTGCACATTTTTCAAGTCTCCTGCTTCCAAAAAATCCTAATGTTTCTAGACTGGCGTCCGAACTAAAAAAAGATGGTGGATGACGATTCTCCACCACCAGGATTTGGGGACTTGAGCCCCTGATCCCCAGGCGCCCTTTATATATGCCCTAAGTGGGCATATATAAAGTATTTCTCCCGCCTTCTTAGCTTGCCTTCGTGGTGTAGTGGTATGCACGCTTGGCGCGTATTCGAGAGGTTTGTGGTTCGATTCCAGGGGAGGGCACTGCTTATTTTTCATGTCTCCTGCTTCCAAAAAATCCTTATGCCTCTACAGCACGAGCTGATAAAGTAAAAAATGGTACACTATTTACATTTCACGTAAAATCAGCAAACTCATCCTGAGAATCTTTTAAATCTTAAAACAATTTCTACAAAGCACACGCTTTTCAAAATAAAAAGAATTTTTTTATAAAGCTTCACATATTTCATATTACATTCAAAGTAGCATTTCTATAATATATCATCTTGTTATGCATGTTGTTGAAATATGAGTTTCGATTTCTTAATTACCAACTATCAGCAGTACCGATTTTAATTCAAATGGCCTCGATATAGCTCCAAGTTACAATATTTCTTAAAAAATGAGCACATGACAAGTTAATTTTTTATGTGACATTTATTTAACATATATTATCTTCCGAAAAAACACTAATTAGACTGCTTTTGTCAAAGATAAGAGTCCTCGTTCTTATATCAATTTCATTCGGTAGTTTTGAGAAAATAAAACTCGTTTTAACGTTGCTTAAATTAGACATAGCTTATAATACATCGAATATATTTTAAAAATCTGAGAATATAATCCTGAATATGATTACTAAAAGTTTCCATTCGAAAGATGGCATTATTAATAGCGAATCGTACAGCACGCGCTTTTATTACTAATTTCGATTTCGCATGAATTTTAATACAAATAAAGTATTTTCTTCTTCACTGCCTATACTAAGCAGAGGATACTAATGGTCTGATGTTTCAAGAAAAGAAAAAGAGCACTATCTATTCCTGAAATTTTAGCTTTCCATTCTTTCAGATTTAGTCATGAATTATATAAGATAAAATAAAATTAAAAAAAAATAAAAGCTTTCAGATTTTATATTACGCCCAATTTTTTTTTTTTTTTTTTTTTTTTTTTTTTTTTTTTTTTTACGGGGGATTCAAAACTGGTTTTGAAAAGTGATACACACATTCAAAATCATTCGACGCAAAATACCATTAAACATTGTAACGTCTTTGCGTTGCTACGCTACCAACATAATCTCAGTAAGAAGTGTAAAGAAATCTCAAGCATAAAATATCCGTGCTTGAAAATACACGCGATGTCAATATTGATGGAACGCTTTGAAACTGTTGAGATTGTTAATCAAATGTTCGTTAAAGTTTTACAAAATATGAAGTAGTTAATAAAACAAATTCCAAATTTAGGCTTTCAGGTTCACATGTTCGGGTAGAAGACTACGTTATTCAAAATTTCACGTCTCTAGGTACTGTTGGTTTTTCACAATAAGAGAAACATACCTAAATTCATGCATACTTTTCATTATTTAATTTCTTTAAATATGATATAGTATTTAGCTGTAACATTTGATGACAACAATTTGAAGTTATTAAGTCTTTTATTCTGAATCAACGCTAAATGCTGAAACGAAATTATTAATCGTTCCGAGCAAATTCCCACTTTGGGCTAATAAAAATCATTAAAATTCTTAATTGCAAAATTTTATTTTTGGGATTTTGATCGCTAACGCTACTAAACTAGTTATATATTTTTATTTGTTTTCATTAAAAGTCTGTTGAAGCTATTAATTAACCAGTAATCGGATAACCCATGAAATTTCAATAATATTGTGTTACAGGTAAATTTGTATTTTTTTTTTTTTTTTTTTTTTTTTTTTTTTTTTTTTTTTACTATGCAACTTTTGCATAAAAAGTTGGATATTACATCAGCATATACAGTACTTATATTTCTTTAATTAATCTTTTTAAGTATAAAATCTTCAGATTTTTATTTATTTTTATTTTTAAAGATAAATATATTTTAATTATATATTTTTAAAGATAAATATATATTAGTCAAAGCTATAAAATAAATTTCTTCGATCATATTTCTATATCGAAATGCGCAAAATTGTTCTTGTGATCTTTTTTAACATATCTACTTTCTTGACAGCCTTAACTAGTTTACATTCGTCTTAGCTATATAAATTTCCTTCCCGTTCCATAGTTCAGCCATAAAACTTGTTATATTTTAAGCAAGTGAACTATCATTACAAATAAAGGAAATGCTGGAAATAAAATTTGTAACATTACAATACATGAAAAAACCGTTCTTCTAAAACTTAAAGTATGCAATTCTTACCCATATGCGCTACCAACTACATAATCAGAAGTTGCATTTAAATCCCATAAATATTTTAATGCATTTTAATAACCATTTTAACCGATTAACCGAGAAAATGGAAACATGTAATAATAATAATAATTAGAATAATAATGAGAATGCATGCTACAAATCCGCAGTTGAAGATTAAATGCCCGTAAAATATATACTTTTTGTGTTATTCTCTAGAGAATTTTCATCTTCTACATTGCATGCTCCTTCTTGTGTCATTGGTAGCAAGTACGTGTAACAATCGGGACATCCGGAATTCGAATTCCCTAGAGAGCGTAAAATGGTTTTCTCATGTTTCTTCTTCTGAAAAGACAAAAATAGCTCTACTGTGTTTCCTCGTATTAAAATATGGTGCAGGAAAATTCTGCAATACAATATTGGACTATTGGGTCTATTACCTCACCAACAGCTATTTAAGCGAGGGAGAAGCTAAGGAATTTTCGTCGTCTCCTTTGCTAGCTGTCGTCAAATAGTTGGTAGCGCATATGGGTAAGAATTGCATACTTTAAGTTTTAGAAGAACGGTTTTTTCATGTATTGTAATGTTACAAATTTTATTTCCAGCATTTCCTTTATTTGTAATGATAGTTCACTTGCTTAAAATATAACAAGTTTTATGGCTGAACTATGAAACGGGAAGGAAATTTATATAGCTAAGACGAATGTAAACTAGTTAAGGCTGTCAAGAAAGTAGATATGTTAAAAAAGATCACAAGAACAATTTTGCGCATTTCGATATAGAAATATGACCGAAGAAATTTATTTTATAGCTTTGACTAATATATATTTATCTTTAAAAATATATAATTAAAATATATTTATCTTTAAAAATAAAAATAAATAAAAATCTGAAGATTTTATACTTAAAAAGATTAATTAAAGAAATATAAGTACTGTATATGCTGATGTAATATCCAACTTTTTATGCAAAAGTTGCATAGCAGATTTCCAAGTGCGGATAATGTACGAGTTACTCAGCTCCTAATCCTCAAAATAGAAAAGAAACGCATTCATTCAGTAGGGGTTTAAATATTAAACAATTATTTATAAGCACATTATCTAAATTTGTTTTTATTTTTAACATCCTCGAGATAAACTCACGTGTACGTTTTTGCATGGTATGTCAATAGTACCATAACTTCGGCATTTAACTCAGATTGAATGAATGTCCGGTGTTCTTACCCACTCGAGCACCGGTCAATGAATCCGAGAAGATGAATCTTGATTTTGGTGATATCCATTACTAAATATGTCAATTCTGTTATACATAAAATCTGCTAGACTATTATTTAGAAGTGTGATGCATCAATATATTAATACCGTTCCACTACTAAAATTTTGAATTAATTATAAAATATATTGTAAGTAATAGAGCCACATAAATTATAATTAATTGATAATAAAGGAATGAAAATTAAGCGTAACATAATTTGCCTTATGCTCCGTTTATGAACATCGGTAACTGAATAATACTCATTTAAAAATCTGACGTGCACACCATATAACTTCCTTACACGGAATATTAAATTGCACGCATTTTTCACAGCCTTTTATTGAAACTTACTCCCTCGAGTTTTATTAGATTTACGGAGCAATTAATTCAATTGATCCGTATAACCATTCAATCTCATTCAATTAATTCAGTTCTCACTTCGCGTCAAGGCAAAAACACACAGAACTTCAAAATTCCTTCATTAAAGATTAAAAAATAAAAAAAAATAAAAAAAAATCTGAAATGTTTCAGATTTTAAATTACGTCCAAAGGGGCGTTTTTTAACATTTTGTGTGTTACCTTTCTTTATTAAATATCATGTTCCTCGCACTTAAACCATAAGATCCAGTGCAACAGCAATATCGCAAAATAGTTTTAAAACGAGCATATCTTTAGAATTTCCGATACAGAGACTCACGCGCTGGAGATAAAAATGTTTTTTCTGCACAACGTTGCCGTTGCTCGCTTTGAAATCCTTGAGTTTATTAATCAAAAATTCGTCAAAGTTTTAAAAAATAGGAAATCGATCATAAAACAAATTTCAAATTTCAAATTTGGTCTTCCACATGCTCATATTCGTTGGAGGATTACGTTATTCAAAATTCGATGACTCTATGTACCGTTGTTTTATCACAATACGAGAAATATACATACATTTATGCAGATTTTTCATTATTTAATTTCTTCAAATATAATGCAGGACTCTAACATTTTGTGGCAACAGTTTGAAAAGTGAACCGACATTTATGAGTCCGACGCAAAATGCCAAAACGAAGCTAATAGTCCTTCGGGATTCAAATCCCTTTGGACTAAAAAATATAAAACACCAAATACAGTTAAAACAAATATAAAACAATTTTTGCAGAGTTTACGTTTGGCCCCACTCTGCAAAAACGCACTAAAGGTGCAAAAACTGACTTAATTCACTATTTTGCTAAGTTTCAAATGTAAACTAATATGGCTGCTAAGGTAAATAATAATAATAATAATAATAATAATAAATAAATAAATAGGCTTAGCCGCACTTAAACAACTTTTAAACTGTTGATAACTTTACAACTATCGCACACAGATTAACTAAATGTATAAAAACCTTAACCGGAAGATAAGAACAACATAATTCAATCATTTTTAAAGCAAGAAACGCGCAATTTACCAACATATAAGAATAAAAAAAAACTGAGCTCACGCAGGCGAGTCGTCATACAGAGCCGAATCAGCATACGAAGCCGAATCGGTCGAGCCAAGCATATATATATATATATATATATATATGTAATAAATTCAGAAGCGGGAATTTGCATGACGTAAAAGTTTTGTTCCATAATGACTAGGAAATTGGAGGCGAAGGCTCATCTTCAGTTTTTTTTTCAGTAACATGTTATGGCTAAATCGGCACATTAAATGTTCCTAGATTTTAGATAACTTTGTAGCAAGAAAGCAGCAGCAGACAGACAGCAGTCTAGCTACGCCAAAGCGGGGAAAGCAATTGCTCAATGTTCAGGATGAATTCTCAAGCTAGCCTGAGTTAGTTTTGGTGTTCAAAGCATTTTGCTCGGATAGTTAATATTGCTGTAAAATTATTATTGCCCACTTGAGTTTTAGTCCAATTTACATCACCAGAATTACGTAAGAGTCATATGACATAGATTTTTTCCGAAATCACGCACTGCAAATAGATGTTGCTATTTCTAGAATAGAGAAGGGAAATTAACTTACGCTGCTAATTTAATATTTTACATATTCTTTATTTTTATTACACACACACACACACACACACATATATATATATATATATATACGATGCTGCCGATTGCAACTAAAAAGGCAAGTACACAACTACATGTTATAGCAGTGCTATACCCCTTTCAGGGGCGCAATGCTATGATTTTTTAAAAGTTATGAAAAAGTAAGCTTAATGACATGCAATGGTCCTATAGACAACATAAATGAGTTTAAATTTTTTTTTTCGTCCCCCTTTCTGGAAAGGGGACCGGTTTCGGCTTGAAACCAGCGCCCGTCAAGAGCATTTAAGACTAAACATTTGCTTATTTATCTTCACTTTGCTGGAAAGTATTTGAACATAACTCACATTTCAAATTATACTAGTAAATTCCTGAACAACTAATGAATTAAGTAATATTTGCATAAACACGCATTTTTAATTTTAAATAAAAATTAAAACAGGAAACAAAAATATGAGACAAAAAGTAACTAATAATACACTAAATTTCTGACATAAATGAAATATTTAATTTCTGACTATGAATACTAAATTTCTGACTATGAAATATTTTTTAAAAATGTGTCAAAAACTAAGAAAATTATATGTGAAAATAAAATTAATTTAGATGTATACAAATATTTTACTATGAACAACAAGCAGAGAAAAGCGATGGGCTAAAAGAAGCAGAATAAAAACGCAACTGTGAGTGTTCTTCAGTGTGCTCTGTGTGTCTGTAAAAAATAAGAAATATTTTTCCTCTCTCAAAAGCTCTATAAATCCTCATCTTTAAAGCCACTCAAACGAAGATTTGGTGCAACTGTTTACAGCAGTGATTCGAAAGCAATAAACACAGCTGTAAAATATCTCGCGACTGCGTCATCTGATCCTTTCTTCGATGTCTCAGAGGGGCGGTGGTTTCATACTGAAACCGCAAAGAAAACATTCAAAGTTAAAAGGGTTCCATTACTGTTTTTGTGAACAAAGGACATTTCATTAATCATTGATGCCTGCTTATAAAATATATTGTGTAAAAATTAAAAATTGTTGGTTTTTTTTTTTTTTTTTTTGTTCTTAAAATAACCCAAAAGGAATAGTGTCTAAAACAAGCTATTTTTTGAATGATTCGTGTCAATTAATGGATGCCCAAAAAGGTTTGGTGCTGCCATTTCTTACCAGCTTTAATAGGTAATTTAATTTTAGCAGCGGTTTTGAGAAAATGAAACCAAATTTTCTAAATTTAAAAAAATGTTGAAAATGCGGTTTCAAGGCGAAACCACCGTCCCTGAAAGGGATACGCAACATTTCAAAGTACCGAGGCTACTCATTTTTGAGTTATGCGTGATACCTACATACATACGTAAGCATGTACAGACGTCACGAAAAAATCTCTCTTCTTAATCTATTTGTAATCCATTTTGAAACAAAATTTGGGAAAACGAGTCCTTTTATTCTGTCCTTACGCACAGAGATCACGTAAAAACAGGGTTAAATTGCATTTCATAAATGTCAAAATGGATATTTTCGTTGAAATATGACACCTGAAAACTTTTACAGTTACTTTCTTTACTTCGTACAAGAAAGTAAAAAAAATCTAATATGTACAACACATGACCCCTTTGTATGGAATATTAAATTGTACGCATTTTCTTCTACATTTCATTTAAACGTATTGAATTCTATTTCATCCGTAGCGCATAAATCACAACAGAATAAATTCACTTAACAGTGTTACATTTCTTTTTTTTTTTTTTTTTTTTTTTTTGTAAATCAGAATGCACAAAAATTATATCATCTGAAGAATTATCTAATCGTTGCCACATGTTCTATATGAATACCATCATGAAACTAAAACAAGGTATAAATGAAATTAAACAAAAACAAACACAAAAAAAAAAAAAAATCCGAAAGGTTTCAGATTTGAAATTACGTCCAAAGGGGCGTTTTTTTTAACATCTTGTCTGTTACCTTTATTAAATATTACGTTCTTCGCACTTAACCCATAAAATTCAGTTCAAGAACAATATAACAAAATAGTTTTAAATTGAGCGTATCTTTAGAATTTCAGATACAGTCTCGCGCTCTGGAGATAAAAATGTTTTTTTTTTTTTTTTTTTTTTTGTACAACGTTGCCATTGCTCGCTTTGAAATCCTTGAGTTTGTTATTCAAAAATTCGGTAAAGTTTTACAAAATATGAAATCGATAATAAAACAATTTCCAAATTTCAAATTTGTGCTTTCAGATGCCCGTATTTGCAGTAGTGTCATTCAAAATTCGGTGGCTCTGTGTACCTTTGTTTTATCACAATGAGAGAAATATACGTACATTTATGCAGATTTTTCATTACTTAATTTCTTAAAATATAATGCACGATTCTAACATTTGGTGGCAACATTTTGAAAAGTGAAACAGACATTTATAGTGAACAAACGCAAAATTGCAGAACAAAAACAGTAGTCCTTCAGGAACAAAGCCTCTTTTGACTAAAAAAAAAAAAAAAAAAAAAACACTGTTTTACAGGTGTCTTAGCGTTTTTTACCCCTCTTACCTAATGCGCATGCAAGTCGTAAAAATAACTGTCTGACATACAAAATTTCTACTTTCTCAAACTATTCCTTTTTGAGTTATGCGAGATATATACATGCATACGTACAGATGCTACGAAAAAGTCTTTTCTGAATCCATTTTAAATCAGTTTTATAATTCGTTTGGAGAAAAAAGTCCTTTATTCTGTTCTTACGTACAGGTATCACGATATTCGATAGCGTTCGAAATGGATATTTTCGTTGAAATATGGTACCCGGAATTTTTCGTGATAGCAATATTTCCTTTACTTTGTACAAAGAAGTAAATTTTGATTTAACATCTTCCTTAGAAATTTACAATTATTGAGAACTTTAAAAAGATTCTATATTGCTCTATCAATAATTTTCTGGTGCATAAACCTTCATTCATAAAGAAAATCACACAATTTACTTACACATAAAAAACACAAAATTTATTTCCATTTGCCTAGAAGCACTTAAATATTGGTTTCATTTAAAATTTACATTCAGATTTTCTTACCTAGGGCAATTATATCAACAGTTCTTTTTGCAGAACTTTTTTATTTATTTATTTATTTATTTATTTATTTATTTTTTTATTTCATGGCCTTTACTTAATATGAAGTAAATATAAATGCTGTTTTAGGAAAGTTATATGATTGAGCACCACAACGCTTATCTTCTTGTTTTGATATTTATTTCTTCTTGTTTATCTTCTTGTTTTGATATGTAGACATTATCATATGTGAAGATGCTTGAATTATTAAGAAGCTGCAGGGATAATCTGTGAATAAAAGATGTACCACATTTATACATAAATGATATAGTTAAATAATGATTCGAGGTAATTATTTTAGACAAAAATATTATAATTAGCAGTATTGTTGCTTATTTATGTACTCAGAAATATTAGTCCCTTTCAGAACTGGTCATTTATGAGAGGTTACAATGAAAAGGTTTTAGTGGTCTTCTGAAGACTGGAGTAAGTTTTCCAACTTATTTTCCCTTTGTTAAACTTTCATTTGCGTTAAATCACTTAAAAATAATAAATCTAAAAATAAATCTGAAGAAAATATGGAAACTGTGGCTGATTTGAATGTTTAAAAATGAATAAATATTGCAGGTATACCTCCAAAATATTGTTTGAAGTAATTAAAATGCCTGCCAGGATTAAGATTTTAGAGAAAAGACGTGAGACCTGCAAAATGAACAAATGAGCAGAACTCGAATGACAAAAAGTGTGGAAGGTATTTTCCCTGCCTTCTTTACGAGCCTTCGTGGCGTGGTGACCTGCACGCTCAGAGCGTTTTCGAGAGGTCCGCGGTTCGATTCCTGGGGAAGGCGTTGCTAATTTTTCATCTTTCCGGCTTTCAAAAAATACCCAATGTGTCTACAAGGTGAGGTATAAAATTTTTCTAAAGCAGCATCAATAAATAAACAAATAAAACGTTTAGTGATCCTGAAAAGTCTGTCGATTTAGCCATGGTATTTTACTCAAAGTAATATAAAAATATTCACAAATTGTCAGAGTAAAATATTCTTGTAAGTCGAAAATAAAAAGAAACTGTTTTTATGAAGAAGAGGATATGTAAAAAAACAATTCATCGTCAAAGTGGAACAATTAAAGTTGTCAGCACGTGTAAAAAATCATGCAAAAGGGAAAGAAACACGTAATAATAAGTTATTACACAATCGAAAAGCATAAAAAATGTACGTACTAATTTTAAAAAGGCAAATATAGCTAGAAGGTACTTTGTATTTTCAGAATTTTTCAAGTGGAACATTACTTATTAAGATTATAGGTGATGTCTTTTAATAATTTTTAAAAACCAGAAGCATCGTTTTTTTAACATCAGTGCTTTATACAATTTTGGCGAAATATATGTGTGAGTATTAGGAAACAGCTACGTAAAAATTTTTTTCATGTCCGTATTAATTGAAAGAAATTTGAAAGAAAGAAAAAATACTGGTTTTATAGAATTTTTAATAACTTCAAGAAAAAATATAATTTTTCATTTATTGGTTCAAATAATACGAAGTAAATTTTATATTAATAAAAAGGTATTTTGTTGTTTACCTGTTTTTCAAGTCTTAAATTAATTCTTTCAGGATGGATTAAAAGAATGTGCTGACAAAGGTACCTTTCGATCACAAAATATATTTTACTTATAATTGTGCAAAACAGCTTCATTGCCAAGACTTTTTTGCTTCAACAATAATAACAATGCTCTAAGGATAGTAAAATATCCCCCTTCTCTTTTTTTTGGGGGGGGGCACAGAGAAGAATAAGCAATAAACCTTTACCTAGTAAGTTTCTTTTCCCTAAATAGGAACATACACTTAATCATATGAAGCAAAATTTCTTAAACCATGGTCGTGAGATTAAATTGGGTAGCAAACTTAAATTTTGGGTCGCGAAATTTCAATTCGATAGTTGAAATTAAAGAAACTGTGTTTAAAGACTTTTAAAGAAATTTCATTAATTGACATTAATAAAATTATACTTTAAAGAACTAGTCTTATAAATATTAATTGATATTATGCGATTAATTACCTGTTAGATGAAGTGCAAAAGGAATTATAAAGCTATCTAGCAGTTCAAACTTAAAACTTGGGTTTTCACAAAACTTCTTGATAAATTAATTCCTTACCGGAATTAGAACTAAATTTCATACTATTTCTGAAATGACATTAAATGCTCTTCTCTCATTCAGCACTATATATTTTTAGGAAACTGCTTTTTCAGCTTTAATGCTAATTAAAAACCAAATCTCGTTCAAGGTTAAAACATGAAGATGCTTTTTCACCAGTGCTATATATCCCACCAACGTTTGTTAGGCAACAGAAAACAAACACATCTTTCTCATTATAATTTTCTTTAATTTTGCTTTCTTAAAATCAATCCCAAAACTCCTTCCTTTTGTATCTATATTGTTTACCAAAGATGTAAATTATTTACGGGAGGATATTCATTTTTATATCTTGATTTTATACTTAATATCTGAGGTAGAGAAAACATTCTGGGTGATAAAAAGAGGCCGCGATTGAAAAACGTTAAGAAGTCCTGTTATAAGGTATTTCTCCCTCCTTTTAGCATGTCTTTGTGGTGTAACAGTAGCACACTTAATGCGTATTCGAGAGTTCCAGGTTCAAGTCCTGGCGAGGGCACTGACATTTTTCATGTTTCCTGCTTCGAAATATGCTAATGACTTTACAATTAGTGCCCGAACTAAAAAGTGGTGAATGACAATTCGTCACCACCAGAATTTAGCGACTGGCTTCCATAATTCCCAGTCGCACTTTAAACGAGGGAGTGCATAAAGTACTTTCTTTCTCCTTTCCGCATGGCTTCGGGGTGTAATTGAAAGCATATTCGACGCGTATTTGAGAAGTCCGGGATTCGATTCCTGGCGAGGGCATTGCACATTTTTCACGTCTCCTGCTTCAAAGAGAGGTTCTTGTTTCTTTAGGAGTTGCAACAATATATTAATATGAAGCGTTTTCTCACTAATTGTTTACATGTAAAGGTTATAAAGAATAGCGAAACACTAATAAATTTCTGACTACCAAGTTGACTTCTTACCTCACTACCAAGGTTTAAAGATTAAAAAATATCTGCACCTTTTAGTTTGTTGTCAACTTGAGCGCCGTCATTTCTAATGCTCTAACGGAAATTATTTAAAAGCACTACATTCAATCTCCCTTCATATCTTTATCATTGTTGGAATTTGCTGATGAAAGCGTTCTCTGTGCTCATTGCTGACACAGCCACAATAGTCAGTAAAGGAATTTAAATGAGAATGGAGAACATGTATTTTGAATGAGTTTCGGAATCCAAACGTTTTATACGATGTCACCATATATTTCACCATTTGTTCAAAATTCTGCTCTCTTTTGTGCCAGAGGAAAACCTGATGTATTCGTTGTAATGTATTCCATGCTGTTCGTTCGCTCAGTTTCTGTTCGAAACCGCGTAATATATCACGTACCTAATGTCTAACAACTATATCTTCTTTTATCACGTAAATACAAGGGTGCAAATTTGCTGGATAAATATGCAAATATTGGGCGATCTTCCTGCAATGCAAACAAAAATTTCTTTATTATTGATAATTCCTATTTGATATGAAGTCGGGAAGAAATATCTCGGTTGGATCTGCAAAACGCTGCAAAGTAACACTTTTCGTTGTGAAGCCGCCCATGGCTAGTATAATGGCTAGCGTCGCTGACGTGCCGAAGGGCTCAGGTTCGAATCCTAGAGAAGGCATGGATGTTTGTAAATGCAAATTTATCTGGCAACTACTGTTGAGGAATAGTCCAGATCTTGAGATGTCGAGAGCTGTTATGTGAATTCAGGGTTATCTTACTCGTATTTTTCAAAGATGAAACTTTCAAAGATCTTTGTTATTGATACATCGGGCCACATGGAATAGAGCGGGTTGTGAACGCTATGCTGTGTAAATGTATGGGATTATTTAATAACTTAAATGATAATTCCAGAAAGGATTAAGCATACTTGAATTTTATTTCACAATAATAAAAGAAGACGTTAGAGATACAACACGAAAGTGAACTCTGTCTTGTTTATATTTTTTCTTGCAGCCAGTCTAGAGGAACCAAACTTCGCATTAACAAAGATAATATTATGCGTATAGGGAGCTGGTATTTGCAACAACAAAGATAATATTCTACTTAGAGGGAGCTGCTACAAGCTTCAGGCTGAGATGAGATCCAGATAGACTAAATTTCTCTTTTTATTTTTGGTTTGGCTTTTGAAAATAGGTGGTACTAAACAGGAAAATAATTTATTTATACGATCCATAAATTTTCGCCACAGACATTCGAAACTGTATATGGGAGTCTATCAGGTATTTCCTCCTCCTTCTTGGCGTGTCTTCGTGATGTAGTGGTTTGCACACTGGGCCGGTATATCAAAGGTCCGCGGTTCGATTCCCGGCGAAGGCGTTGCCCATTTTTCTCTGCCCTTATTTAAAAAAAATATATAATGCCTCTACAATAGTCATTAGGATTATTTTTTTAAAGCAGGAGAGATGAAAAATGAGCAACGCCTTTGCCGGGAATCGAACCGCGGACCTCTCAATTACGCACTGAGGGTGCAGACCCCTACACCCTGAAGGCTCGTTAAGAAGACGAGAGAAATATCTTATATACTCCCTCTTTCAAAGGACAACTTGATATTTTAGGGAACCCAATTGCCAAATCCTGGGTGAGGAGAATCATCATCCAACAACATTTTAGTTCGGGCGCGACTGTAGAGATATTGGGCGATAATATTTGGTGGCAACCATTTCAAAAGTGAAACGCCGTTTATATTGAAACGCCATAAAATACCAAAAATAAATTAATAGCTCTTCTGTGCTAATGCTTTTTGTGTTGATAAATAGCAAAATTAATTGAAATTCTTTTCTACCTTAAATTTCTCGTTAATGCTTTCAAAAATGGTATTATAAGTATTTGGACTCTTGATGATGAAGAAAACATGCAAGCTTTATTTGGTTACTATGTATTACTTATAACAAAATTACTATCGAAATTATTTTCAACTGAGGCTTTGAGCTTACATGAAAGATAGTTGCAGAATGAGCGAAAATTTAGTCATAAATATATGCTGTACTTATGAGAGGTAAATATATAAGTAGTTATATATTTGCATAATGCATGTCCCTAAGGCAGAGAGCACATCTATCTCCCTAAGAGAGAAGATGCATTTGTGGGGCCTTTTTAAAGAAAACTGGCTGATGTTCACTTGACACAAGAGGAACTAGTCCTCTAAATGGAGGCCCTTGTTAGTCAACAAGTCCCCTCGCCTGGGTTCGAACTCAGAACAAACTACGAATATTCATCAGTCTTTAAACACTGGGCCACTATTAAGGCGTTTACACAGTTAAATTTTGCAGGATAGGTTTGCATCCGTGGATATTAAATAGATGAAATTTTACTAGTGTAAATAATAGAAATGTGTCATAAAAAAGGACACTATTTGAGTCCTTATGTTATCTCGAAGCAATGACATGAAAAATGTACAGCGCCCTAACAGAGATTCGAACACCGCACCTCACGACTGTTAGTCGAACGTGCTATCCATTTAAACCAGGAAGGAATGGGCTGAGATGTGAGAAAATACACAGTACAGTAATACAGAAGAAAATCTATTAGGAAGTTAATATGGAAAAGTAGTAAATTAGCACTTTGTAAAGAGGAGAAGCGTTTCCGATCAACGAATCTCAAAGACTCATAATTCTTGTCTCAAAAATGAGATCTTAACACATTAAAGGCGGGGTATCTTGACGAAAGTATGCTAGGTAACGCGGCGACCACTTCGCCTCATTTTTCGTCCTAGAGCGGGCGATATTTTGTGTAATCATAAAAAAATAGACTTAAAAAAGTTTATTTAAACTCTTAAAACTACAAGAAATATTAAAAAAGAACTGAACACTAATTACAAAAAAATGTTTTAAAGTACATATTTATGAGAAGAATCTAGTATTTTTTATGAGTGTGATAATGTTGATAACACTCGCCACGGTGAAGAGGTGCATTGCAAAACTCGCATTTGAAGCACATCAGCTTTCTTTTTTTATATGCCGCACAAACTACGCAGTTTGGTTGGGCATATAGCTTTTTGGCTTTATTTTCTATCCGAATTAATTTGTGCTTTTTGATGTCTAACGAAAGGGGTCCAGGTGAATCAATTCTATATCGTGGAGTCCATTGTGCCGAGTTCGATGTACTAGGTTGTGGCTCTTCAATGTCCATCAAATCGTCTGCATATATATCTTTATTTTCACGTGAAACCATATTGAAGGATTTCAAAATTTACTGTAAGTAGAATTTGAACAACCGAACAACTTAACCCCAAACGTACTAAATACAAATCTAAAGTGGCGCATGGATTGCGCAATATGGTTGCAAAACATATTGTGCAAACCATGCGTTAGCTACAGTCGAGATAAATGCGCAAGCTACAGTCAAGATGCGAAAGCTACATTTGAGATAAATGCGCAAGGTACAGTCTAGATAAATCTTATTACTACTACTCCCGCCTTTAAACTACAGTCGAGATAAATCGTAGTACTACGACTCCCGCCTTTAATCTCTACATAGTGTTACGAATTTGGTATTTAAAAAAAGCTAATGTTAATCAAAATCGTAAAAAACAACCTTGTATTTAGCGTAGGTATAATGAAACACTCAATCGATTTCGAGGGCAGCTAAAGGTCCCTCCTCATCAGGAGAAAGAAATGCATAGAAAGAAGAAAATAGGAGAAGGAGTCACAGAAACACGTGGTCCTTATCAGCACTAAACGTGGTTATAACTAGATTTTTAATCAGACTTGCACTGGCCGCCTACATTACTGAGCCAGGCTATCTGATCAAGCATAAAGAACAAGAAATATTAGCGAAGTTAAAATAGGGAGCGAGGGGCAAATGCACCTTACGCTCAAAATCTGAACTTCAAATAATGGAAAGCAACCACTGAACGGATATTTATACCCTCTGGTAGTACCAAACGCGAGGAGGTAAAGCCATCTATCGACAAAAATAACTGAATTAAGATAGTAGAATTTTAAAGACATTAGGAAGGACTGGATTGGACTTCAAATCATTAACTAAACCTGTTAATTTTTGTGAATGTGAAAAGCCTCAAGAAAATCCAATTCACCTATGGAAGAAGCCTTTTGGATGATTTTTGCAGACCCAAAATCAAAATTGTGGTTAAAAGTCCAACTATGATACGCTATTGAAGACTTGTTAATTTCGCCTTTTCTGAAATAAGATTCATGTTCCTTGATACGAAACTTCAACGCTCTTTTTGTTTGGCCAATATATCTTAAACCGAACTGACACGATATACTATAAATTCTCCAAGAATTCAAGACAGAAACGCAATCTTTTAGAATCGAACTGCCCTCGAAATCGATTGAGTGTTTCATTATACCTACGCTAAATACAAGGTTGTTTTTTACGATTTTGATTGTCACATTAGCGTGTTTCTCTTCTAGTCTAGTTTGTGCTATCAACCGGCATTTTCGAGAATATTTTACTGCTTATTGTTTTACCACGTCCACCATTTTATTTACTTCTTTACACGTGGCCATTAGTTTTTCGGATTTGGTTTATGCTATCAACCGGCATTTTCGAGGAAATTCTATTTTTTATCGGTTTACCACGATTTTGACTTTCGTTGCTTCTTTCCACGTGGCTATTGGTTTTCAGTATTGGATGTTTCTCTCCTTTTGGAATCTTTTTGTCATATGTTGATGAAAATTGTCTTCATTATTTATTGGTGTTTTTTCATGTTATAAGTAATTACTTGTTTGTACTTTTCGAATTACATTTCTTTTGTTCACTTGTTTCTTGCTTGTGCCGTTTTCACAGTATGTCCACTGACAGGAACCGATTTTGCAAATTACGCCTTAAGCGTTCGAAATTCTTGAATCATCTACAGTTTCTACTTAAATGCAAACATCAAAATATCATTCCCAAATTTATACATGTGAAATGTAGCCTTAAAGCTTCCGTTCACGTTTCAAAAATTTTGCATAAATTCAAATTGGCACTTCTTCGTCACATTATAAGGGACACACGCAAACATTTATCTAAAATTGAATTTGAATCATATTACCTCCATTTAAAAATTGCTAATTCCACAGAAAATTTTTCCTCATTTGAACATACATCCTGGTTTAGAACAGATACCGTTTGTCAACGGCATAAAAATGTGCTCATTTCTAAATTCCTTAAACTCACACACCAGTCGGATAGTCCCAACTATTTAGCTGATCTTCCCATTGTAAACGTAAACCCCATCGTTAATATCTCCAATAGGAATCTTTCGGAGGATCAGTTAAAAGTACTAAAATATAATTTCAACTTTTCAAAGACATCTAAACCTTCAATTCCTCAAATCATCGCCCCTATAGAGAAAGCCTTTAAAGTCTCCAAAATTTCGGAAACGCAGAAGGATACAATTCGCCACCTTATTACTCATAACGTTAATTTTAACAATAAATCTTTGGGTTCGAATCTTAGCAAAAAGGAAAATGAGATCTTACGTGAAATTCATTCTGATACTAATATCATTATCTCTAAAGCTGATAAGGGCAGACAGATCGTTGTTATGAACAAACACACATATATTACTGGAGTCTCTAAATTGATAAATGAAGGTCCATACTGCTCGATCCCTAAAGATCCTTCAACTTCGGACCTGAAGTAAAAAGTGCTATTAAATCTTCCCACATTCTGCCAACTCAGTTGAAGAAATCACTTATTCCACCTATTACTAATTGCGCTAGACTTTATACTTTTCCAAAAGTCCACAAAACTGGTATTCCTTTTCGACCAATTGTTTCCAACATAGGTACTGCTTCATATCCTTTGGTCAAACATTTAGTTTCCAGATTTTCTCCTCTACTTGCTAACAATATTCACACTGTAAAAAATCCTGTTGAAGTCATTGATAAACTTAAAAATATTTCTCCACTTCGTTCCATTATGGTTTCATTTGATGTCAAATCACTGTTTAGTAATGTTCCGGTCGAAGGAGCACTAAATTTTCTTGAAGGCTTCGGGAATTTCACTTCACACATACTGAAATTAATGAGTTGGTTACGCTTACTAAAGTTTCTCTAAGTTAAACCCACTTTGTTTTACAAAATGCATATTTTCGTCAACTTGAAGGATTGGCTATGGGTAATCCTCTCAGTCCGGTACTTGCTGACATTTATATGCACTATTTTGAGATGAAATTATTTGATAAATTATCTTTTCGTCTTTGGATTCGGTATGTTGACGACACTTTCGCACTTTTTGACGGTTATAAAGAGGATTTATCCGAGATTCTATCTAATATGAATTCAATTGATCCAGCCATCCAATTCACTCTTGAAATTGAATCCAACAATTCCCTCCCCTTCCTCGATATTCTTATAATCCGCAATGAAACCGATTTTAGCACCACTGTGTACCGTAAACCCTTTGCAGTTTGTTTACCACCCCATGCCAAGTCATGCCACCCTGTTAAGCAAAAAATGGCTTCTTTTTACTATTATGTATTCCGCGCGCTTAAAGTTTGTTCCTCTGAATCTTTGCTTACCAATGATCTTAATTATTTGAGAGGAGTTGCGATTGACCGTGGATTTTCTCCCGTGATTATTGATAAAGCCGTTAAAAAATTTTCAGATTCCCATCAAAGAAGACATTCCACTGTTAGAAATAATATTAATGACCTTGTCATGCTTCCATTTTATCCTTCTGTTAGCTATAAAATTGCACGGATTCTCCAGAAATGCAATTTTCAAGTCGGTTTCTCCCCTATTAATAAAATTCACCCTTCGATTCTAAAAGATTGCGTTTCTGTCTTGAATTCTTGGGGAATTTATAGTATATCGTGTCAGTGTGGTTTAAGATATATTAGCCAAACAAAAAGAACGTTGAAGTTTCGTATCAAGGAACATGAATCTTATGTCAGAAAAGGCGAAATTAACAAGTCTTCAATAGCGTATCATAGTTGGACTTTTAACCATAATTTTGATTTTGGGTCTGCAAAAATCATCCAAAAGGCTTCTTCTATAGGTGAATTGGATTTTCTTGAGGCTTTTCACATTCACAAAGATTTAGCAGGTTTAGTTAATGATTTGAAGTCCAATCCAGTCCTTCCTAATGTCTTTAAAATTCTACTATCTTAATTCAGTTATTTTTGTCGATAGACGGCGTTACCTCCTCGCGTTTGGTACTACCAGAGGGTATAAATATCCGTTCAGTGGTTGCTTTCCATTATTTGAAGTTCAGATTTTGAGCGTAAGGTGCATTTGCCCCTCGCTCCCTATTTTAACTTCGCTAATGTTTCTTGTTCTTTATGCTTGATCAGATAGCCTGGCTCAGTAAAGTAGGCGGCCACTGCAAATCTGATTAAAAATCTAGTTATAACCACGTGTAGTGCTGATAAGTACCACGTGTTTCTGTGACTCCTTCTCCTATTTTCTTCTTTCTATGTATTTCTTTCTCCTGATGAGGAAGGACCTTTAGCTGCCCTCGAAATCGATTGAGTGTTTCATTATACCTACGCTAAATACAAGGTTGTTTTTTACGATTTTGATTGTCACATTAGCGTGTTTCTCTTCTAGTCAAGCTAATGTTAGTTCAATTATAAATTAAATGATTTTATTTCTCGCGCAGTGCAGCGCGTGACGATTATTAAAAGAAAGCTAAGCCAGAAAATTGAAAATACAAGAGCGCGTGCATTAAATAAATAAATATCTCTTTTTGATTTCGAGAAAGTACTGGAAAATTCTAGCGCGTGATTTTAAAATCTTATAAAAGGAGGAAAACATCTCAGTTTGTAGTAGTTGCTTAGTTTGTTGTTGTTTAGAAAACTGCTCTTGTTGATTGTAGCGAATTCGCGGATTAGCGTTCTTTAGCTGTTTTGAATTACGTTCTATTGGACATTTGAGTAGTTAAAAGATAACTACTGTGAGATATTGTAATACTGCATGATAATTTGAGAAAATTTAAGCATTTTTGTTGTGATAATAATAAATTTTTGTTCATTTTTCCTTGGACTTGTGCATTCATTTCATAACGAACCCGTACGCACGCAACAATTTTTGGTGTCAAGTGTGGGATTTGAATGCCAATAACAAGAGCGATGGAAGAACAATTCAGGCAAATGATGACTGTATTTGCTGCTTTCCAAGAAAAGATGGAAGGAGCCGTCAACTCCGTTAAAGAAGAAATTAATTGCGAGAGGAAATTGGGCCAAGAATCCGTTAAGGAAGAGATGAAGGCCATTCAAGCTGGTCAATTAACTTTTAAAGACGAAATAAAAGCCGTACAAGTAAAGATTGAAGAAAGCCAATACGAAATGAAAAGAGAAATTGCCTGCATAATAGAAACCAAATTCGATGCTATGGAAGGTAGAATAGATGTGGTTGAAAATAAAGTTGGGAAAATTGAAGAAAAGGTTTCTTCTGTCAAAGATGTAATAGAAGATAGAGTGTCGGCTGTGGAGCGACGAGTCGAAGGAAGAGTTTCGGCCTTCCAACAACAAACTGAAGAAAGAGTTTCTGCCGTCCAAGGACATATTGAACAACAAATCTAAGGCCGAACCGAAAAACTTCAGGAGCTTGCCACGGATGTTGAAAGGCTGTCACATCACGCTTTTTCGGAGTGCCCGACAGAAACAAGGGAAATCCTGTCCCTGCAATATTTCATCGATGGCATCCGGGACCCTGAAATACAGAAAGCACTGCGAATGGCGGATGTTAAAGACCTGAAAAGCGCTTTAGTGTACGCCATGAAATTCGAGGCAGCCCAGCAAGCCACCCGTCGAGACCGCCATCCAGTCAGTGCTGCTCAGGTCCAGGAGCCAGGGGATCAAGTCACTGCTCGTCTAGACGATTTAACTAGACAACTGAACGCCTTAAGACGGAATATTGGTGACAAGAAACTGACCGTAAAGTGCTGGAACTGCGGTGCTGAAGGACACATCCGACGAAACTGCAGAAAACACCCCAGGTTACGTATGTTAAAACCGCTCCTAACAAACAGCAGGGAAACTAATTAGTGGCCATCTCGCGTGGCGGAGGTTGCTAGATAATGAAAAGCCCCAGTTTAAAGCGCTTCATATTTCTGCAGTGAGAGGCGGCAGTAATGGACTTTTCATAACAGGACATATTAATAGAGTTCCCTGCAATATGACGATAGATACAGGACCCAACGTTACCATCATCCGAAAAGATTTGGCTGAACAACTGGGAAGCAAACTTATCTGGACGCCGCCCTGCGTTACCCTACAGACTGTGTCCGGTGAGAAGATCGACATTGATAGAAAAGTAAATGTTAACATCACGTTTGGAAGTGCCGCTTACCATCACACGGCATATGTAGTAGAGATCACTGATTTTTGCATACTCGGATTGGACTTTCTAAGAAAATACAATTTTTCCTTGGACTTTAAAAATAACGAATTGCATTCTACATCTGAAGACATAGCGTTATTTGGAGTTAATGATGAAGAAGTTAAATCTGTTCATAAAATCATAGCACAAGACAATATCACAATACCGACAAGAACAGAAATTTTACTTCATAGCCGAAAACAGAAATTTCCGCTACGGCATCATAGAATATCCCAATAATTGTAATAGCCCAAAAGAAGTACTAGTAGCCTCAACACTCGTCGACCTATCCAGAACGGTTATCCCTGTGAGATTCGCCAATGTAACTGAGAAGGGGAGAATTATTAAGAAAGGTGAAGTGGTTGTAGCATGTACTCCAGTAACAAGCGTTGAAAGAAAGAGTAACATCCAAGAATGCGTGTCCTCAGAGAGCATTATATCGGAGTTATCGCAGAATGCGCAATTAAACGATAAAGAGAGGAATGCTGCCGATCGCGTCATGAAAGATCTTCAAGTTGTTTTCTCCCGCTCGTCTTCTGACGTGGGTCGAACTAGTTTGACACAACATAGAACAGATACCGGCGATCATCCCCCGATCAAGCAACATCCAAGACGTCTACCTTTTGCTAAACAGGAAAAGGTGCGAACACTGTTAAAAGGTATGGAAGAAGGCGATGTCATCGAGCCTTCAGTAAGTCCATGGGCATCTCCCATCGTCCTAGTCAGAAAGAAAGACGGCTCAACAAGATTTTGCGTCGACTATCGCCGGTTGAATGAGGTTACGAAGAAAGACAGTTACCCTCTTCCTAGAATTGCGACATTCTAGACACTTTTTCTGGAAGCAAGTGGTTCTCAACACTTGATTTAAAGAGTGGTTATTGGCAGGTAGAAATACAGCCTGAAGACCGAGAAAAGACGGCATTTACTACGGGACAAGGGCTTTGACAATTCAAGGTGATGCCGTTTGGACTGTGTAATGCGCCGGCAACATTCGAACGTCTTATGGAGACTGTTTTGAAAGACCTTTCCTACGAAGCCTGCCTGATATACCTGGACGACATCATCATTGTCGGAAAGAGTTTTTAAGAACATTTAGAAAATCTTAGGAAGGAGCTTCAGAAACTGAAAGAAGCCAATCTGAAGCTGAGTCCCGCTAAATGCAATTCCGAAAGGAAGTGACTTACCTGGGACATGTCATCTCTGCAGAAGGTGTGCGCACGGATCCTGAAAAGGTATCAGCGGTTAAATCCTGGAAACGTCCCGAAAATGTCCATCAGCTGAGAAGCTTCCTAGGGCTTTGCCCCTACTATAGGAGATTCGTGAAGGACTTTTATTCCATCGCAAGACCCCTTAACAAGCTGACAGAGAGCAACCAAAAGTTCTTGTGGACAAATGAATGCGAGGATGCATTTAACAACTTAAAGGAGGCTTTAACATCTGCTCCAATCCTGACGTATCCTCAGCTCGACCGACCATTTATTCTAGACACCGACGCGAGCAATGAAAGTGTCGGTGCTGTTTTGTCCCAAGAAATAGACGGCCAAGAACGTGTAGTGGCGTACTGGAGCAAGTGCCTGTCTAAACCGGAGAGGAATTATTGTGTCACCAGGAAAGAGTTGCTCGCCATAGTTAAAGCTGTAGAACAGTTCCATCACTATCTATACGGCAGAAAATTCCTGCTCCGCACCGATCATGCATCATTGACCTAGCTTTTAAATATCAAGAATCCTGAGGGTCAAATAGCCAGGTGGATACAGAGACTCCAAGAATATGACATCACTATCCGTCATCGTAAGGGATCATCACACGGAAACGCCGACGCCCTGTCTAGAAGACCTTGCCAAGAAAGCTGCCGATATTGTTCCAGGGTGGAAGCGAAATATGAGCTGCTGACTCCGGTCGCAAGACAAATTACAACATCAACATTGGCTGATCGAGAACCGTGGAGCGATGATGAAGTCAGGAAAGACCAGCTGGAAGACCGCGACATTAAACCCATAATTGATTTAATGGAGTCATCAACCAGAACGCTATCGGGCCGGACATTTCTATCTACAACCAAACAGTATTGGGCACTCTGGGATTCACTTCACATTCGAAACGGCGTCTTATACCGGAAATTCGAATCGGATGATGGGAAGACGTTCCGATGGCAGCTGATACTTCCAAGATCCCGCATTCCTGATGTCCTTAAAGAACTACATAACAGCCCTACGGGAGGTCACTTTGGAATAATGAAGACCTTACAGAGAGTTCGTGAGCGCTTTTACTGGAATAATGCTGAGGATGACGTGCTAAAGTGGTGCCGATCTTGCGGTGCCTGTGCAGGTCGGAAAGGACCGAAGAAACACAGCCGTGGCAAGCTGCAACGTTACAACGTAAGGGCGCCTTTTGAACGTATCGCCTTTGACATCTTGGGACCTCTGCCACGAACTGCTGATGGCAACAAATACATACTCGTTGTCATTGATTACTTCACCAAGTGGCCTGAAGTGTACCCTGTTCCTGATCAAGAGGCTGTCACAATAGCGGAGGTAATGATACAGCACTGGATTTCCAGGTTCGGATTGCCTCTTCAGTTACATTCCGATCAGGGAAGGAATTTTGCCTCGGCAGTAATCAAAGAACTATGGAAACTACTCGGCATTGACAAAACTCAAACGACGCCATTACATCCCCAGTCGGACGGCATGGTAGAGAGGTTCAATCGAACTATCCTTAATAACCTCTCATTAGTGCTTTCCAGAAACCAGCAGGACTGGGACAAGAAATTATCGCTGTTTTTACTGGCTTACCGCAGTGCTGTCCACGAGACTACCGGCTATTCTCCATCACAGATGCTCTTCGGTCGTGACCTTCGTCTGCCTTGTGATCTATTGTTTAGCCGCCCTCCGGATGCTCCTTCATCGTCTGAGGAATATATTCAAGATCTCCAGGCCCGGTTTGAAGTGATGCACAACTTTGCACGAGAGCGAGTAAACTTGGCGACGGAGAAGATGAAGACCCGATACGACACAAGAGCTACTGAACATCAATTCCACGAAGGAGACAAGGTGTGGTTGTGGAATCCGACTCGACGGAAAGGACTTTGTCCGAAATTACAGTCACCTTGGGATGGGCCGTACACAGTCCTAAACAGGCTGAATGACGTCGTGGTTCGGATTCGCAAGTCTTCGAACTCTAAACCTAAAGTCGTTCATCACGACAGGTTAGCTCATTACTATAGCCATAGTACATAATGTAAATAATTGTAAATAGTGTAAGACCAAGGGTCCTTTTTGTTTTTAAATGTGTATTTGATTTGATTTGTATTTAGTATTTGATTTGCATTTAGTATTTGATTTGTATTTGATAGCATTTGTTTAAGTTATCTATCGCATTTATTTTTCATTTTTTATGTTGTTTATTATTGTAATGTAATACTTATTAATGCATTTATGCCACAGTTGTAAGTTTAGCTTCCTGTCCAGGGATTGTACTGCCCGGGACGTGCAGCCCTTGGGAAGGGGGCAGTGTTACGAATTTGGTATTTAAAAAGCTAATGTTAGTTCAATTATAAATTAAATGGTTTTATTTCTCGCGCAGTGCAGCGCGTGACGAATATTAAAAGAAAGCTAAGCCGGAAAAATTAAAAATACAAGAGCGCGTGCATTAAATAAATAAATATCTCTTTTTGATTTCGAGAAAGTACTGGAAAATTCTAGCGCGTGATTTTAAAATCTTATAAAAGAAGGAAAACATCTCAGTTTGTAGCAGTTGCTTAGTTTGTTGTTGTTTAGAAAACTACTGTTGTTGATTGTAGCGAATTCGCGGGTTAGCGTTGTTTAGCTGTTTTGAATTACGTTCTATTGGATATTTGAGTAGTTAAAAGATAACTACTGTGAGATATTGTAATACTGCATGATAATTTGAGAAAATTTAAGCATTTTTGTTGTGATAATAATAAATTTTTGTTCATTTTTCCTCGGACTTGTGCATTCATTTCATAACGAACCCGTACGCACGAAACAATATTCTAAAAGAAAGAGTATGATATGGTGTGTGTGCATCAGTGTGCCTTTTAATTTGGTACATAGGTGCATCTAGACATAAGCCAGTGAACCTCGAAGCGATTTTTTCGAAATTCGAATTATCGAATTAGAGTGTTTTTTTTTTTTTTTTTTTTTTATCTTTTGTGAAGAAATCGCGTCATTTTGAGACATAACGGGCTATAGGAAAGGGAGATTTTACTCTACACACTCTTTTCACATCGTGATGAAACGTAGGCACTTAGCTATTTTACGAACTTAAAATAAATTTCGTGTTTCAATAAATAGATTAAATGCGAATTTATTTAACAAAGGGAACTTAACATCTTTTCAACGGCGTTTTTTTTCTAAAAACTTTTTTTTTAAATGTACAGTTTATTTTTCTTTCATTTTTGGACGCGTTAAACTTTCATCCTTGCGACTGCTTTCACAAAACGATTTTGGAAAAATGATAATATTTTGTATTTTGAAAATACTTTTTAAATGAAGCTTCCGAGTACACTTCTCACATCTTTAAAAATGTGATTTTGGCAACAATTTTCCCTTCTTATTGTTGTTTATAGATTTTTGATGAAATCGCATCATTTTGAATAGTTTCATTCTTTTAGAAATATGGGTTTGGCAACAATTTTTCATCGTATTTCTTATGTCACTGTTTTTTAAGAGATTGGCATATTTCATTGTTAAAGTTGTTCTGCAGAGTAAAATTCTGCACGGAATGTTTTGTTTTTTGAATTTCTTTCATGTTAGTTTTTGTTTATTTCACTATTTGCAACATATTGAAAAGTTCTGCATGATTTTGTTTCTTCAACGGAAAGTTGGTTAATATTTTTATTAGGGTAATTAATATTTGTATTAAGGCATACAGCTTATTTCATTGTAAGTTTTTCTCTTGAAAATATAAGATAAAATCTCATTAATTATACTTTGCTTTTCAGAATTTTGTTTTTTGTTTTTTGTATTCTTTTATGTTAATTATTGCTCATTTCACTGTCTTAAAGATACTGAAAAGTTTTGAGTGATTTTTTAGGAAACAAAATTTTTAACCTCCTTTATACCATTTGAGTTCTTAAGATTTTGCAAAGAGAAGTTGGTTAATTTATTTATTAGGATAATTAATATTTGTATTAAGGGATATTGCTTATTTCATTGTAATTTTGTTATACGTAATAACTTTTCTTTTATGAAGTTGTTCTGCAGAACAAAATTCTACGCAGTTTTTAAATTTAACGATTGGTGTTCTCTTCAGCTATTTTTCCGGTACATTTAAAAGCCAGACGAAGGCTGGCAGCGAAGCTGCTAGTGTTTTAATATAGTTGACTCAATCTCTTGTCCGCTATATCATAAAAATATAAGGAAGGATTGTCTTAGCTCCTCGTCCTTTTCCATCCCATGTAAAAAGTGTAAGAACCAAACGATTGCTAGTTGACGAGTCTAAGATGCTGTCAAATTCTCGTCTGATATTTACAATTTGTGCGTTGAATGGGGAGGTAACTGAATAATGTGGACGCAACTAAATGTGATAGCTCTGAATGTGGAGCAGTATTCAAGGCGAGAAATCAAGAAAAATTCACTATGCCGTCAATTAGGTCGAGCCAAGATATTGAAGTAACTGGTAATATATGCTGGTTAAAAATAGGAAATGTATGTTTTAGTTCCATGCAATCGTTCCATTCAGTATTTTGCTTTATTCATCACTTTATTTATTTACGAATGAAACGAGTAAAATGATTGTAGTGGAGCTCATCTTATATAGGAGTCATTTATGAATTAACATAACTGAATCTTCGAGGTGAGCAAAACCTACATGATAAATTTTAAGAACACTGAGATGCATATTCCACAAAGTATTAACTTAAATTAATTTACGACGGCATTCGAGTACTCCAGCTGTTTTATTACGTTAAAGCAGCGGTGAAGACTTCAGCTAACAAAAAGACACACCTTCCAAGAAAAAAACATAAAACATAGCATCATTTGCTTCTAACTTCTATTAATACCTCTACAGTACGATAATCGAAATTATATAAATGCAGAAGTCAGCCAAGAAAAAGTAATCCGCAAATTGGCGAGATAAAAAAGAGTCGCCAAACATAACAACAAATATTAGGCGTGAAACCGAAACAAAATTCTTGCAAATCGATGAACTTGAGGAGGAAGAGCAGTTCAAAAGCTGAAAATTCCATATAGGGGGCGCGATTTGATCATGGCTCCGCAAACCCGATCATTCGAGGAAAACTCCAACTCCGCTGGACCTTTTCTGTCCTCCTCCGGGCATGCGTATTAGAAACTCTGGGAAGGGGATACAGGAAGCACATGCCTCAGATGACGCCAAGGGTTTCAAACGAACGTAAAGACGGCCTCTGAGTCCTATTACGAATGTGTTAAGGTTATATAAAAAGTGAGTTTATTTAAGTTCGGTAGTGACGTAAAAATACACGAAAAGTTTTGCTTGTAACATTTTACCCAAATCGAGACATGTTTCTACGATTAATTGCGCAAATGTGACTAATTGTGATGCAAACTAATCAAGTGAAAAGTGATTCAGGTTGATGGAATGTCCTATGCGTTGAGAATTTTTTATGAAATCCACCAAAAGATTCGTAATAAGTGTGCGTAGGTTTAAAATATCATGCTTTTCCCTTGTGATACAAATAATTTATGGGAAATATTATGTACCAATGTAATACATATGTGTTGCCAATAATTACGGTTATTTTTGGAATACGTATGTTATATTGTAGTAGCCCATCTGCTACCTGAGTTCAATTAAATCTACATTTAGCAAAAAGGAAACTTTTTTTTAAAAAATTGTACATCTAATAATCGTCAAGGGAAATGATTGCTTTAGTTTTGTACACTAAAGACACGATAT
Organism: Stegodyphus dumicola; assembly: GCF_044657685.1. Taxonomy (NCBI): domain Eukaryota; kingdom Metazoa; phylum Arthropoda; class Arachnida; order Araneae; family Eresidae; genus Stegodyphus; species Stegodyphus dumicola. Next base: position 103,512,453 of record NC_140770.1, on the reverse strand, counting down.
TTAATTAACAATTATTAGTAATACTAAATAATACTGGAGAATTTCCTTTAGATTTGAAAGCTGAATAAACAGTTAGTAGCATATATTTATGCATTTCTCCATAATTTAACAGAGAAATAGTGCACCGATTTAAATTTAGAAATTTCATGAAATTCATAACATTTATTCTTTTGGCATGATTGAAAATTGAGTTGATACTTTGATATTATATATTGAAATGCATTAATAATGTTAATATAAAAATGTATATATTATATGGCTTTAATAATGAGATTTGATAAAAGTTATTAAATCTGAGTGGAAAAAAAAGTACTTGTCAAAATGGATGTTGCGACCAAAATGTTGTTTGGGTTTATAATATTCATTAACCCCTTATATGTGATGTGGTCAACAATCGGAATAGTTGGTGCAATTGCAGAAACTCAACGGCCAAGCACAAGAGTAGTTCAAACAAAATATGGGACCTTACGAGGCGTCATCGTAACGCTATCAAATAAACACTTGCAACCTGTAGAAAAGTTTCTTGGAGTCCCTTATGCTGGGGTTCCTACAGGTTCCTTAAGGTTTATGCCTCCGGTAACACCTCCACACTGGAAAGGTGTTCGCCCAGCCGATCATTTGAGCTGGGTCTGCCCTCAAAAGTTACCCGATATTTCGAACGAAACTGAGGCACTGAAAAGAATGCCAGCTGGAAGACTAGACTATTTAAAAAGACTGGTGCCCTTCCTGACCAATCAGAGTGAGGACTGCCTGTATCTCAACATTTATACGCCTGCAAACGGTAAGAGATATTTTTTACCTTTTATTAACTGAGTATTAATAAGCTCTTTATAATAAAATTTTATGCATATTTTCGTTCGTAAATAATCTTTTGACTGGGGCATGGGTTCTATTTCTTTGTTCTATACTCATAGTTAAAATAAATCAACTGAATTACTATAACCCATAAACGTCAAATAGTAGTCATTTACTAGTAAGTGGTAAAAGATCCTAGGGTCAAATAGTGATTCACTATAGATTTTTTTAAGAATATGTAAGATATTTTATCTCTTGAAAAAGGTATATTTTGTAACTTTTTTTGTGCTTTACGTGGAGATGAAATTAGGTTTTTTTAAGTGATGAATGTTTATATAAAAAAAATTATAGTTCCTGCATTAAATAAACTTATAACAGAGATTTAAGAAAAGATCTGAACACAAGAGACCTTTCTGTTCTCCAAATATAGACTGTTAAGACATATTCATAGAATGTTAATAATTCAGGGTTATACTCATTATGTTTCTTTGTTCGTAGGTCGATACAGGTAACTGAAGCATGCGTCATTAACGTTTATACTAGTTTCTTCAAACATTAACAAGATATTTATTTCAATGACTTCTTTCATAACTTTTACAGAATGCATTTCTCTGCCTCATATGTAACAACTATAAATATTTACTTTAAATTATTTTGAAGTATTTTTCCTAACGGAAGGAAAAGAAACTCTTTCCTTACCATTCGATGCAATAGATAATGAATATATTTATCATATTACGTAATGTGGAAATAAAGAGTAAATATAACTAACTTATGTTTTTATTTAGCAAGCATTTTGCTATAAATAATTCTTGATAATTTGTTTTAAAGTTTTATCTCCTTTCGCCCTACTAGAATTTTGATGTTCGGGCTTTATGATACGTATACGTATGTATTAAAAGTTTTAAGGTATCCATTACTCATATTTTCTGGTCAAATAATTATTTTGTATAAGTTGTTGCTTGGTATAAGACTATAAGTTAAAAACCATAATTTATAAAACTATAAGCTAAAATCATAAGTTATAAGACTATAAGTTAAAACCATCCGTTATAAGACTATAATTTAAAACCATATTTCGATATTTTATACGTATACATCAAAATATGTACTTATGTATAATAGGTCAAAATAGATCCTGTGTAATTTGTTTAAACGTATTCGTACCAAATATAACATGAATTTCTTCGATATCCTAGAAAAAGCACTGTAGGGATTTATTGTTCCCAACCGTCCATAAAATTTAAAGTGTCCAAAAATATATGCAAACATACATTATAAATGTTCATATATTTTTAACATTTACAAGAAATATCATTTATTGCTGACAAAGACTAATATAAAATATGGAAAATATCAAAAGGATTTAACTAAAACCATAATTTAGACAACAAAATATGAAACAGAAAAACAAATAGCTCGTTGTTCTTCAAAATTTATTTGTAGCATTTTAATGTAAAACTCTTAATGCAATATATTCAGCAGCACGAGCCTAGCGCAATGTATCCAGCATTTATGTATGATAATAGCATTTAAGAAACAAAATGTAAAAGAAGCATTTTAAATTATTCTGTATATTTTATTACTTTTGTAAGGAATTTTTAAAATGTCAGAAATCAGAAAGAATACTTAAATATTTTAAGACTTATATAAACGATGAATGAAGTGAAAAATCTTGAAGAATTTTAAAGTAGTTTGTTCTGTGGCTTTAATTTCGCTGATCTTCGTTGGTTATCTAGCTTAGTTACACAGCTAATATTTGATATAAAAAATTAAAGAGTTTTACTTTGAACAGCAAACACATATTGAAGCATGGCTCATCTGAAATATGACGTATTTTATTTATTCATGTAGAATAAATCACTTATAAAATTTTGTTGTAGGTGTTCATTTCGTAAGAGAAAGTGCTGTAATCTGTTTTGCATAAAATAACTCTGTAAACAGAAATGCAGATCAACTGTTATGCCTTTGAAATTAAAAGAATACCTGTGCTTCACAATATCCACCTCAGATCGGCTTTAGGAATGTAATGACTTTACATACTTTCTGTACATTACTTAACTCGTAGGTCGAAGTTTGTGCGTTTGTGCGCCAGCTACGAGTTAACTCGTAGTGTTGAAACTAAATAACGTTTGCATAATCCGAGTTCAGAAAACAAAACATTTATTTTACATATTTTAAAGAAATAACGTTCTGAAACAACATGTTTCATCTACACAATCAATCGACGCTCTCACCAGAGCATTACGCCATCAAACTTGGCACACATCCAAAAGTTCAAATTGAAGAATTACAGAAGCGTTGTTGTTACACAAGAAAAGACATATAGTTACAACTTCACACAATATAAAACAAAAACACACTTTTGAAAAATAGACAATAATAATAAAAATAGTAATAATAAAATTCTTAACAATATTTTCTCGATTATGCAACATACTCCCCCCTTTTTGAGTCAGTGGCAAACGACTCAAAAACATATGTTATCCTATTAAAAAGGTCTAGTACATTAGGCTTCTTAACAAGCCGTCCTGACGACGTAAATTTCTGTTTTATATGCTGTACGTCAGTCTGATCGTTTTTCTTATCGTCGTTAACGTTAGGCTCTTCAACTAAATAATTTTCACCTAGTTGTATCTCTAGTGGATAAATACGCTGAACGGGCCTTTTGAAAATCCCATTCTGAGTTTTTAGTTTAACTGTTCGAACTTTGCCATCCCGACCAGGAATTTTCTCTATAATTTTACCCAAAGGCCAATACAAGCGTTTTTTTGAAATCATCGCCTATTAAGACTATCTCCCCAATTTTAGGCAACCGGGTTACTTTATTTTGTGGTTGTTTCATTATTAATTGCCCCAAATATTCTTTTCGGAAACGGTTCCTTAAATCTTTAAGAAGTTTTGTGCGGTATTTAATTCTTCTCAAAAAATGCTGAGAGTCAATTTTATCTATATCTGCTACATTCGAAGTACAATTTTCAATTAAAAACATTGACGGAGTTAAAGGGATAGCATCTTCAGAGTTCTCCGAAATATATGTTAAAGGTCGAGAATTAATTACCGACTCACAATCGCAAATTAAGGTTTCCAGTTCTTCATAAGATAAAACCGATTTTCCCAAAGAACGTCTTAAAAGTTCTTTAACCATGCGAACTAGCCGTTCCCACCAACCTCCCCACCAGGAGGCTGTTGGTGGATTGAATTTCCATACTATTCTCTTTATTTTTGCCTCATTCTCTATTATGTCCCAGTTAAGTTTAGACATTTCGTTATACGTTCCTCGGAAGTTAGTCCCATTGTCAGAATAAATAGTTCGTGGTCTGCCACGTCTGGCTATGAATCGTCTTAAAGCCAAAAGAAAAGATTCTGTTGATAACGAAGTCACCAGCTCTAGATGGATTGCCCTGTACACAGCGCATGTGAAGAGTGCCATCCAAACCTTCTTACCGTTTTTCAAAAACAATGGGCCAGCTAAATCTACTCCCAAAATTTCAAAAGCCCTATAATCTCCTACGCGATCTTCAGGAAGAGGAGTCACTTCGCAAGACATCGGTTTCGCTTTATATCGTTGACATATTACACACCCTTTTAACACATTACGCACAGTTTTACGTTGTTTTAGTATCCAGAATCTTTCTCTTAAAATAGATTGAAGCATTTGAGTTCCAGCATGACAATGTTTCTTATGAACTGACTCAATTAACAATGTAGTAAAGATACATTTACTCGGTAACAAAATTGGTGTTAAAAATTCAGAATTGTCTTTACGTTCCAATATTCTAGTTTTAACTCTTATAATATTTTCATTATCAATGAATACATCAAGTGGATTAAGAGCTCCGATGTCAGGGAAATTTGAGCTTTGAACCAACCGAATCAAAAATTTTCGGAATTTATGATTTCAGCAACAGTTAGTTTAGATTCTTTACACAAATTTGACTTCTTCCTACAGTTAGAAATAAAACGTAACACCCAACCGGTTACACGAATCATTTTTTCATAATCAGAAACTCTTTCTGCATACCAAGGAGTAGTATCCTCTGAAAAGATAACATTAATAAGTTTTACCTTCCTCTTTTCCAAGTCAGCTTCGCTCGGCTGACAAACAATATTGGTAGGCCAAAATTCAGGGCTTTCTCTTAGCCAGAGAGGTCCCTTAAACCACTCCGAGTTAATCATTTGTTTAGCAGAGCAACCTCGAGATAACACATCTGCTGGGTTCATATTACCAGGCACATGCCTCCATGATTCAGGTTTTGTCAACTTAGTAATTTCTTTAACACGATTGCTTACAAAGTTCGACCAATTACCAGGATTTCTGATCCACCATAATGCGACTGTGGAATCACACCATAAAGTTACATTTATATCAAAATCATTAAGAGCTTTACAAACAGAATATAATAATCGGGATCCAATGCAACAGGACATTAATTCCAATCTAGGAATCGTCAAATTCTTAATAGGAGCTACTCTAGATTTTGCTCTTAAGAGAGTAATTTTTACACTGCATGAATCAACACTTCTCGCGAAAATACATCCTGCATAAGCATATTTGCAGGCATCGACAAATACATGCAATTCAACTGTTGCAAAGGTTCCAATGAATCGGGGTATTGCCACATTTTTCAACAAAAGTATATCAGATAACCACAGAAAAAATTTACTTACAAAATCATGAGGCAATACCTCGTCCCAAGAAAATTTCAACTTCCATGTTTCTTGTAACAAAAGTTTTGGAAGTAAAGTTATTGGTGCAAGTATTCCAATTGGATCAAAAATTGATTGTACAATAGACAGAATCAGTCTCTTAGTTACCTTAGTATCACAAGTTATCATATTTACATTTATATTACACCTTAAAGTATCATTGTCTAAATTCCACAATATTCCTAAAAGAGGTGTGTTCCCAGAATGTTTTGTAGTATATTTGGAAGCAACATTGCTCTCCCATCCCCTTAAATTAAATCTGCCTCTCGACATAAGACTTTTGGCCTTTTGAATTAAATCCTCTTGTTCCTCAATATTGTAAACACCCGTAATACAATTATCTACATAGAACGAATTTTTTAATTTGTCAGCCACATCTAAAACATCAGATGGACAATTATTCAAGAGATATTTAATAGACGCACCTAGTAGATAAGGGCTGCAGGAAACCCCAAAAACTACTCTGCAGTGCCTATACACTATTTCTCCCTCATCACTTGGATAGAAAAATCGCAAGTAATCTCTATCCTTCGGAGAAATTCCTAACTGCAAGAATGCTTTCTCTATGTCTGCACTCAGACCAATAGGAAAAAATCTCATTCTGTCTAAAATATCAGGGACTAATTCTATTAAATTAGGTCCTTTCAATAAACACTGATTCAAAGATGGTTTTCCCTTTTCACAAGATGAAGCATCAAAAACGGGTCTTACCTTAGTGCTTTCACTATTCATCTTAATAACCGGTCTGTGTGGTAAAAAGTGGCATTTATTGTTTAATTCCTTTTCCGGAACCTTTTCTATAATATTTAAATTTTCCCACTCTCTAAACACTTCTTGATATTCCTTCAAAGAATTACTTTCTTTTGCCCTCTTTATCATTTTTTGATGACGTGTGAAAGCAATGCTTTTATTATCTGATAAATTGGTAGATTCGCATTTCCAGGGTAATTCTAATTCATATCTACCATCGGGCCGAATAGATAATTTATTCTGAAAATCAATCTCATAGTCGCAATGAAGATTTTTCGTTTTACTATTTTCCGTCGGGTCGGAAATACCCAAAACTTCAAGCTCCCATAAAGATTTCAAAGAAGCATTATTTACATGTAAGGAAAGACTTATTAGGGCATTATCCCTGACAGTATCCTTTTCTTTACCCATAACCGTCCAACCCAGTTTTGTTTTGACTGCAGTTAAACCAGAGGGTAATTCTAGGTATTCGTCAGTTAACAGTTTACCAATGACATCTGCACCTATCAATAAATCAATTTCACTTTCCTCGCAAAATGTGTCACTGACCTCAATTTTCCTGCTTTTCAATTCCTCTATAATCTGAGCATTCTTGATTGTTGGAACAAATCCACATATCTTTTTTTCAGAAAAAGCTTCAAAACAACACCTAAAAGTGTTATCTAAACTGCTTATGTCAATAGCAAAAACAGAATGGGTTACAGGCGCAGTTTCCCTCCCCCCGAACAAACCATGAATTACTTTCTCCTGTCGAATAGGATCAGCCTTCATTCGCTTCATAATTTTCTCCCCAACGTATGATCGTTGGGATCCCGAATCCAAAAGAATCCTAATTTTTCTCTCTCGATCTTTAACTTTAATTAGAACACATAAAGTTTGCAAATAAACTTTCTCGCTCTTACTATTATTAGAAAGGGAAACATCCAACTTAGAGTCATTTTGTTTTACAGAACTAACATTCTGAGGACACATAAATTTTATATGATCACAACTGCAAATGGGGCATTTAATATTGGCTTTACATTGGTTTTTTAAATGGCCAATTCTTAAACATGAAAAACAAACACCTTTCTTTTGTACAAGTTGCCTCTTTTCATTTAAGCTCATATTTTCAGCTTTAAAACACTTAGCACTCATATGAGGCTTACCACAAAATATACAAACATTTTGCTTACCTTTACTGGTTTCATTTGTACTTACCAGCGCGGCAACTGTTGCTAAATCTGAATTACCTGAAATAACACTTTTATTAAGACGCTTAACAGAATGAGTAAATCCTGATTGTGCTAATCTAATCATTTCTTCCGATTCTACTTCATGCCTTAAAAAACACATTAGTTTTTCAAGCGTTCTTTCAGAACTCTTTTCCTGTCCCTGTTCAGAAGTTCGACTCCGCTCCCAGGCACGTAGAATATTCTCAGGTAGGCACGACTCCACTAAAGGTCCCAAGAAATCAGCAAACGTTTCCTTGGTGCGTCCTAAGCTTTCCAGCGCTCGTAATTTACTTTCTATACTATCATAAAGTACTCCTAAGTCCGACGCCGTTCTGCCTGTTGTAGCATTCTTTGTAACAAGCCCAAGCAAATCTCTTACATAGATCTGCACCAGAAGGTCTTCTCTACCAAATCTTTCTTTCAGCTGCTCGATAGCTTTAGGATAATTCGCGGCGGTAACAGGAAAACTGTTCAAAAGTTGAGCTGCCTTTGAGCCAGGTACTGCACTTTGCACTAAGTACAAAAATTTATCTTCCGGCACAATATCCGCATCTTCATGAATTTTGGAGAATTGGCTCCAAAAGCCTAAAAATTCTCTTGCATCTCCAGAAAATTTTTTCAGCTCAAGCTTAGGAAGTTTGAACTTCCTGTTTTTATTTTATTTAGGATCCGAAATCGAAACTGAAGCAATATCTGTAGTAACATTCGTAGAATTCAATTGTCCAATTTTATTCTGAAGTTTCACCTTTAAAGCTATAAAGGAATCTCTGTATCCTTCAGCCGTATTAAATTCATTTTCAAAATCAGCTTCCTTGGTTTGTTCTAAAACACTGCTTTGAGTACTGTCCAAGCGTTCAAATTTGTCAATTAGTTGCCCCAACAACACTTGCAATCTCTCAGGATCCGTACAAGTAGGCAATTCTTCTTCCACAATCTTCGTAGTTAACGTAAACGAAGTAGGTTCACTTTTACGTTTTGCTTTTAACAACTCCATTTTAACAAAACGCCTAAATCAAAATTACTCGAAATCACACAAACGTCCTGTCAAACGGACGCCAAACTTTTATGTTGAAACTAAATAACGTTTGCATAATCCGAGTTCAGAAAACAAAACATTTATTTTACATATTTTAAAGAAATAACGTTCTGAAACAACATGTTTCATCTACACAATCAATCGACGCTCTCACCAGAGCATTACGCCATCAAACTTGGCACACATCCAAAAGTTCAAATTGAAGAATTACAGAAGCGTTGTTGCCACACAAGAAAAGACATATAGTTACAACTTCACACAATATAAAACAAAAACACACTTTTGAAAAATAGACAATAATAATAAAAATAGTAATAATAAAATTCTTAACAATATTTTCTCGATTATGCAACACGTAGAAAGATTCTGTTTTACCTAGGCCGCCATACGATCAACTCGCAGTATTTCCGTGTTCCTTGAAGTCCTTCAGTGTTTCCGTGCTTTGGAGATTAGGAAAGAAACACAACAATTGGGCGTAATTCAAGAGATTTATTATAATTAATATAAGTATAATATAAGTAATTATAAAGTAAATAACATAGGAACTGTAAAAATAATCAAGCAATTTATAATAAATCTTTGTTATAATAATTGTAAAAATATTATTTGTTATACGCAACCGCCAACTACGTAATAATACTCATTACAAGTACACTCGTAGTTGGCCCTGTCATAAAACATTTTAGCGCGAAAACCGACTACGATATAACTCGTATAATAAACAGAGCAATTAAAAATTATCTAAATTAATTATCTTTCCCATAAATACATGTTTTGTATTTTTATTTTACAATTAATTAATTAAAATTTGTTGACATGTTGGAACCATTTTTGAAAATGTCGCTTGGCAGCGAACGTGTTAAAGACTTCCAAACCTTAATATTCACAAATTTTGTATAATTTGCTCTACTTTTTTTAAATATCGAGTCATAAAATAAAATAAATTATTTAATTAGTTTTATTATAAGCCTTGGTATTTCACAAATGTACTATATACGAATTTTGGATAATTTACTCTATAATTGTTACATATCCCGTCTTACAATAAAATTAATTATTTAAGTTATCAAAGTATAAAAATCTCATTGTAAACCAAAGTTTTGAAGTGCACTTTTATCTCCATTTTAATTTTTCAAACTAACCATTTTACGCTGATAACTTATGAAGCAATAATAATTACAGAGAGAAATAATGCGTAATTGCTTTGTTTAAAATATGAAATTTAAGTATTAGCTCTGTGTGCATTTACGCCTCTTCTGGGTCTCTTGGATAGAGGAATTAGATGTATAAATCTTTGAGAGACAAAATGGAACACTTTACAAGGTTTGCGCATTGACATGTATTCTAAGCTTTCGAATGGAATTAGCATTTATAATGGAAATTAGCAACTAGAAATAAACCGCTGGGTATTATGGAACTATATTTGATTAAAATGCAGCTAAATGTCATTTAAAAAAGTTTTTGTTTCTAACTTAAAAATATAAAACCAACATAAAATTAAACAGAAAAATTTGAATCAGCACAAGAAACTGAGTAAAATTTGTCACGGTACATATGACCGTGATTCTGATAACTTGAGAGATTTTCAGGGATTTATTTCTGGAGCGATTTTTTAAGCGAACTCTTTCAGCAATTTTCCCTTGCAGTATGATTGATCAGGGTTAGGATAATGAGCGCTCTGGTAAATTAAGGTGATCGTCTAGTAATGTGCTTTTGACAAATCTGTAAACTTTAGAAGCTGTAATTAATTATTCATTTAAAAGCATAAAGAAAATGAAATTATTATAAAACGCTTAAATTACTTTCAATAAATGAGAATTTTCTTTCATACATGCGGATTAGAACTTTTTTTAAAAAAATTAATTAAATTTTATTCTGAAGAAGAGAGGACTGTGTAGTTTTTTTGTGAAATATTTATTAAAACCAAACTGATGTAAATGTTGAATATTTTCTTAATTACTGCAGATTATTTAGAACTTTGTCGTTCTTTTGTGTGTCTTGGTGGACTTTTGTGATCTTTTGCTTTTCTTTTTGTGTATTTTGGTGGACAATCATTTGTCATTATCATTATTTGGCGATTTATCCCCTAATCCCCAGACGCCCGTCAAAAGGGGGGAGAGGATGTATAAGGTATTTATTCCGTCCTTCTAGCATGCTTTCGTGGCGTAACGGCAGCACACTCGGCGCGTATTCGATAGGTCCAGGTTAGAGCCCAGCTAGGGCGTTGGGCATTTTTCATACCTTCTACTTCAAAGTAATCTAATGAAAATAATAATGTTTGGAAACGATACAATTACACCTTGAAAGTAATGTCACATTACTGTATAAGTGAAATTTCAAATACACGGGATATATACGTGAGACTTAGAACGAATGTGAAATGATAAGCTTCATTTTTAGCAATTTTTCCCTTGTACAGAGCGAAATGAGTTTAGCTCTGCAAAACGGACAGATTGCAAAGAATTCAGCTGATCAGGTCACGTTCGTTCATCAATAATGAGCGCCATCATAATGAGCGTTCATCAATGAATTCGCTCAGTAAGAGTCATCGTTTTCAGTTAAACCGCAGAGCTTTGCTAATGAAGCTTTAGTTATATTCTAGAAGTTCTTCAGTTTCTACTACCTTGAAGACCGAAGCATTGACTAGAAGATAGATTCAGTATTTTCGTTCTCAGCAAATAAGTAGAGCTCTCTTAACCCAGTAAGACTTTTATAAGAGTAATGAAATTTTTTGTATTTATGCGGTTTCTCCTTGCAGTATAATTGATCATGATTCTGATAATAAGCGTTGTGGTAAATTAACGTAATCTTTTTCTGATAATGATCGTTGCGATAAATTAACTTGATCTACTAGTTATACCCTTCACGAATCTGTAAACTTTGAAAGCGATAAATAATTATTCATTTAAAAGCATAAAGAAAATGAAATTAGTATAAATGCTTTAATGTATTTCAATAAAGGATCAATTTATGATGCACATATGGATTAGAACTCTTTTTATCAAAGGAAATTAATTTTTAATCTGAAGAAGAATGGTCCGCATAGTTTTCTTTTCAATTATTGATTTAAAACAAACCGACATAAATGTTAAATATTTTCTTAATTACTGCAGATGATTAAGATCTCTGTTCTTCTTTTTGCTTATCAGGTTGCCTCCCCATTTAGACTTTTCACTAATCTCATGCTAATCAAGAATTTCTGTATTAGTAAATCACGCTAATCTCATAACTGATGAAGAATTTCTGTATTAGTAATAGCGTCTGGTATTCTTAGCGAGCATAAACTATTCACATGCTAGAAGGCTTTATGAAGCGTTATCCTCAAGTCTTAAGTACAACAAAGTCCAGACAAGTGTGAAAAGAATCCTTTATTAACTCACTATCTTTTCACAGATGGCGTCGACTCGTACTTACAAAAGCCAACACTTCTGTCTTAACTCAAAAGGCAACAAGTAATTTAAAATATAATCGAATTAAATTAGCGTAATTGCCTTTCCCAGGTTACTTTACGCACAGGCAGGCTTTGGCTTGTGAAAGTTGGCATAAACAAGCTTAATGGCTGGAAGCGCTAAACGCCACAGAAATCTAATCGCTATATAGTAATGTGGCCTTCAGACGGCAGAATTCACTGTCCTCTGTTTTCTGAATTCACGTTTCAAAAAACCTTCCCTTAAATACTAAATTCTATCTACCTCATTTGGTGATTCATTGGTATTCTGGCAAGAAAGCGGAGTTTGGAAAACGAGAATAATAGGGAAGGTTGTTTCAAAAATAAAATTTACTGTTAGATAACTTAAAATAAATCCCTATACACTAATTGAGTGTTTATAAAAATCTTCGAAGTTCGGTGGTACTACTAAATAAAGGGAACTTGACCAGTCTTAAGAAGCTTTCTCCTTTCTCGTGAGAGAAAGAAGTAAATGTAGCATGTAACGTAGTATGTAACTTTCTATCAGCTTAAGCAATCTAAGGTTCATTTTAATGTTCAGCACTTTTAGTTTAATCTATACTCGTATACATTTCTTTTCCAGTCAATTTTTACAGTTCAGGATTAATTTAAAAGTTCATCAATTTAAGATAAATCTATACTCGTATACATTTCTTTTCCACTAAGCTTTTACTAAGTAATTGGCATCGATGTACAGCATTGACATGTCACGATTGATGGAGGTTAAATCTGAAAGCCAGAAGCTCATAATTTATTTGAAAATTTATTTTCTAACCTAGTAAATATTTTCCTATTGCAGCGGATATATTTTACCTCAATGTTGTTTTACGCTATTGAAGACTAATTTCTTACTACCGACAGTCTTAAGTCTTGAAAAGAAAAATTTAATAACATATTTCTGTCTGCTGTTATTTCGTTATACATGGAATATAACAAATATTTACCACCATCATAAATAAGCTGTCTTTACTTTAGGACCTAAATCTACAGTTTCGAAAAGCTGATAAATATTTTCCTTACATTTGATAGATATGATTAAATGCCTACTCTTTTAAGTGAAAAACTTGCAAAGGAATGCTTTGTGCATCTAATAAAAACTACATACATAAAAATCTCTCTAAGAAAGTCAGTACCAAAGTAGAACTGGCATAAATGCGCGAAACAAATCTGCTCTGCGATTTCCTTAGCACTTACGGTTCATCACGTACTCGAAACAAAATTCACGAAGCGTATCTTATGAGCCGTTTTCCGGCTGTGTGCTGCTTCGGTAATAAAGCTGGAGCAGAACTATTAGTATCACTTGCTTCGGACTGTTAACATAATACGAGCTGGAAGAAAGTTATTTAACTGCACGTGACATTTTGGCCTCTATGCCCACATAGAAGTAAAGTGTTCCTGCAGTTTTAGGGGCAATAATTTAGCATTCAATTCACAGTAATCGAGCTGGAAAGAGGAAAACATGGATGGGAAAAGATGTACACATAACATGAGGGTATGGAAAATGGAAATAAAAGCAGGAAAATGATGTCAATAAAAAGGGCTGCTTACGTCTAAGTTAATAATAATGTGTGGTTATGTTATTTTTTATCGCATCGCAAATGCAATTTTCAATGGATTTTCTTTATTTAATGGTAACATTAAGCATATAAATTGACGACAAAATTTATCACGCTATTTAGCGAATAACTTGTCAGAATGTGAGTATTTTTATAGACTTCTCCATTTCATAGTTTAAATATACAACAGTATACTACTTAAAAAGCACTTGAGAGTTGATATGGTGATTAACAGGTTTGTATATCAATAAGCACAGATCTGAAGCCAGGATAACGCGCAGAAATTTGTCTTTTATGTCAATTAGAAGGGTTAAACATTCAATGCCGCAAAAGTTCTTTTGACAGGTCAGTAGTAGCGGAAAAGTATGAGGTGACCGTCAAACGCCTTTCGCTGGGTATCTGGATTTAAACTCCGATGATGATAGACAAATCAAGTTGTCATGGTCAGTGAACAGTGATAATGTCTATAAATTTTGATTTACATAATTCTTCATAGAGAGCTGAAATTCCATATTAATATGAAATAGTTTAATTAAGCTAACAGTCAAGTTTCTCTTTACGTATTGTACAACTGCTTATATTAATGTCGTTGCATAGTAATTAAAAAACTATGATTCATACACCACATGACTTCCTTACACGGAATATTAAACAATACGCATTTTTTTTTTTTCATTTCATTTTAACTTATTTCCTCGAATTTCATTAGAAATAGATTTCTCATTTATTTAATTCAGTTTTCATTTCGCGGCAAGGTAAAAATACATAAAACCTCAAAATATCTTTAACAAAAATTATAGAACTAGAAAAAAATATAAAACACCAAAAAAGTTAGAAAAATTTAAAAACCAATTTTTCCAATTAGAGTTTCTACCCAAAAGCAAGAAATGCCAGCGAACAAGTAGGCATAGTTTTAGGTGCACAGAACTAAAAGTTTTCTTTTGGGCCCTCTCGGCAAAAAAGACACCGAAAGGTGCAGAAAGACTGAATCCACTACCCTGCTAAGTTCCATATATAAACAAATATGGATGCTATGATAAAAGGAAATTAGGCTTAACCGCACTTAAACAACTTTGTTGATAATTCTACAACTACTGTATGCAGATTAACTAAAGGTATAAAAACCTTAACCAGAAGATAAGAACAATATAATTCAATCATATTTAAAGCAAAAAAATGTAAAATTTACCAACACATAAGAAGAAAAAAAAAAGTGAACTCACTGAGCCTAGTAACAGATTGCGTATATATATATATATATATATATGCTTTTCGTGCGGCCGATTGCAATCAAAAAGGGAGGTGCACAACTGCATGTTATATGTTCAATATACAGCATTTCAACTTTCTGTGTCTACTCGTTTTTGAGTTAAACGAGATACATACGTACGCACGTACGTACAGACGCCACGAAAAAATTTGAATCCATTTTAAAACAGTTTTATAATTCATTTGGGGGAAATGTTCTATCCTTACGTAGAGATGTCACGCAAAAGCATCTTTAAATTGCATTTGATAACGGTCAAAATGGATATTTTGGTTGAAATATGATACTCAGAATTTTTGGTGAATACAGTACTTCCTTTACTTCGTACAAGGAAGTAGAAATAGATTCTTGTGAATGTGCGTAGACTTTAAAATGCCTTTTAAATTTTATTTATATTATATTAAAGCTGACCAGCAATTGTAAATATTTTTCAGTGAAGTTATTTACATGGAAATAAAAAGAACGGTTAAAAGTCATCAATAACAGCATTAAAATATTTTTAAGTAAGCAGCAATTATAAATTTTGTTCATTTTAATATCCTGCTAAGTGGAGGAATATAAAATGTTTATAACACAGTGATTGGCGAATAACTGCTTAATTATTCAGGATGGAGAATAAATTATTAAAAATTCCTGAAGAGCATTCAATTCTCAAATACATTTTAGCATGTTTATTCGGGTAAAACAATATTAGCAATTAATGGCAGCGGTTAATTTCTTAAAAACCATAAATATAAAATCATAAGCGAATATTAAATTCAATTCAAATAATGTACTGAGACTTGCCTTTGAACTGCTGTGAAACGATATTTGAAATATTTATCAAAATTTATTTAATTTACATAATTTCCTCATGATCTAGACTTTAAGAAAAATATCGTCAAAGAGTTTACTACCTTTCATGCACATTTATGCTAATGCAAACAAGCGTAAAATACGACAGTTGCATGTTAAAATTTTAATAAATAAATAAAGTTATTTTATCAATCGCAACATAATTATTATATAGTATAAAATAATAGATAATAAAGCACTGAATTTATATCTATTAGTTCTTTAATATTATTTGTGTTTTATTTCTGGATTGATTAAAATTAAAATGGACTAAAGATTTTTAGTTAATTAGCTTTAATTCTTTTAAAGTCTTCCAGAGAGATTAAATGTCTTGCGATACATAAATTCTTAACTAAGAAATAATATAATAATGGCTTACTTTTTTCATAATGAATAACGGATACTTGAATTTAATTCCTAAAACTAATTAATTAATAAAACAGATTTCAGTTTCTTTATCCTTATTTTTTTCACTTTTAATGCTGAATAAATCATGTATTTTCAGATTAGGTTTTAAGAGATTTAATAGCATTTACTTTGCATTTTAAAGTCTTTAACTTGTCAGTGTTATTCGTGTGAGGAAACACAACGCTGTTTTTTTCACCAGATGGCGATCTCCAAAAGGATTAGCGATGAGAATTGCTCATTCTATAACTAAAACCGTTATAAAATTTTAATTCGTTTTATGTAACATAAATTTTCATTAAATTTATCAAAGTACTAACCGAGTATCCTTGGAAAGGGCTTTGAATATCTTATCAAAAAAAGGCTTTGAATACCTTATCGAATTTAATTGCCTAAACGTCAAAGAATTTTATATCCTTTTCATGTCCATTAAAAGAATCTAAACTGTAAATGAAAATGTACAATACTTTGTTTACTAAACACTAATTTTAAACATAAGTAATCGGTATTTCAAAGTTTTAAACAAAAAATTGAAAGTAAATCCCATCTTTGACGAAAACGGATCATTATCCTGAGGGAACATGCGTTGTATACTTGTTCTTGTATTTGTTAGGCTACGTTTGTTGCGTCGAAGAATTTTATAGTGGAATTCTACTTTAAGATAATATAATACTTGTCAATTTGTAATTACATGTTTTCAAAAGTTCGCTTATTTACTCTATTACGTTTATATATTTAGAGTACTCAAATTAAATTTGATTATTCTTCTAAAAATTACTTTAATTGTGATAATTTAGAGAAATTCTTATTTTTATGGCTAAAAGTAACTTAGCGTGTGGGCAGTGTGTGTACGTAGTGTGCATCAACAATCTGCCTAGGAAGTCAGTTGCAGAAAATATTTGATGTGTGAATAAGCGAAATTAATTAAAGTACATGAGTTCTAAAAACAATATTTAAAAAAGCTTGCTCGAAGTGTTCGTGAACAGCATTGACTGAGTAAATAGTCTAAGGGCGATCAAATATGTCTTTACTTCTCTTTGGATGAGAACTGTAATCTTATAGGCAAACCACATTTTAAACCATGAGTTGATGACAAAAGGTTGTCCAGATTCATGAAAATGCCATTAATAATTCTCAAGTATTTCTAGAAATGCATCATGAATCGTTTGAATCAGTTTTGAAGTTCAGGATATCTGAAGTGATACGTTTGTCTGTTCATATGTGTCTTAGTGCCTCTTGCATTATACCTATAAAAAAAAAGACAAATTTTGTTTCATTCAATCCAAAAAATGATTTTTTTAAGTTGTGTTTTTCTTATGTTCTCAGCTTATAAGTAAAAAAATACAAAATTCCATGACATCTGATATGACCATTTACCGAAGGTGCAGACAGCTGATCCTTGAAGCCATGTGTTTGAAATCACATTTATAAATTATGAATTTAATTTAAAATTATAAATTTAATGCAGAAAAAAAAACACGAAATTCCATGACATCTGATATGACCATTTACCGAAGGTGCTGAGAGCTGTTTATCCTGGAAGTCATAAGTTTTAAATCACTTTTATAAATTATAAATGTAATGCAGAGTAATCAAAACCACCTGTGAAATTTCTATTACGAGATATAATGTCTCTTTATAGATTATGTAATATTTCATGCTTTTATTAATATACATTATATTTTTCAGTTAATTTCTGTAGTACCACGTATAAGTATCTGAGACCATTTGAATACTCTTAGTTCTGTTAACAATTGATAAACTGCGTAGAGCATGATCCTTATTATATTTGATTCTTTGCACAAGTGTTATAACGCAAAGGAGTACTAATACAGAGTACTTACACAAATATAAAAATAAATATTTTCTATATGAGCAAAATACCAGCGAGTTATTAAAATCACATTAAATACTACCAACATTAACGAATTCATCACAAACTAAAAATTTTCTAATTTTGTAATGTGTATGAAGTTCCTCTTACAGTAATCTGACTGAAGTCAATTTTATTATTCCCAAATGTTTTATAAAAATATGTGTTAAGAAGATATTTATTTCAAAATTTCAAAAGGTATATTGTGTGATACAAAGTGATCATCAACTTTTTTGCACTTTTCATGGGCAGCAACTACTACAACATAAATGCTATAATTATTTCGAACTAATATGATAATAAGAAAGCAGTAATATTTTGATTGTAATGTAAATATTAAGCTAAGTAAGCCCGTGGTTATGGTTGAATTTTTCACGTTCAAAGCCAAAGGCTTCTTCGAAAAGACATATGTTATCTCTAGGTGCGAAATACCTCATTTACTCTGCAAGCAGAAATATGGGCTCTTGCGCAACATGTTCTATAATAAGAGAAGGAAGAACGTTCTCAAATGGCCATGTGATACATCTTTGCTGTTGATTGCTGAAGTTCAAATATCAACGCCATCCACGTAAGGGAAGAAAATGTTAGCTATCATCGTGGAAAAGTAATGATGGATATCGATTTTATGCAGTGTTGCAAAACTTTCAGTCTCATCAACAGCGTATATCAAGTTAACCGCAATTTTCAAATAAATAATTCTAAAAATACTCCACAATATTTCTTGGTAATATTTTTTGAATCGCAAGAAAGCCTGTACTATTTTTTGTTTCGAGTACACTTGGTTGCCAAAAGATTTTCAGTTAAAAGGATTAAAATAATAGAATAACGTACACTGCGAAAAAAAAAGGGGGCAGGTCTATCCCGTCCTACTGGACTGATTAACACAATTCAACTCGCGTTTTTCATGTTTCGAAAGCGCGACTTAGGATATGTATTAAATTTATATATAAGATTGTTCTAACATAGGTATTTTGACATAAAATGGGACCTTTTCTGAAATGACATGCCAATTTTTTTCGATCTTACGACTTCAATTTCGATTCTACGACTCAAATTACGCTAAAATGCCAAGTTTTGTAAAAATCACACGAATAGTTTTCAAAAAATTAGCTCTCAAAATTTTAGCTCCTTAATATTAATTGAGTTTGGTTTAAATTTATTAGTATCTTTTTTTTTTTTTTTTTTTTTTGTTAAACTTATTTGATTATTCCTTTCACATCTCGAAATTTAGGTTCATTCCAAATACCATTCGTCCATTCTTTATGATTTATTTCTAAAATTTGTATATTGATAATTTTTTATAAATTTTGTGAAAACATTTTTTTAATTATAATCTATAACATTTTTACCATCATCTCAATTGGACGTATTTCTAAGCACACCTGCAAAAATTAATATTTTTTATTCAAAATTTCTATATATTTACGTGATAGATATACGTGATAAGATATACGTGAATTTATATATTGGCGCGTTTCGAAATTTGGCACTTTTGGTGAAAGCGATAATAACATCAAATGTGGTTTAGGCACTTTGTTAAAATTATTTGAAAGGGGCAGCGATGAGATTTTTTATCCTGCTTATTCACAATGTAAAGAAATAAGAACGATGTCACTCTTTTCCGCTCCTGCACAATGGAAGGGAAAGGAAAATGGGTTGCTATATATTAAGAAGTTCGCCAAGTGAATTATTCTTGGCGCAAATTGAAAAAATACGCCAAGATAAATTTATGAGTTTCTATGTAAATTTCGCACCAAATTTTACAAAATTTAATATTTAGGCATAATTTGAATTGTAAAATCAACTTATGGAAAAACTATTAGTATGTTACTTCAGAAAATGTCCCATTTTGTGTCACCATACCTATTTTAGAAGCTATATACAAATCTAATATATATCTCAAGTCGCGCATTCAAGACATGAAAAAGGCAAATTGAATTTCGTCAAAACCAGTAGAACGGGAGAAATATAACCGTCCCATTTTTTTTTTATTCCAAAGGGGCAATTAGCCCAGAAGGATTATTAATTACTAATAATTATTCACTTAAATCTTTTTTACACCTGTATGATTAGTCCATTGCCAGCGATAAACAATCGGTTCAATTAACCTGTATTTGACTGTCTTACATCTCTTATCTACGGTAAATCCGTAGGAAAATACCAAAACACCTGTCTGATTAGTCATTTCTCAGCGATTTAGAATCAGTTGAGTTAACCTCTATTCAGCTGTCTTACGTCTCTTGTGTACATTGAGCAAAAAACTGGAGAGTTCTATATCTCTCTTTCTACTGGGCCAATTGACAAAATTCAAATTGCCTTTTTCATATCACGAAAGCGTGACGTAAGATATATATATAAGATATATATATTAGATTTATACATAGCATTGCTCTAACATAGGTATTTTGACACAAAATGGGACTTTTTCTGAAATAACCTACATTTGTTTTCCATATTTCGCTTCTACGACCCAAATTATACCCAAATACTAAATTTTAAAAACTTTGGTGCGAAAGTTTCGGAGAAATTCAAAAATTTAACTTGGTACATTTTTTTCAAGCTGCGAACCTTGCGAACTTCTTAATATATGGCAACCGATTTTCCTTTCCCTTTCATTGTGCAGGACTGGAAAAACCGACACATCGTTCCTACCTTTTTGCATTGTGAATAAGCTGAAAGAAAGTCACATCGTTATTAGTTTCAAATAATTTTGACGAAGAGCCTAAACTACATTTGATGTCATTATCGCTTTCAACAAATACTCCAAATTTCAAAACGCGCCAATATATAAATTCACGTCTATTTTCGAAAGTTTTGAATAAAAAATTCTAAGTTTTTGCAGGTATGCTTAGAAATACATCTATTCTAAATTTTGTAAAAGTTTTATAGGTTGTAATTCAAAATTGCTTTCGAAAATTTTGCAAAAATTATTTTAAAATACAAATTTTAAAAATAAATCATAAAAAATGGGCGAATGTTATTTGGAATGAACCCAAATTTCGAAATGTGAAAGGAAGAATAAAATAAGTTTAATAAAGAAAAGAGATATTTATAAATATATACGAAATTCAATTAACATTGAGGAGCTAAAATTTTGAGGGCTAATGTTTTAAAAACCACTCGTTTGATTTATACAAAACTTGGCAAATTTGGAGTAATTTGATTCGTAGAATGGAAATCTGGAAAAACATTGGCATGTCATTTCAGAAAAAGTCCGGTTTTGTGTCAAAATACCTATATTAGAACAACGCTATATGTAAATCTAATACATATCCTAAGTCACGCTTTCGAGACATGAAAAACGCAATTTCAATTTCGTCAATGGGCCCAGTAGAACGGGAGCAATAGAAATGTCCCATTTTTATTTTTTGTGCAGTGTACGTTAAATCCGTAGAAAAACACCAAAACATGTGAATAGTTCATTCTCAGCGATTGAGAACCAGCTCAATTAACTTGTATTCAGCTGTCTAACCCATTCAGTCACTTATGAAAGCTTTTAATTTTAGATTATTCGGATACTTTCTGTATAGAATCCCAGGAATGGTTCTAATAAATTGTTTTTCCTGAATTTACTTTGTAAGGGTTATTTAATTTAATATCTTTTGGGAAGAATAGATTGAAGGAAATCAATTTAACATTCAGTCCTACAAGAAATAACATCTATTCTTTGCCACTTATCGCACTTAAATACGACAAAATTTATATTTCCTTTTAAAAATATTTTGGGCTAACTTTTGCAACATAAATATTCTTGAAAGTTGCATAATTTACAGACTTGGTATGATTTTCACAGGCTGGCTACGGTTTAATCAGCGCTGTTACTGCGCGGAAGGGAAAGAAACGTTTCGTATTTTTTTCACATCACTTGTAAATAAATAAACTTATTAAAATTAAAATTCTATTAAAATTAATTGGAGCAACTGTTAAAATTCTAACCCTCTTAAAATTCTGAATTTACGAAACTCTTTTCGGCAGTTACCATTTTCAGTACAAGAAACTTAATTATTTTAGTACGTTGTAAGGGTTACTTTAATTTCCTAATAGTTATTTTAAATTTTAAGCAGCTTTCCTGTATTTTCTTGTTTCCCATCTATAATTTTATAACAGAATGATTTATGAGGATCACGTTTTATGTGAATGAGGTAGAACTAGTATTTAAGGGGAAGTCTCGCTCACTTCCGTGGGAAGAGCTTAGAAGAACTCAGTAGATCGCTTTCTGCCTTCTGATCACATCGTTGCTTTGAGCCAAATCTTGCTGTGTTCAGCCATATTGCTACGTGCCTGTTAGTATTCGCCGTTGAGGTTTAATTAAGGGCCAGCTTTGTTAGTTACTTATTTCTGCACAGCTTCGATTAGTTTTTAGTTAATTACTATTAGTTTAGTTTCCTGTTCTCTATCATAAGTGAAAGTGCAAGTAATAGCCCGAGAGGCTTCAACTGCAGATATTCTTGAGTTCAAATAAAAGAGTACTTTAACCCTTCTCTAGACTTGTTAGAAGTCCGTTTAGAAGTCAGCTAATAGTCTCTACACACTTCTCAAGTATTCTAGTTATCAAAGACAATAAATTTAATTGCAATCATATAACATTACCCAATGTCTTTCTCCAAGAAACACAATTAACATGAAGAACCTTGATTTAACTCATAATGCTAGAGGGAATATAAGTAATAATATAAATAATAAAAACATAATATTATTAAGAATCATAGCTTAGTAAGATCATCAAATCTAATTTTTTATTTAAATCACTAAAATGCTTCCATTTTAGATAATAAGTGGGAAAATGGCATTCCAACAAACGGAATGCTGTTGATGAATTTCGTTCAACACATAATATGAAAAGGCTCTTCAAAATTTAACTACACTATTTTGTTTCATGAAAAGAACAATAAACATAACTCTTTCCATGTAATGATTTTCAGTAATCGCTAATACAAGAAAATATCCTCTTCAATCCACGTAATTATTCTTACATTGAATAATGCCAAAGATGAATAGCCCTTCTTGCGCTTATCGTCTAGGGATATTAAGTAGGATCGTAAACGAGGATGGATAATTTTCCGATGCACATAAAGGAATACATGAATTAAATGTAACGATCCATCTGCTTTGGATCCTGTGCCATAACAAAGGAAAATGTAATTAATACACGTATCTTAATACATTTTGCCCTTAGCGATCCAAAACCGTCCAATCTGACGATCTGCTAGATTTAAACATGCTTTCTAATAAATGGAGCTTGAGCTTGTTAGGACTTCTGTTCACATATCTAAACTACAACTGCATAGGTATAGTTGTTTGAAGTGCTTTGTCTAACAAATGCGTCTGTATCTAACTCCTATATCTGTGAAAATATTCACTCCTTCAAGGCACATTTATATATGAACACAAACATACATATATATGTGTATATATAAATACATACATATAATAGAGAGAAATAAATACATAGATAGAAAATGAGAAAATTATCTTCCTGGAAAATTAGAGTAAAAGTCTGTATCGAAAAACTATTTTAATGCACTGAAGTATTGAATTTATAAAGTATTGTATAAAAAGTATTAAAAATATTGTATTAAATGTATTAAAAAGCAATTTTGATGCACTGATGACTTTTATAAGTTAAAAATGCAGCATTAAACAGTTAATTAATTGTTGCTGATAAGCAGTGTTAACAGTTAAACAGTTAACGCTAGATTTTGGCTTTGAAAGTCCACTTTTGCACAACATTTACTTTAAACATGTTTTCTAATATATATATGCATATATATATTGTAGATATATATAAATGGTATTTCCTTGATTATCACAAAGAAAAATGACTCTCCCATTTTGTATCTTGATTCCTTTTATTCCAATATACATCCAACCCGAAACTTGATGCATTAAAAGCTGGCAAAAGTTTTTATGTGTAATAAATAACTAAGCCAATCTTCCATACGGAATTTTAGGTCTGTTATGCTGAGACAGTCAAAAAAGCATTAGAAATTTTGAAATGAAACTTGTGTATATGCATGTGTAAGTAGCAAAGCCTAAACTGAATTTAGGTAAACTGCGAATTTTAAGAATTTTTTTTTTCTGATAAAACTGTATGAAAATAGTTAGAATTTCTGTTGTAGCTAAAAAATGTAAAATGTATGTACTTCGGCCTGTAGAGATTGGACTGCTGAAACCGCAGATTCTTTTGATTGCTTTTCTAAGATTATTTTTAAATTTTAAATCTTAAACTGTGTCTTTATCGGTTGATAGACAGGCTGTGTTACTTATTTACTTCTATAATTGTACCAACCCACCGATGACGAAGTAACGAAAGATAAAAATTGCATTCATTATTATTTTTGCTTTTGCCATATTGCGCTCCCCTCTTTCCTGCAGTTTTCCACTGTGTTTTTGTTTTTCGGCTTTTGCATGTGATTGTTTTTTCGAATTAAATTTAAGATTAAGTTTGAATACATTTTCTTAAAAGATTTCATTTTATTTTGCATTATCTATCAAGTCATATATATATATATATATATATATATATATATATATATATGATATATATATATATAAATATAAAGTATTAAGAAATAATATAACCTTGGAAAATAAAGAGTTGTATTTATAAAACGTAATGCCATCAAGTCGAAGATTAATCAAGTAAAAATGTTTTGAAATAAAAATATAAATGTAAAATGTATTAATTACTGCTGAATCCATGTAAAAAAGCTCACTTTTCAAAGGGTATTTATTATATATTTCCGATAAAATCACCAACAATTATTTTTACCCCTTTTTACGTTAATTGTTTATTACTTATGAGTATTTACAAACTAGTAATATAAAATTAGATACAAGTTTAGCATAAAGAAGTAATACTAATAATAATTAGCGTCTTTTCGCTAATCGACGAGTAATAAAAACTTGTTACTGCTGTAGGATTAAGAACAGCAAACAGACATAAAGCACAATAAATAATTTCCAATATTTATTTGGGAACGAAAACAAAGTTCTTAACTGAAAATGGATTTTTTTCATAAAAGTTACGTTAACGCACGCAAAGCCATTACAAAGAGTTACACATTGCCTTATATTACAAATGAGCAACAATATTAAATAAAACTAATCCAGTATTAAATTATTCTGAGTGAAAACATGAGCTATTGGTTTCAAATTTCACCATCAAAGCTATAAAAAAATATTCAAATATGCAGAAACAATTGAAAGGCAAACACATACAAATTCTTGGTTTCAAATATAAATTAAAGGATAGCAAAGAAAGCAATTAGAAAGCTAGAAATAAATTTAAAAACAATGTAATTCAATTTAATTATAATAATCAATAGGAACTGTAAAAAATGAATAAAATTACCACGTTTTAAATAATTTAGAAGACGTAATTGAGAGAGAAATTGTAAAGAGCTAAACATATTGTTCAAAATTTTAAACTTGTAGTCAATGATAAAGGTCATAAAGTCATTCTTTGTGATTGTGAAAACATCCAGATAAACTGATTTACTAAGTAAAATAATTACACATCCATCTTAAGGCAAGTCTTATATTAATTCTTAAATTTTAGATTTATTTCCTGTTGCTTTCTCTAAAATTATGTGCATATGTATCTATATAAACTAAGATGATTAATTACATTTTACACTTTCATTCATTACATTGAAGTAAATTATTAGTGACTGTAAACGCAAATCTGCGTAAAATTCCTTTCCGAAATTGATTGCCCGGAGAATTAATTCAACTAATTTTCTTATCAGTTATAATTTATTACAATGCTATATATCTCATCAATTAATTCCTGGTTAGCAAAAGTGCTCAGCATATTATATTGTTATTCTGAAAAATAGCCTCTTTGAATATTTAATGGAATAAAAAGCATCTTTTCTTCATAATTACTGCTGAATCATTAAATTAATAACCAAAAGAGTTAAAATTAATAACCAAAAGAGGACTTCGTTAATTTTAGTTTAAACACAACGCATTAATGCAGTTATCATGTTAGGTTAACTGAACAACTTTGGTTAGAAGAACAATAAAAAATAAACGCTTCATTCCTGCACATTTTTGTTTGTATACTATATTTTTAGATGAAGATAAAGTCTGCATTAAAATATATGGAATTAGAAACTTTGCTAAATACATTAATGGGATAAATGTTCATAAGGATTTATCGATCAAAACACGATAAAAATAGCGTTAATGAGATGTAATGAAAATAGTTATAACATAAGTAATTTCTGTATGAATAATAAATAATGTATGGTGTTTTTAATTAATTTAACTAATTTTAATTTCAACTTTAAGCTATAATTGGAATGAATTTTAGTGCGATAATAAACAATAATCATGTAATATGAATTTGAAGTGAATTCAGTTTAAATAAATTAAATAATATTATTAAGAAGTAAATACTTTCTAAATCGCTGCAATTTAGAATGTATGTTATTTAATATCAATAAGCAATATATTGTTAGAGTTTTAAAAATCAAAGTTATATAGAGTTGTCAAAGAACAACTAACAAATTAAAAATTTTTGAAGTTACATTAATATTTAACTTCGTAAGACAAATAAGATATATAAATATCTAACTTCGTAAGAACTGTGAACTGAAATTTTAGAGTGTATAACACAACGCAAAAAATCGGAATACTAAGCTACTAACATTTTTAATTTCTATATTAAGAAGTACGTATTATGGTAATCATAAGCAAATACACATAATTGTACGTCTAATGATATTCTTGCAACTGATCGCATTCAAAACTCTTTTTTCATCTCCCGCAACATGGTTGAAAATTTACGTAAATAACTCCATTTTAAGTCTTTTAAACCATGTTTCATGCATATCAGTTACAATGATTTTCCATTGATTTCACAAATGGTTCTTTTTAGTTTCCGCAGTCGTCTTTTAAGGAATCAAATTAAAAAAAAAAATATCGTAGATTAGCACCAGGACCAGTCTACGATCTAGAGGCTCACCAGCGGCCGAGCGGTAAAGTCGCTGAACACTGGCAGTTCGGTCCGCCGCGAATGGGCTGACTGCTTGGGCGTTTTGGTGGTTTTCCCCATGTGTAACGTATTGTATACGAGCCAGTTTTCCTTAGAATGTCCTCCACGAAGGCCATCTCTTCCCTTACGCAGATTGCCCTCGAGGTTTTGCCGTAATGCAGTAAAAATATTACCCTTTAGATCTACGATAGAAGAACTTGAGAACCAGGATTTAAGAAGTACGTATACTGATCAGCATAAGCAACATGTTATTAGAATTTCAAAGATACAAAACATATACAAATGATGTTTTGCCATAGACGTGAAAAAAGTTTTTCCTTAGCTCTCTGCAGGCTTTCAGATCTATGTGCTTGTGATGTTTTAGTAATGCATTGTGAGCTTAACTTAAATATGTGTAAAAATATGAAAAGGCTAAAATAATGCTAGGGTTTCTGAACTTCCATAATAAATTGTTTCTTATTACGTCGACTTTGTTTTAAATTTTAACTTCGTTTAATCGCACAAACATAATATTAAAACAAAACAAGCGTCATCTAAAGCCCAGATCTTATAATTAAATGTTTATCTTATTTATTTTAGGTGTATTTTTTAAAAATTTCGAAAAACAAAATGTATTGAGAAAAGCAGTTTAAAAAAAAAAGAAATATGGATTATTTCACAAATAGAAATTACCCATCCCTTATATTTTTTATAAAACAATTTTATATGTCACTTCCATTTTGTCATGCGAAATTATAGGTTCCTGAGAAATGCAGATGTTACAGAAAGTCTATGGAAAAAAGGAATTTTATCGGCTTGTACGAAACGAAACCCATCTCATTATTTACAATTGTCAAGCACAGTCATCAATCGATAAGGAAAAGGCAAATTGCCATTTTTTCTTCTTCAAAAAGATAATTTATTGCAAATGCTGTCCGTATTTTAACATATTGTTTCTTGCATAGATGCATCAAGATAGGATTATTCGCATGTAATTTGACTTAATAAACATTTAGAAGTTTTTTTTAGTTGTTGCTGTTTGTCGAAGTGAGAGTTATATATAGAGAAATGTTAAATGGAAGGCTGCAGATAGTTTTCTAGTTGAGAATATTTCAAAAACTAGCATTTCTTACTGTATGATATAAGTATTGTAAATTATTAGATGTACGTAAAACTTCGCTCATTTTTTAATAATACTCCTCCGTTAACATTGTGAAGCTCCTCGCACATTCTGCTTCCAAGTCAATGCGTATCTGAGCCGGATTTTAATCAAGATATTCTCGAAACTGATCGCATTCTTTTCGCCGTCCGCAATGTGGTTTAAATTTATGTCAATCCCAACATTTTAAGTGCTCTAAATTATTTCTCATACATATCGGTTACAATAATGACTTTCCATTGGAATTACACTTTTTAGTTTCCGCAATTGGCTTTTAAAGAATTAAATTAAAAAAAAAATCTTAGATAACATGAGTACCTCCTCACGAGGGAAGAGCTTCAGAACCAGGCTTTCTTTATATGTAACGTGAACATAAATTTTGTTTTTGCTTAACAAAGATGAGGAATGCATGTCTGTGTAAAGGGAAAGACTCACTGAGATTTAATTCGGCTTCGAAAGGCAGAGATTTCTCAACAACCGTGTTTGGCTCTTACAAAAATTATAGTTTATGAGCCAAGTTGTTATTTAAGATGCTGTACAAAAATATTATGACTGGGAACAATAATTCAACTGTAATTACCAAAGATATTCAAACAATCATATCAAATATCAAAAATAAATTAATTTGATTTTAAATTATTTGGCATTTTCTGTAGGTAATTCTTTCGTCTTTCATATCTCTGAGTTCTCCAAGTTTTTTAATGCCAGTTTTTTAATAATTTCATTTTACATCAGTTGGAACATCTAATTTATATAATTACATTTTAATTCAAGATTGATTCAACGAGTAAAAATATTTATGTCTTTGGAAAATAATCAAGACTGAAAAGAGTTTAATGTAATTGTGCATTGAATCTATTGGGAAATCTTTCTGACAGTCACTAATGGATCTCTGGTCGTCATTCGTCATTTTTGTAGTTAGTCTGTCATCTAAAATAATTTATATGTTATTTAATACCTGCGAATAAAAACTTTAATAGTTATTTAAGTGCTATTTTTAGATAAGAATAGCAAACGGATTGTAATTTATTACATGAAAAGTCACTTCAAATTGAGATCTAATAAATTTATCGGTGGTGTGTTTTCGGGCTTTCTGACACGAAGTTTCTGATGGTAAATCTCGATTCTGAAGATAAACATTATATTTGGATTCCAGGACGGTCTTTAAGACTAAATTATATCACTAATACACTAAAATGATAGAATAGTAAAAAATTATTTTTAACAGATTGGTTACTTACCAACTAAACAAAACTAACTAACTATCTAAAGAAAGTAGAAGAGAACTATCAAAAGTAAATAGAAAGCATCTAAAACTTCCTATTGAGTAGCAGCTCTAAAACATTATCAATATACACTAAATATGTAATCAGTATATGCTAAAGGTCGTCGTTAACTCCGATTTCTACTATTAACGAGCTCAACAAAGCGGTAGCAGGTACAATGGAAGTCTCTCAGCTTGACAATTATTCGCACATAAATTATAATTTCTGTGCTGTTATATTTCTACATCCTTTTAAATATTAACTCAGTTAATATACTTCTGGTGTAAAGATGTAGTAGAGAGGGAGAAAAAAGAATGCACTGAAAGTGGTATGGTAAAAATCCATAATAAAGCTATAAGGTATTTTCTCCCTTCCTGATGCTTTAATGATGTAAGGGGTAGCACACTTGACGCATATTCCATAAGTTCAGTTTCGAGTACTGGCGAGGGTATTGCACATTTTTCACATGTCTTGCTTTAAAAAATTTTAATGATTCTTCAGTGCCTCCCGAAATAAAAGGGGGTGGACAATAATTCCTCACCAACAGGATTTGACGATTGGGTCCCTTAATACCAATCGTCCTTTAAAGGGGCAGTATGTAAGGTATTTGCTCCCTCCTTCCAGCATACCTTTTAGGTGTAACGGTAGCACACTCGACGCGTATTCGAGAGGTCCAGGTTCGAGTTCCGGAGAGGGCGTTGCGCATTTTTCCCACCTCCTGCTTCCCCCCCCAAAACCCTAATGATTCTACAAAGCAAACTTTTACTAGTAAGGTAAATTATAAACTATAGGCTGTTGCTTTATATTCTGCTAAAAGATGTTTGAAGTGTTTAATAATTTTATAATTATTCTTTATCTTATATTACGTTATCTTCCCCTAAAATACTAATAATATAAAAATATAGTTACAGATCATTAAAAAGCCGGAAGTAAATTAAATGCATATATTGTATTCACTACTTTGGAATATTATAAGCAGATGATTTATTTGTGCTTATTAACTTCGGAAGTAAAAATTCTTTTTGAAGCAATGAAATATGTTCGGTTCCATTTTATTCTGATGAATACAAAAGCCAATTAAACTTACCTTTTATTTAAACTTATCATTTTATTCAAAACCCTCCGCTAAAAAGAAGCCTGTTTAGCAAAGGTATGATAGAGATATAATGAACATATTTTGCAAATAATTTTGTTCGTAAAATTGAGATAGAACTCCGCCTGAGAATAACCCCGGGGGATTTCCAGAAGACAAATTGGAATCTTTTAGAAGCATAGAAGCATCCCCACTCGGTCGATAATGGACTAAAAAGAAGCCTCGATTGGCTCAGTGGATACTTTTTAGAAGCTAACTTCCTTTAAGAGGCCATCCTAGAGCACAATCCTTGACAAATGAGGTTTCCTCCTATTCAAGAGACTGGCATACCATTAGTAGTTTAAGACTTGCTTTGCAACTGGCTGGAGTCCACTGAGTTGTTTAATGACTTTTAACTCACCTAACGAAGGCACGAATTTTAATGAGCTTGCAATTAACCGTGTTTTGTTAGAAACAATTAGAAATTATTGTCGTTTCGTTTGGGGTTTCGGAATTAGCGGTGTAAATGGATTATTGATAGCAGGAAGATTTAAAAAAAATATTTAGCTTCATTCCTTACATGTACCACTCTGTTGCAATTTGACTATAAACAATATTCTGTTGAAAATGATTAATCTTGTGTAGGTAATTTCTGCTGAATTAAACTACTTCTTCGGAGTAATTCTTTACAGAAAACAGCGTTTCGTGATTGCAATATTGGCTTTCTTCGATAGCTGTAATGTAATTCACAAGAAATCTCGACTTGAAACTAATTCTTCTTTTTAGTAATTAATGCGACAAGACTTCTGAATTACAAAACTATCCATTTGAATTTGAGGTCATTAACTCAGCGGAAGTTAATGGCTTTATGCTCGGTAATGTTTGTTATGTATTTTATGATTTATGAAATGAGAATTAGAGATAAGAAAATTAGTTCTTAATTTAGAGTCACATAATCTACCTAATAAGTCCTCTCGTGTAGTTTGGTGATAGGGGAGACGAGTGGGAGATCTTTGGATTACTTCCTTAGCTGCTCTCCCTCAACACTGGTGTGGAGAATTCCAACTTCCTTGAGAATTTAGCAACCATTCTTCCATAAAATACATTTACAAGACTACGACAACAACCATTTCCGTAGTTCTTTTTCATATGATATTTCTAAGATAATATAAAGATAAAGGTTATTTCTTATTTCATAGCTTCTTTTACTATGCGTAACTTTTTAATATACTTCTTTTTAATCTTTTATTTACTAGAAAATAAGAATTATAATATTTATTAAATTATCATAATAAAGTCGCTGCTAGTTTATAAAACTGGAGAAACTTATAATACAAAGCTTTGAATTTATCAATGTTTGTTAAAAAGTTAATGAAAGGTAAAAAACAAATCGTTAGTTTACTTCTTATTTTACTTGCGAATACTATTTTGATGATAAGTTTAGATTTCACGAGGTTTCCTGAATAACATTTATAAAAGAATAAAAGTTAAAATGTTTGAATATTTTCAAGAAAATTATTCTGATACTACAAATGATAATTTGTTAAAAACAAACTCTATACTTAATCAAAAAATAATTTTTTAGAGTTATTCAGGTGAGAAAAGAGGTGTTTTAAGTGACACAAGAAACCCTTCATTGACTATTCAGGCAAAGAAATATGAATACCTGCTTGTGAACATTTAATATATCAAATGCTAAGTAATCAACAGAAAAGGATAAATTAATTCATTGAAATGGTTGCTTGAGAATGCATAAAATAATATATCCTTGAGCTGTTGCAGATGCATATTCATTATTCTTTTCCATAGGATGTTTAATTAAACTAAAATTTCTCATTTAGATATAGCTGTAAAAACTAATAAATCTAACTGATCACAAAACGTCTGGTGTCAGCTCTGATCTCTGCTACGAAACACATTAACTGATAATAAATATAAGCTGCTAGATAATGCATCTGATATATTCACAGGGGGGGGGAATTATGAGTGAAATCATATAGACTAGGACTTTGTTTAACAGCATAAATTTCTAGTTATATTAACAAATTCATTTGCGTGTTGACATTCTTTATTTTCAGTGCTTACAGAATAAATTTTTTATCAAGAACTCTTAAGAGTTTCCGTAGCTGCCCAGACGGTATAGTGGTTAGGGGAGCCGACTGAGTTACCGAAGCGCCCAGTTCCAAATCCAGGAGATGGCATAGATGTTTGTAAATGTATAGTGCCTTTGCGGCATGGGGACCTCTAAATATATGGTGAGCCGAAAGTCCTCTCGTGTAGTTTGGTGATAGGGGAGACGAGTGGGAGATCTTTGGATTACTTCCTTAGCTGCTGTCCCTCAACACTGGTGTGGAGAATTCCAACTTCCTTGAGAATTTAGCAACCATTCTTCCATAAAATACATTTACAAGACTACGACAACAACCATTTCCGTAGTTCTTTTTCATATGATATTTCTAAGATAATATAAAGATAAAGGTTATTTCTTATTTCATAGCTTCTTTTACTATGCGTAACTTTTTAATATACTTCTTTTTAATCTTTTATTTACTAGAAAATAAGAATTATAATATTTTAACTCTTATCTTTTTAATCTTTTATCTACATGAGTCTACAATCTACTGTGAGTCATTAGACTATTTTAAACCAGAACATGTGAAAAATGGGTAATGTCCGGGAATCGAGCCTAGACCTCTCGAATACGGGCCAAGTGTGCTACCGTTACACCAGGAAGGCATGCAAAAAAGAGAGAGAAAATACCTTGTAAGCTACACATATAAAATTATCCCTTTAGTGGTTTTAACCGTTCTCTTATTTCTGTTAGCACGTTCCGTATAGTGCAGACTAAAATTCTACTCTGCGTATGTTACTGAGAAAAACAGTTACATAATTTATGGGATCGTCATAAAAAAGCCTAAATATTTTTTAAATCATGCGCATGGATAAGCAACTAATTCACATTATTAAATTTATACCTGCATTTAAGCTGCTTACGAGGAAAGTTTACCTACATTGGTAAGTTCTGAAATCGAATCCATTGCGGGTACAAATGTCTCTTAAGATTTAGAAAACATTTCTTGACAGATTTTTAGGATCTCTGATGAAAAACGACGTGGCTGGATGATACGTCTCAATGAATTCTTAATGCCTTCTTTCGACAAGGGAAAATGCCAGATTTCCAGTCCCTATTTTCCACTTCAAGGACGTCATCTACAAGAGAAAAATGTAAAAAAAGGAAAGACATCTATATATATTTTTTTTTCTCTGCGATATCAAGTCTCAACTATGTCTTGTTTTGCTACATAGTAGCTGCACACAAAAGAAAGTGTCGAGATAGGAAGAGATACTGGATTCCTGTAAAGAAAATCAGACGAGGACAAACAAAGGAGTCGATGTGAGAAGAAAAAATGTTTCCCATCTTTATAAACTTTTGTGAACGAAATGGGTTTTTAAAGAAAAAATTGAGCTCCCTTTATTTTTCTTGCAAAGAAGTGTTTATCTTCAAAGTACACATTTATGGATGAAACTGTCACATCCTTTTTGACCATTATTTTGGCACCGTTTCTTTGAAGCGGGTATTTCGAAGAGGGTATTTTCTTTCCGAAAGGAGTTTTCTTCCACCAATCAGATTATGTGATATTATCCTGTTCAGTGCTATGTTGGTACATGCTTTTCAAAGAATTGGTTTGCTTTTAAATTTCGTAAGGTTTCGGGAAAGAAATTTGATATAACATTATTCGTTTACGTCGTTTTAGCTTTCATATTTTTCAGTTTCAGTACTGTAGCGAAATGAGGCACAGCATTCTTTTCTGTGATACTTAAAAATATACATACAAACATATTAATCTAAAATAAGTATTTGAATTTGTTCACTTTTTTACGTAAGGATTTCTTTAAAATTTGTCATGACGGAATTTTTACTTTAAAATAATTATTTTTCTTAGGTTTGAATAAATTTTAAGTGAAATGAATTAATTATAAAAGGTTAGATTAGACTGTTTAGATATGGTAAGGATGCCTGAGCTATTTGCTTAAGAGAAGAGAGCTTCGTGGAGGAATTACTAAGGGAAACTGTCTCCGGTTCATACTACACATGAGAAAAAAAAGGATGAAAAACCAACCACACAACAAACCAACTCGCCTGGTTTTAAACCCAAAGCAGATTGAAATACCAAAATCCAGCGGTCTTGACCACTCGGTCACTAGGGGGGGGGGGCAGCTCGAATATAAAGACGGTAATTTAAACTTTTAGTTGCTTACCTGAATGTAATGTTAATTGACGGCGGATAGCTACTAACCAGAAATAAAGATTGTTAGCGCTGTTGACTTGTGCGTTATCTTTCTCTGTCGTTGCAAGTGTAATATCGGTTAAAGCATGTTGTGCGTATTCGCCCTTGACGAGATTTTCGGAAATTACGCAGTTAAAAAATTTATGTGTTTCAGAGAGTCAAATTCTTAAACGAGCAAATTTATAACATTATATTGAAAACGAAAATAAATAAATGTAAATGAAATAAAAATTAGTCTGCTATTTTGCATAAGTATCTCTAAGATTAAATTCTTATGAATTTGCATTATTTGTATAAGTTCTGCAATTCAGGAACATTGAAGGTTTTCGGTGCTACTGTTGTTACTTTGAACAAGTATAAGTTAATGAAAAAAGGCATTATATAATTATACTTATGCTTTCCTTAAAAATTAAGGGAATTAAATAATTATTTTTGCGTTTACTGTTACCCTCATCTTCAGGTTTTAGCTCTGCAGTGTACAGATCAATTAAAATCTTTAAGTCTAGCATTATTTCTATACATCCACGTTCATAGAGTCACTTTAAATTTCTTGGGTCACGAAACATGAAACCTCAGCAATATCCTTCCCGAGATTAGAACTCTAACCTTATCAAGCGAATGTGCTCTCAATTACACAACAAAGGAGAAAGATAATACCTTAGAAGTTTACCTGAAAGTTTATAAGGTATTTCTCCCCACCAACTTAGCATGCCTTCATAGTGTAGTGGTCAGCACTCTGGCGCGTATTCCAGAGGTGCGACTCCCGGCGAGGGCATTGCTCTTTTTTCAAGTCTCTTGCCTCTAAAAATTTCTAATGACTCTAGAAGTGGCGCTCGAACTAAAAGGGTGGTGGATGATGATTCTCCACATCCAGGATTTGGATCCCTTAAACCCCAGTCTCCCTTTAAAAGGGTAAGTATATAATGTATTTCTCCCGCTTTCTTAGCATGCCTTCGTAGTGTAGTGGTCAACATGCTGGGCCCGTATCCCAGAGGTCCATGGTTCGATGCCCGGCGAATGCGTTGCTCATTTTTAACTTGTTCATGTTTCAAAAATAGCCTAATGTCTCTACAAGCTATAAAAGTGCGTATTTATAATTATTCTTCCTTTGTAAATGTCGTCAAACAACAAAAAGCAATTTTTCTTGTAGTTAAAAAGTATTACCTGAAATTTCATTCTGTGTGTTTTTTGGCCTCTGTCGTCAAATAAAAAAATAATAAATTCTTTACAATTTGGAAGAAATAGAAAGTGTATAATAAGAAACTTGATTAAAACGGAGGAAATATATATCCTAAATTAAGAGCAGTATTCTGTGAATGTATTAGCAAACATACTTTGAGTCTACGTTTGCATATCAGGCTATTTATTCTGCCGTATTAAACATCTTAATGCCGCTTCGCATGCCACGATAAGCATTTGCAACAAATTAAATTATCCGGCGTCTCCAAGAATATCACGCAGAATAGACTCACATACGGAATTTGTATTAAATTGTTCATTATAGCACAATTAGGTGGCGTTATCAAAGAGAATTTTAGTAATGTAGTATTCAAACTATTCCAATAAATAATAAAGCTAATTAAACCTCAAATAACACACTTCCAGTAGTCATTTTTCTTAATAAGGCATTTATTAGTTTCGAAGTGGTATTTTAAAATCATATGCGATAATGATATTAATTAAATCCTGTAACTCCCTGCTTTAAAATATGTAAGGCTTTGTCGCATATCTTCGAAAGTGTCTCGTACGGCAAGTGCTTTTCTAGTTTAGGTAGTACATTAAGAATTATTGAGCATAATACAAGAGAAAATATAGTTCATTCGTTTATCTTCGTTCAGACAATGGCATAAATGTCATAGAGGCATAGTCATAAGACATAAAATGCAAGAGTTCCGCTCACATCTCTGAGAGACAAGGTCTCAGTATG
This sequence comes from Stegodyphus dumicola, assembly GCF_044657685.1. Taxonomy (NCBI): domain Eukaryota; kingdom Metazoa; phylum Arthropoda; class Arachnida; order Araneae; family Eresidae; genus Stegodyphus; species Stegodyphus dumicola. The sequence continues at coordinate 103,475,870 of NC_140770.1, read as the reverse complement.
TAGCCAATTATAGAAGCTAAATTTTCGCATGCGTGGATGTGCCTACTGATTTCTCGCTCAATAGGCTTTGATTGGTCGACTCTTATACCAAATCGTCATAAAATTGTAAGCTTTGAAAGTAATGCAAATAACCCTATACCAGTTTTTTGTGACGTTGCAAGGTGTGGTTACTTAGTAACGAAAGTTGGCTTAAACGAATTGTGACATTTGTACCACCGTCTGAATGCAACCTATTACATTTCATGGCTTCGAGAAAACTAATAGCTTCTATCGCGAGCCTGAACTCATATGGGGTAATGGCAATTTTTCACCACCTGCATTTGGTGGATTTGGTCTCCATGCTTTCTGTAGTCGTCTTTCAAATTGGGAAGAATGTAAGGAACTTTCGCATACTCGCATTCCCACTTTCTGCTCTTAATCATGTACTTAGCATGTCTAGTTCACTAACTAGAAGATGGCGTACATGGGATCACACTGAGGGCGGAATTAATTTTTCACGTTCCCTGGCTTCGGAAATCTAATATTCTTTACAGAGGAACATTAATCAAAAATATCTTCGAATTTAGTTTTACCATTCCTTACATATGGAACAATCAGGTACTGGTTGTCGAACCGAATTCACTTTAAAATGTGTTTCATTTTAGTTTAGTTTCTTAACTAAAATGAAGTTTTTTTAGTTTAGTTTTTACATTGTAGTTTAGTTCTCTTTCTTTTTAGAATACATTTGACAATATAATACAATTCACAGAACAAAAATATCAGTATTCTGCAGGCAGGTAAATTAGATTAAATTAGCGTAAATTAAATTAGCGTAATTATCTTTCACAAATCTAATTTGCTTTATTTTTAATGTAGAAATGGTATTATCGTTTAAGCTTATCAACATAGTTAATGATTTTATTAGAAATATTGTTCTCCTCTTTATCGAAATTCAGTATCAGATTAAGCAAGCAGAAACAGTAAATGAAAGAGAGGTTTGTGAAACACTTCCTTAATAAAAATAGTTACAAAAACTTAAAATATTACAATTTTCGTATTTCCAATGAATACTATGAATTTTATACGAACGTGCAGTATATTTTACTATCCGAACGGATGTTATTACTCACTCAGAATCAGGCATTTATCGAAGACTGTAAATATATCAATATGTTCATAAATAAAATGTAGGTCTGCATTGAATAAGAAAAAACATGTGCGATTACGCATAAAATGTCTAAGATGAGTTGCCGAATGGAAGCTGCTCTTTAAGTGAAGAAACATTCCAAACTCGTATCTCAAATAGCTTTGCTTGTTACTTCCAGAATTTCTCCAAAGGAAAGCTAAGCTATTTTATAAAACTGCTGGCAATTTGCAAGGACTATAATAATCTTCAATAGCCAAAAAAGAAACGAAGTTATTGAATAGTCAAAGAACTCTGTCCAAAGATTTTTAACGTTTAGGAATAGTAACAAAATTTTATTTTTAAACCTATCAATTTGTTTTATTATTGGTTATGACATAACGACTGCACTCTCAAATAGATAAACCTTGGGTTCATTTTGCATAAGCCATCATTAAATTCCACCAATAGTAGCTGTCATAGTTCATGAATTTAACTGCTATTAATAAATTTTGATTATTTTTGAACGAATTATTAATTTGACTCTTAGTTATACCTTAGTTAGATATCAGTTGAACATTTTCTTTTGAAAACATCGTCAAAGTTCAATAGAAATCAAAACACAAGTAATGTTACTTCATAAAAAATGCCTATCCTATCCACATAATATATAGCCCAATATTGAAATAGTAAGAAATCTTCATTTTAGCTTTGAAAACTATAATCAACACGGAATTTTAAATATATATGTGTTGCCATATGCGACAGAACATACTCCTCCAACTATCTTAATAAAGCAAAACTAAATTTATTAATTTTCTATATCTAAAATATTTGCTGTAGGATAGATTAAAATTTATTAAAAGAGAATGCACTGAAAATTAATTAATAAATGTAAATAAAAATACTTAAAATTTGATGATAGAAACATTGATGGTCTGATAATAGAAATAGCTTTGAAATTTTGATGATAGCTGGTTTAAAATTCGCACAATAGAAACACAAGCTGTTTCAGTAAGATAATAACTTAAAGATGCAATCCAAATTTCACCGAATTGCCCGCTATTAAAATATTTGCATTTGAGCCCCAAGTCAAAAGCATATTTTACTATCCAAACGACTTTATTAAAGAAAAGGTTTTAATTAAGCAACAATACACGCCAAAGATCCTCAAATTACTTCAGCATATGATTCTGCAGGCAATTCGAGAGTATCCCACATTCTAATTCTATTCTAAACATTTTTTAAAGAATTTTCTCTTCACAACAACAATAAATTGAAATTAAATATTGTTACCATCCATAATTGATAACATAAATATTGAATTTATATTAAGCTAACTTGCTTATTTTAAAATGAATAAATGAGGCTTTAAAATAGCAGCATTACACGTCAAAGATCCTCAAATTAAGACTTTTGAATTTACTGCATATAGATCTTCCACACAGGTCGAGGGAATACTTAATTCTAATACATAACATTTTTTAAATATTCCAATAAATTAAAATTGAGTATTGTTACCACCCTACCACCCATAAGCTTTTTGATAGCATACCATTTGCATATGTGTTATGTAAATTTGCTTATATTAAAATATACTAGCAGCTTCTCTGCCAGCCTTCGTCTTGTTTTTAAATGTACCGGAAAAATGGTTGAAGGGAACACAAAATGTTAAATTTAAAAACTGCGTAGAATTTTATTCTGCAGAACAACTTCATAAAAAAATGTTATTACGTATAACAAAATTAAAATGAAATAAGGAATATCCCTTAATACAAATATTAATTATCCTAATAAATAAGTTAACCAACTTCCCTTTACAAAATCTTAAGAACTCAAGTGGTATAAAGGAGGTTAAGAACTTTTTTTTCTAAAATAAATCACTTAAAACTTTTCAATATCTTAAAAACAGTGAAATGAGCAATAAATTACATAAAAGAATCCAAAAAGAAAAGAAAAAATTCTGAAAAGCAAAGTATAATTAATGATATTTTATCTTATATTTTCAAGAGAAAAAATTACAATGAAGTAAGCTATATCCCTTAATACAAATATTAATTATCCTAATAAAAAAAAATTTAACCAACTGTCCGCTGAAGAAAACTAAATCATGCAAAACTTTTCAATATCTTACAAACATTGAAATAAGCAAAAAATAACATGAAATCAACTCAAAACATAAAATTCCGCGCAGAATTTTACTCTGCAGAACAACTTTATCAAAAGAAATCAATAAAAATGTATTATATATATATTACAATGAAATATGCCAATATCTTAAAAACAGTGACGCAAGAAATACGATAAAACCTTGTTGCCAAATCCATATTTTTAAAAGAATGAAACTATTCAAAATGATGCGATTTCATCAAAAATCTATCAACAACAATAAGACAGGAAAGTTGTTGCCAAAATCACATTTTTAAAGATGTGAGATGTGAAAAGTGTACTCGGAAGCTTCATTTAAAAAATCTTTTAAAAATACAAAATATTATCATTTTTCCAAAATTCTTTTTGTAAAAGCAGTCGCAAGAATGAAAGTTTAACGTATCCAAAAATCAAACAAAAATAAACTGTACATTTTTAAAAATAAACTTTTTTAGAAAAAATCCAGTTGTAAAGGTGTTAATTTCCCTTTGTTAAATAAATTCGTATTTAATCGATTTATTGAAACACGAAATTTATTTCGAGTTTGTAAAATAGCTAAGTGACTCCGTTTCATGACGATGTGAAAATGGAGTGTGTAGAGCAAAATCTCGCTTTCCTATAGTCCGTTATGCCTCAAAATGACGCGATTTCATCACAAAAACATAAAATAAAAAAATTCGAATTCGAATTTCGAAAAACTCGCTTCTAGGTGCACTCGCTCTTGTCTAGATGCACTTATGTACCAAATTTCGTAGCCGTGGGTCTATTAGCTTACCGCAGCGCGAACGAAAGGCACACACACACAGAGAGACAGACTCTTTCTTTTATTATATGTAGAGATAAATACCTAACAAGCGAAAGCTAAGAATATTGATATAGAGAAATACTGACTGAATTCGGACACAAAAGAAGGAAAGGAGAAGCACAGTATTTTTTAAATTAAAAATTTTCGAAAATGAAATTTTCTCCACAGAATAGAAATTAATGCAAGAATTCAAAGATAGTCTACAAGGGGGATCATAACTGACTTGCAAGGGCCGACTGGTCAGCCGTTAAAATATGAAGCCTTTCAGAATTGCCCTTTATTTATAGCTTTAGTGGCGCTAGTCCAGAAGGATTATTAATTTCGTTTTGGCATTTTGCGTTGAGAACTTTAAATTTCGGTTCACTTTTCAAACTGTTGCCACCAACTATTACAGATCTCTATTATATTTGAAGAAATTAAATAATGAAGAAACTGCATAAATGTATATTGTATGTTTCTCGTATTAAATTATTATATGTTTATTATTATTATTGTATTATTGTATGTTTCTCGTATTAAATTATTATATGTTTATTATTATTATTGTATTATTGTATGTTTCTCGTATTGGTGATATAAGAACGATACCTAGATGCATCAAATTTGAATAACGTAATCATCCAAGTGAATATGGGCATTTGGAAAAACGAATTTTGAATTTTGAATTTGTTTTATTATCGATTTCATATTTTGTCAGAAACTTAAGAATTTTTGATTAAGAAACTTAACGATTTGAAAGCGACGAATGGCACAACTGTACGCGAAAAAAAAAAAAAAAAAAAAAGATTTCCCTCTCCAGCGCGCGAGATTGTGTATCGGAAATTCTAAAGATATGCTCATTTTAAAATTATTTTGAGATATTGCTGTTGAACTGCATTTTATGATTTAGGTGCGATGAACATGATATTTAAAGGTAACACACAAAACGTTAATAAAACGCCCTTTTGGAAGTAATGTAAAATCTGAAAACTTTCAGATCTTTTAAGAATTTTATTTTTCATTTAATTAATTTACCTTAATTTAGGAGGACCGGTGTAATAACTAAATTTGATTTTTAAGAAATATTATATGTAATGTTTTATTTCAGATATTTAGTAATTTCTTTTCTTATCAGTTTGAAGTCTTCGCAGTGTAGCAACGTATGTTATGTTAAATGCATTCTTATAGTTATTCACTTTTCATTGTGCAAATTTCCAGTATTTGCTTTTGTGTAATTTTCCATCTGTATACTTCGATGATCTGTGTATGAAAGTTGAATGCTTCAAGATATGCTACCGCAAGGCATTACCACTAGTGTTTCAAAATCTATTTAACATCAGATTAAAGGAAAGTGATAAATATTTGAAGAACAGAAAAATCTGCAGTTGTCAGGCCCTAAATGAAAAAAATGATGTATATTACTATGCTTTGAAAAGAAACTACAAACCACAAGTCATCCTATAACAAAAGGATAAAAGAGGGGTTGCCATTTCTTTACAAGACAGAAGAATAAAAATTGCAAAATTTCAGCGAATCCGAACCTAACCATTGTAACATTTATAAACATAAAAAATGCAATAAAAGACGCCGTCAGAAAAATATCAGGGAAAGGATATAGAAGAAAGTTTAAGAACAAAAGAAAAATTACTTCTTTTTTCTCCGTTAAAGTTTTCCCTCACGACCAAGCATCAGTCATGTGTGCGATTACAATCTAGCTACGATAAGTCAAAAAAATAAAAAGTCCTGAAAGAGGAAAATGTTAATGGAAGAAACAAAAAACATACGAAAGATTAAAATTGTAGAACGATATGCCGGGGGGCTATGGTTTGTAGGATCTTCAAGCCTGAAAAAATTTATCACAAAATGTCTTTGGATAGATTCCAACACCGTGGAAAAAATAATCTTTCTTGAATGGAAACAGATAGCTTAAAAATCACCATATGTGGCACCCTGCCTGGCCTCTGTTGCCTTTTGAAAGAAGGCTTTGCCGATACTGTGATTACTTTTAGGCATGATAAAGAATTTAATAAATCTAAATAGTTACTTCATTTCACTGGTTATAAATATCTCACTTCCTGAAAGAAATGATTTCATCAGATAAATTTATATAATTTACGATAGAAACAAGTAAACAGTTTTAAATATTTGTAACCTTATAAGTTCTGACCTTCTAAGGTAGCATGCAATGTGATCAGAACTTTAAAAGACTACTTGTAAATTTACACAGTGTATTATAAATATCACAGGGATAATGAAAGGATGTAAAGGACTTTTTTATTAATCCAAATAAAGTTTAACTAAGGACACCAACTCGTCCTTACAAAACCCAATAGCTTTGGCTTTAAATCAAAAATAATGGTGAACTAAAACTAATGAAATGTTAACGGCTTCACAGTATAACTAGCGCATAAGCTGGCTCTGATCAAAATCGGCAGAAACAAGCCTAATGACAAGAATACTGGTCGTTACAGAATAAAAGTTAGCAACGTGGTCTTCAAGCAGGCAGAACGGTCAGGGTCTGATTTCATCTTCCAAAACCTTCCATTAAGTACTTCCTTCTTTCTACCTAATTTGAATACGCGCGAGATAGAAATTTACACTTTAGCATAGAAATAAAAACAAGGCTAGAAACGTAAATTAACTTAAAAAGTTAAATAATGCTAGTAATGACGTAACAGCAATTTTTAACTCACTTAACGGTTTCTTTATTTCTATATTATGCATTATCTTATTTGACAATATCCGTTATATCTGTTAAGACAAGAAAGCTGAGCGCAGTGCATTTCGCCATGCGCTTTTACGATCTACTATGTAGCTAAAATATTACTAAGAGATTTAGTTACTGATATTTATTTATTTTTTTGAAATGTTTATACAAATTGTAAAAATATAGAGGGCGAGAATAAAATCCAAAGTAAAATTCAAAATAGTTTGGAAGTGAAGGCCCATTGTTGATCTTGCTGGAGAAGAAATCGCACGCTGCTTTTCAAAAGTACAGATGGTCCACACCCAGAAAATCGAGATATTACAAGGCATTTGAAAAGGCGAATTTTACATAATATGTCCATTTTATGTAACCGTTGGTGACCAAGTGTGCTACGCTTTGCTTTACCCATAAGGGGATTCAGAATGGATCACAGATCTGAAGAAAGCTGTTGGTCAGAAGTTGGTGATTGCTGGCGTTTAAGAGGCACGATTTTAGAAGGAAAATAATATGTATAACTAAATTAAAATTGTGTTTTGTAAGTATAATTTAAAAAAATGTAAATAACAAAAACACTCGAAGGCTCATTCTCATCGCAAAAGGCGTTACCTAAACACAGAATGTGAAAGGGTACACCAGTGTTTCCATTTGCCCCATTCAAGGGCGCCTCACTACATCCTTACTTCTGATGGTAGAGCATTTATTGGCTCCTCCCTGAGCTCGGCCATTAAAAAATCTTCCTTTTCAATCACTCTTCCCCTTACTTCCCTATCCCTACAATACTGATGACCGATGACACACTGCCCAACCGCGTTATATTATAGTTTCTTCCTACCATGATCTGTTTCCCTCGAAATTGAGAGTAGTAGTTTGCGTATCAGGAATAACTATTTGCATTCTAAGACCCGGTGAACTGTAACTTTGGTATAGTACAAAGGCAGTATCCTTAAGAATATATTAAAAACATTGTTATTAATTGTTTTTTTACTCCCTGGAGACTTGTGTTTTATCAAAGCAGTTGCAGCTGAATGTTTTAAAGATGGTAGCGGGCGTACGTACACAAAACCCAATAAAGTAATTAATTTAAAGCTTAGCTTTCATAACACATATGCAAAACGTTGCTCAGTATGTAGTTTTATTGATAGAAATTGGCAATGGTATCGATTATAAAGACATCATTTACTAAGCAATGAGTGTTTTCGCATTTATGAATTTTGACAAAAGCAAAGAATATTTTGCTTTTCATATGACTTTGTGTACGTTGTGTGGGGAACACTTGTAAATTTTAGCTTTAATATCCACCATAAATAAGATTTACCTCTTCAAAAACTCACTATTAAGCTTTATGGAATTAGAAAGTCTGGGAATCTACTCATTTTAGACAGCATAAGATATATAATCAAAAATAATTTCTTTACTCTGTAAGATTTTAGTTAAACTAAATGTTCGTTATTGGCTAGATCTTTATTTGAACTGTCAAGCGACTTTTCGCTAAGTTCAACTGTAAAGATCTAGCCAACAATGTAACTTTAGCCAAAATCTTACAAATGCTTGAAGAATTAAAAGTTGGTAGACACTAATCCATCACCACGAGGATTTAGCGACTGGATCCCATAATATCAGTCGCTCTTTAAAAGGGAGAGTATATTAAGGTATTTTCTCACTCCTCCCTGCATGCTTTCGTGACGAAACAGTAGTACACTCGGCGAGTATTCGAGAGGTCCAGGTTCGAGTTCCGGCGATGGTATTACTCATTTTTCACATTTCTTGCTTCAAAATAACATAATGACTCTACAACGTTTTGAGAAACATATTACCCAATCGCAGTAATATATTCATAAATGTATTGTACCGACTGGAAATAACATTCAAGTGTCGAAAATACAAAGTTATATGCGTTTTTCGCTACAATAATTCCACAATACTTTGAATTTAAGCCTCAATAATATTTTAAAATTCGAAAATTTTAAACAAATAATAAAACAAGTCACCGTCGAACCAAATGCCTAGACTTATGTAAAAATAATAAAATATAAAAACTAGTTTTATGAATACTCATCGATTGATTGAATACCTGTTAAAAAATAGTTTTCATTTGCCTTTTATTGAAAAGATGGACATTGGTAGGAATAAATTTTTAAAATATTCGCTAAGAATTTAAGCTGTACTGTAATTTTACTCTTTAAAAATCTGAATCCAAAATGCGGCATAATTAAAAGCAACACGATATGTATTTTTTAGTCGAAATCGGTGCTTTTTCTGGATTCTACTGTCATAGAAGCTAATTGATATACTTATTTTCCGTCTGTAGTTGAGGTTTGTTCTTTCTCGCGTATAAGTTTAATGTTGTTAACTTTATTTTTAAATTATAATGCGATGTGGGATTCCTAATTTGCCTGTGAATTATTATGAGAAGGATAGTCTAATGAACTACATTTCGTTTTTATCTTGCAATAACAAAACAAATATTTACATAGCTATTTTTGCATCCAGATTAATAAAAAAGTATTAATATGTGAATCTGCTATTTTACTGCAAGTATGTTTTGCAAACGCGTGGCTGCTCTAAGTCGTTCTTTTTTTCGTAAACTAATTTTTAAGTGTTATTTCATGTGTGACGTAATAATATACGCGATGACTTCTTAAATATTTACAGAAAGCTAAATGCCATAAAAATAACGTAGTGACGAGATTAAAAACATTTAAGATTAAAAACAGTTTTATAGATATGTGATTAATATAGTATTTGAATACTGAGATTGAAAGTGACTGGTAAATATTTGTGAACCAACATTATTTGTATCAACATTAATGCATTTTACTTCTACCATTTTTACGACTTTTTTTTTATTTATGATATTCTATGATTTTTACGTGAATTTTTGGAACATACAGAAATATATGTATTTGACCACAAACATATTTTGCTTTGCTCAGAATAATTTCAGTAATATTACGGTACATACGAGTTTTATATTTTACACAAAAAATACTGAAGGCTGTATAAAAGTGCTCGCATAATCATAAATCACCCTCAAGAAAAGTAGATAAGGAAGGAACTCCGAAATATTTTTCATTTATACTATCTAGCGAATCACCTTGAAAGGTAGATGGATAGAGAGAGACACTGAATAAGGGTTCTCATACCCTTATTTAAAATTCGCTTCAACTGGAGTAATTTTTATGCTAACGTGCTGTGGATTTATTTACGTATTACTTGAGTCATTTACGTGGAGCGTGTGGATACACGCAGTTAATCTTTATTGAACTGTGAGGATCTTTAAAAATTTTAATAGTTATTTTTAATCTTGAATCCCTTTCCTTTAAATTCTTATACCATCTTGTGAATGACCTTGAAAGGTAGACGGATAGAGAGAGACACTGAATAAGGCTTCCCATACTTATTTGAAATTCGCTTCAACTGGGGTAATTTTTATGCTAAAGTGGTGGGGATTTATTTACATATTACTTGAGTTATTTATGTATTTATGCATATTTACGTGGAGCGTGTGGATAAGCTTAGTTAATCTTTATTGAAATGTAGGGATTTTTTAAATTTATAATAGTTATTTTTAATTTTGAATCCTTTTTCTTTTAAATTCTTGTTTTTCACCTATTCCAGTTTCCTGCCATAATGAGATTTCAGTATCAAGTTTTAAGCAAATGAAGTAGAACCAGTATTTAATGGGAAAATCAGTAACTTAAGCAGATGATCTCAGAAGTTCTTAAGAAGTAGAGCGGGCCACTTCGTTCCTTTAGGTATATCATACTACGCACTGCCATAGTCTTTAGTCTTACGTGCTTGTTAGTATTCATTCTCCGATGAGGTTTAATTAGAAGCCAACTCGGTTAGTTATCTTTGTACAGCTTCGCCTAAAGTTTAATTAGTTAGAAAACTTTCTTATTTTTTGTTTCAAGTCCAAGTGGAGGCTTTCCTGTAAACCCGAGAAGGGGCCATCTGTAAGGGTTTCTTTGACTGAATAAAACGGTGTTTTAACCCTTCCTTGGACTTATATGTTTCAGTTGCAGGACGCCTGGCGAATAGTCGCTAGAAACTTCCATAAAGTTCCAGTAGCCAAGGACACTTAGACTAACCAGACAAAATTCAGAAACTTTGGAAGGTATGAATTCCCTTTCACATCTATTGCTTGTTTTGTTCTCATACACAAGTTTTTTTTTGGCAACTTAAATCAGTTTTGTTTTTAATTGTATGGATTTATGATTTTAATCTGTTTGAATATTTTAGAACGTACATATATAAGATTGTAGGATGTATAGAGTCTTTCTCTCTTGTTCCACATAAACTAGAATGGACCCTATAATGACCTAGCGAATCTCGCATAGTCGGGAATAACACTACTGACTGAGACTTAGTTACCCTACGTCTGAATAAAGACGTCATTTACTAAGCAATGAGCAGTAACCTTTATTAATTCAAAATAGGTAACAGAAAGACACGGTCTTCGTGCGTATAAAAGCACCATCAACTTGCGGTGGAAAGTAAATGTAGAATATAATATAAGCTAAACCTAAAATAAATAGTGCAAGATAGCACTTAAGTTAAGCCTAAGAGGTGAACTCACAGCAACCTAACCGGAGTGATACTAAATCTGATATGGCCAAGAGGCTTACTAGCTTAACAGCGAAATAACAACGAAACGTGCGCTTGGCTAGCGAAACACGCTCTGAAAAACTCAGATATTCACCCGTTTAAATATCACTTTACTTAACTTAAAACTTAAAAAATAATGTGAGGGAAAGTTGAGAAGTCTAGAATAGGTATTAAAGTCAAAACAAATTTGTTATGCAAAATAAGGAAAACTCTACAGATTGAATTTTGTTGTTTCATGTTTAAGAGATTTTGTGTCACAGATTCAGACGAACCTCTCAGGGCGTCGACCTTCCAAATAAAATCAACTTTGAAAGTTACTAACATACCATTTGAGAATACAATTACAAAATGGTATTTAGAGTCACTAACAGTCATATCCTTTAAAGCGAGCGCTTCCATACAAGGCCATAAATCGTCTTATGGATGTGTAGGTACTTGGCTTAAAACGTTTTGCTGTATAAGCAGTACCATGATTAAATACACGCTGAATAAATTTCAACTCAAGTTAGACGTATCAAATTTAATGTACACCCAACGAACATTAAAGACAATTTTAGTGGACGTTATACATTTCATTAAATTTATTTCCCGTGAAACCTGGCACTACAAGTTGGAAAATTTGAACCCCAATTACGTTTTCAAAGCAATTGAAAGACCTTATACGGGGAAAGTGTTGCGCCCGACCTAAATACATAATTCTCCCCTGAGAGATGCTTGCAACCGCGTATCAATATTTCAAACACGTCACTTGTGTCAGGGGCTTAGCTGATAGCTCTTTTTAACACGATTGATTTATCGTGTGTCCCTTCAGCTCCTTCGCACGGTTTATTTTCGTTAAAGGATCGAATGAGTTATTTACTTTTTGAGAGCCGTTTTGTAATTTTCGGGGCTTAGCAGGGACTTTGTTTGTGTCGAAATTAATTTACTTAGCATGATAAGTCTGACACCTGATTAATCTCGTGTATGCATTTCTAGTGTAATCAGTGTCTTTCGCCTGTTGTATGTTGTCAAAATGCAACAACGTTGTATGTTACGTAACCATGTGTTGGGTTTGGTAGAAGATAATTTTATGGAAAGTAGTTATCAAAGGAACTGAAAATTCATTTAGAGTAAGTAATTCTTAGCAGTCACATAAGAAACGTTTGCGAAACAATGGATGCATTAAATATGATAATGTATATAAAGGAATTATACTATATTATAATCAATATTCTAATTAAATAATAACATAATTAAATATACAATTCTTATTATTTAAAACTAGCTGATACCTGCCCGCTTTCCTGGGCACACTATATATTTAAATGTGAACATAGACTTCTTATATGGACAAAACGTCTAATTTTGAATTTATAATTAGAGCAAGTTTTTTAAATTTAAATTCGGGAAATATAGAGCCAGTCAGTGAATCTTTCATTCACAGATTTCCACATCACCCATGAGGTACTGGGTACTGGGATGCGTCCCCATTATTTAACGTGGCGGGATCCCCAGTTGGCCTACACCGCGAAAAATTGCCAACATAAAACTAAGGTTTATATATATTTAACTGTTATCATAAATATCATGAAAATAAATGTTATTATATTTGTTATCAATTTTTTATTCAATTATAATTATTTGTCCTTGATTTTTTTATGTATGGGAATTTTTATAAAATAACAACAACATTTTTTTCATCATAATAATTTATTTCTCTTAATAATAGCATTTATTGTCATGAAACTTATGGTAACAGTTAACTATAACCTTATCATTTAAATGTTGGCTGTATTCATTGGATAGATGCAATTTGTTTGCCAATTTAATAATTTTAAAGTAAAATGCATTCATTGTCAACATTGTATTTCATATTTAGTTTTGACAACAATAAAAGGAAATTTTGAACTTGGATTTGAAAACCAAATGTATGAGAAAATTCTACTGTATAACAAAATTCCATTTTGGACAGTATTTACGTAAAATCCGTTCTTAGAGCGCGTTTACTTCGTGGAATGAGTAACTATGCAAAATGTCAAGTCAATCGGGTGTATAGTTTTGGACATCTCGTGATGAGTCAGTGGTATTCCGCTTATATATGTATATTTAAAATATGTTTGCATGAGTAATTGTTATCGTCAGATATTAATTGACTGCCGAAATGTTTCACTTGTGAATTCCTTTATTGTCTTGATATATATTTATTGTCTTGATATCTAGTGATTCAGATAATGGTTTTCGGTATGTAAAAGGCTTGAAAGTATAAACTAATTGAAAAAATCTTTGTGTAAAATGAGCTAGCATGAATGACGTTTGTAGACCATGTTATAAAAGTACAGAATCGTTTTCTCATACCTACTTTCCATTTTTATTATATATTTTATGCCCACCAGCGGCCGAGCGGTAAAATCGCTGAACACTGGTAGTTCGGTCCGAGGTTCGAATCCCGCGAACGGGCTGGCTGCATGGGCGTTTTCGTGGTTTTCCCCATGTGTAACGTGTATACGAGCCAGTTTCCCTTAGAAAGTCCTCTACGAAGGCATCCCTCCCTTTAGGCAGATAGCCCTCGAGGCTTTGCCATAATCACACACACACACACATTATATCTTTTATAAATGCTCTGAGAAGAAAGAAGCCTCATAACATATCAACTTTCTTAACGTTTGGATATAGGTTTTTGCTTTTCGACGTTGTTTCTGAGAAGCAATGTTAACTGACCATTTATGGGGCCAAACATTAAAGTCTTCATCCACTCGCATCACATGGTCAGTGCAGGGCGAAAATTTGACGATGCTTCAACAGTTCGTGCAAGATTATTAATTTACCTTCAGTATCTGAACTGACAGAAAAATAACGCACAGCGTGGATATTTATAAACCTGCAGTGTATCATTTAATTTTCCAAGTCGTTGTTTTAAATAAAAGCGCCTTTCCTTTCATTTGCCATTTGATTTCCCTGCCAAAATGCAAATTTCTAACGTTCACGATATTCGTAATGTGCAGAAAAAAAGGGATTATATAAAGGAAGGTGAAATCAGAGCGTGTTCTACCTGCTTGAAGGCCATGGTGTTAAGTTTGATTCTCTGATTATTATATTATATCTCTGATTATTAAGGCGATTAAAATTCTGAGGCGTTGAGTTATTCTTGCCGTTACGCTTGTTTACGCCGACTTCGAGCCAAAGCCAGCTTGCGCAATAATTAAATTGTTAAGCCATTACGCTATTCTTCATCAATTTTTAAGTTATTCATTATTTTTTGACTAAATTTGACATTATTTTTTGACTTACGAGTTAATACCAACTTTTAACTTTAAGTTAACAAAGGATGCTATACAACCTTATTCTGTCTTGTAGTATTTGGTGTCTTATAATAGAAGACTTGGTGATAACTAACCAACAGTCTTCAACATCGCGAACATTTTACGATAGCTAAGACTACACGAAATAAACTGATCATGATATATTAGGAATACATGTCCGTTTTCGAAACATATTTCATGATCAGTATTTTTTCTCGTGCAGTCATTAACATCTATGTCCAGAACACGAGTAAAATCATAAACTATTTCGAAGATATTCATCCTTTTTTGCTTTCATTATTGGGATTTGATTTGTTTCATTATGGCTAAGTTCACGGGGGTTATATGCCTAGGGGAAAGGATGCCTTCGTGAAGGACATTTTGAGGGAACTTTTTAAAAGATGTTCCTTGCTTGTATCCTCGTTATACATGGGGTAAAGCAAATAAAGCCCCCATGCAGACTAGCCAATCACGAGGATTCGAAGCCGGTTCGTACTACTAGTGTTTCTCTACTTTATCGTTCGGCTGTCGGTAGGCCTTCAGTCTCAGGGAAATGAATAATTGTAATATTATTAATAAGCAATGTGTTATATTTAATGCCTACATAATAAGACAAATGTACATTTTATATTTATGCTATCTTTAGAAGAACTTTCTCACTGGAAAAAAAAAAAAAAAAAAAAACCATTAAACGAACTCCATAATTTTCTGACATTGCTGCATATTTGAAGCTTTCTCATTAGAAAAAAAAGTTTTCAGAAGTTGGTATTGCTTAAAACATTTATTTTATGTCTTAAACACTTTATTCGTCTAATAAATTACCGAAAGGTTTGTGTGAATATAAATTACCTAAAAATATAAGCATAATTGGAAATTCCTTAAATTGATTCAAATGTAATAAAATTTAATATGAATGCTGTCCCTATTTGTTAAATGGTATCACCTTCGTAATTGTGTGTATAAATAAACGAGTATTCTTGAATTAATAGTATCCGCATCATGCCCAGATCTAGACAGCACAAAATCCTCGTTTCAGCGGGTTGTTTCTGACTTAACGAGTTTGAAATTATTATCTCTAGGATATTATCATTTAAAAAATATCATTTAAAATGATGAATATGCATTTTAGCTTTAAGTGTGAAACATTGAAAAATATCTAGAATAATCAAGTAGCTGAGAGCAGAAAAGTTTTCAAATAGGACTCAAGTATAGGGTTCGGAATTGTTTGAAGCGATTTATCTCCAACTGCCACAAATTTCGTAAACTCTAATACTTGGATCTAAAATTATTTTTGGATTTTCAACTTTAATTAAGTGATGAAACGTTCAGGCTATTATTCAGTAAACTCACTTTTATAATTACAGCATCCATTTACTTCTTTCATTACTTTGATATTAAGAGAAACAGAGAAAATGCTCTTTCATTATAAAAAGGGCATTTTTACATTTTGTCCTTACTTTCTCACTACTCACTATTTTACAGGCTTAAATGACATACCTCGATCTCCTGCTCAGAATATTTTTGTTTCTTGAAGAACAGGTATACAGTCCCCGTATCCTACAAAATGCGCAGAATGTTTCTCTAATACCAACGTTAGCCTAAGACTGATTTTTGTCAAATTTTAAAATACCGTTCTTTTATCCTTCTAAGCGTATTTGAAAAGAAGATTTTTTGAAGGAATACAATTTTGTGGTGGTGCTATACGTATAAATTTCCAAACAATATATATGGCATATTTTTCTTTCTTTCGTCATTATTGCTTTTATTATAATGTTACGTGCGTACGGGTTCGTAACAAATTGAATGCACAAGTCCGATGAAAAGTGAATAAAATTTATTCTTATCACAACAAATAAAAACAAAATACTTAAATTTCCTTAGAGATATTTGTACAATATCCAAATATATCACAATAGCTATCTTTTAAACTACGAAAACCTTCAACAGAACTTAATTCAAAACAGAGAAAGCTAATCCGATATCGCCGCGAATTCGCTACAGTAAGCAACAACAGTTTTTTAAAAAACGCAATTGAGATGTTTTACTCCAGCATTTTATAAGCTTTTTAAGTGCACGAGAAAATTCTCACATCTTATTGATTTTTATGGATATTAAATAATTACAATTACGAAATATCTATTATTAAAATGTTAGATGCACGTGTTCCTGTATTTAATTTTTTCTGCCTAACTTTCTCTTCAAATAAGTCTCGTGCTGCATTGCACAAGAATATAAGACAATTTTAATTACAAATTCTACTAAAAATAACTACACTTAATAAATACAAAAACCATAACGATATCCATTGCATTCTTTCACAATGTCGTTATAATATCCATTTCTTTGTTTATTTCTGAAAAAGTCTGAACACTGTAATTCAAACCTCCGTGAACGAGCTAACTACCTGGGCAATTTCGTAATGAATGTCATGATTAACGTGAATACGAACCTTTACAATAGAAATGTATCACCGAAGGCATAACTTCCTTTAAGGAAATAACCCTTTTGTGTTTTGCCTTGAATGATTAAACAAAACCCATTTCTTAAAATAAAATTTTTAATAATTTTATATGTTAAATGATTAATTAGTAAGATTAAAAAACAATAAAGTATTTAGTGATTATGATAATTTATATATATATATATATATATATATATATATTATGATAAATTTAAAGCAAAATAATGATTTAATAGATCATCCAGCAAAGTTTTAAAGTCATTAAGCAAAATAACAACAGGAGATAAATATTTTATAACAATTTATTACTGTTATACTTTATCATTAAAATTTTCAGTCTAAAATACTTGCTTAATTACATAGATATTTGATACATATTTGAAATTCACTGACAAAAACTTCATTTTTTCTAAATATATATACCGAAAATGAGGTCAGTTAAGTAATAACTGATGAATTTCGTCGTGATACAACACTTGGAATACATCACAGTTACCTTGAAGAAGTTTAGTTAATTGATAATAGCAATTTTGACTTGGAACATTAAAAATGCTGCATGTTTTGTATACTGAAATAATTCCAGTATAGTCTAGTATAATATATAGTATTTCAGTATAGCCCAGTATAGTCGAATAATTTTCGCATAGTATATATTCGTACCATAAAACCGTTTCGAAATTTGAAATAATGTAAATTTTCATTACCATGTGAAATGCCAGAAAAGTTTGAGTCTTAAAGCATGTTATCAAATTATGTCCTTTCTATAATACTTCGTTCTTTGTCATCCATAATACAGAAAATCTCTTGAATCTTTATTAAATTTCAAATACCGTATATACCCGCGTATAAGTCGATACCGCGTATAAGTCGAAACCCCCACTTCGACATAAAAAATTCGTAGAAAGTAAGATACCTGCGTATAAGTCGACCCCCCACTTCCGAAATTGATCGAGAAACTTCGAAAATTTTTTTAAGTACTACATTTATTCAAAATCATCTGAGAAAAAAATGTAGATATACGATAAAAAATACCTTGGTAAATAAACAAAATCAAAATCCTTCAACGTCAGCCTTCATGGTCAGATTCGCCAAACATTTCATAGAACTCTTCTGTCGTCATTGGCTCGTCATCGTACATATTTTCAGTCTCGAACTCTGTGTTCTTACATTCACTACTAGAGCCTTCGTCGTCATTTTCACTTTCAAAAACAGCATCTTCCGTGCCGTCTAGTTCGTTGCTAATACAACATTTTTAAAATGATTTTATAATAATTTCAGAGGGTATTTCGTTCCAAGCATTTTTAACCCACTGAGCAATTAATGTAATATCGGGCTTTTTAATGTTGCCTCCCTTTGTAAATGTTGGTCGACCGGAACTAATCCACTCTGATTTTGAACTTCCGATTCTTTTAATTTTTTATGGCCCCGCGTATAAGTCGACCACCCCACTTTGAAGTCATTTTTTTGTCCAAAATATCTCGACTTATACGCGGGTATATACGGTATGTCACATATTTTACATTTGCTTGTTTATCAAATGCAGCTTAGTAGGTCTGACATAATTCAGTTTGACTTATAACCCTCGAAATCTTATTTCAGAAATAGCATGAAAATACTATATAAATATCTTAAATGTTTTAGTCAGTTTTTCTTGACTTTATCTTCTTACTCTTTTGCTTCCGGCACTAGAGGATGCAGTTCTCCCTCGAGTCCATGACCTTTGAGCACTAAATGTCATTGTGACGTTAAGTTCTTTCTGCTGCTGAGCTTAGAATGGGAAAATATTCTTCCAAAATCCACCTTTTATCAGAATTGTTAGATTCAGAAATGTACTCTTTGAAGTTAACTTGAAATTTAAACAGAAAATATGTTTATAAATAAAGTTTCTCTTTATACATTTGTTCTTAAGATAAAAAAAATAAATACAAGGAAATAATAATAATAAACTTTTATGCACGTTAATGAAGTAGAAGTTATAAAATAAGAAACTCCTTATCACCATATTACGGCAGTTAATTTTTTTTATTCTCTGATACATTTAAAAATGCTTTTTCAGTGTATAAACCAAAATATTTCTATTTGAATTCATAGAGTAAAACGATAAATAAAGCTCATAAAATCACGTTTAAACCCATGATATTCCATTTAATTCAGTGTTTTATTTTTTTTTACATGTTTAATTGACACGTTAATAAGTGCTGAGGGAAAGCCTAAATTGTAAGGTTTACTTTAAATAAGTTTTACGGTATATTGAAATCTATTCTATTGTGCTATTGCTTCCTTTGCACCATCGGAATACATGAATAGGGGGGAGGAGTTTAAAATAATTTTATAGCCTAAAAATTCTTATTAGTCTTAAAACACATTTACTCCGTTGTTTCAGTTTCCATTCGAATCTGTTGCCATTTCGGAAAAGAGAAAGATGTTATTCTTTCATATTTAGTCTGTCTGTTATTAATTAACAAATTAAACTATTCAAAAGCTACTTATTTATTTTAATTAACAAATTAATCTATTTAAAATTGAACTATTTCATTAAATTAATTAACATCTAAACTATTTATTTTAATTACATATTTAGAAATATGTTTTTTTAACCTGGTTGATTTAAATAAAATTCTGATGTCTACACCACATGACTTCCTTTTACGGAATATTATATTATACGCATTTTTCCTGCATTTTATTTAAACTTATTTCCTCGAATTCCTTAGACATATATTTCTCATTCAATTAATTCAGTTTTCTCATCCCGGGAAAGGGAAAAATACGTAAAAATTCAGAATATCTTCATTAAAAATTAAAAGGTATAGAGAAAGATAAAACACCTAATATAAAATTAATTTTTACAATTAAAATTACAACTTCTACACAAAAACAAATAATTCGGAGAGCAGGTTAGATTTTTCGGCGCACACTAAATGCTTCCTTTTGGTCCCACTCGGCAAATGCAGAAGGTGCTGAAGGTTCAGAAATACTATATTTACTATTCTGCTAAGTTTCAAATGTAAACAAATATGGCTGCAATGGTTAAAAAAAATTGCCGCATTTAAGCAATTTTTATATTGCTGATAATTTTACATTTATTGCATGCAGATTAACTAAAGGCATCTTCCAAATCTTCTAAATGTATTAAATCCTTAACTAGAAGATAAGAACAACATAATTCAACCATTTCAAAGCAAAAAGTGCACAATTCACTAAATATAAGAATAAAAAAATTGAGCTCAAGCTTACTGAGCCGAGTAACAGAGGCGTCTATATATATATATGTCATAATAAGAGCAAAGGAAAAAAGACGGAGCAGTGTAGATGCGTGCTTAGACCCATACTGAAGAAGAATTTGATTGCGTAGTATTTAAAGAACTTGGCAGTCGAGGCAGTTTTAATTCCATTTTTATTTCCAATTGATATTTGTGGCCACAATTACTTGGCACTAGTCGTGCCTTTTTTACACAAGATTTACATTTTTATATATTGTTAAGATAGAAAGAAAGCCAGCGAAATTACATCTTAGCAGAGTAAAGAGCAAAGCTGAAGTACATAGTTATGAAAGATGGAAGCACGCGAAGAGAAAAGTTTTGGTTTACAAGGTCAGTTTCAGTTCTTAATTAATACGTCATCAGAGTTGCGCGGGCCATAGAGTGATCTAGAAATGACGCAATGCAGATACGTTATTACGATTTTAGAATAGAGAGGAAGAATTAATGTTTATAGTTATATTATAATTCTGATTCATATAATTTTATCTTACATATATATATATATACGTTTGGTGTGGCCGATTGCAACCAAAATAGGAAGCGAAAAACTACATGTTACAGCAGTCCTATATACGAAATTTCATCGTTCTGAGGCCACTCGTTTTTGACTTATACGAAATACATGCAGACGCCACGAAAAAAATATCTTCTAAATCTATTTTAAATCAGTTTTTTAATTCGTTTGAAGAAAACGAGTCCTTTATCCTGTCCTTACGTACTGATGTCACTCAAAAATATCGTTAAATTGCATTCGATAGCAGTCAAAATGCATATTTTAGTTGAAATATGATACCTGGAATTTTTTTATAAATGCATTTAATTCATGATGTATCTGATTTAAAACATTAAACATTTTTATCAAATTAAATTCCCTTTTTTTCACATTTTAAGCATACAGAAGATGATAACTTCCCATATTAGACGAAATTCGTATTCATTTAATATCTATAAAATGTTTCACTATTAAACCATATTAAGCTTTAAAAGAGCTCTTTTGAGCAATTTTATTATTTTTATAATTTTTTGATGTTGTTACGGCTCTGATATTGTAGCAAATGCCGAGGTGAAAGAGATTTGGATGAAGCCAAAATAAGTCTAACTTTAATAGATGATGACACATGATAACAAGGCTTGAGGTATGAAACAAATAAAAGAAAACTGCAGTTGCCATTTAAACTGGAAAGAAAGTTATTCACACATCTAACGAATTGCTTTCCATTTCATACCATTGACTTAAATAATCAAATCAATAGTTACATATTGCATAAATGTATACAAATCCTTCTTACCACTTAAGCAATTTGGTAACATAGATATGATAATATTAAGTCCTACAAAATTAACATTAAATTTAGAGAAAATAAACGAGCACTTTTATTTCAATCCTTTTGTCTTCCAATTTACATTTCGCAACAAAAATAACTATTTTCCAACGTCTACACCTATTGAAAATGCTTACAAGTGTCATGAGTTGTATGTTGAGTCTTTGAAAATTTAAAATCCTATCTACCAGAAACTATTCTTAGAATGTCGAGTAACAAATGATGGGAGTATAATGAGCCAACTTTGGCATCTTATAATTAGATGACTCTTTCGATGTTTTTGCTCTTTAGTTTTAATTAAATGTAAAGATCGTCTTTTTCTATGATTTTCCTTTCCTCATTATTTGTTCATCTGGGAGAAAGAAAATCTCTTTTGAAATGAATTGAACGTAATCGATATCTTTCTTCCATTGTTTCTTTTCTATTTCATTCATTTATTTAACGTTCACATGCTGCTGAAAGTTTAATAGCATTCATCGTTTTGCAGATCATTAAGGCCTGGAATACGTGTATTAATGCGGTTCAAATATTTGTAATTTTGTTGATTAGTAGGAATATTTAAATATATTTTTCCTAATAACTAAACTTGTATGCAGTTTAAATTTAATTAATCTGTTCTAGATGCATGAAACCA
Organism: Stegodyphus dumicola; assembly: GCF_044657685.1. NCBI lineage: Eukaryota > Metazoa > Arthropoda > Arachnida > Araneae > Eresidae > Stegodyphus > Stegodyphus dumicola. The sequence continues at coordinate 103,453,563 of NC_140770.1, read as the reverse complement.
TATCTTAGAGAAAGACGTGAAAAATTAAATATAGTATTTTTTCTTCTTTTAATAAGTCTTTATTTTGTTTTGTTTCATTTAGTAAGAAACTGCATAATTTTACCAAATAAAATCCTCTTCAAATAATATATCTCTCCAAGGATCAAGAATTTTAATTATAAAATTGGACACATTTCTCTACAATATAGAATATATTGTATGTAAATAAGTGCATTAGTTATACTGTAATTTGGACATTGTGTGTTTTTATAGTGTTATGTATGATTTTATTTATTTGTTTACCTGGCGTATTTTGCCTTATAATTTCATAACATACTTTTTAATGAGATTTATAGCCACTTATTATCCTTATACGTATTTATTTGTTTTTTGATGTTTTATCGTAGATATTGTAATTTGAATCGATCAACTTTTAAATTGCGAAAATAGCTAAATTAAAAACCGAGATATAGGCAAAACACCTCCAAATGGGTCTCAGCAAAAGTTTTGTCACGAAGTTGGCAAAATTTGGTAATTTTTCATCAGTTTAACAACTTTGAGGAAGTGTTCTAAAAACTCTTTTTGATGTCCTTATGCCGATTTTTCCCAAAGTTTCAGAAGTGTTTGAACGCCCCAATGCATACGGCCTCGTTTTGAGCCGTTTAGCCTACCAGCGGCCGAGCGGTAAAGTCGCTGAACACTGGTAGTTCGGTCCGAGGTTCGAATCCCGCGAACGGGCTGGCTGCATGGGTGTTTTCGTGGTTTTCCCCATGTGTAACGTGTATACGAGCCAGTTTCCCTTAGAAAGTCCTCCACGAAGGCATCCCTCCCCTTAGGCAGATAGCCCTAGCGAGCTTTGCCATAATTAAATACACGACACCACGTTTGAGCCGTTAGAGTCGCTTTAGTAAAAAGGTCGCTGAATCACGAATTTAGATCTGTGCGATTAGTACATTAGAGTAGCTGATGATCCTAAATTATGCCGAGATCTGCAATTATTGGGGCAGTTAGGTCTGCAGTTATTTGATTTCTCATATTGTTGATCTGCAATATTATTCACAAGTTAAAGAGAATCTGCTGTATCTCTGTTTTCTTTATATTTTTGTAGCTACTTACTTTGCTATGAACTATTATTTATTTTAATAAAGTTAATATTTTTAATAAAGAGAATAATACTGTATTTATTTCTGCTTAGTTGATGTATTCTGAAAGTTATCAGTAGGAACTTGTAGCTTAGAAAATGGTATTATCAAGCAACTAACACTGCAAATTCGTCAGGATTCTAATTCAGCGTAAATGCAGCATATACGTCAATCATTAGTTTTAATTTTTAATTATTTGTAATGAATTTTACAAATTCTTCTTACTTACTTACAATGTATTTATAGATACGGAATATTTTACATTGTACTAAATGTATATGAAACATACGTTATTTGCTAAAGAATATATTTCAGACGAACATATTTAAAAAATCGTTTCAGTGGCAAGTTGAAGATGTATGGTAGAATAGATGAGTCCACAGATATTGTTGCATGTACATTAATTTATATGTAAACGTAAGCACTATGTGGCTCCTCGCAATATTTGTTTTCTAAATATCTTAAATGTGAACAAATGTTCCTACTGTTTGTATTACAGAATATTCGTACAATGTTGTTATTGTGTTACATATATTGTTACAATATCACAGAGTATGTTATATGCTTCTACAGACTAATTTTTTAAGAGCTAATCTCGTAATAGTTATTTGAAGCAACGGTTTTTTAATCAGTTAAGTTGCTAAGTTTGTCGGCTCATTCTTTTCAATGCTGCAACAATTCTATGTCCAATAAATGTTTTATTTTGGTCAAACTATTTTTGACTTAAAAAACCGGACCTAAAACATACACATACATACCTAAAAACCTAACTAAAATATACATATTCTCATAATTTTCTATATTTTACAACGATTTGGGTTGAAAACATGTCTTTGCTTACCTTTATTATTGTAACACTGAATTTTTCAATATATAAATTGAATATTTATATTGAACACATACGCAAAAATGAGTGGTGCAGGAATGTTAAAGAGTAACAAGAAAGCGTACTAGAAAAGTAATCGTAAATATTCCGAAATTTTCTCAAATCAATAGTGTAACTTCACGCTTTCGGAAAGGCGCCGTAGTGTATCTAAATAAATAATGGAAACTCCCATTTGCAACGAGATGCATTTGTAGAATTGACAGATGTTTCTAATTGGAAATCTTTAAGGACAGCTTCATTCGAGAGACGTTCGAACACAATTTCACCTTTAATTAACAATATACACGTTATTAATACTTTGAATAATAATGAACTCAATTTCCACTAGCAAATGATTCTTAGGAGGTAATTGAAATCTTGATATCTCCTTACGCTTTTGGACTCAGTAACTTCGCCATTCTTTATTCGCCTTGGAACTTAATGAAAACTTCTAGAGAATTCCCTAGTTTGGAATATGGGATTCTATTCTCTCAACTAATTCTGCAGTGTTTGCTTAGTAAGAATATAGTCAATTACTCAGAAAATTCCTATTTTGTAATTTGAATTTGAATTTTAAAAGAAGTATTGAATTTATTGCTAATGATTTCAAAAATTCTACTAGGCCAACTAATATTGCAATGATACCAAAATTATTAAAAAGAAAGTAATGGTGCTTCAATTATTTGATGAGTTCAAATAATTCTCATAAATATTCAATAATATCGTTATGATCGTTTGGGTTCGTATTGGATTGAATGAACACAGAATCTACGATAGCCTGTTAAAAGTTATTTTCCCAAAAGGAACACTACACAGTTCTGTAACTTTTCACTAGTGCAGCTTATATATTGTATATATTCGTACAGCTCTTCTCCGTCCGACAGAACACCTTAGTTGCCACTTTAAACTACTAAGAACGTTAAACACAAGACAATACAAAAAGTAATAGTAAATGCGCAAGCGTGATCTCTCAATACTCGGAGCTTATCTCTAAACTAAAATCTGAACTCGACTGAAAACTGATGCTATATCCGGTCTTATATAGTTTTTCCGCGTCCGTCGAGAAATTCCCAGTACCTTTAATTTCTGGAAAGTTCCTTAGAGCCATACACAGTTGCAGTTACATAAGGCCAGACACAGTTAGAGCTATATAGGGATCGGACCAAAATAGCCATTTACCTCAATGTTAAATGGTCTTACTCCTGGTACCCTGTTTTTTCGGCAATTTTTCACACCTAAGGTCTTTCATGTTACATTTATCAGGACTACTGTTTCTTGTAATTCCCTTGGGAAGCATCTAGAAATACAGCGTGGGAACAGGGAGCTTACTAAAGCTATGTTCGTGTGTGCGTGGGACAGACAACCAAATCAAGAAGGGTTAACTTCATCCTTTATTTCTCACAGCGTACAGACACTTCCGCACTTCCGGATACAGAGACCAACACTTTTGATCTAAAACGTAAAAATAAGAAATATTCACTTACTAACTAAACTAAATAAGAATTAAACTGAATGACATTACAGAGACTATTAACGCGAAGATTGGCCTTTTGAACCTGCGTAAGTGAGCTAGATGCAAATACTACAATAAGCCTATTATATCAGCAGGAACTAAGTTCTGGCCTAAAGAATATACACGAACTGATTGAAAAGCGCGCGCGTAGCAAGGAAGAGTCTTTCTCTCTCTTAACTAGAAGCCACTCCTTAAATACCTTTTACAGTTTGCAACTCATTAGCATAAAAATCCTACTGGCACTTCTGGCCGAAAATGGAAAATAAGAGAGGATAGAAAAGTTTAAAATAAAATAAACGTTAGTAAAACTTAAAAATCCTTATACATTATACAAGAGATACTACAGATTATATATAATTTCACTAAAATCATCTACGTATGTACAAGATTCGTAACAATATAACGCCGAGAGAAAGCAAAACAATTAACGGAAAAGTCTGACATATTTCTGTGCAAAAGTAAATACATTATGGAAGTTTTGATGTGATATTTTTTTAGGATTGTAAGTAATATTTAATCGTTTCTTATTCGTATCAGTAAATTAAGATTTTGAAATTTATTTCTGATTATTTAAATCTGACTAGCATGTAAAGTTTATATTGAATAATAAGCCAGAAGACCAAATATTTTAAAAGTGTATTATATGAATTTAAAAAGAAACATAAATTCAGTAAATATATATACATATGTATATGTGTATGTGTGTGTGTGTGCCACCCAAACATAAGAGGGCTTAGTGATGCTAATTACCGTACCTAAAGAGCTCGGTCTGAAACTTGTTAACTGAAAAGTATGACATATTTCTGTAAAATAAAAATACATTGTGGATGTTTTGATCTGATACTTTTTTCAATGTAATTAATATATAAATGTGGGAAATCATACCGTCCAATGCTGAATGAGAATTGCCCGTTATGACGTCATCAGTATAGCATCACCCAGCGCAGTAAGAATCATCCCAGACAGCGCTGAGACCTGGTCGAGAGTGGAGGGCAGACGTGAGCAGACGGCTCACACGTCTTCAAGAGTTTATGAACTTAGATTGTGCTTTCGATGTTATGCCTTTACATCACTATGTTAATCCTGCATACCGTTAACTTCATCTTTATATACTTTTCTTAATTACTTTTATTTCTTCCTATTAAATAAACCATTTAACTATTACTTCGTGCTCTCATGCTGTGAATTAAGTCAAATTCTACATAAATAAAACTAATTTATTAATAAATACACTCGCATACCATGGCCGCTTAATCAGTTAGGGAAAATGTCTAATTACTCCTTAAAACAATTACTTATCGTAAATTTTGAAACGTTTCTAAATTTCAGTTATTTTGGGATTAACATCTTTGTATTTCAAACTGTCAGGAAATTGAAACATTTAATCCTGATTCAAAACCTGGAGAGGGCAGGAATGTTTGTAAATGTACAGTGACTGTGCGGCGTGAGGCACTCAAAATATCTGCCGAAACTAAAATCCTCTCAAGTGGCTTCGTCGTACATTAAGAGGAATGGAAGACCTTCGGACCTTATCCCGAGGTGCTCTGCTTCAAACCTGAAGCAAGAATGAGCAAAATCATACACTCCATGTGCTGTCCTGAAAGCTTATGAAAATGACAGACGCAGTTTTGCAGTTTTTGCCTTGATAAAATTCGTTGCCTTGTTCCGATTATGCCAGAAAAGTGATATTAGAACACAAATGTTGGTTATTGTTGGTTAACTTATCGTTTTGAACACTAGGAAAACTTAAAACTGCAGCAAATATGCTGCATCTTTTCGTTCACCATACAGAGTGTTCGAAAGAAATCCAGAATATTTTGTCATTTTCAGTTATCTAGAATTCTTTCATAGTGTTGAGGAGGGCGATGTAGGTAAATACGGGCTTAATTTCGACAGACAGAAATGTCCAACCCCATAGAAAATTGTGAGGAGCGGTGAATAAAAATAAAAAATAATAATAAATGTAGCATTAAGTAATGTGCCCCTAAAATTCCATGAAATGTAAAGCGGGAGGTCCAAATGTTAATAAATTATGTCAAATTAATGATAAATATGTAAAAATGTAATTAAAGTACTATAAAACTTTAATAAAATAATAAAACAAATAAAAAATAGGTAAATTATAAATAAATTTTTAAAGATATCTTAAAAGTCATATGAAATACTAAAAAAAATGCCAGGTTATAAAATAAAAAATAACAATTGCATTAGAATTAATAAGAGAAGCGTTTGTATTTTGAACACTGATCTTCGCGGCCACATAAAACTGCTTGCTTACATTTTATTCTAATTCACTGAAAACTGTTTCATTAAACAAGTGAAGTCCAAGCGTTCTTTTGACCAGGGGGATACATCCCATATAGTATTTTCTACGTGAAATAATCGCATTTCTGCATTGGAGTTTTTTTCCTAAGCTGCTGAGATTACGGTCGAAAACATGGCGGCAAAACCATCGCGGAGAAAACAACGCGAGGAGAAAATGTCGTGGTACAAAACATCGCGGGAGAAAATATCGCAAAGAGAAAACATCACAGTTCTAATATATCGCGGTACAAAATATCGTGGTTAAAAATAAAGCTGTTCAAAAACTTTTGAGTATAATAACATCGTCGTCGAAAATATCGTACTAAAAATATAAAGTACCTACAAATCATGGCATGACGATAACATCGCATACATGCGTTTCTCAAATCGCATATATTATGTAACTGACTTTCGTTATAACTAACAAATCGACATCCAAAAAACTAATTGCACGCTATACACGAAAATGTGAACGACACTTTAAACAAAACGATATGTAATTTTCATTAAAGCAATATCAGATTGACAAATATGAAAGAAAATTATTTGATCATTAACTAAGCAATTTTTATAGAGGTAACCTCATCCAGTTATCTATATTCCTTTTTCTAAGAATGTATTTTTAGACTGTATTTTGCATGAAAAATTATCAGTTTACGAAAAAAGCTTAATTTATTAATGACCTTTGTTAATTAACTATATAAATTTAAAATTCTATTAAGCTTTTTATGTTGCATTAATTTTCTATTCATTTTAAAATTTTAAATGATTAAGTTTCCTTCTTATTTTTTCAACAAAAGTTTAGTAGTTCTTTCAAATATATGAAATATAGAAGTAAAAGAATCCCTCTTTCCTTCTTGCGCTCTATGATCTTTATACAAACATGCATTTATAACTTTCAAAACCTGAACACGCATGCGATGTTAATGTCATGCGATGATTTGTAGGTACTTTTTTCTTACCACGATATTTTCGACGACGATGCTTTTTTACTGCTAAGTTTTTGAATCGCTTTATTTTCGATGACGATATTTTGTACCATAATGTTTTAGAACTGCGATGTTTTCTCTTTGCTTTCTTTTCTCCTATGATGTTTTGTACCACGAAGTTTTTCCCTTCCATTGTTTTCTCCGCGACGTTTTCGGAGGACTCCGCTGCTGAACACTTCCTGCATATTTGCTTTTCGCATGAACACGATCTCACAGCAGTATCGATTTTATTAACTATAGATAAAATGTTCTAATAATAATATATTTTTTCTTCCAATATAAAAATTCATTTACACAACGAAGTAGTGAAACTCGCCTTATTTAAAACTCCCATGATATTACGAGGGAGTTACAAATTAATTTAAACTGAGAATTATCAGACACCAGCTCCGGATGTATTTAAACCCTGGCTAAAATAATGTTACAAATTCCTGGATTTCAATGTTAAAGTGAATTAATGGATGTTGTAAGCTTATTTCATGGTTTATTATTCCATAGCAATTTGCTAAGAGGTTACTACTTAAGAATAATGAGGATGTTACCATTCAGTAAATCCTAAATGATCAGCAAATGGGCAGCAAATGTAGAAAATCAGACGATGAGAATACTGCCTATTCATCCTATTGTGTTGCGCTTTACTAGGTAAGGAAACGTAAAAGGATGTGATAATTTATTTATGTTTTCATAAATAATTTGTAGAATCTTTCTTTCAAGTCCCATTTTGTCACGTTCTTAGTTCAGAGGTCTACCCAGATTTTACTTCAAGCGGCATAAGTTAAAATGATTTTGAATAGGAAATTGACTATTGCTGCTGCTGCTTGCCGCGGATCCAACCGGACGTGAACGCTCGTCGTTTTCTCCGTAGGTATATGTACTCAGAGTTTGCTTATTTTTCTTTGTCCGATCCAGCTAGAAATATAACTTCCCGTACATAAACTTATTTTGTAATTATGTTAACTGCCACAAAGTTATGATGTATTAACTTTTAAGTGAATTTTTACCTTCATTCTTTCCAAGTAAGTATTAAAAATAACTTGGCAACGCACGAAAGTAACTTCTGTAGTTGAGCAGTTACAGGCAACTTTAATTTTTGTAAAGACGGCTGGAAAACAAAAATTATGAATTAATATTGTAAATAAGAAGCATGTTATCGCTAAATAAATTAAAGAATTATCTATTTTTCTGGCAAGGATCTGAATTTTTTTAACGCTTTCCAAATTAATATACTAGTTATATTTAAACGTTTTAAAATATTTTATCCTTTTAGTATTTGCTATGCTAATAAACTCTTTATTAGGCAGCTCGTTAAGATTATTCTCTACTGAAATACGTATCATCTGGTGCTGGAAAATTCTGTTATTAATTACAGTAAAAATGCAAATATTTTAAAAATTATCTTTAAAGTGTATACAAATCTCATTAATTGTTTGCATTATAAAATGCATCAGCCTTAGATATTACAATGAAATAATTATTTCAGCCTCAGATATTACAATGAAAGCCAGCAAAAGTGTTAGAAAACGCATATATCACTCAGTTATTTAAAAATTGTAGTGAAATTTCGGTTCACGAATTAAATTCCTTCCAGAAGGCAGTCCATTAAACAGTTTTTCCCATAAGAAATTAATTCAAAATGGATTAATTCGTTCCAGGACCACATATGGTTGCTTAATTAAATTTTAGAATAGCACTTCGCGTACAGGCTCATATTCCCGGACTGTAACCAAACATTAATGTATGTAACCAAAAATGTAAATCATTAAATATAAAGCAAAAAATATATATATACACAGTAATAAATACATAAAATAGATGAACATTTTATTTTATTTGTACGAAGTAAAACTGATTGTATAAATCCCTTCTAGAAAAAACAAATGATCTTGCATTCGATTTCTCATATCTTTTTTTACTTTTCTTTGTTTTCAAGCGTCACTCGACTTTGCTTGACTCGCACTGGGCCTTTGTTTCACTCAAACTTTGTCCAATGTGGCTTGTCATTGCCTACTTTTTTAAATATTTCTAACTGTCTTTGAAAATATTACTCTGTAGCTTGTTACTGCTTATCGGGGTAACAACATTTTACGTTACATCGAAACTTTGCAAACCATTTTTTTCGCAAATTTAGCAAATCAGATAGATAAGCTCATGTTACTTTCGACATCATTTGAAAACATTTCATCCTCAACTGCGTTTTATTGCTGCTTTTGAAGGTGTAATTCTTTCTTGTTGAGCTGATTTTTATGATCTTCAGTGTTAACTTATTAGGACATAGTTTGTCTAGAAACACAGTATCCTAGATAACAAAAGACGTGGTAAATCTCAAAGTGCTCAAAAGCTCTATCTGCAACAAAATTTGAACATAATTCCATCCAAACCGAGTTAATGGTTCTATAAGTTACTTGTGTCAGGTATTTTTTAATGAGAATTAAAAAATGAAAAATATTAATATGGTTTTTCAGAAATCCTTGAGTGTTACTCATACGGCATAGATTACTTCAAAACGCTTTTCAGTATTATTTTGTAGACTTGAGGGTATCTTACATATACAATGTAAAGGCTAACTGTTCTAACACTAACACCATAATATTGTTGCATACGTACGGGTTCGTAGTAGAACGAATGCACAAGGGTGATAATAGGTTAATAAAATTTATTCTTATCAAAAGAAGTACATCAGAATGCTGGAATTTTCTTTGCAGGTATTCGTACAAATTTTCACAATATCACGAAGTATAATCAAAAGTTATGCTTCAAACTACCAAACAGGTTAAAAAACAATGCAAAGCAAAGCCTATTTAAAGAGAAAGCTAATTTGAATGCTTTAGTTCACGCGAAACTAAATAACTCGCAATAACAATAACTAAGTAAATGAACTCAGACGCTCTGTATCAGGCCTTTTGTAGTTTTAGCTGGTAGCGAGAAATTTCTAGTACTTTCTGCTTCTCGATATTTATGGAAAGCAATAAGAGGATGGAATTACGGTTACAGCTAACATAGTGGCCAATTACATGTATTCAATTTCAATGCAAAATTACCGAGATATCCATTTACTCAATGTTAAATGTACGTAACCCCTGTTTATTTTATTTTTCCGGCATGGCTTTCTCTTAAAATTTGTCTAGCGCTGCATTGCACATCAATTTTAATTATAACTCTACTAAAATTACCTATCTAAATACAACTTTCGTAGCAATATATTATATGGATCTTGATTCTTTAAAGAAATATGTTACAGAAAATATTATAAAGCTAATACGAAACATTTTAAAATAATTCTAGCTCGATATTTTTTCTAAAAGCGAAGAACTGCTGTGCGAATTTCGAAAACTTTTCACAGTTTAGGGGATTTTGCAATGTATTGTTAACTACACGAAATTTTATTTCAGAATAATGATGATATTTTTTTTTGTTTTACGATGCATAGAAATGCATATCCACATAAGCTTCTGAAGTTCGTAAATGTAATGCAGTTGAATATTTAATGTAGTCCCTTACATCTAAAACTTGTCTGTATTCAACTAAACTTGAAAGATGAATTTACCAAATAACCGGTTTTGACAGCGAATCTTCGCAACGCATTCTAAAATTCTGAGTCCACAATTTTATGCATCTACATCTGTATATATTAATGTTTTAAGCTTGCATGAAAGGACTCAAAAGCGCTAACTTATAAATCTTTTTACGAGATGATTTATTAAACTTCGAATCCCCCTTGCTCTCTCCGTGAACAATGATGAGTTATTTTTGGAATGCGCTTTCTTCATTTTTATTATTAGTTTCATCACTTAGTTTTGCATCCATATATGGTTTCGTTAATTTGCATACGCAGGGGCGAAACTCATGCATGTATAATAAATGAAGTGGGTGCGTTGATGCCTCAATAGTTGTAACTGAATTATCGTTGGGAGCAGGAGGAAAGGCTAAAATGGAAACGTTAAAAGAAAAGAAAAAGTTTCATTTTTTGCGTAACTTCTTGACTGTGGATAATACAATCCATTACGTTTAAATAACGTTTTCTTTACTTTATGTTTCAAAAAAAAATCTTTGCTCTATTTGGTTGTAAGAAATGACGTATTATTACAAACTTTTAAACCGAATAATATAATGAATTAAATTCAGTTATTTTAAAATTTAATTAAATAAATGTTTTCTTAATATCTTATATCTAATGTTTTAGCTCAGTGATATCAAAGTGAAGACCGCGAGCTACGTACAGCCCCTGAAGCAATTCTATGCGTCCCGCAAAGAATGAATGCTTTGGAAATAAAATGCATATTACAAAGATTTCAGGATTTTAATTATTTGATGTCCTAGTTTACATTTCTCATTACTTTTAAAAACTAAAGTGACTTTTGCTTCAGAAAATCTGTAGGAGATACAGATTTTGTTAATTTTTATTCACACTCGTCTAAAAATAAATCAGTTCAGTTATGAATTTTTGTAATAAGAGTAACATTTTCTCACAGTTGAAAATTAATCAGGGGGAAAAAAACGATTGACCCATGTGTATCTACAACCTGTTAAGAAGAAAATATCTAGTAATTTTTCTTCAAGTCTACAAGTCTACTTTATCAAAATCGAAACGCCATCAAGTGTAGTCAGAAATAAAAGAACTTCATTTATATACATGCATATGTATTTTTATTTATTGCGCTGAAGAAAATATTTAATAAATTAAAAAAAACGATTAAGTTGTCTTTATTTATTCTTATGCTTTGTACTACCTAGAACGTTTTATCTGAAACGTTAAGTATGTTTTCACAATTTCTTTCAGCTTAAATCAAAATAAAATATTTTATGATTGATTAAACATATTAAGAATTATTTTAAATAAACGTTAGTCTGGAAATTTAATATTTAACTGTCAGCATATTTGAATTGCAAAGTGTAACCAACAGAAATATCTTTCAGGTATCTATATTATTATTATTATTATTTATATATATTTTGAGAAATACTTGGAAAGCAATTTGAGTTTGACACCAACTCTTTTGGATTACAGCTTGCGAGCGGATGGATATGCACCATAGTCAGACGAAATTTGTGTGTGTGTGTGATTAAGTGAAAATAAATGGTTGTATACGTCATCCTAAAAGCTTTATTTCTCTCTTAATTTTTTTCAGAATTTAATAAATTTGAATAATGGTTTATGCAGTGAATTAAATAAATGATATATATATATATATATATATATGTATATATAACATAATCTGTAACATTATAATGTACATACATACATACATACGCACACAAACCTATATATATAAAACCGTGCTGAAAATTCTTCGGCTGCTCCTTGAAATAGACTAAGGAATTTTCAACAATTGTTTATATTCTACTAGCCACTACGCGGCCTGCCTTCGTGTGGCTTTTAAATGTACAATAAAAATGCTTAAAGGGAACACCAAACATTAAATTTAAAAATCCCAGAATTTTACTCTTCAGACCAGCTTTATCAAAATAAAAATTAAAAAAACACAAATTTTAATAAAAATGTGTTACATATATAAACTTTTCAATGAAGTAAGCAACATTCCTTAGTACAAATGCTAATTATCCTAATAAATAAATTAACCAACTTCCCCTTGCACAATCTTAAGCATCCAAATGGCATAAAGGAAGTTAAAAACTTTGTTTCCTATAAAGAAATCATGCAAAACTTTGTATATAATTAAAATTATATATAATTAAAACATAATATAAAAACATTACAATAAAATACGCAATAAATCTCATATTTTCAAGAGAAAACAGTCAGCAGTCCAGTATCCAAAGCAATGAATGAAAAACTGTTTCGAAAACCACATTTCTTAAAGAATGAAACTATTCAAAATGATGCGATTTCATCAAAAATGATAAAATAAAAAAAAATCTGATTCGTATTTTTAAAAAATCGCTTCGAGCTGCACTGGCTTTCAAAGCTAAAATATGTTATTGAAATTCAGAATGGATAGATTTTTAGTTGTACACAATCACTGGTTTTCATGAACAAATATGCAATCTTCATTCAACTTTATCCCAGATTAATTTATTTAAAAGCAACTCTTTAATTCCGCAGTACCATCCTATATTTTCCTTTTAATTTCCCAAGATGATATTTTTTTGGTTTACTCACATTTAATAGTAAAGCAGATACCATGTTTAAACATTACGTTCATAATCTCTTGTAAAGTGTTTCATTCAAGATGAATCCTAAAGTATCCAGTTGAATTTTAAATTTGCTATCTCATTTTGTGAGGTGATTAACAGCATTAAGACTTGGCTGCCTAATTGTGGTAGGTTGTCTGTCCCTGCGGTGTGTAATAGTAGTGCACATTTTCAAACATACTAGATTTGCTAAAAGTATGTCCAGTACCTTTTAATCGAAAAGCTTGCTGTACCATTAACACATAATGCCATGTCTTGGTAAATGCCAATACTTGCACACATATTTGAGACAGTTGACATAAAAGAAGCTATACAATTTAAAGTTGAGTTTCTGCGATTTTTCCTTGAAATCAGCCAGTTAGTCATGTTTGTGTCTGGAGCATTCATAAGTATGAGTACTATGGTGTTGTGTCCATATTTTCATTGAAGCGGTGTGAGGAGTATATTTTAAGCTAGTTTCACCAACTGTTCCTATTATTCACCTTACTGCTTTATTTATTATATTTCTAGCAAAACCTTTGCAGGAAAAGTAATGATAATTATCCAAAGTAACAGTTTATTTGTATAGGTGGTTGGTTTATTTGATTACGGCAAAGCACTCGAGGGCTATCTGCCGAAGGGAAGGGATGCCTTCGTGTAGTGGTGTGCACTATTAGGAGGCGTTGTAATGTGACAATCTAACCAAATATCTATCTAGAAATCCTTAATTAAATTTACATGTGCCCAATATTTACTGGCTTGAATTCTTAGTGGTAGTACATAGCAAATTAAACCCTAGTGACAAGAATAATTAAATATTTGACTTACCCAATAACCCACATGCATAATATTTGCGGAGACAAATTTCTTTTTCTAATCACGCATTTATTTTATCAAACACATTTTCTGGATTAAATATGGAACATCACACATATATAAAATATCAAAATATCATAACTTACAACACAAAACGTGATAAATCAAAATGGAATAGTAGGCTAATTCCGAAACGTGACTCTTCGGAGATAAATTACAATCCTGTCTCATCGAACATATATGCAGTCACAATTTTCTCATATTAATTTCGTGCAGTGCCCACAATATTGTTGTACATGTGCAAGATCTTTTTTTTCCCCCTTTCACATTCTTTAACACACTTAAAATAATCACGTGGTCACACATCGCTGGTAATGCACTTTCTGGAGTCGAACACCTATAGATAATCTGCATGAGATGTTTTAAAATGGTACTGTGGCAGATGGATTTTAACACAGAGCATTTTCATCTAAATAAATCGCAACCTTTAGTTCTGCTTCTTTTTATGCAAAAAACTCCATGCGAAGCAATTCAGGAACGATGAAACTACATTAGCGCGACATGCAGGAACACAAAACCTCAGACATGGGGCGTCGCTAATTGACAAGCGACTGCAGGAAGGTCACGGGCGCAAAAGGGACGAACAGTCTGACCGGTGCTTATATACACACTTGCAGTTCCGCGATTACGATTAAAATTTGTGATGCTGGCAAACTGCGTGGTATGAGAAGTTACTGTTCTCACACTTCGCGGAGGAGTTTCTTAAGGAAACTGGTTCGTATACAAGTTACAGATGGGGAAAACCACGAAACCACCCATGCAGCTAGCCTGTTTGTGGGATTCAAACTTTTGACCTAACTAACTGTGTTCAACGACTTTACCGCTCGGGTGCTTGTGGGCGCTCGTTTAGTTGCATGAATTTAAATCACGAGTTGAACATTATTTGTATGAATTTTAACCGGTGGGTTCCGAGCAAAATGGAAATGATAAGCAAAATGGAAATATTTCTCAAAATTTTGTTGAAACATACATTTGCGTTTATAGCAAAATAGTCATGCTATGCATTTGTACTTCAGCTGTTTCAATATATGAATTAATAATACGCTAGCTTCCGTTGAAGTTTTTCCATGTTTACTATGTTTGATTTATGACAATTTATAAGAATAAAAACTGAAACATTAGTTTCGTATTTACCTCATGTGCCTAAAGTAAGAAAAATTAATATTTATATTACATTTTAATAGCTCATTAAAGGAAACAATTTCTCATGGTATATTTTAATATTAAAAGGCTAACCAGGTAAATATGTAGCTGATGTTTCAATTTGTATTCATATAAATTGGAATAAATCAAAGATAGTGAAACGGAAGCTAGCGTATTATTAAATTCATTCATACTTACCTCATATGCCTAACACGAAAAAAGTAATATTTGTATTAAATTTTATTAGGTCATTAAAAAATTACATTCCCATGGGATATTTTAATATTAGAGAACCAGCGACAGAATTTTACAGAATGTTAATATCTACATAAAACCTTGTTGTTTTAATGCACAAGGAAGGAAAAGTATAGAATAAATCAGTTCCATCTCATAAAGCTTCAATAGAAGGCCTCTTTAATCTTTTCGCATCCTATGAAAACAAAAATGTGTGCAATGGATCAATTTCTTTTCAATTATCCAGAAGACAAGCTGGATTTGAGTGTTACTCCCAGAGGAAAGTTTTCTCCTTATGTATTTACCCAGAAAGATGTCATCACGAACTGAGTTATCAGAACTCGCTAAAGTGTAATTAATGGCCGCGGCAGGTGCTTGGGGAATCTTAAAGACATCATTTGACTTCAGCGTGATTGTCGGCGCTTTCAAAAATCCCTCAGTAGTTGGTTAACAGGGAAAAGGATTCCTTTGCGAAAGGAAAAACTTTCCGGATAGATATGAAAGTCGTAAGAGATGATAACGTCTTTCATTATCAGTTTAAAGATACTCTGAGTTTGGTAGGTGATATTGAAATATCTAAATGACTATGTTATGAAAAATGCAAAAGAGTTATTGATAACTCGGTAAAAGTTAAGAAAGTAAAATGATGTTATGGTAATGTAGTATGTACATATAGGTACGCATACTTTAAATTTATTTTATTTAAGCAATTCTGAAGAAAGTGCATAATTCAAGAGTAGATTTTGCATTACAAATGCTTGTCTAATTACATTTTTGGGTAATTTAGAAGACTCAGAACATTAGATGCATAGTTTTAGGTCCTTTTAAGACGTGTGGGGGTGAGAACCCATGGTATGTGAATATTTAGGTGCATGTTTATGAATAATTCCTTTTTATTTTATTTTAAACATTATAATACATATATATATATAATTTCAAGCTAAAGAATGAATTTGTAAAATGGGATTAAAAAAATTAAAATCAAACACTGGATATGGTTAAAAATTAGTTAAATAAAAACTTAAAATTTGTAATTAGAAGAAAAAGATTATACTATCCTGGTAAAATTGTTTAAATGCAATTTTTTAAAAAAGGGCATTTTTTAACAGAGCTAACACGCAAAATGTAAGGAACATAATTTTTTTTTTTGAAAAATTTCTAATAAATTTTTGAAAAAGTTAAGAAAACTTTAAGTGAATGTGTAAGTAAATTTAACTGTATAGAAATGGTTTTTACTCTTTTTATGTTCCAAAACTCAAATGGAATTAAACCTGAATTCTGTGCACCTTAATTGTTCAGGTTTTAATGTTTTATATTATAGCCAGTTGAAGACTCGATTTAAAGCATTGAAATATGAATAATTATTTTTTTATACTCCCTTAAGAAATTTTTCAAAACTTCTTAAAAATATATTAATTTTTTTTCTAAAATTAATTAGCTTCGTCATGGGAATTAGCAGTTACGCAAGTCATGGGAAAATTAGAGATTTTTATTCAAAATTTCCTAAGATATACGTGGACTTACATATTATAGCGTTTTGAAATTTGGCATATTTGTTATAAGCGATAATAACGCCAAATGGGGTTTACCCACTTTGTTAAAATTATTTGAAAAATGAACGATGACTTTTTCCCGGCTCGTCTGCAATGGGGAAGAAAAAAAAAAAAAAAAAAAAAAAAAAAAAAAAATCGAAAGGAAAATAGGTTGCTATAAATTAACAAATACGCGAAACGAAATATTCTTATTATTATTCAAAATGAAAAAAATGCGCCAAGATAAAGTTTTAAATTTCTCCATAAATTTCTCACCAAAAATTGCAAAATGAATTTAATATCTAGGCATAATTCTAGTCGTAGAATCATAATATGGAAAACAATTTATATCTTATTTCAGAAAAAGTTCGATTTTGTGTCAAAATACCTATGTTAGGAGAATGCTATATATAAATCTAGCATATATCCTAAGTCGCGCTTTGGAGTCATGAAAAACGCAATTTCAATTTCGTCAGTTGGCCCAGTAGAATGGAAGATATGGAGCTCTCCCCCCCCCACACTTTTTTTTTTTTTTTTTTTTTTGCTCAGTGCACCTTTGCTAACATTGTAATTAAATATGTATGGTGCTGCAAATGTCACGAAAGTCCTAATGTCACTGGAATATTCGAAGTGAAATTCATCTTGCTTTTAAGTTTACTCGATCATCGCTGAGTAGTCTTAAGCATTAGAGCTGAATTAACTGTAGATTTGAAAAAAGAAGTAATATTTCAAACACCAGTAGCTGCAAAAATTAAGGCATAGTTACGTAATTTCTTCTAAAGTACTACGAGATAGTATAAGTGTAAGCCAAAAGACATAAAATGCGGTTACAAAGATTTCATGGTTTAGAGTCCTTAATGCTTTTAGCCAGTAAACATTATTTGTATTTTACATGAGGTCAAATAGGGTCATGTGGCATTATGAACGCAGTTTCTCGCTAACGTTTTCTACCTTCAGGTAACTTGTACTATACATAGTTAAAGGGGATAATGTTGCCAGAATAAAAATTCAGTAACGAGTTCCTAGTGTATAATTTCGAAGTAATGTCTCCACAACACGCTTTTGCTATGATGTCTATAAGGTATTTCTCCCAACTTTTTATTTAAATTTCTACTTTCGTATAAAAAGTTGATTAGATTTTGGGTAAAACTGGACGACCGGAAGTGATACTTTACTTAGAGCCCATTTTTTAATTGACAGCCCGCGGGGATGCTTTACTTGAAGTACAAAAAAATTTTAATAAAAACTTTTATTGAAATACAATGCAAAACTTTTCATCTATACTATTTAATATTTTAAGAAAAAGAGAATAACAACATAATAGATCTTGGCGAAAACTGATGAATCGGTAGTGATATTTTCCTAGAAAATTTTAAAAAATTTTCATAAAAACATATATTAAGATATAATACAAATCTTCTCAAATTTCGTGTTCAAAACTCGTATATTGATATACGATGCTTATATTGATCTGATCATGATTGAGAGCAACATATTAAATTTTGACAACATATGATAACGCGAAAGTGGTACTTTGTTTGTAATTCTTAGTAGATTTTCGTGGAAAAACTATAATAAGAGTTTAATCTGAAGTAATGTGATACGTATTAAGTCTATTTTTATGTTATTTATTTACATCAAGCCGTAGCAGAGAATACGTTTTATAAAAGTGTTTCATTTGTATAGCTTCAAAACTCTTGCAATGCAGGCATGCTACCAAAATATTCATTTGGTGGTCTCTTTCACTGTTGATGAGGACGAGTTGCAGCAAGAAACAAAAAATTCAAGAACACCTATTTATTTGTATCTTACGTATCCTGGAATACACGATAGCAATTATTCATATGTAATTCTAAAACTTTACGGGCATTGTTTACTGATACCCGAATATCGCAGGTATGTACGTGCAGATCAACTTAATTTAGATCTTTTGAAAATATAGAACGTGAATTTAGATCTGTTGATACTAAAGTAATTACGTAAAAGAAGATTAAATTGTGGTATTCGTTTTAAAATGTATATCTTAAATATACAAGACGAATCATACTTAAATAGAATTCAAACTTTTATATTATCGACCATTCTCTTTATTGAAACAAGAAATAAAGATTTGTTTACAAACCGATCGCCGGAATTCATACCTTACCTAAAGCTGCTTGCTACTTAACCCTTAAAAAACCGAAGCCTTTTCTAAAATACCATCCCCGTCTATCGCCCTTCCCGTTCGTTTTCTCCCCTCCCCGTCTTTTAATGCAAAAGGAGGTGTGAAGTTTTCAAATGACATCCTTTCTGCAGCCTAACGAAGAAGCGTCCATTAGCCTTTTTGGGCAAGCTGCCTGTAATAAACTGATACAATGCATTTGGGAAACCGCACCTGCTACTTCATACCTTACGGAGAGGGAGAAAACGACATCGCAGTCGTGGCCGTTTTGGTCAGTTATGATCCTTTGAATGAAAGTCCGTCTGGAACGTTTTGATCTTCAACGGGTTAAAACAGGAATTTAGTGAGACATCATGTGCTGGTCATCTCTGATTTATTTAAAAATAATGATAGCATTTAGGTATTTAGCTGAATCTTTTTTTTTTTTTTCTTTTTATATTTCCAAATCTTTCGTGTATGAAGGGAAGATAAACGCAAATATTAAGAGAAAATTAAAATCAAGTATCATTTACATAATTAAGAATATAAAGTAAATAAGTTAGTAACGTGCTTGACATTAACAAAACAAATGCTTATTTTTAATTTTTGTAATAATCTCGATGTTAAGCGATTATTATATTAAATATTTATTTCATACATATATTTGGGGAAGTCCTACAAATAATTAAATTACTCTGAGAAAGCTAGAAAATATTTTGAACTGACCAATGATTATTATAGTTGTATATGAGTTCAGGTTGCATGTGTCTTATGTTTTCTAAAACAGTTAATTAGTAAGTATAAGTTTGCGGATTTTACTTTTTCGAGTCATGCTTAATTCAGTAGTCACTAATTATAACAAAGTCCGATGAGTAAGATAATACTAAGAATTAATAAAATATCTTTATAAGCTCTAGAAGTAATTTTATTTTAATAAAGTCCAACTTTAATTTTAATCGAATTTTGGCTTTTATAATTGCACGCATTCTTATAAGATTAATTTCTTGCTTCTGCGAACTTTTCATTTAGTACTGAATAAACGGCAAAGGACAAAATACATTTGCTTTTGATTTCTTGCTTCACTAACTTGCCTTTCGATATGCTGATTAGTATATTAATTAGTATGCGTTCTGCATTTTAATTTTAAATAAGCCAAAATTATTTTCTCAGTCGAAAGATTCTTCTTTCTTTCTTATTAAGATAAAAGGAAAAATAAAAGTGATCAGCTCTATGTGCATTGATGTAGAAATTATTGATTTAATCTCTTCTTGGCAGAATATTTTCTTAAATGAGGTCTTCGAATTTGCATTGAAAATAATATATTTGTTCCTGCTTTCGCTACAAATGTAGCACTTATTAATTTTGCACATAATAAAGATGTTCAATTGTGAAATGTATAGGGAAGCATATTAAATGCAATAAAGCTTGTTTTGAACTTTTGTTATAATCATTGAGGTTCATTCAAATATTTTATTAATCGCACATTAAAAGTTATTCACTTTATAACATAATGTTTTACAATAATAAAATGCACAAGCTCTTAAACAATTTAATTAGTCCAGAGGAGAATTAGCACAGAAAGACTTCAGTCTCGAAACGGCATTTTGCTTTGAATCAGTCTAAAAGTCTGAATCACTTTTCAAAATGTTGCCACCAAATATTATCGCTCTGTATTATATTTAAACAAATTAAATCATGAAGAATCTGCATGAATATATATGTTTTTCGCACTGTGTAACAATGGCCGTACCTGGAAGACCTAATTTTTAATTTCGACTTTGATTTTTAATCTATTTCATATTTTGCAAAACCTTAACGAATTTTTGATTAACAAGCTCAACGATTTCAAAGCGTGAGACTGTGTATCCAAAATTCTAAAAATCTGCTATTTTTAAATATTTTGTGGCAATTACATTACGCCCTTGGTGTAATATTTTTATTTTCAACTTTGTATTTAAACGTTAAAAGACTTCAAAGATATAATAATTTAAAATTTAGTGAGACATTACCTAAATAATGGCATAAAAGTCAATTATTTTCTAGCTCATAATAACAGCTGTGATATTTTCTTAATTACTCGTAAATTTTTAAACTCCCTTAATAAGATACATCTTAAAAACTTTAATAAATATTTTATTTTTTTAATTGCTCTACTCTAAATGTTCTTTCAGGTGAATTATTTATTTGCAATCTATAATATGACATATTTATACAAGAATTAAAGTTTACTATAAATATATGACTTGAAAATTTCAGGCTAATTAATAATTTGTGACGTGTGATTGCTATATTAAAAATATGATGTGAAATGTTATGCAAGCACGATAGTGGTTTTGTGCTTTGGGCTACACTTACAAAATAATAGTAATAATGCAACAAACGAAAACATGAAATCATATTTCTGAATGATATTTATAAAATATTATACGAATAAATGAAATTAAACTTGAAATGAAAAGCTCCTTTTGAGAGACTGAGCTTGAAATGATCTTGGGGCAAAATTACTTTCAATTATAATCACCGAACACGATTTCGTCTAATAGAAAACTTTGTCATTAGAGAGGTATAGTAGATGACATTTCCCTAAATGAGGGAAAAGCAGCTGGGATTTACTTGACTGGAATATGGATTGTTACAGAGCGAATGAATGGTGAGTGCTTGCAATAGAATGTTAATTTTATGCTAGCAAGCGCTCTCTTTCGATTTAATTATATACATTACGTTATAATTTAGTATAATAAACTTCTTTGATATTATTTTCTTAACTAGAAGAATATTATTTTCTTAACCTCTTATCTAGTATTTTCTTGACTAGAAACTGGAATCGATTACATAAAAACAGTTCTAGTCCTTCTTTTCCTTCACAGTGTTGGTCTTGAAAGAATTCTGGAATTTCAACTTATAGACAACAAAACAAAACTAATGAATAAATTTAAAAAATCATCAAATAACATAAATAAAACTAAAGAAAAGAAAGAAAAAGTTTATTTATTAATATCAGTTAAAAGAAAGAAAATCTGAATCATATTTTAATATCGCACCAAAGTATCTGTTAAGGTTTTCGAAGCTCTCGTTGAGCATCGCAGATTATCCTTTTGCCCCTTTTTCTGTCCTTTTAGCTTTGTTATTATGCATCGCTTTCTTCGCACTTACGCACTTTTCACATACAGTTCAACAGCAAAATCACAAAATATTTAAAACAGCATATATTTAGAACTCCCAATAGTGTTAGTGGTTGTCACATACGTTTCCATATTCGTTGTATTATTACTTTGAAAACTAGCTGCTTTGGCCGCCAGCCGTCTAAAAGATTTATCACAAAAAAGAAAAAAAAGTGTATAAGGATTTTAATTAATGCAACTAGTGTCATTTTATAAAAATATTTGGTATTTCTAATTAGCCATTGCATGATTTAAATTCATTTTTATTTGAATCAATCAAGTTTAAAATAAAAATATCGCTTTCTAGAACTCCGTTTATTCCCTTTCAGTCACTAGTAATAGACAAAATAAATTTGAAAGTTAGGCTTGACTGAATCTTACTCATTGCTGAATGACAACACGCCGGTAGACGGAGATAAAAAGTATTCTGTTTGAAGCCTGGTTTGAAGCAGTCACAACACAGGACTTTCAAATAGCCTTGTTTGTAAAATAAAATTGAAAGATAAATATTTTAGATTTTTCTAATGGCAGCAGTTTGACCCGCTGACGAAAAAAATATTCATTTAGAAGATTGTTGCTACTTCTTGCTTTCAAATCGCTGAGTTTATGAAGCAAAAATTCGTTACATTTGCACAAAATATGAAATAAATCAAAAACAAATTCAAAATTCGCAATTTGACCTTAGGGATCCATGTTCTTGTGGATGATTATGGATATTAAAAAATGCGATGTCTCTAAATGCTGTCTTTTTTTCAACAATGCGAGGAACATACGTACATACATACAGATTCTTCATTATTTTTTTTCAAAGAAAGAATACATTGCGATACTATTTTGGGCAACAATCTGAAAAGTGATTTGGACACAAAAGTTATATGGACAAAAAGTGCGTCTGAAGACTAATAAATATATATATATATATATATATATATATAAAGAAATATTATAAATAATAAAGAATATATTTAGCAAACAAAATAGAAATTAAAATTAAGCAAAATAAAATGTAATTAATTTAATTAAGTTTTTTAATTAAGGATTAAAAACAATTAAATAGAATTTTCATAATATTTCATGACAAACTACATTTTAAGTATTCATAAGTCAACGTTTGATATAGACTCAACAGAAGGTAACTATCTGAAAGATTAAACTCATAACAAAAGCAAAGAAGCTCTTAAATTAAGTTAAACTTCTGAGATAATTACACCCTGATGAGTCTATCTGAAACACTAAGCTATGAATTATTAAAACTTTCTCTCTCTCTCTCTATTTATATATGTAAGATAAGAGAGTATGTAAATCAAAATTGTAAATTAAACTAACGGTAACCCCTTAATTTTCCCTTTGTATTCTAAAAATCATAATAACTTCTATGGACTGCGTCATTTCTATATCAATCCATCTTGCATGACCTGAGCAACGCTGATGACATGGGTAATTCCGAATCTAAACTCAAAAATTTGGGTTTAGGTTCAGAGAAATTATTACGATTTTTAGAATAGAAAGGGAGAATTAAGGGGTTACCGTTAGTTTAGTTTATAATTTTTGTTTGCATATTTTAATATCTTACAATATACATCATGTGTGCCCCCCCCAAAATAAGCCCTAGCAAGATTTTTCAGAGTACTCCTATGTAATCTTTACCGCTAAAACAAGCCTTAAGATCGTCAAACAGACGCTCAACTTGTCAAATGACTAATGCAGACACAACTCACGTGCACATTTGAAACAAACGGAAGTAGGTGCCACAAATTAGAACTTCAGGTATCATATTTGATACTTGAATATAATATATATGATGCAATCCTGCTGAATAGACATAAACTATACAAAATACTAACAACTGTGAACTGTTTACCTAATTATGGACTTATTTATTATTAACTATTAAGAACTTTTATAAACCCTAATTTATAAGAACTAAATGCCAGTGAACTATTATAATTGTTCTTGTTGTTTATAACAACGAGAATTTTGCCAGTAAACTATTATGAACTACTAAGAATTATTTACCAATATCCTATAAATGTACTATTATGAACTATATACAACTTATATGTGAACTATATAGCAATGAACTAGTATTTGTGGACAGTATGCCAATGTATTACTTTGAACGTTTATGAACTATTACAATAATAAACATATTAGGATCAATGAACTATTTATCATTGATGTATTGAATATATAAACATTGTTATATTATTATATTGTATTGAATATATAAAGTGATATACAACTGTTGAATATATAAGCAGTTAATAAATATATATTATTGTTATATTTGAATATGTTATATTTGGATATATGTACTGAATTATTATACTAAATTGAATTACACATTGTATTATATATTGGAATTAGTGAAACACTAAATTGTACTATTCATTTAAGTACTGCACTAATTAATTTAAATTCTCAAACCTATTATTCTCAAACCTCAAACCCATCTATTAAAAACTAGTCAAAAACACTAAATTGTACTATTCATTTAAGAACTGCACTAATTAATTTAAATTCTCAAACTTATTATTCTCAAACCTCAAACCCATCTATTAAAAACTAGTCAAAATTGTATTGTATTAATTGTATCAATTGTATTATATCGAATATATATGTATTGCTACCAGCAGGGCTAAATTGTACAAGTCAAAACTGGATATGTATCCAAAGCATGTAAGTGCGATGGCACCACCTGTGAAATGTTATGTACATTTTCGTATAGATTTTCGAAATTTTAATAAATGTCCGGAGTCTTGGTTGGGAGTCCCGGGGTTCACAGGAGGTCTCGGAACTGTTGGTGTGCGGTGAAACAGTTGTTTCCAGCCGCAAGAGCTCGGTGAGCCCTGTGATCTTTGGGGGTTTCTCTAGATCGAAGTGTGGTGGGACTATACCTACATAACTTATAGTAAACAATGGGTGTCCCACTACATTTCTACTGGACTAGACCAGCATCAGATATGTTGCGTCAGCAACGAAAGTTTAGCGCTTGATTTGATAATAATTTAAGGGATGATAAATTTTGATGCTGAAATTAGAGCAAAAAGAAAGAACTACTTTATCGAGTTCAAGAAAGGAATTATAAAAGACTTCAAGTCTGAAAATGGTGGTCAAGTTAGGTAGACGAAGGAAATTCCAAGCAGCGTAAGTATGGATCATGTCGCCATTATTTCCTGAATGGGAAGACATCATCTGTGAATGGATTAACAGATATAATAACAGAAGATCAAAGTTCTTGATTGTTCGGAGGTCTGATATTTAAGTATTTGCCCTAGTAATGGTACCGCAGCTGGACATGACGTTAGGCGAATTAAAAGCAACTAACCACAGGGTGGGTTGCTTTCTTCAATAACTGTCAATACTATTTTCTGAGGTACTGAAGTGTATAAACGTGTACTTGCATCAAAGTAATTCGTTAATGGCATAGACTTCTTTAATTACCAACTCTCGAAAATAATTGCTATGGATGAAACTGTAGTGTTTATGGATCAAGTGTCTCAAACTACCACTGAAACAGAGGGGTAACTCTGCGATATACGTTTTTCCACTGGTTACGAAAGTGCATGCATTATATATACTTCGGTATTCATCTGTATAGAAAGAACCCTTTCCCTCTAGTCATCTCCTAAGTGCAAGAAAGAGGAAATCGAACGTGCTTTATATACTTATATTCTTGTAATTAAAACGCTTAGTGCACTCAAATAACAATAAGAAAGAGGGTCGATTTATTTCTGTCACTTGTTTTGCGAGATGGCCAAAGAAGTATGTTACCTATCAGCACTCACCGCTCTAAAACCATAAAGAATTCTTTTCTATAAAGAAGAATTTATTAAATCGATTATGTATGATTATTGTTTATTATTATGAAAGTTGAATTGATTATGTTTTAAGCACCAATTTTTTTTGACAGAAATATTGTCATAAAGCAGATTTATAGCGGAGTTCGTCATTTTTATATCGAATATAATTTGTTGATTTTTTTTTTTTGTCCTCATATTAAGTCGCAGTCGTAAACACTAAAGTAAAACAAACTAATTCGTCATTTACCTCTATTTTTTATTTATGAATCATTTGTCACTGTATAAAAAAGTTTTTCTCCGTAATTGCTCCTTATGCTTTGCTTTAATTGAACTAACTCAATTTAAATTAGTCCTTCTGATGGAAGGAATGAAAAAAGCACAAAGGATTTCAGAACGAGCGTGTTCAACACAACACAATTAGAAATGCTGTTTTCGATTTCTCTGCAGCAATTAATTTTTGTTCCATTCATATGATGACTAAGATCTTACTATATAATAACTGTGTAAGGTAAGACTACATTAAGGTCATGAATTATCTTTGAACCTATCATTAACATTATGTCTTCAAGCTCATTATGACAGAAGTATTCTTTTGAAATTCCATTTTGAATTCAAGACCTGTAAAATGTGGTAATTCTCTGAAAAGAAATAAATGCATTTACAGTATTATATGTTATATCTTCAGTGGATTTATAAGTATTTTAGAATTTTATTTAAATAAATACTCCAACGAACGTTTATTCAGGAAGTTCATACCTACATTCTTTCAGGTATGAATTATGACATCATGCACTGTGGTTTTTTTCAGAAGCATGTTTTCTACTGTGATTGCTATACAATTTTCAAGACTATTGTGTTTAAAGGACGTAGTCTGTTCAATAGTATGGCACTTGATTGCTTAAAAACTTAAAACATACTTTTAATCTTATAGTATTGACTTGTGGAAGATTTAAATAATGATGGTACTGGACTGGCAATGTTGTAGAAAATAAAATAAAATATGCACAATAATTTTATATTACCACATAATGTTGCAACACAGCTTCAGACTTGCGTTAAGTGTGTGTGATTATGGCAAAACTTCGAGGGCTATCTGCCTAAGAGGAGGGATGCCTTCGTGGATGACTTTCTAAGGGAAACTGGCTCGTATACACGTTACACATGGGGAAAACCACGAAAACGCCCATGCAGCCAGCCCGTTCGCGGGATTCGAACCTCGGACCGAACTACCAGTGTTCAGCGACTTTACCGCTCGGCCGCTGGTGGGCCTCGACTTGCGTTAAGAGGAAATGGAAAAGAGGTATTTATTTCATACGAAGTAAATTAGCTTAGAATTATTATTTCTTCATTTTGAATATTATTTTTCATGCCAATTTCTTATATCTTTGAGCTTTCAGCTGATATACATTAGAAATTTGAAAATAATTGCGAACGTGGTAATTTGCTTGAACTGGGCAGGGAAAATCATAAATATGGCTATATGTTCATCAGCACCGTTGTTTATAATATTATAGGGAAGCAAAATATTGCCTTTTAAATGTCAAAAGTTGGAGACCAGGAGAGTCTTAAAAGTTGAGACCCTGATCTAATTGTACTTCCAGCTACTCGCTGTTTCGAATGCTTCCGAGTTCTTTACCGATGTAGATGCATTAGATTTATGTGCGAATCCTTTTAGGAGGTTTTATTACTTGTTTATTTTCACATTTATCCAAAGGCGATAACAGCAATGATTCATTAAGTCTTTTCAGTCCGATATGATCCCGTAGTATACAATTTATTCGCTGCAACTAACTTGCTCAGGCTCATCATATCTATTGACTGAGTTAGGGTGCATGACACTTATTTTAAATGAGCTAAAAGTACAGTTTCAGGTTTAATGTGTTCATTTGCCTTTACAGTATTTCCCCTAAAATATATAGCATGTTCTACAATATTTTCTTTTCAATGCAGAGTAATGCATTAGATTTAGATCAAGCGTAGTGCCTATACTTCTAATGCAATTTGTGTTTAAACGAGGTGAATAAAACTGAAATTTTGAAAGCAAACAAATAAATAAAATTTACAGAAAAAGTCTCAAATTTTATCTGTTATTATTACCGAATGCTCAATTATATATGTTATTATCATTTTATTGCCGGTAAACATGTCATTTATATAAATCACATTTCACTCGAATTAATTAAAGTACTCAAAGCATTTCAAAATTGCACTAGCACATACAGAATGAGTAAATATCTTAGACGAGCACAGGTATGTTTGAGCATTATCTAAACAGAAAAAAATTACTATTTAAAGTACATTACGAAAATAACTCTTTTCTCGAAGACCACGTCTCATTGTATTACTGTTCTAAGACTCTTAATGATCCTGTTTCTGTATATATCCTTAGTTGGGAATTTTCTTTTTTTTATTATAATTTTTAAAGGTGAGTATCAAACTGTGGTTAACTGGAAAGTCGCGAAGTATGTTTTGTATGAAATACAGCCAATGGTATGAAAATAAATCTAAAGGCATGATAAATGCCTTTGATGTAAATATAAATCTTAGAAGTCCGACATTTAAAATCATCAGTTAAGTTTTAAACGAAATTTCAAAAATTACCTTAAACTGTAACACTGATCTGCTTCCAATATAACATATGATATTCCTCCCCACTGCCTTTACAAATGGATCTATTATACAAAATAATATTTGTAGTGGGTTTTGGACAGCTAATTTAATTTTGTTTCAAGACACACAATCAGTTATTAATTGCTTAGGATTTTGTAGTAACATCTCCTTGAGTTTGCTCATAGATGAATTATTCTAACACAGCGTTTTGTCACATTATAGCCTGCGGCGATCGTAGTTAAACACAACTCTGTCTTACGTATTGCAGCGTTAAATTACTATTCGCGATACTGTGTGCTTCTAATTCTACCACGAAAACGCCTCACCTTATATATTATAGGCATCACGTGAAATTTAACTCGATGTCTGGAGTATATTAGCGCTCCCTAGGCGGTACGCATCAACCGTTAGAGGTAATGAGGGATGAGAATGCACAGTAAACTCGTAGTATTCTCAAGCAATCAGTGTTTGATGGATGAAGTTCGCCCTTTGGCTTTATTGGTAGCCCATCGCACTGGGAAACCTTTTGCTAGCGGTGTGCAGTTGAATCTTAGGATTTGTGTTCTCAGAACAGTAGCCCTGAGATGTTGAACTTGGATTCTGTACCCATCATATATGTGAAAGGCAATTTGTTACACCGGAACACTTCCAAGATCGAGTAGATATGATTTATTCGCAATGATAGTATAAAGTATTCATTAAATTCTTGGAATATTTCGATCCAAAAGATGATACTTAGAAAACGTGAACTTCAAGAAAGCATAAAGTGGGCTTTAGAATGAGGTTTTACTTTTTGTTACGTAATTATTAAAAATATTTCCTGAAATTAGAATTTCCATTTCAATAAACTTCATTTACAACCATTGTTGTCAAATCGTTTCACATAAAAGTGTATTATTAGATATAAAATATAAAACATGGTTTTCAGTCAAAGATGAATATTTTTCTGTTGTGTAATATTTCTGTGCTGCAGATAAATAATAATAAGTAAAGCACAAGCTAGTTTTTAACTGGCCGCAGAGCTAAAAATATAGAAATCCCTGAAAAAAGGCAAGTCAATAAACGATGACAAAACAGACAAGAAAAATTTATTTTTTTAGAATTTCGTATTTCTTGTTTCTAAATTTCTTCTCAGTATAAATTTAATTAAGATAAGAACTTTAGAACTTTGAAAAGAGTTTCAAAAGATTTTAATATTTTTGCAACAGTTTTTATAATTTCTTATTTAATTAAAACTATAATTTCTTTCTTTTCATTAAATTCATAATTTCTTTCTTATTAATTAAAATATAACTCAATTCGCTCTTTGGTATAGCTCTGCAATTTAATATATTATTCTAATATATTAAATTGCAAAATAGAGACTGAGTCAAAAATATTGTTTCACACATGTAATAAATGTAGCATATTATAGTAGAGGGAAATGAAACTTGGTGCTAAGCATGACCCTTCTTTTATTTTACCATTTCAAAAATGAATTACATGCATAGACTCACGTCATTGTCCAAGATGTCACTCAATGTGCAGCAACAAATTACAAAGTAGGCAACAGCATGCCAAAATGAAACTTATGAAATGTGATTTAACATTGTATTGTTGCCATTCACTGATGAAAACTAGACGAAATAAAGCTTAGAATGGGAAATTACAAGAAGAGAACCCATGTTGGAAATACAAAGAGTAGCAGCATTTATAATTTGAGAAGCGTTCTCTATCAGCCCATGAAAGACATCAATGAAGTGAGATTAATCGGTAATGTTATGCATTGTTTTTCAATATGAAGAAAAGGTATTAATTTAGAAGTCAAACAACAAACATCAGTTGTATATTAAAATTTTCATAGGACTAGTTTCGATGGTTTTACCGAACCATCATCCTAAGCTGCAAAAGAGCAAATGAACGAGATAAAATATAATGATTAGATAAGTTTAGTTTAGATGAATTTAATGGCTTAACGGTCAATGTAACTGGCATTTGACAAATAAAAAATAATAAATGATTAGATAAGATAAGATAGTTTTCTTACCTTATCATTATACCTTATCTCGTTCATTTGCGCTTTTGCAGCTGAGGATGATGTTTCGGTAAAACCATCGAAACTAGTCCTGTGAAAATTTTAAAATATAACGCTGATTTTTGATGCTTGACTTCTAAATTAATATTTGTTCGGCGTGTTATTGTTTCTTAATGACGAAAAGGGTTTGGAATGGCACTAACTTATTGCGTGTTGTCATAATACCGCTACTGCTCGATGCGATCCAACGAGGAGTAATATTTCTAACTTAACGTTGTATAACTCAATGTCATGTGTGAATTCAAGGTTAAACTCACAAACTACTCGTACCTTTTTACATTGTTGCTTCGTCAAATTAGCATATATTTATTCCATAAGGGCCCCCAATTCGAGGTATTGGTTAGCGACGCTGACTGCCATACCGAAGAGCCCGGATTCGAACCCGGAGAAGATATAGATGTTTGTAAATATGTCCTGTCGGTGCGGCATGGAGCCACGCTTAATATGCGATGAGCCGAATGTCCTCTCGAAAGATTGGTCGTAGGGAAAGAGGGATAAGAATCACTTGGACCCAACCACCTCCCCCGGGGTGCTCTGCATCAAAATTAGCGACGGAACTGAGCAAAGTCTGTATGGGGCTCAATGTTATGGCCAACGACAGACGCAGTCTTGCACTCTTTCCAATGATGAACTTCGTGGGCTTGTTCTCATGTTACTGTAAGACAAGTGAAAATGGTCACAAGAACAACAACATTTATTCAACATTGATAAATTTCAGACATCATAAACGTTGCGCGAAACCATTGTATAATGAAAACGTTATTTTTCCTTTTATACGCATTTAAGGCTATACTTTGTAAACTCATGAATGATCACGATGAAACATAAAATTTAACTAAAAATTTTATTCACTAAGTTTTTATTAGTCCAAAGGGGCTGAAGGACTGTTGTTTTCGTTTTGCGATTTTGCGCTAAATCACTCTGAATGTCCGTTTCACTTTTCAAACTGTTGCCATCAAAGACGATTGTCCTGTATTATATTTGAAGAAACTAAATAATGAAGAATCTGCATAAATGCATGTATGTTTCTCGCATTGTGATAAAACAACGGTACCAAGAGTCATAAAATTTTGAATGACGTAATCTTGCTGCGAATATGGGTATCTGGAAGCCCAAATTTGAAATTTGGAATTTGTGTTATTATCGGTTTCATACTTTGTAAAACTTTAACGAATTTTTGATTTGAAACTCAACGATTTAAAAGCGAGCGATGGCAACAGTCTACGGGAGGGAAAAAATCCTTTATATCTCCAGCGCGCGAAACAGTATATGGAAAAATCTAAAGATATGCTCATTTTAAAATTATTTTGAGACATTGCTGTTGAACTGAATTTTATGGTTTAGGTGCAAAAAGCATGATAATAAATAAAAAATCTGAAATGTTTCAGATTTTAAATTACGTCCAAAGGGGCGTTTTTTAACATTTTGTGTGTTACCTTTCTTTATTAAATATCATGTTCCTCGCACTTAAACCATAAGATCCAGTGCAACAGCAATATCGCAAAATAGTTTTAAAACGAGCATATCTTTAGAATTTCCGATACAGAGACTCGCGCGCTGGAGATAAAAATGTTTCTTCTGCACAACGTTGCCATTGCTCGCTTTGAAATCCTTGAGTTTGTTAATCAAAAATTCGTCAAAGTTTTAAAAAATAGGAAATCGATCATAAAACAAATTTCAAATTTCAAATTTGGTCTTCCACATGCTCATATTCGTTGGAGGATTACGTTATTCAAAATTCGATGACTCTATGTACCGTTGTTTTATCACAATACGAGAAATATACATACATTTATGCAGATTTTTCATTATTTAATTTCTTCAAATATAATGCAGGACTCTAACATTTTGTGGCAACAGTTTGAAAAGTGAACCGACATTTATGAGTCCGACGCAAAATGCCAAAACGAAACTAATAGTCCTTCGGGATTGAAATCCCTTTGGACTAATAAAGGTAACACACAAAACGTTAAATAAAACGCCTTGTTGGATGTAATTTAAAATCTGAAACCTTTCAAATTCTTTTTTTTTTAATTTTACTTAAATTTATTTTTTATTTTGTTTTTTTAATTTTATGTTTATTAAAACTACGCTTGTACTTCTATTCAAATTTACAAAAATTAACCACCACTAATTGAAATGAACTCGAAATTCAAATGTTAAAATAAGAACACTAAACACAAAACTTTCACGTAACCCGGCTCCAGTTAGCTCATTTTCTGACATTCACAAAATTTCGCGAAAAGCCCCATCAGCCCACAGACGAATGTCTCAAGAATAAAGAACTTCCTGGAAAATTGTCATAAGTAGTTTTCTAAACTATAGTTTGCTCATTCATAGTTAAACGTAGAGAGTCACATAGTTGGAAGCATAAACTAAACTGCAATGCTGAACGAATATTGTATAGCATTTCGCGCCTTTTGTTATTTCTTTTTTTTTCGGTGTTTCACATCAAAGATGGGATGATGGACCACTAACCTTTCCTCCTTCCTGAATCTTTTGTCACAAGCCGAATTAAAATAAGATACTTTTCAAGAGAACTATAGCCCAATGAAATAGGTCAGTTATAAAAAAATCACCTTGTACTTTAAGAAAAATTTCTGATGGTGACGGTAAAAAATTTAATGAGTAGTTCCTTCGTTTCAATTGATCGACTGGTATGTTTACATTATTATTAAAACTAAGTAATTAATCGTAGATTTTCGAAGAGATTATTTACAAATTTAAGAAGGTGTTTTAAACTGATTTAATGAAATTTTAAGAACATTTCCATTGAACTGATAAAAAAGTAAATTTAATGAAAATAATAATCAAAACTTTTACACGTATAAAAGATAAAAACGTATGAATCCCTAGTATAGCTTGACTTCCGTTAGTAGCATAAACTTGTTTTAAATTCCTAATATACGTTAGGCGAATAATAGTTGAGTCTGCAAGGAATTATAGTGCCTTCAAAAATTAAAATAACGTTTTTAACGTTTAATTCAGAACTTGAATACAAACGCACGTCTCATTCTGAAAATATCAGCCACTATCTGTGGCAATGTCATCTAAAGTAACAGTAACTTCAGAACTTAAACTGAGAGTAGTAATGGAAGTCTAGACAGTTAACTTTGTTATTTGTTGGCTCGGAACGTCTCACTGACGTATAATTTAAAAAGCGGCAACTAAAATGCAAAGCCGAATAATTTCAATCACATCAGAGTTGGCAAAACTTAGCAGCATGCCCTGACAGGCCCAAAACACCCTCTGTATTACAATTCCAAAACCTCAGTTTAAGTACTCTTTAACTAATGCATTTTGGTGAGGAAACAAAAAGGAAATATATATATATATGCCGTCCAACCGTATAGTGGACGTATAGTCCAACCGTATAGTCTTTAACTAATGCATTTTGGTGAGGAAACAAAAAGGAAATATATATATATATACCATCCAACCGTATAGTGGTTAGCGTTGCTGACTGCCATGCCGAAGGATCTGGATTCGGATCCCGGAGAAGGCTTGGATGTTTGTAAATGTATAGTGTCGGTGCGGCATGGCGGCGCTCTAAATATGCGGCGAGCCGGAAGTTTTCTCATGTGGTTTGCTGGAAGAGGAGAGGTCTGAGAGACCCTCTGGCGCGTCCCTCCAGGGTGCTGTCCATCAAAATTGGGGGCGGAACTGAGTAAAATTGCACTGTCACCTGTAAGGTTCTCAAGGCTTTTTACCAACGACAGGCGTATCTTGAGCGCTCCTTGCCACGAGGAATTTCGTGGGCTTGGGCTGATGTTGTTGTCAGTATAAGTTGTAGAGTCATTAGGATATTTTGGAAGCCAGAGAGAGGAAAGATTAGCAATCGCCTTCTCCGGGAATCGAACCACGGACCTCTGGAATACCGGCCCAGCGTGCAGAACCACTACACCACGAAGGCACGATAGGAAAGTGGGAGAAATACCTTATAACGAAACAACAGCAGATATATATATATATAAATAGTAACCGTACTGTTCTATGAGCCTTCATATAAGCTATTTGGTTTAGTGCAACGTTTTGATAAATAAGCTTTTCAAGTCTAAAAAATCACTTTGGAAAGATGAGTAAAATATATGATCTGCGTAATATCATAATTTTGCTTTTCGAATAATTATGCCTCTAATTTTGATGGAAGGCTTAGAGAGTATTTTTATTGAGGCATGGGGATCTAGAGGATTTTAATGAGATATTTAGACAACTTCTGAAAGCAGTATAACGTGTAATGAATCAACGTCACTATTATTGAAGAGACAGTTACTAGAAGAAATGAATGGGGCTTTTTAGAAGTTTGTTAATAACTGCAATATAGCACACGAATGTTTGGCAGAATTAAAGCTGATAATTTCTAAATTGAGAAGACCTGTTTTTGCTGATGATGATCTGTTTTGCGTGCCCTGACACAGGCGTTAAAACATAAGTATGGAAGTTTGAAGCTACATCGAGATTCAAAAGCTTTATGAATTTTTTGCAGATGGCATTTTCGAGTAGCATCCATATTCTATTGAACGTATATTGAGATAGTAGAGTGATCAGGATAGACTTTCACGCACGAAATATTCTCTAATCTTTCCAGACCAAGCCGTTGTGTTCTTCTACCAACGTGTGGTACTTGGTAACTGGCACAATATCTGCTACGAAATATTTTCTTGTAAAAATGCTTCGTACTGCCGTGTAAATGACTGTCATCAATACACGAGACCAATGTTTTTTTTCGGCCACTACTAAGGCCAGATATGATGGTCACATTATTATGTGGGCACCTAATAGGGGGACCACATTTGCCTCGTATGAAGAAATGGACAGTTACAACCATTGGCGAAGCAGGCAGCCAACAGCACGGATATATTAAAAAGACCAACTAAACTTTCTTGGTCTCATATTAAGCGAACAACGACAAGTTTGCTACAAAATTGGCAAAGTAGATGGAGAGAGGCAGAAGTAGGACGAAGGACATTTCGCTTACTTTCAAAGTTAACATGGAAATAAAGATCCAGTGTGCTAACCTAACACAGTTCTTGACAGGTCATGGACCATTCCCAGTATACCTGAAGAAATTCAGACTTAGGGATACTCCTTTCTGCGAATGCGGAGAGGATTGCGACACGGACCATTATTACTTCCATTGTGTACATACAAGAACCTGGCACTTTCAGAAACCAGCGGACTGTGCCTGGGCAATGTGGACGTTTAACACACTGAAAAACAGAATAGCCCTTGATAAAATAGACAAAATCTCAAGACACTGCCTAAGCAGAAACAACCGTGGATAATATTATGTTTCAAATGTTCAGAACTTAAAGAAGATAATCAAAATAACGCTTAGTGCCTTGCAGTTATCAATATGTAAAAACTGTTATTAGTATGTAAAATTCAACCTTGTTACTTTGGAGTCTTCTCCGCCGTGATGGTATATAATTCCGTTTAGTTCATGTCCGTGGTCGGAAGCCATCATAGCGGTGCACTCACTCACTGACTCACCTTCTCCGGGACTCCAACCCGGGGACTTTGGTATCGAAGTCAGCTCCCCTAACCACAATACCGCCTGTGAGGCTACGGATTCAATGAATGGGAATTAATTTCTAATTCAACTGTATTCACAATTTTCACCTCATGATGCTTCAGACGGCCTTTGTTAGATACTTCACTCTAAGATCTTCTTAAAGTCCTGTGTACCAGACTGGATAATATGATACTGGCTTACGTTCGAAGGAAATAACTTTTCTTTTTTATTTAATTCCCTCTGAACAGTTTTTGAATGAAATTGTATGAAAGAAAATAGTATAAATAAATGCCAGACCATTGACTATCAGGTCATTAGTTGACTAGCTCTGTAATAGTTTTTTTTATAATAGAATACGAATAATTTAGGGCAGAACGCAGGTCCAGATTAGCAGCATTCCTATCTTGTCCGGAGTCATTCAGAACACATTCAGGTGAATTGGTCGGTTTACTAAGACAATCGTGTCCGGTAAATCTCTAAAGTCGGCCACAGCAGCAGCCGTGCTGAAGTCGGAACACTATGAGTACCACAAAGCACATTACAGAGCTGAACACCTGCAGCGTGGGAAGCCACACGACAAACGATTGCTTGAAAATTTATTTATTTATAATTTAGCAGAGCAGAAGGTTTCTAGAAAAATTTTGAAGAAGAAAAGAAATTATCTGTATCGCAGGATTAGAAATTTATTTATTGAAATTTATAAAAATGTTTTATTTTCTGTAGGATTAGTTCTGGTCTGCAGCGATTTTTTCAATTTATATATATATATTTTTTTTTTACACAGCAGAATTTATGTTACCTAAATTAGAGCAATACAATGAAGAACTTTGCTATTATAATCAATCTGAATGTTCAGAAAACTGAAAGATCAATAATAATTTGCTATATCATTCAAAAATAAGATGTGTGTTAAACTAAGCAATGCCGATATCAACTGAACACTAAAAGGAAACAGAATTCAGAGGATCGTAAATCAACCAGATAAAAATATTAGAATGAAATTTGAATTGTTACATAAATCTTTATTAAACAATAAGATATACCTGTAATCAATCTAAGGCATTTATTGCATTAATATATACTTATAAAATAGGTGAATATGTTATAATCCGCAAAATGATGCATTTTGATATTTTCATTTATATGTATTGGGATACAAGCGCAGAATTCATTTTCTCTGCAGTTCCTTTTGAAATAAACTAAAAATTAGTTGGTTATCGAAACGCCATTTTTATTTGCACGCATTTACCTGTAGAGTGAAGCCTGCGGATCCTCTCTATCTGAGCCCATAAAATTTACTTCGGATTTTGGAGATAGAAATCGCCTTTGCAGCTGCAGGAGTAATTAATGTTTTCCTGCCTACAATTCGTTATACGACTAATGCTAATAAATCTCTGACATCAGTTCTAATTGCCTTTGGGATATTTTCCAAATGTAATCTTTCTGCTTTCCAGAATATTAAGTTAGTGCCAAACAGGAATGGAATTGAGGGTAATGCAACAGAGTTTCATAAATGTCACCTACACTTTGACGAAGTGTGTATTGTATTAACAGAAATTCCTGTACCTAATAGCTTAATAGATTAAATATCCAGAGGTGACAGATTGCTGATGACATCTGGCGAATTTCTCGCCCATGGAGAGCATTACGGAGATTTTGAAATCTGCATGGATTAGAATCCATAAATATATTCTTACCTACGGATTGCTACGCTACTTCTGTGATACTGAAGCCATTTTGCAATTTTTATCAGATTATTAGAAAAAAATTTTCTACCTGTGCTTCCAATGTATTTAGAACAAGTATGCTTTATCTATCTCTCCTTCTTTCTGGCACAGAACTTGCCACAACCTTTAATAAAACAAATAGAGCTCTGCAGACTCTCTCCATCACAACGGTACAATTTCTAACTCCAAATCCTTCTACAAGATATTCCTTATTATAAAACTATTACTTTCTGCAAAAGATGTTTTATTTAT
The DNA here is from genome assembly GCF_044657685.1 of Stegodyphus dumicola. Lineage (NCBI taxonomy): Eukaryota > Metazoa > Arthropoda > Arachnida > Araneae > Eresidae > Stegodyphus > Stegodyphus dumicola. The sequence continues at coordinate 103,415,575 of NC_140770.1, read as the reverse complement.
TAATATGACAGCTGTGACACATCGGGGTTCTCTATGAACGGAATTGTAACTCAATACATATTCGTCTTCAGAATACTACGCTTTCGAAGCTTATATCCAGCTTTATGAAATTTTTACATAGTGACTCCTTTTGTGGTTGTTTACATGATAACTTCTTTTGTAGATGTTTGACATGATAACTGACTTTTTGCAAGGTTGTCAGGACTTGTATGTTTTTGACTTGCTTTGGAAATATGCTATGTCCTGAATGGTAACAGGGAGCTTACTAAAGCTATGTTCAAGTATGTGTGGAATAGACAACACCAGCAGGAAGGGTGTACTGAACCCTTTATTCTCTACAAGATCACAGGTTCTCCTGTAATTCGGGATACAGAGACCAACCACTTGTGGTGTGAACGTAAAAATATAAAACTACTAACTAAAATTCTAACTAAAAGCTAACTTTTACAAATGCCTAACTGGCCACGTAGGTAGTACGTAAACTGCTGAAACTACAATACGTTTTAAATATCAAGAGGACTAAACCTCTGGCCTTAAAGGCAAGCAGCAACTGATTGAAAACTAGTAAGATTGCAGTGGCAAGGTGGCTCACTTCCCCTCTCTCTCTAACGCTTGGCAAAAAGCCCTGTGATGCTTCTTTGGCGAAATGAAGCAACTCCAATGATGGAACACAGCAATAACTTTTATTTAACACTCAATAAAATGGCGACATACAAACAAGAAGAGAAAACATATTGTTGCGTGCGTAAGGGTTCTTTATGAAATGAATGCACAAGTCCGGTGAAAAATGAACAAAAATTTATTATTATCACAACAAAAATGCTTAAATTTTCTCAAATTATCATGCAGAATTACAATATCTCACAGTAGTTATCTTTTAACTACTCAAATATCCAATAGAACGTAATTCAAAACAGCTAAACAACGCTAACCCGCGAATTCGCTACAATCAACAACAGTAGTTTTCTAAACAACAACAAACTAAGCAACTACTACAAACTGAGATGTTTTCCTCCTTTTATAAGATTTTAAAATCACGCGCTAGAATTTTCCAGTACTTTCTCGAAATCAAAAAGAGATATTTATATATTTAATGCACGCGCTCTTGTATTTTTAATTTTTCCGGCTTAGCTTTCTTTTAATATTCGTCACGCGCTGCACTGCGCGAGAAATAAAACCATTTAATTTATAATTGAACTAACATTAGCTTTTTAAATACCAAATTCGTAACACTGCCCCCTTCCCAAGGACTGCACGTCCCGGGCAGTACAATCCCTGGACAGGAAGCTAAACTTACAACTGTGGCATAAACATTACATCACAATATCAAACAACATGAACAATAAATGCAATAACTAACTTAAACAAATCAAATGCTATCAAATACTAAATACAAAACAAATAGTAAATACAAATCAAATCAAATACACATTTAAAAACATAAAGGACCATGGTCTTACACTATTTACAATTATTTACATTATGTAGTATGGCCATAGCAATGAGCTAACCTGTCGTAATGAACGACTTTAGGTTTAGAGTTCGAAGACTTATGAATCATGACGTCATTTAGTCTCTTCAGGACTGTATATGGACCATCCGAAGGTGACTGTAATTTAGAACTGAGTTCTCTTCGTTGAATCGGGTTCCACAACCACACCTTGTCTCCTTGTTTGAATTTATGTCCAGTAGCTCTCGTGTCGTATGTGGTCTTCACCTTCTCCGTCGCCAAGTTCACTCGCTTTCGTGCGGAACGGTGCATAACTTCAAAACGGGCCTAGACATCTTGGATGTGTTCCTCAGGCGATGAAGGAGCATCCGTACGGCGATAAAACAGGCGGTCACAAGGCAGACGAAGGTCTCGACCGAAGAGCATCTGGGATGGAGAATAGCTGGTAGTCTTGCGTTTCTTTTTGGCACTAGTACTATTTCGGCAGCTTCCTGAGCTGGGTCTTTCGGACAAGGCGTCAGCATTTCTAGGTGAGGATCCCTTTTGAGGATGGATAGTCATGTCATCAGATGCTGAAAGCAGTTTGTTGTTTTTCAAGTCTAGGGAAAAATTGTATTTCCTTAAAAAGTCCAATCCGAGTATGCATGGATCTGTGATATCCGCCACATAAGCCGTGTGATGGTAGGCGGCACTTCCAAACGTGATTTTCACGTTTAACTTCCCAGCTATCTCGATCTTGTCACCAGACGCAGTCTGAAGGGTAACACAGGATGGCGTCCAAATAAGTTTATCTTTAAACTGTTCAGCTAAATCTTTCCTAATGATGGTAACATTAGCTCCTGTGTCAATGATCATATTGCAAGGAACTCCGTCGATATTCCCATTGATGGACAGTCCGTTATTGTTGTCACTCACTATAGAGATCTTGAGCGCTTTAAAATAGGGTTTTTCATTATCTGGCAACCTCCGTTCCTTGATATGGTCATTAATTTGTTTGTTTAAATCGTATGTCTTATTTTCCGTGCTCTGGGGAGTTCTGCAGTTCCTTCGTAGGTGGCCTTTAACACCGCAATTCCAGCACTTTAGGGTCGGTTTCGTTTCACCACTATTCCGTCTTAAAGCATTCACTGGTCTTGTCAACTCATCCGTTTTATTATCCGTGCCCTGGGGTGTTCTGCAATGCCGTCGTAGGTGACCTTCAGAACCACATCTCCAACATCTTACAGCCACTTTGTTCTCACTGCTACTCCGTATCAAAGCATCGACTTGTCTGCATAAATCATCTAAACGAGCCATCAATTGGTCCCCTGGGTCGTGGACTCGCACAGCTCTGACTGGGTAGCGATCTCTAAGAGTTGCTTGCTGGGCTGCCTCCAATTTCACGGCGTACAACAGAGCGCTTTTTGCATCCTTTACATCTGCCATTCGAAGAGCTTTCTGTATTTCAGGATCCCGGATGCCATCGATAAAGTATTGCAAGGACAGGATTTCCCTTGTTTCTGTCGGGCATTCTGAAAAGGCGAGATGGGACAGCCTTTCAACATCCGCGGCGAGCTCCTGAAGTGTTTCGGTAGGCTTCTGTTGACGAGATTTTAATTGGAGCCTGCTGTAGTCTTTTAAACACTTCTCCCCAAAGCGCAACTCCAAGGCGCCGGACAGAGCTTCGAAATCTAACCTTTTGTTTTCGGGAAGAGTCTGAAGGATATCCGCTGCGTCGGCTCTTAGAGAAGCGGCGAGATGACAGGCCTTAGCTTGGGAATCCCATCCATTCGCATCCGCCACGATAGAAAATTGTGTCTTATACACCTGCCAGGAGGTCTTCCCATCATATGTGGATAGCTTCAGAGGTGGACGAGCAGGCATTGGTAAGAATTTAAAATCATCACTCCTGCTCCCTGCCGACGCTACGAATTTCTTTAAAGTATCCATTTCTTTGGCAGCTGCAGAAACTCTCTCATCAATTTGTTGTTCGATTTGGTGTTGTACGGCACAAACTCTTCCTTCAATTCGTTTCTCCACAGCAGAAACTCTCCCTTCTATATGTTCTTTTACAGAAGAAACTCTTTCTTCTATTTCTTCTTTCACCGAAGAAACTCTTTCTTCAATATGATCTTTTACGGAAGAAACTTTTTCTTCAATATGTCCAACTTTATTTTCAACTGCGTCAATTCTGCCTTCCATAGCTTCAAATTTATTTTCTATTATGCAAGTAATTTCTCTTTTCATTTCTTCTTGACCAGCTTGAACGGCTTTGATTTCGTCCTTAACGGATTCCTGGCGCAATTTCATTTCTTCCTTAACGGATTCCTGGCCCAATTTCATTTCTTCCTTAACGGATTCCTGGCCCAATTTCATTTCTTCCTTAACGAATATTTGACCAGCATCCATTTTCTCTTTAATTTCTTCTTTAAAAGATGTTTGGCCAGCTTCCATCTTTTCTTGTACAGCTTTTATATCTTCCTTAACGGAGTTGACGGCTCCTTCCATCTTTTCTTGGAAAGCAGCAAATGCAGTCATCAATTGCCTGAATTGTTCTTCCATCGCTCTTGTTATTGGCATTCAAATCCCACTTCTGACACCAAAAATTGTTGCGTGCGTACGGGTTCGTTATGAAATGAATGCACAAGTCCGATGAAAAATGAACAAAAATTTATTATTGTCACAACAAAAATGCTTAAATTTTCTCAAATTATCATGCAGAATTACAATATCTCACAGTAGTTATCTTTTAACTACTCAAATATCCAATAGAACGTAATTCAAAACAGCTAAACAACGCTAACCCGCGAATTCGCTACAATCAACAACAGTAGTTTTCTAAACAACAACAAACTAAGCAACTGCTACAAACTGAGATGTTTTCCTTCTTTTATAAGATTTTAAAATCACGCGCTAGAATTTTCCAGTACTTTCTCGAAATCAAAAAGAGATATTTATTTATTTAATGCACGCGCTCTTGTATTTTTAATTTTTCCGGCTTAGCTTTCTTTTAATATTCATCACGCGCTGCACTGCGCGAGAAATAAAACCATTTAATTTATAATTGAACTAACATTAGCTTTTTAAATACCAAATTCGTAACAATATTCTAACATTTAAAAATAATTTACATTCTTCGTGCGAGAGTCGCACGTGGCAGTCGGGTCTGGTTTCAAATATTGCCATTCACAAATACCTTAATGTTCATCTATTTAAATTATTTATTCTACAAGATTTTAATATTATTTAAAGCTGTTACAACCTCTCCCCCAACGGAGAGACTTGTAAAAGTTCTGTAAAATTCGAAAGTATACAAGCTCGGCTTGCTCAAATGCTTAAAGAGAAAAGATAACTTCTCTCATAAATTTCCAAATTTCAGGCCAAAATTTTTAAGTTTTAAACAAATATTTTTATACCACATTTAAGTATAAAAAGATGCAAAATTATCAAATTAGTCTTCTTTTTTTCCTTGACGGCGCCTAGATTTTTTCCATGGTGGACCAGTTCCTCGGCTATAATTCACAGCAAAGCATTTCCTCAGTTCATCTGTGCCTTTTGGATAATATTCATTTGTCATTTGCTTTCGACAATTGTTTTCTGCGTCTATTAGTAGCGGCTTTGATATTAAATCAAAAGCCGAAAGATGATGATAACGCTGCATTGCAAAATGATTCTCAGTATTAATTTCTTCATCGTTTTTCAAATTTTCGTGAAAATCTTCCACGTTTAATTCCTGTGATTTAACTTCTTCAAAGATATATTTGGATGCTTTATTTTCTTCTTTCATAGGTTCCAAGATCTTCTCTTCAGCTATTTTTCTTTTCCTTTGAACTCTAGTAGAGACGGTATTAACCTGGGGAGGATGATTATCAGGTTCCTTTCTTTGTTTATTCAACAGTGCAAAAGTTCGGTTGCCTAATAAATACCTTCCTTTGTCGAGTTCATTTCTAATAATGGCAGCCTTAGTTATAACTCGCCCAAGATCGCAATTTAGTTCGATCTCAGCCAATGGTAAACAGGTTGGATTCAAATCTAATGGCTGTTGCACCCACACATTTTCACCTGTCAGCATCTCCGGCGTGATGTATTTGCGACAATCTATATCAATACTAGCACCTGGATCCCTTAATATAGGAATTTTATGACCATTTACGTAACCCATACTAGTATAAGGTAATAGAAATTTATCCTCTGGTTTTGCACTAATTCTGTTAAGATTAGCAGGAGATTCAGTACTATTCTTACGTTTTGGACATTGGGGTCTTAAATGTTGATAGGGCCCACACTGATAGCATTGCGGCGTTTTTCGTTTTTCATATTTATCATCTGGACGTGGACTTCTAGGTCTATGAAACCAGATTTGCGAATTAAATCCTGATGACAATTTTTTTTCAGTTTTATTTTTATTATCTGAACTCAATTTACCTTGAGTTAGTGCATTGTATCTTTCTTTCTGCCGATCCACTACAGACCTCTTTTGAAAGTTTTCGCAAACGTTTTCATAGGCATCAAGTTTTTCAGCTAATTTTTTCGATGAAATCATCTCTACCCATTCATCAAGAAAATGATCTCGAATTTCAGGAGGAACTCGACGTTTAAGTTGGTCAAGCACCATCAAATCTAGCAACTCATCAAAAGTCTTAACTCCTAGACCAGTCACCCATTCTTTGCAATAATTTTCTATTTCATAATTGAAATCCACCCATGTGGATTCGGTACTTTTTTGATGTTTCATAAATTTCTGCCTAAACTTTTCCGGGCTTAGTTTAAACCGTCTTAACAATAAATTTTTCACGTGTTCATAGTCTTTAGCTTTATCGGAGGGTTCTCTAGTTATTAACTGGGTTACTTCGTAAGGAAGTAGTCCTAGTAAATGAGATACAAATTCTTCTTTATCAATTTTAGCCCATTCTGCTTGCCTATCAAACAATAGCAAATATAGACTGATATCTCCTTTCTTGTCATCGAAATTCTGCATAAGGTGACGCAGCTCCGTTTTCGGCCGGATCTGTCCGGTATTTTGAGACTTTGTCTCTGCTTCAAGTCTTAATCTCTCTAATTCATACTGTTCGTTCCTTCTCCGCTCTTCTGCTTCTTCCTGTCTCCTACGTTCTTCTCTTTCCTCCCTCTCTTTCCGTTCTTCTATTATTGTGTCTAAAACTCCTTTGACGAAGAGTTCATCATAATCTCTACTTTCAACAATTTTCTGTTTTAAATCAACTATTTTCAAATCTGCAGTCACATGAACTCCCAGTTCAGCTGCGAGATTTTGCAAATCTTCCTTACGAGCTCTTCCTAAGTAAGACATTGTTTCTACGTTTAAAATTAACGAACACTGTGTTCCTTATATTTCCTCAAAATAGCTCAAAAATGAAATATTTAAATTATATGAAGTTCATTCTCTCTACCACATTAATTGTGATTAAAATAAGAATAATAACATAGAGCAATATAAATATCTACCGTCTGCACAACTAAAATGAATATTAAATATAATATAAAATACGGTAATAAAATAAGACAATTTAATAGTAACAGGAAATAATAATCTGGTATCGCTAATATTGCGTTCAGGGATGAACTAATAAAATAAAGCAATTCTATATGAACAGGAAGTAGTAATCTGGTATCACTAATATTATGTTCAGTGATGAACTAATAAAATAAAGCAATTCTTTATGAACAGGAAGTAATGATCTGGTATCACTAATATTATGTTCAGTGATGAACTAATAAAATAAAAATACGCACGATTATTCGATCTTGGTCGATGCCTCCAAAATAATTAAGACTGTGATGCATCTTTGGCGAAATGAAGCAACTCGAATGATGGAACACAACAATAACATTTATTTAACACTCAAAAAAATGGCGACATACAAACAAGAAGAGAAAACATATTCTAACATTTAAAAATAATTTACATTCTTCGTGCGAGAGTCGCACGTGGCAGTCGAGTCTGGTTTCAAATATTGCCATTCACAAATACCTTAATGTTCATCTATTTAAATTATTTATTGTACAAGATTTTAATATTATTTAAAGCTGTTACAGCCCCAAGTTAAATACTTGGGCGTTAACAAGTACAATTTGCATAAACAAGTTAACACATTTAATTCTGGCCGGAAGTGGAAAAATAAGAAAATATAATACAGTTTTAAAATAAAATAAACGTTAGTAAAACTTGTAGAGACATTAGAAATTTTTGGAAGAAGAAAGATTGAAAAATTAGCAACGCGTTCGCCGGGAATCGAACCAAGGACCTCTGAAACACCAGCTGAGTGTGCTGACCACTACACCATGAGCGCTAGGAAAGCGGAAGAAATACCTTATAAACTTAAGATTCTTACAAGGTGACCGCATTACGTCATTTCTGCTTGTAAAGTTGTAGAGTCATTAGGTTATTTTGAAGCTGGACACATAAAAAGAACAATGCCCTCGCCGGAACTGGAACCTGGACCTCCCGAATAGCATCTAGTGTGCTACCGTTACACCACGAACGCATGCTAGAAAGAGGAAGAAAATACTTGATGAAAGGTAACTTTGTTTATCTGAAAGATTGTTTCAACGTATCGTTTACCTAATATGCAATTATTGAGATGATACTGCTTTAGTTTTGAGTTCTTTTCCTATCAGGGTAGAGAGGCCTCCTTAGTAATTAATTAATTCCCATTGCTTGCTTTGAGATGTTTTCATCTACTAACACTTATTTTGAATCTCCAACCGCTGACTTTCCGATACAAGTGTTGATACCTTGTATAATTATAAATTTCCAACTCCGTGAGATACGTAGTAAAGGTTTCATCCATTACTGGTAATTAGTTATTATTCCCGAAATAAGACTTTTGATGTTTAAAATATTTTGTTTTTATAACTTGTGCCAGATGTTAAATATATAGGATTTAAGCCAGAAATCCATATATGTTAGGTGAAAATTATAATAAGTAATACTTTGGTGGAAGAAAAGTTATGTCATAGTATAAGGTATTCCAGATCATAGAAAGATCAATCACGTTTTAAAAGATCCTCGCGAGCTGATATCTGCAGCAGTGACGAGTTCCATGCATTAAGCAACGCCATATGCTCTTAAGCAGCATCATATACGATTCATGTCATATGCGCCAACGCCTTTTTCATGTCAATGAACAGTACGCTAATTACTTCCACATGATTCTACTCCAGTAATGGAATACTAGGCATATATTGATAAGTATATGAATTGATTGGTGTTAATATAAATAATACACAAAGTTGATTATAATAAATATTATATAAAAACAATTAAAAAGTTAAACAAAATTTAGATTTTATATTCAGATTTCATCACTTTCAGATTTTATATCACGCTAAAGGAGGTCTTTTTTTTAACGTTTTCTGTGTTATCTTTATATATTTAATATCATGCTATTCGCACGTAAACCACAAAACATTCAGTTCAACAGCAATATCACAATATGTATAACCCTTTCGCCGTCCTCTCCTGTCCGCGAAAATTCCCCTTCCCCAGCGGCCATCTGTTTTTCGTAGCGTGTAATGTTGTTTTCCCTGTACATCATTACTTTCCATATATGACTTTCATAGTGGATGAATGTCAATGAATATTAAGTAAAATTATACGGAAATAAAGCATAATGGAAAAATAATAATATCTCTGCTTATTTCTAACAACAGTATAACTTGATAACATCTGATCCAGGCGGTCAACTCCTCGCATTTTGTTATTGTAATCTTTTACAATTATTGTTTTTTTTTTTTTTTTTTAAACATTTCTTTTCCGTGTTTCAACATCAATCATCGAGTTATTATGGACTGTACTCATCAAAAGTATATCCTTCTTGTATTTCCAATTTACAACCTCATTTTTTTCTTTTTTTCTGCTGAGTAGACGTTGAAGCCATCTCTCACTGTCTTGCATTTTATGTAAAATGGCGTGAATACTCATAAAACGCGGAAATGCCTGATTAGTGCTACCCTCTAGGAGGTATTAGAACAAACAAAAATAAAAACTCAAACAAGTAAGCATTTCGAAAGCGTTTTTAACGTTTAAAAGTTTTAAAATAAAAGAAGAACGCTTGAGGCGCGATACGGCCGCACTGCGGAAGTTTCACTTTAACGCGCTAGACACGTTACGCACTATGAAGGAGTTAAAAACAGCGTATCTTTAGAATTTTTTACAGACAGTTTCGTGCGCTGGAGATAAAAATGTTATTTTCCGCACAGTGTTGCTATTGCTCGCTTTTAAATCGTTGAGTTTGTTAATCAAAAAATTCGTCAAAGTTTTACAAAATATGAAATAGATACATAATATGAAATAGGTAATAAAACAAGTTCAAAATTGAAAACTCAGGCGTCCAGGTGCCCATGTTCGGGTGGTGGATTGAGTTATTGAAAAATTGATGGCTCTAGGTAACATAGTGTTTTCACAGTGCGAGAAACATACATACACTCATACAGATACTTCATTATGTAATTTGGTTAACACAGGACGATAATATTTAATGCCAACAATTTGAAAAGTGAAATGGACATTTATAATGAAACAACGCAAAATGTCATTTCGAAACTAATATCCCTTCATAGCTACCACCTCTTTGGGCTAATAATAATGTAAATATTATACTATAAAAATGATTCTTGTTAAATCAAAGTTGATTAATAATTATATTAATTTATTACTCACATTATGATAGCAAAAGAGCATTTATCTCTGCGATTAATACTATTGTTCTGAAAGAATATTTTTCATACATAAATGTATAATACATCATGCCATATGCCAAGCAGAGCAATGCTGTAAAAGTACTGTCTTTTTTAAGCAAAATATTACTTCCGTCGTAATTTAATGTAATATAGTCATTTAATTTAAAAACCTTTTTCATCTTTCCGTTCCAAAGTCTATGACTTAATGCGTTGTATGTGACATATTTCATTTATGCAGAAAGGAAACAAATAAATTACAAGCCACAAGTAGATAAAATTCAGAATGTCTTATCCCATAAAATAAAACGTGTATTACCTACTTATAAATCCCTGATCATCTCATCTCAACATTATTTAACACCAGATTTTAGAAGAATGGATAAAAGCTAAATGAATTATCAAAGGTTTTCATAGAATATCCTTAACGACGTCTAGACAAGAAAAGTAATTTTGGTAAAATTGATTGGAATATTTAACGTACGCAATAAGAATATTCTGGCAGCAAGATTTACGTCCCTCTTAACACTTTCCATTTAATCACTTGGAAAAGATGTCTAAATCAGTAGGTTAATAATGACACGTGCGTGGTAGTCATTATCTGTTATCTGTAAGAAAAGTATATTTTCTTTAAACCCTGATATTTAAAAAAATAAAATAAATAAAATTTTTATTATTAGCGCAAAGGGCGTTAGCCTAGAAGGTATGTTAGTTTCGTTTGGCATTTGACGTCCATTCACTATCAGTTTTCAAACTGTTGCCACCAAATTTTATCGCCCTGCGTTATATTTAAAGAAGTTAAATAATGAAGAATCTGCATACACGTATGCATGTTTATCGCGTGATAAAACAACGCTACCTAGAGCCACCCGATTTTTAATAAAGTAATCTTCCTTAGAATATGGGTATGTGGAAGCCCTAATTTGAATTTGATATTTGTTTTATTACCTATTTCATATTTTGTAGCGCTTTAACCAATTTTCGATTAACAAACTCAAAGATTCAAAAGCGAGCAATGGCAACACTGTACGAAAAAAAAAAATTATTTTTAGCGCGGGAGACTGTATATAGGAAATTCTAACGATAAGCTCATTTTAAAATTATTTCGCGATATTGCTCTTGAACTGAATTTTGTGGTTTAAGTGCGAAGAGCGTGATATTTAATAAATAAATATAACGCGAAAAACGTCAAAGAACGTCCCTTTGAGCGTAATGTAAAATTTTAAAACTTTCAGGGTTTTTTTTTTATTTAGTATTTCATTATAATTATTAAAGAAACAAAGTTTTTATTATTTATTTATTTTATTAGTACAAAGGGGCTATTTATTCAGAAGGTCTATTACTTTCCGTTTGGAAATTTGCGTCATTCACTATAAAACTGAATTTCACTTTTTAAGTTGTTGCCACCAAATCTTAGAGCCCTGCATTATATCTAAAAATGTTAAATAATGAAGAAGCTGCATGAGTGTATGCATGTTTCTCTCAATGTGAAAAAGCAACGGTACCTAGATATCAAAATTTGAATAACATAGTCCTCCACTCAAATATGGGCATTTAGAAGTCCAAATCTGTTATTTGGAAGTCTTATTATAGATTTAACATTTTGTAAAACTTTAACGAATTTTTGATTAGCAAATTCAGCGATTTTGCAGCGGCCAATGCCAACACTGTGCCCGGAAAAAAAAAAAAAAAAAAAAAAAAAAAAAAAAAGTTTAATTCCAGCGCGCGAAACTGTGTATTTGAAATTCTAAAGATATGTTTTTTTAAAAATATTTTGTGATATTGCTGATGAATTTTATTTGATCTATTTAATAAATAAAGGGAAGACGTAAAAACGTTAAAAAACGCCCCTTCGGGGGTAATATAAAATTCAGCTTTTTTTTTTTTTTTTTTTTTTTTTTTTTTTAATAATATCAGACAATCTTTGTATATAAAGCTTTGTCAAAAAAATGGAAAACGAAACCAAAATAAATCCTTGCGTCAATATTGGATATGAAAAGTTTATTCATAACTGTGCAATTGAGAAGTTGTGGGTAAGTGAAAGCCTTCATTTCTTCATTCATGTATTATTATTAGTTCGCGCAACGAAAAGCAACGAAATTTGAAACAACTTTATTTAGCCGATGACAGGAAAATTTAACTTTGTGCAAGTATCAAATAAACATAACTATGCAAGATAATGAAAAGAAGAATAAAACACTTTTGTATGTCTGGTGTCAATAGTAGCTTTATGTTACAAGATTAACTGATTGATATATCTACGGGTTAAAGAAATTTTAAATCGGAATCGGAAAATATCGGAAAGATATGTGAAAATGCATGACTCACAACATATATCTAGTCAGTAACCCCGTTGATGTCGTTCACGTTGCTGTAATGCGAACATCCAAGATTTCGATGGTTGTCTGAATATGCGTTATTGGCTCTGCAGCTCATAGCTCATTGTTGTGACAGATACCTACTTAATGAAGATCTACAATAAATATTATTTTTCCTTCCAAGCATTTTCTAATTTCCATTAGCAATTCATTAGAAAATGCTCATTTAATAAAAGAATGCAAATTTTAATTAGATTTCCATATAAATCCAATTACACACACACACACACACACACACACACACACACAAAAAAAAAAAAAAAAAAAAAAAAAATCCGAATGACTTAAATATGCATGTTATATTATTTTTCAAATAAAAAGTCAGTTAACATTTAAAATAAAATAATCACTACAAAAATCGAATTTTACTACTTTCCAAAGGCCCCTATTTAGTAAATTTTATACTTATAAAAATGAAACGCCGCCCAGCCGTTATAGCTGTTAGTGACCCTGACTGTCTTAGCGATGGTCAGGCGGGTTCGAATCCCGGCGAAGGTGAGTGGGTGAACGCCACCAAGGAAGATCACTGACCTGTCCTTAGCCTCACAGTGTGTTATCTTCCTGGTAGAAAAACCATCTACTCTCTACTCCACCCTGCTCCGGGAACGCAGCCGAGTAGACGGCTAAGAGTCTCATAAAGTCCATAACGAAATGGCCACCACTTCCGGCTCTTGTAATAGCGCGAAGCTAATGCCTATTATATAAAGCACCCGACTATTAAACAGAAGCAAATAAAAAATATAAAATTAAAACACAGAAAGTTTACTCCTGAAAAATTAAAAAAAAAAAAAAAAAAAAAAAAAAAAAGACCTGCTGGCATTTTCATCGATTTGTATTGCGAGGTCAGTCAAAAAAAGGGTGGTGGCCCACCAGCGGCCGAGCGGTAAAATCGCTGAACACTGGTAGTTCGGTCCGAGGTTCGAATCCCGCGAATTGGCTGGCTGCATGGGTGTTTTCGTGATTTACCCCCATGTGTAACGTGTATACGAGCCAGTTTCCCTTAAAAAGTCCTCCACGAAGGCATCCCTCCCTTAAGGCAGATAGCCCTCGAGTACTTTGCCGTAATCTAAAAAACCAAGAAAAGGGTGGTGATTAAAAAGAAATAAAAATGGAGGATTTTCTCCCTTAAATGGCCTCCATATTCTTCTGTAATTATGCTAGTGCGTAACATATTTTAATTTCAGCTACATTTTGGTATGCCAAAAGGATATTCATACAGGTAAATTGTACGTTTTTAAACATTAAGAGTACGTTTTTTAATATTATTAGGAAACTTTATTACTTTAAGATCATAATCTAATAATCATATTCAAAATGAAATATATCTTTTTTTTTTTTTTTTTTTTCATTTATGCGCATAATATTACGACTTGGTTTAAGTCAGTACGGAAGTCTTCCATTCTTTTCTAGAGCATAAATTGGTAAGATTCTGGGAAGATAAATTTTGAATATAAATAGATTTTATAAAATGCTACTTTGTTTTTAATTAGTTGCAAACATTTCATTTTTCCAATTATGTTGTTATGTTGCGACTTATCTCACTATTCTGACAGTAATATCAGAAAAAGGCCTACGAAATTCCTCTTGGCAACGAATGAAAGATTGTGCCTGTCGTTGACAAATAGCCTTGAGCATCATACAGGTGACAGTATGACACAGTTCCGCCCTTCCGAAGGAGAACACCCCAAGGGTCTCCTACCCCTCTTTCCCTACCACAGCCTCTTCAGAGGACTTTCAGCTCACTGCATATTTAGGAGAGCCACCGTATAAGAGTGCCCCCATGTCGCACAGACACTGTAAATTTACAAACACTCATACCCTCTCCGTGGAAATTTAAAATATCTCTGTCAATGTGTGTTGTAGGAGAGGCAAAC